>NC_041005.1:45339323-46589323 GCF_004193775.1 Glycine soja
CGTTATGGTTGGTTGCATAAAGATAGGTTGGAAATTGAGTGGAGAGTGAAATTAGCGATGATAATATATAAAAATTGGTGTTGTTTGGTATAAGTAAATCTAGATGAGAGAATTTTAAAGTTAGTGATTTTCATGGTATGTTATTTTGTCATTGGATTGAGGGAAAATAGGTTGGAAATTAGCCATCAGACTTCAGTTTCCTAAACTACCCTTTATTTCTCGCGTTACTACACCATCTTCCTAAACTATAGTCGATTGTGTTCAGTTCCATGTTTCATTTCGATCTTCCTTTGCTGAATCAGCCTTCCACTTTCTAACCGTTGCCATAAACACTTTGAACTTCCCTTACCACCGGGTTCCCACATTCTTGCGTCGTTGCTAGCTACTTCTTCCTCCTAGCTTCCATGCAATGTTTTGAACTTTTGGTACCTAGAATACACATTTAATCGATTATATGTTCGGGATAATAGATTACGTTACCACAGCATATTGGTCCGATTATGAGACGTGTTAAGGGTAAGATAGTATTTTTAATTCCAATCTAATTCCTCTTTGAGTTTCTCATCAAATTTGAAAAATATTAATTTAATTCTCAATTTGTATTAATTTGATCTTTATAAAAATAAAATATATTTTTTATGATCTTTAATGATAATTTCATTTGACAGGTTGTTTGCACATGTCTAATAGACTTAATTATTTTTAATCTCTAATTCTCTAAACATGCTCAAAAGACATTAAAATCTACCATTATTTTATCTTTTTCTGATTTTATTAGACAGTACGAGAAAATCACTAAAGAAATGACAAAAAATTACAATTTGGAAATTTTTAACCTCAAAATATTATTTAATTCATTTTAGGAATTTTAACACCCATAAATTATTTAATTAATTTGAAATCAAATAAGAAGTATAAGTTTGTTAAGTAGGCACATCACATACTATCTAACGGAATTACTATTAAGGTCATAAAAAATATTTTACTTTTATAGGAACTAAATTAATCAAAAAAATTTCTGAAAAATAAATTAATAATTTTTAAATTTTACAAGGACCAGATATATTTTACCCTTATATATTTTCAATTAATTTTTTATTTCTCTCAACCAAACAATCCAAAATTTTATTATGTTTTTTTTTTATCTATTTCTCTTTTTTCTATTTCCATAAACTATATTTATTTTCTTTTCTTGCTACCAAAAAAAGTATTAAGCAATAATTTGTATTTTATTATTAATTAGAAAATATTATTTTTAGTATTATTTATAAAAAAAAATTAATTTTTTTTAATTAAACATTTACTAAATAGCTAAGTATTATATCAAAGAAAGGCTAGTTAATGCGGAAGAAATTCGTGATTTACTAAAAGAAGTATTCGTGTTTATGGTCAAATGGAATTTGACTTGCAGCAAAAATATTTTACTTTGACGACTTATTTTCTAAAGCATATTCTTGTATTGGAATTTGTAAAGATATCATTTTTTAATAGAAACTTAATGTATTTTTCATTGAAAATAGACTATTATGAATAATAATAAAAATTAAGTATTTAACATAATTATATGTTTAATACTAGAATTAGAATTTGATCATATTTTAAAGACAATATAAGAATTTTCGATATTATAGTAAGTTTGCTGCAGTGGATTACAAATTTGTCGGGAATATGAAAAAAATACAGTAAATTTAGTCATCATTAAATTACAAACAGTTAAAATAATTCTTATTAATTAATTAGTGAATAAATCAAAAACAGATAAAATAAAAAAATGAATAAATTTAGCTCAAATAGAAGGTCCACGTTGAAAATGTATGGATGCTATTATAACTCTAAAGTGCATGCTTATATTACAGAGCTGTTATACTTTATAGTACTTCATTTATTTATACAATTTTTCTAGAAATAAGGATGTCTTAAAAACCAATCCAATACAATGGGAAAAAGCAGCACTGGATTTGCGTAAATCCCACTTGATTGCTTCACCTTCCTCCTCAGCATCTCTCATAACTTGAATCCTAAGTATGATTAACACTCTTTCCCTCTCCCCCTTTAAATCACCTCACTTTTACCCTCTCCACACATAGCAACAATAACACTGACACATTTTCCACCCTCTCCTCCTCAAAAAAACGTTTCACTGACACAAGCACACGGGCAATGTCTCACTATATAGAGCCACTGATGACCACTTCTTCATAGTTCAGAGAGCCTTCTTTCTCCATAATTTAGAAAAACTTTCCTTTTGTGTCCTTTTTTTCCTCACTTTCCTCGCACACATGGGTCGCCATTCCTGTTGTTTAAAGCAAAAACTAAGGAAAGGCTTATGGTCCCCCGAAGAAGATGAGAAGCTTTTCAACTACATAACCAGATTTGGCGTTGGCTGCTGGAGCTCCGTTCCCAAACAAGCCGGTAACGTATTATATTCTACCTCCTTTCCTTTTTATAAGAAACAAGTTATAGTGTATTATTTAAATTTAATTAACACTCATTCTCTCTTCTCATTAAAAGAAAAGAAAAGAAAAGAAAAACCCTCACTTTATGAATATTGCAGGACTCCAAAGGTGTGGAAAGAGTTGCAGATTGAGATGGATAAACTATTTGAGGCCTGATTTGAAGAGAGGAATGTTCTCTCAACAAGAGGAGGATCTTATAATTAGTCTTCATGAAGTTCAAGGAAATAGGTATAATTAAATACATAGAATTACAAGTTTAATGATGATTTCTATTAGACGATAGTGTAAAATCATTTTAAAGTGTCAGGGTATACACCTTTTTCTCTTGAATTAATGTTATATTATTTAATACTAGTATGTGTTATAATGCTCTGAAGTACTTATTAAAATTAATGCTTTGGAAGAGTTGTTTTTCAAATGGTTATTTTTGCAATGTCAGGTGGGCTCAAATTGCAGCTCAATTACCAGGGAGAACAGATAATGAGATTAAGAACTTTTGGAATTCATGTTTGAAGAAGAAGCTAATGAAGCAAGGGATTGACCCTGCAACACACAAGCCTCTCCTCAGTGCTCAAGAACACATAATTATAAAGGAAGAGAAGGAAACCATTTTGGAGACACCACCACCTATGTTATTACCAATGTCTCAAGGGATTTTAGCTTCCTCACAAGAGTCACCACTTGTAGTGAACAATTCAAGTTACTGTGATGGTGGATTAAATGTAACAGAAGCTGCTTCAAGGGAAGTTTTCATGAGCAAGAATGCTGCTTTAGACCCTTTGTCCTACTTTGAATTCCAAATGGGTTACAACCCAATAAGACAATTTGATCAGAACCATGTGGGGACCAACTCAAGCTATGGATTCTCCTCATTGCCGTGTCTGAATAGTTCTTCTGATCACGGGAACGTGTCGGTGGCGGCGGAGTTTTCAGATAACAACTCAGCTTCAAAAATCAGTTCTTTGATGAAGGAAAGTTCCAGCAATAGCTCAAGTATGAGTGTTTATCCAGCTGGGGGAGGGTGTCAAATGATGGAAAATGCAGGGTTCTCATGGGATGGTGAGAACGATAATACTAAGATCGATCCTTTGTTACAGTTCCATGTCAATGTGCTAAAATCTGAAGAGTTCAAGACAAGTTCGTGGCAAGAAGAGCAGATTCTGACTCAGAATTTGATAGATTTCACTAACTATCCGTTAATGTCACTGTCTGAGGATCTAACCGGAGCAAATTTTGATGTGTTCCAGCAGATGTGAGCTGTAAAAAATTCTCATTTTCTTCTTCTTATTATTCTGAGTTGAATTTTTTGAACTCTTTTCTTTCTTTCTCTTGTTGAAAGTTGAAACGACCAAGATAGAAAACAATAGGAAGATGTTGATAACAGGAAAAATTGTAGCAAAAGATTTGAGAATTGATGAGATGATGATCTCCCCCCACTCCCCTCCGGATATCTTTGTTTTTCCTGTTGATGTATCTGTTTTCATCAGCAGAAGTTTGGATGACGATTATTGCTGATTAATGAGTGAAGCTAGCAAATTTTTTTTTGTGATCCTAATCTTTTCATGTGTCCATTCACAACTCTTTTATCTTAAAAAATAACAATTATAACTCAGCATTTCATCATATATTATTTTCCCTCCCATATTATACTTTTCTTAAATTATAGTCTTTGTGGTGCTACTTTGGTTGTCTTCCGTGGAGAAGCGGGTCAAAGACTCAAATTATCAAATATGATGAGGGGTACTTGTCACATTGATATTTGCTGCGATGCAGGCATTCTTCATAACTCATGGGAAGTATATACGATAGACAGGGATATATGATGTTACTTGAGTGGAATCGATGCGTGGAAAAGTCTCTAGTGATGTTAAAAAAATCGATGAAGGAAGAAAATCCGTACGTACATAAGAGAACGAAAACGCCTTTAAAAAAGAAAATTCCATGAACCTTATTATGTTACATCCATTATCCCACGCGCTCGTACGTTTGTTGATATTAAATGTACTAATGTACACACACGTATAAAATATGAACGGTATGGTGAGCATTGGTGAAGATATTAGGATTGATACATATATATTGAAGCGCTGGCATAGCTTGAAATATATAGGTTGATTATTATCGTGGCCTATAGTATTATGTGTTGTTGCTGGCATATGATATGATCCAGGCAGCACCATGCATTTTGTGAATATAATCCCTCCAAAAGGTTAACATTGGCTGCCCAAGATATGCATTATTGGAGAGAGAGATGATATATATAGCATAGGTTATATATATATTAAGGTGTAGGTGTAGGGTCTTCTCATATGATCATATATACACGGTTCAAAAGTGATGTCCAAATTTGTACCTGTTTGATGAAAATCATCTTTAATTATCTGGCACCAAAGACTTGCCCCCAACACACAATGGATCACTCGTCAGCGCCATAACTTGGTGCTTATGAGGTATATATATATATATATATATATATATATATATATATATATATATATATATATATATATATATATATATATATATATATATATATCCCATTTGATATCTACGTATTCAAAAATTAATAAATTTTATTTCGTATTGTTCACAAAATTTTGGATCGTCCTTTTTATCTCTGATTACTCGATAATTTTTACAAACCCAAATTCTACTTTTTATAGGTCCAAAAATTCTTTCACAAAATAATTCATCTTTTTCGGGTTTATTAGTTTTATAGTATAGAGTTTTGTTACCTCCTCCACTATCTCTCCATTAGGTAGGACTTTTTTTGCCCAAACACTTATTTGTTGAGGAGAAATTGATCCTATATATATATATATATAACTTGCATGGAATGAAATTAACAATAATGTGGGATGTGGGTGTTGTATGTGCATATATATTGATATCCGCATCATTATATATGTAGCTCTCTTCTGGATTCCGACAGGTTCGAGAAATTATTATTATCTGAGAACGTGATTGTATATTTTATTGCTGATCAATTTGCTGGCTATATATATATATGTCACTGTTATAGAAATCGATTATGCAAGTGATAATATAACACAAAATAGATGTTTGTAAAATTGATTAAAAATGAAATTATTTTATAAACTTAATTTTGATTAAAATTAAATTTTAAATGTGATTATTTATGTTTAAATGTTTTGAAAGAAAAATTGATATAAAACTTAGTACACATTTTTCAATCTAAACATGAGCTTTTTTTTTTTATCAGTTTCAGCCAAATGGAGGTTTAGATGCATTTCATTCTTTTGTATGAATCACTTTTCTTGTCTTTTAACAGTTTAAATTTATTTTGCCTTCTTTATATTATATGTATGTATTATGATAAAAAAAAATAAAGATTATAAACAATCATTATAGAAAATATAAATTATTATTTTTATATAATTGTATAGCAAAAGTAAAATTTACAGGCCATGATTTATTTATATATAAAATCATATTTAATTGATTAAAGATACTAAATTAATTTGAAGGTTTTAATTTTTATCTATATTTTAGGAACAATTTTTTTAGCACTTTCCAAAAAACTTTTGTCGGCACAGTTTTCACTGTTAATCCGTTCTATCTTTTTAGTTCTACAAAAGATAAACAATTTTAAGTAACCGGAGAGATTAAGCTTCCACTCAATGACACCATCTTCCTAAGAAAAAATGGAAGAATAAAATGTCGTAAGTTTAATTTTGCTGCTGTTAAAAAATTAATAAATTAATAATTAGATAAAAAAAACTTTAACTATTGATACATATCTACATGCAAATAGTTAACATTCAATTAACTGTCAAGTGACAATCAACTTACTTGTTAACCATCAACAAACTAAATTGGTAAATTAAATTATAAGAGAATTAATTTAATAAATTGAGATAAATAAAAAAAGTATTTTTACAATTAATTTTTTTTCCATAACATACGAAAGAGGAAGTACAGTGGCCCGTATCACTCACATGCTCCTATTTTGCTAGACACCAAATTAAGACGGCGAAAGCCACTTGTCTATAATTTTCAATCAGAAAAGGTAATTAATATTGAAGCAGCTAGCACTTCAATGATAAGTTCCTGATTAATATATACTCTCATATAATATTACCTTAAAATTTTAGCTTATGATTGATTAATTAAATAGCTAGGGGACAATGTAACAAAAATATCAAATAATGATAACTCTAATTATATAAATCACTCAATTATGCATTTAATAAACTTGTGCTAGGACCAAGGTGATATTATAGAACAGACTAACTAGTTCCACACTCAGAGGGTGGGAACAGTTCGTTATCTTTTAAGAACGCAGTACCTAAAATAAACTAATCAGATTTATTTAGTTTACTAAAGTTTATTAGTTGTGATCATCGTGTGTATTCAATTCGCATGTATAGATAAATAGAGTGAGAGAACTTATAAATTTTAGGCTTATGGAACTTTTGTTGCTGCTATTTTTTTAAAATATGTAATTTTGATCCTCTGACTTTAAAATTGAGATATTTAGTTTTTTTATTTTTTAAAATTTATAATTTCATTTTTTTTATTTTAAAATAGAAACATTTAATCCTTCAATTTTATAAAATTTATAATTTTGATTCTTTTATCAAATTTAAAAAATATTCATCAATAAAAAATTAACCTAACGTGATCTAAATTTAGTGATGTGATATAATATTATTTAGTTAATCTATGTTGTAATCAATGTTAATATATTAACATTCAACACTTTCAGTAGTTTGATAAAAGGATCAAAATAATAAATTTTACAAAAATGAGGGATTACATATTTTTATTTTAAAATAAAAAGAATAAAGTTATAGATTTTGGAAAATATGAAGACTAAATATTTTTTTAAAAATAAAAGAACTAAAATTGTATAATTTTAAAAATAAAAGGATCAAGATTACATTTAAAACTAAATTTTAATAAGCATTAAGAGTCAATGTTGTCAATTATAAAATCGATCTCAAAATCCTATCAAGTTGTAAAATTAAATTCGAATGAAAGTGTCTTATTAGAGTTATAGTTAGTGATCAATACTATTTTTTCTTATTCAAAGAGAGATTTATAGTATGCATGCCTTATAAAAAGGAGAAACAAAAAATTAAGAAAAAGAAAAAAGAAATGTATTGCAAAGGACATAAAAAACAATTCAAACTCTCACAATTTATATATATTTCATAATGAACTAAATTGACTTAAGAGGATAACCTATAGCTGGGCCCTGTCGATAGAAAGAGTACAAGACTTTAACTTTTTACAAACATTAACTTGACTAAAAAAGAAAGGGAATTTTAATTTGAACTATTTTTTAGGAGTTTTAATACTTGACATAAAATATGATTATTTTTATTATAAACGACAATTTTAAGTAAAAAAAAAAATATTATATCTTTTTCTTAAAAGTAAGTACTTAAATAAAAATATATATATATATATATAGTTGGGCATAGATAGTAAGAGTACCTTTACCCTACCCTGAAATATTGGGACACCAAAAACAAAACATCTCAATTAGTGACAGCTCACGACAAGAAAAGTGCATAACTATATCGTATTTGAAGTGCGAAAATTGATCTCAAGCTTAGAATTATCAATTATACCCGTTTCTGCTTAAGCCACAGCTAGCATGTGCTGTTCATGCGCAATTACTAGTGATGAGGGGTGGAAATAGGTCAGGTCAGGTTTTGAAAGGCCTGAGCCTAGCCTACGATGAAACTTTTATTTTGGTTCGGTCTGGCCTTTTTAAAAGTTTTCTTCACAATAAATATTTAATATTTTATGGAGTAGGAACGTAATAGGAAAGTTAAAAAAAAAGGAAAGTCAATCAAAATAATGAGAAATATAAAAGGGCACATGACTCAACTCTAATTTGTAATTAAAGTCCTTGATTATAGAAATAGAAGTTATCGAGCAATAATGTGTAATCAAAGTCTGATAGTTTAAAAAAAAATAATTGTATCCAAAAAATAATATTATATATTGATACCCAAAAAATAATATATATATAGGTTGGCCTATCAGACATATAAGGCTTTTTAATAAGCCTAAGCCTGGTCAATTTAATTTAATAGGCTTTTAAAAAAGTCTGACCCTACCATTTTAATTAAATAGGTCAGTTCAGGTCAGACTTTATGTAGACCAGGTCGTAGACCCCTGTAGGCCGATCTGGCTTATTCCCACCCATACTAGTGATCATGCCATTGCCATTGAGCAAAATTAACCAAGTATTTTAACACATATTACTGCATAGTGCTGAGAGCATGAGATTAAACTTTTTTCTTTCACTTATCATAATTAGAATCTTTATACTTTTAGTAGCATTTCAACATATTTTTAGTAGCATTTCAACATATTTCTTAGATCTTTAAGTATTGGTTTAACTCAAGCTTAAAAGACTAATTTCTAAGATAAGAGTTACCTTTTATTTATACACTTAGATTTGATCACATTCTTTTATGTAAAAACAATACATCTCAATCTCAAGTGTAAAGTTTATCAAATCAGACATCTAGAAATGATATGATAATGTTCCAATAGCAATCTAATAACGAATAACATAACAAATTTAATAATACTTAATATGATACACTTTGATACATATTAGAATATTAATTTAAATTTAATCCTATAAAATTAATTTATAAAATGAAAATGATCTTTTACTTTTATATTTCAATTTCACCCTATCATTTAAATTCTTTCACCAAACTCAGTATATATCATCAAATGACTCACATTCATATGGAATTATAGTTCATTTTATCAAAACTATACATTACTAATGAGTTATATAAATTAAGTACCAAAGCAAATTAATTTGTAATGTGTCACGTTATATACCAATTAATACAAAAATTAAGGAAAAATATAGCCATTACTTTAATATTTTTGCCTCTGAAAATGATATTTTAATTTCTTATTATAATGATAATATGTTTATTATGTTATTTTGTCTCTGATATTAATATTTCCGCAGTATTTATTTAAAAATAAAGGGCTAAGAATCACTGTTACTAAAGACGCGCACTGCCGCCGACTATTTCATAATATTATCTAAGGCCTGCATAATAAATGCATTATTCCACCCATATAATTTATTCATTTTTCACAAATTAAAATATCACAACTAATGATAGTACAAATTAATAGCTATTTTTAACAATATAAAATATTAAGCTGAATTGCAGCCTTTGCTGCTGCTGCTGATGTGTATCTAAACGGACCAACGTATAACTCGTCTGCTAAAAACTATTTAAAAGTTAAAACTTTTAGATTTATAATTTCTTTGTAATTTTTATAATAGTATTATTTATTTTATTTGACATTCTTCTTAGCACTCTCTAATGTTAAAAAAAAATTATACAAAATTTGATGTACAATTATAATTTCTCAAACATGTAATTTTGCGAGACAAGATGACCATTAGAAGAAAGATGCTCTAAGCAATAGCATGCTCACACTTCAACGTTGTGACGTTATAGACAAATTACCAAAGGTTCTGCCGCCAAGGTATGAGAAGTAAATCAAAAGAGATTCTGATTGCGGAGGTTGTCACAGTCAAAATCATTAATATTAATTAGATTTCTTAACAAAATTAAAGTCAATAACATCGATTAATGCTAACATTAAGTTCAAGATATCATATGATTAAACCGCTGCTAAACCTTAATTGAGCGTGTGAAAGCATTTCTTGGAGGGTCTTAGTGAAATTCAAACGTAAACAAAACTATATTACTAGACAAATTAATAGCCCATTAATTGTAGTAATGAGTATTATACTACATGCCGACGCAGCTGCTGGCTAGCTGAGGAGCACCATTTTAGAACTTCATGATAAAAAGTAAAAGTGTTAAATTTACAAAGAAAACGAGGTAAAAAGGGAAGAAAGATATCAATGATAGTCTACTAAAAGAAGAAGAAAAATAATCAAACACATTTCATTGAAGTGAAAATAACTTAATACTATAAGCCTTTCTTGGTCAACTAAAGGTGCGGTCGACAAGAAATATTGGGATGCTTTTGCTAAATAATAGACTTTAAACCCGACAAGTTCTAACCATATATGATAATAAAGGGACATCACAGGATACTGTCTCATAATTGAAAGGAAATCAATGAAGAAAAAATGTTTATGGTGTTAAAGCCCCTTTCCCATGTCCCTCGTTGGTGGTCAACTCAACTCTTTTTAGGGTAAAAAGTAATTCTTCTGAACTAGCAAGATCTTTATTAAGGCTTCAAAGTTGAACTTTGTCACGGCCTTAAGGTAAGAGATATTTGAATTTCTCTGCTTGTTCATTACTATCACCTGGAGAGAGAGAAAAACTATCACCTAAACATTTAATAATTTATACTCATTTTTAAACAAAAAATATCCTAGGAAAGAAGTACATGCTAGTTTTATCATTTGTTAACCTAATTTATTATTATCATTTTTAGTAGGATCTTTTTTCTTTATCATTTTTTATTCACAAAATTTGAATTTGAGACTTTATTTAAGGATATGTTTAGTTTAATAAAAAAAAAATGAAAGGATATAAAAGAAAAGAAAGAGAAAAGAGAAAGAAAAGGACTGAAGTAAAAAGTGAGATGATTGTAAAGTTGTTTTGTAGGAATGAAAATAAGAGAAAAGAAACTAAGTATTTGTATAAAATACCATAAATATCCCTAAAAGAAAAAATATACAAAATAAATGACATTTTTGTTATTTAATGTTAAAAACATCTCATTTTTTGTCTAGCCTCATATATAATTTCAAAACTTGAATCTCTTGTTAGTCACTTTTAAAGCTCATATCTTAAGTTAATATATAAACACTTGAGAAAAAGTTATTCTAGACAATCTAGGACTTTACTTTTTGAAATACCTCTGAAGAATACAAACAATTGTAAGTTTCATGTAACCACCTGAAACGTGAAAGCTGGCACTTATTACTTTAAACTTAGAAATTGAGTGTATTTAACATAAGTAAGAAGCTACTATTTATAATCTTGCTTTACACTTCTTCTAAAGCTCATTTAGACGTTCATAATAAACATGATAGCTAACTTGATTTCTTTTGCAATTGGCATCAAATCATAAAACTCGATGAATAGAAAGAAAATTAAGTTAGGTAGAGACCAATGATGCGTGGTGATTGGAGTTGGATAGAATGCTAAAGTAATGCGTTGAACTTAACCTCAAGAGTTTGGCTTCTAGATATATGGACCCTGCCAGGGGGATGATGGGAATGAATATGTCAAAAACAGATTCTCACTGTCATTGGGAATGATCAATGATGGAACCTTAGGCCAAAGACCTAAAGAATATAATTGCAAGCCCTAGTCAGAAGGAATATCGATGATAGATTGTAACAATGTGTGATTGAAACAACATATTCCCTAGCATCATTACGAGATATCTTTAACGATTGTGTTTGACATTTAGGGACTCGTTTGTGGTAATATTTGCAAATAAAGAGACAGCTTTTTACTGAATGAAAACGGCTTTTTGGCTTAAAAGTGATTATGACCCCTTAAACACACAAAGGAAACACACCACTTTTTTTTTCTGTTTCTTTTGTTGTTTTTATTATTACCGGGGGGGCTAAAACGATAAAGTGAACAAACTTGAAAGTACATAAAGCATTCCTTAATTTGAACGTCTTAATAATGGCTTCTCATCAAAGATAAGCTACCTGTTGACATCTATCTGGAAATGTGTTTTTCACTGATTGCGTTTCCTCATAAAGTCACGAAACTTCTAATTACGTATTCAATGCGTTTATGAGTACACTAGTTTTTTCTTTTACCAAATTTTCTAATGATTCGGTATGTTTGAATTAAAGTTTACAAACTTTAAGTTTAAGTTAAACTTAAGTTTGTAAAAACAATCCAAATCTTCCTTTTGTAAAATTGAGTTTCAAGACAATTTTCATCTACAAATACACTTTAATTAGAAGTAACCAAAATTAATTTCCTCTCCAAAAATACGTTTAACATCCAAAATTACTTTTTCAACTGATAATCACGATCTTATTTGATTTTACAAAATACTTGTCAAGTGGACGTTGAATTTTTAGCTATTTGGTGCATACAGATACTAGTTTCCCCAGCCCGTACCCTACCTTGACATCCTTTAGTAAGGCTTGAGGCAACTAATTTCATGATTAGGTAACGGGTTACTATATAACTAGATTTTTAGCCCATTCCTTGTACGAATTTATTTAAATTATATGTTTTATATTTATAGTTAGTTTTTAAAACATGTGTACATAAATAAAAATATTGTTTTTTAAAATATTTAGTAGTATATTATATATAGTTACATTAAAACTGAGAGAAAAAATAATTATATTTTTAATTGTACAATTCTAAACTTAAACAATATTAAGCCTTTTGAAAACTTATTCTTTTTCAAAGTAATAATAGTGATATAAGACTTACTTAAAAAGCATAAATTATATATATATATATATATATATATAAATATTTAAATTTGACTATTTATTTTTGTTATTTTAGATATTATGTTAATGTGTGCTTGATTTTTCTGTGTTTATAATTAATAATTTTTAAATGTTTCTTATCAAAATTAAAATTTATTTTAAATTTTTGGAAACAGTGTAATTAATTTTTAAGTTAAAATATAATTTTGGTCCCACTAATTTATTCAGATTGCAATTTTAGTCTTCAACAATTTACAATAGAAACATCTAGTTCCTGAATTTTGAAATATTAATCACAATTTTGGTCAAATCATTAATTTTGCCTAAAATAGAGACATTCCTTACACTTAATAAATTAAATTATTTTTTGATGTATCTTAAATGAATATATTAAGACTGGGAATAAATTGAGTAAAAATAAATAAATAAAACATATGTAAAACTAAAGATTTGAATAAAAAAATTATTTTTTAAATTGAGGGACTAAAAGTCTTTCTTTTAAATCGAAAGACCAAAATCATATTTTATTCTATTTTTTATTATTAAAAACATAATTTTCAATTTATTTTAAAATATTTTAAATAATTTTGAATATATTAATTTTAGTTATTTGATGTTGTTGAAGTTTTGAGCTGATTGACCTCATTGCATCATAAGTTGAACGCTCCCAATTAATATAATGAGATTTGTGTATCATTATTAAATTTTATTGTTTTTGTTTGTGAAATATATTTAATAACTAATTTTCTTTAAAAAATTATCCTAATATATATATATATATATATATATATATTAATTTCAATCCTTAATTATTGGTAATATAATATATTAAGAATTACTTTAATTTTAATTCCATATTTATAAAAACTTTAATTTTAATTATTATTGTTGGTCAAATATATTTTAATGTAATTAATTTAAAATTTTGAGCATAAGTAATAATATAATATTTAATTTTTCTATTTAATAAAAAATTATATAATAAATAGTATATTGTTACTTAATATCAAATTTATTAAAATTATGTAGTAATAAATAACATTAATGTGGGTTATTTTATTTCTTACTAGTTACTAAATACAATTAAATTCATTAAATTCTATTACATCATATCAATAGTTATTATAAAATTGAAATTTGATCAACGACTCATGAATTTTTAAGTCTCATTTACTATATATAGATATAAATATAAATATAGACTAATACGCTGACTTGTGCATACGAGTTTATTATTATGTTATAAAATTATGAATTTCTTATTTTAATTTATGTTTATTTTATATTATTTAAGAGTTATAAAACATAAAACCTAGAGTATTGATTATAAATAAATAATCTAATTCAAGTTTTTAAAAACTTCTTTATACACACATTTGATCATAAAAAAATTAGTTTTTTTACAAGACAATAAAAATTAATTTAAAAAAATTAAAATATGTCATAAGTTTATTAGGCCAAGTAGAAAATTGTTTTCCTTTAATAAGTTTGATTTGTTTAAAAAATTCAAGGCCTAAACTTATCCAATTACTTGTTGCTAACTATTTTCAGGTGGAATCTAAACTTTCTAAAAATCCGTTTAACTTGTTAATTCATTTACAAGTTTGCTTCATATAAAAATAGTATATGTTATTTCATATTTAAATATTTATTTTACATCAATATGTTAACTTGAGACATTGGATTTTTTTCAAATATGTTTATTTTTTTCTATAATTTTTTTTTCAGGTTTAACCCTGAAAATGATTTATTTTTTCTTTTAGTCACTCTAAAATAACTTTTAATGATGTGACAATTTTAATCACATAACACTTATTACATGAGATTTTTATAACATGATATTTAATGATGACATTATTCATTAGCCATGACAGCACTTAATAGCAACTTGTGAGGACAAAAAAGAAATTAACCGAAAAAAGTGTGTATATATATATATATATATATAAGTGTGAAAATTATTATAAATAATTAAATTATAAATACTTAAAATATATTTAAATCTAAAAGGTTAGAATAAAAATTATTATATTAAAGAACAATAATTCAAATTTATAATATAAAAATTAATAGATTTTATAATGATGAAATTAAAAAATAAATAATTTTATTCTATATAACAATTGATATCCAAATACCATATCTAGCATGTCATTAATTGGGGCCGAGCTTCTTCATCATTTACCCAAAAATATAACTAAGTTACATCTCATTTACATTTCATTTTAGAAAAACATTTTGCCATTCAAATAGCATGAAGTGAGTTGAAAGTAATTTTGCATGCATAGTATAAAAAATTTGTGTTTACAGCGAGAAATACAACTGATCCAGACATTTCTCCACAAGGTAATTATTGTTTTATGGATTGACATGAAGATTTCTGTCTCGTGCAATTCAGGGGCAGCTAGCTCGAGAAATTCTCCACTTCTCCCTGCATTTTTGAAGTTTCAACTTTCTTTGCCTCAGCTGATGCTGCAAGACACTCTTTGCAGTTCTGTAAATTATTACCTCATTCTCGTATCTTTAATTGTTTTTTTAGCCTTCTTTTTTTATTCCAAAACAATGAGTGTTTTAAAATTTCAAAGTTATATTTTTAAAAAAAATATATCCTTATTTTAATTGATATAGGTATCAAAGATAAAAGCATTAAATAAGAGTATTTTAATCTCCATGAAACAGTATCTAACTTTTATCAAATATTTATTTATCTATATACATTAAGCTTGAACATCTAAAGATATAGAAATGTGATATTAATTACTAGCTAATCCTTTCCATCTAATTTCAAAACTCTAACCCAAATCTCACTTCACCAATCACCGACATTGATGCTACTCACACCCTTCCCAAAAAGAGCGTCAACATCCCCATGTTTTGAAGAAGTGGCTTGGTTGGAAGCCTTAAAGTTCATTCCCCCAAACCCATATTGTTGCACCACAAGCACTGAAGAGCAATAACCAAAGCTATTTGATGCCAGCGTGTCCCCTATGACCCCAAGTTCAGGGCAATCAGTCCAGTCCATCAAATTCGACAACACCAAAAAGTTCCTTCCCTTTCCATGCCCTAAAATGTACAAATCATAGCTCCCTCTATCCAACTCGTTAAGCACCAAAGGAATATCATCACATAGGTTATTGAATCCCCATTGTTCACTGCCATGACCCTAAACAAACTCACATACTCCTCATCCAACTCCTTCTCCTTCCCACTATCAATTACTGTAGACAATATCCCATTGGCTTCATCATTTGTTGTTGCATTTGTGTCCACTTCAGCTGCCTTTCCGTACAAAAGAACATGCACCAACCAGAGATGAATCCCCGGGTGCTTCACGGCCATCGGGGCCGCCAATGAAGACGATGCAGACACGCAAACTCACCTTCGATAACCACCCGTGCCCGCGATCAACCAATATCCCCACGGAGCACGGCGCGTGGTGCATCACGTTCTGGTTGATGCCTAAGATATAAAATTGATTGGATAGTTAAAACAATAAGAAAAAAAATCACGGATTCGATTTCTGCTAATAAATTATAAAATCAAAAATTAACATTTGCCAAAAAAAATTGTAGTACACCTTCCACGGTCGAGTGTTTGTGAAAGGGAAGGAGAATCAACTAGGCGTGTCTCTCCTCTGCAATGTTGTAAACATCCTTGTGAGTCTGTCTCGTAGGAGGACACGGCGCTGAGAGTCTCAAGACTGGTGTTTGTGTGCCCTTGTTCCGGCGAAATTTCTGCGAAAATATTTGCAATGCCCTCAGTGTCGGCTTGTGGACACAAGCCATTACTGGGATATCTGCATCAGCCCTCAGGTTCTGTATAGTCCTCAGCTTATCCTTCTCAAACCGCTTTCTTGGCTTGTATACGTAGTTGATGATTGGAGACACTAGTATGGTCATCAGAACATTAGCCGTCACCATGATTGTATAGAAATCCCTACTCAAAATCTGAAAATAAAAATTAGATGTAGAGTTATTCATTTGAGAAAAAATAGTAAATGTACCAACGATATCTTCTGATCACAAATTGTTATATATAATAAATACTTATTTGTTTGAAAGTTTATGTATGTAAAATTTTAATGTAAAAAATTTGAAACACATTGTCTTTCTAATCACATGAAGTTCTATGAGAAAATACTAAATCAAACATGCAATAAAGTTGATTAACTTTTAAAATAATCATTTTAAAAATTATGTTTTATGGGTACTAACCAAGGAGCATTACTAGCAGAATGAACCACCTTTACATGTGGTTTAAAATTGTTCACTATTCTTTACCATTAGATCCATCTAGTTACATTTCTCTTATTCTTATGGTTGGAAATAAGGCTTTTTATGTTTAGGAAAAGTGTTTAGGAATATTGGAGACTTTGAATAGAAACTTGATAGGAAGGAGAATTCTTTATGGAGGAGAGAATTTTGTATTTTTGCTTGATACAAATTTGTAGGATTACATCTCTATTTATACTACTCTAAGGAGAACTCTAGACACACTAATTCTAGAGAGTTCTCAACTCTAGAAATCCAAAGAGTATTCTAGAGAATATTACAACCATAAGAAATATTTAGACACTCCAAACACTACAAGAATTCTCTAGAAACATGACCCATAATTACTTAAGCCCAAAATAACTAAGTCCAAGGAACCAAATAATTAATTTAGGCTCAAATCAAGTTTATATTTCAACACTTACACCTTTCTTACCATATTCATGTTTCTTTCCGGAGCCGCCGCTGCCGGAGATAATTTCCAACTGCAGTGGTCTTTTTCCCCCTTACTCCTTTCCCAGATCTGTCCCCGACCGCTAAAATAACACTGCATGATGTCATCATTAGTAGCACCAACAATACCAGTTAAGACGCTGTTGGGTTGTCGTTGCCGATGTCAATTTGATGCTCCTTGAAGGGGCTCTTCCGAAAAACATGCTCGGAAGCCAGAACTTGAAACTCCATAGCAGAGACGGGAAAGGATGCCATACTCGAGAACCTCCTGACGATGACGGAGATGTCAAGTTTGCGAAAGCAATCATCAATACGCATATAATGAAAACTTGAGTGTACATAAAGCACCGTAGATTAATCCCATTTTTCTTTCTTTTATTGTCATCCACAAATCTCATTTACTTTCATACTTTCTGTTGTTCTAAATTGGGATCACAGCTTGGTAAAAAGTGATTGAAATCTTTGGTTTAGATGTGGTACTGGTACATCATAATTTAAGTTAATGTGTTAGCGTAAACACTTTTAGATCTAGGGAGAGAGAAAGAGGAAGAAAAGAAAGAAAGAAAAAAAGAGCACCACTGTCGGAAATTGCCTCCGACAGCACCCCAAAATTAATCGTAGCTAACATGTTTCTGATGTTTAGTATAAGTAGTTATATGATGTGTTTCCTTACTTTTCCATAGGTCTGCATTATATAGACAGTAATGCAAAATATATGAATTTGTTTTCTTTGTAGTGCATGGATGAACACTTCTTGTGTGTTATCTATTTACATCTTGGTTAATAAATTTATTTACTTGTAAAAAAAAACTTAAAAGTCATACCTAACATAGCATAATTTCTATTTAGTTATTACTATCGGAATGAAACTCCACAATGAATGAAAGACCAACAGATATAGCTATAAAGAAAGAAAATTGGCAAAAAGGGTAAATTATAAAATTCTCAAGTGTGATTGTGATGTAGTGATAAATTAATTTTTAAAAGATTAAAAATATAAATTTATTCTTTAAATATATAAAAAAATATGATAAATTAGTTTTATTATTAAATTTGTAAGATCATTATATTTTATTATTAAGTTATAATATTTAAGAATTAATTTGATAATAAGTTATATTTTTTTAAAGATATTTGATTTTAATTTGTAAAATTTAGGAATTAATTTATTATTAAATTATTTATAGGATTAATTAATCACACTTTTTATACATTAAGAAACTAAATTTACATTTTTCATAATTTATAAACACCTCACACTTTTAATAACTAATTTGACTCTTTATCCAGCAAACAATGTTGAACCATGCATGGCAACCAATTAATACCAGTCTGTCACTTGCAATATGTTTAGCATTACTAATGGCAAGAGGCCTTTGGTGTTCAAAAGCTCTCCAAGTGCCACGCCATCTCGAAAAGGCATACGATAGAAGCCAGTGGCTATCACAGTGCTTACAATCTTTGTGCAGCATGACAAGAGCGTGATTATCATGGCATCACGCAACTTTCTTTTTTTGAAAGTTGTGAAGTCGAATCTTACACCACAGCCAATGAACAACAAGGGTTCCAGATACGTAGAGACAAGATCATCTGACCTTTCCATCAACATGTCCACAAATTTTTCCCTAGGAAGAATCAAACCAAACACCAATGCCCCAACAATGGAGTGAGTGCCTAACATTTCAGTAATATGTGCACAAAACATAATGCCTATGAACACATAGGATAACTTGTAGTTGTCCCACTCATTCTTGTCCGTTATTTCTCTATCAACCGGGTAAGTGAAGGGCGCAACACATAGTAGCAAAAAATGACAAAGATCATAGTCAACATCACTGACACAGGGTTTTTCACTATGAGTGGCAAAAGGAATCAGCAGCACAAACATTGCCCAATTGTAGAATTCATTAATTGTGGCTGCAGTTACCGCCACTCCACCAAGCCCCGTGTAGAGGATCTCAAGATCAGCAAGAATGTGAACTAGAACAGGATAGTTTGTGACACTAAGAACCAAAGCCCAGAATAAATATGTGTTGGAAGCCCACGTAACAAATCACGTTTCACGTCCTTTATTTATTTTTATTTTGGAACATTTTGTTATTTCTGAATCTGATCCATTTTCTATCCACATTCAACCCATATCTTTGCAAATATATTTGCAACCACCTTCAGTAACAAATCACGTACTCATCCTTTATCTCACGTACTGATAACTTCTTATCTCACGTACTGATAACTTCCTATCTCACGTTCTGATAACAAGTTGAGAGCTCTGTGATGGACAGACTCTATAAATAGGATGGGGTGTTCTCAGTTTTGTATCACTAAACACACTTCTCTATTCAGAAAAATACACCATCTATTCAGAGTGAGTAAAGGTCTGGAAGAACAAAACTGCCTTCCAGGTTCGTGTGTGTGTGCCGCTTCGCGTTCAATTTGCAATGGTTGGAGATACGCTCGTAATATTTAATTTCTGTTGTTTGATCTGAATATGGTATTTAAATTGATTTGCATGTTTAGATCAGTATATGTATATTTTTACATTTGGTATCCGAGCCTATTTATACATCTGTCTTGCTTATTGGGTTGTTCCTATTATGCGGAGTTTATTTTCTGAGTATATGGGGGTTATGTTTTAAGCCTCTTTAATTCAAAATAACATTAAAATTAGGAATGATATAAGTTTTCTAATTTTTCTATGATTTAAAACGTATTTTTGGGTGTCTAAAATGCATATAATGATGTGGGTTTTTCGAAATCGAGGTAATAATAACTTTTTTTTTAACCCCCGCTAGAGGTTGAAGACGAAGTCTTGCGGGTTTTGTTTATTGTCTTGAAATTGTTAATGTACATTTTAAATTAATGATATTAAACAAAGCACGAGTTGGTCCAATGGTAGATGTCATGTATATTACCTCTCTGTTCTGGGTTTGAATCTCAGTGGAAGCTTTTTCTTCCTTGTTTTCGTTTTTAATTAATTAAAAGGAACGCGAAAACGTTTTGGGCTGGTTTTGAACCCTGAAAGGACTCCCTTTGCCGCTAAGCTACTGCAATTTAATTGTTTATTAGGTGCAGTTCATGTGTATTTATAACGTCTGAAGGATAAATCATTTATGCACAAACTGTTTAAAATTGTGTGTCTCTAAGTTATGCTGAACATGCAATATTATGTTAAATACTGGTATTAATTGGATTTAATCCTTTAAAGTTTATTACATGTTGAATGAATATACGTGCAATGTTATTTTGAATTGGTATACATGTAATTTTTATGATTCAATATTGAGCACATTTGCATTATTAAGTATGTTTATGCAATGATTATTTTTGAATGTTAAGTGATTAATATAATTTTATTAAATTAGAGAATAGCCACAACATCTTTAATTGAGTAAAATTATATGCTAAATTTATAATCACATTAGAACTATTAATTGTGATTAATCATATGTAATGTGATGAAATCTACCCACATGAATTTTGTTATATTTGTATGATTAATTAGGATAAAATATTAAATTATATTTCTTAATTTACCCACAGGAATTAAGGAAAAGAACATGATTTAATAGTTTTATCATAAAGTTGCATGATGAATCTAATTGAGTAGGACTTTAGCCCACAGGCAAGTTTTGTGTCACTAGATTCATATATTGAGACATGATTTGCATTGGCAAAACATGGCATTTGTTTAGTCTCAAATTTTCTTAATGAGCATGTGTGTTTGTTTGTAGTTTCACAATCTATGAATATTTCTTGTGACCTTCCCATTTTGAAAGGTGATAATTATAAGGTTTGGAAGGAAAGAGTTCTCCTTCATTTGGGCTGGATGGATATTGACTATGCTATAAGGAAGGATGAGCCACCGGCTATTACTGAAACTAGCGAACCTGATGTTGTTGATCTTTATGAAAAGTGGGAAAGATCTAATCGTCTCTCCGTTATGTTCATAAAAACCAACATATCAGCTAGTATCCGGGGTTCAGTTGACCAGCATGATAAGGTCAGAGATCTGTTGAAAGCCATTGATGAACAGTTTACGACCTCTGAGAAGTCGCTTGCTAGCACACTCATTATGCAATTCTCTTCCATTAAGCTTACTGGAACGAGAGGTGTGCGTGAACATATCATGCGCTTAAGGGACATAGTGGCTCAGTTGAAAACCCTGGAAGTTACCATGTCTGAATCCTTCCTGGTACATTTCATTTTGTGTACCCTACCTCAATAATATACACCCTTCAAAATCTTCTACAACACACATAAGGATAAATGGTCTATTAATGAATTGATGACCATGTGTGTTCAAGAAGAGGAGAGATTGATAATGGAAGAGGGTGAGAAGGTAAATTTGACTACTTCTACTTCTGGAAAGGATAGGAAGAAGTCTGTAGGCACCAATAAAGGAAAGATTCCGACTCAACCAACAATTAAAAAGGAGTCAAAGTGTTTCTTCTGTAAAAAGAAAGGACACATGAAGAAGGACTGCCCCAAATTTAAAAGTTGGTTTGAGAAGAAAGGTACACCATTGACTTTCGTTTGTTATGAATCTAATATGATTAATGTGAATTATAATACATGGTGAATTGACTCTGGTTCTACAATCCATGTTTCTAATACCTTGCAGGGTATGGAAAGCCTAAGGAAGTTAGTGGGAAGTGAGAATTGCATCTACTCAGGGAGTAGGATGAGCTCGCATGTAGAGGCCATTGAAACGTGCGTCTTAGTTTTAAGTAGTGGCTTTAAATTACATTTGGAGAAAGTTTTTTATGTTCCTAGTTTCTGTAAAAACTTAATTTCTATTTCTAAACTTGCACCTTTGGGATTTTATTTTAATTTTACAGACTTTGGTTTTAATTTACTAAATAAATCTGAAATTATTGGTTGTGGTCAATTGGTTGATGGTCTTTATTCGATTGAATTGAAAAACGACGCTACTTCTATGCACGTTTCTGTTGGGTTGAAACGATGTATTGTGAATGAAGAATCCTCTGTGTTGTGGCACCGGAGATTAGGACATATCTCTATTGAAAGAATCAAGCGATTAGTAAATGAAGGAGTACTTAGTACTTTGGATTTCGCTGATTTTGAGACTTGTGTAGATTGCATTAAGGGTAAGCAAACTAACAAGTCTAAAAAGGGTGCAAAGAGGAGTTCTAATTTATTAGAAATCATACATACAGGCATATGTTGTCCAGACATGAATGCAAATAGTCCGAAATACTTCATAGCCTTTATAGATGATTATTCACGATATATGTATCTCTACTTACTTCATTCTAAGAATGAAGCTTTAGATGCCTTTAAAGTTTTTAAGGCTGAAGTTGATAAACAATGTGGAAAACAAATTAAGATCGTGAGATCAGATAGAGGTGGGGAGTACTATGGTAGATACATAGAGGATGGACAAGCACCAGGTTCATTTGCGAAATTTCTTCAAGAACATGGGATTGTTGCCCAATACACTATGCCTAGTTCTCCGGATCAGAATGGTGTGCCAGAACGAAGAAATCGAACCTTATTCGACATGGTGAGAAGCATGAGGAGTAATGTAAAACTTCCTCAATTTTTGTGGATTGATGCTCCTAAGACGGCTGCGTATATATTAAACCGAGTTCCAACCAAGGCTGTCTCAAAGACACCTTTTGAGTTATTCAAGGGTTGGAAACCAAGTTTGCGACATATACGCGTTTAGGGATGCCCGTCTGAAGTAAGAATTTATAATCCACAAGAGAAGAAACTAGACCCTAAGACTATTACTGAGTATTTCATTGGATATGCTGAAAGGTCTAAAGGGTATAGGTTCTATTGTCCATCCCACAACACTAGGATTGTGGAATCAAGGAATGCAAAGTTTCTTGAAAATGACTTGATAAGTGGGAGTGATCAATTTCGGAACATTTTTTCTGAAAGGGATCACTATGAAGCTGAACCTTCTGGGACAAGTAATAGGTTGGTAGTCATTCCCACCCCTCAAGTTAAAATGGATGTTAGACAACCAGTGATTGAAGTTCCACAAGTTGTTGAAAGTGATCATGTAGATCAAGTTGTTTGTGAGGAACAACATGATGATATTGAACAAGTTCCTCAGCAAGATGACCAAACAACATTAAGAAGATCTACTAGAGAAAAAAAGACAGCAATTCCTAGTGATTATGTAGTGTACCTACAAGAATCAGACTACAACATTGGAGCCGAAAATGATCCTGAGACGTTTTCACAAGCCATGAGTTCTAAGGAATCAAATTTTTGGTATAATGCTATGAGGGATGAGATGGATTCTATGGCATCTAACCAAGTTTGGGATCTCGTTGAGTTACCTGTTGGTGTAAAAGCCATCGGATGTAGATGGGTCTTCAAAACAAAGAAAGACTCAGAAGGCAATATTGAGAGACATAAGGCAAGACTTGTTGCTAAAGGATTCACTCAAAGAGAAGGAATCGATTATAGAGAGACCTTTTCCCCTGTATCTAAGAAAGACTCTCTTCGAGTAATTTTGGCATTAATAGCTTATTTTGATCTTGAGTTGCATCAAATGGATGTGAAAACGGCGTTCCTGAATGGTGATCTAGAAGAAGAGGTTTACATGAAACAACCTGAGGGATTCTTATCTAGTGTTGGTGAGCACCTAGTCTGCAAGCTTAATAAGTCCATCTATGAATTGAAACAAGCTTCCCGCCAATGGTATTTAAAATTTCATGAGGTCATTTCTTCATTTAGCTTTGAAGAGAATGTCATGGATCACTGTATATACCAGAAGGTCAGTGGGAGTAAGATTTGTTTCCTTGTATTATACGTAGATGATATTCTGCTTGCGACTAATGATAAGGGTATGCTATATGAGGTGAAACAATTTCTCTCAAAGAACTTTGATATGAAGGATATGGGAGAGGCATCTTATGTCATAGGCATAAAGATCCATAGAGAAAGATCTCGAGGCATTTTAGGCTTGTCTCAAGAAACCTATATCAACAAAGTTTTAGAGAGATTTAATATGAAAGATTGTTCACCAAGTGTAGCTCCCATTGTGAAGGGTGACAAACTTGCTTTGAGTCAATGCCCCAAAAATGATTTTGAGCAGGAACACATGAAAAATATTCCATATGCTTCAGCAGTTGGAAGCCTTATGTATGCTCAAGTTTGCACTAGACTTGATATTGCATTCGATGTTGGAGTCTTGGGAAGATATCAAAGTAATACAGGTATTGACCACTAGAAAGCTGCAAAGAAAGTGATGAGATATCTTCAAGGAACAAAGGATTACATGGTCATGTACAGACAAACTGATTGTCTGGAAGTGATTGGCTACTCCGATTCAGACTTTGCTGGTTGCGTTGATTCACGAAGATCAACATCTGGTTATATTTTTATGTTAGCCAGTGGAGCTGTATCTTGGAGAAGTGCCAAACAAACCTTGACTGCTACTTCCACTATGGAGGCTGAGTTCGTTTCTTGTTTTGAGGCTACCTCGCATGGTGTATGGTTGAAGAGTTTCATATCTGGCCTTAGAGTTGTGGACTTTATTTCTAGGCCATTAAAGTTGTATTGTGACAACTTTGCTGCGGTGTTTATGGCTAAAAATAACAAAAGTGGAAGTCGAAGTAAGCACATCGACATTAAGTACTTAGCCATAAGAGAACGTGTTAAAGAAAAGAAAGTGGTCATTGAACACGTCAACACTGAGTTGATGATTGTTGATCCTTTAACTAAAGGCATGCCACCAAAGAATTTTAAGGATCATGTAGTACGAATGGGACTTGGTTCCATGATGTAATTTCATTCGTACATTTGTTATTTTCAATGAAACTCTTATTCAGTTAGATATTTTCTCATATGGTTTTGTGCACATATTTATTTATTTCGAGAAAAATCATTCGGTTTAGATATAGAATAAACATATGGTTTATTCATTAAGTTGAGAGCTAGTGTTGAGAGACTTGATATATTGTGGTACATGGAAGATACTACTCATCATCAGAGGACCTATCGCCATGACTCATATATTATGTTTCTTGTTATGATTAATGTTGAGTTAAATGGACCAAGTGGGAGAATGTTGGAAGCCCACGTAACAAATCACGCTCCACGTCCTTTATTTATTTTTATTTTGGAACATTTTGTTATTTCTGAATCTGGTCCATTTTTCATCCACATTCAACCCATATCTTTGCAAATATATTTGCAACCACCTTCAGTAACAAATCACATACTCATCCTTTATCTCACGTACTGATAACTTCTTATCTCACGTACTGATAACTTCCTATCTCACGTTCTGATAGCAAGTTGAGAGTTCTGTGATGGATAGACTCTATAAATAAGATGGGATGCTCTCAGTTTTGTATCACCAAACTCACTTCTCTATTCAGAAAAATACACCATCTATTCAGAGTGAATAAGGGTCTGGAAGAACAAAACTGTCTTCCAGGTTCGTGTGTGTGTGTGCCGCTTTGCGTTCGATTTGCAATGGCTGGAAGTACGCTCGTAATATTTAATTTCCGCTGTTTGATTTGAATATATTATTTAAATTGATTTGCATGTTTAGATCAATATATGTATATTTTTACAATATGCACTAGGTGAATTGAAAGGTGACATATCAATGTAGAGAGCTTGAGCCAAATAATATATATATGACTGCCCCTAACACCATTGGAATGATGGTGGTGGCCTTTATTCACACTAGTAGGACCGTGTCTAGGTTCATCTCCAAGCCAGTTAGTAAGACATTGTAGATGAGACCCATATGTGCCATTGTCTCTATACCAAGGAGTGCTTTTGGAGGCATCACATATGTAGTAATTTCTCAGTCTCCAACTATTTGTGGACATAGCCTACATTGCCAAAAAAAAAAGTGAAAACAATAACACATTTAGCACACCCACAAATTGTTAATTACGAAGAGAATGTCTCCATGTATGAGAAAGAAAAACCATAAATTCAATCTTGGGCAAGGATAACGTTAAGAACACATTTTTTAACATTATCTTTTTAAGTACATGTTTGAATTGTTGTCACGGCAATCTTAACTACATCTCCGGAAACATAACTTTTCATGTTGAAGTATCATTAGGTTTCAAAATTCACCACAAACACAAATATGCGCTAATATAATACATTTTTTATTATGAATTAAAATTTATTAAAAATTATAAAATTACGGTAGTAAGAATCATAATAAAAAGTAAAACCTACCTAGTTTTATAAGATTCAATAAATTTTAACAAATAATGTTTACGGCTAGCATTTCTTTTTGCACAATTGACACTGGATGATCAACAAGCCTTCCTTGATACATATATTGAATGTACAAATTGCTTAACTTATAGTACTAAGCGTTTTGCACCAAAAGTTGTAAATCAATGGTCCTACATGGTTTCCATCAAGCTCTCTTTTCTTTATTCAATTTTCAACTAATAAGAAAGAAGCATCTTGTTTCTGACTTGATTTCTCTTAATGTTTCTCATTCGGGAACACGCAGGTAAATGCATAACCAAAACAAAATGAAAGAGGGATGATACTAAAGTGTACGTAAAATTTTGCATGTACGTAGAATCAATTATAAAATAAAAAGAACATGACAGGCATAATTCGTGGTTAGTAATTCACTGTTCTCATCAAAACGATATTTAACAATTTCAAAAATGAAAAAGAGAGAAAAGCGTGCAGTTACAAAAAATTCAGCAACAAAATGTGGTTGATTGAAAGGTCTGAGGATGTAGTGTATAAAACGGGTCATAGAGACAATGAAAAGCAATAGGAGGGTAAATTGGGGTAGAAAGAATCATAAGATGTTTTCACTTTTCCAAACCTCATTGGGATTATCTACAATAAGTTGGGAATGTAAGGTGTGGTTATTTTCTGGCTCAGCCATAGCTTCTCTTGAAATGTGTCACTTGTATCTTAAACCATTGTAATAATGTCAATTAGATTTTCTTCCAACTTTTGCTTTCTTCTTTTCTTCTCTTCTCGTTGCACAAAATATGAACATCTTTGTCGCCAGTATTATCCATATGATGAATCCATTAATGATGGGAATGAATAATAACATAGGAAATCAGTGGGGGGAAAATTAATAAAGATGTTTTCTTGTCTTCAATTACGTATAACTTCTTATTGTGATATGTTATTTCTGCAAGTAATAATAGTGATGTAATACCATTTATAAAAAAATAGTGATGTAATACTTATATAAAATATATAAATTCAAAAGAAAAATAGTAAATATAAATTTATAATTATTTAAATTAAAATTTATTAAACACGTGATTTATAAAATATTTTAAAAATAAAATTGTTATCAATTTATAATTTATTATAAACAATTCATTGTAATTAGAATTATGTGTATTTTTTAATTAAATATATTGATTATCAAATTTTCATGAGATTATCATTATAAAATAAAATATATTAAATATTATAATTTATTAAAATAACTTATTAAATATTTTCTTATATACTATATGTTTTATGTTTATTAACATTTAAATAATAAAACAGAGAAAATATAAAATAATTAACTTAACTCTAAAATGATGTGAGTCTTATTTTATAACATATAAAGATAATCATAATAATGATTTGAAAAAAATCATAATAATGTTGTGAGTCACACTTATATAAATTTTCACTAACATATTGAATATAAAGTAAGGAACAAAAAAGCATATTCAAACATTTATTTTTCAATTTTAAGTATATTTTTCTTATATAAAAAGTATAAATTTAAAAAGAAATTAAAAATAATGAATATAAATATATAATACTATATAATTATTAAAATTTGTCTGTTTATTTCATTTATTGTTCATATAATGTTAATATGTAATAATTTTTAAAAGCATTTATTATCAAAATTTAAAAAAATTGCTGTAATAGTGTATTTTTTATTCAATAGATATAGGTAATGATTTTAAAGATATTAATATGCAATATTATTAAAGATTTGAATTGATTAACTTCATTGTATCATAAATTGAATATTCTTCTTTAGTATAATTAAAATTGTATATTATTATTATTGTTAGTATTGTTGTTATTATTGAGAAATGTGAGACTTACAAAGCACTATTGGAGAAGTGAAAACAAATATTATTTCAAAGTAACTACATTATCTCTTGTTTTAATAGTTTTCTCTATTTCTGTTTAATAAAAATAGTAAATGAAAAAACATTCAATTATAATTATCTTTTATCTATTTTAATAATTTTCTCTATTTCTATTTAATAAAAGATTAAGTTTTAAAAACTTATAATCTGCTAATATTAAATCACTTTGAATCATATCAAAGACCACGCTATTAATGAAAGTTTGCTTATATAGAATCATATGGAAACGGATGCATGTCAAGGTTTAACTGTTTCAGATATTGTCAGCAAGTATCTCCTATACGAATTTGATTTCTTGTTTTCTTTGTGTTGCCCTTTAAAAATATATAATTTTTATGATTTTTAAAATTAAATATCCCCCTTAAATATTAATACAGCTGTTATGCATTGTTATTTTAATGAGACAACACATTATTTTAATGAGGCACCATCACAGGAACAGTATGAAAAAGGACAGCAGAGAAGTCAAGTCCCTCTTGCAGATGACTTTTTAGTGCAAGAAACAAATTGGAAATGGGAAAGCTTCTTATAAGAGAGCATAAGAGAGCATGCTGCTATGATTTCTCTTGCCAAATTGATGTCTGAATGGTATGTTTTTAGATATTAGCTGTTAAATTAATACTGGTCAATAATTATTTAATATAAAATGAGTGTATATGTTTTAATATGATAACTAAAATTTTAAGATATTCTAATTGGAGTGTATAAAAATCAAACACATACAATAATAAATTAGGGGGAAAAGAGTCCCACAAAAAGTATTTCTTGTGGGAAAAAAAACCATAAATTTGAGCTATATGGTGAAAAAAAACAAGTACAGGCAATCACAATATAATCTTGACACCACACCACTGTAACGAACCTATTATTTTAAAGTCAATTCCACAGCTTTATTACCAGCATTTAGAGTCAAATTTGAAACCAGAATTCTGAGTGCAAAGTAAATCAAATGAATATTACCAGCATGCTTTCCAACAAACGAAACCACGACTTATGTCAATAGCTTTATTAAGATTCTAGATTGAAAATTATAATGTGCTCAACTACATATATCAGTGGATGACAAAATAGTCCTCGTGTTTCTCCCTATCAGCAGCTCAGTGCCATAACTTTTGGTGGGTCAAGTTCCTAAAGCTTTGCCGTTAACCCACTCTGAATTGGTTTCGAAGAGCCATTATCCTTAATGTCAATCCATTCCACATTCATTTGGCGGAACATCTACTGCAGGGGAACAGTCGAAGAATCCATGAGGCTGCACAAAGAAGGGAGGACAAAATGTGCTCTACTGGAATAACAGGCCAGTCTTCCAAACGAGGAACGTGTGTGATTCCAAATATGTGAAAGCATGTCGATGGTGGAAATTAAAGTTAATTGGAAAAGGAAAATGAAGATTGAAGAAACTTATTTTGACAATGTTTGGATGAAACAATATATAAAAATATGAATAGGCTATTGCTTGATGCAGTTACATACTTCAATATACTACTTTAATAGAGATCACTAATTTAGCATTACAAATTTTGTAAAATATTAAGTAGAAATCCTGAAGAATACTTTCTTGAAGTCAGGTAGGTGTGTGCATCAGAGAGTGAGGAAAAAAGAGGGGGAAGGTTTACCAAAGAACTACATTAATTTCTTCCAAACAACGGTTCTGCTTAACCCATGTAGCTAGTCCTTCACCAACACGACGTGAATATGTTGTTACCCAAAAATTATGCTTCAAGAAAGCAGCTCTTCTTAAAAACTTGGCTTCAGAACCTGCCAATGGTAAGCAGTTTGAGCCATGTACCAGCTTATAGCTTGTCAACTGTCCAGTTCTATTGCATGTTCTCGTGTTCCTTACCTGAAGGATTATTAAAACATTATCAGGTCTCCATCAAAAAATTAACTCAAAAAGTCTAAAACTGTTGGAATCAAGGTTTAACATAATATACAAAGCATATGTTTAAAGCAAAACACAAAACAAGATACCAACCCACTGTAAGTATTTTCCTTGTGATAAAACCAAGTACAAAATTTTCAGTACTACCTTACAAAAGTTTATTTTTCCATAAGAAAGCATTCAGTTTTTTTAAAAGCATAACAGACTCTTGTCTGATCATTGCAAATAAGTATTCAACAGCTTGACAAAATGCAAAATTACCAGCATCAATAGTTTGAAGTTGGCTGTAAGACCCACAAAAGACTTACAACCCAATGTCGAGCAGTCAAAGAATTGCAATCACGCATGGCTTCCAATTCAGATCTGAGCAAGGTCTCTTCAGCATAGAATGCATTATTGTGAACATTCTTCTCACCTGGTTCCTCGACTTTGATATTGACCTCCACAACCTATAAAACATCTTAGGAGTAAGAGTGAGCACTGAGAATTACATACATAGTTTATTGGAGAAGGAGGAAGCTGGTAATTTTGCACTTTGTCAAACTGTTGAATACTTATTTTCTATTGGAGAAGAATGACCTCCAAGTTACATACATTATTGGAGAAGAATGACCTCCAAGTTTCTTTCTAGGTGGCTCAAGATTTAATGTAATCATATTCATATCTATCTGAATGGTCTTTTTTTCAACATACAGTAACTTTGCTTTAATAGATATTCGTGCAGCTTCCTTGAAATATCTTGCAGCAGTAGCAACTTTCAATAATTCCATCCCACGCTATATTTTGTAATTTGTAGATGCATGATAAAATCTTTTCTTGCCTGGTTGCAATATCCTTTTGGTATTTAATCACATTTAAAATTTACTGATTGCAATCTTTGTTGCTCTGTTATGCATATATATATAGAGAGAGAGAACAAGGCACAAGTATCTTCACTTTCAATCTCTTCACATATGGTCTGCTTTAACATCCTCTTCCTTCTCATCCTTGTACTCCTCTTCATTAATTCAAAAGAATAAATGCAAAATTTATCATAAATACCTTGAAAAAATTCGTGTTAATAAGAAAATTTTTGATAAATATATTACAAGAACAAGAGATAAAAAAAATAACAGAAAAAAAAAGAAAAAAATAATTATGATCATCCTTAAGCAGTGGGAGAGGGATGAAGAGTACACAGAAAAGGAAAATGGGTGAAGTTTCACCGAGAAAATATGTATACTAAAACTTTTGCACCTTGATTAATTGAAAGGTGAGTAATAATGGTCTATAACGGACTACTTACAAAGTAGTCCACCATAGCCTCTGCCCCAAACATAAGCAGAAGGGTAAGGTGCACTAAAGGAGTTATTCCCTCTAAAATAGGAATGTCAAATGGATAGATTAGATAATTGTTTAATCAGATTATAATGGATGGATTAAAAATAATACACTAATTCATTTATATTCATTAAAATTTCATTAAAAAATAATATTAATTTAATAAAATTTATCTATTAATAAAATTCATCTAATTTATTTAATATATCCATAATTTTAAAAAAAAATATTACTATTTCAAAAATATTTTTTTCTTATCTATCCAAAAAAATATTTTCAACTCAATCTCCATCAAAGTAATGTCAACTCAACCTTTGCAATAATATTTTTAACTTGACCGTAGATAAAGTATCTTTCACTAGTCTCAGATTAAGTATTATCTTAACTTCAACCCAAATAATTTCACATTAGTTTTCACCAAAATATTTTCACCTCAACTTCAAACAAAACATCTTTCAACCTCAATAAGAGCATCTTTATCTCAACATCAATCAAAGTATCTTTAACCTAGTCTCAATTAGAGTAATTTCATCTCTCGTCCTTAGCCACAACAACTTTAGCTCAAAATCAACTAAATGATCCTGAGTTCAACCTTAGCAAAGACGTTTTTGACTCAACTTCAACTAGAGCATTTTCATTGTCAAAGTATCTTTTACTCGGTCTCAATTAAATTATCCTTACCTCATCTTTGGGCGGATATCTTTATTTCAATCTTAGCCAAAGCATTTTTAACTCGATTTCGATCAAAAAAAATTTGAAAAATTAAATGATTACATAACCTATTTTATCTAGAGCTGATGTATCACGTTCAGGGCCACTCACAGACATTATGTGGTCGCACAGTTTATATTTAATTTTGAAACAATTGAAGATTGAAGGACAAGTGCGAAGAGATGACCAACTTCAATTAGGCATGAGGTCTTCAATTGTTATTTTTTAAAGGCTTGATACTCAATTTGGTCCCTTAACTTATTAAAAGTGCTCAATTGGGTCCTTTCCATTAGGTCTGTTATATTGACCGACAAAAATGTTATATGCGGCACCGTATCGTCATCGGCTTGTCGCCATCACCGATAACATCGTCACCTGTTTTTTTTAGGTTACAATGAAGAAAATGAAGAAGGCAGAAGAAGCATCAAATTAACAAATTCCAAAAAAGAAGAAAAGGAGGAAGAAGAAGAAAAAAAATGTGGATGTGGATACTCGCACGAGCAACACGAGTTGTTGTCGTTGTCGTTGCAACAACTATTCACCAACGCATTTGTGACCCTATCTTTCTCAAAATCCCCAAATCAACTTTTTTCCCAAATTTTCAATAGCCCTCGATTTTTGGACACAGATTCCACCTCCAACCTCGACAATGAGTGCTCACTAGATTCTTTAGTGAATGATTGCGACAAACAACTCGCAAAAGAAGGAGACACATATGCAGAGGGAGGAGACACATTCGTAGAAGAAGAAGAAGGAGACACGTACGAGGTTGATTTTGACAAGTTGGAGTGTGCTACGTTTTCTCCAAACCAGGTGCTGCATTGACCGTTGATTGGGGACTAGTTATGAAGCCCTAAGGAAGGACCGTTCTGATTTTGTGTTTCTGATTTAGAAGACTCGGTTGTCGTCAATGATAACACCAACAACTGCATTGGCCACCGACCAGGGAGTAAGCGACCTGGACCACCGTCGCCGCCACCGAAATCGCATAGAGAAAGGGGAGGGTGAGGTTCGACTTCTGGTAGAATTAACGGAAACCTAACAGAAAACACCCAACTACATAGTTGAAAAACCAAAGGATCTAATTAAACCCTTTTAATAAATTAAGGCACCAAATTGGATATTAATTCTCTTTTAAAATTATCCAAATTTATCAGATTAGTTCGATTTGAATTTAAAATTATGAAATATAAATATATTATATTAAATTTAGTTTTTAATTTTTTAATTAATTTAAATTAAATTAATCCAATTAAAGTTAATTAGGTTTGATTTATTTGATGTACAAATATTTCAAAATTAAAGACGTATCCGGATTGTACTTAAGCCAGGCACCGATAAACGTTTTTTTTTTTAATGACAAACGTATTATATGGTCATGCCTATGTCTAAATTATTTTAATTTGTTCGATTCAAAATTTCAAATTAATACATAAAATTTTCAGTTACTCCAAAGTGCATGAAAATTCGCCTATTATTATTATCATTATTATACGGTTCCGTACAAAAATAATTATATAAAGTTTATAAATTCAATAAAACATATCTGAGTCATTGTAAAATTTTAAAAATGTTAATTTCATTCTCATAAAATTTTTCATATTAATATGATCTTTTGTATAAATAAAATATATTTTGACTGGTCGGTCAATAATTCTGTTAGATGGTAATTTAGTAGAACTAACCAATTTACACGTATAATTTTTTTATAAATGAATTAAATAATTTGTAGTAGTTAATATTGTATAAAATAAATTGAATTAAATAATTTGGTAGGTTAAACACTTTCAAAAATTGTAATTTTTCATTAATTCTCGAGTGATTTCTTTACACTTTCTAATAAGATTAGGAGAAAAAATGAAACAAGAAAGAATTTTGATATCTTTTTAGTGTACTTGAAAAGATAGATAAAGAAGGAAAGTAATTAAATTTGTTACTCACATCAGAAATACAACTCAATACTAATAAAAATATTTTGCTTTTACGAGTCAAATTAATAAGAAAAATTTTATGAAAATAAAATTAATATTTTTTAAAACTTTACACGAACCCAAACGTATTTTACCCTTACAAATTTGAGGTGGATTTTATTTATTAATAAAATTCACAAATTAACTATTTAAAAAATACTAATGTGGAAAAAAAAATCTCGAACCCATTCTTCCACTGTTCCACTTAATCGTGAACTATGCTCTCCATATTATGACATCGTCAAAATTCTAAATTAATCAACAAAAAAGCAATTAAGAAAATAATATATAAAATATAATTTATGGGAAATAATAAATAATAATATTTAATATAGAAAATAATGTATATACATATATATGTATGTATCTAGGCAATATAAATATAATAATATATAATTAAAATGCATTAATAATGTAAATGTTAAATAAGTGGTTTCAATAACTTAAGAGGGAGGTAAATTAAGTTTAGAAAATTTCCCCTAACAAAAAAAATTTAATTCTCTCTTTAAAAGAAATACGCAGACTTTAATATGCATAAAAAGAAGTAATGAATAATTTATTTGATGCTTCTTTAAATATGCAAAGTAAAATTAAACTACAATAAAGTAAAATAGTTTAGGAAAGAGAGAATTGTCAACTCAGTTTTATACTGATTTGGCCATTCTATGTATTTCCATCCAGTCCTCAAACAATCCACTTGAGATTTTCACTATACTTGTAAATTTCTTTACAATTTATGAACCACTCAGGGATACATTTTCCTTGTGTTCAAAAAACTTACAAATCCAGAGACCCACTGCCTCTTGATTACAACAACAGTTTGCTTTTGAAGTACAAAAGATGTTTTTCTCTCTTTAAGAAAAGAATGATACAACTTGAAGAACTTATAAGAATCCTTAATAGTTTTGCAAGTGTTTGGCGAAAAGTTTTCTTGTGAGAGAATAGGACAACAAAGTTCTGAAAAACTTTGAAGAATTTCGAACACAAGTCACACATCTATAGACCTTTGATGGTATTTCAAAAACTTATGAAGAGATGTGACTTTTCAGAGTTATTTTTGAAATTTTCTCACTGGTAATCAGTTACAGATCTGTGGTAATCGATTACACAGTTAATTTTGAGGAGTCATGTCTTTTCAGTTTGAATTTTAAAACATTCCATTACTGGTAATCGATTACACAAAGGTGGTAATCGATTACAGTCTTTAAAATTCAAATTTCAAACTTTCTAAAAGCTTTTCAAAAACATGTTTGCTTCTGATAATCGATTACAGCCTTTGGTAATCGATTACCAAAGAAAAATATATTTTTCCAAAGATGTAAAACCACTTTAAAAACTTTATAAGAGAAATTGAAAATTTAAGTCTTTTAAGGCCAAACCTGTTCAATCTTTTAAGAGATTATTTTAACAAATAATGGACTATTGTGAATCGTTTCTCTTGATCTCTTGACCTTGACTTGAATCAACTTTGAATAGCTTCAATCTTTTGGCATCATCAAAATCTTCATATAGCATATGCATTCACAGTAAATTATTCTATACTATCATATAATCAAACGTTATCATATATGAAAATCATTTATTTAAAAAATATTTTAAAAGTCATATTTTAAATGATCTATAATTAATTAATATTGAAAATTTCACTAATAATATATATGTTGACTAACTCCTGAATTTGTATTAACTAATTCTAGCTAGTTTTCTTAGGTTAGTTGTGATTTGGTTAGTTAACCAAGTTAGTTATCCTTGTAACTAACTATAAATAATGTACTCAGCATCCTTCACAACGTAAGTAATATCAGTATTATTTTCTCCTTCATTCTGTTACAGCTTCTTTCCTTTTCTGCATTATTGCTTCTCTTGCATTGCGATTTGTTCTTCATTCTTCATGAGAGAATCAAGCTTTGATATGGTATCAGAGCACTTCGATTGAAGATCTCTGTTGCGCCACTCTTCGCATCTTTTTTTTTTGCACTTTGTTTTCGCTTATGTGCTTCATTTTCTGCTTGTACGTTTGTTGGTTTGTTCGATTCTTCGATATTTCTTTCTATCTTCCTCAATTTCAAAAGAATTTCTACTCTATTGATTGAACATGAACACAGAAACCGACCAATCTTTGAATGTTCATAGTCCCTATTACCTTTACCCTAGTGAAAGTCCAACTATAACGCTTGTATCTATTGTTCTTGATCCAACGAATTATAATTCTTGGAGTTGTTCGATGCTTACTTCTTTGAGTGCAAAGAACAAGGTTGAATTTGTGGATGGAACTATCTCACAACCAGTCATTACACATCCTCTGCATTCTGCATGGAAAAGACGCAATAATATGGTGATATCATAGATTGTTCACTCAGTCTCAAGCTCTATTCGCGAAAGCCTTCTCTGGATGGATAATGCCAGAGACATATGGAAAGATCTGAAGTCCAGATACTCTCAAGGAGATTTATTGAGAATCTCTAATCTACAGCAACAAGTTTGTACAATTTGTCAAGGTGATTGCTCAATTACTGATTATTTCACAAAGTTAAAAATAATTTGGGATGAACTTGAGAATTATAGACCTGATCCTATATGCACATGTGTAAATAGATGTACATGTGATGCTCTCCTATGTGTTATGGAAAGGAAAACACAAGATCAGATTATGCAATTTTTTAGAGGATTAAATGATCAATTCAATAATGTTAGGTCTCAAATTTTAATGATGGATCCACTACCTACAATTTCCAAAACTTTTTCCTACATCGTTCAACAAGAAAGACAAATTATAGGGATGAATCAGATTGGAAATTTTGATTCTAAGGATATCATGATTAATGCAGCAAGTTCTACGTCTAATCATACATGTTCTTTATGTGGTAAAGCTGGCCACACTAAGGATATATGCTATAGAAAACATGGTTATCCATCTAGCTCAAAAAGAGGAAGAGGTCCAGGTTCGAATAACACGTCAGGTTATGACAGAGGAATAGACAGAGGAATGCCAGGCAGAGGAACAAAGTTGTGCACCCATTGTGATAGATATGGACATACGGTGGAGATTTCTTATAGAAAACATGGATTTCCCCCTGGTCATCCAAGTCATAAAACCAATCAAGGAGCAACAATCAACAACACTATCGTCGAAGAAAATTCAAAACATGATACTGATCTTACATTAAATACAGCTAATCATGATGTTCAATTCACTCCACAACAGTATCAAGCTTTCCTGGCTTTAATACAATAACCTAGTAATGGAAACTCAGCATCTCCCTCCCCTCACATCAACCAAATCAATAGTCATCCAGTTATAGGTAATATTACTTTTTCTGCTATATGCAACATTAATAAAAAATTTGCAACATCATGGATATTAGATTTTGGTGCATCTGATCATGTCTCTTCCCCTTTCCCTTTTTAATGTCTTATACTTGCTTGATTTCAATTTCAACTTAATCTCTATTTCTAAACTAACCTCTTATTTAAATTCTAAATTGATTTTTTCTGCTAATGATTGTTTCATACAGGAAAAGAACAACCTGAAGAAGATTGGTATAATTGATTTAGTTGATAGACTTTATAAGCTTGCAGCTATCATTGTTCCTAAAAATTCAATGAGACACAACATTTTTGCCTCTACTTTTTCTTGTAATAAACGGCAAATAGACCTTTGGCATTTTTGCCTAGGACATCCCTCCCATGACAGATTAGTTGTCATAAAACAATCTTTTCCTAGTATTTTTAGTAATAAATCTTTTGTTTGTGACACTTGCCACTATGCCAAGCAAAAGAAATTACCATTTATGAATAACACTTCCATTTCCCCTAAGCCTTTTTCTTTAATTCATGTTGACATTTGGGGCCCTTGAGCCTCACATTCTATGAATGGCCACAAATATTTTTTGACAATTATTGATAATCATTCTAGATATGTATGGGTTGTTTTAATGAGCACAAAAAGTGAAACACAACAGCAACTCAAAGATTTTATTACACTCATGGAAAAACAATTTGACACGAAAACTAAAGCAATTCAAAGTGATAATGGTGCAGAGTTTATAATGAAACAGTTTTATGCATCATAGGAAATTATTCACCAAACTTCATGCATAGAAACACCACAACAAAATGGAATTGTTGAAAGAAAACATCAACACCTTTTAAATGTAACTCGTGCACTCCTTTTTCAAGCCAATTTACCACAAATTTTTTGGTCTTTTGCTTTATCTCATGCAGCATTACTCATCAATTGTTTGCCAGCTCCTTTTTTAAACAACATATCTCCTTATGAAAAAAAATTTCAACAAATCATTTGATTTTTCAGATTTAAAATGTTTCTTATGCCCATGCTATATTAGCACCATTACATCAAATCGAAAGAAACTTGACCCAAGAGTTGTTGCTTGTGTTTTCCTTGGTTTCAAACCAAATACTAAAGGTTACTTAACCTTTAATTTACAAACTCGTGCCATTGAAACATCCTGAAACATAATCTTTTATGAAGATCACTTTCTCTATCTCATTATTGACAACAACATTGCCCATGATACTGAAAATCCACCTCAAATCATACCATCCCCTAATCCCCTTTATGATGTTCCCCATGATGATCCTACTGATCCAACTTTTACTATTGATATACAACCACCCCAACCAATCTCATATGTTATCCTTCATCGATCTAAACGACCTCAACAAAGGCCTACTCATTATAATGATTTTCATACCAATTTTACATCAACTACTGCCTCTCTTCCTTCAGGTATTTATCATCCCCTCTCATTCGTTCTTTCATATCATAAATTGTCCCTTGCACATAGAAATTTTATCATGTCTATTAGTTCAATTTCTGAGCCAAAGTCATATGTTTAGGCTTGTAAACAAGATTGTTGGCTTAAACCCATGAGAGATGAGATCATTGCACTAGAACTGAACAAAACATGGACTATAATTGACCTTCCTCCTCACAAGACTGCAATTGATTGTCGTTGGATCTATAAAATTAAACACAAGGTTGATGGAAGGATAGAGAGATATAAAGATAGATTGGTGGCCAAGGGATACATTCAACTTGAAGGCTTAGATTTCATAAACACTATATCCCCTGTTGCTAAGATAACCTCTGTCAGATTACTTTTAGCTTTGGCAACTATGAATAATTGGCATTTGACTCAACTAGATGTCAATAATGCTTTTCTCTATGGTGATCTCCATGAAGAAGTGCATATGCAACTTCCACCTGGTTTTAATCAATCCCAACTTGGAAAAGTTTTCCGCTTACAAAGGTCCCTTTATGGTCTGAAATAAGCTAGTCGTCAATGGTATGAAAAACTCTATTTTTAGTTTCTCATAACTATGTTCAATCCCCCTCTAACCATTCTCTCCTTTTAAAGAAACACGCCAATGCCTTCACTGCCCTTTTAGTTTATGTGGATGATATAGTACTCACGGACAATGACAACTCTAAAATCAAAGCCATAACCAACCATTTACATGTTGCCTTCAAAATCAAAGATCTAGGAAATTTAAAATTTTTCTTAGGCTTTGAAGTGGCTAGAAACTCACCGGGGATTCATATTTGCCAACACAAATACGCATTAAACATCCTGAATGACTCTGGTATGTTAGCTTCCAAGCTAGTTAGTACCCCAATGGATTATGGAACCAGGTTACATGTCAATTCTGGGACCCCTCTCTCGGATAGTTGTTCTTCTTCCTATAGATGTCTCATTGGTCATCTCATCTACTTGACTAATACCCGATTAGACATTACTTATGCAGTTCAACATTTGAGTCAATTTGTTTCTAATCCTACTATTGCTCACCAACAAGCTGCATATAGAATCCTAAGGTACACCAAGGGAGTTCCAAGAGCTGGTCTTTTTTTTCCTGCTAAAAACACCCCTCAACTGAAAGGTTATAATGATTCAGATTAGGTCGGGTGTATTGATACAAGGCGTTCAATCACTGGTTTTTCTATTTACCTTGAATCTTCTCTGATTTCATGGAGATCAAAGAAACAAGAACCTGTCTCTAGAAGCTCCAGTGAGGCAAAGTACAGAGCATTGACAAGTGCTACATGTGAAATCCAATGGCTCACTTATCTTCTTGAAGATTTTCTCATTCCTTTCTTCCAACCTGAACTACTTTTCTGTGACAACAAATCAACACTCCACATTGCTACCAACCAAGTCTTCCATGAAAGGACCAAACATATTGAAATCGATTATCACATTGTTAGAAATAAAGTTCAAAGTGGGCTCCTCCGTCTTCTTCCTGTATCATCCTCTCATCAGAATACAGACATTTTCACTAAAGCTCTCCACCCTGCAGCTTTTCAGTCTCTTCATTCCAAGTTGGGAATGTCTGATATCTATTCTCCAACTTGTGGGGGCATGTTGACTAACTCCTAATTTTGTATTAACTAACTCTAGCTAGTTTGTTTAGGTTAGTTGTGCTTTGATTAGTTAACCAAGTAGGTTATCCTTGTAACTAACTATAAATAATGATATTATTTTCTCTCCTTCATTCTGTTACAGCTTCTTTCTTTTGCTGCACCATTGATTCTCTTGCATTGTGATTTGTTCTTCATTCTTCATTAGAGAATCAAGCTTTGATAATATAAAAGTAAAATTTTTATATAGAAAATAATAATAATATAAAAATAAAAATGTATATAGACACGGGAAATACAATTTTTTTTATCTCACATGTATTCTCCATTCAAGATTTAATGTATGATCAGCCAAACACTAAGAACATGTTTGGATCTAAGTCTAGAAGTGCTTTTAAGAGTTTATCTACTGAAAAATAATCTATATTTCTAGTAGAAAAGATGTCAAAAGTACTTATGACTTGTATCCAAACAAATCCTAAACGTGAAACACTTTTTTTTTTACAAGAATTTGAATTTTGATTCACTCTATCACGAGGAATTAGTGTTTTCGCTAGACATAATCCCTATTTGTTGTAAATGTAACAAGGATAAAATATATTTTTTTCTCTTTAAAATATGTAAAGTTTGATTTTAGTTTCTCTAAAAAAATTGTTTATTTTTTATCTTTTAATTTTGAAATATATCACTTTCATCCTTCAAGTAATATCTAAATCATTTTTTTTATCTTTTCAAGTAATATCTAGATCATTTTTTTTATCTTTTTATAAAGTATTATCTAAATCACTTGAAGATCAAGTGTAGTACATTTCCAAATTAGAGAGACAAATAAATAAATATTTTTTATAAGAACTAAAGTCAAGCATTACAGGTGGTGGATCTTGGATGTGGGTACATGGATATAGATAATATAATTTATCTTTGTCCCCATAAAAAAATAGTTTTATCCCCATAAAATATTTTTTCTTTAAATGAATGTAAAAAGTAAAAAGAGAGAATAAATTGATATTAATTTTATCACTTAACCTTTTCAAAAATTTTATAGTATTGAGAATAAAAAAATTATATAATATTTTTAAAATATGAAAATGTGTGAAGAACAATATGTAAAAAAAATTTAGGTATTTTAGATTTTTTTTTAGCCTACACATTGTGTATTTGTAATAATTTGCAATATTTTTTTCTATCAAACTTAAAATCAAAATCGATTCTAAACACAAAATCAATTCCCGTTCAACCAAACACACTATATCCATGTATTAGAAACTAGAAAGTGTAAAACGTGAATCAAACAAGTTTCCAAAAGGCATCACAGTTCAATTAGTCAAGACTTTCAAATCAAATATACCTTAGCGGAAGTAAAGGAAGGATGATTGGGGAATTCAGGGCGAGCTCATTCCAAAACCATAGTTTTTTTAAACACTCACGTGTATTATTCCAGAAAGCAATACCGTCATTTTTCACCACAAAGAAAAAGCTAATAACATCAAATGGAATTAGATATACTGCGAAAAGATTCAATGAAAATGAGTTTGGAAAATTGAAATTAACGACACAAGCCATATACCAGAAGTAAGATGAATCACACGAAAAGAAAAAATTCCCTAGTGAAGTTCAATTCATCACGTAAAAACCTAATTTCAAATACCGCATGTTCAACGAAACAAGGGTAACACGCGCAATTTTAACAATTTCGATAGATTCCCAATTTCAAAACACCGTTAAACGCGATAATATTAAATTAAAATTAAGCCGAAGTCTAAAACGCGCAAATTAAAAAAATAAAACCTTAAATTAAATCCTGAAATGTAGCATAGACTAAACAACAACGTCATCCAAAACGAAACGTATCAGAACAAAACCAAAAAAACCCTAAATCGTTGAAAAAGCGATACCGTCAATAAAATCAGGCGGTGAGAACAACAGCACCGCCAGCCTCCTTGATCTTCTTCTCAGCGATCTTGGAAATAAGCTTAGCTTTGACAACAACGGGCTGGTTCTGCGGCAAAACACCCTTTCCGAGAACCTTAAAGTACCCGAACTGCGTGACGTCGATCAGCGGCGCCTTGTTCTCCTTGGAGGCCTTGTCCTTCACTTCTTGCGGAACCAGGGACCAGAGCTTGTCGATGTTGAGGATCGGAGAGTAGAATTTGTTGCGGAGCTTGTGAAAATAGCGCATTCCGACCTTGCCGAAGAACCCAGGGTGGTACTTGTCAAAGAGGATCCGGTGGTGGTGCATGCCTCCGGCATTACCGCGTCCTCCAGGGTGCTTCCGGTGCTTCCCGATGCGGCCATGGCCGGCACTCACGTGGCCTCTCTTCTTCCTGTTCTTCTTGAAGCGTGTAGTCATCTTCTCTTCTCTCGATCAATCTCCTCCTCCTGCGTGCGTTGAGCCCTTGCTGCAGCGGCTAGAGGAGGATTAGGGTTTCAGAATTTATAGTATGTGAGACTTCTGCTGCTAGTTTTACTGCTTTAACCCTCGCGTGTGTGTTTAGTCTTTTTTTTTTTTTCATTTTCGGTCCGGCCCATGAACGAAAGGCCTTTTATTTTGTGGTTTTGAGCATTACATTCTGTATTTATTTCAACTCGATTTGTTTGAATCTCTAATTTCACACTCAAAAATCGGATCAGTCATTAACACAATCGACGCACTGAATCATTTCACTGCTCGGACCAGTAAATTAGTGATTGAATCGCATGCATAATCAATTTAAACAAAGCATAATCAATTTAAACAAATTTAGTATAGTTTGAAGTTGATATAAAAAACCAAATTATAATTTTAATTTCCTATAATTTTAAATTCACGATTTTAAGGCATTTATTTCCCGTATTTTTTTACAATAAACAATTTTGATCTTGATAAGAATAAACTCATGATTTTTTATTTAATTAATTTTATCAACTAAGTGTGTCCATATGATTCTGTTGTAAATCAATCACAATAAATAATATAATGTTCTTTATAATTAGTCATTAATAGAAATTTTACAAATTCAAATTTATAAATTCTATGAATTATTGCTATACTTATAGTTATTTATAATTAGCTATTAGATTTGCTATTAATATAATCTATATTTAAATAATCATACACATAATTTATGAATTTTATAATACATTTAGTCGCAATTCGAAAAATTATAATTATACTTTCTTTTTAATAAATAATTAATAGATATTGTTGTACCCAATTCTAAATACCTATAATCGGTCAAGATTTTTTAAATTTTATCAAATACTTTATATAATTACAGTGTTTTTAAATTTATAAATTCTAAGATTATTATTATCCTCATTTATACTTAGCGATTAAATTGAGTATTAATATAAGCTCTATTTAAAGAATTATAAAAACAATTTATGAATTTTACAAATCTTTAATATATTATTATTTTATAACACATTTATACTAAATTCTAAGAATTATAATGATACTTTTTTAACAAATAATTAATAGATATTACTCTATCAAAATTTGAATATTCTTTATTAGCACGAGATTTTTAAAATTTTATGAAATAATTTTTATAATCATGGAAATTTTTTATTTATTATCATAATTTTATAATATTTGTGGTAAATATGTATTAAAATTATAATGATAATAAATTGCGGAAGATATGTATTACAAATATCATTTTTTTATTTCATTATTTTATAATAGTTTACGTTAAATATTTATTATATCATATTAAAATTATAATAATAATAATATCGATGAAAAGTTTATTACTATTTTATTACACTAATTTACGGGAAGTATATACCATTATATTATGTTATAAAATAAGATTCTGTCAGGCAGATAAGTGTTCCTTTTTTTACGAAAATTAATTATTGAAAGAATTATTAAATATTTTGTATCATTAACACAGTTAAAAAAATAAGAAAAAAATAAATTAAATAATTTTTTTTAAAAGTAAAGTTAAAAGAAAACATAAAGATATTATTAAAGTAAAAAAGGTTTTACTTATGACAATAGTTTCAGTAATAACAATTTTTTAAAGTCCGTATATATGTATATAAAAATATATTTAAATATTTATTTATATATTTATTAAAATTTAAACTAAATAATTAATAATATATTAAAAATATTAAATATATTATTCACATACTATACACGGACAACTAAATTAAGCTAGTGATAGTTATATCTGAGTGAGATTGGCAACATAAATTTAATTATTAAGTATACCCATTTTAACAAATAAATGTGAGTGTAACAAAAATGGTTAACTAAAAATAATAGGGTAATAAAGGATATAAAGGAAATTGCATTGATAACTACGTTAATTATTTAAAAAGAAATAATTTCCTTTCTTTATTTCAGCGGTCCTCTTGCCCAATTAATTATTTAAGGAGCATTATTTTTTTCTTCTTATTCGTCAAGCTTTCCCTTCTCTCATGTTTCTCTTCTTCGTATAAGTTTTTTTTCCTCTTAATCTTCGTGAGAATCTTCAAATCAAAAGTTAACATGTGCTACTTGTTAATTAGAAAAGTTTGTGATTTCTCATGATTATTTTATATTAAGTTTTCAATGTTGTTTGATTTGATGTTGCACAATCGATTTTGAGTCTAAAATTGATGTTTAATATATTTTCATATATTTGATTTTATGGTAGAGAATCATTCATAATTGATTATAAATTGATGTTTAATACATTTTCATATATTTAATTTTATGTTACAGAATTATTCATAATTGATTATGAGTTAAAATAACTTTAAATAACTTATGTGTTAGATCTAAAATTTCACACTAAATTTGACTGGTAACTTAATTTTATAATAAAATATTCAAAATATAAATTCCTAAAATTCATGTGTTTGCAATATGCAGAAAAACTCAGTGGTTTATATATCGATTAAGGTGAACATATGATGGTCCAAGGCACTATTTGCTGCATGCGTCACTCCCGCTCTTGCTTTATTAATCAATTACAATAAAAACTCATTTTAATTATATTCTTCTTTTGATTAATTCATGTGTCTACGATTAAGGTGAAACTGTGATCTTACTAATCTCTCCCATTTTTTTTCTTTTTATTTATTATCTCTCATTCTTCTTTTACTATACTATCTAAGTTGATTCTTTATTAGCTTATCTTTTTGTTCTCTGCATGGAGAGACTGACACTGAAGAAGATTCATGAATTATGTGAAACTAATGCATGGAGACCTATATCCCTATGTGATGGTGGGCCTTACTCTTTCTCACCTATTCTTTACGGAGGAGTAGGTGCAGATAGTAACATCCACCTTTAACCAATTTTGTGTAACTTCTGGCCTAAAAGTAAACTTTGACAACTCAAAATCCATTTCCTCCAGAGGTGTTCGTGATTCCACTAAAGCAACGCTTTAGGTTACTCTTGGCATAAAGCACTCACCAAATATTGGCAAATATTTGGGGATTAATATGCCTTTTAGGCCACATTTTCGAGAATGACTTTAATCATATCAATGAAAAAAAAGTAATGTTATTGGCACTATCACTTTTGCTAGTGACACTATCCAGGTGGATGCATTTTATGCATATTCCAAAATTGTCTCCCTGAAAGTTTGAATAACAGAATTGTCTTTTTTTAGTGTGCAATTGGGGGATGAAAAATACACAATAAAAATACATTTCTATTGTAGAAGTGTACAATGAAATCATGTTTTGGTTGTGTTTTTTTTTTTCACCTTCCAATTCAATAACAAAAAAGAAGATTTTGGTGTGTAATTTTTCATCACCTCCACTTAACACAATGGAATTTCACCCTCAAATAACACAACGAAATCATGATTCCGTTAATTAACGCAAATGAAGTACGATTTTATTGTATTATTCATCCAATAACACAATGGAATCATACTTTCATTAGTTGTTTTTCAAAACAAACAAAAAACACAATGGAAATGTAATTTCATTGTATTCTAGGTTGAAAATCACAATAGAATTGTATTTTTGTTGTGGTGTTTTCCAAAAAACACAATAAAAGTATGATTCCATTGTGATTCTTAACTTAGAAATACAACAAAATCATATTTCTATTTTATATAAAAAAAATGAGAAAAAATGGAAGGGGAAGGGGAAAGGGCGATAAAAGAATGGGGGAAGAGAGAAGGAGAAGAAGAGAAGAAAATATGTAGAGGAATATTTTTGTCTATTCTTACTCCTTTTCAAAAAAGTAATATTAAGAATAGCAAAAGTGATAATGAGAATATCAATTTCCTTGAAAAAAATCATACAAGTTTTTTTTAGTTTGAGAAAAGCTTATATCATGAATTTGATCAAATTTAGGGTTTGTTTGGCAAAAATAATTTGATAGGTTAGAAATGAATTGAAAACAATTATTTTAAAAATTAATATTTAGAAAAGCTTATATCATACAAGATAGTATTAGAAATATTTAATGAATATTTTAAAATGGAAAAGAAAATAATAAGTTTAGACACTATAACCAAAATCTAAAAGAGAGTTATACTAACTTGTAAAAAGTCAATGAGATAAATTAGTTCACTAAATAATTGTTACCTCGTACTCAAACATTATGCAAGTTTCTTAATCAAATACTATCTCCTTTTCATATCTTTTGATGTTTAAAATTATTATACATAGATTAAGAAACATTTAATGGAACTAAAAATGTTTGTATTTGGACTAAAATGTCCTTTAAAATTTTATTTTTGATACTTACACTATTAGTATTAAGTATTAAATAAGAATATATTTGAGAAAAAAAAAATCAAAGAGACTTTGAAAGTTTAAAACATCATTGTTTTGAGAAAAAAAAATTGAAAGCTAAAACATCAAAAGATATGGAAAGAAGGTATTACCTTTTTTTTAGTTCTTAGCCAAATACTTGCAACAACAAATATTCATAACAAGTTAAAAAAAATGACAAAATTGGTCTCAATTGTCAACTATATACATTGGGAGGTAATTCTAAATTCCCAGCCATTTCTGTCATAAACAGCCAAAATATTATCTAATCAAGAAAATACTAGTTGATAGAAAATGAACATCATAACATCATCCATACAATTCCTTGGTTGAGGAAAGTTAAACAAGGAATTAGCCTCAAAACAAATGACCAATGGATATCACTATATACAAGGGTTTCTAGTTTCTGGAACCCTGAATAATGATTTGCAATATCTTGGTGACTGATATGAATACAATAAGCATGATATTTCAAAAAATGTAGAAGCCCCATCTTCTAAGTGGAGCTCTTACTGTCCACTGCTTCCTTGAGCTTTCTCCCCAATGCAGATGCCAGAGGAGGAGGCACAGCATTACCAATCTGCCGGTGCTTGTGTATGATATTGCCAGCAAATTGATAGCTATCTGGGAAGCCCTACATTCATAAAGATGTAAAATATGCTCAGGTATAAAAAATTATATCAAATTATATAATATATTCCTATTTTTTAGGCCGAGATCATAAGGACTATAGTTTTCTATTTACTTATTAAACATTATTATGCTCACTACTTAATCATAGAAACTAATTTCTAGGACATCTCTATTAAGGTAACATGATCAAAATTATCCATAATAGTTCACAAATATTAGAAATTCCAACTTGTTAGGATTTCATTTCTTATCAAAGCATTTAGGGTGACAACTAGAGTTATGGACATACTTGAGACCGAGCACATTCACGAACAGTAAGAATCCTATCTTGGTCAGGGTGGAAGCACATTCCAACCTTCCCCATTGGCTGAGGGTCAGTAATGGAAGTTGGGAAATTCCCTTGCCAATCCAACCTGCCAAACAGTCCCTTCCACTGATTGTGCCGCTTAGCCGTGTTTGGCAAGCACCATGGTATCAAATCAACAACTTGTCCAGTAGACAATTTTATCTGCATTTCATTAGATTTCACATATTAGATAGATCACAAAAAATGTTATGCTAAAACTCAAATATTTAACTTCACCTTTTCTTCTGGAAGGTCACGCCAATCAGCGCCTGGTCTCTTGGGAATTTTCTGGCATCGAATCAAGTTCAATTCATTCATCTCCTTTGATATATGATCAGTCAAGACAACCATATCACCTCGAATCTTCTTTTGAAACCATGAGACTGGATCATTTTGATACTATGCAACATAAAACCCAGTTAATTAGTGAGTGTAGAGAAAACTCATTATGGAAGAATATAAGATATGTATCTTTCCTATTTTATATACCTCCATGTTTCCTTTTGAGGCTCCATTGCCAACAGCTGGGAGATCACCAATAGTATCTTGAACAGTTATTGAACGTAATGGAGCACCATTTGCAGTACTGCGGACAGCAGCATACTGGACATTTTCTGATAATGTAATCTTCAACTCAGGGGCCGAAAAGACATGCATTGGTTCTGGCCATTCAGGAAGCACATCCTCAGGAGAGGCTGCCCATATGAATGCCCTTTTTCTTGACTGGGAAACCCCATATGCTCCAGCCTCAAGGATACCAAACCTCACCTTTTAGACAAGCAAATCAGCATTCATTAGTTCCTTCCTTGAGGTTCTATACTATTCATCAATTCTAAGTGCAATTACTCAGGAAGAAAGACACAGTAACATAATCTTACCTGATAGCCCATCTCAAGAAGTGAAGCCAAAGTTAAACGGAATGTCTGCCCTTTATTGAAAGACACAAAGTTCCTCACATTCTCCAACAAGAAATACCTTGGCCGGAAATAATCGGCAAAGGATAAGAATGCCAATATCATCTCACACTGGACTTTACTCCAACTGCTCTGGTTAAACCTATTCATCCCAGAGAAACCCTGAAAGCAAAACAAGTGTTAAACAATTACCCTATAATATATTCATCAGCACAATAAATACAAAGCCAACAGCTAGAGAGACCTGACATGGAGGACCACCATTGATGAAATCAACTTGTCCAGGCATTGGTAAACTACTTATTTCCTTCTCATCAAGCTTTGCAGCCAATTCTGCAGCTTCGGATGTTGAGATACAATCATCTGTGTCCCCACACTTCTCCATTACAGCCCTACATAACAAGAATAATTTAACAGTCACTTAAATAGGTTCCACTCCTTTCAACCTTAGGGTCTGGAATATGTTATCTAAATGAGATTCTTTACCTAAGAATAACATTGCAATTGTTAATAAACACCAATGCCTCAGGATGATTAGCTTTAAATGCATCCCCAGCAGGTTCTTCATACTCAATAGCCCATTTAGTTGATGAAACTCCTGAAGCATTTTAGAAATAAAAGTCTTATTTTGCATCGGTAGCAGATACAGTTGGGTTTCTTGCTATAATTATGTAGTTAAGATCACCTGACTGCTGCAACCCCTCTGATAAGCCACCACAACCTGCAAAAATGTCCAAGGTTGCTAAACGTTTTTCATTTAATGTTTTTCCTTCATTTGGGGACTCTAAAACATCATCTCCCTCTATACATTTTCCTTTCCTCTTTCTAGCTGCAGCATCAGATGTTTGTCCACTTGAATATTTTACTTTTACATGAGCCGGCAACTGTCAAACAATTGAAAAAGAAAATAGTTAATTACTGAAAAACCATACCTAATACTTCCACCTGTTGTTGAATTGATGATGGTCTGTTATCTTGAGCTAAACCAAAATACTTAATTTGAGTTTAATTATTTCAAAAATAATGGCAGATAGGATATTATTTATAATGATTTTAAATTGGATTGAATTGAGTATTGATCTAATAACAAGATAGAGTTTTTCATAATACCAGTGAACAATGTCATTATGGCAACTGATTGAGTTGATCTTTAGTACAGGTGAAAAACCTCAGTTGCTACAATGTGACACTTTCGAATAACATAAATTTAAGCTGCTGAATATTTTTTTTACCAAAAGTATATATTGTGTGAAACCAGGCAACAAGATCAAGCTTTAGATAGATTCTAATCACACAGCAACACTCCACAAAGCAATCATTTTTACTCAGAACTACAGAAAGGTTGTGGACAGTAATTAAATGAAAATGGGAACAGAACACAGCATACAGTTATTGAACTTATCCATACAATGAGTTCAATAACATGAGTCCAAATAGGCCATACTCATTTAAAATGAAAAACAGAAAATTCTATAAACCATAAAATTCCAATACTTTTGCAGATTTATCTGCTGGATTAACAAGCACCTTAACACTTGTCTAACAGGGCCAAATACACAATACCTTCTTCAGTGACCCAGTGGCAGGATCATACAAGAGCTCGCAGAAAAAAACATTTTGGAACATTCTGCCAAGGGCACTGCATTCGGGAATATCATTCTTTTTTCTGACTTGACATTTCCCTTCTATGGATTCTACAGAGATTATATGTGTTTCATCACTGTAATACACCTAAAATATAAATTATGAAATGCAAATCAGTATAAAACTTATAGACAAGATAAACAAAGTAGAACCAATCCTCAAATTATAAGAGCAATATGCACAAATAGCAGCTCACTTATCACAGTCAGATCAAGCACCGATGACTTAGGAAAAATAATATTATAAAATCCACACAATCATGCTATCTAAGACTGGTACAAAAGCTGTAGCCAGTTTTACTTGCTCTTTCAGTAAAATCATTTGTGATACCTCTCCTATGTGCATGTGTGCATGGGTTCATTCAAGTTCAAGTATTAACTTTTAAGTTGCTTATACCTCTTGTATATCAGAACAGTATGCCTTCTCATTTGATACATCTTCTGGTCGGAAGAACCTCCTGATTTTGACTTGTGTAGACTTTATTTCAGCTTCTTTAATTTCCTTTTTGACAACAATCTCAAGCACTTGGCACACAACATAAGCTTTCAACCTCACATTCCTCCCACTCTTATGAGTTCCTTGCTCTATCATTTCCTCAAATTCGAAGGGACTTACATAAATATAATCATTAAGAGAATACTCAGTTCCTTTCAATAGGAAACCAGACTTGGAGGAATTTACTTTGAAAACATCCTTCTCCTTTTCAGCATCCTGTATTTTGCAAGATGGGCAAACACCAGACCCTAGCCCCAAAGTATCAAGTGGAAGGCTAAAGAAAGCACCTCTTTCAGGCCAGTACAGGCTTTTACAGTAATATTCAGTAGGTAGTCCTTTCTTCTTCCTTTCTTCTGCTTGAGCCCTGTCAACTCTATCTGCAATGATATTATCCTTTCGATGCTGATGTCCCCAAGGCCTATTTTGAATATTTACAACAACTGTCTGATTGACATCATGCAGTCCCAAATCCCTGCACTCATTAGTCAAAAACACCTCTCTCTCATTAGCAGCATTGCCAAGAACAGTCTGACAACCACGCTGCATCATCCTACCATGGAACATTTTTCTTCCGATCTTTGATTCAAACATATATTCAACATAATATATGTCTGGAAATTCATCTGTTTCATCAACCTCCACCAACACAGATCTTCCTACAGAAATAACTTCCCCACGAATAATTGCCTGTTTATAAACAGGATATCCAGAACTAGTCTTCCCTTCAGGTTCCCCTTCCCACCTTATTTCTGTTTCAGCAGAAAATTTTTTGGTTTGCTTTGAAGCTGAATGTGCCTTTGGGGTTCCCTCCAAAAGTATTGTCTCCTCATTGTCATCATCTTCATTTTCTTCTTGTTCCTCCACTTCATCCTCATCCTTTAACTCACTAGCAATTCCCTCTTTTGCATCCTCTGGCAAGTGGTTTGAGTAATACTCTCCCCATATTCTATTGATCAGCCTTGTCGTTGTAGCTTGCATAGCTTTCCTCTTGGATACAACAGGACCCACTGCTGCTCTAGGATTTAAATTTGGTTCACTCCTTGGCACAACTTTCTTCTTCTTCACCAACCATTTGGTATGGTGGCGCTCTTCCATTTTGTTTGTAAGACCCGTCACAAATGCAGACTTTCTGATCTTATCATCAGGAAATTCTGCAAACAGTTGCAGAATTATCTGTCCATGGACAACAACATATCTCTCAACAGTCAATGGATCAGAAGAAATGTAAGAACCGTCTTTCTTATCAAACTCAGATACTTTCCTGATGACATCTCCAAAGGAAAGTCGTGATACTCGGCTCTGCTCCTTCAGCAAGGTGATAATGCTTATAGCAAGCCTTGCAGTTTTCAATACTGTGTCATACCAAGGAGCATACTGCTTTGCTGGTTTGCCAAGTCTATACCTGAAAGGAATGAAGTATGAATGAACCTAGTTTTCATTTTCTGACATTTAGAACCAAACTATTCTAAGATGAATTTACAAATAATATGTGCAAATGTTTCATTCACATGATATGACATTCATCCATTGCAGTTAACCCATTTTTCTTGCAACAATTTGGTTACAAATAGCTTATATTGACAATTGAGAGTTTGCTACCCACATAATCAAATGGATATTTCTAATTCTATTGCATTTGAAATTTGAAATATATATAAAAAAATAGCATTTATTTTAGATAAGAGGCATCATACCAGGCCAAATCAGTTCGGATGGATATGAAAATCATAGATGATCCAAATTCAATCATCCATTCCTTTATGGCACTCAGATAAATTGGCATTCCATCAGCAACCTGTGCTCCAGAACCAACGGAAGAAGATTTGCCAGCCTCAGTATCAAGATGAAACCCACTTCCATCATCTGAAGTCATTATACCTGATCCAAAGATTGCAACATCGATATCTGAACAAGGTTTCATAGGCAGAAGTTCCAAGGAAACCAATCTTGCATCTGAGTTGTATAAAGACCAATTATGCAGCATGCTTCGAGGGAGATCTTGAGTGTCATATATGTCATAGTCATTATCAAAAACTATAAACTCATCTGTTTCTTGAAGGGAGGTTTTATAATAAACAGGTAGAGGATAATCATTGGCAATCTCATCTTCATTAATTTTGATATAGTATTTGTTCGATGCAGAGGCTGATCTGGAGTTTTTCTTCTGGTTCATAGATTGCCAATACTCTTCTTCCTGCAACAGCCGTGCCAGCTTTGCATCCTCATCTTCCTCGTTTACAGAAGCTACTGAATCCATCTGATTCTTGTTTTCTTCATCTCCAACTCCTGAATCAATCCTTAAACTCCCATTTGAGGGCATTACCTGTGCATGTACTTGTTTCTTACTCTCATCTCTAAGAGCAATAAGAGCAGGAATATCTGCAAACATCCTGTCATTTGCCTTGGATGTCATATCCAAACCAACAAGTTGCTTATAAATGAACTCACCCTGTGAAATAACAAAATCCTTTATAGATGCAGCTCCAGAAAAGCATTTGCTACCACTCATAGACCGCACCATGCCAGCAAGTAACTCATCAAGACTTATATCAGGGTCACCACCAGAGGACTTTGCAAGTTTCTTGTATACTTCTACACATGCACGGGCCTTTTCAAGGAAAAGATCGTAAACTTTTTTGTAACTAGCAGCAGGTTTCTGGCAATCATAATCAGCAACTTCAGTAGAAAGCCATATCACTGGAGAGCCATCTTCATAACCAGATATATCCCATGATTCAATTCGACCAAAGCCTTCACACTTAACACCTTTCTCTTTTTTCTTGCCAGAGCTGGCTTCAAGTGGCAATACAAGTCCAGTGATAAACAAATCATCAACCTCCAGCACCTCAAGTGGCTGGGATTTACCAGTTTCATCATGAAGGATAAACTCTGTAATGCGCCTATTTGGACAACCATTATCCTGTCCAGCTGTCATGCGGACAGCCAGACTTTCTTCTTCTACAATATGATCCTTCTCTGTTTCAATGAGGCAGGACTTCTCATATATCAAAAAGGATTTCTCCTTCAAATTTTTACATGCCGCAGCACGTTTTGGCATTTTGCGCATAGCAGCAGTCTGCTCACTGCTCTCCGACAAACTCCGTTTCTTTTGTTTATCTTTAAACATAACTTCCTCTTCAGTTTTGGAAACGACCGATTTCTGTTTGCTCTTGTCATTCTTCTTAACGCCTATTTAGCCAAAAAAAAAAAAGACATAAATTCAAAAATTTTGTCAAGAAAAATAAGGTAAGCAGTAATGCAGGTATAGGGGACACAACAAATGACAATTGGGACATGCTTGAGGCAGAAGGAACTGCTAAGTAACTTATAAGCATCATAATCATCCACTATGCCTGTAAAATATAGAAGGACAAAAAGGGCATAGAACTTTCATACATGATCATACAAAAGCAGGTACATAAAAGATGATACTTATCTATGCGAGCATCAAATAGATTTCCAAAATATTTTCCATCCTTTTAGTCTATCTTTGCCTCTCGTGTTAAAAAAAAGAATTACATAGAGATTTAAAATCTATTTGCCCTTCATCACAATCCGTGCATTACCAAATACTAACATCCTAAAAGATTTAATAATGTTAATGTTATTATAACCTGGTTGAGAAGGATTTAGAAGAGAAGCTGAACCCATGTCTTCCACGAATTAGGGTTCAGGGCGTTTTCTGGGCTTTGCGGCTACTCCTCAATTTGCGTCTCCGAAAAGCGTCCGTCACCTCCCTCTTGCTACCGCTCCATCTGCCATAACGAATTAGGGTTAGCACTTAGCACAGAAACTTAGTTTAGGATTTCAGAAGATTTGGGTTGCAGGGGCATATTTTGAATTTAGGGTTACCTCCACACAACTATATAAGATTGGACCATTTTCTTTGGCGGGAGGGACGCAAATTTTGGAAGAGAGAATTTTTTTTTTTCCCGCCCCTCAAACTGAAATTTTAGGAATTTAAAAATTAGAAAAGAAAAAATATCAAAAGCTTTTGTTACAAGCTTACATGAAATCGAAAAAGTCATTGCATTTTGGAATTTCTCTTTCACCTTCGCAGGATTTTAGAATTCCTAGTGGATGTTTCGATTAAAGTTCATGATCTTAGGTTTGAATTAAAAGTATCTTAAAAACTTAAGTTTTTTTTAAAAAAAAATGAGTTTATACAATGTTTTTATGTGGATATTTTTTTGCTCAAAGATATGTTTGATAAAATGAATCTTGTTTAGATAATACTAAATATAGTATTTTTAAATTTGTAATTATTAGAATTTTTTTGAACAAGGGTTTCTTTTGTCTCTTATGTTTAAATGAGGCGGAGTTAAATGTGCAAAAAAATCTCTCTAAGTTTGGACTCATATTCGTGATTTGGTTCATTTCCGCGGACGCTTTATTTCTCTACAACACATTACTTACTCTTTAATTAGGGACAGATCCACATGAGGTATTCAAGGAAAATTTTGTTGTGTGACCATAGCAATTACAGTCTACTGCATCTGGCTGTCCAGGAATAAATTGATTTTTAAAGATTATCAATTTTCTGTAATAGAAGTTATTAACAAGATTAAGTTTCTTTTGTACGGGGACATTGTTATATCATTTTGGATTTAATATAATTTACATTTAAAAAAAAAGAGTCTATCTAAATAAATTAACAATCTTAATATGGACACAGTTGCTAAATCATGCATCAAAACTATGCATCAGTCACATCTTATGCAGCATTTATGCTTCAAATGTTTTGTGAATAATTACTGCATTGTATTGTACATTAAACTTTTGATCAACTAATTGATGCAGCACTTTAACACTGAAAAAATAATATTTTTCACTGAGATCCCTCGTTGTCGTTTGCGAGGCTTGATATCAGGGTAAAGTCCCAAAACATGCTCTGGATAAAATCATGACTTGTTAGAATCTCAACAACTGGATGTCTATGCAATATGTAGGGATTATCAACATATTTTGCATAAGCAAATTAAGTTGTAATGTAATACTATTAGGGATGCATTTCAATAAACTCTTATTAAATGGTACAGAAAGATGTCAAGCTTATTGAAACAAGCTAAAAAGAGCTAATTTTAAAATAAGTTTTTCTAAATGCCCCTTGAGTCTATTTTGTAATGAGTAAGTCATTAATTTTGTCCTCAAACTATTACCCTTTCTTTTGAATGATGGCTAATGTAAAAAATAAAATATAATTACTCGAGTAGTGCCACAAGTATTGTATATCATGCTAAGTAATCCTCCAAACATTAAAAAAATTGTTCAAATTGATCCCTAAATTTTTCTCAAATACATAAACTTAAGGACCAAATTGATAAATATTCAATACTACGGGGATTAGCTAAATACTTTTATTACTTTTGGGACAATTTATGAGAAAGAAAGGGCCATACTTCAATGACAAAATTGATGGTTTATTCATTTTGGAATCTTCAAATAAATGGTACAGAAAGATATGAAAAATGAAATGTTTGCATGTGAAAGAATGCAAATGACATATTCCAGTGAAGGGTATATAATAACGTATTTTGGGAGGGAAAAGAAAGAATATCATATCCATTGGCTAATTGGAACAACACATATATGCCTGAGTCCATGTTGGCAGAAAAGAATAGCAACTTTGGCCTAAGGGGGTGCATTGGTTATGGGATGGAGATCAACACACATATCCATCTCTTCTTCTTCAATATCAAGACTCTCTAGTGTGATCACCTTTCTTAATCATGCCTTTCCAAAATCTGAAGTAGAAATTCTTTGGAAAATACTTTGATCTATGAAATTACCATCTCTTGAAAAAATATTTTCCTTTAGTAACACTAGTAAATGAGACCTAATAGCACAAGCCCACATAATTTTGGTTCATCTATCAAAGGTGTTCATCAATGACAGGAAACCCATTCTGCCTTATAGTACTAAAAGAATGCAATATATTTCCAACCTTTTTCAATGCTAGAAAAGCTTACTAATGGACCACAAACAACATTCCCTGCTAAAAAAAATACTTTCAACATTATTATTTTAACGTCTATTTTTTATAAAAAAAAACAATGACATTTTTGTAAATAAAATAATTTTGTTAACATCAATTTTTAAAAAATCAATATTAATTTTGTTAACATCCATTTTTGTAAATAAACTAATTTTGTTAATCTCTGTTATTAAAAAATTGATGTTGAATTTTAATGTTAACCTCAATTTTTAAAAAAATGGAAGTTATTTTTTTTTTCTTTTCTTTAATGCTAATGTCACTCTTTGCGTTGCTTCTCTTATTTCTCTCTCTTGCAACTTCAAGAGACCTCTTATATTTTGCTTCTCTTATTTCTCTATCTTCTAATTTTAGTGTTTTGCTCTTGTATTTGTGTTTTTAACTCCTTTTTTAAATATTTATTTTTGATGGTGATGTGTTTAATATAATGTCTCAATCCTGAACTGCAACTTCTTTAAGTGTTAGCAACAATGAAGTAAGAATCAACTATTAAAGAAAAACTGTTATTGTCTTAAGAAATGTCCCGTCAAAAGATCAATTATTATTTTGTTATTGAGTATTTAACAAAGATATTAGAACAATTTCGTCTACTCAAATACTTTAATTGACGTTAGTTAACAACGTTAGCAAAAGAAGGATAAAAAAAAAAAAAAAGAGTATCATGTGTAAATTGAGTGTAACAAAGATGTTAACACAATATAGTTAATAACATTAACAAAAGAGATAAAAATAATGTAAAAAAAAAATCAGATATAATTTGAGAAAAACACAAGCAAATGTAATTTACTCTTTTTATATATATTGTGGTGCAAATATATTGTGTATTGTGGCTTCTGCTTGTAGCAAGTCATATAGAATATATTGAACAAATTTTAAGCAGGACTACACATTTTTTATATATTTATTTTATGAATCCTTTTCCAACCAACGAGCTAGCAGAATATTGTTTAACAGTATACCAAAACCAAAAAGAAAAAGAACGTTGCTTAAGATCATATCTTTATAAAGAATCTGTCGTCAGTCACAAGTCTTCTGGTATTCGCGGTCCCAATTGAATGGATTGGGTTTTCAAATCCGCAAGAAAGTGAAAAAAGGAAAACAATGGAAGAAACTAAATGTTAAAAAGAAAAGAAAGGACAAAAAGTGATAGCGTGATTTCTATTTCTTGGTCACCTATGCCATCCTAAGATAAACTGAATTTAGGCAAAACTTTTAGCATATTCTCTAGTGTTGGAGTTTGATAAATTCCGATGCTCTATTTACATGAGTTACTTGGATTAAAGTTGTTTATTTTTTTTTTTCATCCGAGTAAATGATTGGATTGATTATACAAGTATTGTTGCTTAACTAAATTTATAATTAATAATATATTTTCAAGCATTATAAGATCATAAAATTAAGTTAAACAGTTACTTTAACTACATTAACCTTGGAGTATATTTTTGTGTAAAATACTTAAATCTAAGACTCACAAAATTAAAATAAATAAGCTATTTAAGCAAGAAGCAACCGAGTATTATAAATGCCAATTGTTAATTAAATTAAATCATTTAATAAATAAATTTATTTTATTACTGTACATTTTATAAATTATTTTAACTAGTTTATAATTTATAAATGTGCCAACCCTCAATAATAAGAGAACCAAATTAATTCTAAAAAAAGTAAACCAGAAAATCAAAATAACAATTAAACCGATGATCAAAGATGCGCCAATGAGATGATAGAAAAGTTTCATTTTTCATTTGTTGTCTTGTGTGCAAAGATAATGTGAAGTTAAAATGAGATGGTTAAAGAGAGTCACACAAGCCATAATTGGAAATGTGTTAGCAATAAAGTAATGGGGAACTCCATATATGAATGTTACTATACATTACGGCGTCCACTAGCAAACATTCCAACGATCAAGTAAGCATGTTCTTATTATTGATAGAACGTAGAGACTCTAAAAAGATTACATGTCTAAAGGGAGAAGTCCCTTGAGCCTCTAGATAGGGGTCTTTTGTACTAAAGTTAGTTCAGGTCTAAAAAATAGAGTTTAGAAGAACATAATTGAGGTACTCCTTAGTGTACAATTATTTTGTATGGAAGGAGAGTGTATCCTTTTAAAGTATGTTGCTTGTATGAAGAACGATAAGATTGGGATAGTGATTGGAATTACGCACTTAATTATTATGAACGATATTTCTTTTTAAAATGAGTGATATGATTTAATTGTGAATTTTTTAGTCTAAAATTGCCAAATTGAAGTCTCATTGTCTGAGAAATTACAGTCCTTAAAGCTACAAATACTGTATACTTTTGATTATGTCAATTGAGTGTTGAAATCAATGATACAAGATACTGCATGTTAAAAATACAAACAATTAATAATCAAATTGTTCGTTGTCAAACCAACTGAGTCGTCCATTTTCTAGTAAATATGTTTAGATTTTATGTATGTAGACATGTTTTTAACTTTGTTACATTTCTTTTTTAGTTTAGCTAGGTTAACTTTGTTTCATCTTGTATTGATTTTATTATTATAAATGAAATAACGAGACATTTGCATTAAAAAATATAAAATATTTTTGTAAGAAAATACAAATAATATATACATCTTAAACATGATTTACTACACTGTTAAAAATTAATTTTTACACTGTTTAATAAAACACACATTTTAATATAATTTCTCTTTAACCTTTTTGAAAGTCAATTGTATCCATGTTAATTACTCCACACTTCAACAATAGGCTAGTATTGGCTCCAATTTTTAGAATCTTCTCGGTGGCAAATTTACGAAGGAGGGTTGGTTTTGAAAACTATTTACCGAACAAGGTTTGTTTTAAAACAATTCAGGGGGGGTCACTTTTGGACGTGGGTGTCGCCATTGACACTGGCGGGAAGCTTGAACCGCCAGTGGCAATGGCGGGATAGGGGCTGACTAGGAGAGAGGGGGAGGGGTGCCGCCATTGCTGCTGGCGGGATGGGAGGAGATAGGAGAGAGAGAGGGTGTCCCGCCCTTGGAGCTGGCGGGATAGGAGAGAGGGTGTTGCGGGAGGTGGTATCGCCAGTGTGTGTAGCGGGATAGGGGGAGAGAGGGATCCCGCCACTGGCTTCTGCGGGATAGGCTTGATGGGACTGCACGTTTGCACCCATGGTTCACGTGTTCAAGCTTTGTTTCAGTTCTGAAAAGCCTAAGTCTGCACCTAGGGTTCACGTTGAAGGCTTTCATGGTCTGCACCTTGTAATATGTTTAGCTTTCAGTTCTGAAAAGGCTATACTATATAGCATCTGAACGTTAAAAAAATTTGAACGTTGGGGTTGGGGTTTAAGTTTTCAGCTATAAAAAAAATGTTGAACTCATTCTTTATGCTTACATAGCTTACTTTGCTTTCTCTTTCTTTCTTCTTCTTGAGTTTGAGAGATTATTGTGTTTGTGTTGTTCTGTGCTTTCATCCTTCAAGTGCCCTTCAAGTGCCCTTAAATTCCTGGTATGTATTTTAAAAGTAAATATGCTATTATATATTATAAGTTTAAGTTAGTTAGTATTAGTATTAACAAATATTCTAAGTTAGTTAGTATGTAAATAGTAGGTTAGTTATTATTAACAAAAGTTTTAAGTTTAAATTAGTTGGTATGAGTAGCTATTGTGTTATTATTTTTTACTTATTAATAAATATAGGTTAGTTAGTATGAAAATATTATTTGGTTAGTTAGAATTAAAATTTTATTTAGTTATTGTTATTGTATATATTGTTAGATGTTATTTGGTTATTGTATATAATATTTTAGTATTAGTAGTAATTACAGCATAGCATAGAATATTATTATTAATTTTTTTTATCAAAGAATGAGAATTTTATTATGAATTCTAGAAATATCTGTAAAATAAAATATATTCTAACTCAAGAAATATAAAGTTTTCTAAAATAATTATTCTTTCTTATCAACTTGTTTCAATTATTTTTCTAAATTTATTTTATTTGTATATTACATATGTTGTATAGAATCTAAATTAATTGTATTCTTAATTATTCCTAGAATTAAAATATATGATGTACTTTTGTCGGGTTTGACAAACTAATTATTCTTATGAGTTTTAAATAAGAAATTATTTTATAACTTAATCTCTCGTAAAAAAATTGTATGAGTAAGTATAATTGAAAAGAATATTATATATTTGTTTAGGTAGTATAAAAATATTACGTGTATATATATTTAGTTGTTGTGTATATTCTTAAATTTTATACATGTGATATTAGCTTTTGTAGTATTATGTATATATTTAAATGGATGATAGTTTAGTCTAATAAATATATATACATGCATGATACTTTAGGATGAGATACGTAATATTAGATTTTTTAGTATTAGGCACAAGTTAATATTAGCTTTAGGTATATATTTATAAATTTTAGACACACCTAAATTTTTAGATTTTGTAATATTAAATATTTGACACTTAAATAAATAATTGTAATATTAGACACTTGACACACGTAAATTTATCTTTTTAGTATTATAATTTTGTATTTTAAATAAATGAGTTGATAATTTAATATTATTTGAGTTAATTATTTTTTAGTTAGAATGGTATATATATTATTTGTTAGTTTTAATTTGTATGTTAATATTATTTGTTTTAGAAAATTTAAGTGATTAAATATATGATACATTGTACATTATTATTATTATTTTTGTATATATATTATTGAAATGATTTTTTGCATTTCAATATTTGTTTGTATTATAAATAATTTCTTAGTCCATATTTTATTCAATTATTTATTTGTTAATTGTAGAAAAAAAATTACTAAAAAATTAAAGTTTTCTTCACATGTATTTTAATTTATGTATAGAATATATTAAAAATTGCCCAGTTTGATTTTTTACAAATTTATTGTTATATATTTAAAGTTTACTAATAAATTAAAGTTTTCTTCACATAATTTAATATTATTTTATTTTGCAGTAGCAATGGTATCTTCATCATCATCTTCATCACATATTAACATTAAATCTGGCCCCATCGATATTGATGTATTATGGATGCAACCTAAGCATGTTTCAGAACATGTTTGAAATGAGGAAGAAGAAAGGAAATTACATATGAGGAAGAAAAATTCCAGAACAAATCTTTCCTTTTCTTCAACAATCTGTTTTCGGGTGGATTATCAAGATGGGATACTTAAAAATAAATGTCTCACTAATTAGTGCTCTGATAGAAAGATGGAGGCCGGAAACACATACGTTTCACATGAGATGCGGAGAGTGTACTATCACTCTACAACACGTCTCTGTGTTGTTAGGTATAAGTGTGGACGGTTTACCATTAATCGGTCCAACAAATCTTGATTGGGCTGATTTATGTGAGGAATTATTGGGAGTCAGACCACAAGAAGGTGAAATTATTGGGAGTCAGTGACTTCATCGTCTGTATCAGATATTTCATCATCACTATCATCTTCATCGAAAGACTCTTCAATGTATGAGTTAGATGCAAGGTAATCATCATCATCATCATCTTCATCATCATGTAAATTGCTTATATTTCTTGGTAGTTCCGACTCATGATGAGATACATTACGTCCACATGACGTAACAGAATTTGCAGCATGAAACATCGAACCACCTGCAACATCATTTTCTACGTACAATTCCAGAACTGACATTTATTGTTGTTGTTGAAAACTTTCTATCATAGTTTCAACATCTTCGTCATCAGAAATTTGCAACGCAACATATTTTCCTGAAACTAAAAATCTACAACTTATAGTAGAAATAATTTCATTATTTTCTAACTTTACCTTATCTCCATTTTTTTTTTCAAAGCATTGAAACTAATTCCGTGTTTAATCTGAATGGCCTTTTTACTGCCTTCAAATATTACACCATCATTATCTTCATATACTCTTCCGTTGAAATACAACACTGTAATAATTGAATTCATGATATACCTACATCATCAAAATTAAAAATAATTAATCATATCAATAGTAGTTTTAAAATAAATAATTACTCATACTAATTTTATAATAAAAATTCTAATTAAAAAAATTAATTCACTTAAACTTTAGCTTCAAATATTAGTCTAACAAATAAAATCATTACTTCAATTAAATATAAAATATTTATTTGCTTCCTCTATTAAACTTAAACTACACATTCATACTTTATTCTAAAAAAAAGTACTCTAATTAAATAATTTATGGAAAATTCCTCAACTTCAAAAAAATTCCAGACAGACACAAAATGGAAGGGTTATAAATGAAAGGATTACACTTAAAAAAATTTCAGACGGCACATGGCCAACATGCCTAGGCGCCCCAATATTTGTATCTTCGAAGTCGTTTTTCAGTACTAATTAACAAGAACAACTTACTTTACTTAACTCAAATGACATATATTCGGTAATGAAGGATATATCATATATATACATATGAGAAAATTAGTAGGACAGTATATTGTCTATATATAGGAGTGGAGGAGACAGACAAATAAGAGCGTAATTTTTCCTCCATCTCCACTTAATAGTCTCAATGGTTAATTAATTAAATTACATGCACGTATATGTAAGGCAAAAAATACTCGGTGAACAACTAATTTGAAAGTTAGTGAGACAAGGAGATAAAAGAAATATATACAATTCAAGTATAATAACTAATATGATATATGTGATAAAAACAAAGAGATACAAAATTAGTGACTGTTAAAGAATTAATTCAATTATATTTTTTAATTTTCTGCACTAGTGATTGCTTGGAGAGATAAAATATTCACCTATTATTTTTTGAAAACTTGACAAGTATTAGAACTGATCTAGTATAAAATAATCTAAAAATCCAAGTAAACTTCTTTTAAGATTATTAAAAATCAATAAATTACTAATAAATATAGTAACGAAAAATTGTTATTCCCATGTTAGTAAATTTAAATGACGGGACTTTTAAAATTGGTAATATTTTTGTTATTGTTTTTATAATTAAAATTAAAATTTCTTTTTCTTAACTTATACTAAATTTTATTACAAGTAAAATAAAACTTCGTACTCAGAACACACCACAAAATACTTAAGAAATAGCATGTAATTATTTTTTGTCTTAAATTAAATTATATGTCAAATAATACTTTAGACGCAAAAACCATTAACAAAAAGGCTTACAAATAATTACTACTAATATTTTTTAAATTTAAAATGTAATTTACAAAATTAATACACTTAAATTTGAGCTTCAAATTTCATTCTAACCATAATATTTGTTACTTCAAAATAAAAAATTTGTACATCATAAATAAACAAAATGAAAGAAAACTTTAATTAAATAAATATAAAACATCCTTACTATAGAATCAAACTTCAAAACTCTTTCTTCCTCTTTCACAATACTCTCTTCAGTCTCAAATTTATGTAAGTGCAAAGAATGATTGAAGTTTGCTCTATTTAAAGAAATTTTTTAGCAAAAAAGCTACGTAGCAAATTTATACACCATTATTAAAGTAACTCTGTATGGTCACCTCCTAGATGCCTAGCTCTTTAAGCTCCCATGCATGCATGTGATTTCTGATTTCCTTATGCAAACAGTGCCCTATTCTCTCCTCCCTAGCCCTGCATAAAAAAAAATTTCAGGTGCATGTGAACCCTAGCTGCATCATCAGGCTTGAGTCTCATCATTCAACATCACTCTCCAAGCTTCAGGCCCATCAAACCTGTCCACGTAGAGTGGTTTAAAATTATTATTATTATATAGAAAACGGTATGTTTGATTTATGGAAAAAAAGTGTAAGAAGAGAAAAATAAGGAAGGAAAAGGAATAGAAAATATATAAATGATTTTTTTTTCAAATTGTATGATAAGAAAGAAATAAAAGATAAGAAAATTAGTATTGTTCTCTTCTTGTATAGTTGTAGAGAAAGAAGAATAAAAAATGTGTTTAAAATTATAAAACAATTTAAAACAAAAAGATAAAAAAATTGAGAAAAAAATTGTTTAATTTGTGCATGAAAGAGTTTTTTCTATTTTCCATCTTCTATGTTTGAACAGAATAATTTTTTAGTTTGATTCCCACAAAAATGTTTTCAGTCTTCTAAATAAAAAGCTAAACCATGAAAAAGATAATGAGCCTCACCTTTTCGTCATTTGTTTGCCTTTTCCTGCTTCCACATTTTGGGAAAAGAAAGACTAGAACTAATAAAGCTTCCAATTTGCAAACGTAATAACGTAACAGGATAGAGAGAATTATATGCCCCTATCCCGCCAGCTCCAAAGGCGGGACTGCCCACGTAGGCATGTCCCGCCAGGAGAAATGGCGGTACACGTTTTACCCCTTACCTGTCCCGCTGCTGCGACTGGCGGTATCCACTATCCCGCCATTGGCACTGGCGGTTCAAGCTTCCCGTCAGTGTCAACGGCGGCACCCACGTAAGAAACGAACCCCCTCTGTAATTTGTTATAAATGAGACCTCATTGCATAAATTGTTTCTAAAAGAAACCCTCTAAAGTAAATTTGCCTCTTCTCGGTCACGAAGCGTGGCTCATCGCTATACCAGAATGGGCCACCCATCTTAACTTAATTGGGTAGCCAGGCATGGTTATAAAAAGGTAAAATTACATTTTTATCCCTTAATTTGTCTATAATTTTGATTTTGGTTTTCTTTTAAAATGATTGATGAATTTTGTTTTCTTATTTTATTCAATCATACAATCTTGGTCCCCTAATTTAGAGTTGGACATTGACTATTACATAGGAATGTTGACTGTTATATGTCATGTTTTTATTAAATGATGACTGTCATGTGTGATGTTCTTATTGAATAATGATTGTCATGTGTCATATTCTTATTGAATTTTGAATTCATGAAAGATGAAATGCATTGGTATTGTCATTGGTCAATCATATCACACGTGATAATCATTATTCAATAAGAATGTGACAAGTGACCATCAATGTCCAATTCGAGATTGGGAAACCAAGATTGTGTGATTGGATAAAATGGAAGGATAAAATTTGTCAATAATTTTAAAAGGGAACCAAAATTAAAATTAGAGACAAATTAGAAAACCAAATATATAATTTTACCTTATAAAAATTAGTCCCATCATTGACTCTGTAAAGACAATGAGTCAATAAGTTAGTAGTTTAATTGATGAGTTAATAATTGATTCAATTTGATTCCATATATATTAAAAATTTAAAATTATATATTTATCTATTATATATAAATATATATAATTAATATCATTTAATTAAAAATATTATTTATATTCTAAAATCTAAAATAATAATGAGATATCAAAACATAGATGTGATATTTTTTTTTGGGTGTATAATCTAGTTTCAGTTTGTAAAATTGAGCCAGAATTTCTCAAAATTGGCCCGAATTTGACTGAATCAATCTAGATCATATGCATAAATGGTTCAATAATAAAATCGGTCCCGTTAAATCATTAGGTTCCAATTAGGCTCATTCTGCCCGGGCTAAACCGGTTTCATAACACTGTATCCACTCTCCTACTTTTATTTATTTTTAAATCTGAACTTCGGTTTTCCTTCTCGGAAAGCAAAAAGAAAGGAATATCCGCATATATGGGAATAGTCTGAATTGACCGTCATTATTACTCACTTAACAAACACTCCAGGTAGGTTCCCAGTTTTATTTTTATTTTTCTTTTGTACTAATTATTTTTCAATAAAATTAGTTTATTAAATAAAAATGAAAAACCCTTAATAAAGAAGTATTCTATTAAATGCAAAATATATTCAATATTTATTTTTAAAATAGTTAACAATATATTTAATAAATAGTACTAGTACTAGTATAAATTTATTAAATATCTCTTAAATTTTTATAATCAACGGTTCTATTGTTTCGTTACGTCATTAAGAAAAAAGATAGTGGAAAGTAATAACGCGTGGGCTTGTTCTTCGATTTGCGCCTATAAATAAACCCCAAAGGCACAGCCCAGAGTTTTCAAGCCCTAAGCCTCCAACGCCGGAGGAGCAGAAAAAAAAACACTTCCAGAGTTCCTTCCTCAGTTCTCTCTCTTTCTAGAATCTTCCAATTCCAATTTTTCTTTTCCTTCAACACAAATTAACTCACTGAGTAGCGAGAACGAGTCATGGAATCCAAACCCGCTCAAACTATCAAGCTTCTCTGTAGCTACGGCGGCAAGATTCTCCCACGCGCCACCGACGGCGAACTCCGTTACGTCGGCGGCCACACCAGAGTCCTCACCGTCGACCGTTCCATTTCCTTTCCAGGTTCATTCCTTTTTCCCTTAGCCTTCGTTTTGCGTTTTTTTTATCTTCCTCTGTTTCATGAATTTGACGATTCGTTGCTTCGTTGTGCAGAATTGATGGTGAAGCTACGCGTATTTTGTGGTTCGTCTGTGATCTTGCGGTGTCAATTACCCAAGGGAGACTTGGAGACCTTGATATCCATCACCAACGACGAAGATCTCGCTAGCATAATCGAAGAATACGACCGTTCCTCGTTGAAATTGGCGCATCCGTTGAAGATCAAAGCCGTTCTCTCGCCGCCGAAATCGATGAAGAAAGCTTCGCCTGTTCCATCGTCGGCGTCGGCGTCGTCCAGCGCCACACACTCTCCGTCCGGATCGCCGCACACCTCCACCGAATCGCTGCCGTACGCGGCGTTCCACCGCATCGGCCGCCACAACCGCCCGCCGGTTGTGTATGCTATCGGCGCGGCGAAGGCATGTTGCTACACGCAGTTCGATGGGAGCCCTAGGTTCCTGTACCGTGGACCTCACTGCAATTATTACTGCCACTGAGGCGAACGAACCGATTTTATTCACTGTAAATACAGCTGCAAGAGAATCGCTATTACGAAGTTGATTCCATACAAACGATGATGACGACGAAAAATATCAAAGGACCAAAAAAAATAAAATAGAGAGAAAGAGTGGACTCTTAAATACAATTAATATTTTTTTTAATTTTGATAAAACTTTAGACATGGATGAGTTGAGGTTCTAATTTTTTTAACCTGAGCCTGAGTTTCTTTAATTTTGGAAATATTGGTTACTACGGACTCTTGATTTCGAGATTAGGGTTCTGCGAACTGCGGTTTAAAACGACAGACTACTATTGCCGTTTGACTCATGGGACCACAATTCCTGTTACGTGTTAGACATGTTGCTTTTGGTGGTATTTTTGCGTGTTAATTGTGGCTACATGCGTTATCTTTCCGTAAGACTTCGATTATATTAAGCGGGTACGTATCTTTCTTCCTTGGCATTTTTTTTGAAATTAATGAGATATTCTTGTTGATTTGTATTGTATAAGTTTTTTTTTTTTTTTGTATGACCCAGTGGTGTATTAGTTTTTTCAATGTGCAGGTCAATTAAAGGAGATGGATGCATGGTACCGTAAATAGCGGGGAACTGAGTAAGAGGACAAAACCTTTGAACCTTCTTGAAATTTGGGTTGCAAGATAGTTGGATTGAGAAAATTGAATGTATTAGGAAAGGTAGATGGCATGAATATGATTGATTGAAAGTGGAGGAGGCCAGCAGAGGAGAACGAAATGCCATAAACTTAAAATTGAACCAAATATAATAATTTCAAATACTTATCCTAAAAAAGAGGTCCAATAATAAATAGAATAAAAAAAAACAATGGATGGTATTAAAAACTCCGATAATGATATTGAGGACCAAAACCGAAAGATGGCTTTGGGTGGAGCAAGTCGGCAAGTTGGTTGCTTGAAAATGACATCATTGAGGCATATTTCTGGTAGCCTTTTGATGGGTTCAACAGCTCAACTTTATCTGGTCATTGGATGCGGTCGAGGAATAAATAGAAAAATCCAGGGAAGTTTGAAGAAAGAATCTGCCCCCACCATTGGAATGCAGGAGAAGATCCTAACTTAACATGAAAATATACATACATGGAGAAAAAGAAAAGGCCAATGCCCAAAATCCATGAAGGGTGGCTATTGAATTTGGGCAGATAAAAGTTTGGTTGAGGTGAAATTTAACTAAAAACGTGATAATATTACATGGAGTTAAATTTGAACATCAAAGATATGTTTTTAACCCAATAGTTTTGCCCATGATTTTCACTGAAATATTTAACTGATTTAACCAATCACTTTTTAGTGAAACATTTCTTCTCAATTTAGAAGATTCGAATACAAATCTTATTTAATAAATTTAGTTGAGTACCAACATGTCATCTCCCTAATAGATATCAAGTTTGAAATATTGCTTGAACTTTCCCCAGATTCTTGGGTGAAGCTCAACGATCACAATAATGACAAAGCTGGATGTGGAGGTTTAATCCGTGATAGCCTAGGGCGTTGGGTTCATGGATTTGCAAGAAACCTGGGGTGTTGCTCTATTGTAGGGAATAATCTCGGACCTGCAACTAACCAGGGATAAGGGTCATACTGTTTGAGTGAAAAGTGATTCTAAGGTGGTTGTTTATCTGATACTTAATTTTGACAGTGAGAGAGTTGATCCAAAAGACAATGGATAATTAATATGTCTCAAACTCATAGAGAAGCTAATTTTGCGACAAATACTTTAGTTAATTTTTCGCATTTGTTACCTATAGGTTTACATTTGTTTACTCATCCCCTTACTCCTTGTAAATCCTTTTTGTGGTGGGACATTGTTGGGGTTTCTAGTCCCGGTTCATTATTAATGTAAGAGCTTGACCCTCCCTTACATCAAAAGAAGAAAGGAAAAGAAAAGAAAATTGTGCTCAATATCACTCATACTGATGATAAGTGGATACATAAAAAAAATATACACAACTATCTAATTAAAGTTAAGTATCAAAGATTTACAACAATTTATATATTCTTCTCAACTGATTAAACTAAACAGTTTGAACTTCATTTGATTTTACCACAAAATTTTATATATATATATATATATATATATATAAACTATTAACGCAATAAAGAGTATAAGAAAATTATTATATAAATGAAACTAAAATCCAAAGTTTAGATGAACTCAAAGCTCATCAAAGCTCATTTGCCCTAGCTTAGATAAGATCTATTCAAACTCTAAGCGATAATATTTGAACAAGTTTTGAGAAAAAAAAAACCATTTTAAAAAAAATTGACTAAATATAATTTTTGTTTTTTTAGAATAAGTTTTGATTTTAGTTTTTATAATTTTTTTTGGTTTTTATTATTTATAAAGTTGAAAAAAATTGATTTTGGTATTTATTATTACTTGACACTCGTTAATTATTCTTGAGGATACTTACTAGTGCATGTTATATCATGTTAGCATATGATATCTATAGATATTTTTTAGATTCCCATAATAAATGTTATTTATCTACTTTAAAATGAATGTTTGGAATAAAAAAAAATATTTTATAAATATTAAAATAAAAACTCACTCATTTTACCGTGACAAAAAATAATTATTCCACATTTTAGAAGGTTGAAAAGAAAAAAGTTTTATCTGGACTGAAATTAAAATTTATTCTAGAGAATAAAAACATATTTAAGTTATAAATTTTTTGGGGACTTTTTTTTAAAATTTATTTATAGAAGGATTAAAAGTGGTTTAAAATTATTTTTAAAGAAAAAAAAACATATTGTTAGTCCTAATACTTTGTCTTATATATGATCAAGATCCATGGATTTTCATATCAATGAATTTGATCTTTAAGCTTTAAAAAATGTAAAATTAGTCCATATTTTAGGTAATTTTATTTTCATAAATAATCAATTAAGGACCAAATCTAATACATGGTCTAATTTTATATTTTTTTTTATAAAGTTTAAGGATCAAATTCATCTATATAAGAGTACATGCACCTTAATTATGCTTCACCGAAAGTATAGTAAATATTTTTTTTCTCTTTTTGTAAATTATTTTTTCATTAAAATGTGTAAACATGATTACTTTTAAATAAGACACACAATATGTTAAATATTATAATATATATATATATATATATATATATATATATATATATATATACACACACTCTTGAAAATAAGTGAAATCATGTAATTTGGCTCAAAAACCTTTTGAGATACTCTCAAAACACAACTTGCTAGCATGAGAGATAAGTAGCTACATGTGGAATCGTGGGGATGCAACTTGCAGCTAAGCCATGTCCCCAAAAGTACAATACAAGATGCACCCAAGCTAACTGTGGCTAGCTAGGCATTTGTCGGGTTGGAGATAACCCTGTTAGAAGGGGTATCCTGGTTCTGTAACCAAGCGGCTCTCATAGTCTGGCCCAATCTTGGTTTTGCCGTTGAGTGATTTGGAAACAATAAGCAACGATGACAAATTATTTACATACATGACGTCGCTCATGAAATTAAGAGGGATATAAAACAGGATCAAGTGGGAGCTGACCTATGAAGCACCGACACGAACACCGGACACGACACGGATACAAACACGTGAACACCTGTAATGTCCAAAATATAGAACGTAGTACGGGTGTCGTGTCAGTGTCAGACACTGACACGGACGCGTGTCGGACACCAAACACGGCAAGGGGCTGGCGTGCTTCATAGGAGCTGACAAGGAAAAATTTAACAAGGCAAGGAAGGGATCATCAGCGCAAATAGGAGGCACTGCTACTTAAGTCACTTTTCCTCTAGAGAAAAGGCAAAGTGACCAGTATTTTTCTTGTCTTTGTTTTAACTCTTCAACCAGTTGAAGTTTTAACTGCTCACTCTTTCATTTACATATGCCAAAAATGAAGTAAAAGCTCAGAAATGGTGAAGGGGCAGACATTTAAGTTTTTATGTTCCTGCTCTATGCCCCTATCTCATCTGAATTTAACTCATGCTATTGTTTAAGTATTGGCTATGCCACTTAAAGGTTATAAATATTTAATTAAGCATAATAAAAGAGCAGAAATAATACAAAGTTTGATATGAATGACAAGTCAATACTCAATACTAGGTCCAAAAGATTAATAGAAGAAAAACTCAATACATAGATTTGGCCTAGCAGTCCAAAAACATACTAACAGGTTCTTGCTGATGTGCAGCTATCTCAACCAGTTTCTTGCTCAAATTCTTCGCCCTCAGATTCCTCTGCATTGTCAGCATCATCGTCATCTGCCTCATTGTCAAAGTCTTCCTTATCATTTTCGTTAGTGGTTTTTCCTATCACAATTAGGTTGCTGTTCATCTTCCTGATCTCGTTGCACTGCAATGATTCGTGCCAACATTGACAGGGATGAGTATGAGGCAAGGAACAATATGAAAAGAGAGATTTAAAGAGCACTGAGTTGCAACTTGTAGCCTATTATCCTCTTAACTGAACACTACCTTATGTCATGGATAATCCAAGCATTTTCTTAATACTATGAACTATTAAGTATATGTGAATGACTACTAGTTCAAAATCATCAGAGCAATGCAGATAAGTTCAAGCAAACACAGCTAGATGCCAATGTGGCAAACTGGCAGCTTTCATTTGAGGAGATTTTGTTTGTTTTGTGTGTGTAATGTGTATATTTACAGCATGTTTGGAATAGAGTTTTCACACCACATCCATTACGAAAATCATGTCCACAGGCCTCAATGATTCAGAAGCTACTTGTTATTGCTTCAAATGAATGTAGAGAGAGAATGACAATTCACATTGCGAAATCTGTTCCAAGCATGCACTTAGTAGTTAGCATACACCAAGGATATCTCCTAACCTGAAGTTTGAGATTAATTCCAATAAGACAGAGAGATCATTAAAGTAGACTTTGTCTCTCTCCACAAAACTTTTCTAATAAGAATCAAACTGTGGTCAGGTCAACAAGCCTAAGGGATACAACTATCTCTCAACCAAACTTTGTTGGTAGATTTTATCCTTGTATGATGACCGAACTTTGATTCTCCCAAAAGATATGAAATTTTAAGAGAAAGATGCTAACAACATAAATATGTGCACCTAAAAGAAAAAAAAATATTCCACCTACTACCTCTCTAGAGGGTAAAAAAAACAGAATTTTGTCACAGATTTCAGATATGTGCGTTTAGCTTGTAGTATATTCATTATTCATAGATTCTCATTTGTGAACTCCCAGTTATGACCATTCAGTCATTCACACTCTAATGTTTCCATATCATGGTTCATTATCTTCAAATTGTCTGACAAATTAATGGAAGGCAAAATTGAAATGTTTGATCATCATGCTTCATAAGTACCATATCACCGAATCCCTATATGCCTCTGTTCATCCCAAATTCCCAATCATTTGATACATTACAAACCTAGACAAATAAGAGTGTGCAAAAATGGGTGGAAAAGGAACAAGGTTTAGTTTAATTCAAGCTGCCAAATCAAATAAGCTATTATAGCTATAATAGACAGAGTGCGACCTAAACGACAACGTTTTGAATGAATTATTGTGCGTCAGAATGCAATGAACAAAGCTAACAATAACAGAAAATGAAGGGTGGAGCGTAGAGGAAAGCACCTTTTCTTCGAAATCGGACTCTTCCATGGCGAGAAGGAGTTCTTCGTTTTGGGGCTGGGGCCACTGAGCGGGTAGCAGAAACGACGTCGGAATGGTCATCGTGGACAATGGGTACTGCGTCATATACGCCGGGAACTGTAACATCTTTTCTTTCCTTTGTTTTGTTGTTTGTTTGCCCTTTATTGTTCCCTCGGACACAAACACTCCCCTCACCTCCACTCCAACGTATAGCTTTGGTTGCTCTCCTGTTTAATCCAGAATAGTTTATTTTTGGCTTAGTTATATAATTGATTATTTTATGTTTAATGAGTCTCTCAAACATGAAAAATTCAATCAAATCTTTTAATTATTTAAAACACAATAATTATGTTCTTTCCGTCTAACTATAACTGATGCTATGTATATTATGGTGGTTTAAATTAAGAATATGTTAAATTGTAATTTTAATCTTTTTATAATTTTAAATTTATGATTTTGGTTTTCTAGTTTAAATTAAGATAATTAATTTCTTATTTTTTAGAATAATTAATTTTGATATTTTCATTAATTGATCATTTAAAGTCAAATATTGATATTGATGTGATGTTTTGGTAATGATGTGACTCTTATATATGTTGTTCACATGATGTTTATTTGACAAGATGTTAAATAAAATGAAAATAAAAAATGATAATTTATAATCGTCATTTTATTTATTATCATTTTTAAACAATATAAACTTTTTCTAGTCTTCCATCTTTACTATATTAGAATCTTAACCCCCAAAATATCACAATCGAAAACCTTAACCACCCTCAAATCAACACAATTAGAACATTAAACAATGGTGAGTGAGTGAGGAGTTTGTGGTTGTGAGAAGAGTGATTATGGTTGCTCGTGTTGGTGGAGGTTGGTGGCATGGTTGGATCTAGGTTTGTGGAAGTTAATGGTGGATGTAGACGGCACAAGAATGCTTGTTTGGGCTACGATCATGGAGGTTGGTGGTGACACGATGATGGCTTACCGTTGACCATGAGTTTTGAGTGAGGAAGGATTAGAGAAAGAAAAGGAAGAGGGTGATGATCAACTTTGTAAGTCAATGTCACCAAATTGACGAAAAGAGCATGATTATTGTGTTTTAAATATTTAAAAGATTTGATTGAACTTTTTAATAGGTAAGAGACCTAATTAAACTTTAAATTATAGGAGAAAAAAATTATGCACTGACAGTGTAAAATTTTTTATACGATCATCCAATCACAATTTATCGTGTATGATAAGTTTGTTGATTTTTAAAATAATTATCTTAAAGTAATTCAAAGAGTTTTGTGTGATTAGATGATACTATAAAACTATTTTGCACAGTCAGTGTATCACTGCATATGCATCAACCTCAATTTATACTTAAGAAATCAATTGTATAATTAAGTCTTTATTTATCTATGAATAAATAATTAGCTTTAACATTGTTAAGTTTGTTATATTAGTATCTAATTTAACTTTTGCACATTTAAAATTATCAATATTTTAAAACTAAGCCAAAGCCTAATGCAGATACTCCCTTTGGTGGAGGCGGCAAATATATGATATGTAATTTGTGACAACTTTTGATCTTTAAAATTTAATTTTTAATAAGTATAATTTTTAGAGGTTAAAAACCATTATAAATTGTAAAAAAAAAAAAATACAAGAATCATATTCACTCTGCAAAACCCCAATCAAAGTCCCATGCATTTGGATCATCTTTGCCACCTCTTACTTGAACCCATATTCAATGTTATGAGATTTGCAATCAACATTTGCAATAAAGAAAGAACGGTAAAATGAGAGATTTTCAAATCTAGCAAAAATTAGGAAAAATAATATCATTTTTTTTTATCACAATACAAACCTAAGTGAAGTCACTGATAACAATTTTTTTTTATCACTAGACATAGAAGCCCCCACACGACACCAACACCAGGAGGATCTTGTGTTCATCGCTGCCCCATGCAGATGTGAGTAGGAACCACAAGATCTGCAATGGTTAGAGTGGCATCGTAAGGTGGTTCGATTTTAGGGATGAGAAATCTTGGACGATCTGGCGGTGTCTCAAGTTCGGACTCCAAATCAAAGGATGAGATGCTAGTATGTACAGAGGTTTGTTGCTAATTTTTTTGTTTGTTTATTTGTTGAAAAAAGAAAAGATCTCAAATTGTGTGTTTTTGGGTTGTTTTTATCGGAACATATTAGGCTTTTATTTGCAATTTTTTTTTGTGTTTGAATGTTGCCTCTATATGGTGTTTTGATGGGTTTTTGAGGAAAAAAAAAATAGCAATGGCCTACTAACCTACTAATCCTGATTAATTTATTTTAGAGTAGTTTCTTCAAAAGATGGTAAGTGGGTTGGGTTTTGATTTCTGTGTAGGTTTAAATTTAGAGTTTTTTTAATTGCTTGGAAGCTATATTGGGGTTTAGTTTTTTTATAAAAAATCTTTTTGCAAGTTATTACGATTAAAAACTGTTACAAATTATATATTTCATATTTCCTGTTTGGTTGTGTTAATGAGATATGCGAGTTTGGTTATGTTAATGAGATATGCGAGCGAGGATTAAAAATAATAATTATCAATTCCTAGACACTGAATAAAACAATTTTAAAATTAAGGGATTAAAACAATTGTATCTCATATTTAAGGAATTACAAACATATTTAAACCTAATATTTAGTCACATACCAATTACTTGTTAAAGATATGAATAAAAAATTATATATATTTTATATTGATGTTTTAAAATGATAATTAAAGTAAGAAAAAAGTTATTTGATTTGAGAAAAAACTATATTTATTTATTTTTATTTTGAACAATTATATAGAAAACTATATATGGTTTAAAACAAAAAAAAAAGATGATATTTTTACAATTAAAAATGTAAAAATTATTTTTTAAAAGCTATGCGGCTCCTAAAATTTCTTAAAATGTAAAAGTATGCCCCGAAAGGAATAAGAAATAAGGGTAAGTTTCGATACATGGTCATCTGTACTTAACTAGATTTCTTAAAGCAACAAATAAGCACTTTTAAGTTGATTTTATCTATCTAAGTTGATTAAGTAGTGCGTAACTTAGTGTAAACTTTCGACTGCCTATCTTTAATTTCTACTGATAACAAAAAATGATCTTACCATAATTTCGCACTCATGATAATTTTTTACGTACCATCAAACCAAACACGCAATAAATAATTTAAGGCAAACTCTCTTTCTATGATTCTATCTTATTGCCAAGAGTCACTTTATAATCTTATTAAATTTGAATTATAAGAGGTTCATTTGTGCTCAAGGGACGAGTGACGAGTCCTCAAATGAGAAAACGTTCGCAACCCTCATTCTTCAATAATGTGTTCCTCATCCAACATCGTATACTTCAATAATTAAGGAAAGTGATTAGAATCCCACGGCAATGCTTATCCTATATTACCCGCTACAAAACCGTTTTGGCACCGCTACCACAAAACACAGACGTACAGAACCAATGACTTGGTTTTTCTATTATTCAGAAAACTATTCTTATGTTGTCCTTTTAAAATAATACTGTTTTCATAAATTTTATGAGATAAATTTACGTTTAAATATTAATACAACCGTTATGTTCAGTCACTTTGAATAAACAACACATAAATAGAAAAATAATAACAGAAAAGTAAGATCCAAAACCACATGACAACAAAATTTTAAGGAAACTTCGACCTCGTAATAACAACAACCAAATCTGACATGCTTTCTGAGGAAACCATCTTCGATAAGCAATGACTAATAACTAACGAGTTTCCATTTGCAAGCATACCTCGTGTCATTTCCCTCCAATGTCCACGTATTCGTATAACACGTGACTTCCGCCTCTTCATTCCACCGAATAAAACAAAACAAAAAGAAAAAAAGAATGAAAACTTGGAAACCATTCTTTTCCTTGCATTGTGTGATATACACAAATCATCTTTTATTTTAAACATTTTATCAATATTTTTTTTTCTCATTATAAATCTTATTATGTCTATAATTTTCTTTTTTTTTTACTCTCTAAGTATTTGATAACTCATTGGGGATTTATCAAACATTTTTCTTATGCATTAATAGCGTTAAGAGTTGTAAAGAGCTAGTTTTATTACAAGCTATGTTGAGACTTTACGTGTGTGTATTGGAAGCCAAGGACCTTCCCGTGAAGGATACTTACGTGAAGCTTAGGCTGGGAAAGTTCAAGTGCAGGACAAGGATATTGAGGAACACAAGCAACCCCGTTTGGAACAAGGAGTTTGGTTTCAATGTGCATGGTGCTGAAGACATGCTTGTTGTCTCTGTTGTTAATCATGATAATATTAATGAGTGCAGAGTGACCAATGGTTCTGTGGAGTTTGTGGGTGAGGTACGGATTCCGGTAGGTTCGGTTGCTTTTGAGGATAAGCAAACGTTTTTGCCCACGTGGTTCTCTCTTGAAAGCCCCAAGAGTGGGAAGTTTTTCAATGAATATTGTGGTTTGTTTCCCTCATCACTATGTTAATTAATTACTTGCATACATACACTAACACTGTTCTGTGACCTTCCTTTCAGTTTCATTAATTATGTTTCTGGGTTGCATCTTTTGGTTGGTCACGCTGTATACGATGATGTTGTGCAGCTTCTCAACTTTATATGCGTACTGAAAGTAAATTATTATGAAAAAAATGAAAATTGTGAAGTGCATAAGTTAGTTATATCATGTATGTTTCATCTATGTACGAGAGGAACCCTAGATATTATGTGATCTTTCCTCCACTAGGTTTCTGACAACTATTTGACATTTTTTGTGGCTAAAATGTTTGATTTGTATTAATTCCTTGAAGAATGCCACAACGCACTCTTTAAAATACTTCTTGATAATGACTGAAATTTATTAGAAATTACATAATTTTGTAGATTTCACATTTTATTCAATGAATTTCACTCATGATTTTATAGTTTCAAACAAATTTTAATCAATAACAAGATTAACACTCGGACTCTTCCAATTGCTTTCTCTGTTAACATAGTTGCATCAGGCAGAAACTTCACTATAGTGGTTAACTAGTAGATAGCATTATAGAGTACATTTTAACATTCAAGGTTACGGTTCCTACTTTTCATAGCATATCTAGAATTTATGTATCTGCAGGGTAACACTTGCTAGTTGCTGCTAGTTTCTAAGGAATTCAATTGGAAAAGTGATTATAAAATGAGTCCACAGGACAATCTTAAGCTAATGTTGCATTTTTTGTTCTAATCATTTCTACTTGTTTACCTTATATATACACAGTTTTGTTTGTCACAGGTTAAACCACTCTTTTATTTGTTTTGTAATTTTGGAACTGTTGTCCAATATATGGAACTGATTTTTAGCTTAATGTCTTGTATGATCAGGGAAAATTCTCCTTACCGTTTCTCTTCATGGTAAAGGTCGTTCTTCTTTTATCAATCATAAGCATTCTTCAAATTCAACTATTGCGGTTGACAACTCAAGAGACTTGGAAGGTCTGCACGTTGCGTGTCAGGTACCTTGTGATAAAATGGGTGCAGGCAAACAATTGTTGAAGGCTATTGCTAATGGTCTGCATAGGATTTTCAAAAAGAAAGAAGAAAACTCAAAATCTGGTGATTCTTCAGAACTATCTACTTCATTATCTGATTATGAAGATAGTGTACAGGAAAATTCATCTCCTTGTAGCTTTGAAGAAGCCATTGCACTAATGGAATCAGGAGATGACAAACCAGAAATGCCTGAAAATTTGCCTGGCGGTGTTCTAGTAGATCAGATTTATTTAGTCTCTCCGAATGACCTTAATGTGTTTCTTTTTGCACCCAATTCACAGTTTAGTAAAGATATGGTTGAACTGCAGGGAACAACAAATGTGCAAGAGGGACCTTGGACATGGAAAAATGGAGACATGTCGTGTTTAACACGAGTTGTTACCTATACAAAAGCGGCTACGAAATTGATTAAGGCAGTTAATGCAATTGAGGAGCAAACCTACATTAGAGTGAGCAGAAAGGAATTTGCTATACTTGTTAGTGTAAGCACACCAGAGGTCCCATATGGAAATTCATTTAGGATTGAATTGCTTTACAAGATAATGCCAGGGGAGGCATCTTCAGGAGAGGAATCCTCCCATCTAGTTGTGTCTTGGGGAATTGTCTTCCTCCAAAGCACAATGATGAAAGGCATGATAGAAGGTGGGGCAAGACAGGGATTGAAGGAGAGTTTGGTCCAGTTCTCGGACCAACTTGCGCTGAATTTTAAGGTGCTAGATAAAGCAGATTTACCAGACAAGGAACATTTGTTGGCAACTTTGCAAACTGAAGACCAGTGGAATTGGTGGCAGACAATTACATACTTTTGGAATTTCACTGTGGCTTCCACCATTTTCATGTTTTTGTATGTGTTGGTGCATATTTTAAGGTGTGGTCCAAGTCTACCTCAGGGCTTGGAATTTAGTGGGCTTGAATTGCCAGATAGTTTTGGGGAGCTCATTACAAGTGGAATTTTAATCATCCAGTTGCAGCGTGTTTATAATATGGTGTCTCACTTTGTGCAAGCTAGATTTCAAATGGGTAAGTAAGCATATAATTTGAAAACACTGTTATGCTTGTTATCACTGTCAAGTGACTTCATCTGAGGTATCACATTTTACTTCATTTTCCTCTAATAGGAACTGACCATGGCCTCAAAGCCAATGGTGATGGATGGGTTCTTACTGTGGCTTTAATTGAGGGGGTTGACCTGGCCTCCTTGGAGTCCGAAGGATTGTCAGATCCCTATGTAGTTTTCACCTGTAATGGACAAACAAGGTCAAGCTCTGTCAAGCTTCAAATGCCCGATCCTCTATGGAATGGTTTGGTCTTCTAACTTGTTAATTGTTATCTTATCTGCAATAACTTTGCTTTGATATGAAATTGTCAATATATCTTTACAAGTATTTTCTATTGGTATTTATATTAATATGCAGAGATATTAGAGTTTGATGCTATGGAAGAACCACCATCAGTTTTACATGTGGAAGTTTTTGATTTTGATGGTCCATTCGACCAGGATGTTTCACTTGGACATGCTGAGATCAATTTTCTAAAACACACATCAACTGAGTTGGCAGATATGTGGGTCATGCTTGAAGGAAAGCTTGCCCAATCTTCTCAGTCAAAGTTGCACTTGAGAATTTTCTTGGATAACAATAATGGAGTTGAAACAATCAAGGAATATTTGGAGAAGATGGAAAAGGAAGTAGGCAAAAAAGTAAGCATTATGAATCTGACTTGCTCCTTTCTCCTTGCCCCATGTATATGCTTTGTTATTATGCAGCTCGACCAACTTTTTTCCCTGTTTGTGTCATAGAACATTTAGAACTATTTATTGTATATGAATGGCAGTTGAATCTTAGATCACCTCAAAGGAATTCTACATTCCAGAAATTGTTTGCTTTGCCTCCGGAAGAATTTCTCATCAAAGATTTCACTTGTTACCTCAAGAGAAAAATGCCTTTACAGGTACTACATGTGATTGACAACCTGACATATTTAAACACATTTTTTGATAATATTGGTTGACTATAATATGAGATGTTGAATTACTATATAATAATTTACCTGGTGATGTTTAAGTGATAGACTGCATAATTTAAATAAAGAATGCCTTCCTGTTGTAGGGTCGGTTGTTTCTTTCAGCAAGGATTCTGGGGTTTCATGCCAATTTGTTTGGACATAAAACCAAGTTTTTCTTCCTTTGGGAAGATATTGAAGAGATACAAGTGCTTCCTCCATCATTGGCAACATTAGGAAGCCCTACATTGGTCATAATTCTGCGAAGAGGTCGGGGTCTTGATGCAAGGCATGGTGCAAAGACTCAAGATGAAGAAGGGAGACTTAGATTTCATTTTCAATCATTTGTTTCATTTAGTGCTGCCTCCAGGTATGAATCAGGCATACTTATATTCCTAATCTTATAAATTGATGCCATTTTTCACATTCAGCTGACATCATATTTTGTTTCCATAAAAGAACAATAAAGGCCTTGTGGAGGACAAGAATACTGAACCCCTATCAGAAAGAACAAATTTCAGAAGAGCATGAAGATCAAGAAAGCTTTGTAATTCTGGAAGACTCTGCATCTATCTTAGAGGATGAAGAAAAAATGTCCAGAATTTTCTCTGCAGAACTTCCAATTAAGGTGAGCAATCAACTACTGGTACCACAATATAACTGAAGATAGAATTAGCCTCTTGAAGACTTTTTATGCGTAGTATTAACTATTAAGTTTGTCTAGCTTTAATGTGTAATGTTACTCTTTATCAGATGAAATCAGTGATGGGAATATTTGATGGAGGAAACCTGGAGCATAAAATTATGCAGAGAACAGGATGTATGAACTATGAAACAACATCATGGGAACAAGTAAAGCCTGATTTCTTCGAGAGGCATGTTTCTTACCAATTCAATCGACATGTGTCAGTTTTTGGTGGTGAAGTCACATGCACACAACAAAAATTTCCAAATACAAACACTGGAGGTTGGACTGTGATTGAAGTTATGGCTCTTCACAGTGTCCCATTTGCTGATCACTTCCATGTAAGCTAAAGTGGAAACTCAAACTTTTTTGTGGCAAGTTAATTTAGTTCATCTTGTTGCACTGAAGAGAATCTGATTCTGATATTCTCTGTCTGCAGATTCATTTTAGGTATGAAATTGAGAAATCCTCTCTTGGTGACTGTGCATGCAAGTGTGATGCTTACATTGGTATTATGTGGCTCAAGAGCTCTAAGTTTCAGCAGAGGATCAACAGGAACATAACAGCCAAGTTTAACCTCCGATTGAAGGAAATATTTGAACTGGTTCAGAAAGAGATTTTGTTAATGTCTCAGAACTCTCACGGATAAGTATTATGTTAGGCCAGATAGAATAAATTGTATTATGCAAAAGAAAAATGAGTTTTCTGTAGACCAATTAGCTTTCTGAAATTGTTCAGAAAAATGAGTTTTCTGTAGAACAATCTTGTTGTATAACTGAATTTTTATTAACCCTTTCTTGTAAATTGAAAAATTTAGTTAAGCCATGTCAAAGGAGCAGAGGAAGGAACAAAAAGAGTGACCCCATCATCAACCCAATGAAATCAAAGAAACTCATTTCAAATCCAAAGGCCACTCACTCTCTTAAGATTCATTCAACGAAATATGCCTCAGTGAGGGGAGAAGGCCAAGCTTGCTAACCTCATCAAAGACATGAAGATGAATGTTGTTGCGTTTTTTCAATAATGTTAATAAATAATTTTTAAAATGAAATAAAGACATTTTTAATAGTTATTATTTTAAAATTTAAATATTAATAAAAGACTGACATTTCAAATAATGAAAAATTGAAAAAAAATATATTCTCAGAACATAAAATATTAAAGTGAGATTTTTAAAATTTAATGTATCAAAATAAAATAAATCAAAATTAACGTTAAGCCAATAATCATCTACCCATGGACGCAAACAGGTAATGAAAGTGTAAATATGTTATATGTAGATGTAATATTCCATCCATCAAATATTTTCCTAGAATTCTCATCACGTGTATTTCAACTTTGTCATGCATTTTAATTGTTGTATATGTATTAATTGTGTCCTAAAATTTTTTAAGATTATTATTTATTCTTCCTGTCAAAAAAAGATGATTATTAATTTTTTTATTTATTTCTCAAATGTTTTTTAAACCGTCTTTATCTTTTTTCGCCACAGTACTTATTATATTTGTTATTTTTTTTCACTCCTCTTCCTATCTTTTGCTTCAGTCTAAAGAATATAAACTTAAAATATGATTTTTTTCCCCACAATTTAATTAGAATTACTTCAGAAGCCAATCATTGATAATTTGCATAGTAATAGTAAATTTATATTTAAATGATTAAAAAGAGAATTTAATAATGTATTTAGTGTGCATTAAAATAAATATCAGTCATTAAAAATATTAATATTTCTTTAAGCATATAAGTTAGATATTTGCAATCTTTCTAGCAGTAATACTTTTTGAAGAAAAAAAAGTCAAATTAATGAAGGAATACAAAATTACATGTACTTACTAAAAATCTTCAAAAGCACTTCTGACTTGTAACCCAAACATGGGTTACAGTGAGTTGTGACCACCCCTTATGACTCACAGAACTAGTCTATTAAAGTCATAGATGCACTCTCCACTTTTACTTACTTCCACACTGTCCAATATAACTCTTTCTTGTAACTAAAGCCAAACGCGATATTCTCAACGCTTCATTGAATTGATTCGATATTATCCCAATTTCACAAACCCCAACCCTCGCTTTCTCTGTCATCCAATTCACACCGCCATGGATCCCAACCCCGGAACCTTCCCTCTCCTCTCCTACATCATGTCGCGCCTCCCTTCCCTCACTCCCAGACCCGCCGCCCCGGCACCCTCCGATTCCGACCAATTCGACATCGAACAGCCACCGGAGATTGTGGGCCAAATGCCGCACCTGGCGGACCCGGAGCTGGTGGCCTCTATGGGCCGGGCCGTGGCACAGGTGACGCAGGCCCGCTCGGTCCTCACCCTCATCGGGGAGCGACCCACGCACGAGGAGGTCGACAATGCCCGGGCAAAGTTGGCCGACGTCGAGGCCCAGCTCTCCCGAGAACTGGAAGAGATCGTGCTGCAGGCCCGGCCCGCGGAGATCGAGATCCAGGGGTGGCGGGCCCAGCAGGCCGAGAGGGAGAGGGAGTGCAGGGAGCGGGCCGAGACGGAGAGGCGGGTGTGGAGATCGGTGCTGCAGCTGGACGAGATGCACGAGGCTTACGAGAAGCTTCTGAAGGACGCGGAGAAGCGGTTGGTGAAGATGTACGAGTCCAAAGAAGACGGCGGCGGCGGCGATGCCGACCTGGCTTATGGCGAGGAAGTCAACGAAGAGGTTGTGGGGATTCTGCAGGAGGCTTACGGCAAAGGAATGGAAAGAATTGATCTTTCTGGACGCCAGTTGAAGCTCTTGCCTGAGGCTTTTGGTCGCATTTCTGGCTTGCTCGTTTTTGATCTTTCAACCAATCAACTCTCGGTAACCTCCACCTTTTTTTTTGCTACTTATTTTCCGTAATTGTAGAAGATTTTTTTCTATAGCCAAATGTTAATCATTAGTTTGTTAGTGTTTTTTCGGAAGAATACATTCAACCCGCGCGACCTTTCTCCTCTTTTCTTCTCCCTTTACCATCCATCTCACCGTATATTTCCTTTCTGTCTAAGAATGTAATCAATCAATTAGTCGTTTTTTTCCCTATAAGCCGATTCATGAGTACATGACATGGCTCATGTCCTCTGATATTCAAGGAGTGCGTTTTTTTTCCCTTCACATTGATAGCATTTTTGCTTCCGTGGTGGAGACGTGAATTTCCATGTCAAATAGGAAGCCAATAGCTTCTGCGTTTTTTTTAAGAGAATTACGTGATTTCTCCAGTGCGTGTTTGTTTGCGTTTTGGATTCGCGTTTGCCTTCGTTTTCACTTCAAAAATTGGAAGAAGGTGAAGAAGCAAGGCATTTGTTGATTCCGCAGATCAACATCCGAAGTGTACGACACGTTACCAAACATGCTCTTAGTTTAGACACGTATCCAAACATGCATTATATCATTCAAAATCACGGTGAAACACTAGCCAACATGATTCTAGGTAAATATTTTCATGTTTGGTCCAACATTGAAGAATCAATTTTGGATCCTATATTGATTTTAAGTGGAAGCAATTTTAGGTAAGTTTTAAGTTGCATAAAAAAATTATACTTGGTTTTAGTACTGACTTGCTTTTTGAGTAGACACTTATAGATCATTTCACTTCAAAAAGCAATTTTGCAAAATCAATTCTATGCATCTGTGGTTTGATGTTATGCTGTCCAGAATCACATTAAAATTTTAGTTAACGAGATTTTAAGTAATTAAAATTAATTTCATTTGAAATCAATCTTGTAGAAGCTCACTGCACACAAAATCTGTGACAGAGATTGAGAATCAAAATCAATTATAGATGATGGCGGCTTTCATTTTGAATGTGTGTGTATGCTTCTTGGTGCTCCATTGGTGTTTAAAATCATGTTGCACGTACTGGTCTGTTTCGATGATTTAGCATTTTTTTTATTGATTTATATGTATAGTAATATATTGCGTGCATCACTATAGGCAATTCCTGATTCAATAGCTGGATTGCAAAACCTTGAGGAGCTTAATCTGTCTTCAAATCTTTTGGAATCATTGCCAGATTCAATTGGGTTGTTACAAAAGTTGAAATTGCTCAATGTCTCTGGAAACAAGCTGACTGCGCTTCCTGATTCCATCTGTCAGTGCAGGTAAGTGAGAAATTCTTAAGAGCAGTTCCTTGTAATTACATTTACCATGCCTTGTGATTTGGGATCCCTTTTGGACATTAGCATCCATGTGTTTTAAGAATAAATTGTTAACTTTAGTGGAGAACTGCTTGAGTATTTTGTAAGCCATACTTGTAGACTACTAGCGCAATGAAAAATGGGAGCAGTTTTTATGCATGCACGAGCAATAGCTTTTTTTTTCAAATTTGGGAAGTTTGTCTTATATCAAGGTTATGTCCGATTTTGTCATTTTGTTTGTGACTTTCACATAGGTAAAGTGTTTAAACACTGTCAAGAATCTCACTAAGAATTCTATGTTCTGTTTGTGCAAATATCATCTCATTTTTAAAACCATGACAGGAAAACATACTCAAGTCATTTAGGAATTTGTTCAAACTATAAATGCTTTAATTATAAACGGTTGATCTCCTATTATGTTGAATGATCAGGTCATTGGTGGAGTTGGATGTAAGCTTTAACAATCTCTCATATTTGCCAACAAACATTGGATATGAATTACCGAACTTGCAGAAACTCATGATTCATTTGAACAAGATTCGATCTTTTCCCTCATCTATCTGTGAGTTGAAGTCCTTGCACTATTTGGATGCTCACTTTAATGAGCTACATGGGCTTCCAATTGCAATTGGGAGACTGACTAATCTTGAAGTTCTCAACCTGAGCAGCAACTTCAGTGACCTCAAAGAACTTCCTGAGACATTTGGTGATTTGGCTAACCTCAGGGAATTGGATCTCAGCAATAATCAGATTCATGCTCTTCCAGACACATTTGGTCGCCTTGATAATTTAATCAAGCTCAACTTGGAGCAAAATCCTCTTGAATTGCCACCAATGGAGATTGTAAATCAAGGGCTTGAAGCCATAAAGACTTTTATGGCCAAGAGGTGGCTTGATATATTGTTGGAGGAAGAAAGGAAAAGCAACCAAGAAATGCAAGAACCAGAACAGGGTGGTTGGTTAACACGAAGCACCTTCTGGTTGAAGAATGTTTCTGGAAATGTAATCGGGTATATTGGAACTACCGTTGGATCTCCCATGTCACCCAAATCTCCCAGAGATGCATATCTTGATCAGCAGCTATGAGGTGAAGGTCCAACACATTGGGACTGTCATACTTGTAATTTAGAGGAATAATGTAGATACTATGTGCTGCTAAGCAACAATTCTCTGCCACTCTCTCTTTTGGTTCTCTGCCCCACCCGAAATAGCGTGGGTTGCTTTGCTTACAGATATTTTTGTTTTGCTTAGGTTATATCTGGATGAGAAATGCCAGTAAAATACACTTTCTTCCCCCACACATTTTTGTATTCGGTGAAACTCACGTAGATTTTACTAAATATCTGAGTATTATATGAATTTCAATTAATAGAAGAGAGTATTATGTACACAAAAAGAAGTGTTATTAAGCATGCTAGCAGTACTCCTGTTTGAATTTATAGGAAGAGATGCGATAAAGTAAAACGAAATGATACAAGCTTCCATTATTCCAATTGTTTAAGATAAAATGAAGTGAAATGAAACATAATAAGTAATAAAATGCATTTTTGTAGTTAATGAATAGATTTAAATTAAATAAGATGGATTATGCAAAAATTTATAAACTGGTCTATGGGCTGTAGTAGATAGGTTTGTGGGGTGTTGCTTGCAGCTACATTCTAACATTATAAACATGTTTGGTTAACCGTTCAAAAAATATTTTTAGGTGCTGGAAGTACTTTTGGAGTTAATTCAATTTCTGACATGTTTGGTTATTGTCAAATTAAAATTTTGTCAATAAACTTTAATCCAAACATCAACTATGTTGTTTTGGAGCTATTCGATGTATTTATTTTTCTAGATGCACATGAAATCTTACGAGTCCAATTTATGTTTGACAGATTGTATTACATTCGAAGGATGTCATAGTGTTCGATATTTTTGCTTAAGAGCATCTTCTATGGGGAGTGTTCCTCTCACAAGTAAAAAATTAGCAGCTCAACAGAGGATATTGTGGGATCCAGTAAATTTTAGGTTGTTAAATAGTTTTCTTTCTATTCCGTGGGACCAATCACAGAAAGCATTCCCAAAATCTTACACTTTGGATATCCATTAGGCGATTTTAATTTGTTCAATAAAGTGTTAAAAAATAACTTATTCAACTGTATAATTTAATGCATTTCTTTTGTGTGAATTAATTGAAAAATGATAAAAGATGGCCTCATGCATTCAGTCAATTTGGTTAAAATCTATTGTTACTCAATAAATTCTAATCTATTGTTATATTGGTAACGTCTGCGTAACTTCATCTCCATAGGCATGTATATAAATTAGCAGTGGTTTTAATATTTGCTGCTTCTTTTTTATTATTACACGTGCTCACCTGTATCTCATTCTCCTTTTCAGCATTATCTATAACTTTACTTCTTGATAGCCGTATCGACCCCTTTCTTCAGTACAGTTCTGCAGATCTATATTTCCTTTAAAGAGGGTTCCCTTATTTTAAATTCCGAAGGATTTAGAATTATTCATAGAAATATACTTGGCTAGTTGGCTTCCTGGGAAGTCTTTATAGGTTAGTGTTCTATCAGTACAACTAAGCATATTTTTATTTGCTGCTTTCGGTACAAATATCAAGTGATTAAAATGTTTTGCAATTAGAAGGGCAAAACAAAAGATGCTAAATAAAATGTTAATTATTAGTTAGTTAGAATGGTAATGGGGGATTCAATCTCACGATATCTCCCCCTCTCCCTTCAACTCTTAAACCCCACGAAACCAACCTTATAACTCCTGATTGTTACTCTTGCTGATTGCATCTTCAAAATGGGACAATCTATTCCAGGCTCACCAACCTCAGGTTGCAGCTGGTGTAAGCTCAAAAGCTGATATGCCTAAGATCCTGTCACAGTTAAGGGAATAGTTCCATAATTTATATGTATGGATCAAAGTACCAATGGTGAAGTACAGATGAATTTCATTATCTTTATCCTTCACCCTCACATGAACCAAAAATCAAATAAGAGCAAGATAATTTTGTTTCCAATTTTTCTCCTTTCTAGTTTTATCTGCCTATTTTAAGCTCAACCAAGTAAAATGTACATCACACATATCACATCTTTTATTTGCCTATTTTGTCCATCACATATCCCCTGCCTCTCAATGACCTTGAACACACAAAACATCTTTTATAAATGCATCAAGGTTCACATTGGAGGATCCACCTTCTGCAACTGCTCGGTCACAAATGCCCTTAAATTCTAGTGCCCTGTCTCGAATTTCTTTTCGCTTTCCAAGATCCATAAACTCTCTAATCACTTGCACTATTTCATCTTTTGTTATCAATTCTGCACTTCCCAAATCTGATCTTTTAAGCTCCCACCCATTCTTCCACTCTTCCAAAATTTGCCTACTATTTGGAACTTGGTCTAAGAAAAGAGGGAATGTCAGCATTGGAATACCACCAAAAACAGCTTCTAGAGTTGAATTCCACCCACAGTGGCTCCAAAACCCACCTACAGAAGGATGTGACAAAACCTTCAATTGGTCGCACCAAGGCACCACTAAACCCCTATCCCCACATTTCTCTTTTAACCATGAAACTTCTCCACGAACCACCCACAAGTAACAAACACCACTCGTGTTCAAAGCTGAAACAATTTAATTCATTTGGGCACATGACACAGAAAGGAAACTACCGAGAGAAATGTACAATACAGACATGGATGGCTGATGATCTAGCCAATTTAAGTAGTCAACGTTGTAATCACTGTCGTTGGTCACAAAATGACATGTTTCGTGTTTGAAGTAAGGAAAGGCAATGGGACAAATTGGAAAGTGGAACATGGCTCTCAAAGAATCAATTACTTCAGCTTCCAACTCTTGAACAGTATTAACTATAAGACAATCTGCTTTTGGCACTACTGAAATGCATTCCAACTCAAGCTGCAAAAACCTCAAGTCATTTTCACGAAGCACCGTTCGAAGATCAGCTAATTGTGCTGCAGAAATTCCTGGTATATGCTCTTCATAATCATCTACACCATTGAAAGCCACAAATTCAAACACCAACAAATAAAAACTATATTTATAAAAAAATAATAATTCACTATAATTATCTGCTTCACTTCGACTACCTTTGAAAACTTTATTTTAAATATTCACCGATTTATAATTTTTATAACCAAATTTCATATAATTTAGAAAATTAAAAAGAATCATATAACCTATTGTTGGAAATTTTACATTGATTGATAATATGACTAAAATAGTGTATATAAGTTTAGAACAATCCTCGTTCCGTGAGTTAATTTTTAGGGTTGAAGTAGGCTCAAACACAAAATCTAAGATTGATATTAGTGATTGTTGTATCTCTTGGGTCACTAAAGATATTAGATATCACTCGCAAATGTTCAGTTCAGTTCTGCAAACATTGCGCTAGAGATGTGTAGTTCTAGACTTGAGTAAACTGTGTTGGAGATCCCTTTAATTTGACTTGTGATATAAGGTCGAATCCAAATTCTGAAGTTTATAATGTACCTAAAGAATGAATAAAAACAGTGATTTCTTAATCACTTTAAAATCTGAAGTTGAAACGAAAATTTGTCAATTGCTTAATGCTTAAGAGTTTGAAAAATTAATTAGTTTTCCCATAAGATAGCTAATTTAACAAAATCATCTTAACTAATTCACAATTACATTTTGCAGTGACCTTAGAAACCCTACCTAAAACATCAACCTTCAAAGAGTGGTTACGAACCAAGCTTCCTAGTTGATGCAACGTGAGGTAAAAGGAAGCCGACATGGTCCAAAGCAGCGCGACCGGAATATTACTGCGGCGGGCGACGGCGACAGGGAAGTGAAGCTCGACGTCGGCGACGAGGGCGGTGACGGGAGGGTGAAGGCGGCGGAGGAGGTGGTCGAAGGGAGGTTCCATGTTGGTGACGACGGCTTTGAAGAAAGCGGGGATATCGGAGGCTATCTAAGATTGGAAAGGGATAACGTTGGGGATGGTGGCGAAGCGAACGTTGCTCGGCTTCGGCTCGGAGCCGATGAAGCCGAGCCACTCTTCGGTGACAAGAATGGTGATGATGAAGGGAGAAGATGAAGATGCTGCCGCGAGTAGTTTGCAGAGGTTCATCATGCAGTTCACGTGTCCTCGACTTGGGAATGGCATGGCCACCACGTGTCCATTGAATCTAAGAGATTCTGGAATTTCCATGTCTCTGGCTCAGACTGAAAACTTCAAGCTAGGGTTTCATTGATTGAGTACGTGGGGACATTATCTACACTCTTATCTTACATATACCATTTTTGAGCTCTCATAACTGGCCCTCTTAATTTCTCCATCTTTTTTGTCCCCACTTGAATGATTAAATTAATCTCAATTTCTTTCTATCTTTTAATATATAATTATGTAATAAAAATATCTCCCACTATACTATATTTTTATGTCCATAAAATATCTAACACTTTTACGCAATAAAATTTATTTCCATGAGACCTATAAGTATGAAAATGAGTTGTTTGTTTAAATTAAAATAAATAATTCTAAGAAAACTGATTCTTAAAAATGTGATTTTCCCAAAAGCAGATGATTTTATTTTATTTTTACATAAAAAACAGATTTTTTTTTTTAAAAAAAAGTTTCAACTAACACGCAAACAAGCAAAAAATAATTATTTTATTAAAAAATACTTTTTATTAAAAGAATAAACTAATAAAATGAATCAGGCCGATCGTATAAAACCAAGCTGGACTAAAAAAATAGCCGAAATATAATAAAATATATTTGGATCGGCCTAATAATCTCCAAGGTCACTAAATCTAATTGGACTTATAAAATAAGACTAAAAAAATATAACCTAATCTAATCTAATTCTTGACTCATGCTTAGCCTGGCCGGACCAACCTATCTATTTTGTCACTCTACCTACATTTACTAGATAATTTTAGAATCAATAAATATACTCATACATTCACTTTTTCTTTCATCTCCTTCTCCATCTATTTTTTTTTTCCCTATCTCTTTCGTCCTTTTTCATTACATCACATCACTTATCATATTATTTTCCCTTTTTCCTTTTTATTTTCTATCTCTCTATTTTTACACCCATACACTCCAAATTTGGGATGTATGAATATCCTATACTCTTTTAGAATATCTTCATGTTCTACTACTGTTATCTCGATAAAAAATAAAAATAAAAATTACGTTGCGTAGTCACGGGTCATATTTTCTTTGTCAAACATTTCCTACTTATATGTTCTTCGTCGCATCACTTGCCTAAAGCACTTTAAGAATCAATTTTTTAATCGTCATCCTGTGGACATGAGAACATTAGAAAAGTTCAGTGTCTTTTGTAGTATATATATGATCAACTAGGAGTCACCTAGCTAACCTCGTGGTTGTGGACGAATTTTTTTCCCAAATGCATAAAAAATTAATTAAATACCAAAACATATATATCCCCATTATTTACCAAAACATATATATTTATTATTTATTATGTAAATTCAAGTTAGAGGATCCGAATTTATACCGTATTTTTTCAACAAAATTTCAAAAATCTGTTGAGAATTCGGGTCCCCTAGCTTAAATTCTCAACGTGATTTTTATAAAATTTTTAAGAAAAATTAATTTTTTTAAAAGGTTTAAAAATAATTAATATAAAGAAAATCAATAAAATTAAATAATATTATGATATAATTTTCTAATTATCATGTAAGTATTTAAATAAATTACAAACTTAAGATACTTGAACATGTTGTGAATATTTTTTAACTTCAATTTTTGTTTCGTTGGCGGTTTTTTTTACTTATGTATAATAATTTAAAATGAAAAAATTAATTAGTAGTCTTAAAATAAATTTAAAAAAGGGGAAATGATTTAAAAAATTAAATTGATTAAAAATACAGTGAATAAATAATTACTATATCTCAATTATATAATACACATAAATTAAAACACTACGGTGATTGAGATGAAAGACAGAGAGACATACATAATAAAACGAGAATAACGGAATATACTAACAAATACAATTGAAACACGAAAATGATGAACCTAATGATAGTTTGAAAGATGTTGTGTAACAAACATGTCTTCTTTCATTTGGGTTACTGATTTGTTAAAAATAACTAAAATTTCTATTGGGTTGAAATGTTTCTAGTAGTTGGATTTTGCTAACACTTTTAATACGTCTTCATCATTTTTCAACTCTATTATTTCATATTCAATTAATTTTTCTGAATATTTTGCATGACCTGAATGTCGAAAGAACGATCGTCTGATCATTTGTGATTCATGAATTTCATAAGGGAGAACCCCTAGAGGTGTAACTTGCATGATGACATCCTTGAGTGTCTCGATGCTGATGCTGCATCCCGAAGAAATGTCAAATCTTATTGGATTTGTTCTAGTGAAGGAATAACCCAAAAACCCGCCTTGTCGTGGTATGTTTCACTTCATGTTGTAATACAACATTGCATCATGAGTAGGAGTAATGAAGGATTGAAATAGGTTGAGTATACCATCCGATGTTCTATTGATGGTATATAATAATTCTATAGGGCCAACATACGAGTATTACTCATTGCACATTAACATTGTGCAAACATCATCATCATTTTTCAATTGTAGAGATTGAAAAAAATATTACTGACCTGTATCTATGGATGACTGTCGGTAATAGATTTCATCCACAAATTGGTCATTGGTTAGTTGAAAGGTGTTGTGCATTCTACTCTTGAGTGTCTCAAAAGAACACTCATTAGGAACTCATATTGGTATTGGAGTAGGACTTTGAAAATAAACACAAGTTTGGTTGTGAATGATTGATCAATTTGAAAAAATAAATGCTAATCTTAGGTTAGCAATGGTCTGATTATTTGTTTCTCCCAAGAATGTCATAGTATTGAGATTGAATTTGGTTTGTGAAGGTATGTTGTGTGGAAGTGTGTGATTGTATTGAGTGTGTTTCGTGTTATTTATAGTTGTTTGAATATTTGCCCCGTTGATGTGTATTGGAATCTCATAAGGTTATAATTGTGTTTCTGATAGACGCTTGTGTGAAATCCAATGTTGATTGAGAATGTCATTATTTTATATAGTGCATAATGTATAGTGTATTGTGTTATCTATTAACTCATTGGCAAGTGCATTAAATTTGTCAAAAGTAGTAAAGTACTCGGAAGTCTGAGTGTTAAATTCATAATGACTTTGTTTGTATTTAGATTGATACAAACCCAATTTACAAGTAAGAGATAAGGAATTTAAAATAACAGATAAAGAAAGATAGGAGATACGATAAAATAAAAGATAGAAAAGATAAAAGATTTAAATTAAAAGATGATAAAGACAAAGATAAAAAAAAAGATAAGATAAGAAAAATAAAAGATTAAGATGAAGATAAAGAAAGATAAATTCAAAATGTGATAATGTTAGAACCTAACTTACCTTATTTGTCTAAGATGTATTATTTTAGATTTTTCTCTTTCAATTTGGTGAATTTTTTTCCTACCCACATCTGTTAGAATACTTGCCCCTGATGTCTCACAATGACAAACCTATTTTACCCATTTATCTCCCAAATGACTTTGCAAAGACTCAATAGATAAAATGCATGAAGTTCTAATTTTAAATGTTTGCTTTGATGCATGGGCATAATGCAATCACTTTATGTCTAGCAATGATTTTATTAAGATACTCCTTCCTTTTAGTTCTATTAGAAATTATCCTTTGTCGAGAGACTAATCCGTAAAAATGATGCATGTAAGACCTTAATTGTATTTCTATTAAGGATTACCCTCTATCGAACACCTAATCCCTAAAGATGATACAAGGATAAATGATACATGAAATTAAAATAAGAAAGGATAATAGGAAAGAAAACACATGTCTGCATTGATAAATATGAAATGTACAATACATTCTTTGGCTTTTTAGGCCTGCCAGACCCTAATTAAAGGTTTAGCCTCTCATAGCCATAAAGGGCCTTATACTTAAAAAGGGTTTTAGAAACTGATGGAAGAGAATGGATGGAAAAAAGATATAAAAAGAAAGATTTTTCTTACTAGAGATACTCAGACTTAGGATGAATTCATGAGAGGGCTCTGAGTCTTTGGGGTGGTGTATTTTCTCCTTGACTTGACTCTCTTTTTATAGTTGTTGAAGTGGACTTGGACCTAATGCAAAAAATCTTCCTTATTCATATTTTTGATATTTTCTGGATCTTTTTTGCTTTTAATCCCTCTTTTTCATAGCTATAAGCCATAAATAAGAAAAATATCAATTTCTAACATTTAAGCCAAAAATAACTGCTAAATAAATATTTTCAACGATATTTTAAATATATTTTTATTATAAAAAATAGTTCATATTTAACAATTATCATTGTCAATTTTTACTGTGATTTTAGCTTTCTACCTGATGTACTAGATGTCCATTCTAACTTCCAAACTTAAATTTAGATTGTGAGTTGTCAATTTAATGTCAGTTTTGTTGGTGAAACATTTATTATCATTTTCAGAGACGTGGATAAATTACAAAGTGTTGTCAATTTCGACTGTGATTTTATCCTATTACCTGCTGTTGTAGATGTCCATTATTACTTTCAGACTTATATTTAAATTGTGAGTTGTGAATTCAATGTCAAATTTGTTGGTGAAACATCTATTATTTTTTTCAAATATTTGGGTAAATTCCAAAGTGTTATCAATTTTGACTGTGATTTTATCCTGCTACTTGTTGCACCAGACGTCCATTGTTACTTTCAGACTTGAATTTAAATTGTGAGTTGTCAATTCAATGTCAGTTTTGTTGGGGAAACATCTATTGTTTTTTTTTTTCCAGAGATGTGGGTAAATTGCAAAGTGTTGTCAATTTCGGCTGTGATTTTACCCTGTTACTTGCTGCACCAGACATCCATTATTACTTTCAGACTTGAATTTAAATTGTGAGTTGTCAATTTAATGTTAGTTTTGTTCGTGAAACATCTATAGTTTTTCAGAGACATAGGTAAATTGCAAAGTATTGTCAATTTTGACTATGATTTTATCCTGGTAGCTACTGCATTAGACGCGGGTAAATTGGAAATTGTTAACATAAATTGAAACAAACGATTTATTTCATTACGTAAAGTAATCACTGAACACCAACATAGCACACCATGTGAAAACCTCAAAGCAGAAACAACTAACACATGGATCATCCCCAGATTAGTAACCTTGTTTGAATATTAATTCGTGGGAAGGAGACATGTTACTTTCTTTCGGCCCGAAAGATGAGTCATTATCACTACCATGGTTTTTGACCCAACAACTATCATATTCATCTGATAGGTCCTAAAGATTGGAGGTTGAGTCATGTTGGTTGTTTGGTGGGTTATTGTTGTCACAAATTGTGGCAAATAACTCCACAAATGGTTGGGTTGTTGTAAAAAATGTTGAACATTTGTTGAACATCAAGATCATCTCCTAAAATAAAACATGTGTACATATATGGTTGTCCTGACTCAAATATGGGCACCGAAAGTGGAGATGTTGAATATGTTGGTGTGATTCAATGTTTAGTTTTTTGTGAACAACTTCAAGCAATTGTGTAAGGGTTATGACATTATTGACCATGAAGGTTTTTGTATTGTTACTAATGAAGATGGTGCCTTCATTAGTGTTGCAGATTTGGCTGTTGTAGTAAGCACAAACATATGAGTTGAGTGACACATTGTGGTAGAGGTTGAGATGAATATTTGAATGTTCTACGAATTTCTTTAGCTGGTAGTGATATTTATAGAATTTGTCGGTTTTTGTAGGTGTTCACTATGCAATCACATGCATTGGTAAATGGCATGTGAGTCTGTCTAGCATATGGTCTCGAGATGCGATAAGGGTGAATGTGTTGAATAGTAATAATAAAAAATATTGTTTTAAAGGTGGAAACATATTTTTTTTTACTCTTAATTTGAGGTTGTTGTTGATGAAACTTTTACACGATATATGTTTTTTTGGATTTTTTGACATGAAAACTATGAAAAAACTTGCCATGGATTTTTTTAATGTATTGGAGATAAATTAAAAAAATTGCATAACATAGCCACTTAAACATTGTTTCAAGGGTCGAAAACATAATTATTTGGTCTTTTGTCGGTTGCTACAGGCATTCATTGTGCGATCACATGCACCGATAATTGGCATGCAAGGTTGAACAACACATGGCCTCGAGATGCGATAGGGGTCTTTGCGGTGAGCAGCAATAATAAAAACAACTTTAATTGTTCACACATGCTTTGTCGATTACGTGGAGTTGTTCACTATGTAGTCACATGCACTGATAATTGGCATGTGAGGCCGTGTAACACATGGCTTTTGTTTGAATGTAAGGCCTTGAGATTCCAAAGCACATTAAAATGATTGTCTTACTATCATGCCTCTAGATTCCAAAGCACGTTAACCATTAACCCGTGATTGATTATATATTTAAGTGCATCATATCACCATGTACTTTGCATTGTTACATCAAATTGTCACTGAGCAAAAACAAATATATAGTGCAAGCAAAATGAGTTCAACCCTAATTTGTGTGTTCATTTATGTCAATAGTGAGATCATCCGCAGTTCAAGTGGAAATGCGATTTTCACCAGTGACAACACAAATCAATGTTGTTCTATCCAACAATGACACTGTCAGACACAATCAGTGTAATCACTTCACTTTGGTATCGTTGTCCTATATATGAAATGAATGGACATGATGAGTATAGGGCATGTCGAATTATTGATGAAGAAGATGTTTCATGAATGCTTAATACATTCCCAAATATGGTAAGTGTAATATGTATGGAACTTAGAGTTGAAGTTCATACTTCACCATCACCGTGTCAAGCTAATGAGCTAATCTGTGCGCATCACTGTGCTCGTCAGGAATCCTGTAGAGACATTGTGCGCATCACTGTGCCCATTAAGAATCTTGCAGAGATATTGTGTGCGACACTGTGCATGTCAGGAATCCTGTAGAAATATTGTGCGCATCATTGTGCCCGTCTAGAATCCTGCATAGACACTGCGCGTCACTGTGTCCGTCAGGAATCCTACAGAGACACTGTGCATGCCACTGTGTCCGTCAAGAATCTTGCAGAGACACTGTGCATGTCAGGAATCCTACAGAGACATTGTGCTCGTCAGGAATCCTACAGAGACACTATGCACATCATTGTACACATTAGGAATCCTGCAGTGACACTGTGTTAACACTGCTCATGGTATTGTAGCTGCAATCTCGACTGCTAAAAGTGTTGGGGCGATGAGGACCATTGGGTCTATCAGTACAACATTCCCATACCACGACACTATAAATTAGACTCATAACGTATTCTTCATAACACATCAAATCCTTCACTAGAAAACATTCAATTCATTCTCAAACATATAGTTTATTCACATACATCACACCTTAGTATCACTATGTCAAGCACAAACGAAACAATCTCTGTCATAGTCTACTATGATGCCTATGTAGCCGATTGTAATGTTGGTGCTTGTTTCAATGAAAAGAGGCCTGACCTTCAATGCCTTGAAAAGAAAAATCCAACAAAAGATAGGCCTAAACCGAGGTCAAAACATAACCGCAGTCATTTATCGATACCCATAACTACAGGGTCTGACATGTTCAATTATCATGCTGTTACCATCAATGACGATGAGGATATTGATGGCATGTTCAATGTCTATAATTGACAAGAATGCATAAGTTGCTTTGAGTTACTCGTACAATACGAATAACAACCTTCTTCTACCACTAATGTTGAAACAACCATTCTATCACCACAAATTCACCAAATACAATATACTGACTACCATACTGAAAGCTACCATGAAGGTCCATCTTCTTACACCCCAATCCCATGCATGCACACAAATGATTGTTACATCCCCTATTCCATCATCAGACTACTGTGTGACGACTCCCCAACTTTTGAATCTAAATGAGTCTTCTCACCTAAATGCCCAACCAACTACTCAAATCCATGTTGCTCAATTTCAAAGCAATGAAATGTCACACAACTATCATGTTGAAAATGGGTTGCCGAATGAAGTAATTGATCACTTTAGTGACAATGAAGATGAAATTCTGGTGGTCAATAACGATGACAACATCAACAACAACGACAATAATGACATCCAATTTCTTTCCAAACCGACAACAACTGAAAATGTCTATCATTCATATCCAAATTGCACTGATGTTGGTGACAACCAAGTGATTGAGAACTTCGACTATATGCATTTTTTGGACCTACCACAACAATCTAAATCGCAGGATGGGGAGCTATATGTTGGTCAATGATTTCGTCAGTTAGAGGACCTCAAACACCCAGTAAAAATGTGGCACATTAAGAACCATGTCACTTTCAAACACAAAAGGTGTGTGAAGGATACATGGGCCTTATGTTGCCGAGCTGAGGGGTGCCAATGGAAACTTAAGGTGTCTGAACGCAAAAAATTTAAAAGTTTGGGAAATTAGAATGATTGAAGGGCCTCATGTATGTATCATGCCCACCATTTCCCAAAATCATAATAAGATGGATTCCAAACTCATAGGAAAAATTATCCTTGCGATGGTTGAAGAAAATGAGCAACTAACTATTCCAACATTCATCGCCTTCATTAGACAAGAGTTCGGCTACACCATCACATATCGAACAACATGGCTAGCAAAACAATGAGCCCTCGATAAGGTATATGGTAATTGAGAAGAGTCATAAAATATACTTTCCAAATATCTACAGGCTCGTTCCTGGCACAATGGTCATAATTCAAACTATACCTGCACTAGACGAGTCAGGCCAACCAATTTCAAACAAGGTCATATTCCATCGACTTTTTTGGTTATTCACTGCATGCATTGATGCGTTTGTATTCTGTAAACCCATGGTGCAAATCAATGGAATATGGCTTTATGGACGATACAAAGGGACACTATTAATTGCAATTGCAGAAGATGAGGCTAACAATAAATTTTCATTAGCACTTGCCATTGTTGAGGGCGAGACAACAGATGATTGACACTTTTTTTTTTTGCAAAACTTGAGAACCCACGTCACAAGACAACATGGTATATGCTTAATCTTTGATAGGCACGAGTCAATCAAAAGTGCATACAGATAATCAGACAGTGGGTGGACAACAGACAACTCATCGCATGTGTTATGTACTCGTCACATTGGGAAAAATTACAAAAAATAATTCAAAAGTAAGGACGAAAGGAAAAACGTCATGCATACGGGTAAGATATTTTTTAAAATTTTAATTCATATTATTTTATCATTTAAAGTTAAACTGACAATCGGATTTACATTTTTTTTTTCAAACAATAGGGTATGCCATGACCCAACTAGAGTTTTTTTTGTCACTACCAGCTGTTACAAGAAGACAACCCACACGACACTGTTTGACTTGATCAAATACCAAGGGAGCAATGGACCTTGACATGTGATGATGGAAAATGGTGGGGGACACATGACCACTAATTTGGCAGAGTCACTCAACTCGGTGCTAAAAAAATGAGAAAGTTTTCAATTACTGCCTTGGTCAAAGCTAGTATGAGAAGTTGAACAAATGTTTCGTTGATCTTTGACCCCTTATGAAAAAGCTAAAAGGGAGCTAATTGTGGATGATTGGGGGCAGAATATGGTGATCCAAAATCCCTCTCCCTCAATTTCTCTGTTCAAGTATTCCTCTGTCGGAGACGTTATTTTTCCTTTCATTTCCCAACGCTGTTAGCTGAATTAAATGGATTAAGTTCCATAGTAGAACATGTGTATTTCATTTCACTATTGTATTGATGTGCTGACTATTAGTGAATGATACTTGAGTTCCACCTTTCCATATTGATCTGTTAAATATTAACTGAGCATTACAAAATCCTGCTAAGTTTCAAGATTTTATCAAATACCTATTTGGTTGCTTCTACATGATGAAATCCAACCGTACCTAGATGTAAAACTGCTCCAATCAGACGGCTCAGAGTGCCTCATGCATGACTACCGAACATATTGATCAATTGGCATGAAATTGTTTCAACCTATCGTTCCAGAAATCTTGAGATCAAGTCTTGATATGCAGTTACATTAAATACTCAGAGAGCTTTCTCATATATAATTGTTCTTCCCAAGTCAAACAAAATTACCTTAAGTGAAGAACTCTGTCTGGTAAAAAGAAGAATACCTTCTACATTTTCATACCTTTTCTTAAATGACACATGACATACATTGTCCTCTTTCATATCCATCCAACCCAACTCTCTTATTTTTCTTTTTAAAGTTGGATATTTTAAACTAAAAGTCAAAAACTAATATTTCAAATACTGAAATTTATTTAAGGAGATATCACCTTTTAACTAATTTTTTTTCATATGCACAAATATTCGATGTTAACCAAATTTTAAAAGAGAAACTTACTTGTCAAACATATCCTACCATATTAATTGTCAACTTTCTTGTCATGCTTATGAGTTGTGTATATTATAGCTAGGGACTATTAGTCCATTACCCCACAGTAGTACTTAGAAAAATTCAAATCAGGCCAAAATGTCTGTGGAAAACATTATGTATGTGCGTATTTGTTTGATCTCTAGCAATTACGAACTCGATCTTTGCCGATGTTAGCTATAGAAATCTTCAAAACATTTATCACTAAACACTATTGACTCTTCACACACACATATTATCTTATTCCGCATCACTTAGAATAATCCTTATTCGCCTTAAAAAAAATTCTTATTTGCTACTTACCCACGTATATGTTCAGGCACCCAGTGGTTGAACTATATAACCTAACCTTGGAGTGATGAAAGCTACTATTCAGCCAACAATCACGCATTAATAATCGTTAATGCGTGATTTATGGGGCAATGCATATCATTGATTCATGAAGTTGTGATTATTAGGTATAAATAAAGACTTAGATATATTAACGTTGGTTTACTGAGGACGGGTTAACGTCATACACATGAAATTGGGGTAATGACCGTCGACTTTTATTTTCCACGTCTTAGTCAAACTTTTTACTTACGTTGGACTTGAGCATGTTGAAGATTTTCGTATGTATTAAAATTTATATGAGTGTTTAGTTTTATTTTTTATTATCTTTATCCTCTTCTTATGATTGAGTATAAAATCTTGACTCGAGTAAAAATCCTATGAAATAATTATATATATAAATAAATTCATTTTTTATATATATGTATACTTATATAATCAGTTGAAATACATCACATTTCAAAAGCTCAAGTCACACAAATATGTTTTTCATTACTATATATTCATTCGAAGATATATATATATATATATATATATATATATAATTTAATAACTGACTAGCTACCTTATGCTTAATTAGATATATATTTATTAATTAGTTGTTTTACTTGATTATTCATATATTCATTCAGATACCAATGAAAATGATGCTCCTAGTAATTTTACCAAGTAAACTGAGATTGCCTTCCCAATAATTTCAAAGGCTTGAAAACAGGTTAATCGGAGGCATATAGCAACTAGTTGCGGATAAAGAAAGAAGCTATAGCTTCCCTGCCGACGTGAAATAAACACCCATGAGTGTGAGAAGATGAAAGTGATGTCTAGGTTAAAAATATAATAAAACAGAAATAAGGATTAATTATGTTTTTTTCACTAAATTATAGGTATTTTTTATTGGAGACATTATTCGAGTTGGATAAAACTATTATGAACAATAAAATTATTCTTCTAAGAATTTAAATAGTTAGAGACTCAGACGTTAAACTTGAGACAACATATTAAACTTGAACAGTTTGACGAAAATTAATTCATATGTTTGATGATAAATGTTTTTATTCTTTTAAATTAGGAATATATTCTTTTAGTTCATGGATTCACTTTGTTGGCAATGTTGATAAATATATGCATGATAGTGATTAGTGATATAGAGATGTGACTCAAAGACTTGAGAAATTTAAAGTAAATTTAAGAATAAAATCTTTTATTAAATTTCTTTTTTTTAAATAAAAGTATGATATTGGTGAAGAGTTGTTGTTAATTAATTAGTACTTACTGTATTAATAAAAATATTAATAATTGCTTATGATATTTTAATTAAAATTTATTTTTAAATATAATTTTACAATAAATTTTTTAAGGTATATTAGTATTAAAAAAAAATTTGGAGTATTTTTTGGAATCTAAAGTTTTTGTTTAGGCTGCTTGGGCCTTAAACCAGGCATGGTGACATGATGATGTCAAAATAGAAATCATTGGATGTTATGTTGAGTATAGGATTTCTCCCTCCCTTTTTCATATGCTTAAAACTCATGGAGAGGATCTAAATTTTCATCAATAGGAAGTGTAACCGGAGGCAATATAAACAACAAACGTAAGTTGATAATGAAACACCAAAGCAACCCTTGCTAATTAAGCCTCTCCATTATGAAGCAAAAGGCCTGTTTATAAAATTGCCGGCTTACTCTATTTCGTTGAACTAGACCTCAACATTATTCTATTGTGATTCTTCACTTCAACATACTATTTTTTTATATGTTAATTTTTTCTAATAGTATCTCACTTAAATATTTAAATGAATTCATAAATATATTTTATATTTAAATAAAAAAAACTTTGTAAAAATGTTATTTTATTATAATACTTTGTAATTAATATTTTTATAGAAACACATATTATCGTAAAACTGTAAAAGACAAATAACACGAAATAATAGAAAAATGCTTGTTTGAAGCATAGTGTAGCAAAATGGACAAACCTACACCTGTACCCGTCATCTCATCCCGTGACACTATATGCTCCATTTTCCAGTATAATGAATTAAGTCACTAATTTATCTTTTTAGAAAGTGAGTTATAAGTTTAATACGATTTTATCGAATTAACTTGTAAGATAATAATTGTTTTCATTTATATATATTAATTTAGTTATATTACTAGGCGATTGATGTAGAATCTAAAACACATCTCTCTCATGACAAGAACTAAATGTCTCGAGCATTTTGAAAGACTAAACCTTTGCAGTGGTCTGATAGCAACCCAATAACAAATGACATGATAAATTCAACAATAATTGTTAAGTTAAATTTTGATATTATATTAAAATGTTATTTTGAATCAAATTCAATCTTATAAAATTGACTTATAAAGTAAAAATTATTCCTTATTTATATACATTTGACCGTGTTATTAGTCGATGGGAGATCTTCATCAGTGTCTCGTGCATAATACTAGCATAGAATGGATTAGTTGCTCGTAATCAGAGTAAAATTGCCAAGCCTACTCTAAACAGCAACACCTTTATCATAGCATGATTGTCAAAGTACCATAATTCTAACTCTGGGAACGGATCCTATAATGTAAAATTTTAATCTGAATCTCATACATAGAAAAATAAACACAAATACCATATTCAACCCTATTATGTAGGGACCATAATTGTATCGTATAGCCTAAGAAGCTCATCCTATACTTGGATCGTGGTGGTCATCGACTCCCAACCGCACCTAGAGCAGTTAGTCGACGTGGCCCAATGTGGCCCCTTGAAAAGCGTAATTCCTTTAGAGTTAAACGTATATATATAGATCTAAAGGCAAGATTATCAGGCACGTCCTATTGATCACTATATATACAAACACTTAAACACCACGAGCACTACTGACTTGCTTGTCAGAGCCCCTTTTGTAGGTACCTCCCCCTGCATCAGCAAGGAGATCGGAGACTCCGTCGAGACGAGGAGACAAAGGAGAAGAACCAGGAAACTCGTCGGAACTTGCTGAAGTGCATCAATGAGGGCAATATGATATATGTCCTGGACGAGGTGCACAAATGAATATGCAGAATGCACACCGGAGGGCGAAGCATGACAGCAAGGGTCATACGAGCTAGATACTACTGGCCGACCTTGAGGGAGAATTGCACCGAGTGCATCAAAAAATGCAAAGAATGTCAGGAATTCAGCAGTATCCACCACGCACCACCTGAAGTACTTCACATCATCACTTGTCCTTGGCCTTTCACCATGTAGGGAATGGACATTCTCGGACCAATTCCCACGATGAAAAGTCAAATCAAATTCCTCCTTGTCGCAGTGGATTACTTCACCAAGTGGGTTGAAGTTGAGCCCCCAACAAAAATCATGACCCAAAAGGTGCAAAAGTTCACATGGAAGAATATTATATGTAGGTATGACCTACCTCAAGCCATCGTGACCGACAATGGAAGGCAATTCACTGAAAAGGGTTGTGAAGAGTTTCTTAAACAACTTGGCATTAGACATCTGAATTCCTCAATGGAGCATCCCCAAACCAATGGGCAAGTAGAAGTCGCAAACAAAGTCATCCTTGTCGAGTTACGCAAAAGACTGTCGAAGGTTCCCATGGGGCTGTGGGTAGACGAGCTCCTGAGCATGCTTGAGGGGACCATTGCACTCCCCAGTTTACCATGCAGGAGACTCCATTCAACCTAACCTACAACACTGAAGCTATGATACTTGTAGAAATCGGCGAACCTTCACTACGAAGAGGAATGTTCAACATGACCAACAACTCAGAATCATTGGCAGTGGAGTTGGACCTGGCTGAGGAAGTTCGAAGTGAAGCTAGGGTTCACGAAGAAGCATGTAAAAAGAGAGTAACTTGAAAATATAACTCCAAACTCAGGAAACGGAGCTTCAAGACCAATGACATGGTTTGGAGGCTAAGAGGGGACTCCAGAAAAGACAACTTGGAAGTCAAACTTACACTGAATTGGGAATGGTCATTTCGCGTGGTGGAATAATTGTAGAACGACGTGTACAAGCTTCAAGACATGGCAGGAATGGTTGTCCCTAGGACCTGGAATGTAACTTACTTAAGGCCTTACTATAGTTAGAATTGGGTAATGTACTCTTTTTCCTACTTCAGTATTTTCCCACTTATAAAAAAATAAGGGTTTTGTTGAAGAGGTTTTAACGAGACACACCTAAGTATCCATGTAAAAGGATGATCCCTTCTAAAGTTAAATCATCAATGCAATCCTTTTACATCGCCTGATTTACATATTTTCTTATCGTTTTACTAGTCCATTTAATAACATGCATCGCCTTACGAAAACAAGAGGTCGAATCTGAACATCGATTTTTTTTTCAAGGTTGAATTCGAACCTCGGCTTTTTCAAGTCAACGGGAGGTCAAAACTGAACCTTGGCTTCTTCAAGCAAACAACAGGTCAAATCCGAACCTTAGCCTTTTCAAGCCAACAAGAGGTCAAATTTGGACCTCAGCTTTTTGCAAAAAAATAAAAGAGGTCGAATTTGAACCTCAACCTTTTCAAACTAAAGGAGGTCGAATCCGAACATCAACTTTTTGTGGAACATAATGCAATATGAATTTGTGGATAACTTGACTTTTTCACTAAAATTTTGTTCAATAAAGGAGTTTCGTATAACAAACTCAACTTCAATGCATAGAAAATTTTCATTCATTTAATTCAGATTCTTAAAAAAAACTTTATACATCACCCATAAACTAGAAAATCTTAAAAGCTTATGCAACAAAACTTAGAAACTGCAACTTTAAAAACTAAAATCACTTTGACTCCACTTCTTCCTTCTCCTCCTTTCCCTTGGACTTATAATAGAGTTGGGACTCCTTGATGATCTTGGCATCCATGACATCGAAGTTTACATCAAGTTGTGCAGGGTCGAATGACGGAATCAACACCTTAACTTGACGCTTAACCTTCTTGATGGTTCAAGATGATCAACCTCTTGGCCTCATCCAACTCAGTTGTCAAGGCAGACTCCGCTTGCTCCTTCTTTTACATTTCGCTCTTCAACTTCTCAATTGTATTCTCTAAATCTGCAACTTTGTCTTTTGTAATTGCCAGATTCTCCTTAACCACCTTATTCTCAAAGACCAGCTCCTCCACCTCGATGCCAATATCTTTCACTTGCTGCTCCAAGTCAGCAACTCGGTTTCTCAGGGCCTTATTCTCCTCAGACTTGCTCGATAGATAGCCAACATGCTTATTGAGATCCTATTTTAGTTTCCTCACTAACTCCCTACTCTTAGCCAACTTCACACCAAGTTGTTTAGTTTTGCTCACCTCAACCTTCATGGCCTTAGTTGCACAACCATCGCCTTAGTCTTCTCATTCACTTTTGAAATCGTCTCTTTCTAATGATGCATAGCGGCAAGAGAGCAACCAAAGAAGATCTCGGTGTCATCAAAACTCTCCCCTAATCCCACATTGTCCATCATATCACAATTAATTTGACTTAAAAAAACAGTTAATCGGATGAACTACCGACCAGTCAAGTCGGCATTCCATAAAGATACAATGTTGGGCGTGATAGACATATGATCCAATCGACACAGTTTGCCTTCATGTTAATGAAATACATCCTTGTTCATCCATGACGCTTTGGTACTCGGGTTATCCTTGGATTCCATCGATGCCAACTTCTAAACCTCGACCCATTTCTCCTTCTCGGTCGACTTCTGAACGACCTCGGTACCTGTCTCCTTCTCGGTCATGGTCGAACTCCGAACCACCTCCGCTTGGTTCCTTTCCTCCACCTCTTTCTTCTTTTCAATCTCACAAGCGGATCCCTTGTTGGCATTATTCTCCTCCACTCCCCTGTCCACCACATCTAGTCCACCCAGATGGACGATATTAACTTTGGCATTGTCGCCCTAAACTCTCTCCTTCACAACCTTCACATATTTCTTTCATAGGTCGGATTTTGAAGAGTCCTTCACACGTTTCCTCTTCTTTGTCTTCTCGAGATCATTTTGGTCATCAACAACCAAACTCTTCAACTTTTTGTAGTCATAGCCCTTCATGACTTCTGCAAAACAAACAAGTCAAATCATTCAATACTCCTCCAACTTAACTAATACACGTTATGAAATAAAAATACTCATTACTTAAAATGCAATAAGGAAAATCCGAATGGGGAATAACCACAACAAATTTACAGGACATCTGACATGGCCACTCTCCAATAGTCTCAATATCCTTGATCTCTTGGGCCAACCATATTTGATGGGGACACGATTTGAACTTGAAAGGGAAGCATTGTTAGTAAAAAAAGGAATTTAGGAGTTTTTCCATCCACCTTGAAAAACAACTCCCTTGACTTTTTGCGACCAAGGCCAAGACCAACTTGGAAAAACCTCGACTTCAAGTTTTCCAGGACTGACGATACAACTGGAACAACTTACTAAATTTATAGGCATTCAATGAAGCCTAACTCACCTTGGCACTCATTTTTAGTTGATAAAGATACATGAACTTATTGACCATAGGCATAATATTCAAACTTTTACAGAGAATTTGAAATGCATACCAAAAAGCCTAATTGTTAGGCTGAAGTTGGGAAGGGGCAATATTCATGACACTTAACATCTAACATTCAAAATTCGACAATGGAAATTGAATGCTCAAGTCCCTAAACACATCCTTGTACATATATACAAAGCCGACCTCACCCTTGGCCATTCTCATAAACACACACTTATTGGTGCCACACAATTCTACGATTAACAACTCAGCGTCATGGGAGATTGTCATGTTGATCCTTTTTTTCAACCTCTTGACTGACTCGTGAGTTTGAAATTGAGTAGGGTACGAGTTGACCTCGGCGAAGACCCTCTCATACCCAAGAATAGTGATAAGGGAAAACTTACCTTCTTTACCTTTCCTAACCTTCCCTCCACCCATCGCAACATCGTCTCTCTTATGCACTTTCACTTCTCCAGGACCCTCGTCCACTACGCCCTTATCCTTCTTTCCCATCCTCTCACTAACCTCTACCCTTACATTACCCCTCACTGCGACCTCCTCCTTTCTCTCAGAATTAGACATTGAAGAAGATGAAAAAGACAAGTCACCTTCACTCCCTGACTATCCTATACCCCTAACCTCTCTACCCACAAGGGTGTTAGACAAATGGCCTCAGTTATCTTAAGAAGGGGGGGTTAAATTAAGATAACAAGAACTATTCCCCAATTAAAATTTCACTCTCTCTTTTTAGATTAACAATGCACCCTTAACATGAATCACTCAAAAGACAATTCAAAATAAACTTCTTTTAAGTCAAAGATAAATAGCAATTAATAAAAGAAGTTTAAGGGAAGAGAAAGTGCAAACTCAGATTTATACTGGTTCGGCCACACCCTTGTGCCTACGTCCAGTCCCCAAGCAACCCGCTTGAGAGTTCCACTATCTTGTAAAATCCTTTTACAAGTTCTGAACACACAAGGACAATCCTTCCTTTGTGTTCAGAATTCTTTTACAACAAGAAACCCTCGGTCTCTTAATCCCTTAGAGAATTAGAAAGAGAAGAAGAATGAATCTCTCTTGAAAGAGATAGATTTTACAATGTGAGCACTCAAATGATTCCTTAATGAATTGCAATTGAATTGGCCAAGGAATTCTTAAGAGGATAAAATGATTTTGCTCTTTGAGAGAATAAACACTTGTTGTTCTGAAAAACTCTGAGCAAATTCGTGTTCTAAGTCACATATATATAGACCATTGATGGTCATGTAAAAAACCATTTGAGAAGTTGTGACTCTTAGAAATATTTTTCTGAAAATCTTGTCTGGTAATCGATTACAGGATTTGTGTAATCGATTACAGCTTTTAAAATTTGAATTTAAACGTTTATTAACTGCTGGTAATCGATTACCAATATTGTGTAATCGATTACACAGTCTAAAATTTGAATTCAAATATTTAGTAGCTGTTGTAAATCATTTTTGGCCACTGGTAATCGATTACATCCTCTGGTAATCGATTACCAGAGAGTAAATCTCTTGAAAAACACTTTTTAACTTAAATTACTTGGCCAAACCTTTTGTTATATCAATTAGGAATTCCCTTCCTAAAATACTAGTGATCATCTTGATGTTGTGGCTTGTATTCTTGAATCATTGTCTTGAATATAAACTTGAAAAGCTCATTTGCATCAAATCATCATGATCATCATCAAAACACCAAAGGCGTTTGCATCTACAATCTCCCCCTTTTTGATGATGACAATATAAGTCCTGAAATCAAGATTCAAGCAAGCAATGTATATATATAAAATTTGCGTTCACTCCCCCTATGTTTTGGAATTGATGATCACTTGATTTCTACTAAGCCTTTCTACACCCCATTTTTCTCCCCCTTTGGCAACATCAAAAAGCCAAAGTACTTGGGAATCAAACCAAATATAATAATGAAGTGGAAACAAATCAATATCAAAGTATAAGGCATAACCAACCAAACTCATAAATAAGACATAACCAAACCAGAATCCAAACAGTTCAAAATTCAAAAACCACATAGTATCAAAGCATAAAAGTTTGAAATCCAAATACTGCAAGATAAATAAAGTACTGAACATAATAATCTAAGTAGCATAGCCAAAATACACGGCTTATAAGAGACATAGAATTAGAAACTAAATGCTAAGAAGGTGGAGGTGGTGGTGGAAGATCGAAACTCTGACGAATGTAACCCACATCCTCTTCAAGCTGTGTGAGGCGAATATCCATGCCGGCAAAACGTGTATCCAATGAGTCGAAACGTTCATCAACATAAGAACAAAGACCTCATAATTCGGAAAGGACTTCATTCATGAGTGCTAAATCATCTCGCCGAGGAGGAGATGAAGGAGTACGCTCATCTTGAGGAGGGAGTGTGTCTTCCTTCAGCCATTGACCATTTCGATCCTTACGGTATCCAAAGGAAGTCACTGCACCAGCACCAATTGCAAAGGAATGCTTGACTTGAACAAATGGTTCATCATCAAGCGGAATTTGAAAATGACGCAGAAACAAAGTTATCAATTGTGGGTAAGGGAGAGGTGCATTGGCCCGTAATGCCTTATGCATTCGGTACCGAACCAAGTGGGCCCAATCGATCTGACGACCGGTAGGAAAGTCCACATTAGAATCAAATCCTCCTCAGAGGCTTGTGCTAAATTTGAAGACAGGGGAAGCAAAATTCTAACAATTATATAGTGCATGATGCGATTATCAAATGTTAATGACCCGGCCAACAATCTACCGGTCATTTCAGCCTGGTCATTGCAGACCATACGGCGAGCATCATGACTAGAATAATCAAATATCCAGTCATCAACAATGGTGCCCTCAAAAGGTGCACTTTGACTGGGTAAATGAATTAAAGAAAAGAACAATGACTGATCAATGATCATAGGAATACCATGCACCTCAGAGGAAATAATGTCATCCTGAATTTTTAAATTGCAATAGAAGACCTTTACAAGTTCAGGATAATGTGACAATTTTAATGACATGAAATCAACCAGGCCTGAATTTTGAAACACTTGATAGCAATCAAACGTTTCATCATTAAAGAAATCTACGTCTAGGTACTTAGGGTCTAAGATGATCCTAGAAGAAAATTGAGAAAGGTACCGTAGACGTTGATCATCGGATGAAAACAATGTGGATGATCTTGGAGATGATAAAGAGGGATGAATAGGTGCTGTGGGTGCTTCGGATGGTCCGTGGCGGCGATGGGCAGCAGCAACGGCTGTGGAGGATGATCCCTTTCTCTTCTTCGATGGTTCTGCCATTTGATGAAGTTTCAGTAGATTTCAATCGGTGGAAGTGAAAGAGGAGTGAAAAAGCGGAAGATTGGGCTTTACGGGACGTGTTTTGGTGAAGATTTGAGTAAGATACGAAGGTTTGAAGTTTTAGGGATGGAGGAGGCACGAGGGAAAGCCTTGGCTGCGCAGCAACTCTGATTTCGTGAGTATTTATAGACGAGGACGAGTTGTAATCGATAACAAGGCTTGGTAATTGATTACAGGAGTAATAAGCCTTCTGGTAATCGATTACAGGATGTTGTAATCGATTACAGGCTGCCTGTTCTTGTGTAATCGATTACACTAGATGGTAATCGATTACCAGAGCATAAACTAGGCTAGTTTAAAAAAAATACCTATGTCTATGCTAAATTCATCTAATATGATTAATTATCACTACTAATGCACTTAATTCAATCATTCAACTATAAAACACACAGGAATTCATAAATTCTATCATAATAACAAAAATTTAAACAAAATCAATCAAAGTAACATATAAACAATCAAACATAAGAGTAAATCAATCAATCCTTATTTTTCTAAATCACTAACATCTAGGAGGCCTAATTCCCTTCTAATAGAGAAGAATGCTTCTTTGGGGAGAGGTTTTGTGAAGATATCAGCAAGTTGATTCTTAGTATCAACAAACTCTAATACACAATCTCCCTTTAGGACATGATCTCTAAGAAAATGATGCCTAATTTCTATATGTTTAGTTCTAGAGTGTTGAACTGGACTCTTGGAGAGATTAATTGCACTTGTATTATCACATCTAATAGGTATATGGTCAAGAAGGATTCCATAATCAGAAAGTTGTTGCTTCATCCATAAGATTTGAGCACAACAACTGCCGGCAGAAATATATTCCGCTTCTGCAATGGATAAAGCAACACTATTTTGTTTCTTACTGTGCCAAGAAACTAGAGCAGATCCAATGAATTGACAAGTTCCACTAGTGCTCTTTCTATCTGTTTTAGAACCGGCAAAGTCTGAATCAGAATATCCAATTAAGGTGCATGTGGAATTTCTAGGGTACCATAAACCTATGTTTGTAGTGCCTACCAAATATCTAATGATTCTTTTAACAGCACTAAGATGTGATTGTTTAGGATTTGATTGAAATCTAGCACACATACACACACTAAACATTATATCAGGCCTGCTAGATCATACCTCGATATTGCTTAATATCTATTGACTGACCAGTTTCATCTTTATCTATTGACTGACCAGTTTCATCTTTATCTAGATAGCAAGCAGTGCTCATTGGTGTAGCCATGTGCTTAGCATTTTCCATGTCGAATTTGTGGATTAACTCTTTGCAATACTTGGATTGATTGACAAAGATACCATCCTTAGTTTGTTTAATTTGTAATCCAAGAAAGAAGTTAAGTTCTCCCATCATTGACATTTCAAACTCACTTTGCATGTCATGAGAGAATTCCTTGCACAACAATTCATTAGTGGATCCAAAAATAATGTCATCAACATAAATTTGAACTAATAAAATATCATGTGATTTTCTCTTTATAAAAAGAGTAGTATCCATTTTTCCTCTAGAAAAGTCATTTTCTAAAAGGAACTTACTTAGACGCTCGTACCAAGCCCTAGGGGCTTGTTTCAAGCCATATAAAGCCTTTTTCAATTTATAAACATGATTTGGCTTATCCAATATTTCAAAACCTGGTGGTTGTTCAACATATACTTCTTCTTGAATTAAGCCATTTAGAAAAACACTTTTAACATCCATTTGATAAAGCTTAAAATTCATTATGGATGCATATGCTAAGAGCATTCTAATGGCTTCTAATCTAGCAACTGGAGCATATGTTTCCTCATAATCTATACCTTCTTCTTGATTATATCCTTTTGCAACTAATCTAGCCTTATTTCTAATGATTATTCCATGTTCATCTAACTTTTTTCTAAATACCCATTTTGTTCCTATGATGGGATAATTTTTAGGTTTCTCTACAAGTTCCCATACATTGTTTCTTTCAAATTGATTCAGTTCTTCTTGCATGGAAATAATCCAGTTATCATCTACTATGGCTTCTTTTATATTTTTAGGTTCAATCATAGATACAAAAGTCATATTATTGCATAAATCTTTAAGAGAATGTCTAGTTGTTACCCCTTTTGAGATATCACCAATAATGTTGTCAAGGGGATGATCTTTTGAAGTTTTCCATTCTTTTGGAAGTTCATCATTGGATTTGACTTCTTCTGGAGGATCTTCATTTCTTCCTTTACCTTTTCCTTTAGAATCTTGTCCATGAATATGCATTTGTTCTAAAGATTCTGCAATATCATCTAGCATATTCTTTCTTGACAAGATAACATTAGATTCATCAAAAGTAACATGAATGGATTCCTCAATATTCATATTTCTTTTATTATATATCCTATATGCTTTGCTTTGTAATGAATATCCAAGAAAGATGCCTTCATCAGATTTTGCATCAAATTTTCCTAGATTATCTTTACCATTATTAAACACAAAACATTTGCAACCAAAAACATGTAGATGTGAAATGTTGGGTTTTCTACCATTATATAACTCATATGGGTTTTTCTTTAAAATGGGTCTTATTAAGATCCTATTCATGATGTAACATGCAGTATTGACAGCTTCAGCCCAAAAATATTTTGGAAGAAAAGTATCATTTAATAAAGTTCTAGCAATTTCTTCCAATGACCTATTTTTCCTCTCAACAACTCCATTTTGTTGAGGGGTTCTAGGTGTAGAAAAATTGTGTTCAATACCATGTTCTTCACAAAATGATTCAAAATCTTTGTTTTCAAACTCACCCCCATGATCACTTCTAATGATGCAATCTTAAGATTTTTCTTGTTTTGTATAACTTTAGCAAGTTTTCTAAATGCTTGGAATGCATCACTTTTATGAGTAATAAATAATGTCCAAGTATATCTAGAGAAATCATCAACTATAACAAGGGCATATTAATTTCCTCCAAAACTCATGGTTCTAGATGGAACAAATAAATCCATATGTAATAATTGTAAGGGTTGAGTGGTTGAAACAATATTTTTAGGTTTGAATGAGACTCTAGTTTGTTTGCCCTTTTGACATGCATCACATAGTTTATCTTTTCAAATTTCAATTTAGGTAAACCAACTACTAAATCTTTTGAAATTAATTTGTTTAAGTGATCCATGTTTATGTGAGCAATTCTTTTATGCCATAACCATGGATCATCATCTTTGCTAAGAAAACAATGTTTGTTATCTAGTTTTAGGCTTAAGTCTATCATATATACATTGTTGACTCTATGTCCTACATGCTTTATATTAATGTCATGCTTATGTTCTATAAGACATTTTTGAGAATCAAATGATACTAGATAGCCTTTGTCACATAATTGACTAACACTAAGCAGGCTATGCTTAAGACCTTCAACAAGTAGAACATTTTCAATGGAGTTTAAAGAGTTTGTACCTATTTTACCAACTCCAAGGATTCTACCTTTGTTGTTGTCACCATATGTTACATGCCCGCTTTTCTTTGGAGAGATATGTGTAAACTTTGATGCATCTCCAGTCATATGTTTTGAGCATCCACTATCTATGTACCACTCCTTCCTCAAAGACACCTACATAATCAAGTTTTTGACTTAGGTACCCAAACTTTATTGGGTCCTTGTGTGTTAGTGTAAACTGAGGATCCTTTTGGGACTCATATCATTTTAATGTTGCTGTAGTTTTTCTTAAAGTAGCAAGTAGATATGCCATGTCCTTTTCTTCCACAGTAAAAACAAGTGATAGAACTAGAATTATATTTTTGTGTTGAAGTAGAGAAGTTTTTATGAAATTTTTGTTGTTTTTCAGATTTATATCCTAGTCCAGCCTTATTAGAGACATATCTTTGTTTTCCTAATATAACATCTAAATTATTTTTACTATAAGAAAATTTTGCAAGTGAGTTTTTCAACTCTTTAATTTCTTTTTCATATTTTTCACAACAACTACAAGAATCTGATATTTTCTTGTCAGAAATAGTAGAGATATGAACTTTTTCATTTGATTTAGAAATTGAGACTTCATTTCTAAGATGATCTAATTCTTTGTTTAATTTTGAAATTTCATTTTTTAAATTTGAAATTGTTTTCTTAGAAGATGAAACTAACTTTGTAAGTTTAATTGACTCTTTATGCAAATCAGCAAATGCATCTTGTAATTTATCAAAAGAAATGGATAAGTTATTTGAAGATGTTACCTCTTCATCACTTTCATAACTTTTAGCCATAAGGCAGAGGTTTATCTCTTCATTTTCTGAATCTTCAGAAGATTCCATATCATTTTCATCCCGTGTGATGTATGCTTTCTTCAATTTCTTTTCACTAAAATTTTTCTTTTCAGACTTCTCCATCTTTTTCTTGAGGATGGGACAATCAACCCTCAGATGTCCAGGTTGATTGCACTCAAAGCACTTTGGAGTAGAGGATGAAGTTTCTGTCCTTCTTTTAAATTTAAAATTGGGTCGCCTTTGATTTCCTCTTACTTTAAGAAACTTGTTGAATCTTTTTACAAAAAGGCTTAGATCATCATCTTCATCTAGATCATTTTCCTTATCACTTTCTTCTTGGATTGAAGATGAGGCTTTGAGAGCAATTCCCTTCTTTTTCTTGTCATTTTCTTTATGTTGGCGTAATCTCAATAATTCCATTGCAGAAAAAGAGGACACAGAAAATAGAAGTAAATGACCAAGGAGTGTACCTACGCTAGACAGAGAGCAACAGAACATAGGCCAACCGACGAAAGCAAGAACAAAGGAAGGAGAAAGAATAGTGCAAGAACAAACCAGGAACAAGAGAAAGGAGCAAGGAAGAAAAATGTGTGGTTAGTCCTTGCACAACAACCCCTTTTAATGGGCCTTACAACCCCTCACTCCACAACTAGTGTAACTCTTCGCGCCCAACCCTAATGACCTGCGGTCTGAACGCTTCATTCCCCAACAGCCACCTCAATAGTCATGTCCACTGAAACAACACGGGAAACTAAATGATAAAACTCCATGGAGGTCACATTGTTACACGCGCCCTATTACGTTTCCCGAAACGACAAGACACCTAAGGGTCATCACGATCAACCATACAGATCAAAACACGTGTTATCCAATGTTTAATATTTCGAAAACATCCTACATCCACGTGACAGTTCTATTTCTATTTATGTAACTCGGCTATACTCGCCATGCCAACTTCGGCTTGTGTATACTCGAGCACTCCCGCACTCGGCACAGTGTTTGAACACCGATGTCCTCGATTTGAGCAGTCTACACCATATTTAGCTCTATCATCCATACATGAATTCAAAGCTTTGGAGGTTTAAGTATCGTATGGCTCGAGAAGCTCGACCAATACTCGAATCGTGGTGGCCCTCAACTCCCCACAACACCTAGAGCAGTTAGTCGGGGTGACTCGACGTGGCCCCTCGAGCAGTTAGTCGGCATAACCCAACATGGTCCATTGAAAAGCGTAACTCCCTAGAGTCAAACGTGTGTGTGTGTGTATATATATATAAAGGCAAGACTATCAAGTACGTCCTATCGATCACTCCATATACAAATACTTAAACACCTCAGACAGTTTGGAACTCTTTTTGCAAGTACCTCCCTCTGCATCAACATAGAAAATTAAAGATTCCGTCGAGACGAGAAGACAAAGGCGAAGAACCAACTCAATTGAAACTCCTCATAAATTAACTGGAACAATAACTAATTTTTTTAAGCCACTTTTCTCTTTACTATTGACCACGATTGGGAAAGAAAAAAAAAACTAACGAAAATCAAATTCCATTTAACCTTTGTCCGTGTGGGTTAAGCTTATGTCGCGGGTCGTCGCATGTTGACATGGTCAGTTTCCATGTGCTCTTGATTAGGTTTATGGCTCCCACACTCTTCATTACATCACTCGCTTCTTCCTCGTCCCATTCCTTCTTTCTTTTTCTCCACAAATCAAAAGAAAAAAAAAATACTACTAATAAAATAGCTTCTTCTGAATATCGTCCCATTCTTTACTCTTTAATTAATGCATAATGCATAGTCTCACAATCCTTTTCGTGGATCATGATTCTGTCTGCAGATCAAGGGTAAGGTTCTGTGCCCACACTGATTATAATTATAATTAACTAAATAAACCAAAACCCATTAAACCTTTATCATCATCCACCACTTTAAAAACAAACAAAAACAATTCAGTAGCATTTAATTTCTAGCACTTTCATTGGAATTAGAATACAACTAGTAGAAGAATTTTCATAGCTATAGAGAGAGAGGTTATTGGGTTTTAGTAGTTCTTACTTGAGGGCTTGGTGATTGGTTCTTTTCCATGTTCCCCTTTCCGGGGATTCTTCTCTTTTCCATGAATTTTCAAAATATCTTTTTGGGCTTTGGGCTTTGGGCTTTGCTTTCTCTTGTGGTCTCTCTCTCTCTCTCTGAAGCATGTGGGTTTTATGCTTTTCCCTCTGGAGGAAATGTAAAACATCACCACACTGCTGAGATAAAGCCTGAGCCTGACTTTTTGAGATGTGGTTTCTGAGCCTCAGATCACACTGCAGAGCATGTCTAGTTTAGTTCTCTGTTTCATGTCAGAATATCCATTCTTATTATTATTTCTTGTTTCTTCCAATGGTTCCTCCCTTCTTCTAGGGTTCTCTTCCACTTGATTCATTTCACTCTCTGCCAAGGTGGAGGCACTTCACTGGCTCATGTAGGATTTTGACTTGAGACCCATTTTTCTTTTCTTTTCTCATTACAGTAAAAAAAAAAACAAAAAAAAAAGAGATGGAATCTGGAGGTAGGTTCTACTCAGTTGACGAGTTCAGATTGGACCCCAAATGGCTGATTGATCCTAACCATCTCTTTGTTGGGCCACAGATTGGAGAGGGAGCTCATGCCAAAGTCTATGAGGGAAAGTAAGTTCATTTCTTCAAACCCCTTTCCTTATTTCCTCTCCACAAGCTTAAATTTTCTATCTTTACTTATTGGGCAATTGCATATGTGGTTGTGTCTATTTTGGGTGCCATTTGATTATTGATTGTGTGCGTGATTTACTGATTTGTTAAGCATCATGCTTTATAGCTTAATGTGTTGACTGGGATAATGTTACATCTTAATTGAAGTTTGGTTGAACTTCAGCTTCATTTCCTTCAACAATCACTGATGGGCCTGACTTATGCTTTATCTGATCCGAGTAATTGTTTTTGAATTTCTTTTTATGAGGATTGCAGTTTTGTCAATCAGCTTCTGATTCTTTTGCTGGGTTTGTTTCAGATATAAAAACCAAACTGTTGCTTTTAAAATTGTACATAAAGGAGAAACGACAGAAGACATTGCCAAGAGAGAAGGGCGCTTTGCGAGGGAGGTGGCGATGTTGTCTAGAGTGCAACATAAGAACTTGGTGAAGGTGGGAATTTGGTTAAGGCTTTTCCTGATTCTTATAATTGTGTCTGTAGTATGTTGTTGAAGGAAAGATATGTATAATATACAGGGAATACTTGTTATATGCCAAGTTTTGAACAAGTGATAGTAAATATTGCCACTCTGTTTCTCAATAGTTTATTGGTGCTTGTAAGGAGCCAGTAATGGTGATAGTCACTGAGCTGTTATTAGGAGGAACATTGCGCAAGTATTTGCTTAGCATGCGCCCCAAATGCTTGGATAGACATGTTGCGATTGGTTATGCACTTGATATTGCTCGGGCTATGGAGTGCCTGCATTCTCATGGGATCATCCACCGAGATCTTAAACCTGGTAATAATTTGGTTTGCTTTCTTTCCAATAAAGAATGTAAAGGCAGATCCAGTAGATGTTGGCTTGTATGCTTTGTATGTAGTTTACATTGATTTACATCCCCCTGAAAATGCCTGAGTGGTATAGCAATAGTATTCTTTATGACACGATTTTTGTCTTTTTAATCAGCTTTATGACTTCTCTTCAATATAAATTCCATACTCAAATGTGTTATTTTTTTTAATCCATCTTTATTTTCTTTTCTTTTAAGTGTATATTTAGGGATCACGTAAGCTCTTATTAGCAGAAGTTAAGTGCAAAAGAATATCACAGTGTGGTTTGAAATTACTATCTTCCCAAACATGGTTGTCACTTGTCACATATGCTTACATGCCTACCATTTTGTGGAGCTAGATACCACTATCAAATAGTTGTTCATTTCTTTATACTGGTCCATGAGCAATTTTTTATTGGAAGAAAAATCAACTCAGTCAGATAACTGGTTTGGAGTATTTCCACAATAGGTTGCTAAGTATGTTCATTATGAGAGATAGAATTTAGAACTTTAAAAGAGTAATACTGAAATGAATATTCTTATGTTATAGTTTCATCTTAAGGAACACTCAAAGTAAACACGAAACAACTTTGAAGACTCATACTTCGTGTATGTTTGTGTTTTATTGGCTCCTAATTGATCAGTTGTTGTCTGCATACGCAATTAGATTTGGCATCTTCACTGGGAATTAAGTTAAAAGTGTTTCAACAGTACAGTATATGACAATGACTGTTAGGAATTATTTAATTTTGTTCTCATCATATAACTGCATGTCTATCTACAAACGTTGTCCTTATTTTCAGTTCTCCCCCCTCCTCGAACTCTGCCATATGTGCTATGTTTGAGTTTGTTTGTATTATCATAAAATTTATACTCTAATGAACAAGCTTTTGATGGATCTTTGCTTCTGAACACTCTTTCTCAGGATTTATTTTTCGTGGGTTGTTGATTAATAATTAAAAACCTGATCCAAGTGCTCCTCTATGACATTGCTACATGACTAGCACGATGTTTGATTATAATATATAACCTTAAATGTCCTTGAAAGGAGTTGGACTAATGGATTGTTTTATTGACCTGGAGAAAATATGGCATCGCTGTTCATATAGTTTTGTGAAAACACTTCTTAATTTCCATGGCAATACGAAATAAGTATTTTTATTCACGTTCTGCTACTAGTTGTTAACTTAAGCTTCTTTTTCTCCTTTGTATAACTTGCCCAAGTGTCAAACATCTACATAATGAATATGAAGATCCTTTTATTTTCCTCTATACAGATAACTTGCTATTGACTGAAGACCAGAAAACAGTCAAGCTAGCAGATTTTGGTTTAGCAAGAGAAGAGTCATTAACTGAGATGATGACTGCTGAAACAGGAACTTACCGTTGGATGGCTCCAGAGGTATATTGACAAATACATGCATTTTCTGTGTCTTCTCTCCATATTTATGAGCATCTATGGACTGATTACAATGACAAAAATTTCAGTTGTATAGTACTGTCACACTAAGGCAAGGGGAGAAGAAGCATTACAACCATAAAGTTGATGCTTATAGTTTTGCAATTGTGTTGTGGGAGCTCTTACACAACAAAGTTCCTTTTGAAGGCATGTCAAACCTTCAGGCAGCATATGCTGCAGCCTTTAAGGTAAAAAGATCATATGCTTATTAAACCTTGTTATCTAATATTGTTTCTTAAGTCAATCTGTCTTATACACTATTTCATATAGCTGATAACTTAAAGTGCTTCTGGTGGTTTCAGAATGTAAGGCCAAGTGCAGAAAATCTTCCCGAGGAATTGGCTGTAATTCTTACTTCATGCTGGCAAGAGGACTCAAATGCTCGACCCAACTTCACCCAGATAATCCAAATGCTCCTAAATTATCTTTACACTGTCGCACCGCCTGAACCCATGACTCCTTCAAGAATATTCAATTCTGAGAACACAGTCTTGCCACCGGAGTCCCCTGGTACTAGCTCCTTAATGGCAAAACGTGATGGCACAGGTGATACACCAAGAGCAAAGGACGAAATCAAGCCTAACGGCTTTCTTTGCTGCTTTAGTCAGTGTTATTAACTCCCAAAATCAAGTCTGAGTTAAAAATGGCATAAAAAAAATGTTAGATAGAATCTAGTGCAAAGTGATCCTTTTGACAACTAGGTAAATGTTCAGATTAATACCTTTGCAATTCCAGTAAAATTTTGTTTCTTTTTTCTTCAATCCCACCTAGCATGTTTTTTCATCTGACATACATGTATGCGTAGGTATCAGTCTGCTGAAGCTGACTAATCATTCAGCATTGTTAAAATTTGCACCTTGAGTTTCTTAATCATTGGATTATATCTTGAATTCGGTTCAAGGGATATATAGTGGACACATGAAATTAGAAGCCTTTGTGTTACATTCATGTTGCAACTAATGTCTCAAGTATGAAGCCAAGGTAAGCAATGGCAGGAGTAAATGATCAAAACTTGAGTATTTTTATAGGCATTGGTTCATGTGTTTTATGATTTCTATTTTCTCACATATATGATGATAAACGAAGCCAAATGGGAACGCGACTATGTTCTTGTTCAATACAAGATGCTTGGGTTTACCAATATTAAGCATTGAAGGAACAATGTTCTTGTAAGTTTGTTCTGAGTGATCTTTCCTCAATTGACTCTCTTTATTGATGAGCTTGCCACTTTTGTTTGCGTGATATCTTAAGGGAGTCGATTGTCACCACCAAAGAATTGTGAATTCGTATGTTATACGGCATTTTTATGCAAGTGTCAGGAGAGAAATTGGTGAAAAGGGTTTGACAAAATGAATGGACAACAAATGAGTCTTTTATCGAGTAAGTATTAACTAATAACAAGAAATAAAGGGACTAAGACGTTAAGAAAATGGCAAGAAAATTTGACATCAGTCATCATGTAGTTTGAGAAAACATGTTTAATTTGTTTCTATTTTCAAAAGTTGATATTTAAACTACTAAAAAATGGGATTAAAATAAATAAAGGCGACAGTGATTGAAGATGCTAATGGCAACAGTGACTAGAGGACAACAAGATGATTGTGACCGAAACTGGAAGACAACAATAGTGGTGATCGAAGATCATTAGTGGTTGGATGATGATGCCAATGATAACGTACGTTGATACAAGGATAGGCCAAAGGCAGCAATGTAGAAGACAAAGGGCACTAGCAGACCAAACAAAGCAACAAATATAATAAACAATAAAATGTAAAATATTAATTTTAAATTTTATATTGAGTAAATAAATTGCAATTCATGGAGTTTAAAGCTAATAGTTAAATGAAATATAATTTACTTATTTTTAATCATAAAATATAACCTATCATTTTAACATTAATATACAAATTAAATCAAACATGATAATTGTAATTAGAATCATCATTCCTATTTTTTATTTTTTATTTGCCAAAAGAATCTTCATTCCTATTATAACTGATTTTAATTAAATCCAATTTCATGTGCCAAACCATATTAGAGGGAGGATATATATTTGTTACTGTTCATGTTTTGACGTATGAATTAAATAGAAGTCTATGTACATGTATATGTAATAAATAGCTATATAGTACGTAATACTGCACCAGGTTAGATGCTAGCTATATAATTAAGTATCGTCTTAAACTTTGCCGGGAATTATAGATGTGAATTCAAGTTGATAAAATCCTTAACAATGGTATCAATCTCGTGTGAATTATATTTTTGGTTGTGTGCCACTTACCACATTTTCTTAATTAAGTTTTTTCTCGTGACTAGCACGTGCCTAGAATTCTATACTCTAGATGGCTCCATGATGTTATTGAAAGCAATATGCGCGAGGAATTTGGAATGAGTTTGCATACTGGCATTAGAGAATAAAAGTAGCTTCAATCTTATAGTTATACGCCAAATAATTGCACCTCTCCATTCAAGAAAAAATCTTAAATAGAGAAAGCCAACTATAAAATTTCCCATATTTTTTTGTTACATAAAAAAACTTAAAAAACTTATTTTGATCACATTAAAACTTAAAAATGTATATATCTCTTTAAAGAATTTGGTTTAATTACCCTTTTAATTCTTATAGGTGCAATGTTTTAACTCTTTTGGTCCTCAAAATTCTTATAGGGTCATGCGCGGCGACAACTGTGCTTGAAACGCTTCCCCATCGTAGCAACATCATTATCTCTTGCAGTGGCCATAATGCCTCCCACCACGAATGAAATACCAGTGATGCTGCATGAAGGTTTGGGTCATCAAAGGAGGTTGCAATATTCACCAGCACATTGTATGAGAGCGTTGAGAAGTCACTGCTCAAAGAGGATGATGGAGTGTTCGTAGAACAGTAGGAATGTGTGGCCAAGAATTTGGAAGTTATTAGAAGGAAAAGAAAATCCTTACTGGCGAAGGGAAGAAAGGAAAAAGAAAATCAAGAAAAAGAAGCTTAGTTTTTTAATTTATGATAGTTAAAAATGCCAATTTTAATTTTAAGAGTTTTACCCGTCAGTATCCATTATATAGCAATTTAAAAGAATCTAAATGTAAAGGATATTAGTCGACTTTAAACGGCGAGGACTAAGATAATTATAAAATTGTAATTATACTAACCAAAATGGGATGTTCTAAAGTAGCTAAACCAAAAATCTTTATTCATCAATTATTATTAATTTTGAGCATTTTTAATTGCCGTTCCTTAAATATTACTTCTCTACTACTCTCTTTCTACAATTATTCTCATGTCAATTATTGGCCTCATAACCTTAAAGAACTATGGATCGATCTAAACTTTAGGACGAATATACTATTTTGATTTGAAGTTAGGGAATTAGATTCAACTTTTTTTTTATCAACTTTAATGTTGAGAATAAAGTACGGCCCAACATGCATGCCTATATATATCCATCCCAATTACCAATTTCAGAATAAGAGCAAATTAAGTACTTGTGAGTGTATACCCAGCACAAACTAAGAGCAACATGGAGTACTACAACCGCGTTTCAGAACTCAACACCACCACGACCAATGATGAGCAACTACCACCCCAATGCCCACTGTGTCCTCAACGAGAAGGTTGTTTATGAGGAAGATGTGATTGGGGGATCCCGCCACCACCACATGCATCACCACCACCCTGAGACTCGTGAGAGAGTCAAGGTGGTGGAGTATGAGCAAGTTCCTGAGAGGCGCGTTGTCTATGAAGAGAAAGTGGCTTATGACAACGATTGTTACTACTCTCCAAAGTATTGAAATTGCACAAATAATGGAACAAGACCTACAACGTAGGTGGTAACATGTGGTTTTTATTAATTAAGCAGGTTAATTACCTAGTATATCAAAAGCACCACTGTGCTTGTATTAAATAAATTCCTGCTTATAGTATAGCCATTAAGTTATCATCATGTATCATTTATAAATAAAGCTATGTTAATTACTATATAGCTGTTTTGTGTATGTGTATAAATTTTCATGCTTATGTGGTGGTTTATTGTTGATTGATTTAAACTCTACCCGCTGTGAGGAAATAATCAATTAAGGATCAACGTCGTCTTGGATCCTTAAAACTAATTAATCAAGATTCTAGTGTCTCCTAAACGATATATATATATATATATATACATAAAACTACGACTGATTCCTCTAAACTTTAAGTTTGGACACTTGCAAATGTTATGTAACCCTAGAGTTCAAATCATGTGAACAATGAAAAACTCGCAAAGATTTCCACGAACTTGTCATTTACATTCTGAATAATCATCTCAAGTGCAGGAGTATGATTTTGGATTTGTTGTTATCATTATCACAGTCACATTAAAATTTGAGATCAAGTTAAATGAAAGTAATTATCTCTTTCTACATATGCAAAGGCAATCCAAAATAAAGACAGATTACTTTGCGATAATTCATGCATGGTTAAAAAAATAACTGATGTAAAAGTGGATTTCCTTACTTATTTTGTTCTGATAAATTTATGAGCTGTTAATTAAAACCTCTTTTCATGCAAGTTTTATGCTAGACAAACTAGCTAGTCAATACTAAGTGTGTATTTGGATGAATATAGATAAAATTGATTTTGAGTAAAATTAATTTTGAAGTAAAATGTAATATTAAGATAAAATTTCACATAGATAAAAATGAACATTTTTTCCTAAATAAACCAATGCGTTTGTTGATATGATAGCATAAGAGATACTCACACACAAGAGCGATATTGCTTACATGATAGAAACAGTAAACAACCCACCCAATTACAAAAGCATCAACCAAAGAGTCAAAAACAATTGTAGACCACGAGACATAAATATCATCCAAGTAAATTTTACTTCTCTTAACAAAGTGTGTTCTCCATAAACATGTCGAGGGAATCGAATTCATGGTACATGCAAATGGTATAAATAACTAAATAAGTACTCGAAATGGTCGCCATGTGTTTCAAAAGCAGCTTTATGAGTGTCTTCTAGACGAACTTGAATTTGATGATTACTCATATGCTTACTCCAGAACCATAATGACATTCAAGGTCCTATAATCCATGCAAAAGCCCCACGTGTAATATTTTTACTATGAGAACTAGAGAGGAGAATCGGTTTATGCTTGGTCTGATAAGGCCTGGATCAAGCATCTCCTTCACTAAATTTTAGTATTTTGAAAATAGTTGTAACAATGTGGCTTGGCCGCGACAAGTGCGGAGGCTATAATGGAATAACATGATCAAATGAGATTTTTAAATACATCAAAAAAGCAAGTCAATAAGGTCTGCAGTTCAGTCGACAAAAAACCTCATATATATGTATGTTGGCAGTTGGCAGTTGGCACCACATTTTCTATTAACATATGGGCGATGCATTTTATCACTCCATTTGTATATTTGAGATCATCATTAATGATCACCTTTTAATTAAAGTGCAATTATGAATGTACGTATATATGTTATAAGATGAAACATATATGTGTTGATTTTCCTCTCTCTCTCTCTTACATTTTTTATTTGTTTTCTAACTTCAAAGAGATTAAATTGTAAAGAATTTTTAAAAAAATAAAAAACAAGTTTTCTTCAAAGTTTTTTCTTACTAAATTGTACTTAATCCTAAGATTATACTCTTACTCTTTCCTTCTAAAACTATAATTTATTTGCACAGTTGTTTAAAACTTTTTTAAAAATAAAATAATTTAATCTATCAAATTAATTTTAAGAATAACAAAACATATAATTCAAACCCTCTCCTCTTTGTCTTTTTAACATATCAAATTAATTCCTGATTCAAATACTTTATTTTGATAATTATTCAATTTCAGAAAATCTTATCTCTTTTTTTTACAACAATAATTATGCTTAATTATTTGACAATAATAATATATTTTTCCTTTATGGGTGTGTGAAACAAGGCTATACGAAGCAACACATAATAAATAATAAAAACACGAATTACTGATTTTAAATTTATTTTTAGTACTTAATATTGTAAAGTTTAGTTATTAAATATAATTCATAGAGTTTAAGTAATTAAATATAATATAATTTAGTTATTTTGTATTCTATAAATTAAACTTAGAATTTTAATTTTAATGTATCTATCAAATATGATAATTGTTAGAAGACACTGTTCCGGAACTATATTCATTGAAATTGCCAATCTTTTTTAATAAAAAATAAAATAAAAATTGCATCATATATTAGTGCCTATACATTATGCTCATTTACTAATTACTATTCTTAATCTTGAATTCTCAGTGAATAGATGACGTGTGTATAACACGTGAAAAACGTATACGAGTATTTTATTACTATTTTTATTTGTCGTATAATAATAATAATATTATGTATATTATTCAATTATTATTGATATCTCAAATTGTCATCCACTGATATAACTGTGTCTTCTGAGGATATATAACTCTCATCATAGACTGACACCACATTTTTTGGATCTAACGTCATTACTTACCAATTCATTAAATTTAAATATATTGTTAGCATATAAAAATTTTATTATATAATTATATATTATCATCATCTATATAAATATTTTTTTATTAGATTAAATGCTTATTAAATTAATTAAAATATTAATATTATATATAATATAATATAATATTCATATTAAAATTTAATGTAGAATTTAATTTCAATAAAATTTTAATGTAGAATTATTAATTTGATCACTATTGTTTTAGTCAAGCTCTATTTATTCCCTATATTTCAAATTCTTTTAAAAAGTCTGTATATTTTTCAAATATTGCGAATTTGCTTTCCATTAGTTTAGTTTATTCCATATTTGGAGATGGACCTTTTTGCCTTGCTTTAAAATTACAAAGGCTTTTTACATTGTTTAGGTACATGTACATTAAAATAGATCACTCTCTTAAAATTAAAAAAAAAAAAACTGTATTCAAGTCTTCAAGATGAACTATTTACGTTGTTCCTTTTGTTGATATCATTGTCCACTATAGGGGCAATAGAAGTATTGTCAATAAACAATTTCAGTTTTTTTCATTATTTATGCAACACTTACATTCTAAAGGCTACTATACAAACTTTTCTGTATCCTTATACTTGATCTTGCGACCTTTTCAATTTCCTTTTGTAAGTTTTTTTGATTTTATAAGTCTTTTTTGCTTCTTTACAGTTTAGGTTGGCTTATGTTTCTCCTGAGTCAAGGGTAGTAGGTGCTGGAGATTTAGTTGATCATCCCAAGAAAATTGCTCTTAATTATCTGAAGGGTTATTTTTTCATTGACCTATTTGTTGTATTGCCTCTACCTCAGGTAAACTTCTTACCATCTCCCTTTTTTGCTTTGTGGAAACTTTCTTTATATAATTTCCTTGGCTGAGTTTGCTCATCGTAACTTAGTATTTTGGGTATTCACTTTTATGTGCCACAAAGCACAAAGTTTATGATGTGAATTATGAGATGTACCAGTCTTACAATTGAACATGAATGCTTATCGGTATTTTCTCTCTACTCATATTGTGTGATATCTGTTCGGTTGAATTTTCAGTGGCTTTGTATCTTTGATTTACTAGAAAATAAGGAGGTCATTGATGTTGCCATATAAAGTTGAGTTTTTTCTTGTTTCTTTCAAAATATCAGTTTTTAGTTGTGATATTCTTATTCAAAATAAATAAGGAGTTCTTGTGATGAGATATTAAGTTTTCTATAATAGGACTATTGTAGTTGCTATTGTCAAGTGCCTTCACATAAATAGTTTTCATCTCTCACAAACTCTGCATGCAAAAACTCTTTCTCCTTGAAGCATACAAATGCCAAAGGCCCACTTATTTTGTAATCAATTTGAAATTAATTTAGAACATGAGAGAATTGGGGATCTGTCCTCTACAATTAGTCATAAAGGCTATGGTACCTTGTTACCAACCAATTACCTTGTTACAATTAGAACTCTGAAGATTTTTGTTGTCATTTTTCTATCTTTATCTTTATAAACTGCTTAGTGTTCTATATCAGCTTTTTCAAATAGAAATGAACCACAAGGATTGAACCTTTCATTGTGTCTGATGAATTAATAGTCTGTGGACGATGAACATGAACATATACTTGAGATCAAGCAGGCAGCAGGGGAAGGAAAGGGTTTTCAATTTGTGAAAAAGACTAATGATTTATTGTGTACTCTTCAAATTCCATGTCATGGCATGTGTGATGAAATATTTGCAGATAATGATATCATTTGTCCTACGAAAGTACTTGGGAATATCAGGAGCAAATTTTGCTAAAAATCTTCTGCGTGCAACAATCCTTTTGCAGTATTTTCCCAGATTATTCAGGTTTCTGCCTCTGCTAATTGGCCAGTCTCCTACAGGATTCATATTTGAGTCAGCTTGGGCAAATTTCATTATAAATCTTCTTTTTTTTATCCTATCTGGCCATGTTGTTGGTTCTGGCTGGAACCTCTTTGGTCTGCAGGTGAGTAAAAATGATATTTGAAGCTTCCATTTTCAAAAAATACAAAATATCTTCCTCACTAAATTTTATAATTTGCTTCAAGTTCTCATGTTGCATTAAAAAGGAGGATAAATACCTTGCACAGTGCAAAATGAAAAAGCAGAAGAAATATTACTTGATTCACTTGAATGCTTCTGATTTTAATTTGGTTGTATATAATATGATAATATGTTACAAGAATCATAAGCAAAATAAACTATGATAGTAGTGTGTTCTCAGAAAAAATTGGATGCCATGAGGTGGACCTTGGAAAGTTTTAATATAAGCAGTTTAATCCTTCTAATTCTTTTGTAATATTGATCATGAAATTCAAATATCAGAATTGTTATGTTTCCTTGGATCTAGATGACCTGTTCAATTAGAATCATGAATTTGATTCTGTAAATGATGGGTAATATTAGATTATTAACTTTCTCTTTTTCAATCCTCTTCCTTCTTCCAGAGGGTTAATCAATGCTTGCGAAAGGCCTGCCAACATTCTAATATTACTGGATGCTCAACATTTATTGATTGTGGCAGTGACCGTGCATCTGACCAATCAGAACTGTGGAACAAAAATGTAAATGCCACTGCTTGTTTGGATTCCAGTTCCGGTGCTTTTCCATATGGGATCTATGTACATGTTGTACCACTTACTATAGAAACTAGGGTGGTCAAAAAATATGTATTTGCACTGTTTTGGGGCTTCCAGGTATGTGTTTCCTTCTTTTCTTTTTTGTTTCTTCAGTATTAATTGTGTACATCTATGAAGATTCAAATAAGCTTAATAATTAACATTCATATATATAGGGGCCACATATCAAGTGAGAGCATGAGATGAACTAATATTGACCTTTCAAGATTATTTCCTCTAATCTCTGACACTCTCATCTGATATATGTCAATCTGTGTGTGTCTATCTATGAAGCTACTACTATCTGTGTGTAAGATCGATATATGTGTGTCAGGATTAATTCCTCTAAGATTATCTGTCTAAGATCAATTGATCTATTTGTGTGTGTTGAGATCTAAGAAGCTCAAACACTTCTAAATAGTGGTTTTTAAATTCAGGGAAATGTAGAGCACATTTCTATATCGAGTGATGCCAAAAATTTAGTTACATCAGATTTTGAGGGTAAACATCTTCAAGTTTGGAAGTGTGATTTAAATTCAGGAAGTCTGTGTAGAGGTCCTACACTTCCCATAAGACATCCTCCATTAGTTTATGTAAAATTTACTCTTTGGCATGATGAGCAGTAGTACTACCACGGTACCACCATCTGAGTATATTTAAGAATTGACTGGTATTTTTTGTACTATCATTTAATGTAGATCAACATGAGGCTGCTGAAGGAGTCCTTCTTGATGATGATTTGAATGAGCCAACAATGGGAGAGAAACTTGCTAGTCTAAGTGTTCTGGATGGGAACAAATCAAGGAGTGATATAGAGCAAGAATCTTGTGTCCTAGCAAAGCCTCCAAGTGCAGACTCTGTACATGTTTTGCTTAAGCAAGCATTAAATGTTGATGATCGCACCCTTCTGCTAGATTGCTTGTTTACACAAAATGAGAAGGTTCTCTTTCTCTCCTATTTCTATTGAATATTATGTATATTTGAATGGAAATTGTCCACTTGCTCAGTTTCTTATATGTTATACATGATGTAACTCCTTTTGCATGTTGTTGTAACTTTTCAAATGTCATGTTGCAGCAGATCTCTAACTTTGTGCAGCATAATAATAAGCTCATGTATATTTAATTAAAAATTATAATCAACAAAGTGTAATTAGGAACTAGTTTTATTATTATTATATGACATTTACCTACAGAAGACCGTAGGTACAAGTAAATTGACTTTTACCTACAGTTAGAGATTATAGGTATAAATTAATATCTTTTACCTACACATTTGAAATAGTAGGTGTTACCTATAGTGATAGTTAAATTTGACTGTAGGTAAAAATATATCCGTAGGTAAAGCCTATAGTGACAGACTATTAGTTGTCACTATATATCCCCTCAAAGTTGACGCAAAAAACGTCTGTAGGACAAAGTTCTTTATACATCTACCTACGGATTTTGGACTTCTAGTGATAGATTTTGACTGTAGGTAAAAGTCATTTTCCTTGTAGTGATAAAATGAAGGAGAGGATATATGTTACTCTTCATTTTATGACTTATAACATAGGAGTATGAATTCGCAGAGCTCTCTATGCCTCACGTATATATAATACAAAAATATAAAATTGAACCGTAAATGTTAAGTAACGTCTTAAAAATATGACTGGGAATTACTGATGGGAACTCAACTTTATAAAAATCCTTAAAAATGGCATCAAACCTGTTTAGAATTAATCATATTTTTAGTTGTGTAATAGCATGCACGTGGCTAGAATTTTATATTCTAGATCCTCATGATATTTATTCCTAGCAATATGCGAGGAGAATTTGGGAAATTTTTGGGACGTAGAGAATAAAGTAACTTTAATTTTTCGTTATATATTTTTATCGTTCTTTTTCGTTATATATTTTTTTATCATTCTTTTTCGTTATGTATGCGCTCAAATAATTGAATCTCTCCATGCATGCAAGAAAAAAAATCTTAAATAGGGGAATCATACTATAAATATTCTTATGTTTTAATTAATTATGTCGAAAACTTAAAGATATATTTGTCTCTAAAAATTTTATATATCAATTATTATTTTGAGCATTTCTAATAGCCGCTCCTTAAGAATTACTACTTTTTTACTGTACCTTTTTTTTAAAAAAATTCGCATGTCAATTATTTTAAAGCACTAAGAATCTAAATTTTAGGACGAATATTTGAAATATTGAAAATAAAGAATAGCAATATATATATATATATATATATATATATATATATCAATTCTCCTCAATTCTCACCAACCAATTTCAATCTTGTGAGTGTATCCAAAACACAAAGAGCAATATGTTCAGATCCGGAGACTACCGCACCCACGTTTCAGAAGTTGAGAGGGAGTCTAGTACTACTGAATTCCCTAATGCTTATGTTTCCCTCAACAAAAAGGTTGTTTACGAGGAAAGTGAGAATGAGGGATCCCATCACCACCACCTCTTCCATAGGCATCACCACCCTGAGACTCGTGAGAGTGTTAAGGTGGTCGAGTATGAACAAGTGCCTCAGAGGCGTGTCGGTGAAGTTGTCTACGAAGAGAACAGCAGGACAGTGTGGCCATGAATGGCTTACTAGCTAGGGTTGAACTTACTATGATGTGGCCATGAATGGCTTACTAGCTAGGGTTGAACTTACTATGATGTGGCCATGAATGGCTTACTAGCTAGGGTTGAACTTACTATGATGTGGCTACTTTGCGAAGCAGGCTACCTAGCTAGTATATGAAAAAATCATCTGTGTGCTTGTATTAAATAAATTCCTGCTGTTATAATCATATATCATTTCAATTTGTTGCTATATATCTCTCTATAGTGTACATAATGCGTGTGCTATATATATAGCATGCGATGATTAATTGTTTTTTCAAATTTTACCACCAAGAATCAAGACCTTCACGGATCCTTCAAATATAGCAGAATCAATCGCGACCCAAGTGTAACCTAAACATATAGCTTTTATTGATTTCTCAAAACTTATAAACAACACATTTTGGATCGAATCACAAAAACATTTTTATTGAATTAAACCACATTTTGGATGGGATTTTGAAAATCGGTCTAATTTAATATAATACATAATTTTATAGGAACGTTTAACTTTGTTAAATTATTATAACACTCATATTTATATAAATAGGTCATTCTAAATTATTATTCCAAATAAGTTTTGTCATCCTTTTACTATCATCATCTAATTAAATCTTATTATTTTAATATTTTGAGTTTATTGATTTGTATAAGCAATTATTTATGAAATTACTTTACTGGTGTATTTTAATATTTTGACCATCCATAATCTTGTTATCTAATCTGAGTGAAGTAGCAACTTCCTGCAAACATTATTATTGAATTTGCATTTAGCTCCTCTAATAAATTAAAGAGACATGTAAAATCAAAAGATAAAAATTTATGGGAAAAATATATTTTTAGTCCATGTGAAATTTTATTTTTAGGTCCTGTAGTTTCATATTTTCATATGCAGTTCCTGTATTTTTGAAAAAACTTATTTTTAGTTTCTCCTTATAAATGGTATTATTGTCATTTTCTATATGACAGATAAATTACATCGTATATATACCATGTGAATTCATGAAAGTAACGTTCTAAGAAACAAACAAAAAAATTAAAAAAAAGACGTAAGAAATAATTGTTAAAGAATGACAATGGAAACAAAAATAAAAATGGAACCCTTCAAAATTATGATTTGTGTTTGGAGGAGATGTACTAATAACTTTTTTTTAAAAAAATATATATAATTTTTCACATCATTTTAATCAATTTTGTTAAACAATATACTTTATTATTAATCTTTTTTTTCCCCAAAATCTATCTATTATTAATCTAAAGTGAGTTAATTTACAAATTTGTCATGTACCATAATAAAAAAAAATAAAGATTGTACCAAATCTAAAATTCTTGTATTATGTAACAAATTTGTCATATGATTGACTATCAAATTAGTCAATCAAAATTGATTTAAATTTGATTGCATGATTTCTTTCCTTTAAAATTAATCCTATTTATGAACACTCTTATGTATGATTTTGATTTTTGTTCAGGTTCAATGTTTGTCTTCAGTCGGGTTTAAATACACTGATTTCAACATACTTTTTAATCACCACTAATTTAAATAATTTACTTATTTACCGCTCATGTCCATATTTAGTTTTGGAATAATTATGTTAATTAGACATACAGATTATTTATTGACTTTTCCAATGATTAATCTTTGCCTAATTGACCATTTGTAGTGAAGTCTCTTTTACCAATTACATTTTTTTTTTCATTTACAAGCTCCAATTTGAAATTTTGGTCAAGGTATCAAAGTCAAGTTTCACTCAAACTATTGATTTATTGGTGATCTATGTCATTTTGTCTTTGGTGTAACTAAGAGATATCTGAAACTTCTTACTTACATCTAACTAATTTTTCTGTCACCCATTTTGAAGTAATATAGTATCTGGATTGTAATTTCATACAAAAATTGAGGGTCAAACCCTTATTTTTAGTTCAAAGACTCAATTATTGAACCATTTATATTTGGTATCTTATCTAAAAACAAAATATCAATGTTACTTGAAAATAGTGGTGTATACAAACCGTGTCGGATCAAATTTGGTGAAACTCATACTCCAAACTTATCAAAATTATACGAATTGGGTTTGATTTATGTCTTTTTTTTTTTTTAATCAACCCAACCCAATCTGATTACAAAACGGTTTGATTTGGATTAGATCACTTGGTCTAAAAATTTAAATATATTTTAAATTTCAAAATATTTTTTCTTAAAATAAAGTGAAATAAAAAGAAAAAAAAATGACTCATCGCACTTGTTCAAGTCCACATTTTATTATATTTCAACGCCTGGACATTCAACCAGGTCTAGGGGAATGGATTCCCTTAATTTATAATAAAAATTTAAGTAAATAATAATCTTAGATTAAAATTAATAATTAAGATGAATTTTAATAAAAATTACTCTTGCGGTTTTACTTCACATAATTTTTATAAATTGAAGATGTTTTAACAAAGTGAGGTTGCCGAGGGAAGAGGGTATTGTTCCGGTGAGGAGGTTGCTGACAAGCTTGAGGGTTTTGAGGCGGGAGAGGGCAGCGAGGCTCGCCGGAATGTCGTCGGAGAGGTCCTAGCCGGAGAGGTCGAGGTGCTGGAGCGTGACCATTCCGGCGAGGGAGTCCCAAATGGGGCCCACGAGGTTGTTCTGGGAGAGGTCGAGGATGACGAGGTTGCGTCACGCCGCAGCAACGACGGCGGAGAGGGTGGAGTTGATGAGGTTGGTGGTGAGGTTGAGGGCGGTTAGGGAGACGATGCGGCAGAGGACGGCGGGAAAGGGGCCGGAGAGGGAGGCGAAGGGGAGGCTCACGGCGGTAACCGTGGCGGTGAGAGGGTAGCAGGTGACGCCGCGCCACCGGCATGGGTTGATAATAGGCGTGATAGGGATCCGATGAGTTCAAGAAATTGAACTTGGCATTTCCTGTGTTATATGCAATAATCCTCTTTTCAAATTCTGGACCATTCTTGGCGACGAACTGGGAGGTTTTATCTACAATGGTCCTAATGTTAGGAGGCGGATGTATAATTCCAATCATTTTGGTGTGGGTGGCGTCGGAACAGGAACAGAATTTGATTTGTTCTGCTCCTCATTATCAATCACTTGAGACTCAAGGAGAGAACCTAGATCTCCATCAGAGGGAGGAGCAGGGACTGGCAATATAGGTAATGAACCTAACATGATGCAAATCCCTAAAACCCTTCAAACTTTTCTCTGTATTCATATAAAGTGAAATGAAAGAAACACCAAACTAACCTCTTGCCCCTGCAAAAGAGAAATCAGTGAAGGAAGAAGAGCATCGAGTCAATAAACTAGCGGCGCTACAAAGGGGGAAAGAAAGGAAGCGCAAGACCACCATAATAGTAAAAACTCTAAAGTAAATAGCAAGTTTTGTTAAAATTTATCTTAATCATTAATTTTAATCTAAAGTTATTATTTGTTTAAATTGAAATTTTGCGATTTTCTTTTTTAATAAATTGAGGGGACCCATTCCCCAGCTCTAGACAATCTAGCACTTATACTTACTATATCATTCAATCAATATGCAACATGAATTTTCTTCCTATTCTCAAAATCTTTTTTAACTTACATACATATTTAAAGAATTCCATAGAGTTTCTGTCACTAATAACTAAAAAGATTGGCTCATAAAAAAAACTAATAACTAAAAAGAATATATTTTTTAATTTTAAAAAATATTCATACATCTATATATATAATAATAATTTTAATATCAATGAGTCGAATTTACGAGTGAGCAAGTTTAAAAACTAAAATTTATAACCTAATCTTGTATGTTCTAGTTGGATTGAATTTGTTCCAAACAGTCACAAAATCTAACCCAAATCATGAATCATTTTAGGTCCAATAATTCACAAATAACCTGCATCAGTGACTGTGAAAGTGGAAAGTGGAAAGCCATTTGTGAAGTTGTTTCGAATGCAATAGTAACGTTGATATAGGGTTTTTCCCGCTCATTTTGAAAGAAAACCCTGGCTGGTTCCATTTCTCATCTTCTTCCCTCACTCCCACAAAACAAAAAATTAGTTGCGACTTGCGAGCAACAAAATGAGTGTTCCAATGGAGACGGAGCTCTCAACCGACCAAAACGGCGCTTCTTCCCAACACTCACTTTCCGTTCCCGAGGACAAAGTTCTTGTCCCTGGTACGCTCCCTCTCACTCTCTCTACCCTATAAATTCTCATTTCTCACCTTAATCTTTCTTAAATCACTCTAATGTTGCTTCTAGTCGAGGTAACCCTAAAACCTTCCAGCACAGCTAAAATCGACGACGTTCGTTCCGCCGTTGAGGGGTAACCCCTTTCTCTTAGCTAAATTGCATATTAAATGTGTGTGTGTGTGTTTTTTTTTTTTTTTACAAATTGTGATTTTCGCTATTCTCGATTTTTCAGGATGTTAGAAAAGAGGAGTTTGAGCTATAACGATGGACCCATTCCGGTGCCTCTTGATGACGCGTTTCTAGCAGATAACGTGCAAAGAATTTGTGTTTGTGGATGTGATACTGGTATGTGATTTGTTGGTTTAGGGTTTAGGAATGGCTAGAAATGAAACTACTGATTTGATTTCTTTTACTCTTTTTGTTTAAATCTAAAATTACATAATGACTTTGGTTTCTTAGCGAGTTGAATTGATTGTTTTAGCAATTTGCCTGAAAAGATAGCAGATTGGTGTTGAAAGCACTAGAATAAACAAAATTTGCCTCTTGATCTTTCGAAGCAATAAATTTCCTCAATATCTACTTTGCTTCTCTGATTCTAATGAAATGTATTTCTTTTGTAGATGAGGGGATGCACAATGATAATGTTCTTTTGTTCTGGCAAGTCAAGCCTGTTGTACATGTCTTTCAGGTGATACTGCTGACTTGATTTTATTGCCTTTGTATAAGTCTCAGTCTCTGTTTTCCTTTGTTGCCATATTCTTTTTTGACTGATATATTCATTGAATTTATGATCTTATGAGTATGAAAAAGATAGATTTAGCTCTTCTAAATTGAGGAGGGTGCACTTTAGAAACTAAAATACAGTTTTAACTATTCTTTGGAATGTGTAGCTCTGATGTTAATATTTCTTTGTCTGAATTTGTCAGCTTAGCGAGGAAGGGCCATGTGAGGATATAAGCTCTGATGGCCAATCTTCCAGCTTCAATGAATGGATTCTTCCTGCAAAAGAATTTGACGGCATGTGGGAAAGGTTTTTACTTTTCAGTAGTTTATGCTTTTCCTTGTCTTATTCTATACTGTTATTATTTTTCTAATGATTAACTATAAATTTCTAAATCATTTACCCTGCACTATCAACCACTGTGTTTGCAGCTTAATATACGAATCTGGTCTAAAGCAACGGTTATTACGATATGCAGCAAGTGCTTTGCTCTTTACTGAAAAAGGGGTTGATCCATTCCTTGTTTCATGGAACCGGTAGGAACTGGAAATATTTATTTAGTTATGGTCTTCAGTTCTGAAACTGTTTTACAATTGCATGCATGATCTCATATTCATGTTCATGATCTTGCCTGGAAGACAATAAGCGTAATGGTTCTTCATGATATACTAAGCAAACTTTGATTTCTGGACATCTGAAAAGCAACTTATTATAACTGATGATTGAGCTTGACATTTGTTTAGAGACTTGCTTTAAATTCCTTGAAGAGAAATAGTTTACAGTGCATGGAACTATAATAAACAAAAGTTTGTTGTCAAAATCTTTATTGAATTCTTTGCAAACCTTAGAAACTAACAAAAGAACGAAAGGAATGAAGGTGAACAAGAACATTCTGATGGTGGACCTATAGTCCTTGCTCTTTTTAGACTCTGACTCTGCTGAAAGTGAATAATTTAGAACTTAATGATATCATTTAGGCTATTTTCTATAAGGAAAAGTTAAACAAAAGCATGTTTCTTATCTTCTTTTTTTATCAGTTTTAATGCTGTTTAATTAAAATTGCTTGGAGAAGCAATAATGGGTAGTTGAACTATAAACTTAAGTGAGATGATTGAAGTCATTGAACTATGAACATACATTGATATTTTTGAAACTTTTAAATATTTGCAGCATAATTTTGTTACATGGACCACCTGGGACTGGAAAGACGTCGTTATGTAAAGCATTAGCTCAGAAATTATCAATTCGATTCAATTCGAGGTGCATTAATATATTATCAATACTTTTTAAATAGTCTACCAATATTTCCCAATGAAACCAAGTAAAGGGAACAATAATTAACTTGCCTGCTTTTGCCCTATTCAGATACCCACAGGCCCAGCTTGTTGAAGTGAATGCACATTCTTTGTTCAGTAAATGGTTCTCTGAAAGTGGCAAGCTGGTATGTATATATGCTTTTATGTTTCTGACTCTTTCTGTCTGTCATGGATTTGCTTACTGACTTCTCTATAATTCATATTTTATAAACTTAATTGCATATTGACTTCAATAATGCTTTCATTGGTGACTTTGGTAATCAAGTTTTGTTGCTAGTTCCTGCCATGTAATATCTTGAGGCCTAGAATTCCCTTTATTTTTTGTTGCTTCCATGAAGTTGATATCAAGTTAGATCAAAAGATTGGTTGACTCTAGCTAGGAACAACCACTATTTGGTAGCATACTAGCATAGAATTGCGCTCTGGAGATGTGAAATTCTTTCTTTATTCCTAAGGATAGGGGGAAAGAACCAAGTCTTTTCGAGTTGGGGAAGTTTTCAAGATCTTTTCCTATATCACTGGAAAAAAAATATTCGTATGCTATTATACCTTAACATGATGGATAAGGATTTTCTGCTTGATACATTTGCTAGAGCAGAGTAATCATATCTAGGAAGTAAACTTAATTATAAACATCTTTTCTCATCTTTCACCTGGACTTAGTAGTATTGTTTGTGTGATGATGAGTAATATTTCTGACTTACCTTGGGAGGGTATTTAGTGAAAATAGGTTCATTTTAGGATCACCTTCTCAGGGCAAAGTAGAGTTCTTACAGTGCACAAGGAAAAGAAAAGAAAAAGCAGAGTTGCAAACTAGTGCTAGTATTTGTAGCAAAAACAAAAAGACTTGTGACCATCATCTTTGTTGTTTTGTTGCTTTGGAAAATTGGAATTGTAGTATATTATTAGTCAGGTTTTGAAAGCCAGTCTGGACTGTGGAGTATTGACTGTGGACTTCTTAGACATAGGGTTTGCAAAATGAAAGCAAGCAGAAGACTGCTTGCTTTGTTAGAAGATGATGCTGGATGTGGATGGTTTCTTTTGGTGCAGGAATCTGGGTAGTAGATATGGATACAAAAATTTAACAAATTGGGGTACAGATATGATTAAAAATAAAAATATAAACCAATAAATAATTGGAGCAGAATATAAGATAAATTATACAATGTCCATAATTTTAATGCTAGTTTTTATAATTATAGAATACTAAGTGAATCAAATATGTTAGGATTGACATAGGTGAAGTAGCGGTTGGTGGCTTGTACTTAATATCTGTTCATTGTGATGCATAACCTAGAGTAACCAAATGTATACAACAATTTTTTTTTTTTTTTTGATCAGCCAAAAATATAATATATTCATTAATGAGTACCAGAGGTACTATAACAGTACATACTTTTTAAAAATGCAATTCGTAGCTGACTCACTAGCAGACCTAGTGATTACACAAACTGATAAATACTACAATCAGGTAATAAAACAGAACTGTATCCTATTTCCCTGTGTTCATGTCCGAAGAAAACCATCTTTAAGATTTGAAGACCACTGATTGAAATGAGATGTGAAATTCTTTTCTAAGTTTCTGAGCCATGTCCATAGTAGAAACACTGCGTCGTCCATTCCCTGTATACAACAATGAATTTGCAAAACAAAAACAAGTATACCCAATGCCTATTGCCTATCCATACTGGATAAGTAGTGGTGCCACAACCATTTAGGAATAGCCATGTTGTGGTGGAAAAGTCTCCATTTTTAAAACATGGAGAAGCTAGGCAATTAGTTGGTCTTTAACTGAGCTGAATGATGTTGTGTAATCCTTGTAGTTGACCTCGCTTAGTGAGATAAGGCTTTGTTGTTGTTTGTAGAGAACCTGGGCAACTATGTTGCAATTTTAAGCCACTTAGATTGTATAATTTCCTTTTAGTTTGAAACTAATCCTATGTTAGAGTTATTAACTGAATAAGTTCTTTCCCTTGGCTATAATTGAAGAGTCCCATAATTATTATTGAGTATCATTTAACTATATTAAATACCAATATAGGAATTTATGGAATTTTGAATCATGGAGATTAATAAGCCAACTAAAATGATGCTTTATACTTACTATAAATAAACTGTTTTTGTATGGTTAATGAATGCATAATTGTGTTTCTTTGTTTTCTACTAGGTAGCGAAACTTTTCCAAAAGATTCAAGAAATGGTAGAGGAAGAAAGCAATCTAGTATTTGTATTGATTGGTAAGGCATAACATGATAAAATTCAACTTATTGCTGATGTATTATTCTCATAGGTTGCTTGAGTATGTGCTTATGATCCTGCAGATGAAGTCGAAAGCCTTGCCGCTGCTAGAAAAGCTGCTTTATCTGGTTCTGAACCTTCTGATTCTATTCGGGTAAAATCCTTCCCATCCTATCTGCAGGAATAAACTCCCTCACTATTTTCTGAAAGTGTTTTAGATTGTTACAACACCACAAATGTATTTCAGAGGTATTGGCCATTTGGCCTTTATTTTTGGGTGCTTGTGTTTTAATACAAGTTCAATCTGAATATGGGACTTTAGGTTGTCAATGCATTACTAACTCAGATGGACAAGTTAAAATCATCGCCAAATGTGATAATTCTAACCACGTCCAACATAACTGCGGCTATTGGTAAGCCTTAATTTCTCATTTATTCAGTTTTGTGGCTTCCTTTTTAAGTTGTGGCCTGCCCTCTCCCATAAATTTCAAGTCAGATCTGTTTAGCTTATAATATGTCAGTCTACTTTATAAGCGAAGATCTGTAGATGTAGCTTTACAATATGAGGAGGTAGTGAATTTCTTTATTTATCATGATTTGTGTTTCATGGTGGAAATTGGTAGCCAGTACCATGTTTAATTTTTTTCTTCACTAAGCACCTTTTTTGGGCATCAAAGTCAAGTTGCAATTAAATAAAGCACGGACTTTTTGTTACCAGCATAATCACAAATGATACTATGTCCTGATCTGAAATTGGCATCACCCCAATATAAAACAGATCACAACAAAAGCGTTTTTCCACTAGGTGGGAACATCACTCCCCTCAAATTTCTTGCTAAATAGTTTATTCAGTATCCATTTCCTCTATAAATTTCATTTGAAACATATGATTTAAAATGTGCAGATCATATAGATTTTTCAATTTTATTGCAGATATTGCTTTTGTTGATCGAGCTGATATCAAAGCATATGTTGGTCCCCCAACTCTTCAAGCTCGGTATGAAATATTAAGGTCCTGCTTACAGGAAATGATGCGTACAGGGATATTGACTAGTTTACAGGTGCAGAGAGTTCTCAATCTTTACAAATGATGCATGAATATTCTAATCTTGATTTTGATTAAGACATTAAAAAAGAATCTTTATTCAGATTCAGATATTTTGGCTTGATAGTCTTATGGCTAATCATACTTGGTTAGGATTGTAAGAACACCATGCTTCCTCATTACGCTAGTGCGAAAGATAGGTTGAACACTCTAGATTTTCATGAGGACGCTACATTCATGCAACTGTGCAAACAACTACTTGAAACTGCAGAGGCATGTGAGGTAGGAAAAAATATTTCTTGTGGATCTTGAACCTCAATCTTTTGGTTGACCTTTAATCTTAACTGTTGTGTTTGATCTGTTTACAGGGAATGAGTGGAAGGTCGTTGAGAAAGCTTCCATTTTTGGCACATGCTGCGCTTGCAAATCCTTTTGAATGCAACCCTATTAAGTTCTTATGTACAATGGTAGAAACAGCAAAGAGGGAGCGTTCTGAGCTTCCTGACTAAAGTAACTAAAATTTCAATTGAAAATGTGTAAATCAAAAGTGTAACGATTGCGTCTACTGCATTTTAGTGCGATAAGTGTTGATAATGATGCAGCAGCAATGTTTATTAATTATAAGCATTTATCAGAGCTTAGTTACCTAGTAGCAGAGATGAGTTAGGATTGAATTAGTTGTGTGATTTAGATTGTTTGAGGTTAATTATATGCTCAATTTTCATTATCACTTATTTACCAAGAAAAAAAAAAGTAAATTAGGGAGCTTTGTGGGGTACAATAGTACAAAGAACGTGTTATCATAAATTACAAACAGGAATGTTAATGACACTAATACAATTGCAGTTCACTCTTTTATTGATTATAAAATCAAGACTGAAATTAATTAAATAATGAGTGAGACCCGTAAAATTGTGGTTTTTAATAAATTTAGTCAATAATAGAATTTTTAAGAGTATTAAAATTGTGATTCGGGACCATTTCCCAGCTAATCTGTGATACGTAGTTACTTTTTTCAGTTGACCAAAAAAATGCCAATATAGTTTAGCTTAGTATCTTTTTAGTTTGGGTAAAATTTTCAGTTTTCGGTTAAACTCAATTATACGCAGTATTTTTAAGCATTAAGTAGGACTTTTATTGTCATTTCCTAATGCTTAGGCCTAAAGTTGAAATCGGCACACTCTCCTTTCGCGTCTCACTTGGAGCAACAATAGAGACTACTTAAAAATGCAAGTTCCTAAATTTCCCATTATACTTTCCTATAATTCATTTTTTTCTTTTATCTCTTCCCTACTGAAACACTTATTTCATCTCATTCATCTATCTTCTCTTTTTATTTCTTTCTTAGTTGTAAGAAAAATTATACCAAAAAAATATCGTATAAATAGATTTTTTTTTAATACAAATATCCAATAAATGATTGAGTACTCAAACTTCTCTGGTCTACTTGTGTTCCTGATCCCCTGCTTATGAACCAAGGACTACCTGTATAGGATTCGTGTTGAACAAACCGTCAAACCAAATAGTGTATGAACGTTAGGCTGACTTGGCTTCTCGTGTGCTACCCAAAATAGCAAGTGGAAGCACACCTTGTATGGTTGGGGACGCCATGGCTACTATTGGGTTAATGTTAATTTGTAGTCTTCCGGAATGAAAATTGCCTTTCACGCTAAGTTTTGATATGATAGCCATTTCCCGTGAAAAGGACACGGACGTGGCAAGCTAGATAGTAACCCTAGTTTTACAAAAATTAATTAATGTAAGCTAAATATTAAATACAATGCAAACCTTCTTTTTTCTAACTATATAAGAGAGAGTAAGGGGATTTAAAATCTAAGCTTTGATTACTAGAGAAGAATATAGATCCTTGATATTGACCACTGAATAGATCAATGAGTATGAATAGATCCAAACTGTTTTTTAAAACTTTTTTTCAATTCAAAGACAACCACCTCAATAAGTATTTGACAATTTGGTAATGAAAGTTTTACATATCCCCTACAAAGAGAAATAATTGGCAAGGGGATTTAAAATCTAATCTTTACAAGAGAAGTTTATAGATCGATCCTTAGTAGCTCAACTTACCATATTGGATACATATAGTACAGTGCAATTTTTCACTTGCTAATATATAGCTACCAATACCTAGCCTCGTAAAGAATCAGATAAAGTTCATACCGGCCACAAGGAAGTAGCACACCCTTCCTTTTGAATCTTGAATAATAAATATGTCATCATATGGATCCCGAGTCTGAGTAGATAAATTCTAATGATCGGATCAGATGCGAAGTATTCATTATGGCACATGAAGAGATCCATATGTTATTGATCGAGTTTATATGCATGCTTTCACTTCTCCTTCACACTATTTTCGTTTTCATTCTTAATTCAAAAAGAACATTCTTTAGTTTGATGCATCAAGTTAAATTAATTTGCCCGCGGATACCTGTATAAATAAATTGGGCCACTTACGTTGTAAAGACTTCACTAAAGCACATATGGTTGGCGCAAATCATTCTTCAATATTCTTAAAATACAATTTATCTAACTGCAAGATTGTACTTAAAAAAATGTTCTCGTTATTAATTATTGACTTCATCCATGTGCAGTACTTCCTTTTTCTCAATCGTTTATGTTTTTTTACAACTCCACAAGAATGCTATCACTGACATGTGCAGAGACATCATTCTCCCCCACAAAGTATTCACTATTCACCAATTCCATATACACACAGCAGGTTGGTGAAGATCACTATGTGCAAAAATCTCTTTAAAAAGTTTTCAGACAAGCCCCACATGCTGCAGGAAGCACTTATAAGCAAAGGGTTTGAAAAAAATTAAAAATTTATAATACTTTTCTAGACACTACCGACCAAAAGAAAAAGGAAAGAAAAGCCAAAACTTGAACCACCATAGACAAAGACCCGTTCGGGGAGGGGTGCAGGCTTTGACACAACTTGTTAACTTTGCCAACAAAAAGAATGCTTCAATCTTCAACACCCTTCACTGTCTATAACCCCTTTCTCTGCTTTCCCTTTTTCTCCCTCTTGTGGAAACGTGCCCGCACTGTACATTAAAGAGAAAAACGTTTGCATGCGGGAATATATAACATAGGCTCTCTCTACAACACTATGCGTGCATCACAATGTTTCAGTACACCTGCCTCATAGAGTTGCTTTTCTGAAACTACATATATATACTAACATGATCTGTAGTGTCTTCTTATTTATTTACGTACAGGACAAAATATATTTTTGTTCCTTCTACTTTGATCAAATTTGGTTTTAGGCTTCATAATTTCAAGTTGAACCTTATACTTTAAAAAAATAGGTGAATTTAATCTTTATTTGATCCTTTAAGTGACATTTCACCGGAACTAAATTTACTTATTTTTTAAAGTATAAAAAACAAATTAATCAATTTGAAAATACAAAACTAAATTAAAATTTGAGAAAAATAGAGAAATTAAAATCATATTTTTCTCCTTATTTATATGTTCACACAAATCAAAATGTCTCCATGTTCTATTTGTTTCTACCACATGGGTCTTTCCCTTGTCGTCTCTCTCTTCCTCCTTTTTGTTAACCATTTTGTTTTGCTAAAGTTCAATGATGTCTTCTATATACTCTCTCAACATCTTCCATGTCTTCTTCACCTTCACCTCCGTGACAATTCACGCACTCATCTTTCTCTTGAGCAAGATAGCATAAAGTGGCACTGCATGCCTTGTTCAACATGGGAAGAGTCTGCAGCAGAGGTTTCCTTAATCTAGAGATCTCTTTTAGCTAACAGCAACCATGAAATGGAAGGCCTAAACTCCATCCATGGGGAATTATGCACTCCTGGTCCGAATGGTTTTTACTTCTTAGTATATTGGTTTCCTTTTTTCTTCCCACTTTTTTTTTCATGGTGTTTTGAAGAATGTGCAACCATGCATACAACTATATGCAGCTAGTGCGCTATAGCTTGGTGACATGCATGTTGTGAAGTTCATTCAGATTTTTTGTGTACCTTTACTGTTAGGCTATAGCTTAACTTGCAGATGAGTGAATAGCTAGATTACTAGTTCTGAATAATGGTTTGTGTTGAGTTGAAGTGTTACCATACCTTGATTAAGGTTAAGGTATGAGAATAGTGTAAAAGCGTCGCTTGCTACTGATTTTTGTTTAATAACATTTCTATATTTGTTGTAGCTTCTTCTTTTTCTTGCTATTGATCTTTTTGTGCGTTTCAATTATTCCATAATGTGATAAATATTTTGATGAGTTTTATGACTACAGCCATTAATTAATACTTGACACCGTTTGCTCATACCACCAAATGAAGTGACGTGGTTATGATTAATTATACTTTTCTTGTATGGCTATATATGGCTAGTTGTTTTATATCCATGACTGATAATAAAAATGAGTATAGCTCCTTTACAAGCTATGTAGATCGCACATTTTGTGAATACAAATTAATAAAATCTTCAGGGTATGCAGTGCAATTAAGAAATTAAATGAAAACTTCAATTTACATTTGAGATATAGTGTTTACAGACTTCAGATTATTAGGAGAATATGGCTTCAACTAAGAGAGCTAACCTTACCTATTATGCATGGGAAGTGAGTCAGTCAGAACTTCCTCTTTCGTTGTGTCTAGGGTAAGATACAGCAGAAATATGTTTACAGTTTTCACTCCATCTTGTGAGAAAAAAAGAAAATCTAAACTCAACGAAACAAATTAAGTTAAGGGTACTATGTACGAGCTAAGCTTGAGCAAAGATACCACAATAAGTTGCAGTAATGTGTGAATTGTGAAAGCAGTACTTTGAGATTTGACATAGAAGTTAGGGACAATGCCAGATTCCTAGCTGATTCATTAATTTGCCTTTTTTTCTAGCCTTCTAGCTAGGTATGAATCCCAATAGACATCATGATCGACCTGTGTTGACTCTTGCGTTCTAATCAACCTACCATACACTTGATTTGAATAAATTTCAACTAAAACTAGCTTTTAGTGTTGATCGGTGGACAATCAAATAGTATATAATGAGTTAAAGGAACATTCACTTTCCTTTTGCTTTTCTTTAATCATGAAGTGTTTTGGTCGACTATGGTTATGTGTGCCGAATGTGCCTACTGAATCCTGGGCAGGCTCCACATACGAGATGCATACCCTATACTCAAACCATGATAAAGCTCATTTTTAACAGCGTAATCATTTGTGTCTTTGGTTTTTGTTTTTTTATGCTTTTCTATTACCTTAATCATAACTAGAAACTATAAAGTGTCAATTTGGGCACGGCGTTCAAAATAAATGGGAAATCTGTTCCTATATTTGGGGCACCATTTTCATGCTTTATTTATATACTAATGTATGTATCGAATGTTAATTGGTAAAAGAAAAAAATTACATAAAAATGATTTTTTATGTAAAACTTACTCATTTCATTTTACATAAATTCTTCATTGATATATAATTGCTTTTTTTTCAAATAGTATTTTGATTCTATAATTGATGCAGACATGCAAGGCACTTGTTAAAATTCTTATTTTCGTATTATGACATGTCCTGGGCATTAATGAAAATAGAATAGAGTTTTGCATTTCCTTCACTGTGCTTGGTCGATCTATACTAAATTACATATGATCTGTTGCCACTTTGATTAAAAGTTTTCAGCTTAGATTTTTTCTGTGTATCGGAACATATACATGCCATAATCAAATGAACTGTCTAATCTATTATTTTAGCTTTAAATGTGTTGCTTTAGGTTTTGCTAATTATTGATTATTTATGCAATTGATACAAGTTGATGCCGATAAAGAATTGTTCTTTAGCTATAATTGGCCGGAGAAATGTTAGATGGTATATGTAAAATTCATAACAAACCCACTTATTAGTAGTTTGCCTAAGTTTAAAGAAGACAATGATATGAGAAATATATTTTTCATCTTATGGGAATTTTGTTAGAAAGGACGGATTGAGTTATATGTAATATTTGATTGATCTCCAGAAAAAATCTTTATCCTAACACGTGAATCAAGTTCCACAGAAGAGATCCTTGTCTTTGATGAGTGAAACAAAGGTGATAACTAGCTTTAATGAAGATATATAAGCCATGACAACCCATACAAATTACCTAGAAGCAATGTATTTGTGATACAACTCCTCCAGCCAGGTTAAACGTACCTTGAGTCCTACTAACGATCATAACATCTGCCTCTTGCTTTGTCGTAATGCTAACCTCAATCATCAAGAAAACTCTATTCACCTGTTTGCCGATGGTCGCGATCGAGGTGGGCGATTAGGGTGCATGTTATATGAAAATATAATAGACTAGATGCATAATCAAAGGTGATGGTCATCTTTTTAACTGACAAGTGAAAGAAGGATGTCTCCTAATGCCACCTCTCAAGAAAGACATTCATTACTTAATTATTTATTTTTTCCTCTACTAAAAACTAACTTACAATTATACTTACCTTCATTTAAAAATTTACAAAAACATAAATGCAAAATATATATTTTACTAAGTTCATTAATTTTTATAATGAAGATTCTGCTTCTTTCCTCATTATCTTATATAAACAAGTGACGTCACAAATGCCAACATCCACAATCAAACTCAAAATCCTTCACCCACTTATACATTTTATGCTTAATAATGTTTTCAGTCCTTTAAATTTTAGTCTCTCAAATTTTTAAAATGTTATTTTTAGTCCCTCCACATAATTAAAAACTTACTCTAATTAGTCACTCAATTCCACTCTAGGGACTAAAAATGATTTTTTATAAATTTTAATTGGACAACTAAAACAAAAAATATCTTAAATTTAAGTGATTAGAAATATATTTAAGCTTACATTTATTTACCTTCTTATTTTCACCCTTCGATTACACCATGCCTTGGTGCATAGTATAGTCATATATCAATCTTTTGCATTGTCTATTATTGGCCCAACATTTTTCCTACCATCTTGTTAACGTCAACTCTAGTTCAGAAAAAGACGAACAATTAAAAACTATCTAAAAATTTGGCCCAACTGAAAATCTACCCACATCCATCCAAATTGGGAAAAAACTGCATCTACATTAAAAAAAATCATCTCCAAGTGTTAAATATGTCATATCCCAATTTTACTAATTACTGTTAGAGATGACAATGGACCATGACCCATTGGATCCGACTCACCTCATAAATGGGTCAACTCAACTCGATTCATTTAAAGTTGATTTCAGAAAAGAAAAAAAAAATGATCCGATCTAACTCATCACGGATTGTGGATTAAATAGGTTGACCCATCAAACCACCTAAAATAAAATAAAAAATATTTATTTTTCTAAAAAGCAAATTCAACAAAAAAATATCAATTTTGTTGTGTTATACAAAATCATGATTATATTATGTTAGACAAATTATTACACAAAAAAATCACGATTCAAATGTGAAGAGAGGAAAAAGAAAAAGGGAGAGGAGAATAAACAAATGAAAAAAGGGAAAGGAAGGATAAAGTATTTTGGGTGGGTGGGAAAGGGTAGTTTGGTAACTATATTTGACTGATAGGGGCCAATAGCAATTTGGTAGGGATTAATAGTACTCCTCTTTTTTAAATATGAGAAGCTTGGCCTATGTTGCTACTTATGTGGTACAACCGGGCACATGAAAGAATGTCAATGCTTACTATGGTAGAAAAGCTGCTTACTGTGGTGATCCTCGTGCTGTAACAAGAATGTCAATGCAAGGTGGTAGTTCAAGTTGGCTACGTGAAGACGGAGCAAGCATGAAGCCATGTCGGACGTCGACCAAGGAACACAATGACGGTTTCAGAACAGGAATTAATTCCATCATTAATCCAATTAATGATGGCTCAATCATTGTGGACGTACAAAAACGGATGGAATTGATGACTTCTGTTTTTAAAAACCATTAAATTCTCTTTCCGCAATTAAAGGATCCTCCTCTCCACCAATACAGAGCCGGCAATTAATCCCACCAATCATTCAAAAGCTGATTGCATGGAAACCGACATAATTGTGAGTGACAAAAAACATAAAACTGTTTATGCTAATTTGCAAGAAATTAATGCAAATTTGAATGAAGGAACCGATGCCTCTTCTACTCCAATGAAAGTGAAAGAGTAGATCTCTATTGGTGAATCTTTTTTAAAGGCGGATCCTAACAAGCAGGCTTATCAAGAACCATGAGTATCCTCATGAGGAGGACGGACACTAACATACAAAGTCTTATCCCGAGAAACATAAGATTATTACAAAAGAAGATAACATGGAATCTAAAAGCAAGATAATGCTGCGTAGACTTAAGATAAAGTTGATATGTAAAGCAGACACATGGCACACGATGAGAATGATAGAATTACGACCATCCTTATCCTGAAAGTTACTCTTTTTATTGCACACCTTTATACAAGATTCCTTTAGCAATCCACTAATCTGATCTAATGATGATGACAAGTTGTAATGTTGCACTTTTGACCGGGTGAGACTTTTATACACTAGGTGACGATAAGGATATCACTTTTTGTGTAACAATTCCTTCATCAATTGAGCATTGTAGTCTTCCAAGTCTTGTTCTAAAGCAGAATTGTCATCAACTAAATCTTTTACTTTTTGAAACTCAGGATCTGGAACATAAATCTCTGTGTGAATTTGATTATCCTTAGCATTATGAAGTATCATTCTATCAGTAGGTTCCGATAGCTTTCTTCTAAGGGATGTGCATGAATAATTGTTAATCTCACAAAGATGACTCGCTAACTAGTTCCAATAGCTTTCTTCTAAGGGATATGCTTCAAAATTTCCCCATATTTGAGCTTCGTTTCTAAACCAAAGTTGTCCTTGTTCCATAAAATAAGAACGGTGAATAATCACAATAGAAATCAAATTTCTTATGTGATCTTTTGAGATTCATCTGTCTTTCAATGTCTAAAATTTGTTTCAGCTTCATATGCCACCAAGCTAAAGAAGAAAATCATTCTAACATTGTCCATAAAAAATATTCATTTTTATATGGATCTGTCAAGATGTGGTATGTCATCAGAGGCTTTAGGGTAATAGGGATAGAGTATTGAACTGTATTACACCAAATAGCTCATATGACATCCTATGAATGCTGAATTCCTTTTGGTGGGAACAGTTTAAATAGCAATATTGGAAGAGGTATAAATTAGTTTAGTCGAGACAAATTTTGCATGCATAAGAAGGTTGGAGGTATGAAATTATGCCATTTTTACAACTTTAAGTTGGCTATGCTAGGAAAGCAAGGTCAAAATCTTTTGACCGACCATGATGTTATAGTTAATAGAGTTTTTGAAATCCAAATATTTTTCACAAGGGAACTTTTTGAGGGCCCAGTTGGATCATATCCCAAGTTTAATTTGTCGTAACACTCATGCTTTTCGAGTTGTCGTCAATGAAGAAGGCTCGAGATGGCAGTTGGGAGTTGCTAATAAAATAATTGTCTGAAATAATCATTGGTTGAGAGATAAAAACCATTTTTTAATTTCAAATTTTGTTTAAAGTTTGGAGCAGTTACTTGTTAGTGATCTAATTGATAAGGCAAAGGATACTACACTTCTTACTCTAAAATGGATTGATCTTATGAAATCACAAAATGTGATTATTGAATTAGATTGCAAATAATTAGTTGATGTTTTATCTCATTCCAGTCTAAATTACATTGAGTTTGGTTCTATTGTGACAATTTGCAGAACTTAGTATCTAGCAAAACATCATGGTTTATTTTATCATGAGACAAGCTAATCAAGTTGCTTTTGCAAGAACGTGAGATTTCACGTTGTCAACAAATTTTAAAGTATTTACTATCTTGTATTAATTTTATTATTATGAATGAAATGACACAAGTCTTTTTTGGTAAAAAAAAATACTGTAATTTTTGCATGAGAGTAAAAAATTATAATAAATGCTACTACCAAATTACTTGAGATAAAAAAAAATCAAACGCCAATTGTTTAATTTTAAACTTAATCCCAATTAAAACCAAAAGTTAAGTTTACATATGCTTTAAGCTTTATAAATTCCTTTTTTAAAAAGAAGATTTATAAATTCAATACTATTATGATCTAAGTAAACGTACTCGGGGTTGAATGGTTGATAAACAATTAGAGGAGAGGGGGTTAATTAAATAAACTTAATCAAAATATAAAAAAAAAATACTTAACATCATGGTCAGGGAATTAAGGAGGCGTCCAATAGGAGGAGGGAAATATTTTTATGGGAATCATGAATCTAATGAATGATGTTTCTTGAAAATGAACAAAATATATTTAATAAAAAATAACATCATATCTTACTATAGTAAAAGAAAAATACAAATAAAATTTTTATTTTTTCTATGAATTTTTTTCGTAAAAATATCTTTCCTCATTAATGTTATTTTTTCAATGCATATCAAAACATGTGAAACTAATAATATGTTTAACAAATGTTTTCAGTTAGTTTCTAATTTCTTTTACAAGCTAAAAAAACTTTTAATTTTTCGATAAATAATTTTTTTTAAGTAACTTTTAGTGTTTTTTAAAACATTATTTGAAGTATTACTTTTTAAACGCTAACTTTTAACTTTTAATTTTTTATATTTTATTTTATTATTATGATTAATATATTTATCAAATTTTTTAGTTATCTTTTTTTGAATAAATTACAATTTTATTATTTTTATATTATTTTATATTTTTCAATTACTTTGACCACTAATTTTATTAAATATTTATAATTTAATAAGTTAATTTTTTAATTTTTTTTTCATTTTTAACTAGTTTTTCCGTTAATTTTGTTAAACATAACTTATATATTTCTCGACCTATGATTCAAAAAAAAAACTAACTTCTATCAAAGCCTGCTAAGAGTTATAAGATTATATGATTGATTTAGTAATTCAAGAAAAAAGAAAAAAAATCATGAGTTTGAACCACACAAAAAATTAACCATTAGCATTGCTTGATTATTGTATTGGGCTCTCTATATTATCGTAATTCATTGCACGGAAAAGCTTAATGTAAACGTGGTTTAATCTGGTAATATATTTTTTTCGCGGAGAATAAGGGGTGAAAGTGGCACGTGTGAGTGATGAAATAGTCAATCTTCTAGTGTGTCAGAATGAGACTTGAGAGTGTCAGAAGGAAAAGAAATGAGTAAGCAAAAAAACACAACCACACCAATCGGAGCAGATGAAGTTATGAGTGATGATGATATTGACGGGAAAACATGTCCTGTCTTATGTTTCTTTCCCTTTGGGTTGAGAATTCCTTGTTGATCACTCACTCACACCCATCTGTTTCTTTCTTCCCAACATCATGGACTTGGACTTCAGGAGGGCTTCAACCATTCATTCCACCAATCATCACTTCTCTTCTCTCCAACCTTCTCGCCTTCACTCTGGTACTCTCTCTGTACTCATTTTCACTTTTGCATTTCTCTGTGTGTGTGTTTTGTTTCCCCCATTTTATTTATTTCCCTTGAGCTATGGTTTTTCTGTTGATCTTTCCTTTCGATGTGAAAACGAATTCCTATAGGCTTGCCTTTTCCCTGGTGGGTACATGTGCGGGAAAAAAGAGAAAGAAAGCATTTGGGTTGCATTGCAATTGCATTGGACTTTTTGGTGAACTGAATAAAAGCCCATATCCCCTTTTGCTATATGATTGACTTCTTGGGTTGGCTTAGTGACAAAGTTTAATGTCAGAGTTCTGTTTTTTTTTTTTTTTTTTAAATTTGGTCATGAGTGCCGCTACTTGAAAGCATGGAGTGTTTCTCTTAATGTCAGAAACGGTTAAGTTTTGAAAATATTTATTGTTTTGAATTCGCCATTGAATTTGTTTCAAGTGGACATCATTTGCATGTAACCGTTTTGATCAGGGTCTGTGCAATTCACGGTTGATGCAAGGGACAGCCAAGATATAGTCTGGCTTTAATGGTGATCAATTTTTTTTCTTCTTAATTTAATCAGTAAATGTAATGATTTCAAGGTTCTCTGTTTATGGCAAGTTGGACTTAATTAGGATAATAAAACAAACTACCCTGGAGGGTTCTACTAAGCTTCCATAATAGGCTTCTCTGACCATACAAGCTCCTTCAATCTGTGATATCATTTTGTATATATAACAAGACTTCTTAAGCCTTCAAAGCAATAGGGAAAAAAGGTTAGAAAGTTGAGTGAAATTGGAGAGTGATGACGAAGGAGTGCAATTCGCCAAAGGAACAGCAGCCTCAAGTTCTTGCCATAAGGAAGAACCTGGAGAAGCTGAAGCTAGAATTGCACAACATCAACCGAGGAATTCAGTCCTATATACTGAGGCAGAGAGTGAATGGAACTTGGGGAGCTCCAAGATATGTTATTGGGGAGGAAGACGATACTGAGTCTAATGGAGGTGAAATTGAAAAAAAATAATTTTAAATTGTGTTTATGTGAAATTTTTTTCTTAGTTGGGGTATATCAAAAGTAATATGTGATCCTATGGCTTCACCTTTTTTGCCTGAGTTTTGGATGTGCCCTGGAAGTTTCTAGTGTGTTTAGATGGAGAAGGGAAAAGGAGGTAGGGATGGGGGGTGGATTGGATTATCATGTAACCCTCCTTTTTTTTCTTTTTTCAAACAAAAAGTTACCCAATTTAAGAGAAACTTAGATGATTTTAAACAAAAAAAATGGAGGAGAATAAAAGCTTTTATTTCTTAACTTCCAATTTTTTCTATTGCTCTTTTTCTTTTGAGCTGTACCTTTTATGGCATTCAAAATGGAACTCTTGTGCCAGAAATAGCTTACTGATGTTGATTCAATTTAAACCACACTGAGAATTATTCACTGCTCAATTATACAGATGATGATGATGATGCTCGATCTCTTCTTCAATGTCCTTCCTGTGATTTTGAGATTGATTTTTCGTCAGCCCATACCCATTTGGAAGAGATGCACTGCTATGACCCAAAAAATCTGGTATGATGGCTCTGAATTTTAAAATTTTATGTTTGGCAGATGTTATTGATAACGACCTAACATGTTTTACACTTTTGTTATACTTTGTTTCCTTTTCCTACTTTCCTTGATTAATTTGGTAGACTGTCCAGTGACTTTATTATGGTTTATAAACTCTAGTTCCTAGCTTAAGTGCAGTTGTAGACACTCAACAGAAATTTTATGTATCTGCTTGATATGGTGAACTGTTCTGATCTGAGAGGGAAAAAAAACAGAAAAAAGATTCGGACAAAATTATCTGGCAATCATTTTAATTAATTGCTAAGAAAGAATGAAATAATGTTTCTGACCATTTCACTCAGGTAATTAAGTTATAATTGAAATTTGGAATCAGACTGAATGCTTCAATGTTCCTGTATCAGCTATGTCCTGTGTGTGATGAAACATTAGGGGAGGAAGCAATCTGGGTTGCACAGAATTCAAGTGCACAAAAGGTACGTATGTTGCTTATCTTGAAAACTTTGTTTTTAAATGTAGCCTAGCTCACTTTTGGTTTTAAGAGAGATTATTTCTTGCCCTACTCAATTCAATATGTTAATATAATGATCTATACTTTCTATAGAGAGCTTGGAAGTCTGACAAATCTAGCATTAGCATCTCGTCAGGTGATTCAGTAGTAGTGCTTGAAAAGAAACTTCCTGCCAGGGGAAGCAAACATGAACCAGTGCCTGATCCAGTTTTGTCACCGTTTGTCGGCAATGTGTCTGTTCCAAACTCCAGTGGCATCCATCCTGGTGAAGGTTCCTCCAGGAATGCCACGTACATTTCCAATGCAAAAGGGTATGATCCTTCTTTCCATCTGTATCTCACTTTTTGGTATTGGTGGTACGTTTGTATAAAGTGAAAAAGAGCAAACATGAGAAACTGATAGTTCAAAGTGTAAAGCGTTAAAAGAATGTAGTTCAAAATCAACGGTTTTTCCCTATGTAGTCATTGCTAATCTCCTGTTCTAGGAAATGCTATAAATGTAGAAATATATTTCACTAGTATCAACTAAATTCAAAAGTGCAGGAGTATGTCTAAATTTAATATTATTGTAACTCATTCATTGTTCTATACATAAAATGTAGTAATAATAATGCTTCTTATGATATGGGTAATTGTATAGCTGATGGTGATACATTATATAGTTCCAAAGTATTGTATTTTATAGTACATTTCTAAATTATCTGTGTGCTGTGGATTTACAAGATATATCACTCGGAGTTTATTCATTAGTTAGTTAACAATAATCTGCATTCTATTCATGATGTGACATTACATATATGAAACAAGACAAACTATATTCTGCTTTGGAATTTTTACTTTATTCTTTCTATGTGAAGGTTACTGAAAGAATAGGGAGGTGTGTGAAACAAGATAATGTGCAGGATTTTTTAGTGTTGTCAGACTTAGAAATGGCTCAGATAAAAAAAAGACTTGAAAATGACAGGAGAGAGGGGAGGGGAGATTTTTTTTTTTATTCAGATTCATCTGCTCGAATTCCTATAAATGATTCTGTAGAGTATATTCATGAAGCTACCAAAATGACTTAGGCATTCGCCTGCTAGTTCCATCTCACTGTTAATATTAAATGTCCTTTCTGATACTTTTTCTGGTTTCACTTGAAGTTGAATACTGCAGACAGTAGATAGCTTGTTTTGCTCTGAAACAAGTTTAGCTAGTCCTAATTAGTAATTGTACCAAAAGGACGTTGATTTCACTTTTCTGAAAAGATAATGATCTTTTGTACCTCAAGTTTTAGTTCTAGTTTTCAAGTATTTGGAAATGATTTACAATTGTTTTTAGTGTAATGCATTTGCTGAGATACAATTCAGATTGTTTTTTGAAGCTCTTGCTCCAAATCTAGCTTTGCATTAACCTACTATAATGGTGATTATTAAATTGGCAATTTATAGGACAACATAAAGAGGTTTACTCAGTAATTTTAGCATTTCTTCCTATCTTACTGAATATGAAAGCTTTCGTTCCGAATCTTGTATTTGGAGTTGTATGATGATACCCTTTTAGCCTGAATTACCTTACTGTCAATGTGATGTGACGCCCTCATTAATATCTCCTGTCATTTGTTTGACAAGCATGTTCTCCTAAGAACCGAATCTATCTTACTCATCTTATTGAATTTGGTTAGTTAATATTTGTGACGAGTCACAATATTTGAAATATTAAATATCATTTTTCCTCTAATACATTCCCAAAATTTATTAATTAAAAATATTTGTTGCATTGATTGTGAGGAGTTTTACAATGTAGGTCCTGCATTTGATACTGCATAAACTTAGTAGCAATGGCTGTATACTGTCTTCAAAGTAGGATAGAAATAAGGTGTATGCAAAATTCTCTACTCAAACCCAATGCTGAAACGTTGCTGGTGGTTTTGTTTGCAGCTCTGGGACAGATGCACCCCAGGATTCAGGTGATGAGCAGGATATTGAAGAGAGAAGGCTGAGGGCATCTTTTGTTCAGGAGTTGTTATCGTCAGCTTTAATCTAGGAAATATGCAACTTAGAATTTATAGACACAGTCATGCATTCGGATAGCCTTGGTGCTCGTTAAAAAAAACAGCGTTTTATTTTTGCTCATGAGTTTAGAATAGCTAAACTAAGCATTGGATAATCATAAAATTGGATGGTTGCCTCGTTTTGCAGGCTTGCATCATTGAACTTTTGAACCTATTTATAGTATATTTTACATCTATTATTATATATAATTTATGTTTTGCATTACTTTATTATTGTAATGCTCCTAATTGTCGACGTTTCGATTGTTCATATCCTATGACATTTCACTCAACTTTTCCTTGGTCAGAATCCTTCATAGGTAATCTTTTTCGAGACCTCGACAATCTGTTTTGGTTGCTTTTAGGATCAATGATTGTCCCCACAAACCAACACGAAAATTTCAGTGTGTTTTGTCCTCACTATCTCATTTCCTCCAGAAGATCACTCATCCTATAATAGTTCCAAATCAAACATGTTTAACTATAAAATTCTTAAGTGATAGTCTACTAAAAATTAGATGCATCTTGTTGGTATATGTAATATCAATTAGTTATTTTAAGTCATCTTTAATTGTATAGTTCTACACATGCATAATCTCTGGATCCTTTTCATTTTAGTGTGATTCGCTCATGGTGTTACATGTTCACCAGCTTCCATTTGATTCGTCTTCAAACCACACCGTATTGGGAGAGAGGTATGCTCTAATACCATTTGTAATGCCCCTTATTGTCGGCGTCTCAATGATTTACACTCTACGACATTTCAAATGGTGACACTTCACTTAATTTTCCATTAGTCAGAATCCTCTGTTACTAGCCCTTTTTGAGACCTCGACAATTTGCTTCAGATGTTTTTAGGATCAATGATTGTCCTCACAAATCAACACTAGACTTTTTAACGTGTTTTATTCTCACTCACATGTTTTGCAAAAAACTTCCTAGAAAGTCACTCATCTCACAATTGTTTAAAGTCAAGGACGCTTAATTGTGGAGTTCTTAAATGATAGGCCACCGAAAAGTATGTGCATCTTATTAGAATAAGTAGTACTAATTAATTCCCTTAAGACATCATCAATTATATAATCACACACTTGCATAGCCTCTTGATTCCTTTCATTTATGTGTGATTTGTCTTGGGTGTTACAATTATCATGTCAAGAATGAACTAGGATTCACATATTTTGCTTGCAATGTTTTTAATAATCCAATTGAAGGTTAAATCGTCAAGACCTCTAGATATAGGCTTGCTTTATTCAGTAGGTTAATCTGATGGTGAACTGATCAATATTATTTGGTGTTTCAACCAGGGTGTTGTGCGAACCAATTTAGAGTTTAACCAAGTGTACTGGCGAATCTTGTGTGTGGAAATGGTGAGCAACTAATGTTCTTTGAGAGAGTACTCATTCCTGCTCATGTAGTATTAGGTTATTGGTTATTCTCTCTATCATGTTAGTATGAGTTTATGAAAAAAACAAAGTAAAATCCGCAATTGCAGTTTTTAGTATTGATTAACCTTGTAAGAAAGGATAATGGAAACCGGAAATAACCAAAGAAGAATCCTTATCTAAGAATTCATTTAGTATTTAAGTTGTTTATCCTTCATGAAGATAGCACACCAGTCATGAGAAGCTGATACATGACGATACTTGCTAATTTTATAATTTTTTTAATTAAGAAATTACCAGTAAATACAAGGATTAGAGGGTTTTAAGACACATCAGTTATTAAGGGTGTGTCTAATTTTCCGTTTTGTTACTTTCAACACCAATCCAGTGTGGAGGGAGGATTGATATTGAAGGCACATTGAAACGCAGGATTTGGCTAAAACAAACAGGCTCAAACATGTCCAAATTCATTCCTTATAGATAGTTTTTTCTTGTTAATATTTTTTTGATAGGTAGTTATTTAAGTAATATTGTTTTACTCACAATCCGGGTTAATCAAAATACAAGTGTTTAAGCATTTATTTGAATGATCAAAGAAGATACGGGATTCCCGTATATATATGATAATCTAATAAAGGCTTTATCTTCTTCCTATTGAAACGTATTCAGTAGGAAGCATTACTGCCCGAGAAAGCCCCGTAGTGTGTATATGGAGAACATTTTCAAAGCTTAGCATGTATTTTTGCTGTACGAAACCAATAACACACGATGAACTAAAATGCAAGAAACTTTCGCTTCTCAAATATGGTGGCTCTGGATTTCGTGCATATGAAATAGAATACAAAGCAGAAGCAAATCCAATTAGCCTATCGTGATAACTTACTTAATTAACTAACACATCACCAACATATTATATAATTGGTACATAATATTATCCTTTAAGCATATCAAAAGTTCCATCTTCATTCATGTGTATCAAAAAATAATATATTTGGGAGAGGTTAATCTCAATACCTTGACGGATTAATTCTTCAATTTCAGTCGAGGGATATCGGATTCACCCAAAAAAAAAAAAAAAAATTAACTACCACATCTCTTGCATATTTAATTTCAACCAAAAAAAAAAACCTTAACTTCAACATACAACAAGGAAGAGGCATAACAAACGAAGAAAATCATTCATCCTTCAATATAAACTTCATCATTGATTGCAATTGAAGGAACTCAACAGCAAAAGAGAAGCAAGTGAAACACTAATAACAAACAAAGACATTTTCATTTGGGATAGAAAAATATTATTATCCAATAATAGGCATCCTACAAATACAATTAAAGTATAAGAAAAAGGGCAAGCAAAGTAGAGAAGCTGTATAAAACGGCAAAAATTAATTAATTAAAAATGAAGTGAGGCAATTTTCACTCAATGATGGATTGGATAACACCTGCACCAACGGTCTTGCCACCTTCCCTAATAGCAAACCTCATTCCCTGTTCGCAAGCCACAGGCACAATGAGCTCCACCACCATCTTCACACGGTCACCGGGCATCACCATCTGCGACTCTTCATCCCTATCGTTGGTGATAGCCGTAACCTTCCCAGTCACATCGGTGGTCCTCATGTAAAACTGAGGCCTATACCCTGCAAAGAAAGGTGAATGTCTCCCACCTTCTTCCTTCTTCAAAACATACACAATCGCTGAGAACTTGGTGTGCGGCGTAATCGTGCCAGGCTTCGCCAACACCATCCCTCTCTGGATGTCCGTCTTTTGAACCCCTCTCAGCAACAGCCCCACGTTGTCCCCGGCGAGGGCTTCGTCTAGAATCTTCTGGAACATTTCCACACCTGTGACCGTTGTGTTTCTTGTCTCTCTCAATCCTACAAGTAAGGTACTCATGGTTTAAATAATCATAATCGTAATTAATAAATAATTAGATTATAGGTAGATATTATAATCGATTAATTCATTAAAATAGTATTCAAAATCCATTTTTGAAAATAATTCTTTTGACACATCCTACCTACAAGGTCAACAGTTTCCCCTACTTTGACGGTGCCACGCTCGACGCGGCCGGTGGCGACGGTCCCACGGCCGGTGATGGAGAAAACGTCTTCGACGGCGAGGAGGAATGGGAGGTCGGTCTGGCGCTGGGGGATGGGAATGTAGTCGTCGACTTCGTCCATGAGTTTGTAGATTTTGTCGACCCACTCGTTGTCGCCGCGTTTGATGGCAGGGTTCGCCATAAGGGCTTCTAGGGCTAAGAGTGCGGAGCCGGAGACGATGGGGGTATCGTCACCGGGGAATTCGTAGGAGGTAAGAAGGTCGCGAACTTCGAGTTCGACTAGTTGGAGAAGCTCTTCGTCGTCGACTTGGTCTTGCTTGTTGAGGAAGACGACCATGTTGGGGACACCGACTTGCTTGGCTAAGAGGATGTGTTCTTTGGTTTGGGGCATGGGGCCGTCGGCGCCGGAGACGACAAGGATGGCGCCGTCCATCTGGGCGGCGCCGGTGATCATGTTCTTGACGTAGTCGGCGTGGCCGGGGCAGTCCACGTGGGCGTAGTGGCGGTTCTCGGTCTCGTACTCGACGGTGGCGGTGTTGATGGTGATGCCGCGGGCGCGTTCCTCCGGGGCGGCGTCGATCTCGTCGTACTTCTTCGGGGCGCTGTTGCCGAGGGCGGCAAGGGCCATGGTGAGGGCGGCGGTCAGGGTGGTCTTGCCGTGGTCCACGTGGCCGATGGTGCCGATGTTCACGTGGGGCTTCTTGCGCTCGAACTTGCCGCGGGCGGCGCGGACGGTGAGGGGGCGGCGCGGGGAGGTGGTGGTAGTGGTGGAGGAGGGGGTGCGGCGGAGGACGGTGGTGGGGTGGAGGAAGGAGGAGGAGAGAGGGGATAGTTTGTGGGTGTTGGTGGAGGAACGGAAGGGTGTGGAGATAAGGGAAGAAGATGAAGCATGGGGGAATAGTATAAGTTTGGAGGAAGCTGATGCAGAAGAAACTGCCATGGCTGGAGAATTTGGATAGACCGAGGATTGAGTTAGTGTAATGAGTAATGTAAATTGTTTAGTGTTGTGTTATCTAGTGGTAGTGTGTGGATGGATGGATAAAAGAGGACCTCATATCACTTCTATCCTCTTTCTGCCTCAATTTTGGAGGGACGCACCGGATCACATCTTTTTCTTTTCTTTTTTTTTCTCTCTCTAGGTCACTGTTAACCCAAGTCGAATGCAAATGAAGCAAGCTGAAGGGATAAAATGGGAAAATTTTTCTCTCCTGGGGTATCACAAACACAAAGTGTCTGTTTTTCTCTGATACTACAAAACTTATATAGGAGCCAAACTAGTTAAAATGTTTTTTTTTATTGTAAATTATAGAATTTATTCATTTTGTTAATTTAGGTTTTGCTTTTTTATGCTTCTTTTGAATTTTGCTTTTAATATTTTCATTTGTTTACCTTTTACTTTTTGTTGCTATATATTTGTTAATTATTCAAGTTTTCGTGTTTACCATATTTATTCATCAAAAGGAAGGGGAAATTCTCTTTTATGATTTAACTTATTAGTATATGGAGAATTAAAATTTTCAAGAAATAAAATTAGACGAAGTTATATAAAAAAAATTACAATGACCAAAGCTTAGATATTAAATTAAATCATTGTCAATAAAAGGTTAGTTACTTCGCAGGGATTGAGTTGATATTCTTTTGAAACGTGAGGTTGAATTTTATTGTTGATGTGAGAATTTTATTAGTAGATAATTTATAATTATTATTGTAAGTGTTCTTTTTAAATCTTGAAATAAATGACTTGTTCTAACCTAGTGAGTTACTAGAACCTAATTCACTTAAATTTTTCAGATCGAAAATTATATTAAATTAAATAAATGAAATGATTAGAGTTTGCATTAAAAGTAAATACTAGACAGTATATGCATTGAAAGTATAAATTATTTTCAACAAGCAACTCGAAAATTAAAATATATACATATATAATAGATTCTTTTTTGTTGCCTGTGAGACTAACTTTTTACATAATTTTTATTATTTTTATTACTCTTCTTCGTTTAAATATTAGTTAGATTTTATAATTTTCATGTAAGAAAATTTATTAAGATAGGTTTTATATTTTGAAATAGTAAAAAAAAAGTTCAAAATCATGCCCTAAAATAAAAAAAAAAGTATTGTTGTTTTAGAAGAACTATTTTCACTCAATTAAAAAAGATAAAAAAATGATTTAAAAAAAAAACATAATCAGCAACATAAAGGCCCGTTTAGGGTGGTTGAGTTTTTAGTTTTAGATTTTTAAATACAATTTTCAAAACAAAACATGTTTAACAAAAATGGAGTTGAAATGATTTTTAAATTATTTTCGAAATACTTTTACACTCATTCAATCAAGAAAAAAGATTTTGTGAATTTGGTTTTTGGTTTAAAAAAATTACATTTTCCACTTTTGACAATGAGACTTTTCTTTTGTCACCATCGCTATCATCACCACAAACACCAACACCGCTACCACCATTGCCACCGACATCACCTTCAATACTAGCATAGCTACCACCACCACCATCAATGTTATCATCATGGTCGTCACCACCAACTTTATTACAACCACCACCAACACCACTAGCATCACTACCACTAACATTTTCATCACCATCACCACCAACATTATTACCGTCACCACCATCAATGTTACTGTCATTGTCACAACCACCACCACTACCAAACAATACCACCATTGTTAGTGTCACTACTACCACAATCACCACCAACGTCATCGCAACCACCACACCGCCATCACTTGTTGTCATCACCACCACTAATACCACCTCTGTCACCGTTACTACCACCAATTTTATCACCACCACCATGTTGTCACTGTCACTACCATCGATATTTCCACTTCTACCGCCACTGTCACCACTACTGCTGACATCACCATTGTCGTCATCACCACACAAAAATATTTTTAAACTAATTTTAATACAATATGAAACTTTCAAAATGAGTTTATTTGAAGTTAATTATATTTTAAAAACTAGTTTAAAATGTTTTTGAAACTAAAACTAAAAACTAGTTGTTATTTTAAAAAAATTTAAAACTCAAAACTAAAAATTACCCCAAACAAGACCTAAAAGACTAAAAGTGTGTTTTAACCTAAACAAATCTTACCGATTCTAGCCATGTAAAGTTTTAGTAGGAGGAATCTAATTCCAAAACTTATCACCCTCCCTCTTTTTCCCTTTAATCATCAAGTCAAGTATAGCTAACCTTATAACTCCATACACTTGAAAATCTTTACTAGGTACATGTTGGATTTTAACTATATCAGTAAGTCTAATATATTCTTCCAGTTTATTAACTATGTTATTAATTTAATATGTTTATCCATTATTTTAACATGTATTGCCACTATTCTTTAAAATATTTATACAAATGTCTCACATATGTGTTCAATATCATCTACAACATGAGCATATTCACTCACAAAGTCAACATAGACTATGTCGCACAAAACTAATTGAAAAGGAAGTTGAAAGTTAAAAAATTAGTTGATAGTTAGAAACTTTTAAGATAACTTATTAAATTATATCTAGTAAAATTAGTTGTTGAAGTAGTTGAAAAATATAAAATAACATATTTAAAAAGGATAATAAGGAAATTGATTAAATATATTAAGGATAAAAAGGAAATAAAAGATAAAAAGCTGGAAGCTAGAAGATAAAAGCTAGCATTTTTAAAAATGATATTTCAAATAATATTTCAAAAAATGACAAAAACTACTTTAAAAAGTTTATTTACCAAACAATTAAATAAATTTTTTTACTAGTAAAAAAATCAGAAGTTAACTAAAAGCCTGAAATAATTTGTTAAACATAATCATACCGGATCAACAATAACATGTTAAAATTTTAGAAAGATTGAAATGGAACAATTTTTTTTTTAAAATGGTCAATTCAAGATTTCACATATTTTAGAAGGACAAAAACATATTTTTATTAAAGAACTATCACTCAAACAATTACAAGTTATATAATAAAATTATAATAATAAAACTAGATAGTACTGCATGGTCCTTATTATAAGACACAATTTTGACAAAAATGAGTGTCCTTTTTATAAGACATTTTATAATTCCTATGTAACATTTATTTGTTTCTACGGGTTATCCTTATTAAAAATTGTAAGTATCTATGTTTCTTATTGATAAAAGTACATAATATTCTTTAACTTAAATATTTTTAATTACCAATAACTAATGATTATTAATAACGATAAAATTAGTATATCAATAAAAATTTTAAAAAATCAATAAAATCAGCTACATTACTAACTTTTTTCATTGTTCCATGTGCATATTTATGTCCAAAGTGTCTTAGGGGGAGTAATTAATTAGCCCAATCATATTTTGATATGTTGAAACTCCTTAAAACATAATCTTTTATAACCTTATAATAAATATTTAAATTTTATTAAATAAAACTTATTATCAATAAAATACTTGATATCTCAATTCAAATACATTTTTTATAGCTACAATCTCACTTCAAATAATTGATACTTAATTATAAGTTTTATTTTAAGTTTATTTTCTACCATATATTACAGTATTTGGTTAATAAATATTAAAAAGAGTTTAATACTATATTTATCATAATATACTAACGAGTTGAATCATCAAAATATCATAATATGTATTTATACAGAAGCCTATGTAAAGAGACATCATTATCGTCTAAAACTAGGTTAATAGTTAAAGGATGAATTGGAATGAAATTAACTTAAATATAAGTTTAGGACGAATTGTCCTATTAAAAAAATTAATTAAGATAAAGTGTATTTTACTCTATTTATTAAGTCAATCTTTGAATAAATAAAAAAACTACTAAGTCAATCCCGCGAGTTATACAAAATTAATAGCAAAAAACTTTAACAAGTGAAATAACAATGACTGAAAGAGGAAAAAGGAGTTGAAGAAAAAATAAAAAAATCCTTGTCAACAACTTCAATGTATGAAACCCAATTTCCACACGTACATAAAGAAGCCTAACCAAAGAGTTTAGCTCTTTTGAGGTGATTCTTTAAACAAGCATTTGAGAGGCTCCACCTCCACGTGGCCTTTTTCCAGCGTTGTTCCTTAATCCTTGATTGCGATGGTTATTTGATTCATGTCTCCACGTTAAGTGGACTTGCTGGAAGCTAGATCCACCGTAAGAGACCTTTTGCTTCTGTCTACATCCTTTTTTGTTTGGATTAAAAGTATAACAAATCGAAAAAAAAGTAAAATTTATTATTTAAATAGATAAAAATTAGAAGAAAAGAAATAGAGCTTTTTTTAATTTATTTAGATGGGTAAAAAGAAAGAAATTTTACAAAAATGTTTTATATTAATTAAAAATGAAATATTACTTGCAAATATGAAATTTGTATAGGATTACTTTTTTAGTATGAATTATTTTATGTATAAAAAATATTTTTTTAAATATTACAAAAATGACACATTTATTCTCATTTTTTTTTTAACCTCTTAATTTACTAAGAGAAAGATACTCTGACTAATCATGTGTTTCATGAGAAAATAAAATTATATCAAAAATTATTTTCATCAAGAATCAAATTCAAAATATTATTCAAACAATTTAATCTATTAATCATTTGTATTCAATCACATTATTTTTCTTCTCTTTTTTTATTTCACAGTCAGAAAAATTATTTTTGGAGTAGATCCCATTAAATTAATTTTCATTCTCCTTAATTTTAGCTTTCTCTCATTTACTTAACTCTTAAAGTCAATATCTATAACTTAAAATTTCATATCATATATTAAAAAAATGAAAAAAATAAGATTCATACTTTATAATGTTTGAAATGAAATATTAAATTTAGAATTCAAATCAAATTTTAAATTTTGTGACTGTGCACGAACATTAACACAATGTTTGGATATTTGGAAGGTAGTAAAATGAAATTACTATATAAAAAAATTTATTGCTATTTCTCTCCGTGTTCCTTTCACAATACCTATTTGGTTTAAAGATGACTTTAGTCTTTGTAAATTTACATTGTTTTTCAATTTTGTTATTTGTAAGGTTTTTTTTATTTTCAATTCTATAAGTTTATATTTTTTTCAATTTAATCGTTTTAAAATTTTAATTTATTCATTTTTTAATTCATGTAAATTTAAGCTTTAGAGATTAAAATACATATTTATAGGAACTAATTTTTTTTAAAAAAAACGTAATCTTACACGAACTAATTTCATATTTAATCCTACCTTTTTATTTAGTAATAGATAAGTGAATTTCCGAAGATACATAGAGGTGCCAAAGGCCCAAGAGTAAGAATTAAGAATCCTTGTTATTGATTTTTTTTCCTGCCCGAACAAATTCTAAAATCAAATCCTAAGTTAATTAAGTCTCTTCCATAATTAGAAGCAACACATTATTATTGTCATTTTATCTGATTATCTTTCGTTCTTTTTTAATTTAAAATGTTCTTTATTGAATAAGTTGGTATCGTGTGTTTAGATTAACTTTAAAAAAACATGATCCCTTGATAGATACCATTATTTATATAAGCAAATTTAAAACATTTATTAACAACCCTTACATAGGCACAAACATAATTTTAAAGCTCGGATAAAAAAAAAAATCCGGACTAACTGGGAACCAAACTGATAAGTGGGTCAAAGTTAAAAATTGGTTTAGGGGAGTTATTATTCATCTCTTGGTAATTGCTCTTAGTTCTTATCAAGAGGTTGAGACTTTTTTATTCCAAAAACATTTTTTCCATGGAATTACCTATTCGTTACCCATCAATTTTTTTCCCTTTATACACAATAGAATTGTGATTTTGTTGTTTATGAGTATAACTGAATCACAACGCCATTGTATTTTTTTTTTAACCCAAACATAACAACAGAATTATGATTTCATTGTTATATTTTATAATATCCCTCTATTAAAATGGAATATTTGTTAACAAAAAATATTCACAATGAAATCTTAAATCCATTGTGATGTTTTTATTGTTCATTTATTGTCTGAGACTATTTTTTTTTTCGTGAAACATATTGACCGAACACCACTTCTTCCAAAACGTATTTATTGAGCAATCGCTTTTCTTGATACACATACCAACTGTATTAAATATAGATGTAATCTAGATGGTTTATGTTTTTTGTGTCATCTGAGCCATTGATATGATATGAGTCACGAGAGAAGAGTAAATCATCTAATATAAATAATAGTAGGGGTTTGATGCAACTCAATACCTTTGCTTGATATTCACCATGTTGCTTAAAACATGGAGAATATATATGCTCTTATGTATCATGATGGTGACATGATTCCATCATCTGAAGGGATATCATTTGAATGTTCTTATGGTCGTTAAGTCATCAAAATAAGTGACCGCATGTCACTTGATGCCTTAAGGCAATTATAGACGACATCGAAGGTTACACAATTTTACTTGATCATTTTCACCATCAACCAATTTACGTTGGTGATGGTTGTATTGAATATAAGTGTATGAAGCTTAAACGTGACGATGATGTAGAAAATATTTTTTATCTTTTCAGAATTTAGTAGCAAATGTCAAATTGAGTTGAATGCAAATTTTGATTGATTTCAAGATAAAATCCTTGCTCTGATGTACAAACCAATGAAACCAAGATTTGTTGATAAGATCATTGATTCAATGCATGTTAGATCTCTATAGTCATGTTTTTACTTTATCAAAATTGTATGTTGTTTGTTTATTTTATTTTCAAAAAAAGTTGTATTATCAGTCTTTGTTAAGTTGTTGTTTATCCAAATGTTTCTTTTATGAATCAATTGAAGAGTTGTTGTTACTACTAGACATGCGTGTTGTTTAAACAGTCGACAAACACAAAAAAAAGTAAATGAAACACATCATCAACCAAAAATACATATATGTCAAAACAATAAAAATATGTTAAAACACAGTATCATCTATAGCCATGGCTGTCAGATCCATACATGATCAATACACTGGTCCCCGTAAGATCGGATCAATGACAAATCAACTAGACCTCCTCCAAATGGAGGTCCAATGATCCTATCAAATGCATGTGTCACTGCTTGTGGCTCTAGCTTTGGCTCTGACGACGGATGTCGTTGGTCACGTGCTGACATAGTTAGCCTCCGATGCCTTTCTCCAACATCCTCCTTGATGTGAGGGGCCTGCGTCCAGCCACGTATGAAACATGTTTGGTCCAAACCATCTGAAAATTAAAGGAAAAACAATTAAACTGTTAATAAAAAAATAACAAAAAATAATTATTATAAATAACAACAAAATTAAAAAAAAAACTTTAATAACCACAATGGAATCACGACTCTATTGTGGTTCTAGCACGAATTACAACGGAATTGTGATTCTATTGTGTGATTTGGCAAAATCTACAATGGAATAACGATTTTGTCGCATGTTCTGGCATGAACCACAATAAAATCGTGATTCCGTTATGGATTTTGCCAGAACACACACAATTTCATTGTAGATTTCTCTACAATAGAATCGAGATTTCATTTGTGTTGTTCAAAACAAAAAAATAATAATAAAATCATGATTTCGTTGATTACAAAACCCAAAAAAAATACCAGATCAAAGGGGCATGCAAAAAGGGAGAATGGAAGGGTTGGGAGGGGAAAGGAAGATTTTGTTTGGGTTGGGTTGGGAAGGGAAGGTTTGGGTTGGAGAATGAATAGAAAGAAAGAGAAGGAGAAGGGGCGAGAATGAGGAAGAAGAAAGAAGCAAGAACAAGAAGGGAAAGGGAAAAGGGAAAAAGAGGGAGGGGTCAGGAATTTTGAAGTTGGGGGTAGAAGGATAATTTCAAGGGAGGTAGAGGTGTCAAAAGCAATTTGTGAAAAAGCCAATAATAACACCCTTGGTTTAAATATGTTATTCTACTTATGATGATATCACCAAGCTAGTCTAAAACTAGGTTTAACCAAGAAAAATTTGATTCCAAATGGACCACACGTGGCTTAAGGTGTTAATCAACACACTTACGTACCATTACACATCGTAAGAATCATTTGTTATATAAATGTTAAATTATAAGGACTAAAAAAATGTTTAAACCTAATATATATTTATATTTTGATTTTATATTACTTATGACTGTTTTATGTTATTTAATTGGTGACTCATTAATTTGGCTATTGATACAAAAATTCAGGACCTTGATTAGTTGGATGACTAGTTGAATGACGGGTCTAATTTTTAAAACGTTAAACTCAAAACTGTCCATTCAGGAGTCAAAGAATATTACTGATTGCCAATGTACCAAAAATAAAAAAATAAAAAAACTAGTACATACTCCCCCTGTTACAAGTTATAGACATGATGTCTCATTTAAACCACATATAGCAAAATAATGCTACCTGCCCCGGCCCCTTAATAGACCCTTTTACTTTAACATGTAGCAATCCCCGTATTTCTATCTCATGTTAGATCTCACAATGGACTTTGCAATGCTACACATCAACAACGCCTTTCCCCATATTTCCATTTCATGTTTTCTTCCTGTAACACCTTTTCCAGTGAGGCCACCTACTCCTAACACCCAATGTTGGTTGCTTTGATTCGTGAGGCCCTTACTTCAAAGCACACAAGATTCATTTCGTGGTGCAATGATATTCACATGATTATCTTCCTTTGCGAACCATGTCCTTATTTGCATTTCCAATTGTATTTACCACTGCAACTTTCATGAATTTCGCTGACTTCTATTCAGGGTCCCATGACAATGATATCACACCTGAGTATAACTAGTAACTATATATATATATATATATATATATATATATATATATATATCAACCCCTTCTGTACCTATTTAAAAATTCTACATTCCCCGCCCTACTCCATGCTGCACACGTACCCAACCCTGCACTATGTAACCTTCCTTCAAAATATCTACCACTCTCCCCAAACATTGTACATTTCCTTTTTTTCCCGTACTTAATTCACACATGATACCCCATTCTTCATTTAATATCAACACATGCTCTAGCATTCATATTAATCCATTCTGAAAATAATGTTGTTGTGTCATCCCTTGCATTAATATTGTTCCATTGCCATAAGCATATCTTTATTTTTATTTTTTATTTTTTCACTTAGACATTCCTCACCTATGTTATGTTATGTGCAGTAAAAATCAAATTACGACTCACCCATGTTAATCAAATCACCATTGCTAGAAATAAGGTATTTTAAGTCGGTCCTACAAGACATTCTAAGAAGGTTTACGACCGTCTTAGAAGGCAGAGTCGTAGTATGGTACTAGTATAACTACGACGGTTATTAAATCGCCTTAGAATATCCCCTGGTCAAAGTCAGTTTTTGTGGCAAACCCGACGTAGTGTTGATGCATGACTACGATGGTTCGGGGACACCCGTCGTAAAGTTGCGTCTGCAGGCAGCCACATCTACGACGGCTCTCAGGAAAACCTGCCTTTGAAATGTCGGTATTCTACGACGGGTGGGAGGCGACCGTCGTAAAAATTGGTCCCCAAGTTGCAACATTTACGACAGGTATTTGCAGAACCGCCTTAGTTTTTTACCAAATCTAAGACGATTATTTTATAACCATCTTAAATTCTGTTTCAATATAAAATGAGAGATATAGATGCTTATTTAGTACATGGTGAAAATCTTGACAGTTTTTTGTTTCTCATGGTACCACAAAATTATATATTTATATTCCTTCTTTTTCCTAGTTTTTGTTTAACGTAGCCATAAGTAGAAGCCATTAAAAAACATAGCATGGAAATATTCATGATTTTGTTACCACTTATCAACCATTAATGCTAATGGACTAAGGTTTGGCATGAAATTCTCTTCAAAGGTGCTAATGATGCATACACTAATTAGTCAAACTACTAAAAGTATAACATTATTGGTTATACATGTTTGATGACAAAATAAAACTTATGAACCCTAAGAAAACAATGTTGAATGTTTAACCTCTTATCAGAAGGGCAGCTAGTTTCCTTTACCTTGTCAAGTGCGAAGGTTGATGCTCCTACTTCGATGGTAAGATCACTAGAGATGTCAGATATTGGCCTGCAAAAAAAAATCTTGCTTAATCATTACATGACATAGAACATAGAAATTTCAACAAGTAGCAACTGCAGGCATACATATTACCAAAATTAAATTTTCAAAGACCATCAAATAACCTTAAGCCACCAACATGTGTTTGCAATTTAATGTAACAATTGGAACTCAAGCCATGTGCTCTCTACAACCCAAAACACAAATTAATCTCCCAATGTCAAAATCTTAGGTAAGATTGGCCCCAACTAAATAAATACAGACTTTGGGCAAGACTAAATACCCATACTACTACAGACACAACATGGTTACATGAGTTTCAATTAAAATTGATATTTCGGGATTATTAGGTTGTGTCATAGTAGTGGAACCTATGAATTCAAATCTAAATGCAAATCTACTGAGAAGGTTGTGCTTCAATTTGGAAAACATAATGGGTTACAAGATTTATTGCTCCTTTTATAGTTGGTCCTTTTGTTTGTCCCAAGCTTCCTGACTCTATTGAAAAAGCTCTGCTTATGGTGTTTGGTATGAAGCCTGCACCTTACTCTACTATGTTTCTTCTTCCAATTTATTTTTCATGTTAAATTAATTCACTTTGATTTCTATCATAAAAAGGTGAACTATGACTTATATGCATGCACTATCTCAAGTGATTTAAAATTCAAGTTTCACTTAAGCTTCTTTGAGTATGCTTCAGTATAACTCTAAAATAAAGCATGAAGAACAAACAATATATAAAGGTAGAAAATATTTTAATAAGCAAAACAGACTTGACAATGACATATACAGAGGCAAGCTAGGCAGATTGATTTTGACCTACAAAGTGTGCGCGACCTCAACCGTTGAGCAGACAGAGGCACGACAGCATGATGGAGTGAGTTCACCAAACGAAGGCACTACAGAGGGCGAGAGGGAGGGAGATTGATTTTCGATCGGGCATGCGCACACCTAGGGCATTTAATTATTTTTAATAAGTCAACAAAGGCAGTTATCAACAAAGACTGTCGTTGTCTTTGTTGAACATTATTACAAAAATGCCACTAGGTCCCATTCTACGTCGGTCTTTTATGACCATAGTAAATTTTGCGACGTAATTCTTAAGTATAACTTCCATAATTACAAAAATGCCACCACGTGGCATTTTAAGGCAGTTCTATAGAACCGTCGTAGATCTTGTGTCGTAAAAAGCTATTTTGTAGTAGTGCACTATGTACAAGACTGTTGTCATCCGACACCTTCTTCCATATGCAACATCATCAAGCAACCCCCAATCAAGATCTTAAAATTTTGGTTGGGAGGAGCAAGATTATTAAGATTGCAATATGTAAATTAAAGGTATAAAAATTATAATATAATTTCTTAAGCATTTAATTATATTATATGAATATTAATTATTATATTAATTAATTGTCTTTTAGGATATAAATATATATATATATATATATATATATATATATATTACTTTATTGGTTTTTTGTAATTTTATACCTTTGGTCTAATAGTAAACATAAAATATTGAAAATATTATTCTTAATTTTTTTAAAAAAATTTCAACAACAACAAAAAATCAACAATATTTGCATAACAATTTTGTAGAAAAAATGCCAATATTAAAAAAAATTACAAGAAAATAAATCATCCTAGTATATATGAAACAAAGATTTATATTAACAAAAGACATCTATGTGTTATATATAGAATTCATCTTATTAATTAATAAAGTAAGTAATGCATAAAAAGTGTTATTCAATCAATCATAAGACTTGATGTTCCAGGAAAAAACAAAAACTTAGAGTACAACATTTTACATAAAATTATCAAATTCATTTTTTATTCTCATCCAATGACTAAAAAATACAACTCAAATAATTAGCGCTACCTAAAAGAATAAATAATTTTTAATTAATTTTTTATAAACAATCTAATGTATTATTATTATGGACCAAAACTAAGTACAAGGTGTATCTTAGTTTGGTTTCACGGGTTTTTGTGTGGTTCACTGTTTTACCCAGTGTGAGTGAGTTCAGCATTCCACCTCCAAAAATCTCATTGCAACAAGTAACAACAATGTATTTAAAAAAAATTTGAGGAATCATCCCTCAACTCCCTGGAGTGTAAGAAATTATGTTGTATCTTTTAATGAAATGTCAAACTAATTTGTCCTAATCAGATCAAACCCACGACTTGGATGAAAAAAACAAACATGCTAACCCATGGATAAAGATGATTTGTTGATATGTTATTTATATATATATATATATATATATATATATATATATATATATAATATAATGATTTAATAAAATTATATATCAACAAAAATGATATCAGGCTAAAAAAACCAAGACTAACATGTGTATATATATGTGTACTCCATCTCTAAGTTAAACACTACTAACTGATTTAATATTTACAAATTTTAATATTTGGTTCAATACATATGCGAGTAACAAGGGAAAAAGAATAGTGGAAGGATATGATCAGACAACAAGCTTAACTTGAAATAGATTGGATGATTGGTTGCTTTGTTTGTGTCTATTCTCTTGTATTGCTTGTGTGTTAACAACTAGGAAGGAAATGAAAAAAAATAAAAATGTGTGTTCCTATTTAGTATCAATCATAATAATTAGTTTTCAATTCCTTTAATTATTTAGCCGTGCAAATCTGTGCAAATCTGTTATTTCCAATTCTGATTTGTTGAGAATTATTAGGAGATTGGTAGCTTGATTCACTACATATTAGGGTTGTTCACTTGTATATATATCACTGGAAACTAATATCAAATTCATTAATAAAATTTACAAACTTATTCCTCTATATGGTATCAGCTTAAACGATCCACCCATTCCCTATTTCTTCAATTAAGGACGTCGTTCCCCACCCTTGCCTCCCATGGCCGACAACAACTCCTTCATTCCCAACCCCCATGAGTCATCCAAACCCCTTGCTTGCATCACTTTCACCAATGTCACCAAACTTCTTCCCAACAATTATCCTAATTGGAAACAACAAGTTGAAGCTCTCCTTGATGGCTATGATCTCCTCCAATATCCAGATGGATCTTTTCCTGCGCCGTCAGAAACGATCCTCACCGCTCCAACATCTTCGACGCCGACTCCGTCGGAAACGACCCCCACCACTGCATCACTTCCGGTAACAACTCAGAATCCTGCTTACCAAACCTGGCGTCGACAGGACTGCCTTATATATGGTGCTCTCCTCACCACTCTCTCTAATGAAGTGGCCTCCCTGGTGTCTCAAACCAAGACCTCGCATGATCTCTGGATCCTTCTCAAAAACACCTATGCCAAAGCATCTCGCAAACCTTTTCTCGGCCGCTGTCAGTGGTGCAACATCAAAGGTCATGTTCTCTCTCAGTGCAAAACCTTCCAGCAGCAGCATCCTAGTGTCCCACCGCCACCTCGTAACTCTCCGGCTCACACTGGACAGGTTCAGGTCAATACTGCAACTGCCGGCCCATCGCAACATGATTTTCTGTTTGACAGTGGAGCGACATATCACGTAACCAATGATCTCGATAATCTGGCGCTTCATCATCCGTACACTGGTCCTGACTCACTGTTTATGGGTAATGGTTCAGGTTTAAACATCACTCATTCTGGAACACTTTTACTTAATGATTTATCCTTGTCTAATGCTTTGTGTGTTCCTTCCATGAAACAAAAAATAATCTCTATCTCTAAACTTACCCAACAAACCAACTCTGCTGTTGTTTTCCTTCCAAACTCTTTTTATGTGAAGGACTTGCAGACGGGTCACACAACCCATAAAGGCTCATGTGTGGATGGACTCTATCTCTGGCCCGCCACCTCACCCTCCGTCCACATGGTTCGAACATAATCCTCTGCATCATGGCATCATAGGCTTGGGCACCCTTCATCTTCTATTTTCAAATTTGTTCAGAAACATTTTTCCTTAGGCTCAAATAAATTTCCGCAATCCGATTGTAACTCGTGTCAAATTAGCAAAAGTCATAAACTTCCATTCCATGAATCCACTCTTAAATCTTGTTATCCATTAGAAATAATTTTCTCTGATGTCTGGACTTCTCATATTTTATCAATTGATGGTCTTCGCTATTATTGCATGTTTGTTGATATTTTTACTCGCTATATTTGGCTATATCCAATGAAACGAAAATCTGATGTGCAAACTATATTTCCCAAATTTAAATCGCTAGTTGAAAATTTCTATCATCACAAAATAAAAATTCTTTACACAGACAATGGTGACGAATATATTGGTCTTCGCCCTTTTTTACTAAATCATGGTATAAGTCATCATACAACGCCACCTCATACACCTGAACATAATGGAATTTCAGAACGCCGGAATCGTCACATTGTTGAAACCGGTCTCTCTCTTCTCCATCACTCGGGCTTGCCCCTCACCTATTGGCCTCACGCCATGACCACCGCCGCTTATCTCATAAATCGCCTCCCAACTCCAATTCTTGGGTACCAATCACCCTATTCTAAATTGCTCAACATTAGTCCGGATTATCATAAGTTAAAGTGTTTTGGATGTTTTTGTTTTCCCTGGATTAAACCATATGCTAACCATAAACTTGCACCAAAGTCTGCTATGTGTGTTTTTGTAGGTTACTCGGCTGATCAACATGCATATTTGTGTCTCGATCCCACAACAGGAAGGATCTACACCTCTCGGCATGTGAAGTTCGTTGAATCTGAATTCCCGTTCAACTCCCTAGTAACTCACGCTAGTCCAAGTCCGGAGCAACAAACAGGCCCACTTCAACTCTCCATCTTACAACCCATGAACCCACCGGAAGATTTATCTCCTGCCCCTTCCTCCCCATCCATCACCAACTCCCCATATATGGCCCAGTCCTCTACCGAACCCACAAACCCCACTCAATCTCCTCCTCCAACCTCACAATCATCCCCGCAACTCTCTGCTCCACCACCCCAAACCATTGTCAACCCAAATGGAGGTGGGATCATCACTCGGTCTAAAAACAACATTATCAAACCCATCCAAAAGCTTAATCTCCATGTCCAAGCCTCCTCTCTCGTTGAACCCAACACCATCACCCAGGCCCTTCGCGACCCTGATTGGCGCTCAGCCATGCAAGCCGAATTTGATGCCTTACACCACAACAACACTTGGGATCTTGTCAGTCGGTCCTCTGATCAAAATTTGGTTGGCTGTAAATGGGTATTTCGAATCAAACGAAATCCAGACGGATCAATTGATCGTTACAAGGCTCGGTTAGTCGCCAAAGGGTTTCACCAACGCTCTGGTTGGGACTATACAGAAACTTTTAGCCCCGTTGTTAAACCGGTGACCATTCGCATTGTCCTAACTCTTGCAGTTCGTCAAGGGTGGCCCATACGTCAGCTTGATGTCAACAATGCATTTCTTCCAGGGACACTTAAGGAGGAAGTCTTCATGATACAACCACCTGGTTTTGTCAACAAAAACTTCCCTGATCATGTTTGTCGCCTCAAAAAGGCACTCTATGGGCTGAAGCAAGCACCCCGCGCCGGGTATACGGAGCTTCGCGTATTCCTGCTCTCCCTTGGTTTTGTCAATTCCACTGCAGATGCATCTTTTTTCATCTACCAAAAACCAGAGGTTACACTTTACTTATTAGTATATGTTGATGATATAATTATGACTGGAAATTCATCTGCAGAGCTGTCCAAACTCATTGCCACACTTGCTGCTCGGTTTTCGTTAAAAGATCTTGGATGTCTCAGTTATTTCTTGGGTGTCGAAGTAATTCCTTCCGCTGCAGGAATGTTTCTTTCACAAAGGAAATATATCATTGATCTGCTACATAAATCAGGCATGACAAATACAAAACCAGCATCCACTCCTTTGTCAGCGAGTGTTCAATTACTTAAGGATTCTGGTGATCTCCTACCCTCTCCAAAGGAGTACCGCACACTGGTTGGAAGCCTTCAATACTTGAGTCTTACACGTCCAGACATCGCCTTCAGCACTAACAAACTCGCACAGTTCATGCAAAATCCAAGAACGGCGCATTGGTCTGCACTCAAACGAGTGCTCCGATATTTGGCGGGCTCTTGTGACAAAGGAGTCTTCATCTCAGCGACTGCTCCTTTGACCTTTCATGCCTACTCGGATGCTGATTGGGCTGGTGACAAGGATGATTATGTTTCAACCACTGGTTACTTGTTGTATCTCGGTAACACTCCCATCTCCTGGAGCTTCCGCAAACAACGTTATGTTGCTCGATCATCAACTGAAGCAGAATACAAAGCCTTGGCTGACACGGCTAGTGAACTATTATGGGTTCTTTCCTTGTTCACAGAACTTGGTCACATGCCCACTGCCAATCCAGTCATATACTGTGACAATCTTGGTGCCACAAATCTCAGTGCTAATCCTGTCTTCCACTCTCGGATGAAACATATAGCCTTAGCCTACCACTTTGTCCGAGAACATGTTCAACATGGCAAGTTTCGAGTGTCTTTTGTGTCTACCAATGATCAACTTGCTGATATTCTAACAAAGCCTCTGCTTCGCCCTCGGTTCGAATCGCTACTGTCCAAGTTGCATCTCTCATCCAGATTATACAACTTGCGGGAGGATATCAATCATAATAATTAGTTTTCAATTCCTTTAATTATTTAGCCGTGCAAATCTGTGCAAATCTGTTATTTCTAATTCTGATTTGTTGAGAATTATTAGGAGATTGGTAGCTTGATTCACTACGTATTAGGGCTGTTCACTTGTATATATATCACTGTAAACTAATATCAAATTCATTAATAAAAGTTACAAACTTATTCCTTTATATTTAGTTGTTTGGTTTTGTTATTAAGCACAATCTTTCTAATCCACTCTTTATTTTTACCTTGTTTGTCCAAAGACAAATTTATTCAATGATTTTTTTTTATGATTATGTTATTGAAAGAGTTTAATCATCTTTGGTAACTCTTTTAAATATAAAGACTTACAAAATTTTATGATTTTTTTAATAATTTTCAACTAACCATAGACTATTTTTTTTTGTTGGTACAAGAAGTAGCAATGAGCTATTTGACCATTTTGTTAGTCTCCCATTTCCATATCATTCTTCCCTAAAATTTTATATTTAGACATGTTGAGTGAAAAGTGATTTAAGTGATTTTAAAAATAAATACTTTAATTGGACTGTTCTATACAAAGGACATTTTATATAAAATTATAAAGTATGAAAATATTTATATAAGTTAGTTATTAAATTTAAAATAAATTTTTTTGGAAATAAGATGAGAAAATAAAAATTAATAAAAAAAATAACTTAATAACTTACCATCATAAGTTTCTAAGTTTTACTTGCAATAAAAGGGTTTTTCTCATAATTTAATTTTATCACTTTGATATTTTTTTTCCAAATAAATTAGAATATTTATTTAAGAGAAACCTTTTACACTTAAAAAAATATTCCCATGGAATTCATCAGTACGCATGTACTTATTGTTGTCCTCTCCTATTTTATTTGTTATATATATATAAAGCTGTTTGGTTATGATGATTTTTTTAGTTTTATTATTATTAAGTGAAAAAATAAAATTAATAGAATGAAAATAATATCCAGTATTTCTGGGACCTTGAAATATGAAAACAATAATACTATAACGGTGACGTTCTAATTCATTAAGGTTGAAATATCAAAGCAACAAGCTCAAATTTCTTCCTACTATATTTTTTGTCTCTATAAATATAATTTAATTTAATTTAAAATTTTTAAGATATCTTTATTCCTCATAAATTTTAAATTTTTTAAAATAATTTCTCTTGTCATTTGGTTATTTATAGTCTGAAAATGTTAAGAATCACATAGTTTTCTTAAATTTCTCTCCATCTATTGAGTAGAAAAAAATCTTTCTATCGATAATTTATTTTTTTTCTTATTTTATTATGCTAGTGTGTAGTCCCTCAGAAATTAACATTTTGTTTTTATTTTAATATATACAATTTTATATTATTTAAGATAAATATGAAGTATTATTTATTAGTACGTAAATTTATCAATTATTTGTTTTAATATTTATTGTCATAAAAAAGGAATATAAATTTTAAAAATATTAGTAAAATTAAGTATGATGTTGCTTATTTTCATGTTAATATTGTAGTGAAATTTGTATTTTTAATATATGCGTATGTATAAATCGATCACTCAAATGATAATTTTTAAATACAAATATTGTATAAAAAATACCAATAATGTTTACCAATATGATTTGATAGTCTGATAGACTAAATTGTTAGAAAGAATAACAATGGTATGAGGTGATCTAATAGTAATTCCTCATCATCATCAAATCATATGAAAGTACACCATTTGTTTATCTCATACTTGGACCAATGTTTTCTTATGCTGGTATCCATGTATATGTATAAATATTTGCAAGTATATGAACGATATTCATGAATATTTCTTAAAATAAAACTTTAAAATAAAAATAAAAGCAAAATTAAATTAAAAATTATCAGACCAATATTGTAATGATATTAAGAGAAAATATTCACTTAAATATTATAGTGAGCATTAAGAATCCAAAAATATTTTTTAAAAGAAATTATTACTAACAACTACTTGAATTAATTAATAAAAAGTTTTAATACCATATTAAATCATTTTAATTATTAAAAAATAGGGTTATTTTTAATATAATAAATATTTCTATTTCACTTTTTATATTTTTTCTATAAACAATAATAATAATAATAACAATTTTGATTATAAGTCTTATAAAGATAATAATTTAAAATTATATAATGTTTTATTGAATGTCTTGAACCATTTCTTTCATCTCAATTAATTATCATTTCAATTCTATTTAACAAAATAATTGTTATTTATACAAATAAAATTTGTCATGTTTAAAAGTGATTTTATAAAACTAAAATAATTAGTATATGAATAATTTAATAAGTATCTTATAAAAATATGAAGAAGAAATTACAATGAAAATCTTATATGAACCATTTTTTGGAAATTATCAATTTACAATAATAAACGTATTAAAATAGATAAAATAATCATCATTCGATAATATTTATACTAACCTAGAAAATCAATTAGTAAACCTGAAAAAAAATTAATTATTAGATCAAATGAAATTGATTATTTTTTATAATAAACATCAACCCATACATATCAAGAAATAGATATTATATAACATTTTATCACATACATCCTCCATAACTTAAAGGGATTTAGATAAACTTATAGAACTATCTACCATCACATATAGACCTCTCTCACAAGAGACAAAAATCAAGAATAAACCATTTTAAGATAGATGTAAACCAATTTCCTGTTTTTTATATGACTATTTGATGTAGGTTAATTAGAAATGTATAAATGAAAATATCATTATATATTAATAATTAGGATGGTAATTTAATTGAAATAATTAATACATTTTATGGAAATGAGTATTCAGAAACAATATATTTACAAATTTGTAAATTGATTGTGATATTTTTTTAACGTCCTAATTTAATTCCGTAATACTGTTCAATTGCGTAAAATCTTTAATTGATTTGAATATTTATAATTGATTGAGATTAGTATTTGTTTAAATTAATGAATTTTCATAATAAAAAATATATTGATAATAATAAAAATATTTAAAAATATATTAATTTTTTTCTTATTTTAAATTTAATTATAACAAAATTAATATCTAAAAAATATTTTATTTTTTACTGTTTAGAATTAATTAATTTTATAAACGTAGTTTTAAATTCAGTTTAAACATACATATTTTTAAAAGATCTTAAATGTGTGATTTAAATATTCATCCGATTATCCTGAACAAAATTAGAATTGATTGAAAATAATTAAAATTAAATATTTATTAGTTAGATTACATATAATTGACATATAACATAATGAAAATACTAGTTAATTACCTATTTTTACATTAATTAATTATAATAAAATTTTCAAATTAATAAATTTCAATTTTATTAGATTATGACAGAACTACATATTATAACAAAGTCTTTTTACTGCTTAACTATACAATTTTGCATTTATTTATATAATTTTTCAAATTGAATTAATTTTCATATTTTTTTATGAATTTAAAATTTTCATATTAATAGAACACAAACATTTTTATTAGAAAAGTAATTATTTTTAATTTATACATGAAAGATTTATTAAAAAATTTCTGTTTGTAAATTTAATTATAAAAAGCTATTCTTTAACAATATACTAAAAATATTTTTAATGACCAATAAATATTTTATATAAAAACAAATTAATTAATAAACATATTTTTTAAATACAGTTCAAATTATAAAAAAATAGTTAAATGAAACAATTTTTTATGACCAATAAATATTTGAATTTTAAAATCAATTTATCAATTAATTATATAATTAATTTGTCCCAGTTATATTAATTATTCATTACGCACTAATTTGTGACATTCAAACCTTAGAAAAATTACCTTGTTTCGGCATGTCTCATTTTAAAATCTTAAATTTATATATATATATATAGATAGATTTTATTGTGACGGAGAAAACAATTCAGCTTAAAACTATATTATTGACATGCTTATCAAGATTAAAAATGCAGATGTTTGGTTTTAGAAAACTAAAATGAAATTTAATCTTAGAACCACATTTAATTAGAAGTTGAAAAGAAGTGTAGTTTTTATATTAAGTTGAAATTTTATAATATTTTTTCTATAAAATTATTTTTAAAACAAAAATATAAAAATATAAGTCATTTTCCTTCAAATCTAATTGTAATAAAAATCAATTTTATAGAATAAAGATCCATTTAAAATCAAGTTTACAAATACTGCCCAAACACAAGTCAGTAATACTAAAATTATAATCCAGGGGAATAAATTTTAAATTTCCAGTAGTTGACCTCCAAGCCCAGAAATACCAAATGGGAAGAAGACCTTCCTGTAATACTAGATGGGAAGACCTTCCTGTTAACTGAAACAACAGCAAGTAGTTACATATGTACAATGTATACTTTTCTATAGTTTAATGAATTGTACTATTTACAGATGTGAAATGAAATCCATATAATCCAGTCTTGCGACCTCTCAAAGCTAATTTCTCATTTCAACCCCATGTTTTTTGGGTAAATGCAGAAATAGCATAAGTCCTCCAAGTTCTTAGGACATTAAGTCGTCCCTCAATGAGATTTCTCCTACAAAGATGACTATGACTCCCCAGTTCTCAGTTAACCCACCTGCAATTCCTCTTGACAACATATATACCAAGAACCTCGTGCCATTAAAAAATTACCCTCTCATGCATGAATTATGAAACCCAAAATATCAACAGTGCACAAGTTCCGAGCAACAAGCAAGATCACAACTTCTAAATTTCACTCCTAAGATGAGCTTTCTAAGTGAACTACTACCATAAACCACACAAAGGGTCATTTAGATTAATGAAGGACAAGCATCGCCATTTCACCGTCAGGCATCTGCAGGTTGCATACGTTTAGGACCTTCTGGCACATTTCTGGAGGAATTTCCATCAAAAGATCTGAGACAGCTAATTTGTGCTTCCTCTTTAGTTCATCTAACTCCTCTCTTTGTTTAACCAACAAATTCTCCAATTTAGTTGTTATTTGATTGATGTATTCCGTTTCAGAATCTTTTAGACTTCGAGATATTTCTTTCTGAGAAGATTTTTCACTAGTTGCTCCCGATGTAATACTTATCTCACTGGAAGGGGAATCAGCAATCTCATCACATTCCCGCTCAGCAGTACCATCAACACAATCATTAGCTGAAATATCACCATTTGTAATCAGGTTGCCTTCCTCAGCATTCACACCTGTTTCATTAGACAAGATTGAAGTAAAATGTTGAGATGGAGAGTTTCCTCCAACTCCCCTTGGTGAATCTGACCAGTACCTACGACCTGAAGGTAATATTTCTAATGCAAGACTGCCAGGAGAAGCAATGGAATCATTTTTCATAGGAGAGGTCTCTGGCCTAGTTTCAGAGGTACAGCTTGAATCTTGATGGTTAATGTCAAGAGGAGTTTCACTGAAATTCCAACTAGGAATGTGATATCGAATTTCAGAATCAATCATCCTAGCAATAGTTGTAACATCTTGATCAGTGAGTTCCAACTCCTCAACCATTTCACTAGCAACAGAGATTGATGTGTCTGCTTCAATATCAAAAGGAAAGTGGATATTGCGAATATTACCTACACGGAAATGAACATCAGAACCAACGAAAAAGCAAATAGATAAACCCTCTTTGGATTAAAAAAAAACAAGATAAAATTGAGAGAAGACCTGAGGAATCTGCAATTCGCAATTTTAAAAATATTGTATGATTATCTCTCCTCTGACCTTCCACCGTGAATTCCCTACTTGGCTCAACAGCTATATGAGAACTATTTCCTGCATTCGATACATCAGATGGTAAACAAAATAAGATAGTTAACTATAAAATTTAGATGCAGATTATATTTACCTGAATGATGGGTTTGAGATCTTGAAGATTGACCTACACTATCATTATCATTATCTGACTGAAGGAAGGGATCCATCAGGAGGTCTTTTGCAGACAACCGTTCCGATACATCAGCAATACACTTTTCAATAAATGCTTTAACTTCAAGATCCGCCACCTTTGCCAATGACGCTGGCTTTATTCCCTATGAGAAAAGGAAACACCAATAATGAACATAAAGATAATAAAAGACAATAAGGGTCCGTTTGGTTTGAGAAAATGGTTTTTTAACTAATAATTGAAAAAACACCTTTTTTCTGCTTTAACTTTGCTTCCTATTTTTAAAGATTAAGACGAGAAGGTGAAAACAATATTCCTTGAACCAAACAAGTCCATAAATACCAGGAGTACCATTCAACCAAAGACTTCTGAACAGTTATTTGATTCTTTGCACAACATATCAACAAGACTATATAGACAGACAAATATATTTTTATGATTGAATAAAAAATTTCCAGAATAATATTTTAATTCTACAAGTTTTACAACCCTTAAAGGCTGTAATCTAACCACTTCTGAAGTCCACTTAAAACCTCTAGATCATATCTCAGCAATTTCATACATAAGAAAAGCTATAACATAACATGATTTTTACTGAAGATATGTTAACCATTATTCTCTGAAGAGGAGCACTATTGCCACTCCTTCTAACACTCTCTTTATTGGAGACTACAATATCATGAGCAGGGCTCAATAAGTAGGAAGTGAGACCATAAAATTTTGTGATTTCCAATCAATTCCAACCAATTCTGGAGAGTGTGTTCAAATGAATGTATTCCTAGAATTTCTCATTCCCTAGAAGCAAATTAAAATTTGGATTCAGAAACTGGAGAAGAAGAAAAAACACCAATTCAGGTATTCTAGGATTTGTTTTTTTGTCTGTATGCCATCCAATACTTTTGACTAGCTGACTGATAAAAACAAGCAATGGGGGCAAAAAAGAGCTATAATTTGGACTGTATAATTTAGTAGTTCAAAAACATTCAGATCATGAAAATGTCATGGTTTTACATCTTATTTACAGAAGGACCAGCAGAAGTGGTCTTATGATCTCATATTCTTATCAAGCTGAAGTGTAAATTGTTGTACTATTATCCAAAGGGTTTGACAAACATCACAGACTCTAAAAAACTAAAGAGCTTTAGCAGTTCATTGAATATTATATACATCTACATTGAGATGGAATTAATAATTCTAATACCAGTGTGCATCACATGTTAAGTAAAAACATGAGTCTTGTAAGAAAAAAAAAAGCATGTTAAGTAAAATAGTCCCAACATTTTGAAAACAGAGCACTTCACTTACAGATGTCACTTTCTTGTATATTTGAGCAGCATTGGTACATTCAATATATGGGTACTCAACAGTTACCAACTCTAGCAAGCACATGCCAAAAGCATAGATGTCAACAAGCTCATTGTATTCCTCTTCATAAAGTTCTGGGGCCATGAACTCAGGGGTACCTAGACTCATAGTAAGAATTACAAATGCTTTCAGCAATAAGATACCCACAGTACTCCACATAAGAAAAGGGTAATAATAAATGTAATAATTTCACAGGAAACGTTACCTATGACACTGTGAGCTGAATTGGCCTGTTGAAGGATAGCCGCCAATCCTAAATCACCAATTTTCACCTCCCCTTGATTCCCATTGACAAAAATGTTATCGCACTTAAGGTCTCGGTGAATAACCGGTGGATTGTGACTGTGAAGATATAAAAGGCCTTCCAAAATCTGCCTAGACCATTTCTTCACAGCTCTCAAATCAACGTGCTTATGTTTCTTCCGGTATCTAAATTACGAAAGTTAAAAACTTAAACACCAAAGCTTACCAAAGTCATAAATAAAAACCAAACAAGAAGCCAAAAGAGAAGAGACTCACTGGCGCAACGTTCCAGAGGTGAAAATTTCAGTAATGAAGTTGATGTTCTCATTCTTGGTGTCAACCCATGAATTGTAAAACTTAATTATATTCTTATGCTTCAAAGTCTTGAGCAAATGAACTTCTGAATAAAGTCGCTCCAAATCTTCAGAGTTACGCAACAGATCCGCCACCTTAACCTGATTCCACGCCACTTCAATCCCTTCCAACTCATCAAACGCTCGATATCTACATTCCCATTTCACAGTTAATGGCAAACAAGAATCCCAAAACGAATCCATGCTACTTACATACATTAATATTTATTGATTATTATTGATTAAGCGTAGAAAAAATCAGAAACAATAAAAGGATACACTTTCTTGAAAGCCCCTTTCCCTAAAACTTCCTTGTACTGCAGAATAATACAGCAAAGAAAATCAAATCAATCGAACCAATCATTTTACAATACAATGCAAAACTAATCAATAAGCATTAGTTAATTAATAAAACTAAATAATGAAAGGGAAAAATAGAATGCATGAAGGATCAGCATTGAGCGTGGTGGAATTTTCAAACTGACCCGACCATAGCGACCCGTGGGATCAACCTCAACAAACTCGATGTCAGGATCGTCGAGGTCTAGCTCGGAGGAATCCGGCGGCATTGGCGGAAACCCTAGCTATGTGGAACGAACAACGTCGTCGATTGTTGTTGGGAATAGAAAACGAACAAAAATTATTGCAGTTGATATTTAATGGAATTACGAAGAACACGATGGTATTAGGTGCGGGAACAGTTAAGGTGGTGATTGTAGTTGTTGTTGGGAGGGTCAAAGCTGAAAATCAAATGGCATTCATTAAAACGACGCTCCCTTTTCGTTGTGGTTTTGATTTCTTTGTTGCAACGAAGATGAAGACGACGAGGATGTGTGAGTGTAGGTGACACGAGAAGCAACTAACATAATAAACATGTTATTGTTATTAGCTTAGGCAGGTAAGTCAAATACTAATCTTTTATAGCATCCAAGACAAGTTGGTCGGCTACTACTACTCTCATTTATTCATTTGTCAGTTTTAAGATATTAGGATTTAGGATCGGATCATTTTATGGGTTTGGACTAGGTTAGGGTTTGGTTTTGGTTTTGAGCTTCTTCACTAATGACTCAGCCCGTTGAGTTTTTTTTTAACAATTACAATTATAATAAAAATTCATTTATATAACTATAAATTATAATTATAATAAATAATTGTTTTTAACATTTAAATTATATTTTAGATTTATGATAAATAATTTATATTGTAAAAGTAAAACAATGTTACTTTTAATTATTGGTAGTTTAAAAAAAAATTAATTAGAAATAAAGATATTAAAAAATGAAAAAGAGATATTAAAGATATTAATTTTAAAATTCACATTAGAATTAAAGATATTAAAAATCTAATCTTGTCAAAGAAAAGTTGTTAATATTATTCTTGTTGAAAAAATGACAGCCAAAAACACCTTCGTCTAAAATAACTTTTTAAATTTATATAGAGAAAGCCACAAATACATATTTCACTATTTTGATGATATAAAATTTAAAAGAATTTAAAATAAAAAATTATATATATATATATATATATATATATATATATATATATAAATTAGAATAAATTAAATGAGATTAATTTTATGAGCTATTTTTTAACTAGAGTATTTTTTAGAATTTTAATTCAATAAGAAGTTTTTAGGATTTTTTTTCTTAATATATCATCTCATTCCATTTATGATTTTCATCTTTATTTCTAAATTAAATTTAATATTTTTAAAACATTATCAATAGTTAAAGTAATCTTTATCCCAATATAAATTGTTTTGTTATAAATTTAAAATATAATTTATAGATTTAACATATTATTTTGAAAATCGGATTACCGGACTTGTCACCGATTCATCTACTCTAAAAAACCTGGATTATTTTAGAATCCGTATGTACCGGTCAAATCGACCAAAACAAAACTAGTTTAAACTAATATTTCTAAGAGAAAAAATATTTTAAATTTTTTAAATTTAATATAAAGGGAATTATTAATGCGCACACATCTTTTTTAAGTTGGAGGCATTAGTAATGTACACAGAAAATTTAGGACAAAAAACCATTCTTTTTATTTTAATTTATTTATTTTAGGACATTATGGTAATTTTAGATATTTAATTAAAAAAACAAAAAATCCTGCAGCATCATCAACCGCATGGACAAAAAACGTTGCCATGGGCTTCGTGCCCCCACAACCCAAACTCCACTGCAGGGACGGACGGAGGCAGAAATAAATATCAGGGACTAATTTTAAAAATTAAAATTTATTCAATTAATAAATGTATATAAATATTAATTTTAAATAAAATACTAATAATATGTGTTTTCCAAAACAATTCAATGACATAATAGAAATAGAAATATATTCAAATAGAAAGCACATTAAATATTTAAAAAATCTATTACAAATGCCTACTTTGCTTTTCCAAAACTTAATCAATAGTGTTAGAGGCATGTTAGAGCATCACAATGGCAATAAAAAAGATCAAGATGAGAAGAGAAAATAATAATAGAAGAAAATATATTTGTTAACCTGTCTCAAAATTCAAGCTGTGAACATTGTATATAATGTTCATAATTAAGCTTGTCCCATTGACGAAAGATAATAAATAATTTTAAATTCTCAAATAAATTATAATCAACTCAACACAAAGGAAGACTAATAATGTCTTTTGATCCCAATTACAATATTTATAAACTTTAAAATAATATAAAAAATATAAAAGTAAAATTTATTAAAAATAAAAAATAAATGAGGCTCAAATAATTTTTACTAAAAAGAGAAAAAAGTAATATTATTATAATAAAATCTATTCAAAAGGAAGTAGAAGATTTGTTTTAAAAAAGAAATAATGTCATTATCATTAAAAAAGACTATAAGATAATTATTTTATAGTTTTTTTTAAAAAAGTAACATTTAAATATAATTATTTCTAGAATTAAACTATAAAAAATAATTATGTAAAATTTAAAATATTATGTATATTAAAAAATAAAACTAAGAAAAAGTTAGGGGACAAACACATGCTTCCATCCCTGCTCCACTGCATGGTTGTCGAATATTCGTTCTCCGTTGTCGTTCATGGCCACGCTGGCAACGTGTTGATTGGCGCCACACTATGCCTTGTGGCGGTGTTCAATGGTTGTGAACGGCGCATGAAAGGTTAGGTGGCGCCGCTAGTACTAATCGGAGGCCACACGTCGAGACATGGCACGATGGTCCAATTTCCTTTGATGATCCTTATGGACAACCCTAAGGTTCTGCGTTTGATTTCTTACAGTCGCTGGAATATTCATGGTGGTGGCAGGAGGAGATGCATTGATACCTGTGATACAAAGGAGAGACGAGAGAGAAAACTGGGATTTTTTTTTTGTTTTTTAACTATATATCTAAAATTATTATAATATCCTAAAATAAATAAATAAAAATAAAAAAATGATATTTTTGTCCTAAATTTTTTTGGTGTACATTAGTAATTGGTTAAAATTTTTATGATTGGTTAAAATTTATTAAAAATTATTAATTTAAATAAATTCTGTCTTCTCATTTAATATAAATTAATTTTAAAAAATCAAGAAAGAAAATCTACTCAATGATGATTTTTAATAAATTTTGAACAATTATAAAAAGAGGATTTAAGATAGTGTTAAGAGAGAATACTCACTCCTTCACCGGTTAAGGAGCAAATTTACCAGTAACAATAAGTTTGTTACTAGGAAAAAAATGAATAAAAGAATATTTAAAAATGAAATAAAAAAATAAATTTAAAAGCAGAACAAAAAAAATGATGTTTTGTTACTGTACAATAACATGTTTAGATACCTTTAAAATTATGATAACTATCTCAAAAACTATGGTATCATCATGATTTTTTCAAAGTAATCACATCCATCATAATTTGATAATTGATTTTGATTTATCTCACCACCATCCATACATGCTATAGGTAGGTTGTGTTTCCCTTTTTTAATTTTTTTTAGAATATGTTCCTTTTCGTCACTGTGTAGATTCATGACTATATTTCAGAATTTGCATTCGCATCCATGATTCAACCATTTTTATCCTCTCAAATTAAAAAGACAATTTTTTTAAGTTCTTTCTTTTATCTTGTTCTTCTTATTGTAATCTGAAACCCGTTCAACTTCCTCCAATGTCTCACCACCATTTATTCCCGACAGCAATGCTCCCTGGGTCATCACTTTGGTTTCATGTGCATGAGTTTCTAGATCTGAGATTAAAGGAACCATGAATGTTTGTGTTTTTGTTGGTGGTGAAGAAAGGGGAAAGAAGGGCTACAGGCGGCGATGGTGTCAGAGAGAGGAAACCGAAAAGTAAGGTCACAACACGAAAGGCATGGTTGACGGTGAAGGAGGGGAGGTTGTGAGTGTTGCGGCGGCAGTAGGTGTCATAGGTTCAGATTTGAAAAAACATACAAGAAAAAATGAAATAAAAATAAATAAATATCAAAACAAAAAAATCAAATGTGTTACTGTGAAATCCGATCCGTGGTAAAGATAGTCAATTAAAGATAATAAATTAGTGGGTCAATAATAGGTCAGGTTTGATCTCTCTTCTATATTAAAAAATTAAAATTATATATGTATATATTATATATAAGTATAATTAATATTAGTTGATTAAAAAAAATTCAACCATAATTTTATATTTTAAAATTTAAAATAATAATTAAAATATTAAAGTTAATAACTCAAGTGAAATATATTAATAATAAAAAAATGTAAATAATAATTAATTAAATTAAAATACAAAGTTCAATTTTCACGTGAACAAAAAGAATACGCACAAAACTTCTATATTTCTATTATTGTTTTTTGCACTCTTATTATTTTATCATCTTAAATTATATGCATAAACAATCATAATAAAATTGATCCGGGTATGCCACCGGATTAATTACTAACCGGTTTCAGATAATGAATCGGATCCGTCTAATTTTTTAATATTATATCCTAGGATAAATTTTAATGCTTCAGCAGTGTGGGAGAAAAATCAGTACTTGGCCTTAAAATCCACCCAAGTAGGGCAAATTTCCCCATCTGGGATTCTTTTACAAAATATTTCCCTAGATGGGGTTCTTTTCAAAAATTTAACAAGGGGGGGTTGTTTTGTTACGTAAAATGCATGGAAATATAGCAAACCGCCATTGGCAATGGCGGTTTGCTGACCATCTCCCACGTGGCAAGGAAAACGCCAGTGGTGATGGCGATTTCTACGACATCTGCAAATCGCCTCTCCTTCTGGCGAGTCCGTGCACAGGTGAGCAAACCGCCAGTCAAACTGGCGGTTTTGCTTTTGCAGCCCTAGGTTCCAGCTTTTTTGAGGTTCCAGCTTTTGCAGGGGTACGTTTTTTCAGGTAGGGAGTTGCAACTGCCATTGGCAACTTGAGGGCAAGTTGCAACTCCTACCAGCGAGTTAGGGAAGAAGAAATAGCCAGTGCTGGTAGCGATTTAAGTGCTATATAAGCTCAAATTCTCAATTCTTATCTCAACGCTGCGTGCTCAAATTTTAGTTTTTAAATTTGTTGCTTATTCATCTCAACGCTGCGTGCTCAAATTTCATTGCTTCTTCAACGTTGCTATAGTCAGATTTAAGGGCGTCAAATTCATTTTAAAATTGTGAGTGTCTAAGAATTCCGCATAAAATTTTGTATTTACTTGTTCAGTTTTAAATATTTGAATGAGACTATAATTTGTGTTATAATTTTGTGAAAGTAATTTTTTTATTATGAATAATTAATTATATTATATATAGAAAATTAGGTTATATTTTAACAGAGAATGCATTCCTATTGATCATATCATAAAGAAGCTCCTTAACACTCTAATTATAAATGATTGTAAGAAAACCTTTTAGTGTGTGCTTGATTTAAGGCGATGAATTAAACTTGAAATTGATTTCAGCTGAAATGAGATGAAAGTGGTAAGGTGAAGCATTTGATAGGAGTGTAATAAGTATGAAAGTTTTAGAAAATAATGGGTGCCTCCATGGGCGAACAAAACTTTCGCAAAATGATATAAATTGGGGTAAAAATAAAGGTACTGGGACAAGCAAATATAAGTAATTTTTTAAAGTAATTATTTTAAAGTAATCTCGATACAAACTAAAGTTTTGTATTTGCTTGTTCAGTTTTAAATATTTGAATGAGGCAATAATTTTTTTATTTGTTAGTTTCCAGTAAAATAATTTGTATGCTAATTTTTTTTAAGTAATTTTTTATTAAAAGTAAATTTCAGCTTTGAAGTAAATTTTTTTTTAGTTCTTATTTTGCAGTAAAATAATTTACTGCAAAATAAGAACTAAAAAAAAATTTACTTCAAAGCTGAAATTTACTTTTAATAAAAAATTACTTAAAAAAATTTAATCCTGCCTAGGGTAGCTTTGCTTTTCTTAGCCGGTCCCAAGCCCGGATAAAAGGAGAGGGTTGTGTTAGGCTTTCGACAGCCAACGTTAAACTTTATCGAATCTCTATGACATGGATCAATTACGTAATAATGTGAATGCTAGGTCGTTGCCCGGAAGCAACGCGCTGTATGGCTCGAGTACAGTGTCAAAAGAGCAAGGGCCGCTGCATCGCCGCCCGGATGTAGTGAAAAGTAAGCAAGGGTTCCCACATTTTCGTGAACGGGTGTGGGTAAAGAAGCTAGTTCATGACAGGAGGATTCGCTTTGGTACATGGAATATAGGCACACTTACTGGAAAATCTATGGAAATAGTGGATGTTATGGTGAGGAGGAAGATCAATTTTATGTGCCTACAAGAAACTAAGTGGACAGGTGAAAAAGCGAAAGAATTAGACAACTCGGGATTTAAGCTGTGGTATACGGGAAAAATCAGATCAAGAAATGGGGTAGGGATTATTGTGGACAAGGAGTGGAAGAAGGATGTCGTGGATGTAAGAAGAGTAGGAGATCGTATCATAGTCTTAAAATTGGTAGTGGGACAGGACACCTTTAATGTTATTAGTGGGTACGCACCTCAGGTTGGGTTAGCAGAACACTTTAAGGCAAAATTTTGGGAGGATCTAGAAGGGGTACTTCAGGATATACCCCAAGGAGAGAAAGTTTTCCTAGGAGGGGATCTCAATGGACATGTAGGTAGCGTGGCTAGAGGTTTTGAGGGGGTGCATGGGGGTTTTGGCCTAGGGGAGATGAATGGGGAGGGTAAATCCATCTTGGAGTTTTCGGAGGCTTTGGATCTTTCTATAGCCAATACATGGTTTAAGAAAAGAGAGGAACATCTTATCACTTACAAAAGTGGAGGGACATGTTCTCAGATAAATTTCTTCCTTATCAGGAAGTCTGATAGGAAGTATTGCTTGAACTATAAAGTTATCCCGGGAGAGAGCTTGACTACCCAACATAGAGTTTTGGTTATGGATGTAAGAATTAGAGATAGGACAAAGAGAAGAAGTCCTCTGGTAGCACCAAGGATCAAATGGTGGCACTTGAAGGGTGAGAAACAAGGAATCTTCCAACAAAAGATATGGAAGGGTTGGTGGGGATAATCACAAGGAAGTGCAAATGATATGTGGAACAAGATGTCCCAAGAGATTATTAAAGTGGCTAAAGAGACGTTGGGTGAATCTAGAGGTTTTGGACCTAGGGGTAAAGAATCGTGGTGGTGGAATGAAAATGTTCAGAGCAAAGTTAGAGTAAAAAAGGAGTGTTTCAAGGAGTGGTCTAGGTGTAGAAATTCTGAAACTTGGGATAAGTATAAGATAGCTAGAAATGAAACCAAAAAGGCAGTGAGTGAGGCAAGAGCCCAAGCTTTTGACGGACTATACCAAGCTCTAGGAACCAAGGACGGAGAAAGATCTATATATAGGCTTGCTAAGGGTAGAGAGAGGAAGACTAGAGATTTGGATCAAGTAAAGTGTGTTAAGGATGAAGAAGGCAAAGTCTTAGTGCATGAAAAAGATATCAAGGAAAGGTGGAAGGTGTATTTCCACAACTTATTTAATGATGGATATGGATATGACTCTAGCAGTCTAGACACAAGAGAAGAGGACCGGAACTATAAGTACTATCGTCGGATTCAGAAACAGGAAGTAAAGGAAGCATTGAAAAGAATGAGTAATGGTAAGGCGGTGGGGCCAGACAACATACCTATTGAAGTGTGGAAAACTCTTGGGGATAGAGGTCTTGAGTGGCTCACCGAACTCTTTAACGAAATTTTGAGGTCAAAACGCATGCCGGAGGAATGGAGGAGAAGCACGTTAGTGCCAATCTATAAGAACAAGGGGGATATACAAAATTGTGCAAATTATAGGGGAATCAAGCTCATGAGTCATACCATGAAATTATGGGAAAGAGTGATTGAACGGAGATTAAGAAAGGAGACTCAAGTTACTGAGAATCAATTTGGTTTCATGCTGGGAAGGTCGACCATGGAAGCGATTTATTTATTACGGCGGGTGATGGAGCAATATCGCATGGCCCAACAAGACTTGCACTTGATTTTTATTGACTTGGAGAAAGCGTATGATAGAGTGCCTAGAGAGATTTTGTGGAAAGCTCTAGAGAAGAAAGGGGTTAGGGTTGCATATATTCGAGCTATCCAAGATATGTATGATAGGGTATCGACTAGTGTTAGGACACAGGGTGGAGAGTCAGACGATTTTCCCATCACAATTGGTTTACATCAAGGGTCAACCCTTAGCCCCTACCTTTTTACCTTAATTCTGGATGTCCTCACGGAACAAATCCAAGAGATAGCGCCGAGATGCATGCTTTTTGCAGATGACATAGTCCTCCTTGGAGAGTCGAGGGAGGAGTTGAATGAGAGGTTGGAAACTTGGAGACGAGCTCTAGAAACACATGGCTTTCGCCTAAGCAGAAGCAAATCGGAGTATATGGAATGTAAGTTCAACAAAAGAAGGAGGGTTTCTAACTCAGAGGTGAAAATAGGAGACCATATTATCCCTCAAGTCACACGGTTTAAATATCTTGGGTCTGTAATACAGGATGATGGGGAAATTGAAGGGGATGTGAATCATCGCATTCAAGCAAGATGGATGAAATGGAGAAAAGCATCGGGGGTGTTATGTGATGCAAAGGTACCGATCAAGCTAAAGGGAAAGTTTTATCGGACTGCGGTAAGACCGGCGATTTTGTACGGAACAAAATGTTGGGCGGTCAAAAGCCAACATGAGAATAAAGTAGGTGTAGCGGAGATGAGGATGTTGCGGTGGATGTGTGGTAAGACTCGACAGGATAAAATTAGAAACGAAGCTATTAGAGAGAGGGTTGGAGTAGCGCCTATTGTAGAGAAGATGGTGGAAAATAGACTTAGGTGGTTTGGGCATGTAGAGAGAAGACCGATAGACTCTGTAGTGAGGAGAGTAGACCAGATGGAGAGAAGACAAACAATTCGAGGCAGAGGAAGACCCAAAAAGACTATAAGAGAGGTTATCAAAAAGGATCTCGAAATTAATGGTTTGGATAGAAGTATGGTACTTGATAGAACATTATGGCGGAAGTTGATCCATGTAGCCGACCCCACCTAGTGGGATAAGGCGTTGTTGTTGTTGTTGTTGTTTGCAGTAAAATAATTTGTATGATAATTTTTGTAAGTAATTTTTAATTAAAACTAGATTTCAGCTTTAAAATTTTTTTTTAAGTAATTATTTTTATTTCTTAGTTTCCAGTAAACTAATTTGTATTGTAATTTTTTTAAGTAATTTATAATTAAAAGTAGATTTCAGCTTTGAAGTAATTTTTTTTAAGTAATTTTTTTATTTCTTAGTTTGCACTAAAATAATTTGTATTATAATCTTTTGAAAGTAATTTTTAATATAAACTAGCTTTCAGCTTTGAAGTAATTTTTTTTATTTCTTAGTTTGCCCTAAAATAATTTGTATTATAATTTTTTGAAAGTAATTTTTAATTTAAACTAGCTTTCAGCTTTTATGTAATTTTTTTAAGTAATTTGTTTTATTTCTTAGTTTGCACTAAAATAATTTGTATTATAATTTTTTGAAAGTAATTTTTAATTTAAACTAGCTTTCAGCTTTTAAGTAATTTTTTTTATTTCTTAGTTGGCACTAAAATAATTTGTATTATAATTATTTGAAAGTAATTTTTAATTTAAACTAGCTTTCAGCTTTCAAGTAATTTTTTTAAGTAATTTTTTTTATTTCTTAGTTTGCACTAAAATATTTTTTTTTATTCCTTCCATTGACTATTTTGAATTTATTATGAATAATTAATTAAAATATTGTTTTTGTAGGTACACGATGAATTCAGTTATAACAGTGTTGTATTTCAATGGAAGGGTATATGAAGATAATGATGGTGTAATATTTGAAGGCAGTAAAAAAGCGATTCAGATTAAACGTGGAATTAGTTTCAATGCTTTGAAGAAAAAAATTGGAGACAAGGTAAAGTTACAAAATAATGAAATTATTTTTGCTATCAGTTGTAGATTTTTAGTGTCAGGAAAATATATTGCCTTGCAAATTTGCGATGACGAAGACGTTGAAACGATGCTGGAAAGTTTTAAACAACAACAAGAAATGTCAGTTCTAGAATTGTACATAGAAAAGGATGTGGCTGGTGGTTCAATGTTTCATTCTGCAAATTCCCTTACATCATGTGGAAATTATGTATCTAATGATTACACACAACCGCCAACAAATATGAGCAATTTAAATCTTGACGAAGATGATGATCATGATGATGATGATTATCTTGTGTCTAACTCATACGTTGAAGAGTCGTTAGACGAAGATGACAGTGTTGACGGTATATCAGATACAGACAATGAAGTCCCCGAGATGATTCCACCAGTAAGAATTGTTCACCCAGCAGAAGGTATGATTTCCTCTTAAAAAATACTTCAGTCAATATATTTATTATTTCACGACAATTGTATTTAATGCCAAATAAGTATGATTTGAATTTTTTTTGGACTATAAGGTGTACAAGGAATTCATAATCCATTTTGGAATGATGCTTTGCATTATAATAATATCAACTGGAGTCATCCTGATGAGGAGGACATTTGTGGTTTGGAGATGCCATCCACTTTTAATGTTGGCCAAGAATTATATGTTGGCATGGAATTTGATAGTAAAGATGCGGTCAAGAATGCGGTCAAACAATATGTTATGAGGGTGCATCAAAGTTTCAAAGTGGTTGAAAGCAAATGGGACAAGTATGTGGTTTGTTGCTTGAATAGAAATGCAGATTGTCCTTGCCCTTTCTACATGAGGTCAATCCTATCTAAAAAGACTGATTCATGGAAAGTCACTCAATGGGGTGGACCACACACATGTCTCAATATGACCATGACCCAAGACCACGAGAAACTTGATTCAGATTTAATTGCGACTTGTGTAGTAGGTACGTATTTTATGTTCATATTATGTTATTGTTTAACCTTAATTGTCATTTAAATTTTGTTATTCTATTGACAGGCATGATTAGAGAAGATCCATCGATAAAAATTTCATTGATTCAAGAGAGGATTAACAGTCAATTTGCGTACAAGGTGTCGTACAAAAAAGCTTGGTTGGCGAAACAGAAAGCCATTGCTATTGAATATGGCGATTGGGATGAGTCATATGCGAAACTTTCGTCGTGGCTAACACACATGCAAAATCATTCTCCTGGATCGTATTTTCAAATACTACATGACGATTTTATCGTTGGAAATACGCTTAGTCGCGAACACCGCCAATTTCATAGAGTTTTCTGGACATTTGGCCAATGTAAAGAGGCTTTCAAGTACTGTAAGCCAATCATACAAGTTGACGGCACACATTTGTACGGCAAATACCGTGGGACCCTCTTAATGGCCACATCCCAAGATGGAAATGGTGGTGTCCTTCCTCTAGCATTCGCGGTGGTGGAAGGTGAGACGTTGACAGCGTGGTCATGGTTTTTGGCACACTTGCGTGAACATGTCACAGATAAAAATGGTATTTGTCTGATATCTGATCGACGCGCAAGTATAAAGTCCGCTGTCGCTAACGAAGCACTTGGCTGGCAACCTCCCCACGGTTATCATGTCTACTGCGTGCGACACATAGCAAGCAACTTCAATCGAAAATTCAATAATGCAAAACAAAAAGAAATGTTGAAGAAATTGGGTAAAATTTCATATTTGATGGCCACGTTTATTTTACTTTCATTTATACTTTAAATTGTTATTCATAACTTATTTTATGCAGCCTACACTCCTTGCAAGCACATTTTTGATCAAAATTTAGAAAAATTTCGTGAACTGAGTCCAGCCATAGCAACATGGATTGATCGCATCTCAAAAGAAAAATGGACGATGGCTTACGATAGAGAAGGATGTCGATATGGCCACATGACAATGAACCTCTCAGAATGTATCAATAAGGTTTTAAAGGATTGTCGCAACATTCCCATAACAGCATTGGTGAAATCAACGTACAGTAGGTGTCGAAAGTACTTTGTTGAGCGTGGCCGCCAAGCCCAAAGACAGTTAAATGAAGGCCAAGTATATTGTTCAAAGCTTGTTAAAGAACTGAGGAAAAATCAAGAACAAGCTTGTACGCACATCGTTCGCGTGTATGATATCCACTCCACAAGGTTTGAAGTAGAGGAGAGCTTCAACCCTATAACGCAACGTGGCGGACAAAAGTGGGCAGTAAACTTGAATGATCGTCATTGTCAATGCGGAAGGTATTCTGCGCTTCACTATCCATGTTCACATATTATTGCAGCTTGTGGTTACATGAGCATGAACTACTACCAATATATAGATGTTGTTTATACAAACGAGCACATCTTAAAAGCTTACTCCGCACAATGGTGGCCTCTTGGGAATGAAGCGGCTATTCCTCCTTCTGATGACGCATGGACACTTATCCCTGACCCAACCACAATTCGTGCGAAAGGTCGGCCAAAATCAACAAGGATAAGAAATGAGATGGATTGGGTCGAACCATCTGAGCACCGAACAAAATGCAGTAGATGTGGAGCCGAAGGGCATAACAGGCGTCGCTGTCCAATGCAATCTGAGCGTGGGAGTTGTTCAAATCCTTGATTTATGTATGTTAGTCGAGTGACTTGTATTTGTTTCTGTTCTGTTCAATGTATTGAATTTTTGGGGTTCAATGAATTCAGTAGTCAAAAACATTTTGTCTTTTGTACATAACTTATTCGTGGGATTCAATGAATTCGTTAGTTAAAACCATAAACATAAACCCTAAACCTAAACCACTAATTTTGACCCTCAACCCCTAAACGTAAACCCTAACAACTAATTCTAGTTTAATGCGCGACATAAAAATAGTCATTATGATAACTTAACCATAACCCTAACCCTAACTCATAAACCCTGCCCATAGCACTAACCCTAAGCCATAACCTAAGTCGTAAAGCTTGACTAATAAACCCTAACCCTACCTCATAACCCCAGAGCCCTAACTTATACAACTAAACCATAACCCGTAAACCCCACTCATAAACCCTAAGTCCTAAAACTAACCCATAACCCCTAAACCTAACTCATAAACCCTATGTACTAACCCTAACTCATAAACCATAACCATGTCACATAACCCTTAACCCTAACTCATAAACCCTACTCATATCATAACCCTAAGCCATAACCTAAGTCATAAACCTTGAAAATGGTGTTTGTCGTTAGTCTGTACCATTACTTATTTTCATTTGTCTACTTTAATTTTTCTTTACTACTTTATTTATTATTCTAGTTTGATGCGTGACATAAAAATAGTCATTATGGTGACCGCGATGGTGATTTCATTTGTTTACGTTTTGTTCAATGTATTGAATCTCTGGGATTCAATGAATTCGGTAGTTAAAAACATTTTGCCTTTTGTACATGACTTATTTGTGGGGTTCAATGAATTCGTTAGTTAAAACCATAAACATAAACCCTAAACCTAAACCACTAATTTTGACCCTAAACCCCTAAACCCCATCCACTAACCATCAACCCTAAACCACATCCACTAACCCTACCTCACAAACTCTACCCCTAACCCTTAACCCCTAAAACTAACCCATAACCCTAAACCCCATCCACTAACCCTAAACCCCATCCCCTAACCCTAAACCCCATTCACTAACCCTAACTCATAAACTCTACCACTAACCCTACACCCCATCCACTAACCCTAACTAATAACCCTACCTCAAAACTCTAACCCTAACTAATAACCCTACCTCAAAACTCTAACCCTAACCCTAACCCTAAATAATAACACTAACCCATAACCCCTACAACTAACTCATAAACCCTACGTCCTAAAGTTAACTCATAAACTCTAACCCTAAATAATAAACCATAACCATAACTCATAACCCTAACCGTAACTCATAAACCTAACCCCTAACACTTAACCTGAACCACTACCCCTAAAATTAGTAGCTTCAAATCAATAAAAGATGAGAAAGCTAAAATTAGTAGCTAAAATTACTTATTTTGATTTATCTACTTTAATTTTTCTTTATGATTTAATTTATTATTTTAGTTTGATGCGCGACATAAAAATAGTCATTATGATTACTTAACCATAACCCTAACCCTAACTCATATCACTACACCTAACTCATAACCCTATACCGTAACTCATACACCCTACCCATAACCCTAACCCATAACCTAAGTCATAACCATTGACTCATAAACCCTAACCCTAACTCATAGCCATGCACCTAACTCATTACCCTAAACCCTAATTCATAAACCCTACCCATAAAAATAAACCACTAACCCTAAACCCCATCCACTAACCCTAAAAATCAACCACTAACCCAAAACACTAACCCCTCACCCTAAAAATAACTAATTAACCCTAAACATAAACCACTAACCCTAAACCCTAAACCACTAACCCTAAACCCCATCCACTAACCCTAAAAATAAACCACTAACCCTAAAAATAACTCACTAACCCTAAACCCCATCCACTAACCCTAAAAATAAACCACTAACCCTAAAAATAACTAATTAACCCTAAACATAAACCACTAACCCTAAAAATAACTCACTAACCCTAAACCCCATCCACTAACCCTAAACCCCATCCACTAACCCTAAAAATAAACCACTAACCCTAAACATAAACCACTAACCCTAAAAATAACTCACTAACCCTAAACCCCATCCACTAACCCTAAAAATAAACCACTAACCCTAAAAATAACTAATTAACCCTAAACATAAACCACTAACCCTAAAAATAACTCACTAACCCTAAACCCCATCCACTAACCCTAAAAATAAACCACTAACCCTAAAAGTAACTCACTAACCCTAAACCCCATCCACTAACCCTAAAAATAAACCACTAACCCTAAAAATAACTCACTAACCCTAAACATAAACCACTAACCCTAAAAATAACTCACTAACCCTAAACCCCATCCACTAACCCTAAAAATAAACCACTAACCCTAAACATAAACCACTAACCCTAAAAATAACTCACTAACCCTAAACCCCATCCACTAACCCTAAACGCCATCCACTAACCCTAAAAATAAACCACTAACCCTAAACCCCATCCACTAACCCTAAACATAAACCACTAACCCTAAAAATAACTAATTAACCCTAAACATAAACCACTAACCCTAAAAATAACTCACTAACCCTAAAAATAAACCAATAACCCTAAAAATAAACCACTAACCCCTAAAACTAACTCATAAACCCTACGTCCTAAAATTAACTCATAAACTCTAACCCTAAATAATAAACCCTAACCACAACTCATAAACCTAACCGTAACTCATAAACCTAAGTAATAAACCCTAAACTTAACTCATAAACCTAACCCTAACCCATAACCCTTACCCAAACTCATAACACAACCCCATAACCCTAAAACCTAACTCATAAACACTAAGTCATAAACCTAACTCGTACTACAACTAACTCATAAACCCTAACCCTAACTTTGTATTTGTCAACTTTAATTTTGCTGTTTGACTTTATTTATTATTGTAGTTTGATGCGCGACATAAAAATAGTCATTATGGTGTCCGCGATGGTGATTCAATAACAAATGGTGATAGAAAACGCAATTCCATAACAAATTCCATAACAAGTACAATGACATACCATAAATTAAGTCTGAAATTCAAATTACAAAGATACAAAACAAAATTCAAATAGAGACATCAAAATCAGTCATTATGGTGTCCGTGATGGCGCGAGGATGTGCCACATGGTCGATCCCACCTTCGGGCTTGACGATCCGGATTTCTTCTTGCGCGCTGTCTCCGCCCTTGTTCCTCAGCCTCTGCAGAAAACTCGTGACGCAAATCAACACCTAATAAGTCACCCATTGCAGGGATTGCTCCGGGTACATCCCATTGCTGACCTAATGGGGCATTAGGTGTTGCCATTGGGGCATCATGTTGCTGCGAAGGGGTCATGGTCGGCCATGAAAAATTAGGTTTTGTTTCCGCAACACCACCAAACGAATGTTCGCTTGCAGACATATCAGTGTCATGGCCTTCGAAAGGATACTGATACATTTGCGAAGGATACTGAGCAAATGTTGGTGGCGTGTAATACATTCCATGTCCACGCTACTCCATATGTTGGGAAAAATCTTCCGCTTGAACAATCTCCCTTCGTCTGTCAAAACCTCGAGTTTCAACACTTGACTGAAGCATGTGAAACTGTTGTGGGGGAAATCGACGCTCTGATGCTGGACCATGTGCCACAGGCTCAGTGATCCTCTCTTGCTCTTGGGATAAAATCGCTAACTTTTCCACATATGGCACGAGATCATCAACTGTCCATGTGTTTCGCCCTTGTGGTGACACCATATACTGCAATGTCTCGGTAACTTCACCCTGCAATTATTAGGGTAAGGAAATTAATGTCGATGCTTTAAAAAGTAAATTGAAGTTAAATAATTAAAAAGAAAGAAATACCAATGTAGCCGTGTTTGCATTGTTTGGGTCGATAAACATTTTTGTTTTGCGCCTATACCACACCATGTAATCCGAGTTAAAACTCAATAGGCCCTCTTGTCGAGCATAAACGTCGACCCTAAACTCAGCTCGATTATTCCACTGACTGATAAATGGGGCCAACAGCTGGAACCAATTTTCATCCATTTTGCCTTTCAGTGTTAGCCCGTGGACATTCCATGGTTGCGAAGGAGACTCCGGAATAGGTTGTTGCATTCCAAATTGTCGCAACACTCTATCCGGTTGGTGCCACTCTACAACATGGAAACAAATGAGTGGCACCACTGCGCACCACGCCATACTGCCAACCAAACAAATGGGAGGCAACATCGACATAACAGTTGCTGTGTAAGGCTCCCACAGAAACTGCATACAATAACACAATTGTTAATTTATCTTAAACCATGACATTTTATTTATTATTTAACAAATACATGATGATCTTGTTACCTCATGTCGTTTCATGATATCCAATTTGCGACGGAAAACTATTAGATCATCATTGCAAATATGTTGGTTTCCACGTCGCAGCCACCTACAAAAAAAATATGAAATAATTAGTGCTGGCGCATTACATTATTGATTATTTTCAAATGAATTTTTTTTTAAAAAAACTAACCTGTGTCCGAGTGGTTTGTTTTCCATTATAGGAGGAGTTTTCTTTGGAGCCAAAGTCGTGCAGCGTTCCCATGCCCACATTTGGATTAAGATGCACATACCTCCGATTGATTTTATTTTGTAATCAGTGGCGCTGCACATCTCTCTGTATAAATAAGCAAGCACGGCAGGTCCCCATGCATAGGTGCTGCACTGTTCAAAGTCCCGTAGAAATTGGAGGTACCTTAGGGAAACTTTACTGCTGCTTTTGTCAACAAATAGAACTCCTCCTATGAATCTGAGGATCCACACACGGGTAAACCTTTGTAATTGTTCTACGTTCCCGTCATGGATATTTATTTCTGAAAAATGGTGAGCCAGCCAACTTAATTTGACCACACTGCCTTGAAGTTCACCTTCCTGTGGTCTGACTCCCAATAATTCTTCACACAATTCAGCCCAATCAAGATTAGTCTGACCAATTAATGGTGCCCCCTCAGTATGAAGACCTAACAACACTGACACATCTTGAAGAGTAATCGTAGCCTCTCCGCATCTCAAGTGAAACGTGTGTGTCTCGGGCCTCCATCTTTCAATCAAGGCTGTAATTAATGAAGAATTAATTTTCAGGTACCCCATTTTCATTATCCAATAGAATCCTGATTGGCGAAGCAGAGGAATAATTTCCTCTGGTATTTCTTCTTGTCCTTGATAGATGGGTACAGCTCGTCTGATATGTAACTTCCTGTCTGGTTCTCCATTCCAAACATGTTCGGAAACATGTTTAGGTTGCAGCCATAAAACGTCTCCATCTATTGGACCAGACTTAATGTGTATACCAGATGAAGATGAGGATGAAGATGCCATTAATACTGTAAAGTAAAATGTAATACAAAAAATTAACAACAAAAATTGTACATTAAAAAAATTAACTACATTTAAATAAATGCTTTAAAATACTCTACAAATAAAAAAATTACAAACTTAATAGCTACACCAATTAAAATAAATGACAAACTTAAAATACATAAATTTGTTACACGTATAAAAATTTAACACAAAAAAACTTAAAATACTACCTAAAATACTTTACAAATAACAAAATTAAAAATTACATAGCTACACAAATTTAAATAAATTACCAAATTAAAATACATAACAAAATTAAAAATTTAAACACGTACATAAATTTAACACAAAAAAACTTAAAATACTACCTAAAATACTCTACAAATAACAAAATTAAAAATTAAATATGTACAAAAATTTAAATAAATGACCAAATTAAAAATACATAACAAAATTAAAAATTTAAATACGTACATCAATTTAATACAACAAAACTTAAAATACTACCTAAAATACTATATAAATAACAACATTAAAAATTAAATAGCTACAAAAATTTAAATAAATGACCAAATTAAAAATACATAACAAAATTAAAAATTTTAACACTTACATAAATTTAACAAAAAAAATTAAAATACGACCTAAAATACTCTACAAATAACAAAATTAAAAATTAAATACCTACACATATTTAAATAAATGACCAAATTAAAATAAATAACAAAATTAAAAATTTAAACACGTACATAAATTTAACACAAAAAACTTAAAATACAACCTAAAATACTCTACAAATAAGAAAATTAAAAATTAACATACCAACATAAATTTAAATAAATGACCACATTAAAATACTTACATAACAAAATTATAAAATAAAATACGTACTTAAATTTAACACAACATAACTTAATTTACTAACTAAAATACTCTACAAATAACAAAATTAAATATTAAAATATCTACATAAATTTAAATAAATGACCATATTTTTTTCCAATTATTAAAATTTAAATTAAATAACATATATTATACACAAAAAATGGCATTAAATCAAAAAATTACCATGGAATCAAAAATTTAAACAACATACATATATAAAATTAATAAAATATCATATATTTCAGTAAAAACTATAAATAAGTCAATTAAATAATATCCACTGTCTAACTAAAACTAAAAATACCATATATAAAATACAAATAATATCATACAAACCTAATAAATCTAAACCAATTAATAATAATATAACAGCTAAAATTAAGGTACAAATCATTTTATCACAAATAATAACATATGAATTTAAAATCAACTAACCTACAACTAACGTATAAAATAATAATATACCAACTCAAATTTGTAACATATACTACTTAAAATTTAAAAGTTCCAGCTAATATCAACTAAAGTTGTCAAGTTAAGAAAAACTTACCAATTTGAGCAATCACTTAACAGCAATACAAGAGCAACCACTTAAGAAGAGAAGAGAAACTACTTAGGAAGAGGAGAGAGTTATTGTCCTACAAAAATAAACAAATGTATCAAATAAAATTAAGTTAACATATATAGTTATATAACATAATAATATTTATCATTGATAAATACTTACCAAACAGAAAACGCAGGAACAAAATAACAAGAAGGCTGGGAGAACTTATGAGGAACAATATCAAAGAAGAAAGAAGTGCAAGGAAGGCGCGGCTGTGATGAACAACGAGCTTCTTCTTTTATAAGGGAACGAGGCTGATTTTTTTAAATCAAGCAAACCGCCAGCCTGGCTGGCGGTTCCTTCTCAATGCAAATCGCCGTTGATACTGGCGATTCCAAGCTGCTCCGCCTGCACCACTGCTGAACCTGCGCCACTGCTGCACCTGCGTGCCTAGAGCCTAGCCCTCAGCCTAGGAACTCGCCAGTCAAACTGGCAGTTCCCTATGCATGGCTATCTCGCCATTGCAACCAGCGATTCCTTCAGAATCACCAAACTCGCCAGTGGTACTGGCGGTTTGGGTGCTGTATGCATGCATGCCACGTAAAAAACAGCCCCATCGTGCAAATTTTTTTAAAAAGACCCCATCTGGGGAAATATTTTGTAAAAGAACCCCAGATGAGAAAATTTGCCCCCAAGTAGTATATCTTTCATGGATTCTCTGATCATTCAGTCTCAGTTTACCTTACACGTTTCGTTATTATACAAAAGTGGGTACATTTATTTATTTGAACACTTTTCATCAAAGTGCTAACCGTTGTAACAGATGGGCTATGCAAAGCAATTGTATGAACTCTGAAGACATTGAAGAGTGTGGAAAATGGGAATGATACTGATTGGGAGCTGGAATATGCTACTGGATTAGCTTCCGTAGGATGTTATTCTAATTCGAATTGTGCGCGTACGGGATTAATTTAAAAAATAAATGATACACATAATATAATTAAATAAAATAATTTTATTATTTCTTCCTATTTTCTGAAAATAATTTTAATATTTAATATGTTAAAATAGAGAATGAGTAATTTTTATAACAATGTTATTTGTCTCAAATTTTTAAGTCATTAATTTATTGTAAATAAAATTTTAAAACAATAAGAAGAAAAATCTTGTATAAGTAATATAAAACAATTTTACAATATATTTTAATAACAAATTATGGTTGGTCTAACTTTTAAAGGTTATTTTTGTAGATTTAATAATATTGTAAAATTATTTTACATTAACATTCACTTAAAGATCACTATTGGTGAGACTTTTAAGATAATTATTATAAAAGTCAAAAGATCACATAAAACTATTTTACATCATTAATACATATTCATTCAATTATAAAATAATACTTGGATTTTTTAAAATTATTCACTATACTATAATATTATATTAACTTTCTCATATAATAATTTATGATATTTATTCAAAATTATCACACAAAACTACGTATTCTAATCATTTTGTGACAAAACTAGGTTAAATTAACTTGTGAATCCCAATATTTTTACTAAATTTTCAGTTAGGTCCCTAAACTTTTTTTTTTCTTTTAATTGAGTGTGAAATTTTATTTATATTTCAATTGGGTGGCTTGTTTAACTAATGCTATGAAAAATTAATCATAAAGACCTAATTAGAGTTGCAGATAGGAAACCAATATTTTTTTGTGTAACTAATTCAATGAGAGTTTTATGTAAAGTTTCTTTCTTTTCTGGTCAATTCAACCTAGGTATTCTTTTATAGTTATTTCGCACGGTAAAAAGTTAAAATTTTACAAAAAGAAAGCTCTAACAATTAACTCAGTTGTACTTGTAACACACTCAATAATTATTAATTCACTATTTGCACCTCTAATTAAGTATTTATGGTTAATTTTCATAACGACGATAAGATGGAAGAACCAAATTGAAAAATAAATAAAAGTTTAGGGATCTAATTGTAAAAAAAATAAATGTTGAAGGACCCAATTAAAAGAAAACAAAGGTTCAAGAACCTGATTGAAAATTTTGTAAAAATATAAGAACATGCTAAGTAATTAAACCACAAAACTGTAATTAATATTTTATAACATTAATGCAACTTTTCACATCCACAATCTACATCATTTCTTGGAAACTGATAAAATATGTAAGGTGGTAATGTTTTGTAATATTAAGATGAATACTTTAGATTGCTTAGGTATTTTAGACAGATCTGGCTAGTTATATGGGTTGAACTGTAAGTCCAATTGGTAATTCATAATACTCATATTCAGCTCAAACATGAACTCTAAGCCCTGAAGTGCGTGCCTTTCTTTCTTATTCTTGGTTGACATTAGTTATTTCTTTAATTTGGGGCTTTAGGCGCTCCTGTTAACAAATAAATAAATAAAAAATTCCAAGTCAACTTTAAGTTGGATCTTGATCATATAATGGGAATGGAAAATCAGTGACTAATCAATCTTTAGGGGTAAAAAGACAACATACTATAACACATAAACATGGACTCCCTTTATTGCCTAGCTTTTTTATTGTTCCCTCAGTAAAAATGTAACCAAAATTACCCCAAAGGAGAAGTTTGTTTAGGTACTATATATATTATGAAAACTTGATTGTCCAGCACTTGTCCCTTAGTGAAAAGACATGCATTAGTCAAGTAACCTAAGTTCAACACTTGATGAAGGCCAAACGAATCACTGAGACATTGTGTGACCTATAATGCATGTGTCGTGGAGAGGCATGTGCCCTGAGCAGACCTGGCTAAAAGTGCAAAATTATGATGTGGCCCATAACATCAGTGGTCCCAATGAATGATGGCCTTTTATTTTTGGTCAGATACCAAGTATGGCTGGAAGCCATATTCTATTTCTGAATTAGTGGGCTGTTGCTACTGACATATTTCATATCTACCTGCATGAGCTTTTCTTTGCGAATTGAATTGAATTAAAATAGACATCCACGGACCAAAAAAGAAAAAAACAAATCAAATAAACATCAACTGGAATTGTATTTTTCTATTTCTGATAATTGTTTTTTTAACAAATTTATGATAATAGTTAAAGACCCTTTCAAATATCATCATTATGTATTTTTTTAGGAGAATATCATCATTATGTTAACTTGATTAAAATTGAATTTAAATCTCTTAAATAAAATTTTAAATTTGAATCTTATAAATAGAAAAAAAAAATTGAAAGAAGAAACTTAAAAATAGTCTGTCAAATTTCATAACAAAAGTTTATCATCAATACAAATTGATAGATATTATACTTCACACCCATAATATACTTAAAAAAATCAGAGCCTTCAAACAATAAATAATAACAAATCTTTGTGTTTTCAATGATTATTCAGAGACAAATTCATTTAGGAAATGTACATATGTATTAAGACTTGAATTCTCTAAACTAAAGATGTTATAACAATTGAATAAAAATAAAAATTAATTGTTAAATTCAAATAACCACATAATTTATTATATAAAACATAGGTCATATACTAACAATCTAAAATTATTTTACAGTGTGTCTTACGTAATCATTAGACTTTTATTATATATTTGCATACATTTAACTATAATCTCACATGTTAATTTTTCATTCAATAATTATAATTTCTTATTTAACTCCCTAAAATATTTTAGAAGAGTTACATTTGTTTAACATAAGTAACAAGTTATGTGGGCACTGTATGAATATTTTTTAGTTTAATTAAATAAAATAAAATACTTAATGTACTGAAATAGCCAAAGACTCCTTGGTCAACCTCCTATGTCGAAAGTCTTCGGCTTACCACCTCCCTATGCCAAATATATCTCGACCCAAACATTGACAAGGGAAATTAAATTGAAAAAAATATATAAATGTTTTATTTCTCTCGTTTATTGTATTTTAAAAGATCACAGTCTAATATATATTTAAACAACTATATATCTACAATGTACAATAATAATTTAAAAAAAAAACTATACTTTAATTGTAAATAATTCTTAATATAAAATTTTTAAAATATTAATATATTTAAAATATTTTATAAAAAATTCATAAAACAATATTTATCTGTGCATGATTCGGGTCACCCACTCTAGTTGAATGTAAAGAAGGTTGTTTATCTTATTTAATCTCACTATCAATTATATTTATCATCAGATAATCTTAGGTAATTATTCTTTAATTAAGGGTAAGGTCCATCAACTTTAAGATTAAAAAAATTTATGTATAAAAAGAATTAATTCTACCGAGACACTTCATTCATATTATTCTTTTTTATTCATTATAACATTCTACTTACTTGACTATCAAAGTGTTTTTATAGAAATTTTGTTACCTATCTTGAGAAGGAAGAAGGTCAAATACAACAAATAAGGAAGAGAAGATATCGCGGCAATAACGGGAAAAAGTATCCTGAATCCTTGAATAGGTATACTTCATACCAAATTTATGAAATCCAATCCGATATATATTAAAAAAAATTTACAATTATATATGTATTATATACAAGTATATAACTATCATTATTCATTCATACTCTAAAATTTAAAATAATAATTGAAGTATTAAAGTTAATAACACAAGTTCACAAATAATAATTCAATAATACAATTACACAAGTCTCAAATTTTTTTTAGTATTTTAGAGTGTTTTTTTGTTTTATTTTTTTATATGCGAAACAAATTTTAAAGATTGGGCCGGGTTGCCGAGTTTACCCCAAATAGGTTGGGTCTGACCAGATCATCCCGAACTAGATATATGATCGGTCTAATAACCAAACCGATCCGATTATGTCACTGAATCTCAGTTGGACTGGTCTAACCAGCAGGGTCGAACCGAGTTTTTAAACTATGCTTAATACAATTAAAATTGTGTGATTAAATAAAAAATAATAATTTTTTTAAAAAATCATTTGGCCGTGAGTATCTAAATTTATAATATTAAACTTAAGTTATGTAAAATTATTAATAAGTTTTGCTAGTATGAAAATTCAGATGTCATATTTTCATTTGCTGATATTATATTAAGTTGTAATTAAAAAGAAGAATGAAAACTGTAAAGGCCATATTGGTAAACATACTAGTGCGTAAATCATACTTGGACGATATTAGGTAAGCATTGGTGTAACGACGAGAAAGAATAGGCCATGGGAAATCATTGAAAAGTTTTGGTTGACATAGACCTGATGTCTTTCAATGCTAATTTATCTGCACATATATGTGCCGTTCTAAGATCCATTCCAAGGCATAGTCATGTCTTATCTTGTTTAAGGGAGTCACACTAGCATTTTAGTTCTTTTTTTCCTTTTCTTATCAGCACTAGTATTTTAGTTTGTGTAATGAACAAAACAAATGTTTTATTTATATAATTAAAACTTATAATAAATAAATGTTTTTAATATATATAAGTCAAATTTATAATAAATAAATAATTTTAACTATATAAAATATATTTTAGATTTATATATGATGAAAAAATTATATTGTGATGATAATACAGTAATTTTCATTGTTGATAAATTTATAAATAAATATTGAAATCCAATTTAAAAATAATAGATTGAAAGAGATAAAATATTAAAAAAATTATAAACTTTCTCGGTGAAGAAATTTTATAAAAAATAGTTTCTAAAAACACTTCCATTCAATATAATTATTCTAAATTATATATAAAGAATATATTATAATTTTCATATTTTAGTTTACATTCCATTTTTTTTCTTATTATTCCATCTTATATATTTATTTAAGGTTTAATTACACTTTTGATTTCTTAAATATTGTAATTATACGTTTTTAATTTTTTTGAATTTTAATTGTGTTAAATAAGTCGTATAATTTTAGTTTCTTTATCAATCATACTTTCTTGACGTGACTTTATTTCATGATATGTCATCTTATGTTGTAAACATAAATGAAAGAAAAAATATTATAAATTTAATATTTGAAAAACTTAAAATTATGAAATTTAAGAGCTTAAAATTGTACATGTTAGGCTTCCAAAAAAAAAAAAAAATCACACATGTCAACTAAGGATAAGTAAGCATACCAAATTAGTTACTATACCGATATGATATCATGCTAACATAATTACGGATGTGACCCAATTGTGCATATGTGTTTGGCAGAAATTTACATACATTGCAGCTTACATATGTACCGTACAAACCTTACATATATTGTAAACTAGTAAAGCTTACATGATGGCAATACTATAATATATTGAAAGCTTAATATTTTAGTTCTATCTAATATACTATTTTTTCTGTTTTTATAAAATTATTATTTTTTAAAATATTCCTCGTAAAAATTTTCCTTTTAATTTTAGTCTTAATTATTTTATTTTATTTTAGCCCCTATACTAAACTTAATTTTCATTATAATATTTGAATAATTTGCTGTTAGTCCCTTTTTTCAAAGGGAGTTAATCAAAATAAACAAAATATTATAGGGACTAAAATATAAAAAAATATTATAGTGACTAAAATATAAAAAAATATTATAAAAATAAAATCAAATAGTAAGAATAAAAAATGAAAAATAAATTTTAAAATAAATATTTTAAAAAAATAATTTTATAAGAAAAAAAAATACATTATAAGAATAATCACATTTAACCAGGGTTTCTTAAATAAAATTCATGCTAAAAATATTATTCTGATGTTACACTTACACATGCCTCCATACTTATTATGTGAAATCTTCTTTTGTTTTTCAAACTTCTTTTGTGGGCGAAACTGGTTGCGGCTATAATGTTTGAAAAAGTTGGAATGTTATCCAATTGCATGTGGACAGTGATCATAAACTAAGGCTAAGGTCAAATTCAATCACTAGTCACTAGAATACATAAAGATAACCCTCTTCCCCCTATCTTAATTTGAGGGCTAATTGATGACCTGAAACAAAGACTCTTTTGTCTTGACGTAAAAAGCTGAATTAGACCACTACTCAATTTGAGATCAGATCAGCAATTGCAATGATATCAATAGGTTTTCTTTGATTCCTTAATCTTACCACTCTTCATTGAAGTAAAGGTTTTAATGTTCGGGATAAAACTTTTTAAAAAATTTGTTTGGTTACAACTTACAAGCATTAGGGCAGCACAAAGGTGACAGAATATTTAGTGCATTCATTCTATTCTATATTTTTTTTACCACCCTAATTATAGCATTTGATTTCCACGTGAAACTCCAAGTATTTTCTAGTTCTTCGCAGGCCACAAGCTTCAGAGATATTTAAACCAACTATGAAAATTATTCTCGATTTATGATTTAATCACGCTTAAAGTTCATTGTTATTTCCTTTTCAATAGTATATTATATGAGAATTGAACCTAGTTTTTTTCTTCTATTCTATAATATTTTAATTATGAATGAAATTTCAACATTTGATCATACAATATATATTCATAATCAAGACACCGAATTAACTAATAGGACGAACAACAAAAATAATATCTCTCGAAGACACAACGTATTCCCTTCTTTTTATACTGTTTGAACTTCAAGTAACAATGAAACCTTTCTCTCTTCTTTTTAGAAGGTTTTGAACTTTAAGTAACAACAGAACCTTTTTCTCTTCCTTTTTTTTTAAAAAAAAAATTAGATAGGATAATAGAGAATTGTAAAAGAATTATTAGCCATATATTTCAAGACATTCATTACAAAGTATAGAGAAAAAACCTATTTATCATTGGTTGTCCTCGTGAAGGGTTGCATGATTGAAACCATCTTGAACTTATTCAACTAATTACATTATTTGAGTATGTTTATCATCATTGATTTTCATTATCGATCACAAAATAAATATTCTAAAATAAGTTAAGACACTATTTATCTGATGTTATTAGATCAACACTTAAAAAAAAAAATTCTAACAAAAACTTCAACCGTGGTGAATATTATTAGATGGGATGTGAAATTGTACATAATAAAGTTATCATATCTTTAATTTTCAAATGAATTTAAGGAGGTGGGAAGAGATTTTTTTTATAGTAAACTAGAGCTTAATGTCTCGTATTCAATAAAATAAATAGAAAAGCTTAATGTCTCATATATTAAGTGCTTGTTTGTTTAATAATTTCATAAAACAGGCTTTAAACCATTAATCTATATATTGTAGGTCACTAACAAAGTTAAACCATTCTACTGCGTATAACACTGAAACTTGTCACCCTAGAGATTGATGATGTTAGCTTTGAGGTCTTTTGGATCATTAATAGAGATTGAAAATTTTCTCATTTTCTTATTTATTTTTATATTTTTATTTTTATTAGTTAAGTAAACTATACAACTAAAGCCAACCCAATTAAGGTCAGTCAGATTCGGTTACTTAACAAAAAAAATCGAACTATGTCTGATTGGATTGCATCTTAAATTATTTCAAATTCAATTAATTCGAATCATTTATACTCCTAATTAAATACTTTTATAATTTTAATTTTTAAAATTATTAGGACTATTTTTCTTTTACTTTTTCACTTAACTACTTCTCCCCTAGATACTTAATGTAGAAAGAGAGAATAATAATGTAGTTTTAATTTTTAAAATTAAATTCTTTAATTAATTCTCGAATGAGAGAGAAAGAGACATTTCATAGCGTTTAGCAATTTATGGACAAAAATAATTAAGAATATTTTGATAATAAATAATTAATATAAGGAATAATTACTGACAAAAATATTTATATAAAACTAGTTTAAAGTATATGAACCAGTATAAATTACAATCCAACACTAAATCTAATAGTGTAAATGTGTGATACTGTAATGAAATTATAATATTATTAATGTAGGTCCATTTGAGTTGGATTCATTAACTTGAAAACTCTTTATAATTGGATAAACTAATTTAAAATCCAACTCAACATGATGATTCAACCCAACTTGCTAAAATGAAATTGTGTTGACCTAATTTGTAATTGCTAAATTAAGATAAAAAATTTAAAATTTCTATCCATGTAATTTTTTAATATAAAAATTATATTTAAATATAAAAACACAAATTTGTCTTATCTAAAATAATGAACTGCACTTTTAAAAAACAAAATGTATCTACAATTTTTAATTAGAAAATTAACAATTAAAATTTGTGATAAAATTAAGCATATATTTATAACAAAATTTACAATTAGTTATAATTGGTGAAAGTGGGCACTTTATAGTCTTACTTTTTAGCCCACTTTTCTTCATTCAGCTTCCCATTCTCCACTACAGTTTTACGGAAGCAAACACAGGGTCACAGTATCAAAATTTTCTCTTCCCCTTCTAGTTTTGACCTTGTTATAACTGGTCTGTTTCATGTGCTGTCATGAATAAACGATAAATGATTCCTGTCCCGAGTTTGTAAACATCCATACACCAAATCTAGTGAAAAATGGCATCCCTACCTCTAACTCTGTCTAGAAGTACGCACTTTTAAATATACCCAATCAAAGTCACCTAGGTTTCTCCTTAAAAAAAAAATCACCTAGGTTTCAGAAAAATATAAAAATAAAAAGGCTTTAATATTTTTAAAAGGTAAATTCAATCAAAATGAAATAAATAACAAAATATAATTAGACACATGGATCAATTAACATGCGAAAATTTGGTTTCATATTATATTCTTAGAGTCACGTTGAAATTTCATTTAATTGAAATTTCATATGTTTCATTCTATGTTAAAAAATTGATTTTATGTTAGAATTAGTTATGAGTTAAACTGATGTTAAGTAGTTTTTGTTTTATATAACAAATTATACTAAAATTTTATTGTAAACTTGATTTTATAATAAAAAATTTAAATATAAATTATATCATTTCAAACTCAATTTTATAAAAACAAGTTTACTCAAATAATTTTTCTAACATGGATCTAAACACACACTAAAAGGGATAGTTTTGTCTCACATGATAATTTTATGATTCAAATAAAATTGTTTATCATTAATGATACATGTGATTTGTAAAAGGAAAATAAAAAGATAAATTTGACGGTGGATATATTAATATCAATAAGGTTTAATTAACAATGTGATCCCTATAATTACAACAACTTTTCTTTTCAATCACAATAGTCTAAAACATCATATTGATTCAAATAATTACTATTTTTTTTACCCTTCTTTTAGTTATCGTTGTCCACTAATCACCGTTTGAAACAAACGTACGTAGCAGGGCTCATTAATTGAAATTCATATTTATTTCAAAAAATGTTTGTTGACACTTAATGACAAGGCTCAAAAGAGAAAAATGATAAGTACAGGGGTCAAAAAAATTAAATGTCCCAAACTATAGAAATAAAAAAGAAAATTATTACAACTACAAAATATAAATGAATAATTGAACCTATTAACAATTTTTTTAATGTATAATTTTTACTGCAATCTTAAAACTACAAATATCAGCTATATTAATACTTAGGTACTATACACATTAATTTCTTTAAAAACCTAATCTACCTTTGAGTGTTCATGATCAAAATAAATTTTTTAAATTAATTGAAAACTAGTATGTCAGCCATTAATTTTTTTCTTTCTTTCTGAAACTAGCGATTATGGAGGTTGGATGTAAAATAAAATTTAAAGAAGCGACAGGTAAGAGATTATTGACAGTTGTGCATAATATTAAAAGGGTTGTTTCCTCATTAACTCTCACTCAGTGCCAGTCCATATGCCAGCCAGTTTGGAAATATATAATTTTTCTTTCCCAAACCCCATTAAAACACTTCGGGCACCACCTTGCTTTCACACAGCTTGTCACTCAGAAGTGAGATCTCTCTCATTCACTCATCTCCCACTCCTCCCAATCCACTCTCATCCCTCTCCTCATGATAATTAATTGACTCATCTTCGTCATCAACAACAATATTTGTTATTTGTTATTCCATCGAACACAATTTTCTTCTCTGTGAGCTAATAACAATGCAAGACGCAATTGGGATTCCAGCATGCTTCTCTTCTGCATTGAAATCGAGTGATGATCACACAACCGTGACCCGTTCAGGCCAGAGCGTGCACATGTCCGTGTACAGAACAAAGATTGCTGACCAGTGCCGCTTGATCACCATCACATGGTGCAAAAACATGATACTCCATGGGCTTTCGGTGTCAGTGGAAGGCCCAGAAGGAAAGGCCCAATACTGCTGCAAGGTGGAGCTGAAGCCATGGTATTTTTGGAGAAAACAAGGTTCCAAGCGCTTCATCGTACACGGTAACAAACCCGTTGACGTTTTCTGGGACCTTAAAGGTGCAAAATTCAACGGCGAGACAGAACCAACCTCGGAGTACTACGTTGCCGTGGTGTGCGACCAAGAGGTCGTGCTTCTGATCGGTGATTTAAAAAAAGAAGCTTATAGAAGAACTGGGTGCAGACCAGCACTCATTGACCCAATTCTGGTTTCGAAAAAAGAACACATTTTTGGGAAGAGAAAGTTCTCTACAAGAGCCAAGTTTCACGAGAAGGGTAGGTGCCATGAGATCTCAATTGAGTGCAAGAGCAACAATATTGGAGGAGATGGAGATAAGATTCAGCCAGAGATGGAGATAAGACTCGATGGGCACGTGGTGATCCACGTGAAGCGCTTGCAATGGAAGTTTAGAGGGAACGAGTCGATTCATCTCAACAAGATGAGAGTGGAGGTGTATTGGGACGTTCACGATTGGCTCTTCAGCCCTGGTTTGAAACATGCTTTGTTTATTTTTAAGCCCGTTTTATCATCATCCAATATTTCTATGTCATCATCACATTCAATTTCATCATCTTCATCACCATTATCGTTATCATTATCATCATCATCGACACCGTTATCCACTCAAACGGGTCGTTCTGGGTCGCTGGAGGGGTGTAGTGTCAGCGAGGCTTCAGAGTTTTGCTTGTTTCTATATGCTTGGAAGGTTGAATAGTGAAAATTGAGATTTTTTTTTTTACTCAAATGTGAGTCTTTTTCACATTCATCAGGTTTGTATTCCAATCATGTCACGGTGTCAGGGTAACGGTATTCTTATTATTGTATCATCAACGGGGAAAATAACGTTGGAAAATGACTTGGGGGCTCTTCAAGTTATGGAAAAGAATGCAAAATGGTGATGATGATGTTGTTGTTGAGATTGGTTTTGGGGCATGAAAGAAAGAAAGAGAAGAAGAGAGATTTGGATTGAGAAGGGTGGTGGAGCCCAGGGAGTTAGTTACAGCTGGAGTTGAACAATTGCGCGCATAAATGGACAAAACGGATTGAATCGTACACACATGCCCAATAATTCTCCATGCGTCCACGTCAATCTACATCTGTCATCTACTGCTTTGGAAATTCTTTATCTCTTTCTCTCTCTCTCGATCTGATCTTGAGAATCCAACTATGATATGTAATATATGTTTCTTTCTTTTAAAATTTATCAACCAAAGGTGTATGTTATTTAAAGCATATATAACATAAATATATAGACATTAGATTATTGAACCGAATGTCTGAATTTGCACATGAAAGGCTCTTGCATGTGACTCAATTCCCGTGAAGAACGGGTGTTTGGTGGTGGTGATATAGAAATTTAAAAACGCAAGAAGGCAAAATCCCATAGGGTACGATAGTAACTAGTAAAAGGTTGATAAGCAAGGAAAAGGTCTGTTTCAATTAAAATTAGATTTTAATTTAATAGTTGACATTGATTTCAAATGTTGTGTTTTACCCTTTTTTTGGGTAGAAAATGTTAAGTTTTATTGTATTAATCGTTGAAATAAAACTTTAAATTTAAATAAAAACATTCAAGAAATTGCAATTGTAAAAAGTTTACATATTTTTGTGCATATAAAATTATGACACGTCTTTTGATATTTTACTATCCTTTTGAGAAATATTATGCAAATATTTTTCATAAGTGTTTTATAATTTTTTTCGCATTTTTTCAAGAAATTGCACATAAATTTTATCTAACTAAAAAGATTGTAAAAAGTTTACATATTTTTATGCATCGATAAAATTATGACACGCCTTTTGATGTTTTACTATCCTTTTGAGAAATATTATGCAAATATTTTTCGTAAGTGTTTTATAATTTTTTTCACATTTTTTCCAAATATTTCGTCACCTTTACCTTTAAAGCAATTCAATTGGTTTTTATTTTTAGCTGAACTTTGAAAAGTTTTTTTTTAGACAATTTCAGCATCTATTCCATTTTTATATTTTATTACTAAAAAGCTAGATACAATTACTTTTTTATTTAACAATTGTTATAGGAACTACAAAAATTTGAAGTACGCCAAAGCTCCTTTTCGCAACTAATTAATGCTCATCGTGCTCTTTTTCTGATGCTCGGATATTGCTCTCCAATCATTTTAACTTGATTTTAGAACTTATTTAGTTCCATTTGATTCGCTTAATTTTAGAAGACAAACATAACAAATTAATTTGTTCTCTGTTTGATCGTAAAATCATTACGACATAAGATAGAATAGATTCATAGGACAGGACAAAAGGTCCAAATTTTCAAATGAAAAAATTCTCCCTTTTAATTTTTGCACGTCTCCCGCTTTTTATTGTTTTCACACTCCAACCTTTCCTTAATGTTGGATGTCCTTTTCTCCTATTTATGTGACGGTGGTTCTTCAATCCATAAACGTGGTTTCCTCTCCAGAATCGTGGGTTGATCTTTTGTTCTTCAAGAACTACGTCTTTTGTCGAGGGTTCAATTAGTGGAAAAGTTGGAAAGACGCGTTCTCAGAGTATTCTAGAGGTATGTAAAATTTTCAGTTGTTGAATACTGGAAAACCATCTTTAACTCTCTGGGTTTTATTTTGTGTTTGTTAGGGTTCCATCATATATATATATCAATTGCTATGCAACTTTACTATCTGCTATACGATATATCAGATTCATTTTATGTCGTTTTTTCCATGATCCACAATTGATAACACTGTTGTGTTCTATTCTTTCTTCTTCCCCCCGTTCATATTTTGGTAAATTTTTTCAACTAATTTGTGTGCTTCTTTTTTCTATTAATTTTACCATCATCCTTCATTTTATGACTTGATTACTTTGACCTTATTGTTCCTAGACTGATGGTGATTGTGTGTGTAAATTGTGACATAGTATTTATCATGAATTTCTTTAATTTGCTAGCGGTTTTGGTCTCTCATGGTGATGGTAGTGTTATGAGTCAGACATGTATTTTGAAGGGCAGAGTGTTATTAATATTGGAATTGAACGTTGTGTTTGTGTTGAGTCAACTAGCTATATAGATATAACACAAGATAAGGGGGACAATATCCATACACAAAAACTGTAGTTCTTGAAGAAAATCTATTTTTTTTTATATTTATTATTGAAACCTTCAATTCTTGAAGAAAATCTATTTTTTTTATTGACTTTCTCTAACAAAGACTCTAACAAAGAGTATAATTTTATTTTATTTTTTTAAATTTTCGCAGTGTCTTTTTCCTATGTCCCGATACGTGGGACCTTATATATTATCGATCCAAGATACAAATAATAAGGCTTATCCATTCCCAAGTCTAAATCAATTACAACATTGATTAGCTATTGTTATGATAAGAAGAAAAAAATATCACGAGATGTATGCTTTTTAAACATGGGATTGGTTTTCCTTGCCTGGTTTAGGAGCTTGTTCTAAATGCTTTATGTTCTTATACAATTAAAAATATTACTTTGTACTTCATTGAAGAGTTTCTGAATCTGGTTATTGGTAAATTGACATAAAAGTCAACTCGTTAATATGCTTTGTACTTTGCTAGCTGCGATATATATTGAACACATTTTACTTAACCTTATTTTTAAATTGTTTTTTTTATATAGTTGTAATGGATGATATACCCATATTTTATTACCTTATTGTACGGAGGATGTATGTGCACATCTTAGCTATGTATGTCACTAGATTTTTTTTTCTTAAATTTCATCTGAAGGGACAATTATGAAAGAAGAGCGTTGAATGAAAGAGCTTTATCTAGGTATGAGTCATAAAGGGATGTTTTGCACTCTATCACTAATAGAGGTGACTCATGTTGTATATGAGAACTAAGAATGTGCAAAAACTCATTTGCACATCTTATGAGATTTTAAGAGTACGATGAGGATTAGTGCAACTTAAACAAGTGACGGCCAATGAGCAAGTTACAACTTTTTAAAATATACTTACACATCACACCAAAAATAAGAGTATCCAAGTTATATTATCTAGAACAGGACAAAAATTAGTAGGTATTGTTATAGAGTGTTGACAACAATTTTGAGGTTGCAAAATTACTTGCTTGCTAAACCAGAACTAATTCCTTAAGATTGTACTGATGAGAGATTGAAATGGTTTAAGGTAATACATTTTTCAATAAAACATATAATTAGGATAACCAATATACTTTATACAACTTATTTAATTATGATTCAATCTTATGTTGAACTTTTAGGGATGCTTAGGGGCTTTAGATGGGACTTACATAGTAGTTACACCAAGTGCTTCTGACAAGCCTAGATATTGAACAAGGAAAGGCGGACTTGCAACAAATGTCTTGGGTGTTTGTACTAGAGATATGAAATTTATATATGTACTAGATGGATGAGAATGATCAACTTCAGACTCTAGAATATTGCGTGATGCGATAAATAGACAAAATGGATTGGTTGTTCCAGTTGGTATAAAAGTTTAATTTTTTTTTATTAATGTTAATGTTTTTCTGGAAATTGTAAAATTCCATATTTTACAATAATTTTATCAGAAATTTAGGTTCATACTATCTTGTTGATAGTGGTTATACTAATGTAGAAGGTTTTCTTGCCCCATATAGAGGTAAAACAATATTATTTGCACGAATATGGTAGTGGTCGACATTCACCTCAAAATTGCGAAGAGATAAAGATCTTTTGGCCTCTTGAAGAAACAATGAGCTATATTAAGAAGCCCTTCATTTTATCCCATTAAAACTCAATGCCAAATGATCCTTGCTTGTTGTTTATTGCATAACTTTATCCATATGAACATGGAATTGGATGGAGAAGAATTTACTCCATTTTGCATAAGATGAGGTACTTGTCAATAAGGAGCCAATCAATGTAGTTGGAACTCTTGAGCCCAACAATGAAAGGACTCAAATGAGAAATACACTTGCAAAAGAAATGCTACTGGAGTGGAGAAATAGATAGAAATTAATAAGCAAGTAGTTTTAGTTATAATTTCTATATGAAATAAAAGGTTGAGTTGTAGTTGTTTGAATTTTATTTTATTTATAGTATAATGAAGTATGCCCGTTTATGTCTATTATTTTGGTGACATGTGTTATTTAATCTTATTATACTTCTATAAAATGTTCATTATTAAAATCTTTCAATGTTGTTGTCTTTAGTGATGGAAAATGAAGGCGGAAATACTAGTCAACAACCAATAGGTAACACAAGAGTTAGACGTAATTGGACTGAACTTGAAAAGGAAATCTTGCTCACTATACTAGAGGAGATGGTGGTGGCGACAGAAAAAGGAAAGAATGAGACATTCAAGTTTGGCACTCATGAAGTAGTTTGTAAGAAGATGAAAGATAAGATTCCTGAAATTATTATAAATTCCAAACAAGTCATTAACAAGATGTAAAGGTAGTCAACATAACTTAATGATGTTGTTGACATGATGAATACTAGAGGGTTTGGATGGGGGATGATGCAAGAAAGTGTCACTTGTGACAACAATCAAGTCTTATTGAGTATTTGGAGGTATTTAACTTTCTAGTTCAAGTTCATTGTTTTGTTATCAATATTTTTTATTTATTTATATGGTATTTGTTTTATGTTTTTTTATGACTTGCAGAAGCATCCCCAAGTTGGCAATCGTGTCAATAGAGTTTGAAAGATTGCAAGGTATATTTGACAAAGATCATGCAAATGGTCGTGGGACTGAAAGTGTAGTAGATGCAATGAAAAATGAAATTGATGAGAATCAAGTTGATGATGAGGATTGACTACAACATTATAATTCACCTCCATCTAGTGGAAATACTTTATCAAGGGGTGAACATGTTTCTACTGGGCCACCTCCTAAACACCAACACATTGCTCAATTAACTACCAGATTTATTAAAAGTTTCAATGACAAAATAGATGCAGTGATGATTGATTTTGAAAAGATTGCAGACAAAATGCTAGACTATTCACAGGTGGATCCTTCAAAAAGAGATTTGGTTGAAAAGGTTAACAAATTAGGATTACCTGAAGAATAGAATATTGACTTGGCTTTAAAGTTTTCTGAAAATCTAGAATATGTCACGTTTTTTGGGAGTTCCAAGGCCAACGAAGAATGACTTATATGGCAAGAAAAATAAAATATTTATTTCAATTGTCTCTCTAGTTTTAATATTATTAGTACTAGATTTTCTTGAATAAAGTATGTCAGGTATGAATAAATTGTATGTGTATTCACAATACCTATATTAATGGGTGACTTCATTTTTAGTTAATTATTGAATAATAAATTTATTTCTAACATTGCATATTAGTTTGAGTTCTCAATTTTGCTTCACCTTAGTGTTAGTTGTCTTGCAGTATGTAGAGTATTTCACATTCTATAGTGGACTTGTGCAAATAAATTAGTTCTTTAATTTTTTTTTTAGTTTGAAAGTTGTTTCCTTCTTTTGGTTTTGTTGTATGTGTCATGTAGTAAGCTCAAGGACAAAGAAGAATATGATATATATCTATGCTGAATATTTCACTTTAGTTGGAAAGTTGTTTGCTCTTTTGATTTTGTTATATGTATCAACTTTGGCCAATGACATTTATGCGAGATATTTTTTCATTAGTATTTTGAGGGGCTTTGACACAACAAACATGCTATTGTTTTTGGATTAGGTGATTGACACATCTTGCAACACTTACTGTCTTTCTTGTTGCTTCACATCATTAACATTTATTTCTCTTTTCTTTTTATATTTCTTGTTGGTGTCTAGACATATGACTTTCTATTGTTTCTTATATACTCTGATATATGTATATATCATATTCTTCTTTGTCCTCGAGTTCCAATGAGTCTTCGAAATAAGAATAACATGGGACTTTAAGTACAAAGCATTCAATAATGTATAACACCTATCAATTTATTTATTAACAAGTTTCAAAAAATCATCTTACAAAGGCTTTGGCTGCTTTATATTTGTCATAAACTTTTGACTAAACAAGGTGCAATATGGTAGAAAGAACCAATTATGACTTAACAAGGTACAATATGTGCTATACAACTTGGAATTTAAATTACATATTTAAAATAAAGAAGTTCTCATAATAAATCTCCTATAGATGAAGAACTGAATGTAGAAATCCTCCTCTTCAACATTTTGTTCTTTGCAATGAAAAAAATGTATATGCCTTTTTATCATTTTGAAGCTTAGTGTAGAAAATTCTTCATTGGATCATCAATATGTATTTTTTTTCTTCCTGTTTGCCTCCATTGTTCTTTGCAATCACTTGCAGGCAACATTGAAGTGATTTCCAAAAGTGAAAGAGCACCAAAATTAACCAATCAACACAAAATAAGTATAAATGCAAGAATATTTACATCTCAAAAGATCCAAAAAATATATATTTTACACTAGAAATGAACCTCCATGTAGCAAGAAATTACATGCAATATTTAGCTTGAATCGATGAACCTCTCTAGGACAGGTTTTAATCTTTTTAGACTTGGAAATCTAACTTTTACCCATCTTTGACTTTCTCTTTTGAGACTTAGACATCACTGAGGAGAAAGCTAGCTTTGGATCATAGTCATATTGAAGAAAATTTTGATCCGAAGTTAGGACTTCCTCAGGATTGTCTTTCATATCACCCCAGAATTTAGAAAGGATTCTTAAGTCATGTTGCATCGATGCTGGCATATTATTAGCTTGGGAATCATGATTGATATCAATATGTTATAGCTCAATGATTAGCTCTTGGTTAATGTTATCAAGGTAGATAATAATAAACAATGAAATACGTTCTTGCATTTAGCATAATAACCTTTTCATTGCAAAGACTCAACAAGTCAATTTCACTGCCCAAAATCCAAAGCCATGTTTGGCATCAAATTTCAAAAGCGAAATACACATTTAACAAATGCAACATAATCTACCATAGAAATTTTAGATACAAATTTAATCTTTATAGCACTCTCATCCTCTCCAAAAAAAGTGCCCACATGAGAAACCTATGTTTTTGAGAAAAGAAAAAACATTGATTGATAAAATAAAACAAAAAAAAGTGTTAATATATTATAGCACTCTCATCCAAAGCCATGTTTGGCATCAAATTTCAAAAGCGAAATACACATTTAACAAATGCAACATAATCTACCATAGAAATTTTAGATACAAATTTAATCTTTATAGCACTCTCATCCTCTCCAAAAAAAGTGCCCACATGAGAAACCTATGTTTTTGAGAAAAGAAAAAACATTGATTGATAAAATAAAACAAAAAAAAAGTGTTAATATATTATTTTGATAGGGGGAAGATGGAAGAGTGGTGGCAAAATTTTAATTGAAGGAAAATATGGAAGAAAAGAAGAAAATCCTAACCTAAAAGAAGAATAAGAAGATATGAACCTAAAATGCATAATGAAAGATACAATTGTTGGAATTGGTGTTTGCATAGATGATGAGAAGGAACCAATCGGAGGGAGAAAGCTTGTTCTTTTGTGTTCACACCCAAAATGTGTGAAATCTACTCTACGATGTCGTGATCAACATCCTGCTTTCACATTTTGGTCTCAGTCACAAATCGCACTCGAATACAAATGGCGCAGAAGCACAATGTTACAAATCACTCTATTGAACAAATTATGATATATTTAAAAGGGTATTCCTATAAATTTGACATTATTATATTTGTGTTGTACATGTTTCATCAAACAATAAACAACATAAAAAGTTGCCATGTGACTTGAGTAACTGTCATGTCTAGTTCTTCTTGTCCTATGCCACCAAGGAAATAATAAGCCTTATTGTTGTTTTTCAAATACCACTCTCCGTTAGAGTTAGCCTTGAGACAAGTTACAACATTGTCTTTCTTTTTTTACTAGTACGACTTATTTTCTCACTTTAGTGATAGAGGATGAATGTGAAGGATGAGGGATTCCTAACATTATTTCACTATGTGAAAAGATGAGAGCCAATTATTACACCTAGAAACAAACTTACATGGCTTAGATATTGGAGGATACCATTGTACTTATGGGGAAATGAATGTTTTAGACAAGTAGTCATACCTTTTGAAGAGTACATTAAAATGATCTAGAAAACAAAACCAAACAAAGGATCTATACAATTAGGATACTTATAAAAGTTGCATCTCCACATCCCATTTTTGTCTAAAAGAATCATATTTACTAGAAGGATACACCAAGTCAGAATAATAGAAGAAACCATGACAAGGAGAATAGATTTGGTTGTAGACTTTGAAAATAGGAAACTCGAGTGGGGCAAGATCATCCCTAGAGAGTGATGTGGCAATGATCACGAATCCTTTGCTTCTGAATGTTTTGTACATTTCAAAGATCTTGTTGAGGGAGACACCACCAAAGGTGGGGTTGAAGATGCAAGTCAAAGACAATACACACATGAATCGACTATTGAGTACCCGATGGATAATATCCAAGAAAAAGTGGATTTGGATGGACAAGACAAAGGATATAGAGTTGTGTTAGACGAAAAAAGATTTCTAAGGAAAAAAAGGATTAGGTAGGAATATGTGTGAATCAGCTGCACAAGAAGACTTTCATCCAAATGGAACTACAAGTGAAGATTTAGCAAAGTGTTTTTCCAGTAGAGAAGGAAGTAGATCTAGGCTCGATGATAACACCACATCGTACCTTGGTGGGAACTCAAAAGTAGGTAAGGTTCAGAGAATTTTGAATGTTGAAGAGGAAGTTGGGCAGATTAGTCACATGAGTAAAATAAAAAATAAGATTGGGCTTGAATGAAATGATGAAGAGCACAAGGCCCATTTGAAAATAGAGTTAAACCATGGAGATAAAAATAATAAGTGGGCCTATAACAACATAACACAGATAGCTACAATGAAGTGGTGGGTCAACACAAATGTCCTCCTCATCTGGTCATGTAGACATAAGCTTGGGTGACTTTAAAGTTATTTTGTTACTGGGCCAGCACAAAATGAAACTAAGATAATTGGATTGATAAAAAAAAACAACAAACAATTAGAAAAGTGGAGCAATAACAAAGTTTAAGTGTGACTCCATCTAAATCATGTGATGAATTGGAGAAAGAAAAGGGTGACGCTACATTAGAGAGTCACTTTGTGGGTTATGAAGAAGTATAAAAAACAAAATATGAGACAAGGATTCACTAAAGTCCCCCTGATAGTGTATAAAAAAACACTGAGTCCAACCAGTGATTCAATTGTGGGTACAAGGTCACCTTGCAAGTTTGAAAGTATCTCATTGAGTAACATTGTATCATATGTAAATATTTGGAACTACAACAAAATATTTTTGTTAAGGAGTGATCCAATTGAAGCACAAAACTATGGGAATCAAGGAGAGCTTTGGGAGTAACATTTGAAGGCTATGAAGAGGATATTGTTTCAAAATTTGTGTCCATGGAAGAAAGGGATAAGAAGGAAAATACAGATGAAGGTAGATGGACAAAACAAAGGGGTAAGCAAGCTCATCAATGAAGATAATATCATATAATGTGTGGGGTTATAGGGAAAATAAAAGGAAAGTTTATTAGGAAGCTAGTGGTAAAAGAATAAGCTCAATTGTTATGTGTTTAAGAAACCAAAAGAAGAGAAATAAATCTTGACATTTTTGGGGATTGTGAGGGTGATAGGGGGATTGAATGGTTTCATAGATTTGCTGTTAATTCAGTAGGAGGGATATTGTGTGTGTGGCAAAAAGAAAGCTTGGAAATCACAAATCTATATATGGGTTTTTGTTTCCTATTAGTAGAAGGGGTATGTAAGGAAGGTTCATGTGGCATTACCATTGTTAATGCCTACTCGCTGTATGATTTGTCTAGTAAGAGGAGCGTGTGGGAGGAGATAAAAAAAAGAAAGTAGTAGTTCTGAAATTTGGTGTTTGGTGGGAGATTTCAATTGTATAAGAAGTGCAAGTGAGAGGAACGACAAAGTGGTGGATAATCTTGGAATGGAGGGAGAGAAAAGAGTTTGATCAATTCATTATAGATATGAGATTAGAAATATTCCATTGGAGGGGAGAAAGTTTACTTTGTTTAAACCGAACGGAAAAGCTATGAGTAGAATCAATAAATTCTTGGTGAATAGGGAATGACTTAGCAAATGGTCGGGGTCCACACAACATATCCTAGAGAGAAATATTTCATATCATTGTCCTTTGATGTTGAAGAATACCATAGTGGATTGGGTCAAAATCTTTTTAGTGTGATGGAATATTGGTTCCAAGACAAGATTTGTGCAATTTGTAAATGATGCTTGGAAGAGGTTGGATGTGCAAGGGTGGGGTGCATATGTTCTCAAAGAGAAATTTAAAGGGATAAAGAAAGAATTAAAAGTATGGAAGAAAGATGTGTTTGGCAATTTGGAGCTAAGGTACAAGTAGATTCAAAGTGAGTTGAATGTTATTAAAGCAAAAAGGGAAAATGTTATGTTGAGTGATGAGGACACAAAAAGGAACATGGAGTTGCAAGAACAATTTTGGAAAGTAAGGAATTATAGTGAGTCAATTATTCGACAAAAGGAAAGATTGAAATGGAATATGGAAGGTTATTGTTATTCAAAAAATTTCCATAATGCTGTAAGTTGGAGCAAAAAGAAAAGCTTGATTAGAGGACTATCTATAGATGGTTGTTAGGTAGATGATCCAAGGTGAATAAAAAGAGAGACAAGAAGGTTCTTTGAAAAGAAAGGTTCTTTGATGATGGCGGGAGGAGAACAAAGCTTAATGGTGCCTTTTTAATCAAGTTCATGAACAAGACAATGATATGCTTTCAAGGATGTTTGTTGAGGTCGAGATTAAAGAGGCAATGTGGGAGTGTGGAAGCTTGAAGTGCTCGAGATTGGATGATATCAATTTCAAATTTATTATAAAATTTTGGCACTTGATGAAGGATGATGTGAAAAGGTTCATTGATGACTTTCACCAAAATGGTAGTCTCTTGAGAGGTTGTAATGCCTTTTTTGTTACTTTTATACCAAAGGTGGAGGATCCCCAAAACTTTTAGGAGTCTATGCCTATTTATCTTGTGGGGTATATGTATAAGATCTTGGCAAATAGATTAAGAAAAAGTGCTCAATGGGTTATTGATAAAAAACAAAGTGTTTTCTTAGGTGGGAGAAATTTTTTTAATGGTGTTGTGGTTTCATATGAGGTGATAGATGAAGCTAAAAGGAAAAAAAGAAGAGAATTGTCTTATCTTTAAGGTTGATTTTGAAAAGGCGTGTGATTCTGTATGTTGGGATTTTGTGTTTTACACGCTTTAAAGATTAGGGTTCAAGGAGTGGTGGATTATATGGATCAAGAGTTAATTGTCTACTAACATGGTTTTGGTCCTTATAAATGGAAGCCTATTTTATGAATTCAAATTAAATAAGAGGCTTAGGCAAGGGAATCCTTTGATACCATTTGTCTTTATCATTGTGATAGAGGGCTTAAGTGGGTTGATGAGGGAAGCAACTTTAAGAAGATTTTTTTTCTAGTTTTCGAGTTAGGAAAAGAGAGGTTGAGGTTAATTTGTTACAATATGTGGATGATACTATAATTTTGGGAGAAACTTATCTTCCAAATGTTGTGATAGTCAAGAACATTATAATGTGTTTTGAGTTGGCTTTTGGTCTAAAGGCAAACTTTTTCATAAGTTGCTTTGGGGTTATGGATGTGGAGAATAGTATAGCAGTGAGGTTTGAAAGGTCGCATAATTGCAATCTTTTATCCTTTCCTTTCACATAGTTGGGCATCCCAATTGGTGCTAAACCAAGAAGGACGAAAACATGGAAGCCTATCATTGGCAAATTAAAAAAGAAGCTTGCTTCGTGAAAACATAAATCTTTATCTATGGCCGGTAGCGTGTGCTTGATCAAATTTGTTTTATCTTGTCTACCTATCTTTCTTTTATCCTTTTCTAATGTGCCTAAAGAGCTGGCTAAGGAGATTATTTCTATTCAAAGAAACTTCTTGTGGGGGAGTGAGGAGGGGGGAAAAAGGTGAGATGGAAAATTTTTGTTATCCAAAGAACCATGATGGGCTTGGAACTAAACAAATTATTTTGTTTAATGACACCTTGTTATCAAAATGAAGGTGGCATTCATTTAATTAAAGGGGTGTTTTTGGTGTAGAGGTGCTAGAATCAAAATATGATGGTTGGAAGGGTTATGTGAGAAGGATGAGTGATCAAAATGAGTCTTTATGGTGGAGAGATTTGTTGTTAGTGTGTGATGGTGGTATTGAGTAAAAATGGTTTGTCAAGAGGTTAAGATGGAGAGTTGGTGAGGGAGATCAAGTGAGGTTTTGGATTGACAATTGGGAAGGTGGAGGGAGTTTTGTTGAAAAGTATCCAAGATTTTTTCTCATTTCTTTGCAACAAAATGAGATTGTTAAGAATATGGGTTTATGGAGGGAGGATAGGTGAGAATGGCGTCTTGGTTGGAGAAAATTTTTATTTGAGTGGAAAGTAGGACAATTGAGGGAGCTTCAACAATCTTTAATGGGTGTTGAGTTGCGTAGAGGGAGTAGAGATGTTTGGTGTTAAGGGGAGGGGGCAAATGGTGAGTTTTTCGTCAAGGCAGTGTATTCATGTTTGCATACAGACATGATAGGATTTCAACAGATGAATATTATGCAACAAGTGTGGAGTCTCAAAGCCCAACCAAAAGCATAACTCTTAATATGACGGATTTTACTCAATAAACTACCAATAAATGACAATCTTATCCTTGGGAACATTATTCTTGATCCTCATCATGACATTTGCTACTTTGGTGAAAAACAAGAGTCTATTTTCCATTGTTTTTTTTCTTTCTTGTGGCAATGTGATGGGCAATTCGGCATATGGAAAAGTGTTACATGTGGTTAAATGTGACAACAATTTTACCACAAGAACCAATGCTCACTTTGGCAACGCTCTTACTTTTTAGGCTAAAATATGTTTGCGGTATCTAATAGTTTAGCAAATTTTGCATTTGTTCATTAATAAATGTTTTTTTTTTGCATCGAGTCCCTAATAAAACAATAATTTTATTTTTAATCTTTGATGTTTTTTTAATCACCGAAAATTAATAAATTTTATTTTTGATCCCTAATAAATTTTGTTCATTTGTTATTAGTTCCTATAATAGTAGGAATCTAATAACAAAATTTAATAGGCTAATCACAAATGAGTAAAATTTATTAGGGACTAAAAATAAAATTATTATTTTATTAGAGACTCAATATAAAGAAAAAATTTGTTAAAAAATAAATAAAAAATTAATTATTTATAAGAGATAAAAATATATTTTAGCTTACTTTTTATTTTTTAAGATCAAAGAAAGAGAAAGAGTGTTGGTGGGTTGATTGGACCGCTGCTGTGTGGTGCACATGGAATGCAAGGAATGATTGTATCTTTAGAGGAGGCACTTTTGATTTGGATACACTAATGCACAAAATTTCATTTATGGATCAAATCAAAATATGCGCCTAACTTTCCTTATTCGTTCTGGCAATGGTCTATGGCACAGGGACAATGTATTCTCCAGCATGAAGTTTCTTAGTGGTAGTCTTAAGGATCAGGTCTACATTGTTATTCTTTGGGCGTTGATTGCTTTGTTTCAGGTTTGGAAATTATTTATGGGCTGTCTTATATGCCTCGATGTACATTTAATATTGTCTCGTGTATGGTTACATGATGGGGTATTAGACGCTTATATTGGGTTACTTTTTAGTCAACTTTGGAGGTTTTGGGGCCAGCTTAGTTAGTATTTATACACTAGTACAGGGTATAAATATATCCTAACCGTGGGGATTTGCTTTTGTATTCCTTTATGGATTGTACTTTTTGGTACCATTGGTACAGTATTATTTATAATACTATTATTTGATGATTACGAAAAATCATACCATTATGTGACTTTATCATAAATATTATAAATACAACATTTGATGTCATTCTTACGGGCTAGACGCAATGTTTCCTCTTAGGATTAATCCTAACACCGAGTCACGGAGTCACCTACTCTTTAAACGTTTGAAGATGATTCGTTTCTCTTGATATTTAATTATTCTTATAAGTAAACATAAAATACACGTTCAAATAATAACTATGAAAAAACCTAAATGGGAAACAAATTATTTTTCAAAATGAGTAAAAATAAAATATAAATTCAATTGTCCAAACAACAACAGGGAAAAAATTTAATTGTAATTTTTTTAATAAAAAAAATCATGTTTTACACTACAACTTGTATTACACAATATAAAAAACTTCGTACCCCATTGTCCAGAGGCTCTGGTATGGAGGAGGGATATTATACGCAGCCTTGCCCTTGCATATGCAAAGAGGCTGTTTCCGAATTCGAACCCATGACCAACAAGTCACCAAGATACAACTTTAACAAAAGGACAGTTGATTAAAACAGGACAGAAGGAAGAGACTGAAACAAAATTAAGTTACACAAAATTTAAACATAATAATTGAGACAATAATCAGTGTAAAGAACACACAAATTATTTAATAAAAGAAATAAAGAACGATAAGATAAATAAGGACATAAAATTGAAATAAAAATAAAAATGGAAAATAAAGATGAAAATGCTACTGATAATTAGAAAAAAGAGTTGAATAAGGGAGATAGAGACAAAAAAACTGAAATTCAGATTGAAATAATTTAAAATAATATGAAAAAAGAAGAAGACAAATAGAGATGAAAAAAGACATAGTGTATCAGAATACAATACATAAAAGAGTGGAGCAATAAGAGTGGAGCAATAGATGAAAAGGACTAATTACCCACAACGCAAACCAAGATTTAAATTATTGTTGAAAAAAATTCTTATACTTAATGTACAATAATACTAGTAGTGCCTATCATATAATTACCTTCAAATGAAGATATTTGTGGAGAAAAACAAGAGAATACGTGAAAGAGCAAGAGAGCCATAAACTAGCTACATAGTTAAGGCATACTCTATCAAAGATGATTAATTATGCTCACGAAGGAAGTGCCGGATTGGGAATGGGACATTGGATGCACTAACAATTGTTGGTAATTATAACCGACTTTTTTTTAATGAAGATCATAAACTCATCAATATTTTAATAACATTAATAGTTTAATACTTGTCAAGTCATCCATATGACACTATATTATTTAAAAGAGATCAAAGCATTAAAATGATTTCTTTTTTACGTACCCTCTGTTCGTCGTTAGGTCGAGCAACTGCCCCGACCCATGTTGTTAGAATCGATTGAACAAGCTCATGCAAATCTATCCCTTATTGGAAACATATCTAGGTATTCTAACTACCATATTAATTATCTCTAAAAGATCATGAGATATGATTATATGACATCTTATTTGAGAATCAAGGAAATATGATCAAATCGTATATCACCTCAGAAAATCAGTATAAATTAAAGCATATGCTTGACCTAGAGAAAACGGCAGATAATACCCTTGAATGCTTTGATAGATCGCATCAAATCCTAGAGAAAACCTATGCCATAGCACTTTCTAGAATATCTAATTAATTAATATATAAAGATTAAAATTAATTAATCATGTGTGAACTTTAGGTCTTTGAATTCAAAGAGAAGCAAAATGGCAATGGCTCTGTATGGCATTCGGTGCATGTACACTGAAACTTTCATTTTCAAGGTTTTTATATGTTGAATTAAGCATCTGTTGGTTGTTCTTTTTGTTCATTATTTTAGATTAGTAAAACTTACAAAACAACGTGTGCATAAAAGGGAAAAAAAGGAGATAAAGCTCAAGCCATACCTCGCCAAAGAATAGCCCAAAAAATGGATACAAAAACAGTGTGATGAAACCACAACTAGGTGGGCAAGTACGTTGGTTCGGTGATACCAGAGGGCGAGGAAGTTTGAGGACGGATATTCATTAAAAGAGAAAAAAGATTATTTAGGTCATTTTACATAAAAGTAGAAAAATGTAGAGTGTATTTAATAAATAGGGAAATGCAAATAGAATAAGCTAAATAGTAATACTAGACCCAAAGGTCCGGCAGTTTTGCTCCAATTTTTTAAAAGGGTAATTGCTTTCTGCACCCAATTGTTTGCTTCCTGCACCTCCATAATATTTAATATATCCAAATTTCTCTTCTTTATTATAAATATATTAACCAATTTTTTTAAATAACATGAATTAATTAAAGGAGTCTTATAATTAGGGATGCATGTAGTATAATATTTTGAAATTAATAATTACATTAAATGTATTGTAGTAATAAATGTTTTCAAAAACAAATCACAAAATTAGAAAGAAAATTTATATAGAAATATAAGAAATTTAATATAAATTTTGTTTATGTTTAATAACTAAATGTGAAAATTAACAAGATTAAATATGTAGTTTTCGAAAGTCATTGTTAATTTTATTCTTAAAAGGTTACATGCATATATAATTTAATTTTTTAATTTCATGTTAAATTAGTCCTCCAATATTAACTTAGTTATTGAATTCATTAATTTCATAGCATTTCAGTCTTTATTCTTTTTAGGAGTAATTTAGTCTTTATTCATTTAAGGTGAGATGTATGCAATTTAATATTTTGACATAGTGAACATCACCCAAAATTCCTATTTTTACCTTTGAAATTGCATGCTTATTATTATTATTATTATTATTATTATTATTATTATTATTATTTAAAAAAAATGGTTTTCTATTGGCGTTTGATAGTTGATATCAGAAAGCTACTCAAACAGTTAAATAAACAGTGAACTACTCCATATTTTATAGAATATTAAAATCAACATCCCATACTTTCTTTCTCATTTAGAAATGTGGTCTTAAACACTCCTCTCTTAACACGCCGCATACATACATACATATTGCTTACATAATTTAAAATTATGAAAATCACTTTATAATATAAGTATTGCCAACACAATTTTATTTTTATTTTTTTCATAGAAATTAAAAAAAAATTAGAGAATATATAATAACTCATATTTTTTTAACCAACTGAATTAGACTTTTGAAGGACATATGTTGAATGTATAAATCTACTTATGTGTATTGATGATTATTATTGTCCCGTATATTACCTTAAAATCATTAGAAATATCAAAAGAAAGTAGTCAAAGAGTGAGTATTATTTTATAATTTGATTTTAAAACTCAATAAGATATGTTGTCAAATCCTTGTCAGTGTTAATATTCGATTTCAAATTTGAACTTAAATTCTAACTCTTCGACGTACTTTAAAAAATAATTTGATTTAAATGTCTTTGCTATATATTTTTTTAAACTATTTTAATTACAAATGAAATGAAAGTAAAGTATTATCGTACAAAACATTTCAAAGAAAGTTAATAAAAGAGTTATTTTCTTACAACATTGTTAATTTTTTTTAAATGTTAATAACACACTCTTTTAAGCACACCATCAAATTAATTTATTAAAAATTACAAATCTTAGTGGATCACACTTCTCATCTAATAACCCTTTCAATTTTATAATTTTTAATAAATTTTATCCAACAATAAAATGTATCTTAGAAGTATTTTAGAATGTTTTACTAACATTTCTCTAGTTGTGTTGTAAACATTTTTTCAGTTGTAAAACATTTTTATTAAAAATAATTTTCTTACAAAATTTTATTTCCTTGAAAAGTTCTTTTTTAAAAGTAAGGATAAATAATAAATAAAATAGAAAATATTTTTTAAGTAACAATTATATAAAAACAAAATATTATATGACGCATTCTGTTATTTTCTTTTTCTAAATGACTTTAAAAAAAATCAAACTATTGAAGACATTTTTATTTCATTCTAACAAAATACATTCTCTATCTCATTATATTTGATCCATTTTGTTCTATTTTCTATTGCCAATCCAAATATATCCATAAGAACTGATACATATATGATTAAAAGACTTAACTTAAACAAATACAAGTCCTTTGGGATGTCAGAAGGGAGGTATCATTATGTTCCTAGAGTTATATATGATAAACTATTCCCACTAAGGAAGCACAAAACAAGTTAAGATCCACCACCAATTATTTATTTGTTCCTATGAAGTTTGAGGCTATCACTTAAATTTACACACTTAATATCCTTCAAAATATTTACGTTAACACTGTTGATCCATCTTCTCATTGCTTTCAGGAGATTCATCTTTCCTCTCTATCGCCACCTTAGGAAATACCAACACAGTTTTTTGAGTTAGTGAAATATCGGAATCTTCTCTCTCATCCTTTGTTGGCAAACCTGGTTCTGTCAGTGATTGTGATTTCTTGAAAGTTCCAAACTCAATATTTTTCAGTTTAGACTCTTTAAAGGATGGGAAACTCTTTGCTTGCTTAGTTAACTTAGCAGACCCAGACAAGACGGTCTTGCAAGCGCTTTGAAGAAGAGGGAACTCTTTCTTTGAGAGCCCAAATGACCTTGAATTACCCTCCATGTGTGTCTCAGAACAAACCTTTGGAAGAAGGGGGAAATCTTCATTTGAGAACTCAAAAGATCGGGAAGTACCATCCATGTCTGTCTCAAAATGAAACTTTTCTAATGGTGTAGACTCTTGGGCTTGTGTTGGCGGTATAGCATTGGAATTGCATGGACGAACGGGGAAATCTTCACTTGAGAACTCAAACAACCTTGAATCTGAATTAGCATTAATTATGTCTATCTCAGAGTGAACCTCTTCCACTTGTTGCTTTTTCAGAGGTGATCTGGGAAATGCATTGTACTTTGATGAAGCAAATCTCCTTGGCCTAGATGCCTTGGTGCGCATATCCCAGTAGGAATTATAGTTCTGAAAGATTCAACCATTTTGGGGATGATATAGTGTGTTATCACAATGCAAGATCCTATTTGAATAAACTTCTCCACAAACACTTATAGGAGAAGGAAATAGAGTAAAATGCATTGAGCTTCTCCATAAGTTATAATCAACTTATGCACCCTAGTTTTTAGAGAAGTTAAATGAAGAAAAATTCTATAAAGTTAAGTACATAAGTTAATTTGAGTTTATGTGAGAGATTCCATCCGTTTTACCTTCTTATTTTCTTTTCCTATAAGTGTTTATGAGAAATTTACCCAAACATGGCCTAAATAGATAAAGTTTGAGAAGAAAGAAAATATACCAAGTCAGGAATGTATGTGCCTGTTCCACGTGATTTGCCTCCTCCTTCAAGGCTGTAAGTTGGATGATAGAGTTTCTGGGCCGGGATATATACATCGGTAGCACCTTGATAAAACAGACTCCAGTTTTGCTGCGTTGGTGCAAGGATATCATCAGGTGATGCTGGAGAATTTGAATCTACAATTACAGGCATGGCATAATTATGATACAACTGAACATATTGTAAGCCACCACAGTAATTTTCACAATCTCCATAGAGGACAGGCTCTTCGAATCTTCCAGTGCCAAATGGAGCAACCGGAACGCTAACATCAGCCCTTTCTCCTTTCCCATTCCTGTTCAAAGTGCTGGAGAAAAACTTCTCAAGTGCTGCACCCATGTTTTCTCCGGGAAGTGTGAAGATTTGCTTAAGCTTTTGAACGCCGTAGGAAAAAGCAAATCTTAATCGATGTAGACTAGCTGTAGGTAAGTAAAAATATAGGCAGATAAGTGTAATAGAACTATGCATTTTAAAAAGTAACCATTACAAATTTGAAATAATGTCATGAAACAACACAATCTCTAATTATGTAAGCATCATATATAAAACTTAGAAGTCATCATGGGAGTATATGAAATATCAATATCTATAACAATATTTGAGTAAGCCTTGATGCATTTTTCACCAACATGTTGAGTTGTAGTTAACTTGTAGATGTTCTTAAACAACACATAAATATATACACTATAAAAACTTTTCATAGGGTCAGAGTATGATCGGCATAAATTTCACAAATCCTATAATCATTATGAAGAGTGAGAGCTCAAGCAATTAAAGTACCATATATATTCAACACAATCAATTGGTGCTTTTTTCTTTGTTATCAAGTACGAAATATCAATCTACTTTAGTGAGAAAATTTACCTATGCTTACACTACGACCCAAGTTGTTGTCATTTCTTAAAGGATCCAAGATGTTCATGAACTTAACAGGAAATTCATGGGTCAAAGTTTCAGATGCCCCTGCTGGATAAGAGCACATATTCTTGTAATTTCCGAGAAACTCTTTTTGGAGCAAGAATTCTCCCTGATCACATTCTGGTGCCTCTGCAACAAGCAAGGGAGTTGGAATATGTCAAAGACTGGGGATTAAAAATACTCCAATTGCTTACATATTGCAAGACTTACCAGCAATTTCTGGAAGAGAGGATAAGGATTTTGGACCCCATATACTAATATAATTATGGTCCCAATCAAATGAGCCATAGTAGTCCAAAAATATGTATAGCACCTGTTAGTAGTAGCGGTCCAGTGATTTTATTCTTCAAGTAGATTCAAAATACATATGCAAAAAAGTTGCTAAAAATATTATTGATGGAATATGTGACTCACCTCTAGAGGACCACGCACTGATGAATGAAAACGATTGATGATATACAAGACTAATATTTCTAATGCATATGTTGATAACAGACCATGGTGTCCACCAAGAAGTCGACTATCATAGTAGCACCAACCTTTGATTAAGATAATACTGCGTTTGAAAATATGATTCTTTCCAACAAGTTGATCAACCTAAAAATTTATTTCCAAATTCCAATTTACAAAATTAGCAAAGCTTGAATATAAATTGAAAAAGAAAAATTGAATTTAATCAGAAATACGAAAAAAGTTTCTATTTGTGATAAAAATGAAGTAATTATATAATTTCATTTGAAAATGGAATTATGAATTTGGATTGGGTAAGAAGGACAAAGATCAACAAGTTTTTGAAAAGAAAAAAATCAACATAATATAGATACATTATGGGGGCAGAGAGAGAGTTGATAACAATCATTTATCAAGAAAATGCATGTAGCCTGAGAATGGAAAGGGGTTAAGTAAAAAATTAACTCCATATAGAGGCCACTAAAGAGTAAGTTGACTGAATGGAGAAACAAAATTTCTTTGTGCTGTTCTTTACATAATTAGTCACACTATTTTTTGCTCTGCAGGAAAGATAGCTAAAGAATGTATACAACGAAATGTAGAAAAAGAAGGGAAAGCAAAATAGACATGTAAAAACATAACAGGAAAATGAGTCCAAAATGTCAGCATGGCATATGAAACACAAAAATAGAACAATATGTATATATAAATATATAATTTTGATATATATACATATGACGGTTCTAACACTTCATATATTCACAATCACGATTAAAACTATAGGTAAGGTCTACATAACTACCAAGTTTAAGCATACATAACTTGTAGAAGAGTGAGATTTAAGCTTATAGATATTAAGCACATGGTATGTAGAAATCAAATAGCATCAATTAGGTGTAAATATTAATTAATATAAATACCTGCTCCAAAAAGCGTAGAGTATAGATTCCGGCCATCTGATTGAAAGAGATATCAACTGCTATATTTTTCACTGTGCATTTCACAAGCCGGACCTACAGCTCATCATCCAAACATAAAAAGTGACTCGAATAAAGCTAAGACATCTTTTGATAAAAAGAACATAAAACACTATTTTCTAATAAGGTCAAACACAGAAATGATTGATGTTGAATATAAAAAATCAGGAAGTAATTATAGTAGTTTAAATAGAAAATTTGCTTCTAAACCTGTGCACGTATATATTGTATGTCTTTTACTTGGTATTCAGAGTCATCTCCACTTTTAAGTACATTGCAGATTGCTTGTGCCAAATCATCCTCTGCATCTTCATGAATGAGAGTTGTCAAGTCAACATCTCCATCAGGAAGATAGGTTTTTAGTGGAACAGAACCGAATGGCAAGACCTGTAGGTGATCCACAAAGAGGTAAAACATTCATTTATGATCACCACTGTAATGGAATAAATACAATGAAAAAAAAAACTACAATCGAGAAAACAAACGAATAAAATAAAAATGATAAAATAGAAAATTTAAAATATAAATATAATAGTAATATCTTATTTTTTTATCTTATCTCTTTTTTCTATTTGATTTCTATTCATTATTATATTCTATATTCTTTTATTTTTTTTTAGTTTCCTTTTTTTCTTTTTCTACCGTCAAAGAGCCCAAAAAGTGAAAAATTAAAATTGTTTAGTTTTTTTAGTTCTTTAAAAATGGGGTAAAAAATAATGAAATTTTTTTACATTTTTGTCTTTTTAATATTGTATTTAATTTTTGAAAAATTTCTATTTTATTTACAATTTTTTCTTTTATTAATTATTATTTTATTTTTTTATTAGTTATTATTATTATTTTATAAGTAAGAAATAAAGTTTTTGATCGGGATATGAATCAAATGGGGTTCTCTTAACTATTTAGGGGTCCATGGAAAGAATCACACTTTTACCGTTAAACTATTTATTGGCAATATAAAAAATTTAAACTGAAAATCAAGGTTTAAAAAATCCTTAAATTTAAAATTGAAGCCTGTTCCTTCTAGAAACAGTCTGTAATTTTTGACGTCAACAATGTTCACTAGAGCAATCAATACTTGCAAAATTTTCTCAATATCATTCAAATCAGGAATTTCAATGTTTTTAAAACTATACATCTTCTCATGGTATGGAGAGATGAAATTTATCAAATGGGTGGGGAAAAATTTGTATACTCATACTTTTGATTCTATGAAGATCAGTTCATATGATTTGGAAAAAATGTTTTATTTTCTAGTTGTCAAAGTGAGAGGAAGTTCACAATGTAAAGGATACAACACAACAACAACAAAATTTTATCCTACAGAGTTGACTACGTGGAAAGAAAACAAAACACTTCATGGAAAATCTAAGCCAACCTACAGAAGTAGGATTATATTGATCATAAAACTTATAAATGATAACCTAGTTTTCTAATAATGTTTTCTTTGAACTTTGTTGTGTTTATTTAGTTAAGTTTTGAAGAAAAGTTTTTCATAGTTTAAATTTCAATTTTATTTCCTTCCACACTTGATCTTGTTTATTTTTGTTAGTTTTGAAGGAATTTGTTGAAGGACCAATTTGGAGAGGAGCTTGGAGCACTTTCACTGACATTGGGAGAAGAATGAAGGGCTTGGAAAGTTATCTTAGTATGGAAACCATGAGATTCTAGAAAAAAAGTGAAGGAAGTAGATGTCACATGGGTGTGACAAACACCCACAACAGTTTGGGTGTTCCTGACTATCAATTTCTCATTAAGCATGCCTCTCACACCTCTATGGGTGTAGCCACATCGCTATGGGCGAACTTGACATGCATTTTATCTTTCAGCATGCCCCCCACACCTATGTGGGCATAACCACACCAACGTGGAGAGCGTCAGAATCCTGTTTGCAAATTTTTAATTTTATTTTCAATTGGGCTTGAACCTTTTACTTTGTTTTAGGTTTTTAATAAATAGACCTCTTGAGGAAAGGAAAGGTATTCTAAATTGAACTCTCTTGTGACACCTTTGAAGGCATAGGAACTCATCTTCCATTGTTTCTCCAGCAAGAGCTTCTTCCCCCATGGCTTTGAGCAACTAACTTTGCTTTGGTCGGGATTTAAAGTAATTGATCCTACTTTTATGTAATTGCTACATTGTTTCTATTTAATAAAACATTGTTATTGTTCTTTCATTCTTATTGCTTGTTTTTGGCTTGATCTACCTATTTACATGATGTTATGATTCCAATTGTAATTGGAAAATTCCTTTGGTTTGCAAACTGAAAAAGACAACTAATTTTCTTTGTGCCTAGGAATAAAGTAAAGACGATTAGTCATTAATAAATCCTTTTTCTTAATGCAAATTATTTGTTAAGCTAATTCAAGGGATTACTAATATAATCAAGGGATTTAGGTTGTGTTGCTTAAGAAATTGAGGTTGGCATAAAAGTGTGGGTTGATGATAACATAAGCTTAATTGAATAGGGATACATAGTGATTACAAGTTAGGAAATCTAATGAAGTCAATCGTCAATGATTTCTCTCATTGATTTCATCCCAATTTTCTATGCATATCAAGTGTTTGATGAAATTCCACAACTAATTTTCTCTTTTATTTTAATGCAATTGTCTTTAAGTTTGGTTACTTAATCTTCATAGTCCATTTAATTTACTATTAATTACCCAATTATTAAACAAGTCCTTATGGAGACAATAATTACTTATCATTGTGTTACTTGAGCGATTTGGTACTCTTGTCAAAATCCCAATATTTTTCATAGCATGATTTTAATTTTTTATGGGTTTTTTAGATATCTAAATATAAAAGGGAAAAAGATAGAATCGATAGGGGGAAGGTGCCAATATGCACATCTAAGGTAGAAGTATACAAGAGCCAACAACATGGTTATAAAATCATGTTAAGAGAATTGAATATATAATAAAATTACATTTGAATCTAACTCCTCTTAAAAAGAAAGTATGATAAGGAAAAAGGAAAAGATATTTCCACCAATTATTTCTAAAAAAACACATTCTTGGCATACATCAAAATTGATATAATTATGTATAAATAAAAAAATGGTACAAGAACATCCAACTAATTATGAGGGCAAAAAAGCAAATTCATTTAACAAAGAAAAGACCAAATGTAGAAAACCAATTCCAGCAATAAAAATTTACAAATATGATGATTGGATCAAAATATTCTAACCTCTGCTCCATAGTAATCTCTAATCAGCCTCTGAACATAGTCAATAACATCCTTTCTGTTCACCTCAGATAATACATTTGGTTGAATTGTCCATAGTATTTCTTGCACCCTGTCTTCAGCCATTTGCCATAGTTCCTCATCAATTGATAACAACTGGCTAGGCAAGGATGATGGTAACAAATTTTCTCGTTTACCATCCATAGCTGCATATATTATAACTTAAACTTCAAGTAAAAAAACCTATACAACAACACAAACACAATATCTCAACATTAACCTCAATCACACGTGTAAAGCAACTGATAAAACAAAAATACTTTTTTTTATAAGATAACAACATATGCGAAAACAAAATGATTTAGCCAACTTTCATTTGGGTGAATCTAGTATTAAAGATAGGGCACTAATACCTAATTAGGTTTAAAATAAACGAGTCAAGATTATAGAGTCAATTTATTAATTTTGCACAAAAATAAGAGAATAATCAAATGCTTGACCACTATGATAGACCTACATGACCATTTCATACAACAATTTCAAACTCAAGGATCGAAAAAAGGGATAAAAATCACCAAACAACACCAACCTACAAAGAGGAAGAGAGATTTTTGTTTGAAGCGGGCAACAAAAGAAAAGATGCACTTGATCACTATGATAGACCTACATGACCATTTCATACAACAATTTCAAACTCAAGGATCGAAAAAAGGGATAAAAATCACCAAACAACACCAACCTACAAAGAGGAAGAGAGATTTTGGTTTGAAGCGAGCAACAAAAGAAAAGACGCACTTGTCGGTGTCAACATCAAGTACAACAGAGCAAGAGGATTTCGTTCGGCGCAACAGAAAGAGGTCTTTAATAGTTCTGTTTCGCTTTTGGAACCCTAGAGCGCATATGGCCTTTTCTTATTTTCAAATTGGGCCAAAATACCAACCCAACCCAAAAAGCCCAAAGTCATAGGGGGCTTTTTTTTTTCAAATTCGGGAAGAGTCAACTTAAGCTCACACATCATAATGGCAATCCTTAAACAATTCACTAAATCTATGATCACTTATTGAGTTTACTCTAGACATGACAAACAAACTTATATCTATGGTGTGGGTACCGCCTTAGACCCACCTCACTTTGATTGGGGATGGGAATGGGTAATACTCAATTTTTTTAAATGGGGATGGGGATGAGTATGTACACCCGTCCTATACTCGTACCTGACACATATAATGACTAAATTACCTTTATTTTATATTACTTATGTTACTTGATTACTCTTAAGCTTTTACACATGCTTTATGTCTATTCTTTTTGAATAGTGAAGGCGTTTACATCTATTGTACTTCCTTGAATAAGTAGTACATATTTGGCTTTGTTCAATTTTTTACAATATATATATATATATATATATATATATATATATATATATATATATATATATATAAAATAAGAGATCAAGGAATAGGATGGAAAAAAAAAACTTCATATCGATCGAGAACAAGAATAGGTTTTGGAGAGTGAGAACAGGAACAAGAAATCATATATCTATTCTTATCTCGTTGTCATATCTCATTTACTCATTGACCCCCCCCCCCCCTTCCCCCCAAAAAAATGTTTTGCAAGATTATATGCTTATGCAAATATACTTTGGAACGTTACAACCTTAATTTCGTACTTATTATATCATCTCCTAGGTATTTAACAAACTTGATATAGGCATTTAAATGTATTACCATGAATTGTCTAGAACTTTATAGGTAAATTGAAATTTGTGAACACTTAATGAACTTGTAATTGAATTGAAATTGACCCAAGTCTTTAACAATTAGGTGCAATAATGGCGTCAAGGGTTTAGCCTTCCACTAGATCCACCAGTTCCTATCTCCTACCTATGCTTGTACATTTAATATGTAAATATGTAATATAGGCACATTGGCTAGTTAAAGAAAAGATAATTATGTAAAAAAAGCTAAAACAAAAATAGAATATGACAAATTTGATATAACAAGGGACGTAACCATGACTTTTAAAAGGGGGATAATCGCCTTACTCCCCTATTTATAATAAGTTATGAACTATATATACATATTAATATATTAATATAATATATGTTTTCTTTCATCTTACCTATTAGGGACAACTACAAGCTGCACTTCGAGGGCCAGAACCTCCAATAGAAATTAGAGAATGAAGGTAAGTATATTTTCATTCATGTTATTGCTGATTATTACATAGTTATTTATATTGCAATACTTGCTAATAGAATTGCAATTGTGCTAGGGAATATTACAAAAATAATAGAATTCAATTCTGCTTATCCCTTAGCAGGAGACCAACACTACTCAACAATATTACATACTCTGTTAGCTTAGCTCATCCACAATCTCATACGTAGTCCCTTAGTTAAGCTGGTTTTGTGATTGCCCTCTTACCCTTTCCTTCTATCTGCACCCCTGCATTCTTCTTTGTACTTATCTTTGTACCTTGTGTTCTACTATCATCCCTCGGCCCTTGCAAGATCACCTTGTCCTCAAGGTGATAATCCTGGCATAACTGAGACCAATCTTCCCACGAAGTTTCATCTGGGGAAAGTCCCTACCACTACACTAATACTTCCCAGCGTGGCTTTCCTGTAGAAGAACTATGTCGATGGTCCAAAATTGTGAGAGGGGTGATGATGGGTTGCGCGTTGATGAACTTCTTCGGCAATTCCATAGTATCTGCTATCGTCAGAGTGCCCTTAAATGGCTTCAACAAGGAACAATGAAATATTGAATGTATATACGCTCCCTCTGGAAGCTGTAATCAATATGCAACCTGGCCAATGCGCTCTATAACTTGGAAGGGTCCATAGAAACGTTTAGCGAGCTTGCCGAATTTGTCCTGAGGATCTATGGCTGAAATTTGCCTATGGGGTCAGAGTTTGAGCGTGACCCAATCCCCTGGTTGATAATTAACTTCTTTGCGTCTAGTATCAGCATGTTGCTTCATTAAAGCCTGAGCCTTGAGCAGCTTCTTTCGAATGAAGTGGAAGGTTTCTTCCCTGTTGACCAATAAGTCATCAACGACATCAATGTTTGAAGTCCCTATTATATATTCTAGAAAATTAAATGACTTGCGGCCAAAAGTTATCTCACATGGCGTAGTACTAGTTCCGATATTCCACGAAGTATTATGAGACCACTCGACCCAAGGAAGCAACTTCCCCCATGTCCTTGGTCGTTGATGAACAAAAGCTCGGAGATACTGTTCCACAACGTGATTCAAGACTTCGGTTTGGCCATCACTTTGCGGATGGTAAGCTGAACTCATGCACAACTGGGTACCACTTAAACGAAATAGCTCTTGCCAGAAATGACTGACGAAAAATGGGTCACGATCGGAAACTAAGCTTCGAGGAAGACCATGGAGCTTTGCCATGATATCTATGAATAAACAAGCAACTGCATGAGTCATATGCGAAGAAGAAAGCATTCCCAGATGGGTTCTTTTAGAAAAACAGTCCACAACAACCAAGATAACAGTGTGCCTGTGGTATGGTGGAAGACCAATAATGAAGTCCAGCGAGAGGTCCTCCCAAGGGCGGTGAGGTACTGGAAGTGGGCATAATAGGCCAGCAAGTCTTTTAGTCTCATACTTCGTGTGCTGGCAATCAAGACAACTTGCCACAAACTGAGTTACATTTGTTCGCATTGCAGGCCAACAAAAATTTTCTGACAGATGAGCTAGTGTCTTCGTGACTCCCATATGACCCCCTGTCGGCGTGGAGTGGTATTCCGTAAGCAGTGTAGGAATTATTGGTAATCCACGAGGAAGCCAAATACGTCTTTTCTTCAGAACGAGGTTATGGGAAATTTTAAATTCAGGGTACGTGTTAGGACAATTCATAATTTCTTGAAGCTATCTGAGATACTTAGGGAGATTTGCTAATTGCTGGTGAAGGTCCCCCATGAAAGTTAGACAAGGTATTGAAAGAATCAATAGTGTGGAAGCATTCTGCTCAGGAAGTCTGGATAAAGCATCAGTCGCTTGATTGTTTGCACCAGACCGATACTAGATTTGATAATCATATCCCATTAAGTGCGCGAGATACATGTGTTGCTTTGGAGTTTGGATAACCTGCGTCAGTAATTCTTTGAGGCTTCTGTGATCAGTGAGGATGGTAAAGCGGTGGCTGAGTAAATATTGTCGTCACTTCTTAACAGCCGCCATAATCGCAAATAGCTCTTTGACATACGTCGACGCACACAAAAGTTGTGGGCTAAAAGGCTTACTAAAGAAGGCAATAAGGTGGTCGTGCTAAGATAGGATCGCACCCATTCCCACACCAGAAGTATCTATTTCCACAGTGAAGGATAATTGGAAGTCCGGTAGGGCCAACACGAGAGCATCTAAGAGAGCTCGCTTAAGTTGCTCAAAAGCAAACTGCGCTAGGTCCGTCCACTGGAAAGGCTCTGTTGTAGTTGCCTTGACTAGAGGAACCACGATTATAGCGTACCCCCGAATAAATCGTCTATAGAAACCTGCAAGGCCCAGGAAGCTGCAGAGAGCTTTGGTGGACCGAGGAGTGGGCCATTGACGAATGGTACCCACCTTGGCAGCCATTGGTTCCACCCCCCCTTGAGAAACAATGTGCCTAAGATATTCGACCTGTGATTGAGCAAAAGAGCATTTAGATAATTTAAGGACGAATTGATTGTCAAAAAGTACCTGAAATGTCTTCTCCAAATGAATCAAGTGATCATTGAAGGAATCGTTGTAAATAAGTATGTCGTCGAAGAAGACAATAATGAAATGTCTTCTCCAAATGAATCATTGGCGAGCACCGCAATGCGATAATAGAACCTCGTGCTCTGCTTTCTGAGCATTTTGCAAAATTGCGGTGGCGACAACGAGCTCAGGGTAGATTTGCGATCACCCTTAAGCTCCACCAAACGACCATCATGGAAGAATTTCATACACAGGGTGTTATAGTCAGTAAGAACAGGCCCAAGAGATTTTAGTCATTGAACCCCCAACACAATATTTGCTCTCGAAATGGGTAACACGTAGAGGTCAATGATGAACTTAGTTGTCTGAATTTCAATGGTGACTGCTTCACACCGGCGTGTGCACTCCAAATGTTGCCTATTACCAACCATGACCCACAATGGGCTTGTTTCACGCGAAGAAAACCTGAGCTTGGTCACTAGCTCCTCCTGAATGAAATTATGGGTGTTTCCACCATCCATGAGGACCACAACTTGGTGGTTGGAGATGGTGCCCAATAAACGGAGTGTTTCTGGGGACAAATGATCCGCCAAAGAGTTGAAGCTAATTTGGGCCTGGAACGGGTCAGGATTGTCGAGCGGGTCTGGGGCGGGTCAAGACTTTCTATATTAATTAAAGAAAAGTCCTCTTCATTTGCGACTAAGAGGAAAACCCTAGAGGCACAACAGTGGCCTCTATGGTATTTCTCGTTGCAATTGAAGCATAGACCGTATTCACAGCATGAAGCAATCTCCTCCAAGGACAAACATTTGAGAACTGGTGGCAGCAAATGTGGTGGCGAAGGGAGAAGTGGTGTGGGGGTCGAAACTGAACGTGAGGGAACCACAGGAGCGGTGGGTGGGGGCCTTCCTTGAGGTAGCACCCATCCATCAAGAAGCTTCTCCTCTTGAAGGCGTGTAAGGCTAGCCGCCTGAACCAAGGTCAGGGGCTGCAATGCCTGGACCTCACACCGGATTTCCAAGGTGAGCCCAGAAATAAAACAACTCAGGAGGAACGGCGGAGGAAGCCCGATAATTTTGTTCACCAAATCTTCAAAATTGGACAAGTATTGTGCAACTGAACCCTTCTATGTGAGTTTGAAAAGAGCCCCAGTGGGGTCTTCATATTGAGAGGGCGCAAATCTTGTATAGAGAGCTTGGAGAAAAACTGGCCATGAGGTGAATTGACCATTACTGGTCATCCACTGAAACCAGGCAAGAGCTCTGCCCTCTATATAAAATGAAGCAATTGTGAGGTGATCATGCTCTAGGGTACCATGATACTCAAAAAATTGGTTGATCTTAAAGATCCAACCAAGAGGGTCAATACCATTGAACCTTGGTACATATAATTTCATTCTGTCATTGGTGGCAGGTGTAGGCGACAGAGCTAGTGCTAAAGGGGGCAATGAAGGGGAAACAGAGGGGAGGGGAGACATGTGCTGAAGAAGCTCCTCAAATTGGAGGGTCATCAAATGCATGGACTCACCGAGAGACAACTGATGATTTGTGAGCTTGAGGATAGCATCCTCCAGTTTATCGGAGGGGCCTTGGCCTTGGAAGAGTTAGTCATGACAACGAGAGCACCAAATGTTAGGGACAACTACAAGCTGGACTTCGAGGGCCAGAACCTCCAACAGAAATTAAAGAAGGAAGGTAAGTATATTTTCATTCATGCTATTGCTGATTATTACATAGTCATTTATACTGCAATACTTGCTGACAAAATTGCAATTGTGCTAGGGAATATTACAAAAATAACATAATTCAGTTATGTTTGTCCCCTAGCAGTCGACCAATAATACTCAACAATATTCCATACTTTGCCAGCTCAGCTCATCCACAATCTCATATGTAGTCCCTCCGGTAAGTTGATTTTGTGATTGTCCTCTTGTCCCTTCTTTCTATCTGCACCCCTACATTCTTCTTTATACTTAGCTCTGTATCTTGTGTTCTACTATCATGACCCCTCCCCAGGACAGCAAATGCACGGAGGATACTAACAAAAGAAAATGTATGAGAAAAATAAGTATTTGAGTTTATAGTTAATTTTTTTTAGTAGTAAATTATATCTCTATTTTTACACATAAAATTAATAATATTTTTTCAAAAAAATTATTAAATAATTTTGTAAAAAAAAATTTAACACCCTCTTTAATATACTTCTAAATCCGTCCCTGTTACTCCCTTCCCCAATTCTAAACTTACATACTAACATCCCATCCCCCTAGCTAGACTTTTACAGTTTCATGATTTTTACATATCAAGTATGCATTCCTTCATTATTATTCATCAACTTTAGTTTTGAGTCATTTCATTTTTCTGTTTTTAAAGGCATTAGAAGAATAGAAGGCTAACGCAAAACACATTAAGCAATGTATTTTCTTTTTCTATTTCCAGTTGGTGTTTACAATAAGTCTTCTTATTTTTTCAAATATTGTATTATATTATTTTTATTATATTATAATTTAGTTATTTTTATTTTATAAATTTTAGGACAAAATAAGTGTTTAGTTCCCGTCAAATTTCAAATTGAGTTTTAGTTTATCCAAATAATATTGGCATTTTTTAGTCTTTCATAAAGATTAAAATTTTGCTAGTTTATTTATTTATGTTGAAATATACATTATTGATATATGTTTTAAATAAGATTATATAGCAGCATCTTTTTACCTGAATAAGGGTATTCATGTAAATTTATTTTATTTTAATTATCTTATTTAATTTTATTAACTTTTTTTTCTCTTTCTCTCATGTTGTCTTTCATCTTAAAATCAAATGGTGAGTGCTCGTTGTAGCGGAAACGATGACGAGGTCCTAGGTCAGAACATGCTCTGATACCATGTTAGATATATAAGCTGTTGTGAGACTTGGGTATTTCTCCACTCAAAGATCTCATCCATGGAGGTCTTGAAAATTCACAACAAACAAAAGCTACCAAGATCCGCTGAAGGGACTACCGCGATACACCATTGTTGCCACCAGCCACCTTGCTGAAATCAAGTTATCCATGTACGTACAGCGCAACAAGAAGAACCAAGATGTGTTAGTGGGTAAGAGGAAAAAGAAGATTTTCAATTATATCCATTTTTAAAAAATAAAATGAAAAGAAATTTATGTAATTGCCCTTTAATTGATGTTGACTTAGGTAGGAGAATAGTGGGGTTTTTTTTGTCCAAATCAAAAGGTTGTAGATGCTAACACACAAGACCCATTCTAGATCTAAACCATATCTGAACATTTAAAATTTGGTAGACAAATTAACATGAACTATAATAAATTAGTTGAAACATGACAATTTAAAGAATTCTTTATTCTTTTTTAAGGAATAAAGAAGTCAATTATTTTTTATTTATTGTTATATTTATTTTCATAAAATATATGATATTTATTTATTTTTGTGAAACTAAATTATAAATAATTATTAAAAGTAAAAATTAGTCATTGTTATTTTTTTAGAATGTGTCAAATTTTCGTTCCCCTAATCATTTCTCCTGGTTCCATCCCTTATATAACTAATGGAATTTTACTTTTCAAACTAGAACAGTGTCAAATTTTAGCAAAGAAAAATAATTGTGGATAAATTAAAATTTTACAAAAAAAAAAAAAATTCCGCTCAAACTCTCTTTCTTGTTTTTTCCCCAATCCATTTTCCAATTTTTTAATTTGATATTCCTTCACTTTATTTTTTCCTTTAATTATTAATTTCACTAATGCTTATCGCATGGGTCTTTGTAAAATTTTATATATTATATATTATTAAAACAAAAATATTATTATAGAAGATAACAAATTTCCTATATACGATAATCTTCGAGTGGATAAAGTTGTAAGAAAAATCTTTAGATCAATAATACAATCTAATTATGTTTTTAAAGAAGTTGATACTCTCTCCATAATAAAAATAAATTAATTAATAATTGTGTATCTTAAATGACATGTATAATGATTTTAAATTTTATAAAATTTGTGTATCTACTTATATAACTTACATCAATTCTTTGATATTAATATACAATATGATTTTTATTGAGTCAATGTTGAATATAATTATATATATATATATATTGCAAGAAAATGAACAATAATATAAATATGTTCAAAATATTATATTTATATATATTTTAAAAGCATGTATATTAATTTAATTTTAAGATATATAAATGAAATATTAAATAATTTTAAATTAATATGAAATTTTGTGTATATAATTTATGTGAAATAAAATTTCAACTTAATAATAAATTTTAAAATAAAATTATTGAATAAAGAAACAGTTGTTACAAATTACACCCGTATAATATGATTTGTCATAAGAATGGTAGGTATATAATGTTTTATGGGATTGGTAGGTATAGCGTAATCGTATTATATGAACAAAGAAGTAGAAAGCCAGGTTCTCAAGAGATGGAAAATCAGTAAGTAGAAATCAATAAGACAATAAATAAATAAAATAAAATAAAATCCAAGGATTTTGTCATTTTGTGTGAATGTTTATGTTTATTGTAAAGTCTAAAATCTGCTAATGATTTTTTTTTACCATAATTTTCTCTCATATTTTAAAATAGAAAAAGGTGTCTTCAACTATAAAATTTTAAATTATATCAAATAATTCTTCAACATTAACTATTATCTTGATAAAGGATCAAATATTAAAAAATTAAAAATATGTAAGTATTTCAATAAATTAACATGTATTTTAATTTTTATAAGTATAATTAAATTTATTTCTATACAAATTAGAAATCTATTTACTCTTTTAAATAATAATAGAAAAAGATATATATAAAAAGAAGAGTGAAAAAACCATGGGGCTCATTTCAATAATTTGGAAGGGTTAATGAAAATGGGTGGGTTGAATGGGACCACACCACACGTCAACACCAAATCCTATAATCACTTTTTTATTTATATGTAAATATAGAGGAAGTATATGATTTAATAAAAGCACGGGTGTAAGGTTTTCTTCTAAAAACACTTCTAGGCTTATTATAGCTAGCACCAATGAGATATTAGAAAAAGTATAAATGGCCTTGTTCATATTTCATTTTGGTATTTTCAAAGTCTCACTCCAACACTAATGTGAGTTTCTACCTATTGTTCTCAATTATTAAGTAGAATCTACTACCGACAATCATTCATAGATACAAGTCAACAATATTTTTTTCAATCTCTACAATTGAAAAATAATAATGATGTTTATACATTGTTAATATAGAATTATTATGTACCATTGACCTCGGAGGTTATACCTCAACCTGCTTCAATCAATCATCACTCATCCTCATTATGCAATTATGTATTACAACTAGAAATGAAACATAACATGTTGGCATTCCTTTGAAATGTGACATGGAGAAACTCAGATTTAATTAAACAAGTTGCACCTATAGAGGTATAGGTTCTCCCCAATGGGATTCATGAATCACAATTAGTTAGACGATTGTTCTTACGACAACATCATTCTAAGTATTCAAAAAATTTGATTGAATACGAAATAACAGAATTGAAAAAGTACTAAAGGTGTTGACACAATCCAACAATAGAAATTTGGACTATTTTTAACAAACCAATAATCCAAATAGAAGAATAGCACAACATATTTCAAATCATCATTAATTTTGTTATGTTTGCGTTATAATTGTAATTTTTAATATGTTTTATCATTTTACTGTAATTTGAATATTTTATCTACTTTATAAGACTGATGTGTCATATATTTTTTCGCGGTATTTTTGTACTTTATTTTAATACTACTAACTAATTTTATTATTTTTTAATTATAAGAACATAAAAAAATTAACAAAATATAAATTTAACTACACAATTACATATAACATAAATAAAAAATCATACTCTAATTTTATCCAATTTTTATATTTCTTTTATATGTATATTTTTGTTAATAAAAAAATTAATTTAATTGGAAAGTCGAGGTAACCAAACCCGACTCCCGTAAAAGAAGCAAAAGTAGTACACTTAGAGAAATAATTCTCAAAGTAGTATACTTTGAGAATTTTGATGAGAGAGTGTACAGCGGAAAAAAAAAACCACTTTCTTGTGCTAAAGTTTATATTAGTCCTATTAATAAAGAATGGATTCAAGTTATTTACAAAAATCAACATGCAAATGTATGTTCATTAAAAATAAAGTATTACATTTGTCTAAAATATATATTGTTCTTTACTTACTCAAAAACATATTCTTAAAACCTAGTTGGTTGCCCAAAAAATTTGATTGCCCAAATAATGACGACTATTTGAATTTTTTTATTGTCAAGATTACTTATGATCATTAAAATTGGTCTTAAAAGATGTAAAATTTATAAATTCTAAATGTAAGACTTATCATACTTACTACTCAAAAATCACAATTATCGTCGTTCTTGAAACAAAATCATCATCACAATTAACCTGTGCTCCCTAATCTAGTCAAACAATAATCAGAGAACACTACTCGTCTTTAAACACTATCTCGCTGCCAGAAACAGCAGCCTGCAATCACCCCCCACTGAAAACCCCGCTCTCAGAATCGAAAATTGAAAACACCGCTCTCAAGAAAACAAAGAAACGCTTTTAGGACATGTTCAAGACTGGCAAGAATTTATTCACCAAATCCAATTCAAAGAAAAAGTGAATAACAGAGCAAAGGTTTTCTTGAGAAAAAGAACAGGGAGAAAACAAATCGAAAAACAGAGAAACGAATAAGAGGAAACAATGATGGTCAATCTGTTAGGAATTTTCTCAGGAAAATGAAAATAGAAAGAAAACAGAGAAGAGAAAAAAAAAAAACCAAATGAACAAAACAGCGGGAAGAAAAAATCAAGGTGGGTGGTATCGCTTCGATTCCATGTTAGAATCATGGTTCAGACTTCAGAGGAGGGGAAAGAAGGGAAAAGTATAAAACTAAAAGAAGGATTTTACTCAAATGTGAACATGAGCAATTAAAACCAAGAAACAAAATCACACATAACATAAGAACTAAAAATACAATTAAACCTAAATTATAAACCGAAGTGGTTTCACCAGTGACTAAACATTAGGTTCAAACCAAAACACAAAAAACAACAAGAACAAAAGAAGACTAGTCGTTTAGTTTCTTTTTTCTTGGTACAGGAAAAAAAAAAAACTAGTTGTGTAGTTTCCACTGAGTAGCATATAGAACCTTCAAAAATAAAAAGTAAAACGACAATAACTTTAAATAAAAAAGGAATGAAATCTTAAGAATATTATAAATGCATAAATCTTTAAGAATATTGTTATGCTTGAATAACTAATATCTTTGGACAAAGACAATAAAAAAATACCTTTCTTTTCATGTTTGATATATTTTGTTGTGTCCATATGATGAAGTATTACCCAGTTCCGTTATCAGAATTAGCATGAACTACCATCTTTTCGCGGCATTGTTCTGGATTCCATCTGGTGATTGTGCGCTCTTCAACGGTGTAGTTTGCCAAACATAATGGAGACTCATTGCTGCCACCATTTCTATTGACATACAAAACCAATAAGATTTTTGCAACGCCTCCAAGAAGTCGAGTTGTGCAATGAACATCAGACCATACTCTCAACCTTCCATTTAGATCTTTATCTTCCTCATCTGATAAAACAAGCACACCATACTCCGAATGGACCCGAGCTGGATGGTGACGATAGACAACGAAATCTGCACCATACTGAGCTCCTGACCTCACTACCCAGTTTTTCATTCTCAGGTGGGAATAAGCCTTGTAGAAACAGGGGAATGTTTCTTTCTTTGACTTCATGTAATGCCACAGCTCTTCATCGGTTTGGGAACTAGTATCATCACTGTCATTATTAATCTTAAGGCATTTCAAGGAATAGCATAGGTAGAATGCCTCCTCAAAGCTTAATTGAAACCGGGGTTTGTCCTTTTCAACTGTTCTCACAGGTGAGCCAAAACATGCTTTATCGAGCAAATGAAGTTGTTCTGCTTCCACTACTAAGTGTACACTACTACCAGAGAGAAATCCACGAGTATCTGATTGAACTAGAGAAGACTGAATTTGAGATACAATCTTTGACATGGGTTCCTTGAGCGCTTCAGCTTGTGCATCCTTTTTAGCTTTTGCATCTTTTCCTTTCCATCTTGGTGCCATTTGGACTCACAAAATGAGTAAACAGATGTGTCAAAACCAAGTCAATCAAAAAGGTAATGGCAAATGATAGGAAAATTTCTTGCAATAAAAAGGTGGAAAAGATTTTCAAGTTTCCCCAAACAATCACCAGAATGCACAGAAAAAGCTGTCATTTGCTTGGCCAACTCACAATTTACAAACATGAGCAATTTTGTACACTTGCTAAAACAACCATCAAATAAATTATATTAGTTTACTTGAAAGGATTGAGTAAAACAAAAATAAATCAAATTTGCTGAAAATCAACATAAATCAAAGGAAGAATCAGTCTATTTATTGTGTCCAATTGTGGACGTAATTTGGAGGGTTAACTTTGCATATCTGATTTTTATCAAAGAGATGAAAGAGCTATTAGGATAATTTGTCAATCCCCAAATAAAAACATAAACTAGAGTTAGTTAAGAGAGGTGAGTGCTAAATGAAATGGTTTCATGCGCTAAAATAGACATCTTACTATAAGCTATGTAGTCAATAGCGCCGCTACACCGCGAGACTCTCTTCCTTTGGAAGCAATCCTTTTCAAGACACGATGGACACTAAATATGAGCACCTCTCCCGTCACGCGTGTTTTTTTGTGGCGATTTGCGAAGCGACACTTAAAACTATCGCTAGAAAGCGTCCGCGCCGTCCCTCTTGCCTCCGAAATTTTCCACTCTCCCTTCTTCTATCTCTGGTCTAACGTCCTAGTGAATTAGGACTTCAGACTTCAGTGGAAATGGGTCATGCATCACATCACAAATTCAGTTTTCCAAAAAAAAAAAAAAACCCATAGGATAGAACCCTGAATTATATATATATTTTTAAAAAAATTGTGGCTTTCTTGCTGAAACGTGAAATCATCTCAAAGGTATGCATAGGTATTAAAATACTATGGGAAAATCAGAAACCCAGTGACCTTGCAATGGCGAAAAGGAAAGAGAATAGATACGTGAAGAAACAATTGGTTTCAGTTCAGAATAGCATAAAGAGAATCATCTTGAATAAAGGGGGAGAGAGATTAGAAGGACGTACCGGTGTCAAGTAGTAATTTGAAACGGCGAAATGTGTTGTTGTGGACGTTTGTTGAAAACAGAGAGACAGCAAAATGAATGGAATGGATTTGGATTTGGGAAGAAAGTACTCCCTCCACCTCATACCCATTGACCTATTTTTTATTTATATTCCTTGAGGTTTTAATATTTAAAAAAAACAAAAATATAATTGAAAAAAAATCTTATTAAAAAGTAATTAAACAGGTTTTTTTTATCAACAACATAATTAAAAATAAATAAAAATTTGATGATCCGCAGTCTTTTTATCAGTAAGAAAGGAAAAAAAAGAAAATCAAGTAATTTGAAAAGGGCAAGAATCCGTTGACAAAGCTATTCTTCCCATTCCATCAACAAAAACAAGGAAAGTAAATCAAGTAATTTGAAAAGGGCAAGAATCCCAAAAAAATTCAGCATCAGAGATCGATGACCCTACACTCATTTAAAGATTTAAAAAATCAATAAAAATTTAATTACTCGTGATCGTATAAATTTTATCTCTTAATCCCTATAATTAAAATAACATCAATTTTAATTTCCACACATACTGTTTTAATGTTTTGTAGTCCCTCTATTTTAATGCCGAACATTTGGCACCAAAAGCTTTTGAGAAAACTTAGTTTCATGGAGTCTCGTTGAGCAAAACATAAAACTTTTTTATTACAATATCAACTCTTATTTCTTTGAAGGTTAGTATAAACACAATGAAAAAGAGATAGAAGGATCAAAGAAAATTACAGAGTGTTTATCCTAGTTTGTCTAATCAACCAAAATTACATCTAGTTTTTTTTTTTTTTTTACTTCAACCAAGATTTTTTTATATACATCAAATAATTTATACAGGTTAAAATCCATTTCGTTTAATCTAAATATTATTTGGCTTTATCATCCTCTTCATACATCAAATACGTATTTTACATCTATCACTTCCTATTATTTCCTTATCTCTCCTGTTAGAGATTAGCGTGTTCAAGAAATATTTCCCATCCAAGAATATTAAATAATGTGTGGGAAATTTATTTAACCACAGATCTGTAATTTGACTATTGATAATTATTAATTATAATATTTAATTTGCATTCCGTTGTGCTTGATAGTCCAACTTATAGATATGCATGTTTTATACCATTTCTTTTTATACTTTTTGTTTAATCTATTTCAAGGCCAATTATATCTATGGGATGAATTCAAGAACATAAAAACCTCCAATTTCTTGTAAAGAGCTGAGCCACCTGAGATGAATTAAGTTGAAAGTTGAAGTAGAAGCAGTCAAACATGCAGTTTCTTTACCAAAATAAAATTCTGTCGAGTTTATATAAACTTTCGAGTTTGATAACCTTAATGAAAGAGCATGAAAAAAATTTCAAATGAATATTTGTCAAATAACGAAAGCAACACTACGTAACAGTTTTACAAGATCAATCACTATCCACATGCAAAGCATGTTTAAGCAATGCTGCGTGTTGCATCCTTCCCTCTCTCAAAAGGAAGGAGCATGTTGAGCACATACTGGTTGGTTCCTGCAAATTATCAGTACCAGCTCAAGTTATTCCAACTTTAGATGGAAGCTTCCCAGTTGGTAGACTAGAACAATATCACAGGTACTCGATCAATGATTAACTAAAAAATAGTACTAGTAGGTATTCTTATAATAGTAATGTTTATTTTCCTACAAATCTTACTACTACTTTATAAAAAAAAAGTATTAAATGAAAAAATAAATGAATTTGATGTCTTGGAAATATAATATGCATTCAATACTTACCATATAAAAAATTAGGAAGATGAGTACAAGGATATTGGATAAGCATTTAGAATTATTCTTCTCCCAAACATCATCCAGTCATACAAATTAACTTGGGGGATTAAAATGCATGTCTGTACTTTCCATTCAGTCAGTTATCATAGACATCAATGTGTCCAAATGCATCCGTACCTGGAGGACATTCCAAAGCAGCTTCAAGAACTCTATGGTGTATCCCACGAGAATCAATGGAGCATCCACCTCTATGATGATGTCCAGCTAGACATACCTTAACACAATTGTATTTGTGTATCAAATTCATTATTTCATCATAATTCCACACAAGTCCCTTCTCACTTGCCGCGCCAGGATCAAGAGGCAGATAGATGGCAACAGATAACCACTTTCTGTTTAAATTTTGTTGCCTGAAGGAGAACACCATCCAACCATTCCATATGTTCCTTTCCAATTGCTCCATTAAACATGAGAAACCTTCTTTCAAGCCCCTCCATATTTACTGGATTGTTCTTATCTTCATTTGGATTCTTCTCCCTTAAGATGTTCAAGGCCTCCAATCTTTTAGGATAATCTTTTGGCCAACCAATGGCACTGATGTCATAGCCATCCAGAACTACAAATCTATATTCAGGCACTGGTGAGAAATCATAGTAAGCACGGCCATCAAGTGTTTTTGATCTTCAATAATGGAAGTAACTCACAGCAGAGGAAGATTGTATAGGCAATGATTGCCAATCATATGATACACAGGTCCTCCCCTGAACATCTCAAATTCGTCCACTACTTTCTTAATAGTACCAAGAGACTGATATTTGGGGCAAAATCCATCAACAATATCTCCAAAATTAATAGCAAACTTATGCTTCTGATGAGTGTTCCATTCTTTAACCGCTCTCCGCAACACAAAAATACTATGCCTATAATACCATGGAACACCAAGGAATGAGCGGCCATCAGGAATGTCGGCATATTGGACATCAGAAATCAATCCAAAAGAAAAAAAGAGGCTGTATAGTAGCTAGTCCATTAGAAGAAACCATGATGTCTCTCTCTGCGTGACCCTATAATACATTTAACATCTATAAAGTCATCCAAGTAGTACATTCCAAGAACAATCTTGTCTGAAATAACACATACAGGAACCAGCTATCTCATTCTCAAGCTCAGCAATTATTCAGAGAATTAGAAGGGGGAAAATACACAGCACAAACAAAAAACAAGCATATTGTTGGGTTGCTAACTTGGCCTGTTTCAAATTATCTGATTCAAAGCATAAACAATATCTTATAAAAAAAAATAGTATCACCCCCCTCCCCATTGCATACTGGAGCTTAGAGATATTTAAAGAAAAGACTCTGATGAATGAAGGCCAAAGCAGCAGGTATTTGAGATGAGCAACCTCTATTTTCTTTTCAATTTGGAAAATTGCATTGTTTGCATGGATGCAAAGTTGAGGTTAATAGGAGTTTCAGAATTTACTCTGCGTTTAGGGAAGATGAAAGAAGGTTAATGGCTAAAGAATACTATGAAGAAAACATAGATATGCTTTTCAATTCAAAAAATTAGGCTTCATCATCACATAATTCATGAGAAAGTGCAGTAGAAAGACATTAACTTGGATTCTGCCTCTTCTGTTTCATCACCATTTTGTTCTAAGAATCATTGATGTCTAAATACGATAATATAGTTTCATGAGTTTAGAATTTCAATAGTGATTATAAATATTAATAGTTATAGATAATAACTACCTGAAATTTAGACATGTTAATGAATTAGAGTAACTCGGTTAATTTAAATAATAGTAGTACGTATTATTTTTATCCTCTTACTAAAATTTCTAAATTCTCTACATCTAAAGATCATAACCACACCATTCTAAACATGTAATAGCAATGTATTAAAACACCATATAGAATCTAGCATCACCAGTCACAATCAAAATTTGGCATTCTTTGCAGCTTCGTAACTCTTGAAAGCAATTTAAATTAGTAGTATATGTTAAGCACAATTTACATTTTTGTGCTTTCCATTCAAGCTCATTAGCAGTATGTTTATGCGACAATTTGAACTCTTGAAAACGGAATGTCTGGGTTATGCTCCACCCGAGACAGATTATTAGAAATTCAAGGTGGGTAAGTTTTATGAATGTTGCCAAAGGACAATATCGATCTTAATTAGAATCTCAATTTATTGGGCATCACATTGCAAATTCAGTTTTCCAAAAGGCTCAAATTGGATAGAACCTTGAATTATATTATGAAAATTCGGATTAATGTGGCATTCTTGCTGAAACATGAAAACATCTCAAAGGTATATTATATAAGAAGTAATTTGAAATCAGAGACCCAATGAGTGACCTTGCTATGCCGAAAGAGAAAAGATGAATTTTGCGAACAAAGAAAGAAGCAATCGTACCGGTATTAAGTAGTAATTTGAAACGGCTATATATGTTATTGTCGTTTGTTGAAAACAGAGAAGCGGAAAAATGAAAGTGCGCTAATCCCAATGAAATTGAGCCGTTAAGTTAAGGCGTAGTTGTCGTCATTTACATGTTTACATGCTTCCACTAGATTTTTTATACTTACTAGCATTGGAACCCGGCAAAGCACGGTTTTTTTTTTATAATAAAAATAAAAGTGAAAGAGAAAAAAAAATGTTTAAATTTGTTTAAAATAATGTTAATTTGGACATGCATTCTACTAGCATTGGACATTTTTTTTTATAATAATAATAATGTTAATTTTGTAAAATAATTATTATTATTTTATCTATTTATTGATTTTTTTTGTTTGTATAAAACAATCTAGTACTACAAATATAATGAAATGGGAGATTTGGACATGCATTCTACATGATATTTTCATAATTAGTCCAAAAAAATTCTTCCAACCATCTTAAATTACATTTTTTTTTCTCTTTATACGTGCATTTGCACTTCTTAAATGTCCTTTTTTTAGATAGGCTCTTCTTAAATGTCTATTCCTTCTTATCTACTACTATTTTGATTTGAATGGTTAAATTGAGTTTAATTATTTTTAAAATATAAATAGTAAATATAATCTTATATCATAATTTAAACTATTTATTATATATCTAAAACCTAATTTATATATTTAAGGCTTAAATACTATTTTGGTTCATTTATTTTATCCAATTCATAATTTTTGTTTCTCCATTTTAAAATAGAGACAAATGATCTATATTTTAAACAAATTCATAATTTTTGTTGAATCTTCAATTTTTTTATGTTTTATTTTGATCTAATTGAATCATAGATCTAACATATCCAGTTAACATACTACCAATAAATGATTTAATTAATTAAAATGCAAGAAATAAAATGGGAAAATTGAAGGGACAAAAATTGTGATATTCCCAAAATAACCAAAATTATACTTAAATTATATGTTTAAATATATTTATTTATTATAATTGTAATTATTATATAATTTATATATTAAAAATATTTATTTATTACTCAAATTTTAATCATATAAAAAAAACTATCATATATAATATACAAACTAAAATACTTACAAAACTTTAATTATCTCTCAGTCAAACTATAGATTAGTTAGGATGAATCTGAGAGCTAAAAAAAATAAAATACTAACATATATATATATATATATATATATATATATATATATATATATATATATATTAATTTCTCTCATACTTTAAATCTTTGAATTCGTCATTCACCCATACATTTATTAAAAGTAATTGCTACACTTACGAATGTAAAATCAAATAAATTCTTCATTCACCCATACATTTACTAAAAGTAATTGCTACACTACGAATGTAAAATCAAATAAATTCATAACTTGTAGCTTCTGGAACGCTACCCTTAACCGTACGTTATTGCTTTATGGTATGTTTTATAGGAAGAAAAGAAAAAAAAAGAAAAAGAAATGGATATGGATAAAAATATTTTTTTTTTGTTTAGATGAGGAGAAAAAGAAAAAAAATTAATTTATAAAAACAAATTTTATTTTCTTTCTTTTCACTTTCCTTTCAATTTAAATTTCAATTTTTTTTCTTTCCTTTGGCTTTCCCTCGTTCCAAACATATGGTCAAAGTCTTTTAACTTTTATAGTTATAATAAAATGTGGAACATAACTTTTTTTTTCGGGGTGGGTGGGTGTTAATAATGTGAATATGCTTCACCTAAAAATATTACTTGAAAATCAGAATTGAGAAAAAGGCTACGTTCGAAATTATTTCCTCTATACATGAGTATAAAAGTTAATATTCTTAATTATTGATAATAAAAAAAATCATAATTAACTATTCTAACTCATTCATTCATTCATATATATAAAATATTCTAATTTTTTCATGATTGAAACTGTATCCTTTATACTTATCACTTAAAAAGTTAAAACATTTTATAAGACCTCTATCATTTGTTTTGCCAACCAACTGTTTATCATTAATACTTAAGACCAGCTTAATTTTAAGTGGCTGTTTAAGATAAATGAGTGAAATACAATTTAGGCTTACTATATAAAATACTATCTCTCAGTTTCAAATTTAAGACTTTTTTTAAAAAAATTTGTTTATCCCTTTTTTTCATAAGACTCTTTTTAAATTGTTTTTTATTTTAATTATTTTTTGACCAAAATATTTTTAGTTACTTTATAATGTTATGTATTAAAAAGATAAATACATCGTATCTCTCTTATAAGAACGGAATACAAACTTTAACACGGTAAAAAATAATTAAATGAAAAAAATGTTATAAGTTCCAATAATTTTAATAAAATAATATAAATTGTTAATTATTAATACTATAAATTATATTAACTAACTTCAATAATTGAAGGATGTGAATAAGTTAAAATAGTGTTTTGTAATAATTAAGGTTACTTAAGTTATATTGAGTTTTTTTTAGTTAGAAAAGATATAATATGATGATAGTATAAAAAAGTAATAAGCAAGACAAATTACTATTACTTTTTCAAGTAATATTATTATTAAAATTTAATGTGATTTAAGGAATAAAAATAAAATGAATAGATTTGTGATTGAAAACAATAACTAGCATTGATAAGGCGATGAATAAATAAAAGAAGAAGCAGTGACGCAGTGGGATACGAGAGAGCGCGAATGAAAGCTGGACTTGTGCAATAAACGAACAACAATAACAGAGACAGTGGTTCTCACTTTCCGCAAAAGCGAATCAATTACGCCACGCCAAAGCCACAATTTCACCTATCCAATTATTCACGACATGTAACAAAACGACAACACCACTTTCGTCGTTCGCCGTATTCGATTTCAGAGTACCGTGGCGTCCGGCCATGGCCCTGCGAAACGGCGGCAGAAAAATCTCCTTCGAGGTCCTTAGCGTCGAGGACGAATCGGATCCAACGGAACGCAATCGCAAGAAGCGCAGGCACCGCGCTTCGAAAAAGAAGAAGAAGCTTCTCGATCGGGCCGATTCCGATTCCGCGGATCCGCGTTCGGCGCCGTTGGAGAATGGAGGAGCCTGTAACGGATTCGAGCTCGACGCTAGCAGGTACTGCGGCGGCGGCGGCGGAGGAGGAGGAAGCGTTGTCGTGTGCGAGGCGGAGAGTGTGTGCGCGGTTGCGGAGGCGCGTGGGGCGGAGAGTGAGGAAGCAACCGCCGTGCGCGGTGGCATCGAGGGGTTTAATTTCGGGGAATTGAGGCAGAGGAACGTGAATTGTGGGAGTTCGGAGGATTTAGCGGCTTCGGTGGTGGTGCGAGATGAGAAGGAGGATGGCGGTGTGAATGCAAGTCCGGTGGAGAAAGCAACGAACGAGCCTGATAGGAATGTGGTTAAGAAATTGGAGACGGTGGAATCGTTGGACTGGAAGCGTATCATGGCGGAAGATCCGAATTGTGAGTGCTACAATGATCCTTTCCTTGCTTTGCATGCATCCATCATATTGCATCTCATAGTTATCTTTTGTAATCATAATGATAATTATTCAGAAACGATTATAGTTCAATGGATACCACTCTGTATAGTGGCAGGGTTTGAATGACTTGCATGCTGTTCTAGGTTCAATTCCCATTACTGCTATTGTATGCCAAAAAATTTTATAATTAAATAGATGATCAAACTGCAACTAAATATTTTACAACAAAATTACGCATTGGCTTCTAAGGGGAAATGGCTGGAAAAATGGACCTTGGGTTGGTTCTGTGTCCCCTCGTGTAATGTGATTGGTGGCATGGTTAATGGGCTGCTACAAACATTGACTGAATAATACATGGCATCAAGGTTTTGAATTACGGTTTAATTGTAATACTTGATATTGTGGATAAATGCCGGCTGCAATACAGTTGCGGAGATCCTAAAATCATTAACGTAACAGCTGAAATTGCAGTTATGGACTGTTTCTTAAAACCTTGCATGATAGTGAAAAATATGGGCAGTGTACACAGGAATAAAAGTTTCAGTTGCTCATTTATGAATAAAAACTAGTCAAATGGTCCGTGTGTGTGGTCCTCTTTGCCTGAAGTGATTGGTTGCCTGATTTTCTTACCCTGTTATATTTATTTTACCTGGGGTATGTATTCTTCTTTTCTGCCGAATTAACCTTGTGGCAGTGTGTTTTGATGTCAGTTGTGTTTTCAGTGGAGAAGTCTCCTGTATCATACTTTTTGGAGGAAATGCACAATGGAAATTCTTTACGCAGCACAACAACTCTTGGGAATGAAAAAGAACGAGAGAGAGTTTATGACACTATCTTCCGCCTGCCATGGAGATGTGAATTGGTATACTTCCTTTTCTTGATTTAAAAGGAAAAAGAAATAGAAAAGAACTCTAGTTATAGTTTTGTGATGTTAAGGCATTCTACATTTTATGTTATATCTTAAACGTGAAATGCAATTGCAGCTTATAGATGTTGGCTTCTTTGTCTGCTTCGATTCATTTCTTTCGTTGTTAACTGTTATGCCAGCGAGGATCATGATGACCATTTGGAGGCTTCTAAAGACAAGGTTTTCCACTTTTCCTTAATCCCCCTCCCCCTTGTAAAAAAGTGTTAGTTGGGCATGCAAGTGAGGAATAAGGTGACAGATTAAGCCTACAACACCTGTTTCCTTAATTTCAATTTGTGACATAAGCAGTGTCCATCTAGTACTACAATCTTAAAGTTCTTTGGATATTGTCATAAATATTTGAATGAGAATGACAGAAGAAAGTGTTTTTTCATGAACCACATCATTCCAAATTAGCAGTATGTTCAATTAGACATTCTATCATATGATATAGGTCTTAGTTTTTCTATCTGGATTCTATTAGTCCTTGATTCTTGGTTAGCTAAATAACTTAGACCAATCTCTCCCTAATACAGAATATGCATGTTTTGGTGCTTTGACTTTGTATCCTCTTTTTTTGTTCAACTCATGTTCTGCTTTAAATTTGTGCTAGTCTGTCATGGTTTCCAGTATTATAATATGGCCTAATTATTCTCATGACAGGCAGTTCAAGAGGTTGTCTACAATGGAAGTTTCTGATTTTGGCTGTTTTCTTATTTTGAGTAGTGGTGTTGTTCTTTTGCAGCAAACAGGTAAAGTAGTTCTCTGCTTCCATGAGTATATGTTATATAATTTCTTTCTTGTATTGTTCAAGTTTAATATTTTGCTAATTTTGTTTTATTTATCCTCTCAAATGTGCTGCGACAGATATCAGCTTAATATATCATATGATCCGCGGTCAAGGAACAATAAAACTATATGTGGTCTACAATGTTTTAGAGGTGAGCATAAATTTATTAGTCTGGATTATGGCGAATAATTAGCTCTCCACACTGCCAAATATCAATCAAAGTGAATATTTATGAGTTCAACTTAGATACATTGTTAGGATAAAGATTTTTACACTATCAACTAATTAAAAATCATCCTCGATATGACTTTTAAAGTAATTATTACTAAAATCAAGAATCTTACCAAGTATGGCAATCCTTCATTGGAGGAAAGTGTAAAAATCTCAGTGCATTCTAATTAAATTCTATTTATAATATATATTATATTGGGTTTATGCAAGCAAGATCTTGTGGTGACAAAGTAAGGGAATTTCACAGAATATGGAATAATAAAGTTTTGCTTTGTAATTAATTTGTAAACCATGAAACTCTGACATCAGATGAGATAAAATATTGCTGTATTTGGAAATAATCAATATGCTATCTCCTTAAATAGCAGAGTGGTATTGGCCTGGGTGAGATTTGGGAGAGCCCAAAATGAAAATATGAAAGAAGGAGCAAGATGGATGTTGGTGTGTAAATGATTTTGTAATAGTTGTTTGAAACATCATATGGGGTATTCAGTGGCCTTCTGGTATTTAAATGGTTCAGTTCATAAGTACTGAGAATTGTAATCCAAGTGGCTATATCTTTTACTCTTTAGTTGCCTCTTGATTGCATAGGTGTGTGAATCATAATGCTCCAAAATGTAACTTACCCTGTAAGTTTGTAACTGATCTTTCAACTTCTTGCAGATATTTGATAAATTATGTCAAAGTTTTAATGGGGATGTGTTGCAAACATTATTTCTTTCTGCTGAAGGACTTGCAAATTGTCCCCCAGAAAGCATGAGATTCTGGATTTGGAGATTTATTTCAGACCAAGCTTTAGCGGTGGCTGCTTCAAATATCCTTCATCTTTGTTTTTCTTCCGGTTCTTTGGTTAACTATTTTCTTTTGTGAGGGCAACTTAAGAAACAACAATCATTGGTTTGGTTCCTTGACTAGTTTTACTTGTTCATTCTTTTATCTTATTAGCTCAGGCAATCACTTTATCAACCTGTATAGTTGCTCACAACAACGCATTGTTTGCTTTACTGGTGTCAAATAATTTTGCTGAGATCAAAAGCAATGTGTTTAAGCGATACAGCAAGGATAATGTTCACAGTTTAGTTTACTTTGGTAAGTTATCTTGCCTACAATGGTTTCTTTCCTTGAATTCGGCTTATTTGGTACAATGTTCTGTACTTCTCCCTTCAAACATTACATGGATCTAATATAATTTTTAGTAAATTAGGCAGACCCCCCATTACACCAGATACCCCTCCATTTTTTCACATTACTTTGAGCCCCCCTAAGGGGGGGTTTCTGTAATGCTTTTTACGCCCAAGAGGGGGAGTGTCGGTGTAACGAAAGCCCAAAAATTAAAGGTTTTCTGTAGGATTAAAAAACAGAGGGGTATCGGATGTAATAAGGGCAAACCTTAGGGGTGGAGGGGGTCCGTGTAATTTACTCTATAATATTTTATGTCCACATTTTAAGAATATTATTTGAGCTAGTTCTGTCAATAGTTAATTTGTTTAGGGTTGTTGAAAATAAGATTCAAATATTTTGTATTTATTATATATTTGATTTATAGGCAAGTCATATTTGATTTAGAGGAACAAAATCTCCTCTAATTATGTGTATTTATTGTAATAAGCATATATAAATCAAACTGTCATTCAAACACACAGTTTCAGCATCCCTTGCATCTACCCTAGCATTTAGGCTTAAGGCCTATCTCAACTCCACAATACTGCCTTATTGCACTTGGGCAGTCCTCACCTTATTAGCCGGTTCCCTAAGTCCAAATGTTAAGATTGATTGTTGGCTGAATCCACCATTGCTATTATGTTAACTGATCCAATTCACAGCACAACTTTTAGCAATATTATTAGTAAGGAGAATGTTGGAGAAGGTAAAAAACGTAGCATAGGTAACGGCATATACATTGACCCAAATTATTGCACATAGATTTGCGTTTGGTCCATAATTCTTAGGGCAATCAATGAAGCAATTATCACTTTCACGGTAATCATACAATTTTATCTCACAAAATTTTGCTTGTCACTTTTGTTGGCCCTTAATGTTCAATCCCAATGGAAAGAACAAGCAGAAGGACAATGGTGGATTCAACAAAATAAAAAACTTAGCATTTAGGTTAGGGCCTAACTCAAGCCCACCAAACCAACTTATAAGGTAAGGATTGCTTAAGCTTTATAATCTCTATTTAAGCCACATCTCTAGTCAATGTAGGACTAAACCACCATCCTTGAGGCTGCAATTAAGACAACCCCCAAAGAGGCTACAACTAAGGCGGGCTAGGGGTGATTGCATTAAAGGTGTCTTTCCACACTCCCCCTCATGTCTAGGGTTACCAATCTGGAGCATGACAAATGTAGGTGGCCAAACAATGGATCTAAGATAGGTTTTGGTACCATCTTAGCATTTGGGCTTAGAGCTTAACTCAATCCCACAAAACCTGGTTGTAATGTGAGACTGTCCGAGCTTTATAAGCTCTATTTAAGTTATATCTCTAGTTGATGTGGGACTAAACCGCCACCCTTGATGCTGCAATTAAGGTAGCCACCCAAGAGGTGGCAATTAAGGCAGGCTAGGAGTGAGCCAATTAAAGAAGCTTTCCAACAAGGGTTATATGCCTTGTGGTTACTTAATTCTAAGTTATAGTTATAGCTACAAGGCATCTTAGTAGTTACTTAAAATTCTAGGCAATAGTTACAAAAAATCTTGTCCCTGTAATTGCCACACATCAACCTCCTTAATTGTTATTTCTGGTCACGTTTTTCTTCTAGGGATTTTTTTTTTTGTTATTTTCTGGGGATATGCTAAGTTTATTGTAAAAGTAAAATCATTTTCTTGATCCCATATTCATATTATTTGTATGTAGGTTTTGCAATTTGTTTTATTGTTGGACTTGGAGAGGAGAGGAGAGGGATTTTGATAAAAACCTGTGTTTGGTACTTTGGTTCTGAAGTTTGGCGGGAAGGGAAATGAAAATGAAAGGGAAAATCCCTCTCTCCTTCCACATATGAACCAAATTGCTCATTAGTAAAATAATTTTGTAAATTGTTTTTGGTGTAAACTTCTATACAATGCATGTATACCTATCTTTTTTCTCATTGGTTCTTCTAACCTTATAATTTATTTTATTCCCCCCCCCCCCCCCCCCCCTTTTACTTTTGGTGACAAGCAGATTCTGTAGAGAGATTCCACATTTCATCTTTTATCTTATTCGTTTTGGCTCAAAATATTCTGGAGGCAGAGGGTCCCTGGTTTGAAAGTTTTCTCATAGTAAGATTTGGAAATATTTTAGCTCCTAATATTACTGAAAGAAAAAATTGTTTATCCTGTTCTTGACACATATTTTGGATGGTGCAGAATATCCTCTTGGTTTATGTATGTGAAATGATTATTGATATTATCAAGCATTCATTCATTGCTAAATTCAATGACATTAAGCCTATTGCATACTCCGAGTTTCTTGAAGATCTATGTAAACAGGTATTTTCATCCGATTTCATGTTTGTGGATTTTATTTATACAGTATGATGGTTAAAAAGGTGTAGACAACTGGAACCATTTTAACAAGAATTTGTTGTATTTTCATTCAAATCTCAACTTAAAATTTGAAAACCCGAGTGAATTTTTGAGCTACACACTTGTTGGAGAACAAGTGTGAGGTGAAATCCCATATCAGGTAGGAATGAGATAATTGAGCACCATATAAAAAAAGATAAGATCCATAAACCTAAACCTTAAAGTTTTAGGTTAAAGTGTGGTGTTAAGTTCACTTATGTGATTTGTTTGTGGTCCATTAGTGAAAATCTCTCTAGTGTTTATCCCCTCGGATTTCCCAATAATTGGTATCAAAACCGATGGATCAATGTGGTGCTAGCTCAAACAAGTAAAATGACGATGGTGGATCCGTGGACATAGGGATCCCTTATATTGAAAGTCTTCATGACGGGTGAGTCCATGCACAGAGGCTAGACAGAGGGTTTCACAGGTGTTGCAGCAGTGCAAAGTACTAGAGCATGTTGGCAGCAATGGCTAGTCGAGTCAGAGCAGTCACGGTTAAGCTCTAAGGACTATCATGGATACTCGTGGATAAAAATGGCATCCACTAAAGGAGGAGGTTATCATGTGGAAGAGACTCACATTTGAGTGAAAGATGATTGAAGAACAAGTGTGAGGTGAAGTCCCACATTGGATAGAAATGAGAAGGTTGAGCACCATAAGTGAGGATAAGACTCATAAACTTGAGCTTTAAGGTTTTAGGTTATGGTTTAGTGTTAAGTTCACTTATGCGATTGCTCATGTCCCATTTGTTAAATCTCCCTGGTATTTATTCCCCTCGGTTTCACAACACCTAAATGCACCAAAACTTTCCATGATTCAACCACAAATACCTTTGGAAATCCTTTCCTGGAATATGCTTTAATGGGAAAAGGTTTATATGCTATTTTGTTACAGCAATATAGTTCAATTTTTCTTAAACAAGTTTGGTCATTTTTCTCTTCAAGTCATTAATTGATTTCATTTTTTAATGTTATTTGTTTGATTCCATAGTGAATTCATTTAAGTATGAATCAGTTTCTTCTCCATTTGAGCATGAAAGTGTAATTTGTGTCCGAAAGCATATGGTATTTGACTGATACTTGAGAAAGCTTATTATTACTTTGATAATAATAATTTATAATTCTGAATCTTAATATTATGACAATCAATTGCATTAACATTTTGTTCCTTTTCTTTGATGGAACATTCCAAAAATATACGCCTGACATTTGACTGTTCCATTCTGTAGACTCTAAATATGCAAACTGAGAGTGCAAAGAAAAACCTGACTTTTGTCCCCCTTGCTCCAGCATGCGTGGTAAGCATATAAGATTATAAATTTTAAATGTCCATTGGGTTTTTCTGGTTTTTTGGTTGCCGATTGAACAGATGTGCACCTTTTCCTTTTATAACTCGTTCTTAGGTTATTCGAGTTCTCACTCCAGTATATACTGCAAACCTTCCTCCCAATCCCCTTCCATGGAGGCTTTTCTGGATTCTGCTTTTTTCAGCAATGACCTATGTCATGCTCACAAGCCTCAAGGTTCTCATTGGCATGGGACTACAGAAGCATGCCACATGGTATGTTAATCGTTGCAAAAAGAGAAAACATCATTTTCATGAAGATTAGTTTGGAAGGACAAAATACTGCTTTCTTGACTTGATATATAACCTGTTTACCCAAGGATTCCTCCACTCGTTCCCGAATCCCGAAAAAACATCTTTTGAAAGACCACAGGGTGATAATTCAGGAACACTTAGACTCCTGAATTATCATCGGTGCCTGGCACATACGGGAACAACTTTTGGTTTATAACTTGAAGGAAAACCTATAGATGGTTTCCCCTTCCAATTTTGACAGCAATATATAATTTGATTATTACTGAATAATAATAGAATGTTATAGGCCTGCATAATTGCAAAGAATTGCAATCACGTCTCTTCTCCTTTCAATAAAAACAATAACATATTTTTGACAGTTTTTGAAATTTAATATGTGAACTAGTAACAAAAATATGAGTAAACTATCATTTAAATAACTTGATAATGTTGTCACATTAGTTATGGAACTAAAGAAATCTAAATAAATCTCTAAAAGGCAATTTGTCAATCGTATTAATCTAAAATTAAAATAAAATGTTAAGTGATAATATTAAGAATATTTAGAGACTTAAATAATTTTTTTGATGATAGAGACTTAGTAAATGGATGAGTTTAGAAACTTAGATAAAATAATTAAAAATCATTTTAAATACAAATTTCATGATAATTATTATAAAAATCAATCATCTATGTAATTAAATAATAATATAAAATATTTGCATATATTTCAATTAAATTCATAAAATAATACGAAGAGGATCGTTGCATGAGTTGTAAATTTTATGCTACTCGAATTTTATTCTTATGAAAAAAAAATGAAATAATTAAAAAAAAACAGACTTATTTGAAATTTTCTCAATTTTAAATACTAACGTAACGTCATAAGATATTAAAATTGTGATGTATTCAACTTGTAAATGCCAACAAGTGTCCTAGGAATAGTTAAAAAAGTTAAGAGTATAATTTTTTTATTAAAAGACTAAATTGTGTTCTCCATAATTATTTTTGTGTGTGTTATCTTATAATTTATACATTAAAAGTTTTCTTATTTTAATTTCTTAACTAATGTGTTTAAAACATTGGCAAGACTCTATTCAATATACATATAGGCACTTCTCCACATTCTTTCTCAAGTAGTGTTGGTTCTGAGTACATTGCTCGTGCTCAACGAGTTCCAATGGAGAAAGAGAATTGCATGAAAATGAAGAATAGAATTGGAAAGTGGTTTGATATTCTATACGCTGACAACAATGCAGTGGAGACGAAGAGATTTGCTGGGGGAGAGAAGACGATTAGTCTTTCCACGATGAGGAGACAATGAATGACTAGTAAAAATGTCCTAGTTGAAATTTGTTTTATAATAGAAAAAAGAAATAAAATAAAATAAAAACAACAACACTGAAGGTTGAAAATTAGACTTTAGCTTGCAACTTGGACCTATTTACGTATTTCTTGATAGCTGTTATATCCATTCTCCTTTATTTATCCACTTCCTTTTTCTAAGTAAATAGGAATAAGTAAATAGGAAGGTGTATTTTTTGAAAAACAAATTGAAAAGAATAATGAATAAATAAAAAAGGAGAGTGGATATAATAAGTTCTTTTTTTTTAGTTATTCTTTTGTCCAATCAAGTGATTTAGAAAGGAGGTTGTTAAATTGAGTTAATTTGAAGGGGCCAACTTATTTAGCTTGTAAGAAACATGGATTAAATTTTAGCTCCATTTAATTTTGATAAACTCGATTCAGTTTAAAAATTTGGTTGCCAACATCCGTTTATTAAAACTTATTTTTTATAATAATTATTGTAAAACTTATACCTAAAAGTGATTTTTAATTAATTAACAATGTAATTTTATTTTATATTTTTATAGATACTTTTGATATTATTTTTCAATGAAAATATAACCGTGTGCGCGCTTTCATTGAAAAACAACACAAAATAATACATATAAAATAAATGTTAAAATATGTTTTTTTCATTGTAAAATTGATAAAGTTCAGATTTTGTTCTTGCTGAATATTTTGTTTTTTTTTCTTCATAAATTATAATATCTTTTTTTGGCTCAAAGCAAAGCAAGATTCGATTGTATTTAAACCTATGATATGATTTTTACATCGGTTATATATAAGTATAATAATATTTTATACATCAATTATGCATATAACCGATGTAAAAAAATTATATATATAGGTTTGAATATTTGAATCTTGTTCCAAGAAAAAAAAATAATGACACTTAATTTTACAAGGATGAAAAATTGATAATTTTTTTATAAGGATGAAATTCAAACTTTACAAATTTTAAAAAGATTAAAAGCATATTTAATCAATGAAGGAGTTATTCTTTTTCTATTACAAGAAGGAAAAATTCAAACAACATAAAACAAAGAAAAAATAGAAGTAAGGAAATGGAAACTATTAAACCAAATATGTCAAAAAAAAATTAAAGAGATAAAACCACGTTTGGTGATTTCTTCCCTTCATTGGATTGGGTTGACTATCTCACTCACTTAATTCTGGAAATGAAAACCACGTTCCTTGCAGTAGATGCTTTCCTTGACTACAAAAATAGCGTTTTACATCGGTGGAAAACGCTTTTCAAAGACGGTGGACGACTTTCTTTGAAAGTAGTGTCGTTGAATGCGGAACCTTCTACGACGGTCGTAAAAGGACCGTCTTAGAAACATGTCATAAAGCAAATCGTTGCTTAGCCAACAATGACGTAGAAAACACTAGTGTCTAAATCGGTTAGTCTACGACCGATGTAGAAACCTGTGTTTTCAGCTTATTCATTTGCCTCAGATCTTGAGCCAAGTTTTCAAATAAACAAGTATCATAATTTCAAAAGCCAGTCATACATCCATATGAGACTAAGGATGATACATCCAATGAAACAAGATTTACCAAAGCATCTTAAGTTAAATCTAATATTGGGAATACTGACATTTCATTGAAAGCCCAGGTTAAGTGTGTAGATATACCTTCTCATGGTGCCCTTTCCCCTAGTTCTAACTAAAACAACCATCTTTATCAACTTTTCCCGATTCATTTGGATAAAGGCAAAGAAGAAAAACATAAATTTCACCCTAAGCAACAGAACCATACAAAGATCCCAAAATTAATGGTAATTAACTTGAGAGGAAATATATGACAAAAAAAGATGACAAAAGACAAATAATCAAACAGTCTACATTGTATAATTGAAGCATACATAACACAAATTCTACTGGAACAACATAAGTAATTTTATATGAACTTTTCATAGTAGCACCTATAAAAACTTAAATGCACATGCAAATTCATAACAAAGAATATATATGTTGCTTATTCCATATTGAAGCCAAACAATTAGATTTTAAAAGATGTCGTGCTACCCATCAAAACAGAACTCGACTCTTAGGCTTGGACACTGTGAATTCAACTACAGTACTATACTAGATCATATCAATATGAAGGTGACAACCATGAGATAAATAAAGCCCATGTGAGTGTTGCACAAAATCCCTATTCTAGAAAGGATAACAACTACATCTTACATCAAATGAAAATGCATTAAGAAAATAAAATTACAACATTCAATCTAAAGAAAAATCAACAAAGTAGCATATATAATACAGAAGGATCTTATATAAGGCGTCCTCAGTTCAGGTCTCCAATATATTTTCCGCATGGAAACAACTCAGAAGAACGAAAATTTTATTTTTGTTCATCCTTGGAGGCAATGTGAAAAGTTAACAGCGTGACAACACTGAGTTAAATAAAGCCCACACGTGTGTTGCACTAAATCCATTTTAGGGGAGCAAATGAAAAAGAATGACTAAGACCTCCAACAAGAGTATATATAGTTGTGGCACCATAGAATTTACTCATCAAGGAATGAATAGGGTGTATTTGAGGAGTACAACATCATTACTTAATCAATATATATATATATATATATATATAGATTAAATTTGAAAATTATCCCGAAACAATTAAAATTTTAGAATTTTAAAGCTTAATCAATATATATTTTTTCAAATATACTCTAATCTAATACATCATTGCTAGTGGGGTAAGTATAAGAATTAAGTTATTTAATAAGGATAAATTCCATAAATTATCAAAGTAAAGTTTTAATTTTAATTAAAAAACAGTATAAAAAATTATCTAATAACTATATCTAATTTTTGTTCATTACCATAACTATAAACTCGAGTTCCTAGATCTCTAGACTTTTAGCTTAGTAATCCAAACATTTTGTAGTTCTGTAAGTATGATTATATTCTAAAGTCTAATTGTCCAAGTTACTTTAAAATGGCAATCTCAAATCCCTAATTAACAGAGTATACGGTACAAAAAACAACATTAATCAACAAAATGCAAGCTATAACCTATGTAGAAAATCAGCTCCAACAAAAGATTCCTATATAATAACTACAAATTAACAATTCTAACCTAGTTACAATAATTTAAAATAAAATAGTAAGGACAATTCTAACCTAGTTATTCACACTGTTAATGTAAAACCTACAAATCTTAACATTGATTCATTTAAATAATCAAACTTAACTACAAATTTTATAGTCATTCATTTATTCAAACAAATGAACTTAAATGAACACTGAATTATTTTTATTTTTATCTAAATCACGTGAATATTTTCTATTAAACATGAATAATTTTTTTATATAAAAACGTATATGAAAATATACAAAAAAAAATAAGTAAAATATATATATGCAGATGTTCCCTTGGTAACTATTCCACAATCAATTAGGCATATGCAGATGTTCACAATATGAAAGAGTTGGCAAACATGTCATTATAAAATTGAGACAATATAAAAGACTTACTCTTTCAGAATATCAGGCTTTCTGTCTTTTCTATCAATAGTATAATCATTTATTCTCACTTCTGCATGATTATAGAAAAGACTAATTTGAGTGACATGCTAACCTTGGGGTCTTGTAGACAAATAAAAAATCTCTAACCTGAGAACTACAAGGATATACTTCTGCTGAACTATTCAATTTATCAGCATCTGTGTGTACAAGCATGTTATCCTTAAGAGCAAATGATTGTCCCGCTATAACATCTGAATCATGAAGACTAGCTTGAGAGCCAGTTTCAAAATTTGATATCTCTCTGATTTCAGATGATACAGGAACAAGTTGTTCAATAAAAGCATTAACAATGTTATCAGTTTTCTCCTATAAATCTGATTGAATACCACCTTTATCAACAAAAACATGATCCCTAAAATTAGAATCATAAGAAAGGCGAGCCCTTACATTCTGACCAATAATAGACTTGAAGAAGTATCCTTTGATGAATTTGCAACATCAGGCATGGTATTATTTACACCCTGCCCATTTTCAAGATCAGCATTTTTACCATTGCTATGCTTCTTAAATTAGAATAAACAAAAATTCATTCTGCAAAATCACATCTTCCTTGGGAGGAAAATACTCGACCCTCATCTCTGTGACCTATAAATTTTCAATTTCAACAGTTGAAGATATGCACATAAAACAATGTTATTAAACTAACTATTTTCATCGGCCCTCATTCTCACCTTCACACTATTAACTTCTATTAAGAACTAATACATGACATATACCAAAAATTCCACTAATCAGAGAACAACATTTGGAAACTAACTATTTTCCTCGTTGTGGCATTTTTACAAACATCTTGCAAGCTTGTAGTATACTAGATTGTAGGTAGTAATTCACAGCATGCATTATGCGACTAATTAAGTAGGGTTTAGGGTTTAGAAACAATTAATTAAGGTTTGAGAACAAATTACAATACAAAAGAGATATAAGAGTGATTTTTTCATGATTGGAAAAGGGGAAGGGAGGTGAGAGAGATTACATTTATAACAAAACTAAAAAATTAATATTTATCAGATGAAAAAAATTACAATTCAAGTGCATACAAAAACCACGAGCCAATACTTACTTTTGGTTTTCTTAAAATAGAATGATGAAAACAAAATAACAATACACAAGGTGTGTCCCTCGTATCCATCTCTTGCACATGCCTGCTTTGCAGCTCCACTCGTAAAATAAATTTTTAAAAAAAGAGGTTAATTAAATTAGTAAACAAGGAATGAGAAATTAAGGTGGAGCTCACTGTTTTGAATCGAAATCAGTAGGAGAGGATGTGGAAGATGAGGTGGACTAGGTTGGCGCAGAGAAGGAAAAGGAGGAGGAGGAGGAAGAAGAAAATAGTGAAGCGAAGGAGGAAGAAGAGGAGAAGGAGTGAAAAGATTATGGAAATGGGAGAGTCCAGAAATACCATTCAAACATGGTTAGTGTGAGAAGAAGAAGCCGTGACGCCACGAAGAAGTCGAGCCGCCGCGTGTGAGCTCCTTCAGCACTGCGAGAGAAGAAGCCGAGGCGATGAAGAAGCAGGAATGACAGAATGAGAGAGAAAGGGTCATTACGCTACCCGATAAAAGAGAGAGAAAGTGAAAATTTTAAAATAATAATCATTCAAAGACATTTTTGAACTTTATTTTGAAGTATTCAAATACGGTTGTGATATCACCGTCTTTAAAATATTTCTGATATAATCAATTATTGTTTCAAAGACAAGTTTGAATTGATATAATCACATAAGGCTTACTCTCATATTCAATTATTGGCTTGATAAAAGTGTTCCATAGAGGAATTTAACCAATAAAGATTATCTAAAAGAAATTTTAACTTTTTTTGAAAACCTTAATTATATTTTTAGGTTTCAAAATATTTTTAAGCCAATCTAGTTCAATTTTGAAGCCTTAATATTTAAACGACACTTAGAACTTTCCTCGTTTTTTGGCAAATAGTCAAACAATTCATTATATTTAGTCATTATTAATTGTAATTATGTTTCTATGAAAATTTGAATATATTCTCACACCATTGATTAAATTAAAATAGTGATATTTTAATCCAATGTCGAATATATATGTGCAACCAAGAAGCTTTCGTGGAGCAAGAAAAATATCCATCCTTAACTTAATATTTCTCTTTCTAAATTTACTATTAACCTTAATGTGTAATTAACATATCAATCAAGGTCATTAACACCAAAGTTAATGTAGTCAGCTTTTCATCAATTTTGTTAAGCAAACATTATACGTGAAACCAAACACACACTTTCTTCCAAAATTGCTTTATTTTCTGCTCCTGTATGACCTCAAGAATCCTAACGTAAGGTGTCCTCACAATTGGAGCTCCCATTCTCCTCACAAGCTCTGGGATCATATTTGATATTTTTCGTGAATTTAGAAATGAAACTAATCGTTGTACATGTTTATCCGTTAAAGCATATTTGGTGGCAAATACAGAAAGCACTGGACAGTGTAGTTGTGGTTTCATGACACTACAACACGTGTAAACTTTCCATTATTATATTGTAGCCCTCTTTTGCGTCCTCTGTTATGTATCCTTAATTTATAGATAACACCTAAGAATGATATCTATCTTGTGACCATAATACACTTCAAGTGAATGCTAACCCATAATTGGCGCATGAGCTAAGTTCAACCAATTAATTCCTATCAGTTTTCTTCTGCTTCCTAAGCCTCCTGTTTCTGCTAAAGCTTGCAAAAAGAAACAAGTTCAATTTGCCTCCATCACCACCAAAGCTACCCATAATTGGCAATCTTCATCAGCTAGGAACACTACCACATCGCTCCTTCCATGCACTCTCACGCAAATATGGCCCTCTCATGTTGCTGCAATTGGGCCAAATTCCAACCCTAGTGGTCTCATCAGCTGAAGTAGCAAGAGAAATAATCAAAAAATATGATATTGCCTTTTCCAACCGCCCACAATCTACCGCTGCTAAAATATTACTTTGTGGATGATGCAATGATATAAAAAACAAAAAATATTGAACATGTTGAAAACCATAAGTAATACATTCAGATCAAACAGGGAAGAGAAGAAAAATAATTTGATTGGTGTGTTTTATCTAAAGGGAGGAATAGACTTAGTAATTAAGATTGAGAGCACTCGATTTTATTTAAAAAACTTTGTTCATCACAAAGTTCAACCTCTATGGATCATAATGTGGGTTGCTGTTTATAGAAGATAAGGATTGAATGTGAGAAAAGAAAATGAACCACGTGCAGAAACCCACTTTCCATAGAAACTGGAACAGAAAAACAATCGGGGAATAAAGGAACTAAAAATTCCAATGATGTGGATTTTTCAAACTACGACGAAGAGTGGAGACAAAAGAAGAACACATGTGTGGTTGAGCCTCTGAGCCAGAAAAAGGTGCGGTCTTTTCGCTCCATCCAAGAAGAGGTTGTTGCGGAGCTGGTTGAAGGTGTACGTGAAGCATGTGGTAGTGAAAGAGAAAGACCATGTGTGAATCTGACTGAGATGCAGATTGCGGCTTCGAACAACATTGTATCTAGATGTGTTCATGGACGGAAGTGTGATGATAGAATTGGTGGTGGTGGTGGTGGTGGTAGCAGTTGCAGCTTTGGAGTTCTCGGAAGAAAGGTTATGAGATTATTATCTGCTTTCAGCGTGGGTGATTTCTTCCCTTAGTTGGGTTGGGTTGATTCTCTCACTGGCCTAATTCCTGAAATGAAGGCCATGTCTGTCACAATAGATGCTTTCTTTGACGAGGTCATTGCAGAACATGAAGAATGATGAGTCTGATGTTGAGGACTTCGTGGGGATACTCCTTCATCAGCTTCAAGAGTGTGGAAAACTTGATTTTGAACTCACCAGAGATAATCTCAAAGGAATATTAGTGGTCTCTCTCTTTCATTCTCCCTCTTTTTACATATATTACTTGAAACTGTTTGTGGGCATCCAATATGTTATCCAACACAAGTAAAAATAAATAAATATAAATATAATAAGGTTTATGATTCTGATAGAAAGATAAACATAAATAAAAATGAGAGATAAGTGATGTATCACTATTCTAAAATTATTGTTCCGGAAAAAATGGTGTGTGAATATTGAATAACAAGCTAATTTGTATATAAATTTCAGGACATGATAATAGGCGGAAGTTACACTACTTCAACGACTTTAGAATGGGTTTTTGCAGACCTCATTTACTGACGAGACACTTATTATACAAGGATCATATATTCCTTGAATTTTGAATCTTTTACACCTTATAAAAGATTTTTTTCTTTTTGTGTGTTGAGTGATATTTGCATATATCGCAATATTTATATATTCCTTATTATATTCTCTATTTTTATGGAAGAAAAAAATATAAACACAAATTTAAATATATGTTTTTATTATTTAAAAATATAAAAAATACGATAATTCTATTTTTATATATTAATTTTTACATTTAGTTTATATTATTTTTTATCTCTCTTTCTATTTTGTGATAATATCACATTTAATATGTTTTTTTCTTCTTTTGATCTCTCATTTATTTTTTAAGGTATACACCTATTAATGTTTGAAAATACTATTTTCCAAATATAACTTATCTATTAACAAGTTTTTCTCTTTTATTATCATAAAATCATCATGTGTATATGCACACCCTTGTCGACCTTGTGAGAATTAATTGTTTTTTTACGTCCGCATCTGAACGGACAGGACAACCATTAACAAGTGCACCTAATATCTATCCACTCTCACTCTTACAAATATACACTTACTAAAAGAGTAATTTGTGCAACGCACGTCGAAATTAATTGGATGAAAACACAATAAACGAAAGATACATATATTATATTATTAATTATAATTATTATAATAATTAAAATGTCAAAAATTATAATAGAGTATATCTTTTTTAAGAAATTCTGAGTTAATTTGGAATCACCTATCTAGATGATATATTTTAGATCAAGGGTCGCTACCGGCCCATTGCTGAGCTTGAATAATGTGTGGTCAGGTCCACGTGCCACGAATTAGGGAAAAATGAAAGCCTAAATTAAAATTTTGATCTTCCATAATTTTAAATTCTTTATTTCTAAATCAAAAATTAAACTTTTTATTTTTCAGAATAAAAAATTTTGATTCTTCAGTTAATTGGCCGTTCGAAGTAAAATAATGTGACATATATTGGTGGTAATGCGACCCTTATGTAGGCTATTGACATAATGTTTATGTAACAATCTAAAGTCAAATATTAACTTTGATATAACGTATTGATGTTTATGAATAGCTTATATAAATTATTGACATGATGTTTATGTGACAATTCAAAGTCAAAAGTTTACTATAATGTAAAGTATTAATGTTAATGTAACACTTATATAATTTATTGACATGGTGCTTATATGACAAGGGATTAAATAAAGCGAAAAATAAAAGAATCTTTATAAGAGTTGAACTCATAATTATTTAAAGACAAAATAATAAATCATTAAGACTATTATTTTGTTTATTTAATTTTATAACCACTATTTTATATGTATTATTAGTTCGACGTTATTTATTTTTTTAATTATAAAAATTTATAAATTAAAATAAAATATTTAATATTTAATTTTACATGTATTTATTTTTATTATAAAATTTTATTTTAATATAAATTAATAAATTATTATATATAATTTTTTTTCATATTTTATTATAATTTTAAAAAATACATAAACTAATATATAGATTATTTAAAAAATTATTTTATATAATTTGTACAAATTAAGTAAATTAAAAATAATACTTAAATAATTTTAAAAATTAAAAATTAAAAATTTATTAATTTTTATAATGAAATAAAAATGTATATTATTTATATATAAAAAAATTTACATAATGTTTATAAATTATATATATATATATATATATATATATATATATAAAATTTACAAATTGATTTAAGTAATTTTCTTGATTTATATAGTTGGTATTAAGAACATTTTTTACTAAATAATTTTTTACAGTTGAAACGAAGATATTAAGATGGAAGTTTCTTAAAATTTGATGAACTTGTATAATTAGAATAAAAATAATTTAAGTAATTTATATATTTTACATATTAGTTGATTTTGCTTTATATAATTAGAGTAAAAATAATTTGCATATTAAAATTAATTTAAAAAATAATTTATGGAAATGATATCTATATATATATATATATATATATATATATATATATATTAATTTATGAAATTTAATTATAAATTGGTAAAATAAAAATATGTAAATGATTCAAAATAAAAATATAAAAAATGATATACAATAAAATTTAAAAAAATTATATATTAAATATTTTTTAAAATTTATAAATCTTATAATTCAAAAAAAATTAATAACTCTTAATTAAGGATACATATAAAATAATATTTATAAAGTTAACTAAATAAAATAAGTATCTGTGATTTATTATTTTATCTTTAAATAAAAGATTGACTTTAACTTGTATCAAGATTTTTTTTTATTTTTCATTTTATTTAATTCCTTATCACATAAACACTACATCAACAACATGCATAAGCATCGTATTAACATCAATACATCAAAATTTGACTTTGAAAATAAAAAAAAAATCAAATATCTTGATTTAGAAATAAGGAAATCAAAATCACGAATTTAAAATTATAAAAAAACTAAAATTACAATTTAAGTGAAAAAAAAAAAATTAAGCATCGTGGCATGACTTGTCTAGTTGAATGAGAACTAGCCGAGTCAGCAATTATTCCAAAAATTAGCCGTCACATAGTTTAGCATTCATTATACCATTCACACCGATTAGCGGGCTGATTCACTAATCACACCAACTCACCTAACTTGAATTTTATAACATTGGCAGCATATAACTAACAATGGCTTTTCTTACAAGAGATCCCTGTAGATTGCCCATACATTAGTAATTAGTATAGTAATGGTCATTTTCAATAAATTATCAAATATTTGTGATTCCAACTAATATTTTACAAGAAGCTTGAGTCAACTCAACGATTGTCTGGTATCACCAAATAAAATAGACAAGGTCGCCGAAAGAGAAGCAGCCATGTAGTCTCTCCTTAGTTGTACACTTTTAAGTAGCCCACTCGACATCTAATTGCTGTAGCTCACTTCATTCTCAACAACATATTGAAAGAGTTGCAGTTTCGTACAAAAGTTCCAACGAATTTTTAACTAGCAAGATGTTTAAAGCGAAGAAATTCATTAACTTAACACATTTGACAGCAACGTCCAAAGCATGAGAATTTGACAGCAACGTTTAACAAGCAAGTGTTTTTCAAGTGTTTTCCTATCTTATGGGTGGAGCCCATCTTGCACATTGGTGGATAATTCCACCAATTTTCACATGAACTACATTCATTCCGCACGAGTTGGGATATCGGTTTTTTTTTTACCGGATAACGGATTAGTAACATCTACAATTATTATTTTTTAATAAAACGTTTGAAACACAGGCTTTGAGGTTGAGGTGTAAATGCTGCTGAATAACCATCCTCACTTGTCACACAAGCCTAAATTTAAATATTTATTTACATTGGCACATAGGCTCCTTACAGCCATATTTGCCCTCGAGTGATCTTTCACCTAAAAGCAGACCAATCGTTTACAAACACATAAAAATCATCTCCTAAGATGATCTCTCATAAAGAAGGAATGCCTCAAAGCATCCCTAGCTGTAAGTCTTTCAAAGGGGTCATATCTAAGTAGCCCCTGCAAAAGATGTATAAGATCTCCAGCTGAATGATCAACATGCTGCATTATAAGGTTCTGCAATTATTTGGAAAAAAGTTGAGTAAATGTGAGAAGCCAACATGAACTACTCTACAGTCAACATTGCTTCATTTAGTAAAATCTGAAATCATGATAATTTTTTTCCGTGACAGATTTGAGAACAAACCTGTAGTCGGGGAAGCTTCATAACAGCTTTAATACTCTCTCGTGAGATTGCACCCTCTGGCCAGTCCAACCTACCCCTTCGAACATACTTCTCTGCATGTCGGCTACATGGGCAGAGTAAAAGATACACTCGGTTATGTTCCAGTTCAATCATTTGATAAATTTGATAATAATAGAAAATTCACAAGGTAAATCACTTACTCAACTCTCTTTAACATCTGCTGTGGTATAGGACCAAGCACCCTCTCCATCATAGCCAGATGCTCTAAATTTTCATGAGTCTGAAACAAAGCTTCACCCTGCAATAGAAGCCCATAAGCTGATTTAAACAAACAAAACTGGATAAAATTGCCTCAAAAGTATCCAGAGAGCCAAACTTACAGTGCATAATTCAACCAATATACAGCCCACGCTCCATATATCACATGGATAGCTCCACCCAAGTCCTACAAAACCATTGCCAATATCAAGTAATCAGTTGGCATTATCAGCACAATTAAAAAATCATAGCATTATTACTGAATATTTATGTACCAAGGATAACTTCAGGTGCCCTATAATGACGAGTTGACACAATGTAAGTCTGATCTTCTCGTTCATATGTAGTGCTGCCAAAATCAATAACTTTTATAGCACTTGACTTGGGCACTCTCTTGAAAAAGGAGCTTGGTGATCTGGTTGTACTCTGTTAAATATAAACAATAAGCAATGGATGTCAGTGATCACATTTCTGTATCTGACCTAATAGCATAGCAATTTCAGCCACTTGGTGTTCTTACTTTTCCTAAAAGCCCATTTCTTTGTTTTAAATTCAGTCTAAACAAAAGCCAAAGTGGTCAACTTAAAAGTAATAATACATTCCTCTTATATATTTACAAAGAAAAAACTTCTGTACTAAAATAAAAAAATTTCTCTTCCACACCAGCATTGCAGATGCCTCATCTAGTACAATAAACTCTGAAGTAACTAAGGCTGTATAATAAAAAATATAGATACATAAACAACAAGTGTACCTTGTAGTCAGGAATCTTAAGATACTCTGGTGAAACTAGAAGTATGTTTTCAGGCTTCAGGTCAGTATGGATCATGCGTAAATCATGCATAACTGCAATTTTATAAAAAAAAGAAAAAAAAAACATTAGAAAGCCAACCCCAATGACCAAAAAAAAGCAGGATGATAATGACAATATTTAACATGTACAACTATACAAATAACATGAATTTCTACAATGATCTGTTAAAAACAGTATTGGATATAATAATGCACAAAACAGGAATGGAAATAGGTGAAATAAATCAAAAAGAAACTTGTTCAAGTAAAATACTACACACATGCTACACATTCCAACAGTTGCCAGCCAATCTCACGGACAAGATCAATGGGAAATGATCGATAACTGTTTTTCCGAAGAAAATCGTATAAGCTTGGTCCAAGTTTCTCAAACACCTGTTGCAACCATTTGAATTCACCCTTAACCCCCATTATGTATATTGGGGAAATCAATCCATCACAAATCAATCAAATACTTACAATACAGATATGATTACGATAGTCAAACCAGTTCCGTATTTGCACACAACTGCAAGGAATAAACCCATTTAACCAATGCAATGGAATCAAATATGGTATGTCATACTGGCATATATAACATGTAAGAAAAGTTTCAGGTCAAAATACTTACCGATTGCTACCTTTATCGTGTTTCCCAAGCTGTTGCAATACCTCAATTTCTATCATGGCTGCCTCTCGATACTTCTTTATCCCACGGACAATTTTTATGGCAACCATTTCCTTCCTTTCTCTGTCCCAGCACTCCAAGACCTGCCCAAAAGTTCCTTCGCCCATTTTACTATGGATCTTATCTGTAATCACATCAACAGAGTGTAAATAATGCCAGCCTAGCCAATGAAACCAACCACAAGATCCATTTTAGAGCATCCAACGCCCAAAATGGTTCTACATCAAAGAACATGAACAATATTATTACTAAATTGCTTGCTAAAGCTGAAACAGGATTATTAAAGGTGTTGCCAACTTGCCAATACTTAAAATTAAGTCCTTGTTTGAAAGTAAAGGGAGAGATAATGCATATTATGTAGGAATTCAAATGGTAAAATTGTCCATTAAATCCGTTTTACTTAAACAAAAATTAATGCAAACTCGGCCATGACATTTGAATGTAAACTTCTTAATGATGGTAAAGTGTATTTACAGCGAGAAGTTAAATTATCTCCAAGCTCAAACATGTAATGGCCATCTTTGTCATCATCTCGCCATGGGGGAGAACCATTTCGGGCAACTCCCTTAAACAGAGAACTAGGGGGATGTTCTGAAGGAGCATAGCTTGAAATATTCTCAACCTCTTGTCCACAAAACAATCCTACCTGAGCCTACACACAGTCATCCATACATGCACCACTTAAAGTTAAAAGAAAAATAACCTATGCACTTGCCCCAATCACAAATCATCACAGAAAAACAACAAGGGTTAAGATAAACAAGAATTCTAGTACACTAAATCAAACATCAAATCATCACACCAGACATAAAATATAACATATAACCAAACAATCACAGCAACATCATTGTCAGGATAGACAGATATCACTAATTATTAATGATTAATTTAAAATAAATTTTCTAAATCGTTAGAGAAAAAAACTGATAAATTAACAAGAAAAAAAAATCAAAAACCTAACAGATCAATTAAATTAAACAAAAATTGATAAGATAAAACCTGAAACCTGTATCTGCATTAGAGACAAAAAGAAGCAACGTTACTTGAACCAAACAAACCTAAAATACACAAAATCCACCAGATCTAGAACAAGAGACATAAAAAAACCTCAAAAAATATGAGATCTGAGATTTTAGGATGGAGAATGTTTACCTTGGGGGCCTCAGCGATGTCCCAGCCCAAACGCGCTCTCTTTCTTGGGGGTCGATCCATGTAGGTGTGAGGGAATTCAACGATGCGCTCCATCTCCATGATTTTGCAGAATCAGAACGAAAACCGAAAGCAATTTGAGAAAATCGGGAACAAAAGCAAGTTTCAGGTGAAAAGATAAGGTTTGCTTGCAGATAGAGAACCCTAATTCTAACCACCCTTCAATCTGATGAGAGGAAATGTGGCCGTACACGTGTCCTCTTAGCGTCGCTCCTTGCTTGGTATGATTGTTGTATTAACCGTGGGATATGGTTAGGGATGGTCCAACCTTTAACCATGGTTCGAATATGATTGGTTAGGCAATTGGTGGGGTTAGAATAATTCCAATATTCCATATGCTTTTTTTAATTCGGCCATTGCTTCCTACAGCTCATGAATTTTTACCTGCACCTACCTATTTTTTAATATCTCCAAATTACCCCTCTCCTCTAACCTTTTTTTTATTTCTTCTTTCTCCACGAAGGCAGCACTATCGCTGCCCACTATCTTTCTTCTATCTCCCTATTCTATAACACCTACGCATCATGTGATTCAGAAAACTACACCACAGGCTTGTGGCAAGACTAAAAATCAGAGCTTCAACCCACAAACCAACGAATGGGAAAAAGCATACAAATTTGGAATCAATACATTTATAAGAAAAACAACAAGGAAAATGTGTGCTTCGAAGACAATGTCATCATCAACTGTGTTGGCGGACCGTATCAGCAGTCTTCAGTGGCTCTCATCTAAGATTTCACCGTCGAAAGCAATGAGGAAGGACAATGTCCTCGCAGGGTAGTTTCAGGATTTTCGAAAATCAGAGAGGAGCCGGTAGCAAAGTTAGAGGTGCAGGAATCAGTTGCCTGTATATAAGCCGTCGTCAAACCAGAGTTAGCGGCCCAACTCATGGTCTCGTTCTACTTTTATTTTGTTGGGCTTTATTCTGTTTTTTATTGTTATTTTTTAAAATTATTATTATCAAATTTAATGTTTACTATTTTTCGGTTCTAACTTTTTTTTTTCAGATTTTTATGTTTAGTTGCCAATAATTTTATTCTTTGTTACTTCTCTTAATCTAAATTTTGTCTCAATCTAAATTTTGTCGGTTAAAGTCTCTCAACTTTTTTTTCCATTATCTTTTTTATTTAGTCTTATTTTCAAGTGATAATATTAATTGATAATATAACAATGAAGAATAACTTATCACGTTATCAATGAGTTTGATGAAGCAATCACGTGTAAATTTTTTTGGAAAAATCTTTTATTTGTTTAGAATAGTTGATGACGTCAAACTAGTTTATGTGAGATTAAATATACAATTTATCAAAAAATTGCATGTACTTATCTCATTAGACTTCTTGATGATATGACAAATCAGGATGTTGTTAACGTCACTTTTAGGTAACTAGTTAATATGTTACATGACAATAGCAACTAAAAGTGGTAATGAAAAAAAAAATAAAAAACTTTGACCGATCAAAGTTTAGATTAGGTTTAAATACTAAAAAATAAATCAAAAAGATTTAGTAACCAAAAAGACAGTCACTAAAATTTAGTTCTTAAATGAATTTCTTAACATTTTTTTTATCTTTATACTTTCTTTTATGTTAACGGTTTCAAAGTTTGTTGTCAAATAACATTATTAATTGATGATGTGACAATCATGTTACTAGTCGCATGATTTTTCATGTCATCAAATATCTAACATGACAATAATATGTAATTATTTTTTAAAAATTATGTTTTTAATCTCTCATTTCTCAAACTATTTGATAAGAAATAAAAAACAAAGTTTGCAAAAAAAAAATCACATGTGACGATCATATCAGACTAATTCATGAAGTAACAAGTCACATGAGTATCACACCATCAATTAATGTTACTACTTGACAACAAAGAATAAAACTGTTAGAAATTTTGTTTATGGACAAAAAATAAAATCTACAAAATGTTTAAGGACAAAAATACAATTAATCTTAATTTTGTTTAAGTATGATGGGTTGATCAATTAGCAAAAATGAATTAAAAAAAAGGATCTCAAATGGATCAACTCAACTAGCTCTCACAAATTGAAGAAGAAGAAAAAATATTGATTTTGGTTAAAATCATTTTGATATTAGGTAGAATATCCCAACTTAACCAACCTTAGTGGGTTGTAACGAGGATATAGTTTCACTCACCAAATTTTAAAAAAATTATAAAAATGAATGATTCATAAGTTGATAAATAAATAAATATTTTAAACATAATGTCACAATTACTATAATATTGAGAATAAATGTGTATGTCCATAATCTAAGTTATCATGTAATCAATTATAGTTTTAATAATAAAGTATTATTTTATTTTCATTGTCATAGTTCACTATTTGATTAAATAGTTTTGATAATGTCTTTAATTAAAATTAAAGACTTGTTATCATAATGGAGATTATGATAATGAGAAATAAATTTTTTTTTAACTTTAATCTAAATTGTTCTTTGATCATAGGATTATTATAAATAAGATACCAATAATCCGAATAGGTTAATATATATGTGATAATATTTATTTGATAAGTATTAATAAATTTCATTTATTAATTTACATATATAGATAAATCACATGTGAATATGATCATTGAACTAACTTAATTGAAATTTGTTAATGGTTAAATTTACTATAAACTGTCAATAGAAATTTTTTAAGAAAAGACTTAATAGTTTTCTTTGACCTGATATTGTCATAGTAACTAACAAGTTATTTGTTATATTTTAATTTCAGACACCTAATATTTCCGAGCACTTATTGAATGAATGGATAATGGATATAATTAAATACATGTAGAATAAATTATTAATCAAGAAGGAATTCATCAACTCTTGAAATTGAGTTTGAACTCTATGAATAAAATTATATCTTAGTCATGAAAATTAAATGGAAGAAGAAATAAGTTTCTTTCCTTATAAGTTAACTCAACAGAGTTTGAGAGTAATATAACGTAGAGCTGTAAAGATGAAATAAATTATTATACTATTTTTCTAATGGTTCTTAAAAGTAAAATGTTACTCCATGTTATCCAAATGTTAAGGAGTGTTGAAAGGAATAAATATTACGAGACTTATCGAATTACAATTTAAAAAATTAGGATGAGGTAACAATTCAAAACTTACCGAAATACAATAACCATTTTATTATATTCAATCATCATTATTTTATTGGAAAAAAATCCTCTCTTGTTGTGAAAAAGCTAGATTAGAACTTAACCATTCATTAATTTAAAGTTATCCTTATGATCTATTTCATTCCATAAAAATTATGATGTTGGAAGGAATAAATATTTTTGTTTTTTATATTTAATTTGAAAAAGATTAGGAGACAACATAAATTCCTAATTTTAGTTAGTCAGGTAATTATGAAACACCTTTTTGTTTTAGATACAAATTATTATAAAAACATATATATTTCTATTTATTTCTCTTTAATAACTGAAAAATAGTAATTAATCAACATAATTATTTTAAGAAGGAAACATTTGATTTTTTTATTCTAATCTCTTTTATTTTGATAAACACATTAAATTCAATATCACTTGTATTAAGATAGTTAATATTGAGTATTTTAGTACATTTTATATTTTATTTGTATTATCTATTATTTATCAAATTATGTACAAGATAAAAATTGTCACTTGTATTTTTATCCTTTCTTATTCTTTTTATATTGTTCAATAATGTAATTTTAACAAATAAAATGGATTCTTAGAATAACTTTTAAAGAGTTTCTCTTTATTTCCATCATTTATTTTCTTTTAATCTAGTAAACTTAATGAGTAGCTATACTTTTCCCCTATTTATATACTCTCATTTTGACAATATTATTAATCAAATGTGAGATCTTCACTAAAGATCTCTTACGATGAGAATTAAATATCTAGTGTTTGTAGGAGTAATAGACCCAATTATAATTATTTGGATAGTCTTTCATATCATTTTATAATATATTGACACACGTGGAAATAATAATTTTTGGTGAACGTGAGAGGCTGGGAGTGTTTCATTCCTTCTATTGATGAGAATTATTTTTTTTCTTCACTTTGGTTTTGGGAATTTGATGCTATAGTTTTATAGGTTGCATCCTGGAGTGCCAATATTAATCCTAAGAGAATCCATGGAAGAAGTTGTGATAGAAGGGTACAGAATTCCATCCAAAACAAGATTTTTGGGCAATAGGAAGGAACTCGGCAAGCTGGGAAGATCCAAATGCATTTAAACCAGAGAGGTTTTTTGGGAGTGATGTTGACTACAGAGGGGAGGATTTTGAGCTAATACCCTTTGGGGCACGTAGAAGAGGTTGTCCAGCTATTAATTTTTCCACTGCAGTATGTTTCTTATATGTACGAGTTGGAATCCAATTTCTAATCACATGTTTATAGGATAAGATAATCTACTCATCATAACATAAAATACGAGTAAAAAATAAATCTTAAGATAGAATTATAAGAAACAAATTTAGATTCAAATGATAATTCATTTTTGTCTATGCTCCAATGCTTCCTGCTGCTTTCCTGGAATGACAAGACGGACAATAAGATCACGTGGCCAAGCACGTGGCATGATTGTTAAATTCCGAGGTAGATTTCAAGGCATATCAGGGCAAATTTACTATAGGGGGTTGCTTTTAAAAACAATTTACGAGAGAGGGTCTCTTTTAAAACAAATTGTAAGGGGGGTCTCTTCTGTACGTGGGTGCCGCCATTGACACTGGCGAGAAGCTTGAACCGCCAGTGACAATGGCGGGATAGGGGGTGCCGCTATTCGTAGCAGCGGGACAGGCTGACTAGGAGAGAGGAGGTACCGCCATTGGTGCTGGCGGGATAGGCTGAGTAGGAGAGAGGAGGGGGTACCGCCATTGGTGCTGGCGGGACGTGTCAACGTGGACAGTCCCGTCATTGGCACCTGCGGGACACTGATCTCGCTAAAAGCATGCCGCCAATAAGAATGGCGGGACATGCCAATAATTTGACATATGTATAAGTTCATTTATTCAAATTTACATAAAAAAATATTCTGTTGTTTATGAAAAATACAAAAATATTCAAATGTACATAAAAATATTCTGCTGGATTGGCAAATATCTCGTTACATTAATAATAATATCAAACAAAAGTTATTTAGAATTTTATTAAATTTAAGGAAAATAGATGACGAAATAAAGATTGGTATGTCCCGCCATTCTTATTGGCGGCATGCTTCAGCGTTTATAGAAGTCAAAGCAATTTTACTTTGAGATATCCAATATTTGTTGGTATATTGACGTTTACCTTACATTGATTAAATCACGCTTGTTTGAATGCATTCAGTGCCTTAATCAACTTTGCTTCAGCGTCTAGATCAATGGACAATGGATATTGTGACATTAATTAAATGTGTAATTTCATTTGCTTGCTTTATTTAAGATTTTTAATTTTAATGAAAGAGTTGTTTTAACTTTTTACTACAAAAGACTAATATCTTCTTTTTAAAAAAAGAGTAATATCTAATTTGATTCCTGAGAAAAAAATCACTCAACCTAATTTAATTTATGAGAAAAAAAAGGAGACTAAATATTCTATCAAGATTATAAGTATAGGTTATTAATAATTTCTTAAGGAATAAATTAGTACACGTTCACTATTTTAAAGACTAAAGTGTCTATGCATGATTGTACTGTTGAGATACTGTTTTATTAATTAAGCATTTTTTTGTATTTTTCATAAACAACAGAATATTTTTTTTATGTAAATTTGAATAAATGAACTTATACATATGTCAAATTATTGGCATGTCCCGCCATTCTTATTGACGGCATGCTTTTAGCGAGATCAGTGTCCCGCAGGTGCCAATGGCGGGACTATCCACGTTGGCACGTCCCGCCAGCACCAATGGCGGTATCCCCTCCTCTCTCCTACTCAGCCTATCCCGCCAGCACCAATGGTGGTACCTCCTCTCTCCTGGTCAGCCTGTCCCGCTGCTACGAATAGCGACACCCCCTATCCCGCCATTGTCACTGGCGGTTCAAGCTTTCCGCCAGTGTCAATGGCGGCACCCACGTACAAAAGAGACCCCCCTTGCAATTTGTTTTAAAAGAGACCATCTTCCGTAAATTGTTTTTAAAAGCAACCCCCTACAGTAAATTTGCCGGCATATCAGACTAGTTCTGACTTACTATGTCAGTGCCGCGAGTCTTGCGGTGGAAACTAAAGACAGAAAACCACAAAATCTGTCTTGTCTTTAATTGGAAAAGCAAGTGAATGGTAATGCAAGAAACTTATGAGTTTTTTAATCATCTTTTTGTGATCCTTGCATCACTTTTAGTGGTTCCCACAATACCATATTATTCATAAAAAAACTCATATAAAATTTTACTTTAATGCAAGAAATTGTAAAAAATCACAAGAAATCCAAACATTAAAGTTTCTTATATAAGAAACTATTCTTAGTAATGAAGAAACCCATTTTACCACGTCACTATACTCCAATGCAGAAGAACTCACAAGAAATAGTTCCTTAACCTAAGAAATCATGGAAGCACCTCCCATTGGAGATGCTCTTAGATACAGAAATAAGAACATAGTAGTGAAAATGGTGTAACGTTCATTTGACATTATTGAGCCAGTGTAATCTTTGAAAATTTATCACAGGATAAAAATCCAAAATTTTAAGTATTTTTTATTAAAATTGGAATTTTACTTCCACAAATGTAAATCTTAATTATTTAAGTTATTATTTTTCAATGTTGGTGATAATTTATCAAGACACTTTCTGATTATTTTTTTTGAAATTACACATTTTTTATTATTGTTTTATTGTTTATAGCAACCTTTCTATATACGGTATAATATCCTTTAAACAATAAGAATATAGAGAGAAATTTAACCAAAGAGTGTCAATAAAATATAAAATATACTCATGGGTCAATAATAATGCTAACCAAGTGATAATTGGCAGATAAAAAGATTGCCACAGAAGGATATGATGATGCAAGATATTTTAAAAAGATTGCCACATAAGGATATGATGATACAAGACACTTGCTGTATGCAAATGATGTCCTTTGCCGTGTAGCGTTTGGAAGGGAGTTTTCTGAAGGAGAAGATTATCAACGACATGGGTTCCAAAAGATGGTTGATGAGTATCAGGAACTCCTTGGAGGATTCAGTGTGGAGACTTCTTTCCTTCCTTGGAGTTCATACACAGCTTGACGGGTATGAAGTTGAGACTCCAAGACACTTCTCGGAGATTTGATCAACTGTTTGATCAGATACTAAATGAACACATGGGTGCCAATAAAGAAGAGGAGTATAAGGACCTTGTTGATGTTTTACTAGAGGTGCAGAGAAATGGCTCGGATGAGATGCCTCTCACCACTGATAATATCCAGGCAATCATCTTGGTTAGTGCAGCCTTAATCACCATGTGTTGGTTTAGAATAAATTCTCATTCTAGTCTCTATATGTTTATCACTTTAATTTTTAACTTCATAAAAACTTCATTTTTATTACTATCAAAACTTCATTTTTTTTTATGATCAAAACTTCATTTTAGTACTTGATACTTTCACATTGCTTAATTGTGTTGGAAATTGAGATTTTTCCGGTTGGCAAATTAAATGTTTTCTGCATTTGCTTGTAAGTTTGGTTAAAGGCTGCTCTTGTTATTTAGAAAAAGGTAGTTGTAGGCTAATGATGCTTATTTTGTAGCTCAGTGATGATTATCTTTTGCTTTATCCAATGAGAAACTTTCATGGCTTGTATATTTAACAGCTTGCTGTAACACTTCAAAATGTGTGGAAAACTGTGTATGGAAACACTGAAATAGAACATATCATTTTTTTGCTCCTCCCCTTCGGTTGGTGTGCTTTCTCGGTTCAGTCCTACAATTTTTATTTTGTTCTGTTTTCTAACAAATTGACTAATGGCAACCCTTTGTGTTACTGCAGGACATGTTTGCTGCAGGAACTGATACAACCTTCATAACTCTTGATTGGGCAATGACAGAGCTACTAATGAATCCACAGGCCATGGAAAAAGCACAAAAGGAAGTACGAAGCATCTTGGGAGAAAGACGAGTTGTCGCAGAGAGTGATCTGCATCAATTGGAGTACATGAGAGCTGTTATCAAAGAGATATTTCGGTTGCATCCTCAAGTTCCAGTATTAGTCCCAAGAGAATCCATGGAAGATGTTGTGATAGAGGGGTACAGAATTCCAGCTAAAACAAGATTTTTTGTCAATGCTTGGGCAATAGGTAGGGACCCAGAAAGTTGGGAGGATCCTAATGCATTTAAGCCAGAGAGGTTTTTAGGGAGTGATATTGACTACAGAGGGCAGGATTTTGAGCTAATACCATTTGGAGCAGGTAGAAGAGGTTGTCCAGCTATTACTTTTGCCACTGCAGTTGTTGAGCTTGCTCTAGCTCAGCTCCTCTACATTTTCGTTTGGGAGCTTCCTCCTGGTATTACTGCTAAAGACTTGGACCTCACTGAAGTCTTTGGCATCTCAATGCACAGGAGAGAACATCTTCATGTGGTTGCTAAGCCATACTTTCCATGAAGACTCATGATACAGCAAGCAAGCATAGAAAGGCATTGAATTGGACTCAAATAGTTAGTGTATGTTTGGATTACAGTTGAAAAAGTGGAGTTTGTAAACTTAAGTTAAGTTAAAAATTAGGTTTAATGTAACTTCATTTCTGTTTGGAACGTTTTATATTCAAAAAGAAAGCAAGAGAAAAGTAGCTTTAGACTCAACCTCAGTTTGGATGAAAACAATTTGCCAGACATGCTGGCACAACTTTCTATGGGATGAACCCCAATTTGGAAGGCCAAACGCAAACCAAACACACCCTAAGTTGTTTGGTACAAGTTAATGTTAAGCAGTTGGTAACTTATCAACTGTGTAAATAAAAGTGAGAAGACAAAATGAATCATTAGCGAATTCTATGACTGGATGAACTTGGTTCTTTGGAAGTTTTCACTTTCTACTCCAGCTATTTTGAGTTGCTTGATGAATAGATAGAAACATCTTCACAAGGTCACATTCATTCGCCCTTCACCTCCGTAAACGAAGAAATTGTAAATCCAAATTTTTGGACAGACCCTTGCAATGAATTTTAAGCACGAAGGTGAATCTTAACAAGTGTCTTTAAGACAACTGTTATAAATTCAAAAATAAAAAATAAAAAATTTCAAGTTCATAATATATTGAACACTACATTTTAGTAAATACTTTTCATTTCCTGTTTTCTAATAAGGGCGTTTAATGCATTTATTAGTAAAACCCCTAACAAAATATTTTTCATAAGAATGTGATGTCTGCAATATATGCTGTCTAACCCTGTGTTTAGTAGGAGTGAAATGAGTGAGAAATAGATAAGAGAAAGTGAAAATGCAGAAGTTAAAAAAATGGGATTATCTAGTTGAGATGAAATAATGAGGAAAGAATGTGTTGGTTGTCTAATGCCTTTGGTATTTGCATCAATGGCATGGGTCAGTATTTACTAGTTTACTCAACTCAATTAAGAATTAAGGTATAAACCGGAGTTGTTTCATTTCATTTTTTCATTTTTTTTATAAAAGTACAAAACATTGATTCATTATATAATCGTTAATATAGAAATTACAATCAATTAAATACACTTCTCATCCCTGGAATGCCAAATTAATAATTGATTTTTTTTAATTGATTATCTCAATCTTTTCAATGGTTTATACGACACGTTTTCACTAAACTGAAAAGCAAGAATACACCCTGTAGTGCTTAGAGAATCTTACTTTACTACTTAAGTTCTAATGTTTATCTCTTGTTGCAATATATCTTCTTTTCAGAATTGATAATCTAACTTTAAAGACAACATAAATTTCAAAAGGATGAATGACGAAATGCTAAATGGACACAAACGCATACAAACACAAAATACATTAACAAACAGTCACCGTAGCCAGAAGGCTTCTGCAGCAATATAACCAGGATTCAGAATTAATCTAGTTAGTATATCATACAATGCAGGGCCAGTTACAATACATACATACGCATAACCAAAACAGTAACATCAATGGAACAGTAATAGGACACAATCATTATTATTTTTTTGTTAAGGAAATTTCTAAGAAAAACACAACCATTTGTACAAAAAAGGTATTAATACATAGCTACATGGAAGAAACCTACATTAAAATCCAGTAGTGAGAAAAGATGGGGGCAATTATGATAATCTCGGAAAGCCTCTGCCAAGGGTCAGCATTCAAAATTGAGTTCCTTAGCCTGCTGTCTGCATATGCTTATCCACAAGGAATATTGTCTCCGTGAGGATTAACCAAAAGCATACCTCAATGGGTCCAGATATCCTGAAGATAGCGCCCAATTTGCTGAGCACCAATATATAGGGCATCGGCAACGAGAAAGACTCCAATCTACGCCACAAATGTCAAACTTGTGAATGTCAAGGTTAAGAAATAAGATTTACAATTGAAGGTCTACAGCAGATAGATTACCAGGCGTGCAGAAAACACTAATCTATATCCCCAACCTTCCTTGGCTGCAGCTGCTCTTTGTTGATCAGTCCAACTGGAAATAATTATGAAGTCGGAAATTTGCAACCATATCCTAAATTTTTAGAATATATAAAATCACATTTGAAGGCTGCAAATTGTAGTCAATTTTAAGATATAAAATTATCTAGCAATTATGTCCATGTAATTGATTATGTACAACAAGCAATGAACATATTCTGCTACATATATAGAGAATAGATCATAATCAAATCTGTATATACTCTTGATGTTAAAAATTTTATTTTGTGATGAAACCAGGAAACTTGGTTATACAAATTTGTTTTACCATTGCCAGCAAACATTGACAGAATAGTTTATCATGAATTCTTGGCAATCTGGAAATACACAACACATTTCCCCTTATAAAATTATCTAGCAATTATGTCCATGTAATTGATTATGTACAACAAGCAATGAACATTCTGCTACATAATTAGAGAATAGATCATAATCAAATCTGTATATACTCTTGATGTTGAAAATTTTATTTTGTGATGAAACCAGGAAATTTGGTTGTACAAATTTGTTTTACCATTGCCAGCAAACATTGACAGAATAGTTTATCATGAATTCTTGGCAATCTGGAAATACACAACACATTTCCCCTTATCTCTTTAGTTTTCTGCACCAAAGATGAAGGGAAGCTATTAAACTTGTGAGCAAATGTTTTCAATTTTAGCTTAAAGTTTTTTTATTTATAAAAACTGATTATCATCTGAGAGAAAATGCTAGTTTCATCCTACAGTGTTGCCCAGTTTTTTGCAAAGATTATACATGATCTATTTTCATTGTGTTTGAAAAAGATTTTGAATACGCAATTCAACCCCCTTCTTGTGCTTTCTCTTTCTTTATACATATAATGACACCCAATTTGCAAACTGATAGTGTGATTTTGAACAAAGATTTTGTGCTAGTATTTCCAACAAATCATAAATGTGGCATGAATTCATTGTAAAAACATTGCAAAAGTATAGATTATGAAATAACTTATCTTATCCAATAGAGATAACTTCAAATTGACAAGACCAAATAGATTTCATCAACGATATTATATATGCATTAGAAGGACATTAAATAGTCACCCAAGGAATTCTGAAACTCCACCAATTCCAGAAAACTTGAGAGGCACTGGGCCCTCTACAATGAGATCCTGAAAAAGGAATGAGCTCACCAGATAAGCCAATTTTCTTTTCCCACATTTGATCAAAGTAATTCAGAATAGAAATTCCTGAAAATTGAATTTGGAAAACATGCCTTTCCTTCAGCAGCTTCATATCCTCCTTGAACCCAAAACAGATTTCTATAGCCAGCATTATACAGTAGTTCACAAGCAGCAAGTGATCTAGCCAGAAAATGAGGTTGAAAAAAATTACACAAGAACTACATTGTTTATTTGACACTAGTGAAATGATCAGATGATTTCTTTCCTCCACCAGAATTTGATGAATCAATGATTGAAAAACTGAAATATGATTTAAAAAGGCAGAGGAAGTATCAAATGCATTTTAAGTTACAGAAAATTAGAATCAGAAACAACTTAATTGAGTGTGCAATCATCCAATTGAATGCATAAATCTCACCTCAGTCCCTTCTGGCATGCAACAATTAATTCAGCATCTTTGGGGAACTTCTCCTCAACTTTGTCTAAGAACTGGCTGTTGAAGAACCGAACAATAAAATTCATGCACACAGAGAACAAATCAAAAGAGCAAATGATAGTTTGTCTTAAAATGTAGGTTTGGACCTAACTGAATCCTAAAAGTTAGCTCATAGGATGAAGGTTGTCACTCACTTATATACTCTATCTTGACACTACTCTAGCCAATGTGGAACTTGATTTTTTCCCATTACACCCCCTCATGCCCAGACACTTTTGGGCTTAGTGCATGGATAATATGGTAGGTGACCCTTTTAATGAATCTAAGATAGACTTTGATATCATCTTATAATATGAGTTTGGACCTAACTCAACCCCAAAAGCTAACTCATAGGATGAGGGTTGTCCTCCACTTATAATATGAGTTTGGGCCTAATTCAACTCCAAAAGCTACTCTAGCCGATGTGGGACTTAGGTTTTTCCCAATATATTCCCTCACGCCCAGTACTTTCGGGTTTAGTGTGTAGATAATATGGTAGGTGACCTGTTAATAGATCTAGGATAGACTTTAATATCATCTTAGAATGTGGGTTTAATGTTGTAATGTTTTTCCCAATAGTTTGTGAAACTTGTCACATGACAGTGTAGGCTTGCCACTCCACCAACCTCCTTTTCAACACAACATCAAGTCATATGTTGTAGATTTCTAAAGAAACGTATCAATTTATTTAACAAATTTAGAAAGACTATCATAAGAATTCATAATGAAAGAGTCAGCAAGGATGTTTTTAATACCCATAACAAAGCTCCTGACTTTTCTTGGAATGGTTCCAAAATCTAGTTTATTATGAACATCAAATATTGGAATCCAGGTTGAAGCTCTCACCCATGCCTTCAAAACACATAAAAAGAGCAAGCAAAGATCACAACAATGAAGTCAAAGTAAAGGCAAAAGAGTCAGATTACTTATTTGCAATAAGAAAAGGATTAGTATTACAAAAGTTGAATAAAATAAATTCACAGGGAAATACATATGATGCTTTCTTTACTGCTACCAAGATCAATTAGCATCATGATAACTGACTGCATTAATGTCAGACCACAACAATAACATGTTTATAAAGTCAAATTGCTTTACTCGTATCCTCCAACTACAGGGTAAAAAATTAAATTATGAGCAATGTAGGTAAACAAAAGCGGTAGCTGCATCAAAAGAGAAACCTTTGTGTGTTCATTTGAGAGACGGACATCAAGAAGGGGCTTGTTTGAAAGCTGAACTGTGTACCCAGTTACCCATAACAAAGCACATAAAAAATCCATACGTCCAATGTCTGCATGTGAATCAACATCATGGTCTTAAAGGAGGTTAATCATACGAGAAGCGGATATCTTACCATACTGTTACCTATTCAGAAATCCCAAACAACAAATACCACTAATATCAATTCATTAGAAGAAGGAAACAAGATTATGAAAATTCAATTCAACTGTAAACTCCTCATTGGTCACTAGGCATTTTGCTTACAAGGTTTGAAATACTTCTGTTAATATTGAAAATACCGCTACGAAAGGATTAAATAGATGGAAACTCAATACTTTAGAAACTATTTATATAATTTCATTACTTCGAGGGCTATTATTTAAGAGTGGTAGTAATGCTTGAGGGTCCAAATTGATGGTTTACTCTGCAGCTGCAATTGCAGAGAACCAAAAATCTTGACTTCAACCACAATTGGGGTAACAGAAGTCAAGAATGTTACTTTATTAAAAAACAAAAAAAACAAAGAGTTGAGTGAAATTGAAATGTACCAGAGCTTCCCATCTCTTTCTGGCAGCAGCCATGTCCCTCATTTGCTTCAATTCAAAATCCACACTCTCGGCTTGGACTCGAACCACGCTCTTCCTCTGCAAAAAAAAAAAAGTTATCATCTTCTGTTTTGCTCAAACGTGAGACCCAGATAAGAAAGAAGCCAGAAAACAAACCCATTAATAATTAATAATAAGGGAAAGAAAGAATGAATACCAAAGTGAGGGGTCTGGTTGTGAGAGAAGAATTGAGTTGTAAGGAAGAAGAGACAGAGGCATAATTAGAAGTAGCACTCAGAGAAATGAGTTATTTGGCAGAGGAATTGCTGAGAGTGTTTATGGGAAGAGATAGTGCTTCCATTAGAGCACCGAACAGGCAAAGCTCAGAGCGAGGAAACAAGCTTGGACTGTTCTTCAAATTCTAATTCCGTGTCCTCTGCAATCTGCACCCTACCCTACCTTCTCTTCTCTTACTCACCTCGTCATCATCCAAAATCCAAACAGTGAAAATAGTAAGCATTTCAACCATGTTAGTTACCTTTTGTTAATTATTTTTCACACTTATTTCAATTTCCTAGATTAAGTTTTAAAAATTTAATTATAATGTTTTGTATTTTTAAAATATATAATTTTATTTTTTTAATTTTAAAAATAACAGAATACTAATATTCTTTTAAAAAAACAAAAAAAAAACAGAAAGATATATTTTAAAAATATAAAAGATCAAAATTAAACTTTTAAAATTTAATATCAAAATAATGGTAAGGACATAAATCAAAAGTGATATTAATATTTTTTTTAATTTATTATTGCACGTATTTCACACTTTCATCAAATTTAATTCAAGACTTTTCTTAAAATTCAAAGTCTTTTGTAATCATTTATTGGAGCTTGATAGTGACTTTAGTGTTTTTGTTTAAAATTAAAATAATCACATTTGTATGAGCGCATAGAGGAATTGATGGTTACTTTAAGTTAGTAATTACAAAAGTTTTAAAAATTGGTATAGGTCTCATACATATGTAATTTAATTTACTTTAATTTAAATATTTTATTTATTTATTTTTTATCTCAATTCATTTTCACATTTTTTTTATTTTTAATTCTTTTAAATCAAATAAATCCTTAGGATAAATAATTAAATTCGTATTCAAAAATATGAAACATGGATAAATTGATTTTTTCTTAAAAAATAAAGAATTTAAATTTAGTTTTTGAATGTAAAAAATATGACAATTTAATTTTGTGGATCATTTACTAACAAATTGATCCTTAAATTTTATAACTTAATTTCAAATTGATCTTTAAAAAATATAACTAATTGGTCCTTAACCTTATAACTTAATTTACTTTTTACATATTTAGACATTAAATTTGTATTTTTCATTTTCAAGACTACCCTGGTATCTAAAACAAATTATCACTAGTTTTATATGTTTTAGAATTTATTTTTCGGTTGAATTATAATTTTAAAATCTATTTGCTGCTGAAATAAATAACTAATTTATTAATGTATCATTTCTCCTTTATTTTTGTTTTCTATTTGACAAAAAAATTCTTTAATATTTTTAATCTCAACATGTGCAGGATAAATGTTTATTTCGTGTAAATTTATAATAAATAAAAATTGAATAAATCATATTATAATAAAATTTGTAACAAATAAATAAATATTTGTAACATATAAATTATATTAATTAGTATTTTAACATATATGGATTGCACAAATCAATATTTATTCTATATAACTATAATTTATAATAAAAACATATTTCTAAATATATAAATTCTATTATCAATTTATAATAACATTTGTAATAAACAAATATTTTTGAACATATAAGTTAAATTTTAAATTTTTTTATAAATAATTTATGTTAATGTTATTTTTAACAATTGATAATTTTTTAAATAAATACTGAAATTAGGTTAAAAAAATCCTAAAAATACTCTCAATGAAAAAAAGTTCCAAAAAAAATACTCTCGTTGAAAAATATTATCATGCAAGATAATTATAGAATTTTAGATTTATGGTGAAAAAAAATTTATGTTGTGGTATGAATTTATTTTTAGCTATTGATATTTTAAAAAAAATGTTGAAATTCAATTTATAAATAAAGATGGAAACGATATACTAAAAGAAATGAGGGATAAAAAAATCTCTAAAAGTACTCTCACTATAGTATCATTCTAAAAAACACTAGTAATGAAGCATAGTTGCTAAAAACAATTTCATTCAATTTGGTTATTTTTATTTATACATAGAGAAGATATAGGATTTATCCTATCTAAACTAGTTAAATTTATATTTTGTTAATATTTTTTGTTATGTTCTTATAATTAAAAAATAATAAAATTAGTTAATAGTATTAAAATAAATTTAAAAAATACCATGAAAAAATAATTGATATATTTGTCTTATAAAATAAATAAAATTTCACATTGTAATAACTGAGATGATAATAGAGAATAATGAAACATATTAAAAATTACAATTACAATACAAATATAGGTTGTGCAGACTATATGTCTTATTCTATTTAGATTACTGATTTGTTAAAAATAGCTAAAATTTTTATTGTGTCGAATCGTTTTCAATAGTTGGACTGTGTTAACAACTTTAGCACGTCTTTGTCATTTTTTCAATTCTATTATTTCATATTCAATTAAATTTTCTGACTTAGTATGACTTGGTTGTCGAAAGATGAAAATAAACGGGCAAGTAGAAAAAATATAGACTTTGCCAGCAACATAATCATAACGGAAACAATTGTTTTTATTCTTAAATTTTTCCCTAACCAAACGTGATTGTTTAACTATTTTATTGATAATACAATATAATGTTCTTCTGTAAATAAATTGTTAAAACCTTTAATATTATTTTTAATTAAATCTAATGACATAAACAAACTAATTATATTTAGTAAAATAATTATATTAAATTTTTTACTAAAATAAATATATTATTATACAAAATTCATATTTTAAAAAAAATATTTACCCAAAAAATATCTTAAATAAATTAAATAATATATAAAAAATAATTAAATTTAATAATATCATTTTCTTAATAACAAAATTAATTTAATCAATCCTTAAAAAATTAATTTAATAATTAATTAATTTTAAAACCAATTAAAAATAATTTTATATAATATAATATTTATGTTTTATAATATTTTAATTTATATAAAAAAAAAGATCAAACAGGAAAGTTAAGGTGGCCAAACCAGACTTACCTGAAGGCAAGTTCAACTGGTGCATTTTAGGAAAAAAAAAATTAAAAAGATTGTAGATTAGAAATTTTGAGGAGAGAGAATATCTAGAATGGTAAAAAAAACCCTAAATATAAGTATAGGTATAGGATGAGCCGTTGGTGAACAGAAGAACCATGCACTCGCTGTGACACCGACCACAATGGCTCAATCATAGTTCCCATGATACTAAATCACGACAAATAAAAAAAAACAACAAATTTCGCCCATGGTATGCACTATGCAGCCACCCATAAATAAATGAATAAAGTTTCACCATGTTACGGCTTTCTCAGATAGTCAACTAATTTTGCATTCCAATAAACTCATCTAATCTCTTAAATATTTTTCTTCAGTTTATTTTTTACTTTTAAGGGAATTTTAGTAAGTTCTCTTCAGAGAAAAAAGGGAGTTTTAACAAGTAATAATATATAAAAAATGGTTCCAAAACGTGCACGAAACAAATACAATTTTCAACAATAACAAAAAAGCTAATACAATAATCCATCGCATATGGAAACGCTGGTTCTTTTCTGGGTATTGATACAAAGGAAAGCAAATATAATTATCATTAACACGAGGTACCGAGTGCTTTATATATTTAGGATAATATTTTGTGAATAATAAAATGGGATAATATTTTTTTTCTAAATTGCAATTCTTGTCTTTTTTAATTTTTAATCTGCAAAAAATTTATTATTTTTTTAGATCTTGATCTCTCTATTTTTAAAAATTCAAAATTTTGATTAATTCCTCAAATTTGCATATGTTTATTTCTTTTATTTTTATATTTTAATTAATTAAATTATTTTTAATGATACCTTAATTAAGTGAATATATTAAATCTAGAAATCAATTATTTTAAGTGTTTAATAGCTAGCTATACACTAACATTTTATATTACTAACCAATAAAAAATATTATTATTGATACAACTTTTAAGAATTATTCTAAAAAATAACAAATTTATCATTATTATTATTATTGATACAACTTTTAATAATTATTCTAAAAAATAACAAATTTATCATATATTATAGAGTGTTATTAAATGACTTTATAAACTTACTTTATACTATAACTACATAACCTATTTTTTTAATATAATCCACCGATGACAAAATAATTTTATATTTATTATCTAATTAGATTGATATAATTTTTAAGATAATTTTAAAAAAATCAACAAATTTATTATGAAGAATGGTTTATGATTCAACAATCATGTAAAATGATTTTATATCATCCTAACATTACCTTTTTTTTCTCTAAAAGAATTAGTTATTAGAAAGAAAAAATATTTTTCAGTTACTTTTCTTTCCTTTATTTTCTACTTTTGAAGTTTATACATGAAAAAAAAATAGAAAATAAAAATAAAAAAACAACCAAAAAGATATTTTCACTATTTTATTATAAATGACTAAAAAGAAGTAAAAATAAAAAACATTTTCTCTCACCAAATATTCTCTAAATCTAACAGGGATATACCATCAAGCACTGAGCGCTTGTGAGATCTTATTATTTAAACCAACACGAGATACAGTCTTCAGACAAATGATTCGCGAGTCCTTGTGAGATCTTATAATTTAAATCCAACACCAGATAAAATAACTGTTCTTTTAGAAGAACACACAAGGATAACAAAGACAAGTTATCTTCTTTCAAAAAGTTCATTTTATGTTATGCGTTTCAAAATTTAATTTCAAGCAACTTATTCTCATAGCATCTAAACTTTTCAATAATGTGAATTTTCAATAACATGATCATTAATGATAACTCAATTTCAAATGAATTAAAATTAAACTGATAAACTCATCACCGACCACCTCATTAAGCAACGTCGTTTGTCACTTTGGAGAGGTAGGACAACCTTGCACCAAACAGTTTATGTTTTGCCTAAAGTGGGGTGAATTGACAAGGAAAGTGAAAGTGAGAGAGAGAGAGAGAAACTTCGAGGAAACAACCTTCACCGTTCAATTCATCAACATCAATTGAACAACAACAACATCAAAACATATCCCATTCTTATTCTTATCATTTCTCAATCACTGCCACACTGATACTACTGACACGCCCACCTACCACCTTAATGCTCTTCAACTCCCACTACTGCCTCACTCTCTCTCAGGCCCTTCAAGGTATCATTTTCTCTTCAATTTCTCATGTGGGTGTTGTTAACTTTGCAAAGTAGGGATCTTTTTTGAAGTTAGGATAAAGAATTTATGAGGTAAAGTAGGAGATTTGAAACCAATGCATGTGGATTAAGATGAGGATTAGAACAGTAAACTAACTATTATTCTCAAGAATGTGATTTTAACTTGAAAAAAAGTACAGTTGTTGAGATTTGATTTGAATGCTTAAATGGGGTTGCAGGTTTTCTTTAGGATAAAGAATTTATGGGTGGATCAATTTCAAAACGGAGGCGTTCTAAGCAACGGTCGTCAAATTTTTTTCCTCGGTATCAGCAACCTCATTTCCCACAAAGCCAAGATAATGGGTCTGTGGGGCATTATGGGTATTCACCTCAGAGCTATGGTGGTCGTCGTGCTCCAGAACAAGGAAAGAGCTTGGATAGGAAGTATTCAAGGATAGGTGATGATTATAAGAGCTTGGACCAGGTAACTTTGTTATGCCCCCTCATTTTCAATGTATGAAATGGCTTAAATGGAGAAATGATTTGGGTCTTGTGTGAGCATGGTCTCTGTAGAGTCTGTTCCAGGGTTATACTGAATGCATGGAATGCAACTGTCTTTGTATTTTGAATCTAAGTTCTTAAACAAGAGCCTATTTCAGTTCAGGTCTTGAATCATTTAGAACAAGTTGAAACTAGTTTTTTTTTAGTTATCTTGACATTGCCGTTGTAAAGATGGTAATAAATTTGCTTGCTAAAATAAATGATTTCCTTCTTTTTTTTGTCTATTTGCTGCTGGTTTTATGTGTCTTTTGATTCATGGATCATCTTTTTTAGCTAATGTTCGTATCTAGCTATTAGTTTCATTTCATTGCTCTATCTGGGGGATGTAAATGTTAGATTACTATGCTGACATTTGGTACTACACCTGCAATCATTTTAAATTCTTGTGTTTATGTGACATTCTGAAGTAATTTTACATATTGGAAGGTAACTGATGCTCTGGCAAAAGCTGGCTTAGAGTCTTCAAATCTGATTGTTGGGATTGATTTTACGAAGAGCAATGAGTGGACAGGTTTTGCTTTGTTTGACTGATCACCTTCGTTTCTTCTCCTTTGTAATTCTGTTAACATGAATAACTTGCTTCTGTATTAGGTGGAAGGTCATTTCAAAGGAGATGCCTGCATCACATTGGTCATGAACAAAATCCATATGAACAAGCTATATCTATCATTGGGAAAACATTGTCTTCCTTTGATGAGGATAACTTAATTCCCTGTTTTGGTTTTGGAGATGGTAATTGAAAACATTGTTATGAATTACATTCATCAATCTAATCTGATGTCTTGGTAAGTTATAGTGTGTGGGTTTTTGTATTGGCAGCATCAACACATGACCAGGAAGTTTTTAGTTTCTATCCGGATGAGAGATTTTGTCGTGGATTTGAAGAAGTGTTGGAACGGTACAGGGAGTTGGTCCCTCAATTAAAGCTTGCAGGTATTTGGAACATTGGTCAAACTTCATTTCCTTTTTTGTTCCTGTATTTGTTATCAGCTCTTTTCTTATGCTATTTATGCCGACTCTTGGCAGGACCAACATCATTTGCCCCAGTCATTGAGATGGCAATCACCATAGTTGAGCAAAGTGGAGGCCAATACCATGTGTTAGTGATTATAGCTGATGGGCAGGTTGAGGATTATTTGAATTGAATTAGAAAGTTATTTTTATTGTTATTTAATGTGTGTATCTAGAGATCAAATAATCAATTTATACTCCAAATAGTGTGCACACTTGCACATGAATATTTTATATTGGTGCTTTTCCTTTTTATGGAGGGGTAGGCTGTAGGAGGTAGTGGTTGCCAGTGCTTTTCCTTTATCAAGTGAATGCAACATTTGTTGTTGTTAATGGTGGAGCTAGAGAATTTTATATTAGGGGGCTAAATAAAAACAGTAATGTGTTAAGGGAACCAAGCTTTGTTATAAAAAAGGAATTATATGTAAGTTTGCAGTTTCGCTCCCCTCAGCATACATCACCCTCTTCCCCTAGTGTTAACAACTAATAATCTAAAAAGAAACAAATATTTCAAAACAAGGTTAGATTATGGGCTAATTGGATGCTTTTATCTCTTAAGCACTATTAACTCTACAGTGTCTATGGTTTAGTTGTGAAATTTGGTTGTTCGTTGCTAAATGAAATTGAAATTAAAGTAAGAATCAGCTGTAGTTTTTATATGGAACTAACAGGAATCTTAGAGATAATATTTAGCTAAGCAACATACTGGCCTGGTGTGATCATGGTTGCCATTGGCTATCATCTAAAAGTAGGAGACTAGGTATAATAAATGAATTGATGTTGAATATTGTCAACTTGCTGCAGGTGACGAGAAGTGTTGACACTGAGCATGGGCAGTTGAGTGCACAAGAAAAGAAAACTGTAGAAGCTATTGTGAAAGCTAGGTAATTAATTAATCACCTGTCTGTGTTGCTTTATTCCTTATCTTGTTAATCAGATTTCTAAATTGTGTTTATTGTCATCATCAAAAATGTGTTTATTACCAGTGAATATCCCTTGTCAATCATATTAGTTGGAGTTGGAGATGGGCCGTGGGATATGATGAAACAATTTGATGATAACATCCCTGCCCGAGCATTTGATAATTTCCAGGCATGTATCTTCTGTTAAAAAATTGTCAGTTAGTTGTGCTGAGCATGGTTTGTTTATGCTCTCAATAATGATAAACTTGACTTTTCTATTATTTTTTCGTCTTCTGTAGTTCGTGAATTTCACAGAAATAATGTCAAAGAACATGGATCGGTCCAGAAAGGAAACGGAGTTTGCACTCGCTGCCTTGATGGAAATACCCTCCCAGTACAAGGCAACACTAGAGCTTAATATATTGGGGTAACTAATGTCGAATTCTTTTCTTCATGGGCTTTGCTGCATTGAATATATTATCTGTTTATGAAGCCCTCTAACAAGTTGTATTACTTTTCAAACAGTGCTTGTAGAGGGAAAGATATAGACCGGATTCCTCTCCCACCGCCTCTATATGGTGCAGCATCTTTCAATTCCCCCAAAACTTCCCGTCAATATAGTTCTCGTCCCAGTGCACCATCTAGCAGACATGATGTTAGCACAAACCCTCCTGCAACTTCTGCTTCTGATAATCAGGTACATTTACTCTTTGTTTTCTCTTGCTATTGGAAGTGTATTTCGTGGTTCACCCTAGCACTCAAGTAAATTTTCATATACATAATTTTCAAACCCTCTAGAGTATAATTCTGTTATGTAATCCTTGCAGGTTTGTCCCATTTGCCTCACCGATCCTAAGGATATGGCCTTCGGTTGCGGGCATCAGGTAAGGAATCCAGGCTGTTCATTTGTTTTTTATTCCTCATGTACTTACATGAGGTGATTGAATGCCTATTAGTATTGGTTATTATATGAGCCATTTTTATTAACATGCAGACATGCTGTGATTGCGGACAAGATCTTGAGTTATGCCCCATTTGCAGGAGTACCATTGATACTAGAATAAAACTTTATTAGATGACCTCTTAAAACTTGTCCATGACTTTTCATGTTGAGGTATGAAACTGGGTTTTCGACAAATTTTCTTGGTGATGACTGGTGAGGGAGGAGGATGGGGGGCAAAAAGAGCTTCGCATTGTACATATTTATATTTATTTATTCAAGTCTATGCTTTGAGCGCATTTTATACTAGAGTTGGATTTTTGCGTTGTTATTATATTAATTTTGTGGCAATTCATCAATATAACATTCCATACTTATACATGTTGTGGCTTGTTTCAGGGGTTATGTATCTTTTCATTTTCTTGTTTTTTCAGATAGGTAGGACTTGCGGGTTAATTTCTCACACCATTGACATAACATTGAAATTTTCATGTAATTGTGTTAGTGTTGGGAACGTGAACGAAGGTACTGGCTGAGTTAAGACAAGTTGGTAGTCTTTTGGCACGCCTTGGTCCCTATTCACTTTCTGCGAATTTAGTAAATAAAAAATGCCCTTGCTTTTGGGGCTGATTATGTAAATTACAAAATTCCCTTGCTTTGTGAGCTGATTGATTAAATAACTACAATTTTAATACCTTCTCAATCAACAAACTAATCGCATCTTTCTTCCAGTATTGTGGTCACGTGTCAATGGTATAGTAATACAACTATTTTTTTTTTAATTTTGAGTGAAATATATACTACACTTCACTAATTTATTTTCTTCAAATAATTTAATTAATGTAAATTTTACATTTATTCTTTTTTATTCTATTTCCAGTAAAATCTTAAATTAATTAATGTACATAAGAATCATATAAATTGAAATATTTAAATTTTATGTTTATTTTATTTTTTTTTTGAATTTTATATAATAGATATAAGAATCATGTAAATTGATATAATATTTTTTGTTGATCAAAATAAAAACGTGAAAAATATTCGATTACTGAAATATTTTAAAATATATAATTGTTGTTAAAAGTAAATGTTAAAGTGAACACAACTAAAATGAGTTATTTATGATGTTTTTTTAATTTGTACAAATAAAATTTAAATAAAAAATAATGTATAGAAAATTTGACAAAATTATATAAACAATTAAGAAAATTAGCATGAGTATATATTTGGTTTAATTAAATCCCAAAATCTTATATTGATTTTTATTTTATATAATATCATAATTAGATTTTTTTTAGAGTAGTTTTTATAACTATGATAAATTATCATGTGATTAAAATAATAAATAAAATATTTTATTTATTAGTTTTAATATATTTAAAATATTGAAACTATGCAATTAATTATAAGTGTAAAATATAAAAGTACACCTACACACCATAAAAATATGTTTAATTAACACGACACATAGTTCTATTATAATCAAACAATTACACTTAATTTTTGCTATTCCAAATCAACGCACAAACAAAAAATAAAATAAAAAATGAACTAAATCAATTTTTAAGAAAAAGTCAGAATGAAACATGCAAACATCACCAAAATAAAAGAGATCGTACCAAAAATAATACTTTTAATAATAACAATTTTTTAGAACATCCATGTATATAAAATATATTTAAATATTTATTAACATATCTATTAACATTATTTATTAAATTTAAACTAAATAAAATATATTAAAAATTTAAATAATATAAAAATTACTCTTTTAAATTATTAAATGTAAATTTAGTACTAGTAAAAGTCACATGTAACTAAATTAGTTAAGATTAAAATAAGGGTAAATAATTATTTTCTTTCGTGAATGTGTAAATCATTAACAAATTCGTTTTTCAAGGATTAACTTTTATCTATTACCATTAACAAAATAACCTATATGACACATATGTATGAATTTATCACAAAATTGATTATCAACGTGATCATACTGAATAGATCGGACGAAAATGTCAATAAGTTATCATTATTAGATTTAAATGTTAGTAATTTTTTAATGTATCAAAATATTAGTAATTTTTTATTGAACTAAAATATCAATAAATTTTTTTATTGAACCTAAATATTAATATGTTTCTAGTAGATTAATTTATTAGATCCCAAATGTTTATTAGTAAAACAAATATACTAATATGATTATATAAAACGCTCAAAAAATAAATACAAAATCGAAATATGATACAATATTAAAAATTAAATAAGGAATTTCTTCTAATAAAATTCCCATTAACATCATCAAATACTCTTCTTTGGGTATTTTATATTATTCTAAATTTTAAAATAAATTAAATAATACACAAATATTAAAATTACATATCTCTTTTCGTTCAAATTAATAGGGACGGATTTACTATAACTAACCCGACTTCTTCCTTTAACTAGTGTAATAATCTGTAATTGCACGTTTATTAAAATTGTATTCTATAAAATTTTAATATTATTATGATTTTTAATGTATTTATTGATAATTTTTATTTTATATAAATATATATTAGTGAATGTGTATATAAATATCCAACTAACATATAAAAACTTATGAATATTAATATATATTTAACTTTTATATTTACACATATCTTATATTATTTTAATTTATATAAATGTTGTTTTAAATTATCTTTTTGCAATTAATCATTAATCTTTTCTTTCATAGGAAATAAATTATTAAAATTAATTAAAAGAAAAACAGATTTGTTAGTATTTAAAGCTATATATTAAATGATAAATATAAAGATAAGATGATACTTGCATAATATTTTTTTTGGATATTCATTTCCGTTAATAACAACTAAGAGACTCGTAAAATGTTTTTAGCAATTTCAAGTTGGTTTAGACTTTAGATTATTTTAAGTTCTATTTTGACGTAATATTTGTTGTGACTTCCTACCAGCCCATAAAGATTGAGAGTGATTGTCACTGCAAAGGAGATAAGATATAAATAAGGAGTTGTTTCAAATAGATTTCCAACACGCATGAATGAATCAAATGCACACTACATGATAGAAATCTTTAGAGTTGTACATGCATGAGATTATATCATTTATATATGATGACTTAAAAAATTAATTAATATTATTTATATTAACAAATTATATAATTTTTTTGATAATTTATTAATTAAGGACTGCATAATTAATTAATGTGTTTGACTTAAAATAATTATAAGATAAATAATTTTCTGGATGTCTCAAAAAAATGTGTAATGGTCTAAATATATTACAAAATAATTATGTGTTGATATGTAAGGACAATTAACAATTCTGATAGTAATCAAAGATTACAAGTTATATTAGAGCTGGTTGTTAGTATCTCAAAAATTATTATCTAATATTGTAGAATGTGACTCACGAAAAAGTACACTTAAGATACAATTCACTGACTTTTTACTGTTAGTATTGAGCACAATTCACAATATTTTTCTTTCTAATGTTATTATTAGATGCAATTCACATACAATAAAGGGGTCTAAGTATAGTTTACTCATTTTTTTAATTGTAAACATTTTATTCTAAATTATTTATTCATTCTATTTTATTAATCTATTCATACTATTGCAAAAAGAAAAATGAAACTAAAATTCCTATAATGTTTAATTGATATTGAATACTTTATTTTGCTTGTATCAGATTCAATCCATTTTAATTAATTCCATTGGGGAAAAAAATACACAAGGCCTACCGAAATAAGTCAAATAATTTGTGTTTACTTAATCTGTCCTTAATTAAGCCTTAAGCATTAAGGGCACTATTATCTAATTAACATGTGTGCTGAAAATTTACATAAGATCCTAATATCTACGCAAGTCGTGAGCCGTGATTCCCCATTTCCTATGCATTTTCATAACTCAATTGTTCAATCTCTCATAATGGCGAAACTTTTCTCTCCTTCTCTCTTCACATCCCTTACGATCCTCACTCACACACATTAATTTGTTGCATCTCATGTCATATCTGCATAGTGTCGTCTTAGATAGATTTACATGCATTTTGCTCATGCTTTTAGTGTTATTTCATTGATTTTCCCTTTCTAAGTTTTGTTAGTGTTTTCCTTGTTTTCGTTTCAAGTTACAATGTTTCTAAGAAAAATAGGAGCATTTGACATCTTAGAGAGTGAAAATAGGAAGCCTTTATTGTATCCTGTAAGGAGATCACGTTTGAGGTTGATCAGAATCATGCCTATGATTAGAAGCTACAAAAAATCAAAGTTCACCTACAAGAAGATTACGCCTTGGATGTGATCAAAATCACGCCTATGATCAAAAAATAAGAAAAAGGTCAAAGTAAAGTTGCGTAGAGATCACAGGGATGTGATCACGCCCACGAGACTCATGTATACTAGAAAACAAGTGTCAAACTATTTTTATTCTTGATTTAAATATGTTTTTGGTTTTTAAAGAATTTATGAATTTTATATTTGGTTCTTAATAAATTTTTTCTTAACTTTTGGTTCATGATTTTTTTTTTCTTTTTGTATTTCATCCTATTATTACATTGACTATGTTAACATTAGATGTTACTATCTGATAGAATTATATCGGTGATTATGATAAAAAGAATTTAGGGTCCAAAAGAAATTAAAAAATAATTCAAAGACAACTTAATAATGTCAACTTAATGACATAAGCGAAATATAAAATAAAAAAATTAGAGACTAAATATAACATTCGTAATTTTGACAAGTAGGACCGGAGTGATTGCATTACTCTTCCTTTTGCTTATAGAATACTCATCTTTTGGTTTTCAAATGATTGTTTTTACAAACTCAATTCAACAAAGACTTATATATATAACCATTTCTTACAATACAAATGAATTATTTTCCTTCAAATGAAAGAACCTGCGCGAGAATTATACCTTTCCAAATGATATATTTTGAACTAAAAGTTTCCTTGTTTCTTATTAGAAAACTAAAGCGAATTAGCTTTAGAAACTGTTTAGTTAAGGAATTTACATTCAAACGAAATTTATAAATGATTTTCGAAAAAAACATGCTTTATCTGCAATTGCAAAAAATCTCCCTCTCTTCTTTATATGTAACAAAACAATCATTCATATCTTATATGATTGTATATTTCATTTTTCACAAACTTTATCGTAAAGAAACATCTTTTGCAGTAACCACGGACAAGCAATATGCTAAGTAATGATCAAACATTATCCATCGACCATTAGAAGTAACTTTTTCTTAATATTATGAAAAAACAAACTTCACCATAAAGAAACCATTATCCTCATCTATGATGTCAAAACCACCATTGAGTTGTCATATTTTATGCAACATCTCCCTCGTAATTAATAGTTTGGTAACACATTCTCCCCAGAAATTTGACCAAAGCATTCTACCATGGACTACACACAACTCCTTGAAAACCTTTTCTTCACGATAGACTTTATTGTTACCATTCTCTTGTCCCACTTGCACAAGGTTCTACACAATTAAATCCATTTTTTCTCTGACATAAAGAGCTTATTTGTTGCCTAATACTTTAACTCGAAAGGCTGTAATTTCCTTTCTTGCATTGTGGCTTGAAGTAATTCCTCCGTCCAATGGTTTATTCGGTGATGGCTTGAAGTATTTGTAACATTTCCTTTCTTGTAACCCAACAACAGAGAAAGCAAAACAATCCATTTCAGTCGAACATCCTTTAATGATGATAGGTAATCTAACATGTTTAGATGTATAGTATCATATTATAATCATTATGGTGATAAATTTATGAAGATAAAAAAGAAAAAAACTAATGTGGGTGGGTGGAAATGTTACAAATACATTACGTAACAAGAAAGGGGAGGGGATATTTATTTTTTTTGGTTCTCTTCGTTTATTAAATATTTATATTCATATATTAATATTTAGTAACCTGGGAGAGGATATCTTGAGAAACACTTCTATATAGGTTGGTACATCCTTTGTATCCTCCTCCACTTATTGGAATATAATTACCTTTTGCTGATTAAAAAATATTAATCATATTTATAAAAGATTTAATTATGTTTTAAGTTTGTGAAATTTTAGATAAATCCCTTTTTTGTCCTCAAATTGAAAAAAAAATATTTTTGAACCCTTCAAATTTTTAAAAATTTGTTTTTAATTCCTAAAATCAGACGATATTAACGACATAAATTTTAGTACGGATAAGATTTCACCGCCCTACCTATAAAAAAAAAAAAAAACCCATCACCGATACCTTAACCTACTATAAATTGTGATCAAACCTTGCTACTTGAAATTCCAAGCTGATTCTACCTATCACACACTCTCAAACTTGGCGTAATCACGTTCTGTTACCTCAGCTGTATATCTTTTCTATTCCATCTTCAACTCCACTTTAACCTTCAGCTTCATATACGACGATCGCCGGCTAAAATAATATGATGATCACGGCGGCGCCGACTGTGAATGACGAGTGCCTTACGGTGAGGGGCAGGGCGGTTTTGACCCATGTCCCCGGAAACATTGTTGTTTCTCCGGTTGGAACAGAGTCCGCTTTCTTGGGTGCAACTTCAAGCATTTCAAGTTCACGTCATGTTTTTGTTCTTGGAATTCTTCAGTGAGTCTATGATATCATTCTCCTTTCTCTTTGCTTTGCCTTTTCGCGCTGATCAGAAAGCTTCCAGATTCATGTAAAACGTTTTTGAAGGCGTTGCCAGTGTTTGGTAACCTTGTTAAGTGTTGACAAATATTGTAATTTTATTGTAATTAATTCTGATAGGCTGTGATTGCATATTTTGTATTTTGCTTTATCTACTAGCGTATGTACTAGCAATATTAAACATCTGCATCAATTGTTCACTGAAACTTATTTTGGAAACCAAAAATGCAGGGGATATAAGTTGCTATCTTTGTTCAGAGTTAAAATCTGGTGGATGATACCACGTATAGGGAGATCTGCAAGTGATGTTCCAATGGAAACTCAATTTCTGCTCCTTGAAGCAAGAGAAGAGTCTGCCCTTGAGGATGAATTTTCTTCTGACTCTGAAGAGCCAACTACAGAGAACACTTGCTACATTCTCTTCTTGCCTGTTTTGGATGGACAGTTTCGCGCAACTTTGCAGGGAACTCAAGCAAATGAGCTCCAGTTCTGCATTGAAAGTGGTCAGTTAGTTCGCTCTTTCACTTTTTGTTTTGCTTCTTGTGCAAAAGAAAGAATAGAAAAAGAAAAAGAGATTATGATTTATGACTTTTGAATGCTCCAGGAGATGCTCATGTTCAAACTTCCCAATCACTAGAAGCAGTATTTGTAAATTCAGGGGACAATCCATTTGAGTTAATCAGGGATTCTATCAAGTATGTTTCTTGTTCTGGAATGTCCTTAGTCTCTAACTGCTTCCATGTTATACAAGTCAGTACATGTTACATTTGAATTTATAATGACATAGGATGTTGGAGAAACACAAAGGAACTTTCTGTCGTCTTGAAAACAAGAGGATTCCTGCACATCTTGACTGGTTTGGATGGTGCACTTGGGATGCTTTTTACACTGAAGTGAGTCCAAATGGAATAAGAGAGGGCCTTCAGAGGTACACTACATATATAGTTAACTAACTTCACCCATGTGATAGATAGCCTGAACGTTTTGAAGTTATCAATAACAATGACGATTTTGCCTTTTACCAAACAGTTTCTCAAATGGAGGTTGTTCACCGAAGTTTATCATCATTGATGATGGATGGCAAGAGACCCTGAACACTTTTCACAAAGAAGGTGAACCAGTGATTGAGGGAACCCAGTAAGTCTCTCTTTTCAATTGAGGCCACACATTTTTTTCCACCATTTCTTTGTCATCATGCTCACATCTTTCTTGAACTGTTAGGTTTGCAACCAGACTGATAGACATTAAAGAAAACAAAAAGTTCACCGATGCAGGCTCCTACAATTCTTGCGACAATCTCCACAATTTTGTTGATTCCATTAAACAGAATATGAATGTAAAGTAAGATATCTGATCCCATAGAGATACCATTACCATGATTCCATTGAAACTTAAGAACTGACAACGAGTATAATTCTGCACTCTTCAGATACGTTTACATGTGGCATGCTTTAGCTGGTTATTGGGGAGGTTTACTTCCATCATCAGATACAATGAAGAAATATAATCCAAAGATTGTATATCCAATTCAGTCACCTGGTACCACAGGGAACCTTAGAGATATAGCCATGGATAGCTTGGAAAAATATGGAGTGGGAGTCATTGACCCAGAAAAACTATATGACTTTTACAATGATTACCACAGTTACCTTGCCAGTTGTGGTGTGGATGGAGTCAAAGTAGATGTCCAAAATTTGATAGAAACGTTGGGTTCTGGGTACGGTGGTCGCGTTTCGTTGAGCAAACGGTATCAAGAAGCACTAGAGCAATCTGTAACAAGGAACTTTAAGGACAACAATCTGATTTGTTGCATGTGTCACAACTCTGATTCAATTTACAGGTTTGCAATCTATCTAATTAGAGGCAAGTACAATCTAAAATTTTGTTTGATCCGTTTTCTGACTAGCTGTTTCTTTTACATTATAAATTTTTAGCTCAAAGAATAGTGCAGCAGTAAGAGCATCTGAGGATTTCATGCCAAGAGAACCAACATTGCAGACCTTACACATCGCCTCTGTCGCGTTTAACAGTCTTCTTCTGGGAGAGATATTTGTGCCAGACTGGGACATGTTCCATGTAATATTCCTGTCTCATTACTTTGTCCAAATGTTTCTATGAACATGCTAATGAGTTACTTGATATGATTCTTAAATCATAAACGATTCTATTTCAGAGCAAGCATGAGACAGCCGAGTTCCATGCTGCAGCAAGAGCAGTAGGTGGATGTGCAGTATATGTCAGGTAAGGCACCAAAGCAGATAGAAGTCTTGGTCTCGCTGGGTTACCTTTAAAAAAACTCTTTTTTAATCCTATAAAAATTGGATAAAAATAAGGTATTTATAAAATTTGATACATTTCAGTGACAAGCCTGGAAATCATGATTTTAAAATCCTCGAGAAGCTAGTGCTGGCTGATGGATCAGTCTTGAGAGCAAGATATGCCGGCCGCCCTACTCGAGATTGTTTATTTGAAGACCCTGTAATGGATGGTAAAAGGTAAGTTAAAATGTTACTATCTGTCTCTAAGAGTGGCCAGAATTTTCGAAATAGTTTTCATTCTTTACTGAAAAGTTAGAAGTCATTATTATTGACTATTTTACAGTCTGCTGAAAATTTGGAATTTGAATGTTCTGACCGGGGTGGTAGGCGTCTTCAATTGCCAAGGAGCAGGATGCTGGCCACTGAAATCATTGGAAGCCGCACCCTTGCGCATAACCATTTCAGGGAAAGTGAGACCCCTTGATGTTGAATTTCTTGAAGAGGTTGCAGGTGAAAATTGGAATGGAGACTGCATAGTATATGCCTTCAATGCAGGTTCAAATTATACTTTATCAATGCATCACATTTTATTCTATACTTTCCTGTTAGAACCTAAAACACATCCATTTCTCTATAATTACCAAAACTAACTACTGCACAATACTGCAGGCTTGCTTTCCAACATATCTTGCAGAGGAAAACTTGAAGTGTCCCTGGAGACTCTCCATTGTGAAATATATACAGTATCTCCAATAAGGGTCAGTATGCTAACATTGCAATCTATATTTTGTGAAAAACCATCTTTACCAAGTCTCTTAAGTTGAAAATATGTTAATGTGTGGGTCTGAACAGGTGTTTGGTCATGATGTGCTATTCGCACCAATAGGATTGCTTGACATGTACAATTCAGGAGGAGCAGTAGAAGCCTTGGACTGCACCATGGATGTTGCACAATGCATAATCAAAATCAAAGGCAGAGGATGTGGTCGTTTTGGAGCCTACTCCAACGTTAGACCGAAACTTTGTGTAGTGGACATGAAGGAGGAAGAGTTCTTCTACAACCGTGAAGATGGATTATTGACTATTACACTTGCTGGTGAAGGCAACTCAAAGGACATAGAATTTGTATACTGAGGTGAAGTCAAAGTGAGTCTATTCCGATTCTTCTTCAGTGTCATTTTTTATTTACCTAACCCCGGATGCAAGCATATATAGAATTTTTGTTGTTGTAAGCAATGGAAAAGAGTTGCTTAATTTTGGTCGTGTTATGGTGCTGTATATATTTCAAGCATCATCTGTAACCAGTGATGTGACACGGTCTTATTCTTTGTGAGAACTAAAAAGAAGTAATGTGTTATCATTGGATCTATATAACAGAGATTTAAGAAATTTTAGTATCACATTACATTAAAGATGTTCTAATATATAAGTTTTACTCCGAATCTATCTAATATCTTCAATTAAAAAATGAAGGAAGAGAAGTCAAGAATAAGATTTTCATTTATTTATTTTTTCTCAAGATCATTCAAAAGAGTTTTTAAGGGATTCCAAAATGGCGCACGTTGAGTTCTATTGCTCTTTTTGCGATAGGGGAACTACTTATTAAGGCATTCTACCAACTAGATCATGATCAAAATAATGCAAGAAAAATATGAGGAGAAAGTCTGGTTACAACATTTACTTACAGGCTAATAAAATATATTAGCATGGCAAAGCACACATGTTCATATCTGCAAACCAAATTCGAAACATAGCCGACTCCATATTTAAGTTGAAAGTTTTGAACACAAGAATATCATGCATAGAGAGCTCCAAAAATTCCAAAAGCAAACGACTAAGAGTATCTCTAATGGAACAATTCTTCTTGGGTGCTTAGATGAGTTAGATGGAACTTGTACACATCATTCACTTTTACTCTTTCTTATCATTAAAATATATAACTGCAAGAAAAACTAACAGTTAAGAATTGACCGTTTCTCATGTTCACAATTTTTAATGTTAAAATTTGAAGCACTGTGACAACAGATACTTTGGATTACACTGAAATTTGGAGGTAATATTTTAATAATAAAATGTTTTTGCTTTATTTTAAAGGCTAAAGCACATGTGCTTACATAAGCAACCGATGCTTATTTGGCTCAAATTTTACAATGGAAAGGACCCATTTATCCTCCTGAAGATAAGTTTTGTTCCAAATCCTGGTTCAAACGTTGTTTAAGGAATGAGAGTACTTTGTTGACACCCATTAATAGCATGTTTGGAAACGCGTTAAAATCATGTTGAATGGGAAAAATACACTTTCCGATGCAGGAGAAGAGTTGCTTTTGCGTTGCGTTTAAAAGAACACAGTCACAAATACACTATAAAGTTGTTTTAAGGATGTGTTCGATTCTTCATTGGATCCCTCCAAATTAATGTCAATCCGACTTTCTACTTGCTTCTGCGTTTTGTTTTGGAATTTGTGAAACCTCCGTTCAACTATGTTGAAATGGATTTCCAAACACACTAGTTTATTGTGTTATTTTCCAAAATTACAATTACCTTTTCAGCTCAAATAATATTTTTATACAAGTAAAATTCTAATATATCAATTATTTTTCAGAGGCTAAATTTGGAGCCAATAAGAGTGTTTGGAAGTAATATTTTAATAATCTCTCTCTCTCTCTCTCTCTCTCTATATATATATATATATATAATTTTAAAGGCTAAAGCAACCGGTGCTTATTAGGTTAAATCCGTACGAGGTTACAAGGGGAGAAGCTATCTAAGCGGTGTTGCTTGAGGAGCGTAGGTACTTTGTTGACACCCGTTAAAGTTGGTGTGCAAGGATGTGTTTGATCCTACATTGGTTTCCTCCAACGTAATGTGAATCCAACTCCCCCTTTGCTTCCATGTTTTTTCTTTGGAATGTGTGAAACCTCCGTTCAACCATATTGAAATGGATTTCTAAACGTACACTAAGTGGATGTTTGAGTTGTCATGGGGAGTCCTCAAAACCTGGTCTTGTAAAGGATCTAGGAGAGGTGTCTTGTGCAAACGGTCGTTGGATTGGTACGAAGATGTGAGTTGTGACATAATGACAACACTCCAAACATAGCCTAATTCATTTTATCTTATATTCCAAAAATACAATTATTTTCAGCTCAATAAATATTCTTATGCACAAAATTGTAATATATCAATTATTGTTGGGAGGCTAAATTTTAAGCCATCTTAACAGTCGGGAAGCCCATATCAAAAGCCCACATCCACATGTTTATGATATTAAATATGATTATCAAACTCTATGTTAACTCGTTACTTTTTATGATTTTTTGAGAGTTCATTTACCTTCGAGTTATTCTTGAGTTATTTTTAGTAGACTCTATAAAGTCTTGTAGACTCCCGAGTTCACCCATCGAGTTTACGAGTCAACAAGTTAAACAAAATTAAGTCAAAATATAAGTCATTTTAAATTATTTTCTGTTTATTTAATGTTCAAGATACCTTCGTTTAGTATGTTGTTTTTGAATAATTTTTTTTATCTTTAATAACATCAAATTTTCAATGAAAATAATCTACCGCTGCTATAACATTTACAATTTATTATATAATAGTAATGTATTACTAGACTGATTATTTAAATATTGTGAAATTTATATTTTTTATTTTATTTTATTATATTGTTAAAATGTTTAATTGATATTTTATTTATAAATATTATTATTATTATTTTTATATAAAATAAATTTTTATTAATTAAAGAATCGAGTCTATAAAACTTTCACGAGTAAACTCAAACTCTAAATTTTGATAAACTTGGTATTAAGTTATGTTTGTTTATGATATTTTTGGCAGCAAAACCCTTCCCCTAGGCTTCCCCCTCGTCTTATCCACACTCTGCATCTTTAACCTTGTTTTAAACCCTTCACTGATCACTCACTTACTCTTCTTCTTCTTCGTACATGTCTATCACTTCTTCCACTTCCTTCAAGTCCCTCACTATGGCCGAGTCCTGCCTCCTCTCTTCTCCCTCCTCACTCTTCAACAACAAAACCAAACCCTCTCTATTCTCACCCCCCTCCAAACCCCTCACACTCCAATTCTCATGCATCAACTCCTCAGTCTCTCTCTCCCTCGCCGCGCGAGCTCACCGCTCTCCCCTCGTCACGCGCGTGGCCCAAACTTCCGATTGGGCCCAACAAGAAGAAGACGACACCGCCACCTTCCAAGACGAAGAACAGGGCCTTAGTGAAACCCAAGCGGGCCTTTCCAGTTGGGAGCCCAACGGCGAAGACGCCGGAGAAGAGAGCTTCGCCGAACCGCCGGAAGAGGCAAAGCTCTTCGTTGGGAACTTGCCTTACGACGTTGATAGCCAGAAATTGGCCATGCTCTTCGAACAAGCCGGAACCGTTGAAATCGCCGAGGTCAGAGAGAGAGAGAGAGAGAGAGGCTCTTTACCTTCTCGTGTTTCAATTTGAATTTCTGTTAAATATTATTTTGTTAGGGTTGGAAACTTGAAATGAACGTGTGGTGTGGTTTTAGGTTATTTATAATAGGGAAACTGACCAGAGTCGCGGTTTTGGGTTTGTGACGATGAGTACCGTTGAAGAAGCTGAGAACGCCGTGGAGAAATTCAGTCGTTACGTAAGTTTATTGATATCACTTGTTTTGTACTCTAATTTTACGAGTTAGCTTGGGATTGAGATTTGGGGTGAAAAGTTCGGTTTGATCATCGTATTGTGTTGTGCGTGCTAGAAGTTTGTTCTTTATGTGGTTGTGGATTAACCGGTCAGGGTAGGAACTGGCCATGTAGTGAATCCTTGTTCTGTGTTTATTTATTTTTTATTTTTTATTGGCAAATGCTAGTTGTTAGTTTGTTAGCTTTTGTTACCTTGTTCTGTATTTAACTCTGGTGGACTGTGTTGTTTTTGTGACTGTTGAGAAGGGCTGAAAGTATGTTGAAATGTTTGCACTGGTAAACGTGTCTCAGATAAAAATGAACAAAAGGAAAATGGTAGGTGTTATCAGTTGGTGTTTGCCTAATTATCTATGGTTGTAACAGGGTGTAAATAAAATATGTATAGGGTTGTCAAATGCTGATTCTTAAGTTGCATGAATACAACACAGGACAAGGATCTGGCTAGGATGCCCATGCGAAATCCATAATTATTAACATCATAACTTAAAATTCCATATTAAAACGAAGAAATCAATGTTCCAAAAGCCAATCCATTAAATGAAAATTGCAACCCTGTCCTGGAGGCTTCCACCTAGTAGGGTTTGGGGAGGATAGATGTTTGTAGCCTTACCCCCTTAACCCCGGAGAGGCTGTTTGGAGGATTTGAACCTAAACTATAAATATTAATCTATTATATACTATTATTTGACCAACTATTGTAGCATTCCATCCATATTGTTAAAAAAACTATGTTATGCCATTGTGAGGTGCCTTTACTTCCTCTTCTGCATCTCTGAATCTGCAAGATGTGTGTCCCGATTAATTCCATTAAGAAGAATGGTGGCACTTAAGTTAATATGTGAGCAGTGTTGGCTGCATAACTTGTACTATAAAGATGTGGTGGTTTTTACCTATGACATTTTAATACCTTCTGATAAAATATAAAGAATAGTTGCATCTTAAAGTTGGGAGAACCAACCCATTCAACTATTCGTTATATTTTTGTTTGTAAGCCACTGATTTGAAGTTCCACTGACTGAAATACTACAAAACCTTTATTAGTTTGCTCTTGTTAAATTTCTTGTTGCTGTGGATGCTTTTGTGCATGTGCAAAGGAGTTTTAAGTGACCTTTTTTCTTCCTTTAGTACAAGTCAAATGCATCTTACATGTCATTCACATGTGTGTATTGTCATTAATATTTCTTTCTAATTGCTTTTGTTGTGTTCTTTTTGTTCTTTTCGATCTTATTCGTATTTTCTATGACAGGATTTTGATGGAAGATTGTTGACTGTTAATAAGGCTTCTCCAAGAGGAACTCGGCCGGAACGCCCGCCGCCTCGTCACTCCTTTGAGCCTTCCTTATCAATCTATGTTGGTAATTTGCCATGGGATGTTGATAATACCCGGCTGGAGCAAATTTTCAGTGAACATGGTAATGTGGTGAATGCTCGGGTAGTCTATGACAGGGAGACTCGTCGATCACGTGGCTTTGGCTTTGTCACAATGTCTGATGAGACGGAAATGAAAGATGCGGTTGCTGCTCTTGATGGTCAGGTATTACTAAAGTTTTTTGTGAAATTATCAATGTTACCTGCATTGATAATTAAATATGCTGAAAACTGGAAGGGGACAGGATTATCATGGGCTATGCTCATGAGGAAAGTGGTTTGAGATTGAAAATTACAGCTTTTGAAATTGCCTCTAGTGTGTTTTGAAGGGCAGGGTGAAAAAATATATCAAATTAACTACTTTTACCGTTTATTGGTTTTTTTTTTTTTTATGATTATCTGATATAGGGTTTTTGTTATTTCAGAGTTTGGACGGAAGGCCAATTAGGGTGAGTGTTGCCGAGGACAGGCCAAGGCGTGGTTCCTTTTGAGCGTTATCTCATGTAGTTCCCCATGTCAGCTGCTGGAGTTATCTTGCATTTTTTTAATAGCTGAGGGGGATATACTATAGTGTCAATTTTTGTTCAAAGGAAAATCCTTTCTTGGGGCACCAATTTCAGATTAGATTTACGTATTTTGTTGTTATTAGTTTAATGCCCTGATGAAAATTAAGTTGTAATTTCGGACTCCTGAGATTGGAGAAAAGTATACTTTGTTGTTGCCTTTTTCTTTGGGCTATTTGTTATTATTTATGAAATGAAAAAGGGGGGAGGGAAGTTCTGTCGCGACTATTGTAGAACTGGTTTTTTTCGATTGTACTTAAAATTCAACTGAATAAATAGCGTGCATATTATTTCTATGGTCACAAGTCATATGATTCAGTTTAGCTAATGATATTTTACTTTTGGGCGTACACAGCTAATGATCTATTGATTTGTAGTAATTTATTTGAGTTCCTGGTGCTATTCGGCGTTGTTTCTTTACAACTTCTTAGTGTGTTTTCATAGTTGAAAAATGCCTACAATCTTTCAAAGTAAATCGTAACAAAACAAAAGTAAATGGATAAGCATTTTTTTCAAGAAAATACTAGAACTTCCAAAAGAAATGTTTCAATTGTTTATAAAAAAAATAGCATAAAAGAATTTTTTTTAATGTTAGTGTAAGATTTTACACTATAATTAAAAAATCATATTTGATATGCCTTTATAAAGAATTATAAAAGCGAATAAATTAAATGAAAAGTGTACAAGATATTTACAAAATATGCACATCATGAAAACGAATTAATTCACTAAGCAGAATATGAACTTCATACTATACAAATTCTACCAGCATAGGAGTGCATTCATGTTCCAACTACTGATATCTGTAACTGTAAACATGAACCTTACAAAATTCAGGGAACTTTATCTATACAACTTCTAACGGCATGTGCACAAGCAAGATCCAAACACTAACATCTGAAGCATTAGCCTTCCAAAATTCAGGATTTTGGCTTCATTTTAGTAACCTCGCAGTTGAGCTTCTCGACTGGTGAGGGGTACATAACGAACAGATGTCTCAGTGCGGACACTGATAGAACCATCAGAATTCTTATCCACCACCTTTAAATCTTGGAATATGTTTCCGACAGGAATCACCATTCTCCCTCCAGGCTTCAACTGGTCAATAAGTGGTTGGGGAATTTCTGGTGCTGCTGCTCCAACGTGAATGGCATCATAAGGGGCAAACTCTGGCCAACCTTGCCTTCCATCTGTTAACACAACAATTATCAATCTGCTAATCCAGGGTTCCAACTATGGGTTCATTTTTTTTTTATCAGCAAATATTAATTGTTATAGTTTTTGTTAGCAAGAGAGATCGAACCCACAACCTTTTCCCCCTTCCCTTCTTTCTTAATTACCAACCAACCTTATGGCTTATATCTCCTCAACTATGCGCTCATTTAACCGTTCAATAATCATGCAGCTATAGTAGATCCATTAGATTCAATTGTGATGTACTACAATACAATATCACAGATATTTCAAATGACCATAACAAGAAAAATACTTGTGGATCAACTCTACTTTCAGTTTTAGTGGACTCAATAACCTCAAACAAATTGCAATTCCTGACAAAAAGGTTACGTTTTCACCATTAGACAGAATTAAAAGTATTCAACATCTCACATTATGTGTCTTTATCCCCTATGCCCGAAACAAGGACTACATTCAACTACTCAGCTAAAATGAAAAGCTTCAATGTTTCAGAGTCAATTAAACATAAATTTAAGAAACCATACCACCAGCATGGACAGAAAGGGAACCATCTTTCAATTGTGCAGCTGCAGCACTTTTCTGAATATTCTCTATTGAAAAAGACACCAACTCAGGAATATGCTCCACACCAACAGCACGGCCTTGGGGCCCAACCATCAAGGCAAAGCATGCAGTCAGGTACCCCGTTCCTGCAAATAGGCCCAAATGTGGAAATTGTGAACAACACCAAATAAAGATAAAAATGTGAAAAGCCAAAAACCTATGGTGAAACAGAACACAAGTTGGTCCATATAGCAGCACATCTCCACCTAGAATTGGGATTACATATATCAACAGGAAGAACCTAAATTCTAATTGGCTTTCAACAAACATGCATCTTGCTATGCCTATACAACTTCTCCAAGGAAGGAGGGTGATGTAGAACTTAGAAACTACTCTCCATCCACATTTTAAGCAATCCATTGTTCAAGCTATAATATCCAGCCTTTTCAATTCACCCTTATTATTATTATTCCAACCTACAAACAACTTGTATAACATGTCCTATTCTAACATCTATCTTAATAATCAGCCTTATTAACACAGTAAGTTAACTTAATCACTTTACCTAGGGAAGTCTATGCCTCGTATCAACAAAAAATCATATACACACAAATAGTACAGGGATACCTAGAAACAATTTCATTCACTAACTAACAAGCACCCACTTCGCATGAACGCGGTCTGTGGAATACAAATAAGACAAACAGTAATCTTTTAATGTAATAATAACTTATAATAGGTTCATGGAGCATATACCAGAGCCAACATCCAGAGCATGCATCCCAGGCTGCAAATTCTCCTCAAGCAACTGAAGACACATGGCATGCATATGCGGCGCAGAGATAGTGGCATTGTACCCTATGGCCATGGGGCTGTCATCATAAGGTGCAGCTCCATCTGGTACAAACAAGGCTCTATCAACTGTCTCCATCACTTCAGCCACCTTACTTGATGTGATCACTCCATAGCGCTGCAACCTCTCCACCAGTGCTTTGTTCTTACTTAAGCCACTTACTGAGCAAAATCTCTGAAATTTTGTGTTCAATAATTTTTAAACATAAAAAAAATACAGAGGACATGATTAAGGAGAAGATAAAGGCTAAACTAATAAGTTTTTTCCTTCTTCCATTTCTCTTTTCTTTCTCCTCTTGGTAAGAGTGCACTAAGAGAAGATAAAGGCTAAATTAATAACAAATTGATGCAATATTAAGTGATTTTTGCTTAATTGAATGAATGTTCGGTTTGGCTTCGATTAAAAAAGACAGAAACTTAATAATTGCAAAAAGAAATAGGTTGCATGATTGAATTAAATTAGGGTAAATATCCATTTTGATTGCTCAAAGTGCGGGGTGACGACAAATTGATTCTTAAAATATGAAAAGTTCAAATTTAGTCCTCGAATTCAGGAGCTAATTTGTCACCGCGTAAAACTTTCAACAACCAAAATGAACATTTATCCATTAAATTATTACCTGCATCCTGAGGAAGAGAGTGTTCCCCGTGATGAAATTAGGGTTTTGGAAGAAGAAGAGGTTGGTGATGATGGAGAAGGTGGAAGAGTGAGGTTGTGACGCAGAAATGCGACGGTGGTTGGAGAGTGTTAGAGAGAGTGAGTGAGTAGGTTTTAATTTAGTAGTCGCATAAGCATAACAGTAGCTGCAACCATACGCCAGAGAAGGGAAAGGGTAGTAGTGGTACTGCACCCTCATTTTCTTCTTTTTCTCGCTCTTTCTTTTCAGGCTTTTCTCTTCACACGCTCTCGTCATATATTACCCACACGTGTCAACCCATTCTTCCATACGTGGGCTTGCAAAACACTGTTTGTTTACTAGGATGGGTTCTGGATTTTATTTTTTTTTGGGTACAACGATGGGTTCTGGATTGTTCACATTTCACTTTATTTTATAAATAAAAGGTTATTTCGAAAAAATAAAATAAACTATCTTGCAACCACTACTATTTCACAGATGAAGAGGAGAATATACTTTACCTATCATTAGTGGCACCACTATGTAACACACAAATAAAGAGAATATCCCTGCACTTTTTAAATCAAGAATATTAATTCGCTAATTTTGCAAGTAAGCTTTCCAAAAAACGAAAATCAAATTTGTTCTTTATCTTATCATCGTGACATGTTGTTTCTTTTCTTCAATCAAACAATGTTGGAAAGAAATATAACTAACATCTCAAGATTATTTTTGTTCTTTCTTTGCCATGTAATGATTCAATTGAATTTGACATGAAGATGATATTATTGTTAAGGACATGCTTTTCTAGGTGTTAGAACTTGTTGGCACATATTCCAAAGCAATATTTTTAAGGACATGTGTGTGTATTTTAAAAAAAAGTCACTTAGTTATAATTAGATAATGACTAATTTGACATGTGAAGTCTATAAAAGGAAAGAAGACAACTGTAAAACATGGGAGAGAAGGTAAGAGACAACCTACACTAAACAAGATTCATCTTCTATCCTCACTTTAGATGTGTTCTAAGTTCAGAATGGTTGCAACAGAATTGCATACAGCTTATAGCTTCAAAGAAGATTTATTGCAATGAGTGTTGTAAAGCCCTTAAAACCCTTTAAACACTTTCTCATTGTTTGTAAATCGTATGTATCCCAAATTAACCAAGTGGGTTCAATTTGGGTGTGAAAGATGTGAAAGGGAGAACCCATGGAAGGTGGGTAGCTTAGAGAGAGACTCTAAGGTTACAACCTAAAAAGGCCAGGGTCAAATAATACTTGTAAAACCTAGAGAGGCAAAAAATACTTGGATTGCCTCTCCTATGACCAGGTGTAGTGTAGTGGTTGAGATGGGTTGCTTCCCTAGAGTGAGAAAAGTTTTGTGGAGAAGGACACCTAGTGAGAGGTGAAGGTTGCTGACCAAGAACAAGTGTGATTCTGTGGTGAGATGTCTTCCTTTCCAGGAACTAAATCATTTTGTGGTTTAAGCGCACCTAAAGAGGTGAAGGATGCTTGGTTTGTCTTTCCCATGGTGTTGTGGTTTAGGGTATGTTGTAAAGGTTTCCAAACCAAGACCAAGGTATAGTACTATGGTGAGGGGGAAAGTGGTTGTTGTTGTATTCCAACATGTTGTTGGTGGTATTAGTGGAAAATCTCATATTAAAAGATGAGGATTAGACGTAGCCCAAGTTTGGGGGTGAACTAGTAATTTTTGTGTTGAATCCTCTCTCCTCTTCCTCTTTGTGTTATGTTATTTATTGTCATATATAATGTAATTGTATCAGAACGTTATGAGTATAAGAATGACTTTCATCAGAATGGATACACAAGAAGGTCTTTGTAACAAGCACAACTAGTTTATAAAATGACATATTTGAACTGAATAATCTTTGTGATAAAAAAACTTGTTTTAAACCAGTTCAATCATATGCATCAAAATACGAAAATTTTCATAAAACATGAAAATAGTTTTGTGGATGAAAAGATGGAAACAACATTTTGAACAATAACTTTCTAAACACAACATTCTGAACAATAACATTTTGAGTACTGCATTTACATAACATAAATTGAGTTTTTCATAATAATAGTAATATGATAAATGCTTTTATTTAATTAATAATCCTTTGAACATGAACAAATATGCATTAACGTTAGGTTCACATAATCATATCAAACATTTAATAATGAGTGTTGTTACTAACCACTTAGAGAGCTTAAATATCTAAGTGTTTTAACCTCTATGTCAAGACTTTATGAACACCGAGGTAATCTTGAGTAAAAATTCAGAAAAATTAAAGTCGAGAAAAGTTGACAAAGTCACAATTCAACCCCCCTTGTGACATTCTGATTACTTCAAAAACATGGAAGAAGCTATATTTGCCAAAACAACGTTTGCAATAAAAACAAGAACAAAATAAATAAAAAATACGAAATCTATCATCAATGGACTGAGCATAGCCCTCTAAAGCGTTGACAACTTGATTAGCTTCACACAAGGTGTGCACCAAGAAGAAGTTATCCCTTTGTCTTTCCATCATGAACATGTTCTGAACTAGACCATAGCAGGGATGGGATTTGCTATAACCATTCTAGAGTAAATTGATGTTATTTTGAGAGTTTGATTCAACATGAAACTTCCTAAACCACCCTACTCCAAGCAATACGAATGCTTAGCAGGATTGCCCACAATTTTGCTTGAATCACACCACATTAGTCAATCTTAGAAGCAAAAGCAAAGATGACATTCCCTCCATGATCTCTAAAAACTCCTCCAGCTGAAGCACTACAAGAATCACCTTGGACAGACCCATCATAATTAAACTTGAAATGATCTGTAGTCGGTGGTTTCCAACTGATAGCTCCCTACATGATTACATTGTTTGTTTCGTTTGACAACAAATAATTCTGCTCCAAGCTCAAAATGATAGATAGCATCCGCTTGTCTAAGAATGTGGTGAATAATATCTGAGGGATGATGCCTTACATTATCAAAGATAAACTTTTCCCTGCAAAACCACAGGTTATCCAAAATAACCACAAATATAATGAACCATTTCCTACCATCAACAATAGCATCTAATCCCACGTGGTTGATAAGCCAATCTTCTAAATTATGATTAAAAAATTGAGCTTGCATGGAGCTTGGAACTATGATGTCCCACACAAGTCGAGCAAAACAACATTTACGAAATATATGATCAATGTCCTCCACATCAAAAAGGCACGCTTAGGTGATTGGGATTTTCAGGTTCTTTCTAATCTTCTGCCTAACCAACCTCGTAAGTGCATTAATGTTATTCCTCCTCCTCCTCCTCCTGCTATTTTGGGAGTGGACTCGTGTAGATGGATGGGAACTGTAGATGGGACTTTTAGCATGGCCACGATGTATGAGAGTTTAAATTATTACTCTCCATCATTGAATTTTCCCAAACTCAACTGCATTTGGAGTTGGAAGGGCACCGAAAGACTGTGCTTTCTATTATGGAAGACTAGTTACTAACCCGTGCATACGCATGGGTCGCTCCGCTTCGTTATGCTATATTTTTTTTTGTTTTGGTATTGGAATTGTGTTTAGATTAATTTTTTTTAATGTTTGAAAAATGAGAATTTGAGATACATTAATAATCAAAATTAATAATACAAAGTAAAGTAGACCTTAGTTGGGGTGTATTAAAGTTTTAATGGATGCAAGAATAACAATAATTTGAAGGGTGCTGTTAACATGTGCCCTTAGGGCACATGTTAATGTGTAATAAATGATGGTTGGTCCCCACTTATTATACTTTGGAAAAAACAGCATCATAAATGTGTCTCATAAAAAATTTAAAGACAAAATTACCCTCAACTATATGACACACATAGTGTGCTTTTGAACTTCCTACTTTAAATACACGCGCCTCAAAATTGCTAAACTGAAGAGTTTCTTTTTTTCTGACTTTTTTTGTCTCTTTACTGAGTATGAAGCACCTGCGTAGCATCTTTTGCAAAATAAAAGTATTTTTTCATCCCTAAATTAACATTGCTGGAATTTTTTAATTTAAATAAATAATAAAAACTAATTCAAAATATATTAGCAATTCAAATGAAATAATACCATTCCAATACAAAAAATATCTAAAAAGAGGTTCAAATGTTTAATTAAAATAAAAAACTCATAAAAAATAGATCCAGGGCCTTCATGCCTATGCCAACATCAGCTTTCTTTTCTAAACTCTGAAGTATCATTCCACATGCTACATTGCCAACATATTCCTGTTAGAAACAAAGGGTAGAAACAAACAAAATATTATTAATTATCGGATATACATAATCCTACAAAAGTATATTAAACTAGAAATCTAAAGAATTTAATAAATGAAATGAAAAAATATGTACCTAAACTTTTGGAAGAAGAATTGGATTTAAATTTGCATCTTTACAAATTTTTTTCTTCTTGTTTGTGTGACCAGAAAATTGAGTATTTTCTTTTAGAGGACATGTAACAATATTATGTCCTACATCTTTGCACAATCCACAAGTATTCATGTTATGTGATAGCTCTTTTCCACCTTTAAGACGTCTTCGTTTGGGACGACCTTTTGTTTTGGAAGGTGGAGGACAGTGAACAACATCGACTTGTTCCTCAAAGACAACATTGACTTGTTGGGGATCTACTTCATCATCGTCATGTGATGTTTGAAGCCGCCATCGTGATGGCAAGTAGTTAGAAGGGATTTCATGACAATCTTTATGAAGAAAAATACTGAGAATGTGACGACATAATATACCCCAAAACTCAAAATACTTGCAACTACATGTAGCTATTTTACCATCCCAAAAGACCATGTGTTTTCTACTATTAGCATCTTTATAATACCGCAACACAAATTCATTACCATTTTCATGATGAATTGAATATTGGGTGGACCTTTCAAACTCCTCTTGAAACTTCTGAAAAGCAAATCTTGTAAGAACACCATGAGCTTGCTCTTGCAAGGGTGACATAAGCTTCAAGTTAATTCTTTTGCACTTTTCTAACATTATGTCATGGTCTTCTTTTTGCTTAATATCATCAATCGCTACATCAACCTGAAATTAATTTAAATTAATCAACGTATAAGATTAGAAGTGAAAAGTACTAATATATTGGCAATTACACCATACCTGCTTTGTAAAGTCACTTAAACTTGTGTGAGAATTTATAAATCTTTTAATAAATGCATTAATACTCTCTGATCTTCCGGTAGTTGTCATCCCACCAAAGAAATGGTCACGAAGATAAGCGAGTGCCCAGTAATTCCTGATTTCATACAATCCTTTCACATGTTTATTTGACTGCAAGTTATACTTAGCAACAACTTTTGGCCATTGATGCTCAAATTCTTCACATGTCTCCAATTTATACAACTCGTAAAAATCAGAACACCATTTTGAATATTTGTCCCGAAGTATAGCATTAAACCAACTACTAAACTTAAAAGTGATGTGCCATATGCAAAAACTATGTTTTGTTGATGGCAAGTCTTTTGAAATTGCTTCTTTCATCCATGGATCTTGATCCGTTAGTATAGTCTTTGGTGGCTTCTTCATCAAAGATATAAAAGTCTAAAGAAAATTTAGAAGCGTTAAAAAAAGTATTAATTAGAAACTAAGATACCATCATTAAAGAAACAATAATAATAAGCTTAGAAGTTACCTTCATTAACCAACGAAATGCAGATATTGTTTCATTTCGTAAGAGTGCACAACCAAAAAGTACAGTCTTCCCATGACTATTCATACCCACAAAAATCCCAAATGGCATTTCATAAGAATTGACCTTGTATGTAGTATCAAACACAACAACATCACCATATTTTTGGTACCAATCAGAGCAAGAAGCAGGAGACCAAAAAATATGCTCTAACCTTCTCTCTTCATCAAGTGTATATGCATACTGAAATTTAGAGCAACTCTTTTTTGCATCCTCACAGTACTTGAGAAGATCTTTGGCATCATTTCTTTCAACTTTTTTCTTGGTTTTCACAAAAAGATTACGAATGTCCCTTTCAATAAATGGAAGATAACCATGCTTCACATTTTTCTCTAATTCTATGACACGCATCAATTGTCTAACTGAAAGCCCCCCTTCTTTTAACAAGAAAATGCGTTCAATATCATCTTCAGAGATAGTTCGGTTAGCCGGTAAAAAACGCACTTCTGATTGGGTTAGCAAAACATGGTTATGTTCAACAACAAACTTTGTAACTCGCCACTCACTTGGAAATATATCATGAGACTTCTGCAATGAAATTCTTAAATAAGCTTTACATTCACACCTTGTTGATTCTCTGTTTCTCTGTTCTTTTAATGGTTCTATGATTTTCAACGAGCTTCTACCTTCACGATGGCAAAAAAAATCACGCCTCCTCATAATTCCATTTCGTTTGATGAATCTACCTTTTCGAACAGAGAACCCATGCTGATATGCATACCTCTTATAAAATGCAAATGCTTCTTCCTCGCTAAGAAAAATTTGACCAACAAAAGGAACAATATTTGTCTCATTATAAGTTTCATCTCTATCAACTTCTTCTGCAAATTCATTTATCTCAATATTCTGACTAGAAGACACAATATTTTCTTTCTCATAAGTTTCAATTTCCTCAACTTCTAATACATCATTTGCCACAATATCATGATCAAAATGTTCACTAACTGTTCCTGAATAACCATTCTCTAAAGAAATATCTTCAATTGGATATTCATTTAAATCAACATTTATTTTATCGGTGCTCATATCTCTAGTACTAGTACTACCTTCCCCCATTGTGTTATTTATGGTGCTCATATCTCTAGTACTAGTATTACCTTCACCCATTGTGTTATTTATCATCTACAAATAAAAATAATAAATAGAAAAATATATTACAAAACTCTATATATATATATATATATATTTTGCAAGTGTCCAAAAAACACATGTGATTGGCGAGAGCAATGGAGAAAAAAAAAAGCTTGATAAAAGTACCTGATATTGTGCCTTTGAGCTACGAAGAAAAGACTGTGCATGTGGGCTTTGAAGAAAAGACAAATCCATGGTTAATAATTCAATCTATCAATGTGTTTTTCATAAGAGCATATGGTGGTAGAGAGGAATTGAAAAGAAATGTGCAAAGTGGTGGAAGTAGTACAGACTCTCGAACAAATTAGCGGGAAACTAACAAAATCTAGGAAGAAAATAGACAAAGTATGTGTTAAATGAGTGAGGGTAATTTTGGCATAAAAAAATTAAAAGCACACTTTTTTATATTTATTTGACTGAAGTTAATTTTCTCTTTGTCCAAAATAAAATAGGTGGGACCATGAGCCATTTATTACTCCTTAACATGTGCCTTAAGGGCACATGTTAACATTGCCCTAATTTGAATGCAAATATGTAATTTAAGTATAGTTATTATTATACTTTATTGTTTACAACGTTATAATATATAATCAAAAGTGCACTGAAGTATATAAGAGTTGCATATCTAAGATTCAAAGAAAAAAAAACAAAATAACTATGTTAGTACCTAGTTAAGTATTCATGCATACACATGAGTGAGCCAAAAAATTATATTTCCAGTGTAATTGTAGGTATAAAGTTATAACATTAGACAATATTATCATGTATTCAATTGGAAACTAACAAAATGAGAACAAAAATGAATATAAGCTAAAAAAATTATGATCAACACGTTGAAACTAATTTGAAGGTCAAGTAAAATACAACATATATTATATAATAAATTGTCAATTAAAAAAGTATTTAAATTTAGAAACATTATTTGTAGGAAAATTCCGACCACAATAAATGTTGTGTTTTTACAAAAAATGGCATATGACACAATTACACTGTACTCAATTTATAAACATAACCAAAACAAAGTATATATCTATTCTTGAGAGATACCATGGGTCTGAGTATAAGGGTAGAGTATAAGAAAATCAATGAAATTCATGGATGTTAGGATCTGCATGACCTATAAATGAGATGAAACACTAATAGTTGTCGTATTCCTAGCAAGGGTAACCAACAAATCAGCAAACACTGTTTCCTATCCATCTCTTTTGGCCATCAAGGATCCAACCACCTCTCACCTGATAATTTTAATGCAAAGAAGGAATACATCATTGAACATTGGAATAATTGGCATAATGAAATATGTTTGATTAAAAAGAATGAATGAAATACAACTGATAGATATAGAGATAAGATGCATAAGGCACTAGACCTTTGTTGTTGTGATCTTCAGAGCATTGGCATCACTTCCATAGTCAAGTTCAGTCAAAGCCTAATAAAAATAAAAAAACCTCTTTTAAGAGTGTTACTTAAGAAAAATGATACAAATCATTCAAATCCAAGGAAGGTAATTTACCCAACATGTTATAGTTTTCATTTGAGCCAAATAAGCCAAATACTTTTGCTTTTGAGCTTCAGACCCACACAATATTGGAAGCTGTCATAAAAGTTGAAAAAAATTGTCCCTTTCTTCCTCATAAATACAAAAAAAGTTAGCCCAAAAATAAGGATCTTGATCAATCTTTTTCTACAGAGTCGCACAAATAACCACTATTGATCAATCTTAATTCTTACACCATCTTACACTTATTTAGAAAAAGGCATAACAGACAAAAAATAGTTTTACTTTACAACATCAAATAGGTTCAAGGAATTGAGGAAGATTCTTCACAAAATTTATATTTGCGATTCCAACCCGTCATTGGTTTTAAAAAAGTTCAATATGGAAGAATGGTATAATCTATAAATTGTGAAAAGGGACTAATGCAAAAGCTTTTTAGTTCTAACTCAAAAGCTGATACATGACAAACTCAACTGATGTAGTTTTATGTGGAGCTTGTAGGCCTTTGATCTTCTTCATCAATGAAGTCTTTTGCTTCTTGAAGTTCAATGGCAGCGGAATGGAGAAGGAAGAAAGATGATTGGAGACGCCACTTCAAGGAGAATATGAGTCAAGCACTAGCTCACCACCATAGGAAGCCATGGATAAGAGCTTGAAGGAGAAGAAAATGAGGGGAGAGAGAAGGAGCACAAAATTTTGTGTCTCAAATGAGGTCTGAACTTTGAAGTGTAATACTCAAATGATCAAAGTTGAAAAATGAACACACATGACCTCTATTAATAGCCTAAGTGTCACACAAAATTGAAGGAAAATTTGAATTTCTATTCAAATTTCACTTGAATTTGAAATTGAATTTGTGGAGCCAAAATTTCACTAATTATGATTAGTGAATTTTAGCTATGGTTCAGCCCACTAATCCAAGATCAAGTCCAAGATTCTCCACTAAGTGTGCCTAGGTGTCATGAGACATGTAAAGCATGAAGGACATGCACACAGTGTGACTATATGATGTGGCAATGGGGTGTAGCAAGCAAATGCTCACCTCCCCCTCTAAAATTTAATTGGATTGAGCTTCTCCCAATTCAATTAAATTTATTTCCCAACACACACATCAAATATTCACTTAATGCATGTGAAATTATAAAACTACCCCTAATGCAAAAACTAGTCTAGGTGCCCTAAAATACAAGGGTTGAAAAATCTTACATTTCTAGGGTACCCTACCTACATTATGGAGCTCTAAATACAAGACCCAAAAATAATGAAATCTTAATTTAATATGTACAAAGATAAGTGGGCTCATACTTAGCCCATGTGCCCGAAATCTACCTTAAGGCTCATGAGAACCCTAAGGCCTTCTCTTGCATCTCCGGCCCAATCTTCTTGGAGTCTTCTATCCAATGCCCTTGAGGGGTAGGATTGCATCATCAACTTACATGAATAGGTTTATATACAATGATCTAAAATATTAATGACAAGTAAAAAAAGTAAACCAAATGGATTTATAGACTTAAATAAAAAGAATGTTTATAATATTATCCTAACCATCCAAATCAAAGCTATGAATCAGATAAAATTTTCAATTCTTTTTTTTTTACACACTTTTATGGAAAAAACCTTTTCTACCAAGATAAAATTAAAAACATGACTTCTGACATTTAATCAAGAATATACCTCAATTACAACACTTGTATCCTATGCATCTTTGTACTGGTCATAACACGACACAAGCGTCCTGCATTCTGACAATAGAATTTTCCACCAGGACAAGAAGATGTGAAATAAGAAGATGAAAACCACAAAAAGGAAGAGAGACGAGAGGCAAAGAAGAGCACTGAACGACACATCCTTTGGGATCAGCGGGAGGCTCTAGCGTGCCCAATTCCTTAGAATTTTTCGTCTCTGACATTGGTTTCTATGACGTGGCGGCACCATTGTTGACTTGAGGAAAAAAAATCAGAGTGAATCAACGACATGAATCGAGCGACAAATCAAGTTTATGCAAAGAAATGAAAAAGGAAAAAGAAAAAACCTTTTGGCACTTAGGGGGAGGAGAAAGAGTTTTGTCTACGGAAGAAGAAGAAGAAGAAAAAGAAGAAGGCATCTTGTTACTGTTGGAGAAAGATGGAGGAAGAGAAAGAGAAACACGAAGGAGATGGATTTGATGGAGAAGGTAGCACGACGGTGGCTCGGAGGTGGTGGCATAACAGCAGAGTGGAATTGACAAAGAGAGGGAGAAGGAAGCGTAAAATGAAAATGAAAATGAGGGATAGAATAGAAAACTGAAAAAAGATGAAGCCCTGGAAGTTAAATTTGAATTTGAATTTTGAATTTTAAAGGAAGAAGCCCATAAGGAAGAGGTGAAATAGAGGTGAAGCAGGAATAAGAAAACAAAAGCAGACTTAATTATTTTATTGGAAAAAAATTCAAGAAATGGACATGTGGCTCAGTTGATACTTGTTCAAGTATCGTAAACATCTAAAAGGGATAAGGCCCTTGAGATGAGATCTAACTTTGACTCCAAAAATTAGTTGAACACCCATCACCAATATTTCAAACCAAGTTTTTTTGAACATCATCCCGTGACTTACAAATCCCCTTCCAAAGATTAGACCGATATTTGTCCTTATCAATAATTGGAAGAGTACCATTATGGCATTTATATTTTGACTTTGGAAGCCACACAAAAAAGAGTAATAATAACATATTCTTTAATACATTTCTTTTATTATTTTTTATTAAAAATTATAAAACTATGAATGGAGCTCTTTAATTAAGAAGTGAGTATATAAAATTTTGTGATTTTTAATAAATTTCAATTAATAATAATAAAGAGTGTACTAAAAAAATTGAGTTAGAATTTGTGTTACTTGCAATTAGTTTATTCAACCATCCTTAGACAAGGATTTTTTTGGTAGAAATTAATTTGCTAATGTTGAATCTAATCCAAATTGATGTAATTCAATAGCTAGGTTGATTTTTATTTTTATTTTTGTCTAAATCAAATGTATTTTTCTTTTGGAGATAATTCTGTTTGATTCAAGTAGGATTATTATAGACGACAAAGATGAATCATATGACTTATAATACATGATTAATTCTTGGGTTTTGTGCTACATAAGAGCAGAGATTCTTGAGTTGTATTTAGTTCTGTATTGTTGAGCTTCACCTTGTGTGTTAATTTCAACGGCATGCCATCTTTCTTTGGTGTAAGAATTCATTCATTAATTGAGTGAGTGTGTGATGAGCTGTGCATGTTGCTATAAATATTTGACAATGCTCAATAGTTTTCTATTCATTCTCACTGCCTTCGAACTAAAGTTTTCTTGGATTCGCTGGTACAATTTCTTCTTTTGAAAATCTCTTTATCATCATTGCATGCTGAGGCTGTGGTATATATATATATATATATATATATATATATATATATATATATATATATATATATATATAAATCATCATATTTTTTAAATAATCTCTATTAACATAATTTTATAAATTAACCCACACCCATATATCGTAAATCATCTAATTAGGACAGTTTAGTCAAGTTTGACCTTATATTAGATGTTTGATTTCACGGTAACAAGTATTATAATTTATTTTGTCTTCTGTCAAATGTTTTAGTAAAAATATAGATATTTGGTTATTGTTAGACAAAATTAATTTTACCTCTAAATTTCAGTTTGATTAACACTTTGCACTAAATGGTAGTTAGATGCCCAAAATGGACATCCTTGACCAACACATAAAGAAAAATAACCTTGTTTCATTTTTGTATGAGTTCCTCTAATATAATATCTTTATCAATGCTAAATCGGATTTAGGATGTTTAAATTCAAAGGTAACACCTTTATTGCTGATACAAAAGGAAAATAGAAATTGTACTTTGAAATAGAAAATACAGCTAGTCTGTTATGCATGCGATCATGTCGCCCTATAAAAGTATAAAATGTGGAAGATTCTTCATAGTTGTATGCGCTTTAAAGAACACATGTAATTTTTTACAAAACCGTACAGAGAGATGGCGATATGAATTCTAATTAGCCATGATTTTCTTGTTTTTTTAAGCTCCCTGTTGCCCTCAGTAAGACTGATTTCTAATAATCATCAAAATGGTCCTCCTCTTCCCCATATACATAAAAGAAAATGATTTTGGATATCTTTTAAGTGTATACATTTTGAGAAATGTGATATAATAGAAAAAGAGAAAAATAAAAACTATTGATAAAATATTTATAAATTTTGAATATCCAAATTTCACCCCTCTATACATAAATAGACCCATGGGCCATGGCTATATTCCCATGTATAAAAAAAAGAAGAAAAACAGACCCATAGCAATTTCTGGTTCTAAATTAAGGGCATTTTAATTAATATATAAAAATAAAGGTTGGGTGATATGACAAACTTAATTAGAAAACAAGAATAAAAAAATATAAAGTGTTTTTTATTGTCATTTAATAATGAATTTCAATATAATTAAAAAATATTAAATTTTATAATAATTACTTTTAAAAATATATTTAAAGTAATCTATAATTAGTTTTTTTAACAATTTTATTAGTGTGAAGTGTTAACTAATTATTTTTAGTAAGTTTCTCTTTTTAATCAAATTTTTTTTATTTATAAAAATCAAATTCAGAATTTTACTTAAAAGATCTAAGCTAAATTTCAATCGGAATAATGATATGTTCATCATTTCTAATTAGTTAAAAACATAAATATTTCAAAGTTTTTTTTGTTCGTAGTAATCTAAGAGGAGTAGGTACTAGGAGATAAATCTTTAAAGTCTTAAAATTAAATTAAAAGTATAAATAATAAATTAAAAAAACCTGACAAGCTATTGTACTTGCATTAATTAGTTTGATTGTAAAAATTCGAGCGTTCTTATAGAAAGAACAAAGAAATCTGATTTACTATTTTTATTTTCACATATAAGAATAAAACATAAATATTGAGGATTTATAACATCTTATAAATCCTATACAATCAATTGACATAAATGGCTATAACAATGAATTGCTTCACATTGGATCAAAATCCCTTAAAAAAATTTAACTGAAGTACTGAACCTATACCTGGCCAATTTTAATCCCCCCAACCCTGCCCGACTCACAAAATTCTTTTTTCCTTTGATTTGACCCCAACTTTAATTTTTGAGAATAGAACATATCCTTGGTAGGTAGACAGGATTTGATTGGAAAGAGTATCTTATAGAGATATATATTAGGATAAATCAGTTTTTTTTCTTTTAATTTATTATTTAGTTTACTTAGTTCTTTTAATTTTGTAAGTTTAATTTTATCTTTTAATTTTTAAAACTGATTTAATTTAATCTTTTAATTTTTTTAATTCAATTTGATTATTTAATTTTTAAAATTGATTTATTTTTTTAAAATATATATTTTGTGACGGTTTAAAAATGATAATTTTGAATCATTATAATATGTGATTTTTTATAATTTATACTCAACAATCAAATTAAATTGATTTAAAAAATTAAATGATGAAATTAAATCTAAAAATAAATTAAAAAACTAATTTAACATGTATATTAATTATATATCCTATAATACTCACTCGCCCATAGAAAAACTATAAAAAGTGACGACGAAATTAATCAAATTACTGAACTAAGCCTAGTGACTTGGCTTCTCTGATGCCACAAAAGCGCCTGCAGATATCACTTTTTTCACTAGCATATTAAATCAATGTCTATGAATTATATATGCGAACGTTATTGTGAATTGAAAAATAACTGAAATGTTCACTTTGTCTATATTTGCCTCCATACATGCATCGTGCATTATGATAAATTATTAGATAGTGTTAAATTATTAGTTGTGCATGATCCAAATGAATCTACAAGTGACATGTATCTAATTTTCTTAATTTAAGAGAAAAAATTAATCATACTTAATTACGTGTCATAAAAATTGATTGAAATGATGAACAAGTAATAATACAAGACCTCTTAATATACAGTAGTTTTTCCTAGATTATAGGACATGGGCCACCACAGTTAATTAAATGACGTGCATTCTTATCCTAATAAATAGGATGATAGCTTTAGCTTTTGTTTTGTACTCTCTTGCAAGCAAGGTACTTGTTCAATAAACTTTATTCCACTTCATGGTTCTATATATATGTTACTAGTACAACCACGTATACTCAAACCAAACATTAATTTCCCTCCCATTGAGTTTTCTGATGAGCAACCCTAAGATGCAGCAAAGGAGGGAGCGACGCATGTTCTCCACCTCTGATGACAGTGCCATGACCAAGCAAGTTGAGGCCACTCATGCCCCTGATGGTCGTGAAATTGATGTCAAACCCATTCTCCAAATTGTGGATGAAATCTTGGTTCGGTTCATTGCTCGCACCGTTGAGGGTCATGAAGTAAGGCTTACATTTATATATGAAATCACGTTTAATGTTTATATAGAATTTAATTATCTTCGTTAATATATGATTAGTGTATAATATTTATACGTAGTATTGCTGTGCATGCATGTGCAGAATGTTTGACTAATTATTTTCTTTTATATTGGTATATATTAATAATTATTATGCTATGTGGCCCATTTGGCAGGTAAAGCGAGATCAAGATGCATTGGAGATGACTGCTGCTCTGGCTGAATTTGACATGCTTGACTCGCTGGCTTATATCATAAACAAAATTTCCTGCGAGGTTGTTTTCATATGAAAATCTCAACTTTTATAAAAGTTACTGGTTGTTACTGTTATCATGGATAAAATGTGTTTCCGTATTTCCTATTATACTTAATTACTAAATCTGTCCCGGTTGAAAAGAGCCATTCCTTTCCTTATTTTAATTCTGAATATAATATACTTTTCTTTGATTCTTATCACATTGAATTAATAAATCAAACAATTATTATACACTTCATTTTTACATCCTCTCGTTTCGTGACACATCTTTTTACCTCCTTCTTACATTTTTATCGCATCACATTTATTATCTTTTATCCAGATTAATTATTATAATTATAAATTTTCTTTTTCTTTCATATCATTTTTTTTGTTTGTCTTTCTTTTTCCTATCAACATCACTTGTCGTATTCTTCAATTTTTTTCTTTTTTCTTCTTCTTATCCTCTCTTTCTACCACCCAAATTCACCATTTATCATATTCTTTTTTTTTTTCAATCATGATTCACGAGTAGTTATATTCATATATTTATTATTTCCTCCGTCTTATTTTCACTCCATTTTCTTTCTTTTATTTATTCTTTTTTCATCTTATCATTTATCACCCGCTTTTAAACTTTTTTTTTTTTCTCTTTTCTCCTGCCAAAGATGTGCAAGAGCGTGAAAAAATCTTTGTTGGGTAGGAAAAGTTTGATAGACAACAAACTCTAATTAACACCTAATAGGAAAATAGAAAGAAGTAGAAGTATGATATGTGATATAGTATGATAGAAACAGAGATAGAAATAAAAAAAAAAAAATATATATATATATATATATATATATATATGTATTTTGATAAAGTGTATGATATATATATAAATGTTTGTTTTCACCAAAAATAAAATATAAATATTTGTATATTATCACTTTTTTGTGCATATCGCACACAAAATGAAAAAAAACAGCTCCTAACCTCATGAGGAATAATGCATTAATAAAATAAAGAATAATGATTTATGAACACCCATGTGCCTATGAACACCCAAAGAGAGAAAGCGATATAAGTAGTATAGATGTGATGATAAATTCTATGGTATTCTTGGGAATTTAAGAGTTTTGATTTCGATAGTGTTATTGAAAAACTTTCTCTTTGTGTTTCTCTCTTTTAATGTTTCCAAACTCATTTAATTATTGGCCAAATAAACAACTATACAAAATTCTTAGATTTTTCAGGATCCAATAATATTTCTCATAGTACAAATAGATAAAAAAGTGATAATCGCATTTAATATTATTATAAATTTAAATTTTATTCTAAAAATATTCTTAAATTTAAATATTATAAGTAATAGTCTCATTTAATGTTAATACTCACAGAATAAATATCTAATAAATAGAGTTAACAATAAAATAAGGGTATAAAAGATATTTAATTCTGAATAAGTTTGAAAATTAATCATTCCTGCTTATAATTAGGACCAATAAAAAATACAATGTGTTGCTTATATATTAGACACTAGGTAATATATGATATGATGAGTAAAAAAAAAATCAAAGAGAAATAAAGAGAGTCATCGGGTATGTATATAGCATGCGAATATCCTATATCATTACTCTAAAAAACACACTTAGCTAGCTTTCATATGCATTTTGTTGCAAATATTTATAAGTACAGCCTTTGGTTGTCTTTTGGGATTCTTAGGACTATCTATATCTCATCAAGTGATTCTTTGATATGTTAAAGTATTTCCTTGTTCATTTCGATCAAAATTTCCCTTCTCTAAAGTCTTAAATTGAAGGATCTAGATAAGTTACTAAGAGCAGTTCCCGATTATATTGGCAGCTATCATGCAAGTGCTCGGGAGGGGGAGATGCACATTCATCAACTATGGTGCTACTGAATTACATGTCTAGCTATGCATGGCATGCGAAAGTTGTGTTAACCTTAGCTGCCTTTGCTGTTATTTTTGGAGAGTTTTGGCTTGTTGCTCAGTTGAGTGCTGAAAACACACTTGCCAAGTCTGTGGCCCTACTTAAGCAACTACCTGACATTGCTGAGAATTTCATGTCCCTGAAGCCCCATTTTGAGGCACTCATTAGGCTCGTGAAGGCGGCAATGGATGTAACCATGTGCATTGTTGAATTCAAGGAGCTACCATCTGAATACATTTCAGAGGATACTCCTCCCATGTCTGTTGCAAGTACTCACATTCCTATTGCTTCCTATTGGGTCATCAGAAGTATTGTGGCTTGTTCCTCACAAATTGCTAGTCTCGTAGGCATGAGAAATGAGTAAGCATAGTGTAGATCATTTACATCAACTCAATTGTTTTTTTGAAAAAGTAGTGACCCCCATTTTGTTGATTGCAGATCCATTTCATCAACCACAGAGGCATGGGAATTATCTAGTCTGGCTCACAAAGTTAGCAGTATATATGAGCACCTCAAGAACCAACTGGTTCTTTGCTACCAATATATAGGTGGGTTGGTAACTAAATTAATTTGGATATATCTATAAACTGAACTCAAGATTCTTCATATATACAGCATTGGACTAATTTAAAGGGTTTTGAATTAATGTGTTGCTTGAGAGTTTTAGTACGTGTTAGGATAAAATTTTATCTAGAATGAAGCATATGTGACAATTGCATATCCTTAACCTGGTGCAGATGACAAGAGGCATATAGAGGCCTTCCATAATCTGATACGTCTTTTCGAGACAGTTCATGTAGACAACATGAAAATTCTCAGAGCACTGATATATGCAAAGGATGATGTTCTTCCACTTGTAGATGGAACTACAAAATCAAGGGTTTGATTTTAGTAATTAACATGTAGTCCTTATGTAAATAAACCTTATTTAGTACCATAGTTTCATGACATTAATTTATTGATATAATAACAGGTTAGTCTCGAGGTACTAAGGAGAAAACATGTGTTGCTGCTCATATCAGATCTTGATCTTTCACAAGAAGAGATCCTGGTACTTGATAATTTGTACAAAGATGCCCGAGCGAGGGGTGATACGCACTATGAGATGGTATGGATCCCAGTTGTGGACAAAGCAACCTGGAATGAGACGAGCAAACAGAAGTTTGAGTATTTGCAATCATTGATGGCATGGTACAGTGTCTATGATCCTTTCATCATTGAACCATCAGCAATTAAGTACATCAAAGAAGTGTGGAATTTCTCAAAGACAGCTATTCTAGTGGCCCTTGATCCACAAGGCAAATTGTCCTCCCCTAATGTTGTCCATATGTTATGGATTTGGGGAAATTTGGCCTTCCCCTTCACAAGTGAGAAAGAAGAATCCTTGTGGAAGCAAGAGATTTGGAGCCTTGAGCTGCTTGTTGATGGCATTGATCCTACAGTTTTAGAATGGGTAACAAAATTCTCTGTCCATTTTATTTCATTTGTCACTTTTGCAATGATCCCTCTTAATCTCAAATTATTTTCTCACTTGAGAATATCAAGAAAGTATTAGATTACATTTTTCAATAACATTATCAAAAAACAAACTCACTAGTAGAGGTATAGTTATAACTATACAGTATAAATAATAAGGATGTTTTAGTCAAGATAAAATTATTTTATCATAGAAACTGATATTATCAATTGTTTTCTTGACATGTAAGAAATAGTAGTTATATGTCCAAATTAAAACACAAAATTTCCTTGGACAATGATCAAGAATTTTTAGTAGGACTAAGCTTTCAAACAAAAAATTAGACTCATACAGTCGATCCAAAAAATGAAAATTCATTGAGATACTTCAGAATCTTATAAGTATAAAGACTGATTACGATGGTTATCAAGAAGAAATATATCAAAATTAGAAACAAACACCTACTCTAGTTCCTAAAATTATAATCAAGAGTGACTTTAGTCTCACTTGTAATATATATATATTTTTTATATTGACACAAATTTACTGTATGCAGATGACAGATGGAAAACTCATATGCCTGTATGGAGGCGAAGACCTGGAGTGGATTGAAAAATTCACAACCACAGCAATAAGTGTTGCAAAAGCTGGCAAGTTCGAGCTAGAGATGGCGTACGTGGGAAAGAGCAACGCGAAGGAGCGTATGCAGAAGATGATCAAGACCTTCACCACAAGAAAGTTCAGTTACTTCTGGCCCAACGTGACATCCATATGGTTCTTCTGGACGAGGCTAGAGAGCATGCTGTACTCCAAGCTGCAGCACGGGAGGACGGTAGAGAACGATGACATCATGAGCCAAGTCATGACCGTGCTCAGCTTCGATGGCAGCGATCGAGGCTGGGCGATCTTCTGCAGAGGCGCCACCGAGATGGCCAGAGCCAAGGGTGACAGTGCTCTGATATGCTTGCAGGACTTTGATAAGTGGAAGGACAGAATTGAGGAAGATGGTGTGGTGCAAGCAATGAATGATTATCTCAACAAAAACAAACCACCACATCACTGCAATCGCTTGATCCTTCCTGGTAGCACTGGTGGCATACCGCAGAAGGTTGTTTGTGCTGAGTGTGGACGCCAAATGGAGAAGTACTTCATGTATCGCTGTTGTGTGGAGTAAGAGTAAGAGAACGACTTCAACTTCTTGCAGTGTACTATTGCTACACAACATTATTATCATTGCTTGATTATTATTATTATCTTTAATGTTGGTTTGAGAGAGGTTCATTTCTCTTTTATAACATAAGTAATGTCTTTGTGAGATATGTAATGTAGCAACATGTGACTTGGGGGATAAGATAATGTTTGTGTACTAGCTAGCTAGTGGCTAGCTCTTGAGGTCTCAGACCCTTGCTAATAAAGTGTGTTGTAGAACTTTGATTGTTCCCATAGTGTTTAAGTCATGATATAAGTTGTAGACATTTATTTTATTTGATATTTTATTTACTGTGAAATATTATTAGTTGCGAGCCCTGGTACAGCGGTAAAGTTGTGTTTTGGTGACTTGTTGATCATGGATTCGAATCCGGAAACCGCCTCTTTGCATATGCAAGAGTAAGGCTACGTACAATATCCCTCCCCCATACCTTCGCATAACGAAGAGCCTCTGGACAATGGGGTATGAAGTTTTTTTAAATTTTTTATTATTAGTTTTACTAGTGATTAATTTTTGTCAAAAAATCAAGTTAATTATTTTCATCTATAAAATTTAAATCTGAGACTTCACGTAAGAGATACGTTGGTATTTTTGTCTTATTGGACTTACCTTTTCATTCTTTCCTCCTAAGATGAAAACAGACGACGAAGTCACGATCAGAAAGGAAAAATGGAGGAACAGGAGTGGGCGTATGAGTAATGAATGGGAAAAGAGTGAGTAATGGAGGGGAGATTTTCAAAATAAATCAAAAAGGATATATGCTTTTATCCCCATCATGAAACACACCAATCTGACCAACTCGTTTTAATTGAAATTAGAAAATCTAATATTACATGTTTAAACCATAGAAGATTTGACTCGTTTATTACGCATAAAGTTGACATTGATGCCCAAAACAAACGTCGAAGAAATTACACAATTCCAACAATTGACATTTTGACTTTGATTTGAAAACCATAAATTTAATAATTTTATAAAGAATTTAATCAGAAGGAAATAATAGTGTAAAAATTATTCACATTATCATTTAATAGATTAACATGCATGTCATGATTACTGAGTTTTGTAATAATTACTATAAAATTATATTTACAGTCACTTTTAATTAGTTAAGAGTATAAAAATTTATATAGCTAGATATATTTGCACTGTTCACCTCTTTTATTACTTTATAACATTTTTAAAACAGAATAATTTAATTTCTTAATATAATCTTATCTAAAAAATTATGTATTACTCTTAGTTTTTATTTTCTAAATTTGACATATAAATTCTTTTAAATTGATTGTGCGTACTTTTTTTCAATTTTATTTTTTAATTATATTTTAAATTAACTATAATTATTTTTATAATTTAAAATATTAAAATAATAATATTTATATTTAAAGATATTTATGTGATGCTAAAATATAATGGTAACTAATAATAAGAAAAGCACTATAGTAATAATGAAGTATATAGAGTGAATTATTGCACAACTTTTCATGTTTATTTTTATACATTTGACCTTTCAATAGATTTACGCTTTTCTTAAAACTAGTATTTGAATTTTTTATTGCAAATATAAATATTTATTTAAAATAATTAAAACTTATGGCGATCAAGTTACATTCTAAGTTAATGAAAAGAAAGAGTTTTTTTTTTCTTTCTTTACAACAATGAAAAGAAAGAGTTAAAATAAATTCTTTCCTTTGCTTTTTATTAGTAGGTAAAATTTTAGGAGGAAGCTAGAGATGATACTTACGCAAAAAAAAAAATTAAGTTAATAAAATACCTATAAAAAAGAATTAGGTTCAAAAAACTTTATTGAGAAATACTTTAGGTCTACCAATAAAAAATTATTTACTATTAATTTTATAAAACAAAATAGGCACATATTTTTTTTAAAAAAAAACATATAAATCTTGTTTAAAGTAAAAAAAAATCCTCTCAGGATTTTCTTTAAGTCTCACAGTCTCACTTATTGTTAGCTTGGCTATGTGTTATTTAATTCATTATTCTTATTTTTAATTTAGTTAAGTTATACATTTTATATTTTATTTTTAAAAATGAGGTCCAATAATAATTTTGATGATTATATGTTAATTATTTTATTCATGAATTGGATCTAATAAAAGGAGTTAATTTCTCATAATACAGCGAAATAAAGTTTGAATTTCTGTGTAGGAAATACTTTCAACATCATTATTTTGAAAGAAGAATACTTATAGAAAAAAATGAATTAAAATTTAAAGTATCAAATTTAATTAAAACAAAAAATAAAAGAAGATTTTTCTAACATGCACACAGAAGCTAGCGTCAAACAAAGATTGTGCAATTTTTATATATATTTTCGGGACTATATGCCAAAGCGAAAAGAAACTTATCATCACAACAAGCATGTAAGACGAAATCGAGAGGAGGTCACTTGTGAATAGGCACTAAGTGAGAAACCACGTCAATAATTAGGAAGCCCTGCTTTAAAATTACTAAAATAATACAAAAAATTTGTAATATTCAAATAGGCAATACACTTGTATTAAAGCTAAAATCACACACAAAAAATTGATGGAACAAGTGCTCTTATATTTAGTTGATCCGTATTAAAGATTAAGATTCAATCTTTGTCTTGGAAATAAGGTCCTGATGGGAGATATTAATTTATCTCAAAATGAGCTAACTAATAAGAGAATAATTAGTTGATCCGTATTAAAGATGATATTTAAATAGTTTTATAAAAAAATTACTCCCTCCTATGGTGCATTAATGTTTAAGCATCACTTTAGACATTCAGTTAATCTGAGTTCAGCAAGACCATGATATTTTTAACTATATTACAATTAATGACCAACATAGTTTTTGTGCTCAGTGATAAGAAGTCAGTAATTACTGATAACTCATCCATAAATTAGCAAAATCTGCTAGGCTGCTAGTTAGTACCATCCCCACAGGCGTACATTGAGTAACCATATGACATATATTTGGAAATCATGCTTTTAAATTACAGAATTTTTGAAGTAAAAGGAAATTTTTATGTAAATCATATAAACTTACATGTTATTCTGGCTCAGTTCCAGGCAAATTGCTGGACTCTCCTCCTTTGCCTCTTATGTCAGCAGAATCTCCAATCTTTTATCTTGGTGTAGGAAAGATATCTGTAAAAAGGAACTCGAACGATCAAGTCAGTTGAATCTAAGATGTTTAAGTATATATGTATGAAATGATTAAAAAGATATTTTGTTGTTTTCTTTATATATGTCTATATATATTCTTTCGACCTTGAGGATATTATGCAGAATAGCTGATCCTTTTAGCATCGTGTGTAATTGTGGGGAGTGTGAGATGTGGGGAGCTAATGGTTGTGGAGAATTGGTGACCACCATAAACTATATAAGTACCTGTCGAGTTCACGTGTTGTACTATATATGCACATGTATTAATAATTAACTTACATACATAAATATCATGTAAAAATCACTTAATATAATGAACCTTTCACTAAAATAACCTTTCACTCAAAGATTTAACTACAAAATTTTAGAATTACAAAAACCTAGTAATTTAAATACATGCAATTTTTTCATGCCATCAGATGTTTGTTTTATCAACATATGCTGTAACCGTTTACTGAATTTGTGGTTTCACGTATCGTTGTCATTTGTCAAGCCAAGCTGGCAGCCGTAGTAATAACGAAATGATGAATGGACACTGCTAATTAAAAACTCCATAATACGACCACTCAGACCTAGGAGATTATTCTATCATTGTTTTTCTCACTAGTTGAATGAAGAATTGAAGATAAATGAAATGAATGTGACAGTCAACTAAAGGAGAGAAATAATAACCAAGAAGTCATTTGTCTTAATGATTTTCTACTTGACCCCCTTAATAAGATTTTTTATTTGAGTTTTGTAATAAAAAAAGTGTAATTAAAAATGAATAACTTTATAAAAAATGGTTAATTAGGTTTTTTAATGAACATTAATTATTAATAAAATCAATAAATATTTCATATCAACGACATAATAAAATAAATAAATAATAATATTACATGTCTCTATATTTATAAGATACAGTCAACAATTTTTTTCCTTTATTATAAAATTTCATTTTATCTCTCTTATATATTAATGGTTTTTTTAAATAAAATACTCTTATTTATTTTAATTTATAATCAAATACTACTTTAAACTATTGTGACTTTCACTCTCGTATAAAAATTGAAGAAAATGAATAAATTCTCGTTAGTGTTAAAAACAAGTTTTTAAAAAAATATTATAATTAAAAATAAATTTAATGTCAATACTTAAATTAACTAATTTTCTTAATAAAGATAATTTAGTCAACTATCTCTTATAAATAAATCTCATAAATAAGGATATAGATAGTAATATAATGAGAGAAAAAATAACTTAATTAAATAAAAAATAAAAACCAATCAAAAACAGGAGTGGGAAACTTGCGTGGTGGAGGAGCTGTGGAAGAAAATTCAAAGAAATAGACTGAGTGCAAAGTTTTCCACACGGTTTGGCGCTATAAGAGTAAACAAAAACGAGGCAGAGCTCAATGCGAAGCAAAAGTGAGTGTAACAATGGCTGAGAAAATGAAAACTCACTACTTTCCTCTCTTTTCATTCTTTTTCTTCTTCTTCTTAATCTCCATCAACGCCAAACTTGATCTCTACCCTTCAGACTACAAGGCACTCCTCACTCTGCAGAAGGACCTCCGAGTCAACGGTCAACTCGCGGCGGCAACTGAGGCGTGCGAAACGGAGGGCGTGCTCTGCGAGCGGAGGCGGCTCTCCGGCAAGGAAACCTACGCGCTCCGAATCACCAGACTCGTCTTCAAATCGAACAACCTAAATGGTGTTTTGTCTCCTTCCATCGGACGCCTCACGGAGCTCAAGGAACTCTCTCTCTCCGACAACCAACTCGTTGACCGAGTCCCTCCCCAAATCGTTGACTGCCGAAAGCTCGAAATCCTCGACCTCGCCAACAACATCTTCTCCGGCGAGGTCCCCTCCGAGCTCTCCTCCCTCACGCGCCTCCGCGTGCTGGACCTCTCCACCAACAGGCTCTCCGGCAACCTTAATTTTCTCAAATACTTTCCCAATTTGGAAACTCTTTCAGTAGCCGACAACCTCTTCACCGGAAGAGTCCCTCCCTCGGTCCGCTCCTTCCGGAACCTACGACACTTTAATTTCTCCGGCAACCGCTTCCTCGACCCCTCTCTACAATCATCCTCACCAGACACAATTCTCTCTAGACGTTTTCTATCTGAAGACGGTGATGGTGATGTTCCTGCACCTGCTCCTGCACCTAATAACTCACAGAAGAAGAAATCCAATGCTTCTACTCATGCTGCTGCTGCTGCACCTGGTCCTGCACCTAACCATACCAATAAGCACAAGCACAGTAAGAGAAAACTCTTGGGGTGGATTCTGGGGTTTGTAGCAGGGGCACTGGGGGGAACCTTATCAGGATTCGTGTTTTCTTTGATGTTCAAGCTCGCTCTCGCGTTGATCAAAGGAAGAGGAAGGAAAGCGGGGCCTGATATCTATAGTCCATTGATCAAGAAAGCAGAAGATTTGGCCTTCTTGGAAAAAGAAGAAGGAATCGCGTCGTTGGAGATCATCGGGCGCGGTGGCTGTGGAGAGGTCTACAAGGCAGAGTTACCGGGAAGCAACGGGAAAATGATCGCTATAAAGAAAATCGTTCAGCCTCCGAAAGACGGTGCTGAGTTAGCAGAAGAGGACAGCAAGGTTCTGAACAAGAAAATGAGGCAAATTCGATCGGAGATCAACACCGTGGGACAAATTAGACACAGAAACCTTCTGCCTCTGCTGGCGCACGTGTCTAGACCGGAATGTCACTACCTTGTGTACGAGTTCATGAAAAATGGAAGCTTGCAAGACACTCTGAGCAAGGTCGAGAGGGGCGAGAGCGAGTTGGATTGGTTGTCAAGGCACAAGATCTCCCTCGGTGTGGCTGCTGGGCTTGAATACCTTCACATGAATCACAACCCACGAATCATTCATAGAGATCTCAAGCCTGCTAATATCCTTCTTGACGATGACATGGAGGCAAGAATTGCTGATTTTGGACTCGCCAAGGCTATGCCCGATTACAAGACTCACATAACAACCTCCAATGTGGCTGGCACTGTGGGCTATATTGCTCCTGAGTATCATCAGATACTCAAGTTCACTGATAAGTGTGATATTTACAGTTATGGAGTGATTCTTGGTGTATTGGTCATTGGTAAGCTTCCTTCTGATGATTTCTTTCAGCACACTGAAGAGATGAGTTTGGTCAAGTGGATGAGGAAGACTTTAAGCTCCGAGAATCCCAAGGAGGCAATTAATTCAAAGCTGCTGGGGAATGGGTATGAGGAGCAGATGCTTCTTGTTTTGAAGATTGCATGCTTTTGCACTATGGATGATCCCAAGGAGAGGCCTAACAGTAAGGATGTTAGGTGCATGCTGTCACAGATCAAACACTGAATCTGCTGTATGTTTAAGTATGTGAAATATTGTGTACCATATTTGTGCCAAAGTGTGCTTGTTTAAGAATATAGTTGATAACTAGAGGATCAATGTTGGTTCATAGGGTAAATAATGAACCGATGTAATCTTGTTTCCTTTATCACGGATTGCTGAATTTCTTTGGAAAAAGAAAAATTCAGCACTGCGATGATCTATGTATAATCTAGTCTGTCACAACTAGTTTCCACTTTACATGTTTATGGATACACCCTGAAAATAAAATAGTTTTACGTTGTTTCCATTGTTCTTATTTGAGTACTGTTATTGTTAAAAGATATATAAGAACAAAACAAATCACCCTTCCTCTGTTGCTATATTTTCGTCAATTCAGCACTAAAAATTTTACATTATATTTGATCCTGCAATAAAAGGGCAGGCAATTAATATCTTTTCTTAGTTGTAATTTTGGACAAAAAGTTGAACATTCACTCAAGCAATATAATCATCCAATCATAATCATAATGAGTGAGTAAATCTTGAGATGGTATGAGAGCACTAGGATGTGGGTGCGATTGCCCCCACAAGAATTTTTTTATTTATATATGTGTCCCGTGAGTAGAATGATGATGTTAAGTATTGTAAGTATTTAGAGCATGTAAACTTTAATAATTATTATGAAATACTCGTGAATAATAGTGACTTTCATTAAAGGGAAAGTTATCGTAAGAAAGAGATTCACACTTAGAGAAAAGATTGTTAGAGTAAAGTGTGAAGTGAAAAGATTGAATACCATATAAGCGATAAGAAGACCTATAAACCTGAGCTTTAAGGTTTTGAATTAAAATATGATGTGAAATTTTCTTTTGTGATGATTGTTCATAACTCATTGATATACATTTTTCCAGTATTTACTTCCCTCTAATTCCCCAACAAAATTAGGTTAAAATTCAAATTATAAGAGTGCTTGAAGTAGCTACTACGTGACTAATACATTCTGCCCCTGGAAGACCGTAATAGCACCTTAAGACTGAACAGTTTATGCGTCAACAGTCAAGAAGATACGCATATGCAAGTCAACGCATTTATGGCCTGTGTATAGTGGCGCTTTCATAGTCGTTGGAGATTTGTGGCCAAGTGGGTCTATGACAAATTTTACTATTTGAGTCATTTGTTCAATAATTAAAATATGGACACGCAAGATAAAGTTCGTGAATATAACTAAGATAAAATTATCCATGGCCAAAAAAATTTAGGAAAGAAGCATCACATAGTACTTACCATATGATTAATCGCAGTAACATTAATCCTACACTTCACTTTTTTATATTTGTCCTTTATACTTGCGTTTTTACGTGTAAAGGACTCTAACAGGAGAGAGGAAAAGGAAAGTATAGTCTCTGTTATGGGAAAAGTAGGTGTAAAAGGAAAGATATATGAATATAAGAACAATTTATTTATTTATTTTAGTTTTGGAAAATACATTGCCGTCAAACCAAATTACTCTGAGCAACGATAAATTACAACTTATATGTTGTTACCATTGTTTTCCTTTGAGTAATGTTATTCTTAAAGACAAGAAAAACATCCTTCCTCCGTCTCTATATGTTCTTCAATTGAGCACTAAATGTTTTAAATTATATTTGGTCTTTCAATATAAGGGCAGGGAGCGGGAGGGTGCTCCATATTAAAATAAAAGAGAAAAAAGAAAAAGCAGTCGATATCTTTGCTAAGTTGTAAATTTGAACACTGAAAACAATAGTTATACAATGTTTATAATTTAGTTGACAACATATATTAAATTTGTAAAAAAAAAAGACATAAATTTGATTCTCATAAAATATTCCCTTAGAAAGGAGTAAGAGTTAGTCTCATAGGTAGTCCCAAAATCAGAACTTATCAGAATAATTAGAGTCTCACTGCCAAATTACAACCCTAAATAGAGTGGTTGAAAAAAAAAGTATATATATATAGGAAACCAGAATTTACATAGATGTATCTCTTCAAATGTTTCAGAAATCTAAAAATAATCGTGGAAGAATGTTCTCCTTTAAGTGGCTCCCACGTGACTAATAAATTCTGCTTCTGCAAGGCTGCGATTGTGCCACACGTGTATACACTTTAAGCGTCAATGCATCCGTTGACTGAAAGCTAGCGCAAATGTGTTACTCGTTTGAGATAATTAACATGAATAATAACAAGTCATTTGTGCAATAATTCAAACAATCTAGCAGAACCCTGAATAATGAAGGGAAAAATTGAATGAGAAATTTTTGGACAAGCAAGATAGTTTGTGAATACTGAATACAATGTAAGAAAAGATTATCCATGTGGGCTGAAATTTTTGGGAAAGAGGAATTATATATATACCATATAATGAATCACAGTAAAATCAATGATTAATCCTACACTTCACTTTTTATATTTTTCCTTTATACATGATTTCTTTTTTGAGTGTAAAGGACTAATGAGCGAAGAGAGGAAAAGAAAGATGACTTTTTGTTATGGAGAAAGCAGGTGTAAAAGGAAAGAGATGAAAATGAGAACAAATTTTTGGTTTATGAAATACATTGTCATATAACGACGGGACACTTCTTTAGGCTATGATATTACCCTTCTTCAATTCACACGGACGAAACCGTGTGTATTTCAGATTCTTCGTCTATTTGTATTTAAAAACAATTTTTCAAGCATTCTTTCATGCCATGTTTGATAGACTAATATTTACTCTTTTTTTCTTTCTGGAATATTATGAACTTGGATGTGGTTTTGCTTTCGGATTTGGGATATTATTGTTGGTATAGTTTCTTTAGCTAATAGTAATTTCACAATACCAATAAGCATGTATTCGCATTAAAATTGGCATAGTAAGAACATGTTTTTTTGCTAATGATCTCTTCCTATGGCTGAAATTAAAACAGTCTTGTTGCTTTTTTTCTGCAACTAAAGTGAGTCGCAAAGATCCAATAGTCATAAAGTGTGTTAAAATTTAAAGACCCGTCACGCATGACTTAACCAATGGTTCTTGACTATATAGCAAAGCTATAATTGAACAAGAAAAACACATCACAGGATAATTAAGAACATTTGGATTGCATCATTGCAAAGTTGGATATATAGGTTGCTATTTGCTAATAAGATCGTTGCAAAAAAAAATTAAAAAAATTAAAATTGATTAAATGCATAACACGGGAGTCTCCATTTGCTGGTGTGCATGTGCCAAGTGTTAACAACTAAGAGTAAAAAAAATCAAGGGCATAACTTAACTAAAACCTTTTTGTATGCTAAAATGGCTGTTAATTAACCTTCTTTGATACATATTATTTAATATCTTAATAAACATACTCCACAAACTATTTTAATCAACATCTCCTCCTTGTATAAAAATAAATAAATCAATATCTCCTTATATATCTAAATGTACCAAGTCTATTTGTCATCGCATTAAGTGGTGTAATCACTTTGCTAACATGCATCTAATTCTGTACTTTTAATATCGACAGCCGAACAGTTGAAATGTAACTGAAAATAAAAAATTAATTTCAAATAAATATATTTTATCTTTCAAATTCAAACACACTTCTAATAATCAGTGAGATACCACTATTAAACAACTAAAATTCTAACCTTGTGACAGAACCTAGGGCTGAGAGAGTATCATATATTCTTATGCTTTTAATATCAATTGAATTATTTAAATTAACATTTTTTAATCTATCATTTTTAATATATATAGTGTTAACTTAAATTTTAATGTTTTTAAAACAAAATTATCAATATTAAAAATAATAATATATATATATATATGGTTTATGATAATTCTAAAATATAATCTATAAGTATAAATATATTTATTAATTACATATTTTAATTATATATACTTAGAAATATTTTTGTTATAAATTTTAGTTTTACAAAATAAACATTTGAATGTGAATAGTATTTTTTGCGTCAGTTGTGTAAATAATTTGTAGGATAATAAGTTAGTTCGGTATGTAATTTTTTTTTATTTTAACTTAAAAAAAGCCCAATCAAATTATTAATAGACTCCCAATCAAATTTTTCTAGGTCATATTTAGTACCCTGATTCAAAAAAAAGAAAAAACTCAGCATGATCATAATAATAATTAATAAAATTGGCAGTTTCTATTAAAATACACAAACTTATAATACCTTAAATGGCAAGTTCCACCCTTTTTTAGTGTAGAAAGCTCCTTCCTCATTATTACGTTTTACAGAATCTATTTTAGCGTGGCCAACTGCAACTTAATCATCAAGTGTCATTGGGGGAGGAAGAAGAAACCTATCTCACAAGTCACAGTCCATGTACACTTGAGTCCAGCTTCCTCACATTCAGTTCAGTGGGGAGAAAAATGAAGCTATCATGCACGTTTTGATACTTGTTGTAAGTTAAACAGTGTGTTTAAGGGGGTAACTACAATTTAATCACAGCCACATGTTTGATCCAATGGTCTCCCTTTGTCTAACCGGAGACTCTCCAATTATTTATGAAGAGGATTCAAATCTACAAAAAAAAAAAAAAATGGAATGAGAGACCCACTAAAAGTCATCATCTTATCCAACAAAAATTAAATATTAGATATTAGTAAGGTTGATAAATAATCCACATTAATGTCATGAGTAGGGGTGGAACTAAGAAATTTTATATATTAGGGGAGCGAAAAGAAATTTTATTAGGGGGCCAAACATTTGACAGGATAAAAAATTAATAATGACTAATTTATAATAATTTCTTATGTATTTCTGCATATTTTTAATAGATTATTATATATTCTATGTGTTTTGAATTTTTATTAGACAAAATATATAAAAACAAAAGTTTAATATATTACTATGTATAATTTAGAAAGTTTTGTAATTTAGGGGACACGACTGCGTCTCTTTGAATGAGTGTAGTTCTGTTCCTGGTCATGAGTACCAAAATTTTTTAATTAATAACAACACATCTTATAATAAATAATTGTAAAAAAAAATCTAACAAATGTTAATGGTAAAGATTTGTATCCTTTAATCAAGCAAATCAACTGATCCAAAGGTTTAAATCTTAATTAGTTTTAATATGAAATAATTCGTGTTAGGAAGAAAATATTCATCTTGAATGTGCATTTAATTCCTGACAAAATTTAGTCACCGCATCCATCCCCGTTAAATTGCTTGATACCAATATCATGAGTAACAAAAAGATTAATAAAAAAATAATTCAAATTTAATTAGATAAGACGTTATTAGATTTGATTATATCAACTCAAATCATAATATCTTGTTAGATTTGTCAAGATTTTATTTCTAGATTTATTTCAAGTTTGATTTAGTCTTTAAATTCAAATATTTACATAGGATTTCTATATATTTAGTCTGATTCTTGATTTATGACTTAAATATATATATATATATATATATATATATATATATATATATATATATATATATATATATATATATATAAAAGTAAAAATTAATTAATTATTTTTAGGTGAAAAGTGATATTGATTATTGGAATGACCACAATACTCAAATTATTAAAAAATATTAACCAATTGAATCTATATATCATGGTTATAATTATTTAATTTAATTATGTATTTTTAAGAATTAAAAATATTTTGGCAGAAAAATAATTTGTGCTAAATTGCACATCCGGTTTCCATTCAAATTTTCTGATTTTGATTCTTCTATTAATTTTATTTTACTGTATTGGATGTTGTTTGTTGACAATCTATTAAATGACATGACCCATCTAAGACGAGTCTATTAAAACATAAATGCGATTATTTTTTAATTAATCAAGTTAATATTTTAATTAATACTTTTAAATACATAAATATATTATAATTAAATTTTATAATAAATAAATATTTTTAATATATAATTTATATTTTAAATTTACGATAAATAATTTATAGTGATACAATGTTGTTTTTAACTATTGCTATTAAAAAAACATTAAATTAAGTTCTTTTATGTACAATGACGATAATAAAAATTAAACATAAGTCATGATGCCTCTATCCAAATTCCTTGCTACCAGATCCTAGTCATTAAAATTCAAATTAGAACTAAAAAAAATGAAAAAAATGATAGACTGAAAATGATAAAAAAGTTAAGAGAATCTTTAAAAGAAATCTCATTGGAAAAAAAAAATAGAGGACTGTTATTTAGTACGATAAACCACTCCACAAATTTCACAAAATGAAACATCAACGGCTGAACTTTTGTCCAAATTAAACAAATATTTAATTAAAATAATAATAAAATAAAAACTGAAAATTGACTGAATGCACTCTTCCTGTGTTTTTAACGAAAACCGTTCATATTTAAGCATTTTCCAAAAAAAAATTCCTGATTAAATATATATACACTAGTTGAAAAACAAGCATTTAGTGTCTTGTGTTTTTTATTTTGCTTTTTTAGTTAGATATAATTATAATAATTATCATATAGTAATTATTTGTGACTATGAGTAATTTTTAAAAGCAATTGAAGGATAAATTAAAAATAATAAATACTTACATGAGATAATTAATTTTATTAATAGTTATAATTACACACGGTGCATTCAAAAAATGGGAACTTGTAAATTTCGTTGGAAATTCTACTAGGTCAACAATGCAATCTTCTTTGCACACCTCAATGTCTTGAAGAACAATCATTGTTGTTCGGATGGTTCTTTTGCTGGCGATGATAACAAGTGTCCATGCCAAACCGAGCATCATAGAACATTGCCTCAGGCTGCATCTGAATCCACCTTCTCCGCCACCCACGGGTTCACGTTGGGCATACGATTGGACTCGCATAACATGCAAAAACGCGTTTCGTGGCGTTAGCCATTCCCTGCGCATAACAGGAGAATATCCTTTGGGTTAATTCAGTAACCTTTGTAACGTCTTTGAGGACAACCACCAAAAGGTTGAAAGTCACGTCGCAAGCATCTTCATCTTCACATCCTATGATTTTCATAAAATCATGGCTGGTCGCTCTTGTGCCACCATCCGAGAAAGACACTAGATAGTTATTATTAGGTATTAGGATACAGCTAAGCAATTCATCATTCAATGTCTCTCTCTTCTTTGGTCGTTCTTTTTCTTATCATACTTCAAATCGGATTTGTCATACACAGACTTAATCAATTATTGTTTATATATATATATATATATATATATATATATATATATATATATATATATATATATATATTGTAGAATGCTTATATTTAAGCAAGGCTTTTTTTTAAAAAAATTCCATTTAGCCATCCATTGAATCAATGAGCCAATTCGATAACGTGCTTGCTCTTATCTTTAGCAGTAGGTCATTAAGGGTCATGTTCGTTTTTATAGTGGAAAAAAAAAAGTTAAATAAACAGTAAAATAAAGTGAGAAAAGGACTTTGATATTCATCAACAGCCCGTTTAAATTAGTTGTAAAATAACTGGCGTTAAACATGATCGCGTTGAGATGATCATTAACTACAGATTGTTTAAGTTTAATTGAGTTTTGTAGAATGTATTTGTTAACTTTCTAGCTTTTGAAATTTTCAGAATATCAATTGATAAGAGGCTAATCTCTTATAACCTAATTACAAAACCAAAGTAGAAATTTTTTAAACGATGTTTTTTTGACGTATCTTTGTAATATAAATCTTATGGTCAAATTGTACATCATAAAATATTGACATTTTTCAATAGATATTTTTTCATATCATAATTGAATCTTTAATCATATACTTAAGTTATAAAGTTATCTATTAATCACATGTCACACCATGATTAAAGCATATGCTTTTTATAATTGGACAACAAAAATACTATTATATATTTCTTATATAAAAGATGGAAGGTAGTATAATATTTAAATTTCTCAAGCTAGGGAGTGCAAAAGGTATTTTAGTAAACTAAAAATAGTTTTGATGAAAAATTTAAAATTGGGTAATATAAGGTAAATGTCTATCTTGACACAAGAGGAGGAAGTGACTTAATATATGCATTTCTTAAGGGATAATAGTGTAAATGATATTTTGGTAATAATTTTTTTAACGAAAACTACTAATACTTTAGTGAAAATCTTAAAAGTGGAATAAAATTATCATATATCACTTTTTTTTCTTACAGAAATATACTCATTTTTCTACAGGAAAATACTCGCATTTGTTCGAAGAAGGAAGTGTATAGTTTTGAAAGTTTGACCGTGCGTAGCTGATATTGTGATCCAACAAAGTAAATCTTGGAATTAATATGGATATTCTGAATCAAATCTTTCATCCTGATGACATCTCTGTTGTTATTCACACTCTTGTTCCGGCTATGAATTTTGAGAACAAGCTTATTGGGTAGAATCGAATGATGGAATCTACACTGTCAAAAGCGCTTATCATAAGATCATGTCAGATTTGGTCCATCAAGATAACCTGACGGTCAATGGGGATTGGAATTTGTTGTGGCAAAGTTAGCTCCAAGAGTCAAGCTGATGTTATGGAGGGCTACCTTCTAGAAGCAACATGGGGATGCGAGGAGTCCAATGTCCTTTAATTTGCACATTCTGTGAAACAAATGTAGAAACATGTCATATTTTACTGACTTCCCATTGAATTTGGAATGCAGGAAAGAAGCTAAGATGGATCAAAAACTTCTGCAATGCATTGATTTTGTGACAAAAAGGGACATATAGAAGATAGATGCTAGTTTAAAAATGGAACATAGGGTTCCAACAATGTAGGAACTCAAGGTCACAAACAAAACCATCGTGGACCTCGAGGAGGTGGATCAAATTCCTACTCTACTGTCAATGTTGCAAACTCTTCCCATGGTGACAACCAACAAGATATTGGTATATCATCATCATCCAACTCCTCACATGGGATTTCTAAAGAACAACCTCAACAAATTGCTCATGCACTACCCATGATGAATGCAACTGGTAATATGATGCTTATGCAAATGTTGCAGGTTTGTATCCTTTTTGTAATGGTTCAATTAATTTTGTATTCACAAATCCTTGGATCCTGGATAGTGGAGCCACTGATCACATTATTTCTGATTCAACACTTTTTACAAAAACAAAACCATCACCAATATCCCATGTTAATCTACCCACTGGGTCTTCAGCCACAATAAATCCACCGGCATTGTATCATTCAACCCGGACATCGATCACCTTAAACAATGTTTTGTGTGTGCCTTCGTTTCAATTAAATCTGATGTCTGTTAGCAAAGTTATTGCTTCCCCCTAAGTTGTTGTGTCATTTTGTTTCCTAAATTTTGTGTCTTTCAGGACTTGGCTACGGGGAGTATGATTGGCTCGGGTGAATAACGTGATGGTCTTTATCACATGTCATGTCCCTTTTGCAACAAATACCAGGCTCTCATCAAGTTTCTATATCCTCGAATCTGTGGCACATGCGTCTTGGCCATCCTTCACCATCTCGTCTTAAATTAATTTCTCCATTGTTATCTTCTCCTAATGATTTTTTTAATAATAATTGTAATGTTTGTTTTATGGCAAAACAAACTAGAATGCCATTTCCTTTAAGTCATATATCAACCAATGCACCTTTTGAATTATTACAGTGATGTTTGGGGTCCACACAAAATTCCCTCACACACAAGAGCACGTTTCTTTCTTACTGTTGTGGACGATTTTACAAGATGCAAATGGGTATTTCTTATGCAACATAAATCTGAAACTCAGAAGGTCTGATACCAACTCAATAAAAGGATACTGAAGGGTGTATTTTTCTCATTCACAAAGAGAATAATATATATATACACAGTGCATATCTAATCAGTCCTAATTCTAATGCTAAGATAGCATGATCCACAATTATTGGGATTGTATCTTTAGAAAAGGAAAGTAAATATATACAAATCAATTGCAAAGATAGTTTTCAACAGACTCGCGACAAGATCGATATTTCTCCAACTAATAAGCGTGAGCATTATCATCAACTATTGAGGATCAAGCCTCCTATGTGTTCCTTCGAATGCAACATGGACGCAACATTTTTTTGAAGAATCAGACCACATTGCACTACTACAAATAATGGTTTTAACATCGTCAAGTTAACGTCGATTTTGTCAAAAATCAATATTAACAAAAATACGGTAGCATATTCGTAAATAACATGAGTTTGTTAACATCGGTTTTCAAAAAATCGATGTTAACAAACTCGCGTTAACATCCATTTTATCAAAAACTGATATTACTAAAAAGACGTAGAGAAAACTCAGCATCAATTTTTCAAAAACCGATATTGAGTTACTTCGATAACATTAGTTTTAAAAAAATTAATGTTGTGAGATCCTTTATAATCATTGTCTGACACTAAAAACCCCCAAGCCATCTGACTTTGAAACCTCTCACTCTCATCACTCTCACTCGAACGCTTTCGTACTCTCATTTGCAACCTCTCGCGACACTGCAACATTATTGTTGGTGTCACTCACGGCACTGCAACCTCACTATCACTCTCGCGATGCTGCAACCTCACTGTCAGTCACAAAAAGGTTAGTTTTCTTCTCCTTTCTTCGTATTAGTCTCACAGGACGCAACATAAACGAAGTGAAGCCTGGTAACTTATATATATAGTGTTTACAATGTATTTGACGAAATGTGTATGTGTACGTGTGGATGATAGTTTGTATGTGTAAGTGGTTTATGAAGCAATTGATTTTACATATTGATTCCTGGACCACGAAGTAGTTAATGGTTAGGATTGAATGTTGTTGGTCTCTAGATCTCCTTTGCCTTTCAATAACATTTGTTTGTGTATTTGTCTGTATGTCTTTATCTATAATATGTGTTCCACTTATGTATGTTTTCTATCTTGAGTGAGTTGTTACTTTGTAATGCGGAAATTGTCCTTAACTTCTCTTGTATATGAGATGACAAACTCCAATAAAGCATATGATAGTCAATATAATTTGTATATATGTATATGCTTGTTCCAAATGTTGAAAATAAAATATTTTGGTATGATGTGATTCTAAAGGCACCAAATCAGAACTGAAAATAAGAAGAAAAATTATGAAACAACTAATGGTAATTTTATTTCATTGGCAACTTTAATATCAGGGTGCTTTGTTGTTGACTTGAAAATTTTGGAAGATGACCAATGGAGGAAATATAATGAGAGCTGCATTAATTTCGTTCCTCCATTTACTACATTCATATTTCCACCCATGTCAATTACCAAGTACACCATAAAAAATAAAATGAGCCTTAGAATAGCCTTGATGCTTGTAGAAAACACATTAAACTCTATGCTTCATACTCATATGGATGTGTGAGTTCCATTATAGATCTATTGTCTTACAAACTGATAAATTTGCTCTGAAATGAGAAATCCTTGATCTTTTATTTATATATTTAGATATGTTGATGCCTAGATAACATGTATTTATGAGCATCTGATGTGCAAGAAATGTCATTGAGTTTGACAGAACTTAATATATAAATAGTTGAGATATCTCATATTGTTGCAAAAGTTGTTTTGATGATTGTGCTTCACGGTTGGACCAACAACTTGTCAATGAGTTCTAACATTTAATTTTTAATTTGTTCATTAATTTATCATTATTGATATAATTGTTTTTGCTTAAGATATTCAAATATTAATTATTATTTTTAAACAAACAAGTAATATAGAGAGATGGGTCCACTTACTCCAAGGGTATCTCTTTTAGAGTTATTTCTCATCCTCACCATTCATTTTCTTGATACCTACTTATTGTAATAAATAACTAATTTTAACCATTAGATATAAAAAAATGAATGATGAAAATGAGGAGTGATTCTTGAAATAAGTAGATCCATTATATATATATATATATATATATAGAGAGAGAGAGAGAGAGGGGGGGGGTATGTAAATGTTTATTTTAATTCCTAAAATTATAATGATTAATTAACTTAGTTTACATAATTAATAAAATAGTAATGTATTTCCTTTGTTTCAAAATAATTGTCAGCTTAAGATTTTTTCACATGGATTAAGAGCAACAATAAATAAGATAGTTCTTTTTAACAATTTTACCAAAATATTCTTACTTTTTTTTTAAAAAAATGAATTACTTGTAATTGTAGGGTGATTAATGGTGGCTATTGAAAAACTGATAAGCACAATACTCAACAATAATTAGATTTATGTAATGTTGTGTAGGGGTGTTCAAGACCTAACCAACCCTTTTGTAAATCGTTCATCGGTCCAAGAAAAACTCAAAATTTGCTTAACATGAAAATCGCCAAAAAAAATCTAAAAAAATCACATATTTTGACGGTTTGGTTCAGTTTTTGGATCTTGTTAAAAATTTGAACCAAATCGAACTAAACCACATATTATAATTATATTGATTTTATTGAATGTTTAGTATTATATAGCTAGTATTATTTTAAATTTATAATGTTTTATAGTATGTGATTTATAATGTACTTCTTTCTATAATTAGTTTGTAATGTGTGATTTTTCTTTGGATAATTAATAATAAGTCTTAAATAATTTATGACATTTCCTTTACTTTATAATCAAGATGCATATTTTATTTTCATATATTAAAAAATAATGTATCAATATTATTAAAAAAATAGTGTTAAATATTAATAAGTGATGTACAAATTATTATTATTTTACAAAAGAGTTGGTAATATTGTTTTATAATAATGCTAAATAGATTGACAATTTTAAATTATAATAAAGATTAAAAAATTAAAAAAATGTTAAACCAAACCAAACCAAACTTTTTGCTACTCTAGTTTTGAATATAAGAACAAAAGTTTCTTATTTTTTTTCTTAAATATAAGAAAATTTCAATTACCTAGCCTATGCCTTATTTAAGGAAACTATCTCTAAAATATCATTAATTTAATAAGGTCAAAGGCTTATTTTATACTTGACACTCCCTCTAGACTCATCTATAAGCAAAAAAGTAGTTTGATATGTTGAACTTAAATAGAAGTAAATCTAACTAATTTTACCATATTTAATATTATCATTCCTAAAAACATTTTTCATTTAATTCTAATTCTATTTTAAATGACTCTTTTTATTCATCATACCAAGTTTCAATGAAAAATTATTTTTTGGTTCTAAGTCAAAAATCATAGGTGTCCCCCAACCTATTAGATTAGAGACTAATTCAACTAGTTAGCCCAAAGAAATCTTGCATATGGTGAGAATCAAATACAATTTTTCTTGTTAAATAGATCGTTTTCACTTATGTGATTGCAGTGAGTCATACACTAGAATGCATTAATCCTTTGGATTAAAAATAGTTTAAGAAAAATGTTATTTTTTAATTGGAACTCACAATTTTAATAAAAATAACTAATTGCTTAATAAATGTGAAATATGTCTTTTTTTATTCTTATATCTAAGATTTGAGGGAGTAACTATTTAATAATTTATGGAGGTTTAATTTAAAGCAGTCATATAAATACTCTCTTATATTTTTAGACCGGTCAAATATGTCTCTTTTCTATTCATATCTTTTATTTTTGTTTCTTCTAAACCAAACGCCGTATTAATGAACTGGGTAATCAAGGATTTAAAATTTCAGAAATCATTTTATTATTTAATTTTAAAGAGCAGTTTAACTTATCAATACAGTCTCCATCCATTTCAAAGAATAAAGAGCAGTACTCGATTTATATCCGTGAGATTGAACAAGAAAGGGATCTGGATCCTCTCCTTCAAAATTCCTGTACAAGTCTCTCTCCAGCAGTTTTCTGAACCATTGGATACATCTTACGGTTGATAACTAAAGCTAATGAATTCAAACAATATTTTTCTCCTCCAAGCTTATTTCAAAGCAAATGATTTTGTCTCACTGTGGTTTGCAGTGTGATATTACAATGACGATTCTGACTTTCTTAAAGATTTTTAAAAAATATAAATATATTATATAATTTAAATATTTTAAAACTATAACAATATTTTTATATTTGATATATAAAATGAATAATAATAATAATAATAATAACAGTAATTACTAAAGTATATATATATATATATATATATATATATATATATTAATCTTAATAAATAAATAAAAAAAGATTAACAAATAAAGAAAAACACATAATTGATACGTTTATTATTTTTTCTCCTTGTTTAAATTTATCTAAAAAATAAAATGTAAATAATAAGCTAAAAAAAAGTGAAAATTATAAGCTGTATTAATTAGTTTATATTACTAATTATTTATTTATTTAATTAATTTTAAAAAATATACTTTAGTAATTATTAGTGTTCATGTTAAAATGATTTTAATATATTAAATATAAAATTTTCCATTGTAATGATTTTAAAATATTTAACATATAGAATATTTGTTTATATTTTTGTAAAAAAATAACTTAAGAAAGCAACAATCGTCAATTGCTTTTAATAAAAAAAAAATCAAGATGATGTTGTGAGAGAGAAACATTAATTGAATTTATTAGCTTTTATTCTCAATCGAAAGGTAGATCTAATGCGCCACAAAAGTGCTGGAGAAGAGCTGTAGAGGAATTTTGAAGGAGAGGATCCAGACTCACAAGGAAGATTAAGATAAATCGACACGCGGTACTGATATTTTCACTCATGCATCTGCCCTGTCATAAACACCAATGCATATTCATGTCACGCAAAGCCTCTTTCCTTGGCAGAAGCAAAAAGTCTAGGTCTAGCACATATCTTACTACGATTAATGCAGCTGACTACAAATAATTACCATTGTTATAGCTCTATGTTAGTGAGCCCAATAAGACTAGGAATGCATATAATACAGCATGCTTAAGGGACTTGGTGACCAACTTTAACAGGCCCAAAAGAACAATCAACAAACTTATACATTTTAGGAACGGTTAGAATAATTCCTATTAGATTTTGAATTTGTTATTTTGGATAGGACTATGAGATATCATGATTATCCTTTTTTTGTTCCATTCATGTAATTGCAGAGGACCAATAGATGTATTGGACACCCTTAATATATAAATATAGAATTGATGAAATAAAAGGTAGAGAAAATTTTAACACTTTTATTTTAGGAGGTTCCTTGTCCTCGAAGTCAAGGATAAAAATGTGACCCAATCAATTTGGTGCTCACGAAGTATTACCCACATGACTAACAACACTTATGATAAATCTATTGAGTGTCTTGAAAAGTCAGTCAAACTCCTCTCCACCTTACAATTAGACCTTACCTCTAAGGTTGATTCCATCCTTATCTAATTGGTCAACCTCATTATCACACCTTCTCCACCACCTCGCAAACACCACCTGAAACTGTATTTTTAAGATCTTCCAATTTTTCGAAATCAACAATACTCCCGAGCATGGACACCTTTCTGTTGTTTCCTTCTATACGGATGGCCCCTGCTCTCAGCTGGTACCAATGGATGTACCACAACAGTCTCATCACGTCTTGGCAAGCCTTGTTGCAAGAATTAGAATCTTACTTTGCTTCGTCCTTTCACAATGACCCCCGTGGTGCCCTATTCAAACTGACCTAGCGTAGCATAGTGATCGAGTACCTCGTTGATATTGAATGCCTCGCTAATCAAATTGTTGGCCTCCCACATTCCTTTCAATTGCTTCATTTCTAGTCTTCACCCAAGGAATTCTTTATGAAGTCCAAGCACTACAACCAGTCACCTTACCCCAAGTGGTGGCAGTCATTAAGTTTCAGGAAGACAAAATCAAGGATCGTCGATGTGTCACTCGCAATAGACCCTTTGTCAACCCCCCTCTACCACCCACCACCCCAATTGAAAACCCCTATCCTTCACCCCGATTCCCCTGCTCCTTTACTTCTGACGGCACCATGCCTTCAGTATCATCATTTATCACCAGAAGATATAGTAGAACGTGTGAAAAAGACCTTTGTTACAACCATGATGAGAAGTTCAGTCCCAACCATTGTTGTAAGGCTCGTTTTTTCTTACTCATCATCGAGGACGATGCATCCATTTTAGAGGAAGGTTCCTCCCTTGACCTAAGCTCCAAAACACTTCCTAGTATCCCTCCCCAGATTAGCTTTAATGCTCTCTCGGGCCACCCCACCTATGAAGCTCTTCATTTGGAAGACTTCATAAACCAACATCATGTTACTATTCTAATTGATGGAGGGAGTACCTATAACTTTCTTGAGACCCATGTAGCTAAGTTTTTAGGCCTATTTTCACAGCCTACTACGGTCCTACGCGTTATGGTGGGAAATGACACCATTATTAATTGTCTTAACATTTGTCCTACTGTTCCCCTCATAATCCAAGGCCACAAATTTGTTATGGACCTTCGTGTACTCCCTATTAGTGGAGCAGACGTGGTTCTAGGCGTGTAATGACTTAAGGAGCTTGGCCCAATTATGATAGACTACAAGACACTCACTATGTCTTTTATTCAGGATGGCACCCCCGTTGAAATCCGTTCACACCCCCTCCCTACCTTTGGACATTTCAGCTCAACAAGTAAAGCGCATGGTCTAAACTCTTGCCGCATCGGCCTTTTTCCACATCCAAATCCTCCCATCATCCTTAGACTTCGTTCACTCAGAAATTCCCCTCCACCCCAACTTTCACTTCTCCTCCATCGTGTGTTGATTTCACCACCTCTTCATCCCTCCCAGGGGCCTTCCCCCAAACCACCCCACAAACCATCAAATCCACCTTCACCCCAATCCCTTATTCATCCACTATCTATTTTTGCAATCTAAATGGGATAATGACACTTCTCCTCCCACTCGTTGGGTTCTGGTTCAATGGTTAGGACTTTCTCTTGAAGATTCCTCTGGGGAACGATGGGATGACCTTTCTCAAACTTTTCACTTGATAAGGTGATTCTTCGCGGAGATGGTAGTGTTAGTGAGTCCAATAACACTAGGAATGGAGACAATAATACAACAGGCCTAAGGGACTTGAAGACCAACTTCAACGGGTCCAAGAGAGAATAATCAACAAACATGTGTGTATGAGAGAATAGAAGCCACTAGAATAATTCCTATTAAATTTTGAGTTTGTTATTTTGGATGAAACTATGAACTATCATGATTGTCCTTTTCTGTTATTCATTTCTTGTATTTGCAGAGCAACAATAAATGTATTGGACACCCTTGTCATATAAACACATAATTGATGAACTAAAAGTCAGAAAATTTCAGCACTTTTTTTCCAGGAGGTTCTTCTCCTCGAAATCAAGAATAATAGTGTGATTCTTTGAGTCTACATAGTACATTCTTTGAGCGTGTGTTTACTCCCCGGCTTTAATTGTGAGTTATTACTACTCACTACCATATCTGTACCAAAAAAATTAAGTGTGTTACTTGTAGTAGCACACGTTAAAATAAATGCATATGCTTCGCATTATGGTGAGCCTTTTCTTAGCACACGTTAAATTATAAAGTTTTATATATGTGGATAGGTAAAGACATAATTTCGACTGATTTTATTTAATTCTGCGTCGGAATACGATGGTTGGATTCGTACTATTTTAATTAATTTTATTGGTTTGTCTTAATACCTTGCTCGGTTGTATGTTTCCAGTTGACAGCCTAAACATGGCATGCATAATGGAACAGAAAAATGAAAACATTGATCCCAGCAAGGTGGGGCCCAGAGTCCGAACCTCGAGGCTTCGGATACTGAAGCTGGAGACAATAGGAGCCGTTGATGGACCTTGGTTACCCTAAACGAGGTTCTTTGTTGAAAAATTCCCCTACAAAGATTCTTCTTAATTTAATTAAATAAATAAAAAGAGAGAAAGTCCTATCCTATATAATACGATGAAGAATTAATGGTTAAGTAACATCTTATGCTATATAATATTATTAAGTTGTCGGTCTCAATGATATGAAATTTGATTATTTTAAAAAAATATTAAATTTGAGTTTTATAAATAAAAAAAATTCATTAAAAATAAATAATTAATTTTTTTAATAGAAATTAATAATGAATAAAATGGATAAATATCACCAAGTCATAATAGTAATAAAATAAAATATTATGTAACATGAGATTGATACCTATGAAGTACCGACACAGACACACGTGAACATTTGAAAGGTCTAAAATATAGAACATAATACATGTGTCGTGTCGGTGTCGAACATTGACACAGATGCGTGTCGGATACCGAACACAACAAGAAACTGAGATGTCCATGCTTCATACATTACTAGTAATGTGGGTATAAACAGGACATTCCTGTGGCAATGTGAAAGGAGCGAGGTCCCATTGGTCCAAAAAAACACACACGATAATGGATCATGCCCGAAAGGGGGGTTTTATGGGGAGATCATGGTGATGGACATGGAGAAACAGGCCTGAGTTTGACATTAACATGGGACAACCTGTTGTTGCTCCACGAAATCATTTAACTAATTGATACTCTTTCTACTTTTTTGTTTTTTTACTCCTTCCATGTAATTTCCTCTCCCCTACTCATTCATTCCCCTGCACCACTGGTCTCCACCCAAACAAATAATTAGCCATCACCATTATAAAAAAATCTGGATCATTAACCCAACACACCATGCATATATTATTTATTTTATGCTACACTTTTCTATTAGATGATTATGCTATTTGTAATGATTTAAAATCAAAATATTAAATAAAAAATTTAATATCCTAAGAATCCAAAATATATAATTAAATATATTTTTAGCTTTTATAGATATAATTAGATTTGATTTTGACTTGCTAAAATTTTTATTAGTTTGATGTGTATTTAAACATATCACGTTAGTATAAAATGATATGTGATATGGTATATTTAAATACATGTGATATTATCAATAAATATTAATAAAGATCTTTTGAAAATTTTAAGTAATAACTAAAACTATTAATTTTCTTTTCAAAGAATAAAAATAAATTTAGTTATATCCACAGTATCTAAAACGAGAGTCATTCATGAGTTGGATAAGGATTGCTTCGAGTTTCAGGAAAAATTAAATTGTAACCCATCATATTTATCTGGGTTGGGTTACTTCAGATTTTGAAACTTTTCTAATATAAAGGAAAATATTTTCTATTTTTAATAATGATTTATTTATTTTATTTAATATTTAATTTTTCCTATAATTATTACTTTGCATATCTTATTAGTTTCTTTACATAAAATGAGATAACAACTATTACAAAATAAACATGACCACATTAAGACACTCAATAAAACTAAATAAAATCATAAAAAAAAAAGAATGAAATCGATAAAAGAGAAAGAAAAATCTAAGAACTAAAGTGTATTATTTCCTTTAGCTCACATGTTCCTCACTTTTACTTTCTTAAAAAACGTCTGTTTGAGTTAAAAAATACATGTTTATATAAATTATTTTTAGTCACAATTAAGTAATTTTTTTAGTATATTAGAACAATAGCCTCCGGTGAGTCTAACGCTAATATTTTAACCATGTGCTTTTGGGTTGTTTTCACACAAGACATTAATGTCCTCTGATTATTAAGTAGAATTGTTTGTGGATTAGATTAAATTCATCCAATCTAATCAATTTAATTTTGTTAATTTAACCTTCAATCAATTTAGTTTAAATTTTTAGTCGGATTCGATCCAATTTAAAATAGTTTAGATTAGATTAATTTTCGATCTTATTCCTACTTTTAATTTTTTTAGATAATATTAAATAAAAAATAAAATATATAATAAAAAATAATTTAAATATCAAATATTTTATTCATATGTCATTATATAATTAGTAATAAAATATTTACACGTCTTAACTAAAATAATTAGTATAAATATTTTTAATTAGATATATTTTTCAAAAATAGATATAAGTTATACAATGATTTTATACATATGTGATCTTTACTTAAAAAATATCATTTTAATTAGATACTTTTGTAGTAACTAAAAAGGGAATTTTATTATATGCTTCTAAATAAACCAGGCAAGTATTTTCATAATTAGGTTAAAAATAAATAAACAATTAGATACATTTTAGTTAATCTGATTTTTCACATTTAAATATATATATATATATATATATATATATATATATATATATATATATTTCTTAGAATGTAACTTGCATCTAATTTAATCTTAAAAATTAGTTAAGAAATAAAAACTATTTTTCAATTATAACAATTATAAAGTCTAATATAATTATATTATTAGTCCATATACAACTTGTATTATTTTCGACTATTCTGAAAAGAACATGTAGGAAAGCGGAAAAACAAAGACCATAAGTTAAGAAGGAAAAACACCAGGTCAAAAGGACAACACGTGGAACTGTGGAAGAGACAAGTAATTAATAGATAGATGGGAATAATAAGAAGGAAAGACTGCGACTCATGAGAGAAAAAGACTATTATTATTTTTCCCCCCAAACAAATCCAAAAAAAGTAGTAATTAATTATATAAAATAAAAATAAAAAGGCGAGAAGCGAGAGTAAGGTCAGGTTCAGCTTCACAGTTTCACACCAAAAAAAGGTGAATGTGAACACTGAACAACAAAGATGGGTGCCGTGACCTCTTCAATGGCGGCCAAGCTGGCGTTCTTCCCTCCTTCGCCGCCGTCCTACAAGGTGCTGAAGGAGGAGGCCACGGGGCTGCTGCTGATGGACCCGTTCCCGCACCGCGAGAACGTTGAGGTCCTGAGGTTCCCGAACCGCCGCGGTACGGAGATCGTGGCCATTTACGTGCGGCACCCCATGGCCAAATCCACCCTGCTCTACTCGCACGGTAACGCCGCCGACATTGGCCAGATGTACGAGCTCTTCGTCGAGCTCAGCATCCACCTCCGCATCAATCTCATGGGGTATGTATTTATCTATGTTGTTAAATAACTCTTGTTTCTTACTTCAGTTTTTGCTTCTGTGTTTGTGATTCTTGATTCGGGTCTGGGATGGATGGTGGTGATGTTGATGGTCAAAGATGATGTGTTGAATTTTATTTGGGGCTGTGATGATTTCTGGTTTGTGTGGACCTGGTTCCCTAGTGGACTAAATTTGTGTGGTGTGTGTGTGTATTTTATGTGGGATTATATTATAATTTGTACAGATCAGCTGAATTTGGGAGGGAGTGTGGTATTCAATCGTTTTCAATTTTGTTGAATGACCAATGGGTGTTGTTGGGTTTGGTGGCTACTTTCTTGCAACGTGACGAACGAACCAAGAATCAAATCCCTGCTGGGAGATGTGCATACATTTAGTGTCTCGAACAAGATTGTCTCAAGGAGGATATTTGTGGAAATTAAAAAAATAAAATTATGTCGGATAGATTGGATGATTGTGAAGTTCGAATTTAGAATTTAGCTGGTCTTTTTGTATTTTTGTTCTCACTCTTGGATATGTGTTTGTTTACCTTCCAACAGAATTTTGGGTGGGCATGAGTGGAAAAAGAGAAGAAAGTTAATATGAAGTTGGTAATAGAGGCTTAACTTGTTGAAGAAATTGATGTGCGACATCAATTTATGCTCAATGGAATTTTTTCTTGTTTGGGTTCTGTGGGAAGTACCCGCAGTTTTGGGTCTGTGGTGTGAATAAAGCTTATGTTTTAGCTCTAATACTAGTGAATCTCTCTTGCTGTTATATGTGACGCTGAAAATGGTTGATATGGTTGGATTGTTGGTTTCTAAACTTCCCAAAGCGCCGCAACAAGTGCTGGAGTTCAATTCTACATGGTGTGATTGTTTACTAACAATCCAGAGATTACAGCAACACCTTAATGCCCAATAACTGATGAAATTGTTAACTGTGGTGAACTAATTCAGTAATGATAACAAAGGAAGTTCATGATCGATTTGCCTTGACATACTAATGCTGTACCCTCCAAACAATGGAGATGATAATGCATTATGTTCACTTCCTTCCCCCCCCCCCCCCCCCCCCCCCCCTTAATTTCAGTCTCTTGGATGTTGCTTTTATGTTGTAAAAGAAACGTTTGCATAAGAAATGTTTTGTTGAGGCATAAATACGGTCACATGACCAGCAATCATGTTTGAGACTGTACTTTATAGACCCTCACCTGATAGAATTAATCTAAAGAAAAGCCCCCAATAAAGAAAATGATAAAAGGTACTTGAAGTACTATATCTGCTTATCATTTGTAAAATTATATGTTACTAATGTTTTCAAGCATCTTGTATCAATGTATGCAGATATGATTACTCTGGCTATGGACAGTCATCAGGGAAGGTAACTACTCTAAGCACTTCTTTCTGGTTTCTTTAATTCTTTTGTTCTCAGCAGGAAGAAGCCTGCCTCATGAGAAAACTAATCTGGATATTTTTCACAGCCAAGTGAGCATAATACCTATGCTGACATTGAAGCTGTATATAAGTATCTGGAAGAGAACTATGGTGCTAAGCAGGAAGACATCATCCTTTATGGTCAATCTGTTGGAAGTGGCCCTACTTTGGATCTTGCTTCTCGTTTACCCCGTCTAAGGGCTGTTGTTCTCCACAGTCCTATACTATCAGGGCTGAGAGTCATGTACCCTGTGAAACGGACATACTGGTTTGACATTTATAAGGTTAAATTTTTTATTTCCTGTTTGCTTGATGTCATTTGATTTGAAAATTATGTAAGTGGTGTGTATCTGAACTTAGTTCCATTTTATTGTTTTGCAGAACGTTGATAAAATTCCATTGGTGAAGTGTCCAGTGCTAGTAATTCATGTAAGTATTATTGTGTTGGATTGCCCACTTACTATTTTTGTCATCATGATTTCAGTAGTTACTATATGCCTTTGACTGGTATCCAGTTAAGAACTACTGTAATGGTTGTAGCCCTTAAAATAAGACAGTGCTTAGTGTGCTAGCTTGGTGTTCCAAGTAACAAATAGAATCTCTTTTAATACAAACAACTTGCATGCTACTATTTAGTATCTGCCTTTTCTTGCTGACATTTGTGATGAAAATCATGAAATGGGTTGATTATATCAAATTTGAAGAGAAAACCATTTTTCATCAAACGAACTTGTTTACACAAGAAGTGAAAATTTGTTCATTGTGGCTGATTTTACTGCACCAAATTTGAAGAGAAATCAGCCTTTGTTGCTGATATAAACTTAGCAAACCCTAAACATGAAAATTGTGTTCTTGTGAATATGGCAACTTGGCGAACATTGCTTTTCTGTAGTCATTGTTTTGGGTACAAAGCATTTCATGTCACTTTACTAAATCTAACATCATTCCCATACTCTCTTCAGGGAACTGCTGACGAGGTTGTTGATTGCTCTCATGGCAAGCAGTTGTGGGAGCTATGTCAACAGAAATATGAACCTTTGTGGCTCAAAGGAGGAAATCACTGTAATTTAGAACTCTATCCCGAATACCTTCGACATCTCAGAAAATTCATATCCTCGGTAGAAAAGCCGCCATCACAAAGAGTGAGTTTCAGGAGAAGCATAGACAGAGTTGAACAATCTAGAGGAAGTACTGATTGCTTTGAAACACCGAGGAAGAGTACTGATCAGAGGGACAAACCAAGGAAAAGTACTGATAGGACAGATAAACTAAAATTTCATGAATTCAAATTTAACAATACGGAAAAGTTAGAGAAGATAAGAGTGCAATTTGATCAGATGGAGAGGTCACGAAGAAGCGTCGAGTACAATGATAAATCAAGAAGCATTGAGTTCCAAGATAAATCCAGGAGAAGTGTTGATGTTCAGTTTGAGAGGCCACGGAAGAGCATTGATTGGCTGGATAGAATTCGAGCTAGCTGAACCTCTTGAAGTATAAGTAATATTGGCACTGGGTTTGCTACATGGGAGGAAAAGGTACAAAGATACAGACACAGTTACTTACACCGGGGTTTTAACTTATGGTTTGCAGAATGCATATTACTCGTGCAGTTTCATACTTTCGTTGAAATGTTCATGTAGATTTGGATATGTTGGGACTTGGGATTTGATATCCTTAGGTTTTTCTGTTATTATTATTTGCAATTGAAGCGACTCTAACCTTGTTTTAGTCCTGAGAAAGAAAATGAACATCATGTCAAAGGTGGCTGTTGCTATAATTTATAAAAATTCAAATGGATTGAATATCCTTATTGATTTTGCCTTCACTTTTCTTATCGTAATTCTTTCCTCAAAGATTTTATTACTTGTTTACAGTGTTTCAGTTAGCTTAATTTTTCCAAATCAGCAAATATGCATGAGTTTTGCCATTACTTTTGTTGCCAAAAAGGAAATTATAAGAGAAGAATTCATTGACGAAGTCATAAAAGTTTATGTTGTCGTATTGTAATTATTTAGATTCATTAGAAGTGAGGTGAAATGCAAGCATACCCTTTCAACTTTTGACTGATTTGGAAATAGACACCTTTTACTGTGAAATCTTCTTTAACTAATGAACCCTTAAGACTAGGGGTGTTCATGCCTAGGTTTGTTTCGATTATTCATTAAAAAATCAGTTGAATCAAACTTATACAATGTATTAAAAAATCAGTTGAATCAACCTTATAAAATGTATCTGATTCGGTTTTCATAATTCGAATCAAATTAAATCAATATTTTACGATTTGGTGATTTGATTTTTATGATTTTTACTAAAATATTATTTCATTAAAATTTATATATTTTTTTTATCTTTTAAATTAAATTACATTAAAAAAAAGTGCTAATAACAATCTATGAAATTTATTAATATATTGAATCTTCTATAATAAAAATCTGTCAAATTTTTATCCATTTTAAACTATACATATTTTAAAAAAGTCATCTAAAAAAAGAAATAATATATATTATATAAGTTTCATTTACATAACACTACAAAATCCTGAGAAACTTAGATATACACACAAAATATATAACACTAACATAATATAAGTGTTATAGTTTAGTTTGATTTTAAAAATACAAACTGAAATCTGAACCAAACCGATCAATTTGAGAAAAAAATATTCAAATAAATTTAAAAAGATTCCATTTGATTCAATTTTGATTTTTTTTAGTGATTTTTAATTTTTATTTTAAATCAATTTGGATGACTTGGATTTGAAGACTCTACTTTCAACTTAGTTATTTTTTACAAACTAATAAATAGATTCTTCCAACTAATATTTTTCTGACAAGCACTTTACCCTATTCTATATTTTTAAAATCATTTTTCATTTATTTAAATTAACATTTCATTTTCATACATACATATATAAATATTTAAATGAATAAAACTAAAAAAATCCAGAATTGATCTGCGTGACTGCGAGATGGTTTTCGCTTTTTGACCTAAACTAATGCACATTGAGAAAAAAGAATACCTAAATAATACAGTTTAGAAACATTGATTTTGACAGCAGCGCATGAAGCTGACATTTTTATTTGTTTTTTAATACTGCACATTTTTGCTAGTCCAACAAGTTTGATTAATTTTTGCAATTTTTTTTATTTCATTTGTAAACTGCGCTCTTACTAAAGTGAATTGTACTCTTACTAATTACTCAAATCTTGTTTCACTTGACACTGTTTGGAGGTACTCTTTACTAATACTCTTATCTAATCTTGTTTCACTTATTACATAAAATTTAATTTTTGATGATTTTGATTTATAAAGTTAAGTGTAATAAAAGTAAGTTTAAAACAAAATTATTATTTTAAAAACTTTATAATAAAACTTAAGATAATTCTTGACCTAATGTATAACTAATAACTAAACGGCTAAAATGCACAATTTCTTTTCTTTGATAATAAAATAACGTTTGATTCTATAAAATGAACGACTTAAAAATGAGTTAAAATAAAATAATTCATACTCATCAAAAGTTTAGATTGAAAGTAGGTCTATGATAAATTAATATTTATTGGACTTCTTAAAGACATTTTTAGCACAAGTTCTACAATAATAGTGAACAATAAGAATCCATTCATGTGAAGAGAAAGAGGATAAAAAATGAGTGAAATAAATAATAATATAAAATCTAATCCATACTTTTACATTCTACTTTTTTTTTAAAGACAAATGATTTATTAATAACACTTAATTTAACATAAGTGGTGTCCACCCAAGCCAAACACCTTACAACAGATTATGCATAAATTATATTCTACTTTAATTTAAATTTTGATCTTAATTCACTTTTATTTCATTTCTTTTCACTCTATTGAATAGATCCTAATAGTTCTACAATAGATCAATAATCCAAATATATATTAAATATTTCGATGGTCAATTACTTGATGAAACCTATATTTCCCTCCTAATTGAAGGAGGCATTTTTGGTTCTGTGTCCGGGCAGTCACAAGTGTATGTTCTGCTCTAGGAATATAAATTTTATGCAGAAAAGATACTGCTAGCTGTTAGGTTACCGTGGAGATGCAATTTGGCTATAGTCTATGACCAATTTCTCTTTCGTAATGTTTGGCTTGGTGTGGCCACACCTTGTTGTCCAATCAATTGCATCTTTATTAATAAAATTGTTTTGCTTAAAAAAAATTGGTTATGGATGGTATTATGATAATTTCCTGCCTTTGTATTCTCAATACATGTGCGATTTAAGTCTAGGGCACTTTCAACTTATAGCATGTCGATTGCTTGAAATTAGAAATATATGCTTTAAGAATAGGTATGTTCTGTTTTTACCCTGTGCCACGAATTGGATTATGATCGATTCAGAATGCTTCTGTAAATTTCCTTTGGTAAAATTGCAGCCCTATTTGTCTACTTTGCAACCTAATTGGTTTCACTTTATTTCCATTTGTCTGTGATTTTTAATAGATTTTAAGGTGAAGCATGTTCTATGAATAGAGAATCTCTATAGATTTGGGTTTGTTTGGAGGATGCCATGTTTTGTGAGTCTGCATGTATGTATGCCCTGTACTTTTATATGAGAATGGATGCTCTAAGGAAATTCAGAAAGCTGGAATTACTTCATTTGCATGAGTAGAGAATAATTAGGAAATTGTGAAGATGTGGTTGTAATGAACATAATTTTCTGGAAATGGTTTTAACTGTGTTAAAGAACTTTGATGCTGAGGCATCTATGATGGTTGAGAAAGCTTGGGAGAAGTCTCATGAATTTCTTGATGTCTTTGAAACCCCCCTTAAAACCTTGGTTTACATGATAAGTCTTCCATTTTACTATTTTCCCCACCCATGAGACTTGTTAGTTGGAAAACAAGTTTTATATATAATACACACATATATAAAGGGTATGTGTGTATTATATATATGCATCTATGTGCTATCTCTCCTGCCTTTTTCTCTCACTTTATCACAACCTCACTCCCTTTGTTTGTCTCTTACTTGTCTTGTGTAAAAGTATAGGAACTAGCAAAGACTCGTAAGGTCAGGTGGAGACAAAGGATGTTAGTCTCAACCATTGAAGATTGCTTACTTGTTAAGCCATTTGAAGTGTTGCTACTAGGGTTGACCCATCCAACCTTTCTTTTGCAAATTCATACCCTAAATAATTGCCCTCTTGTGATAATAAATAATGAGCCCGTGAGAAATCACTATAATACGATGTTTAGCTTTAAATTCCTGATTCTTCCATGCATCATTATAAATCAATTACTTACTGGAACATTATGTATGTTGTTTAGACCAAGGCATTTTGCTTGCCAATCTTGTTTTGTTTATCGTTCATATCCTCATCATTTACTTGGTTCTTGATCAAACGGAACATGAACATTGTACTCCCTTTATCATATTATAATTATCTTCATCGGTTGTTTCATATCGACAAAAAACAATAAATAAATAAAAAAGAATAACAATTTTATAAAATTAATCTTATCATTAATTTATTTTTTATTTTTGTGATTTATATCATTAATATTATAAGATATACAAGAGAGAAAAAATAATTAATGTTATATTAAAGGCAAAATTACATATTTGATCCCCTTAATTGTCTCTAATTTTAAATTTGGTCTCCCTTTAAAATTATTCACGCATTTAGTCCTTCTTTTATATTCAATCACGCAATTTTGGTCTCCCAGTCCAGATTTGTACGTTGACGGTTAGCAACTTACGTTGACTGACACGTGTCAACTTCTGAGAAGTCCATCAAAGGGTGCATGACTTTTAACTGAGTATGGTAAATTTTATTTTACAATAACCCTAAAACCTAATCAAAATACCTCAAAGCCTTATATCGCGAAATTCCTAAAATGTTCTGTGACTAATGTCAACCACTAAGCTTATGGATTCTTCGAGGTAACCTCAAAGTTGTCACATGATTCCGCAGCCAATCACAACCCCTTAAGCTTCTTGCTTGTTCGTCATCGCTGGTTCATTTGTTCGAGACAAATCGTTAACCTTCTTGGTTGTGGAAATCCCATACTCGTAAGCTTTTTGCCTCGTCATTGTCGCCTGGTTGGTTTTTTGAAGCAAGGGTGTCATCCTGTTTGGGTGTCAGAGGTGGTGGTTGAAAAACATGGTCGTCGCCAGAAGCACGTTGTCGCAGCGTCGTTCCCATGGAAAGGAGTTCCTCGTCGTACACCTCGAAGCCCCAAAGTCGCGTGATGTGTTTGTGTAATGTAGAGGTTTCATTAGTGACATCGTGGACTGAGAATAATCCAGGGAGACATTTTTATGGTTGTGGTCTATATAAGGTAAGGAATAATGTATATCATGGGTTATGTTATAGTTTATTTGTTGATTGTTTTTGTTTATTTTGGGCATGTAGGTTACAAGTAGGAAAATGTGTAATTATTTTGAGTGCCACAATCCAGTTGTGAACAGTCGTCAGAAGAGGATCATTGTAGCATTGATGAAGAAGGTTGATGAATTGAACTTGAGGGAAAAGGATTTGCAAACCAAGATCAGTGACATGAAGATGAAGAGAAAATTTTTATGGATTAGATTGGTTTTTTCTTAGGTATGTGTTTGCTTGCTGGTGTTTTTATTATGTTGCTGGGGAATGTACCTTGTTATTTGGAATTACCTTGTTTGCAAGCAAATTTTGGCTGGGGCTTTAAAGAAAAATTAAGTTATCCACCTGGATTAAGTCATTATGGACAACTTAGGGGAGACTATGTGCAGTTGGCCCATTATTTATTGGGCCCAACCTCTCCTCATAAGATGAGTCTACTTGTAGCACCTCCCACTTTTCTGCCATAAGTTCTTTTGATGTGCTTACCTCTATATCTCGGTAAACCTATTGCACTAGAAGGATTATGCTGTTAGAGTTAAGCCCATCTACCTCCCCAGGCCCAATTCGGTTCGCAATGGCTATATCTTTACCTAAATTGCATTTTGAATTTCTTGTCTCCCTATTCTTTGCTATAGGTATGTGATAGTACATATCTAGCCCTCTTTCCATGTTAGTGAAGGAGCTTTGTAGGTCTGCTGCCCTAATCACCTATTTTCCTTTCTCCTTATCCCTAAACTTCCTTGATTTATGAATCCCTATTTGGTCAGACCTTTCTGCCCTAACCTGAACCCCCTCCAAACAACCTTTTGCAACCTAGAGATGTGTTTCCTCTATCTTGCATCACATCAACTCCTATGCATTCTTTCTCAACCCCCTAAATTAGGTCACCACCATCAGCCTTCTCCTACAGCCATCCCATTTGAATTTCACCACCATCGGAAAACAATTCTAATTTATCTAACACCTCCCAGTCCGCCATTGAAGAAATGTGTGAAGCTTTGTCTTTGATCCTCCTATGGTGGCAACCCATATTTTCATCCACAGTTCACCCTTCCTTTACAAATCTTACCACCATAATCTCCTCATTGATATGAACTCTCTCGCAAAATAAGATGTCTTGGAAGATTGACACTTCTACCAATACTCTTGTGTGCGTTGTTTTCAATAGAGCTATACTCTCCTCGTCTATTATAACAAGTTTCCAAAAAGAACTCACCAGCTTGGCTAAGCATGTCTTATTGTAGAAATGTAGGGATAAACCATAGCATCTTAGCCACACCAGTCTGCTTCCCCATCATAGTTTTAGAGACCATGGCTCATAAGATTCAAAAATTGTTGACAACCATTCATCCTCCCCTTCAAAGATGTCTTTAAGATTGTCTTCATATTCATTGGCCAACAGAACCAAGTTCTCTCCTAAATACTTGATAGATATTGTAGTAAATCCCTCTGTTAAAAAGGCCTCTTGTATGTCCATAAACTAGGTTGGATCCTTGACTTTTGTTGTCATGCACTTCTTCAGCCAATGTAAATTAGTTTCCTCCACTACAAGATCCCTTCCATGCCATGACCTCACCATCTGTCCTCCAACTTCTTTCTTCTGCCAAACTCGATTGGGTGGTTTGACAACATAGGCAAACGACACTTCGGGTTTTGTCCACGCTTGCTGAGCACCATGAGTTGTGTCCCTTCTTGGTTCCAACTCCGCTCTCCCTAGTTGATTTTGTGTCGCCTCTTCTCATGGTATATGCATTTGTATCCCAAGTATTCTTCTACATTGTCTTGACAAGTTCGCATGAATCTTCAAGTTGCCAAGAAGGATGTTGTTTAACTCACTCTCAAGTTGCGATGGCTTGTCAACGTTAATGAACTAGCATTTATTGGGAATGATCACGTGATACATATAAACCCACGAGCAAAACAAAATGTGAAAATATGCCCATAGTTTTGCCCAATTATGTCATTTCATGGACACACATGAGCCATTTCAAGTTTTATTGACTTGCGGACATTTGAAAATGTGAAAGACAACAAGGACCTTGAGGCAAAGCTTGTACATTGTAACAAGTGAGGTAGAAAGTGGGAAATCTCTTTCAGGTGGTAGTAAAATAAATAAATAAATAAAAAAGTTAGAAAAATTATAAAAGAAGAAAAAAAAATCTTTTGAGGAGGCACGCTACCAATAACATCGCTTAATCTATAACTATATATAAAGAGAATAAGATGTTTTGATGTACAATTTGAATATCTATTTTATCCCTATAACTATATTCATAAGTTATTATTTTATTTCTATAACTATCTTTACAAACCATCCGTTAACTTTTATTATTTTTCTTTTTATTTAAAAAATGAAAAAAAGGCACATAGTGCTTGTTTTCTCCTAGTAATTATAAAAAGAATAATTTCATTTGATATCATCTCTCTTTTAAACATATTTAATCCTCAATTATTATAAATCATTACAATATTTTATTTTAATTTCTAACAATATTTATGTTTTAAAACAAGTTGCACTTAATTACATATGGATAACTTTTAAATCCTGCCGTAGAATGTCTTTTTTGCCCTAGTGAAAAATAATGAAGATATCAAAATTACCAAATTAGCTAATACTTCATCCAAAAGCCAACATAATAAACGCTAATTTTAGAAAAAATTGGTGGTGCCCGATGCATTACGCTACTGTAATCCTTTGCAACAAGCAAGGACGTCATGCCAGAGTCTGGAGTCAAATGATAACTACTGAACAATACACAAATAAAAAAAAAAAAGTTTTTTCACATTGCTTTTGCCGAATGGAACCTTTGCCAAATTGAAATAACAAACTCTAGGCCTTTCCCAAATTAACTCACCAACTTCTGATCATAATTCTAGATTCTTAACAATTAACCATTTTCTCCTAAATAAAACATACAAACTTATCTTATGAAATTAGATTTATGCACGATCGATTAAAGTAAGTTACGAAAAAAAGAAGGGGGTATAAAGATTAATAAGCTTAAGAATGAGTCGTATATGTTACTCATAAACCACAGTATTAAATGTTCAATAAGTGACATCAGTTTTTGTTTTCACTTGCATTTTACGTTTGATAACCACAAACGCGTTAGTTAGAACACTAGATCAGAAGTTAGAAGTGTACAAGTTTGGCCCTATTCAGTATGCAGAAGTAGATTAGCACCACACACAACACTCTTATACCTTTCAGTACAATTTCACACTTTTTTTCCAAACCTTTCAAAAAGTGGTCGAGTCGGTAATACAAAGATAAAATCAGTTATCATAGTGCTTTTACAGTTTCCACTTTTCAGAATGTTTTCACTCCACTTGCAACACAACATGGTGTCTCAAAACTGGACGTAACCATGTTCCTCACTCTCCTCCACTCCACCACCTCAACTCCTTAATCTCTGATAGCGTGATCAGCATGCAAGAGAAAGATGATCCTTGAAGCATACAATAACAACAGATAGCATGCACGACACAAAAATTATGTGTCACAGCTTCTGGGTCGGCACCTAACTGACAATTCTATATATAAAAGATATATATACAAAAGAAAATTTCTCGAGTTTCCTTCTTAATTTCTTTCACTTATTGAATCCTTTTGCTTCCATACTTGAGCAACACAAGCACACATCCTATCTCTTGACAATTCTCTGAGTGCCATAGTTTGGCATCTTAATCATTGCACATTGTTGATGCCCATAAGGAACGTGTAACTTCCTCATTTATTTTTCTATTGTTTTCTTTCACTTATTGGCTTTCATTTCCCTATATAAAGCCTCCATTGCTCCCTTCTCTCCCCATCTTCCCTTGTTTTGATTCCTAATACAAACATGGCAATGAAGAAGCTCTTGTGGGTTGTCCTGTCTCTGTCTTTGGTTCTTGGAGTGGCCAATAGCTTTGATTTTCACGACAAGGATTTGGCGTCCGAGGAAAGCTTTTGGGACTTGTACGAGAGATGGAGGAGTCACCACACGGTTTCGCGAAGCCTCGGTGACAAGCACAAGCGGTTTAACGTGTTTAAAGCAAATGTGATGCATGTCCATAACACTAACAAGATGGATAAGCCTTACAAGCTGAAACTAAACAAGTTTGCTGACATGACCAACCATGAATTTAGGAGTACCTATGCTGGCTCAAAGGTTAATCACCACAGAATGTTCCAAGGCACGCCACGTGGGAACGGGACCTTCATGTATGAGAAGGTTGGTAGTGTTCCTCCTTCTGTGGATTGGAGGAAGAATGGTGCTGTCACTGGTGTAAAAGATCAAGGCCAATGTGGTAAGCTAAATGATCACTAGTCCCTAATCATGGAGCTCAACCTAGGTCCTATTATCTCTTTATCTATGATTTTTTCCACTTTCGGGTGAATAATATCTGATAATTTAGTCTTTAATTAATCGAGTTTATTGGCATTGTATGATCTATGTAGTTGATTTCACCTAATGGGATAAAACTGTTGCTGAGTAAAACACTATAAGGTGGATTTGGTGTGGTCATATTGATATAGGCTATAGCTTCTAATAAAATTGTTGTTTGTCTTTAAGCCTCAGTTTATGCAAATTATATTGTCATTACTCATTAATGTCTCGTGCAGGTAGTTGTTGGGCGTTTTCAACTGTTGTAGCTGTTGAAGGCATTAACCAAATCAAGACAAATAAGCTAGTCTCCTTGTCTGAACAAGAGCTGGTGGACTGTGACACCAAAAAAAATGCAGGATGCAATGGTGGGTTAATGGAATCTGCTTTTGAGTTCATCAAGCAGAAGGGAGGCATAACAACAGAAAGCAATTACCCTTACACAGCACAAGATGGAACCTGCGATGCATCAAAGGTAAATGTTAAGCTGAACTTTTTAATAAAACAGTATAATTAACTGGTAACTTGAGGAGCTTAAAATGCACAAATCATTATCGTTGCAGGCAAATGACCTAGCTGTATCAATTGATGGCCATGAGAATGTCCCTGCTAACGACGAAAATGCATTGCTCAAAGCTGTTGCCAACCAACCTGTCTCTGTAGCCATAGATGCTGGGGGATCTGATTTTCAATTCTACTCTGAGGTAAATATTCAATTTAAATTTTTTTAAAAGTTGTTAGAAGAAAAGCATTATTTACCACTGAACATGTTTCTCAGTTCCCTGTACAAAAAAGTGGCAATAACTAGAATGCTAATTTGACTATTTGCTGTCAACATTGAAGCAAAAAAGTATCTTAATTTTATATACCAATCATTGCAGGGAGTATTTACTGGTGATTGTAGCACGGAGCTAAATCACGGTGTAGCGATTGTAGGGTATGGAACAACTGTTGATGGGACTGATTACTGGACAGTGAGGAACTCTTGGGGACCAGAATGGGGAGAACAGGGTTACATCAGAATGCAAAGGAGCATATCTAAGAAGGAGGGACTTTGCGGCATAGCTATGATGGCTTCCTACCCAATCAAAAACTCCTCCAATAATCCAACAGGACCCTCATCATCTCCTAAAGATGAACTTTGAATGCTTACCACAAAATCAAACTCTAATCACCCTTGGTTGTTGTTTTCTATTAGCATCTCAGATTCTATGCCAGTGTATCCATCAACATATTTATGCTTATTACATCACAAAGAAATAAATATTTCAAGTTGGTTTGAGTGATAGCAATTTCTCATGTAATCTCCTTTCTGTGGCCAAGAATTTCATGCAAAATGATAACTTTTACTTTAAAGCATTTATATAAATAGCAAATTGATCAACTAAAGTCCAGATTGCAATATGAGCACTCTGAAGATACACCATGACTTATTTTATTTTTGATAATATTATTATATTGGAGTACACAACAGATGGCTGATAGAAGCTAGACATGGTGAAGTGTGCAGCAAGAAAGTGATCATCATTCATCAGCCATAGCACCTGATGGGATCAGTGCAGCCTTTTTCTGCGGATTGTTTGTTGCCTTGACCTCCACCCTTCTCCAGATATTGTTGATGGTATTCCTCTGCTTTGTAAAACCTCTTTGCTGGAAGTATTTCTGTCACAATCTTCTCCTTCAGTTCCAATTGTTTTGCATCTTTTGATTCCTGGCCTAAACGAGCTTGGGTATCGTTGTAGTAGTATATTCCTGATCTATACTGTGCACCCACATCATTGCCCTGAGATTTTTATACACATAAATAAATAACTAAGAAGAAGAATATAACATGTTTTGTGGAAGAAGAATATCCTCCACAAAAGACAATCCATATTTAGTGGTGTTTATGAAGAAAATTGAAGTCTCACCTCAAGGATGATCCGCTTAATAAAAGGTTTGTAAAGGTGAAGCTTTAACTTTAATTGGACAACAACGCAGAAAAAAACTTAAAGAACTACACCAAAATTTTCACTCCATACACATAGCTATCAAATTAAAAATTAGATGCAACCAAGGAACTACATCCTAGAGTAACAAAATTGATATAGTTTTCAAGGTGTTTTTGTTTTTGTTACAGTAAAGAAGTAAATTTTAAGGTTTCACCTTAATAACATGTGTAATAAATATTTGTGTAAGGTTTTAAATTGCAGTTGGGATCTCTATTGTGATCTTGTTGTAATCCTTGATACTACAAGAAATTGTAGACAAATATGGCCACAATTTGCAATTGCATTTAAGTTATGAAAAACCCAAAAATCTTAATGTTGTGGCGAAAATTGTAGCTAATATATCTTTAAAAAAAATTTTACAAGTGATTTGACACTTAAATATCTTAATCAAAATTTGAGTTGTATCTTTTAACTTCAACATAAAATCACAATTGGAAACATCACATTATCCAAAATAGGCTCATCCAATGGGAGAAAAATTAATTATGTATCAAATAAGAAGAATTAAGTACCTCTTGGATACACAAAAAAAAAAAAAAAATCTAAAAATCTTACCCTAAGTCTTTCACTCCACAAGTATGCATAGCTATAAAATTAAAATTTTGTTGCTTCAAAGAACAGCTAAAATTTCCAGCCACAAAAATTATCATTGTATTTATAAAAATTTCCAAGAAGAAAAAAACCCTTAAAAACTCATTAGCCATATACATGATACAATAATTCCCGTAGGTAATGTGAATATTGGGGTAATTTAGGTACCTGACGGTTGATGGAAGTGGGGTCATGCCGAGACCAAAAGAGAGCAAGTAGATCATTGTAGGGGCAAACCTTCGGGTCGAACTGGACCCGAACCACTTCAACGTGGTTAGTGGTTCCGGTGCAAACCAGTTTGTAATTCGGATCCGGAGTGTGACCCTGAGTGTAACCAACCTCAGTCTTCACCACACCCACAACTCGCTGAAAGGCCAACTCAGCACCCCAGAAGCAACCCGACCCGAACTCAGCGAACTCGTGATCCGGGTCATCCGGAGCATCCAAATCCGGGTCGAGGGCAGGGTTGTTCTGCCCCTCATCGCCTCCACTGGTAGCCATTACCCGAATCACAGAATTTGAGGTGTTATGTAGATGGAGAGAACAATGTTGAATTATTTGGCACAAATTTATAGTAACACAAATAACATTAAATATTAATTAATTAATTAATTGATTGATGTTGATAATGACGCAACCCATGGCTGAAACGCGTTGTGGTGACTAGGGACCGAATGAAACTAGACTATAAAATTGGTTGGGTGCATCATCATATTGGTTCGAGGACATTAATAATTTATTAATCCACTTGTCTTCAGTGTCTCTCTCAGAGACAAGCATGCATTTGCATTTTCCTAGATTTTTCGTTGAAATGGTATTTGTCCTTTTGGTTTTGCCAATTTGACTGCTTCGCCTATTTTCCCTCCTTTCCTTTTCCTTCCTACTTTCGAACGTGTGGATGGTAAGATTATACATTAAGATATACATTAATTGGTCAAGTTGATTACCACGTTCCACTTTTTTTTTTTAAAAAAAATGCTAGTGTTCCACGTAGAGAAATATGAAAAGATGTCTCTCATTTTAACTTTTAAATTATTTCTTTCCTTCCTTTTTAATTGTCGAATTTTTAGAATAATTATATTCCTATTTATCTATCGTTTGTAAGTTCTAAGATCACGTTAATTTTTATTAATTATACTCATATTTATTTTTTTATCTTTAATTAATTTATACAGATATTTATTGTGAAATATTCACAACTATTTTATTAAAATAAAAAACTTATTACATTTATTGATTTGTACAAAATAACTTGAATGATAAATAAAAAGAAACAGAAGTAGATTTTACAATTAGATTTGTTAGTATTGTTTTACTACTTAATAAAGACAATTAGATTTATCTTGATTCATTCAACCAAAAAAAAAATTATATTTATTCATTCTACTGTTACGATGTATAATAAAATTGAATTCAAAACACTTAAATAAAGTTTTAGATATGAGTTTAATAAATGAATATATATATATATATATATATATAATTAATTAATTAAAAAAATTCACTAAAAATAATTAGTTTGACATATGTTAGTCCATGAATATTTCATCCACCAATAATACGGTCAAAAAATGTCAATTGATTCTAACATTGAAATCTTAAGAATTTAATATTTTCTCTTTTATAAAATTGCCCTAGTTTAGTATATATTTTTAAGTACACATATGTTGTAATTTATTATTTAGGGTACATTTCTAACAAATTCTTTATAAATTATTTGGATTTATCTTGTGATATACTTATTTATGTGAGGATTTGAGGATTTATATTATGTTGATAAATTATTTGTTACGTTATTCCTATAAGTTCTTTAAGATATCTTATGAAAACAGCTAACACCTTATACAAAAATAATCTAATCCTATTATTCTCTAATTATAAATATATATTTATATAATAAATATTTATTCAATTAATATTTAATTATATTATTTATTGAATCTCGTAATAACATATTATAGAGCGAAATGCAAAATGAACCAGGATTAAAAAATTGGTTGGGTACATCACATTGATCGTGACTATTAACATTTTTTTTTTGCCACATCAAAACATACTAACCTGCAAGTGTTTGCATTTCCATAAGTGCTCTTTGTTGTTGAAATGGTAAATTATCCTTTTGGCATTTGCATTTGGTAATACGACTACACTTATGTTTCATTCTTTCTTTTTACTTTTCATGCAAGTTATGAAACCGGCCCAGCCATTTGAAGAAGTGGGTACTGATTTAACTGGTAGGTTAGTAATTGATCCTTTAATTTGATATATATTAAAAAATTTAAAATTATATATATATATATATATATATATATATATATATATTTATTTATTTATTATATATAAGTATATAATTAATATTATTTGATTAAAAAATTGATAACATAAGTTTATAAATAATAATTTAATAACATAATTATATAAGTCTTGGTTTTTTTTAGAGTTTTTTGGAATGTTTTTTTGTTTTCTTTTTAACACGAAACGAATTTTAAAAATCAATCTGAGTCACTGGGTTTATCCCAAATCGATTAGGTTTGGCCGGATCATCTCATGTCAAATGTATGGCCGGTCCAATAAGCAAACTGATCCTATTATGCTACCGGATCCCGATTGGACCAACCCGTCAAAACATATTTTTTAACTATGCTTTCTTTGAATGTGTGGCTAAGCACCCTTCATGAAACCGTAAAGGTACAGTTACAATGGGTCAAGTTGATTCCAAATCAGACACGAGTGCACCACATCCTAGTAAAACAAAAGTTACCAGGCGCATCATTGGGATATAAATGGAGAAAAAATAGGTTAGGATACTATTACGGATCAAGTGTAGAATATGGAATCAAGATCTGATCCTTTAAAGTTGTTGATTATGATCAATTATACTAAAAATTAAAGTTATCTTACGTTACTCTAAGAATAATATATAGAAATGAATAAGATTTAGGTAAGATACTATTATGGATCAAGTTTAAGACCGAACCTGAATTTAAGGTCTGCTTTTTTTAAATGTTAACTGTGATCAATTATCCTCGGGATTAAAGTTATTTTACGTTACTCTAGAATATAGAAATGGATAAGATTTAGGTAGAATACTATTACATTCTTTTTAGTTAGTTTTTTCAAATAAATATAAAAAAATATAACTTACGGTTTAACACTTATATACTGAAAAGTATAAAATAACTTTAATGTTCAATCATAAATAATGTTTAAATTAGTTTACAATAATTATTTTAAAAATTAATAGATTTATCATACAAAATAAATTATAATTAAATAATTGTCTAAATTTTTTTACGTGGTAGTATGTAACTCTTTTCTCTATAACTTATTCCCTTAGACCGTGATTTGATAATTGTACGGAATATTTACTCTCATGAAAACTTAAAAAGGTTCTCTTTTTCAATGAGTTTCTTTTTGTCATTAAATTTGAGACACAAGTATCCGGATACAAACACCCCGACCCAAGGCCCAACAAAGCAAAATCTACAGTATGATACAAAAATGACTGAAATGAAGCAGGCGGTTGCTTCCTGCACTCATAAATTGTTATTTGCATCTCCATAATTTTAAAAATACCAAAAGGACCCTTACCATTTGGGTGTTGCTAGGTGCATCCAGCATTATTGTTGGTGCAACCAGCACTTAAGATGAAATGACAAAAATACCCTTGATCCATAAGCCTTTTAACTTGATCCGTAGAAGCCTTACGGATCAAGTTGATCCGTATGCTTAATATCAACATACGGATCAACTTGATCCGTATCAACTTTACGGATCAACTTGATCCGTACGATTTATGGACCACCCTCATGCACACCCATCACAAATGCGAAAAAAACACATAGGCAGTTTTGGTATTTTTAGAAAATGCTAGGTGCACCAGCAATAATGCTGGGTGCACCTAGCAACACCCTTACCATTTTTTATAAGTTCCTTTCAGCTTTTTGTTCCTCCATCTCGTGGGTAGCTCCCTCTCCCTCCGGCAATCACCTTTCACTCATAGGTCGTTGGCGAAGTTATTATATATTTGAGGTAAGTTTATAGATATTTTTACTCAAATCTGCTTATATTTCTAGATTGACAAATCTGAAATAGAAAAAAAAATTATGCCTTTTTGGATTGGCACTCTCAGAATTATACAAATATAATTCTAGATTAAATTATTTAGAAGGCATGTTCATATATTATGAATAACTTAATCCAAAATTATGTTTGTATACTCCTAGAATCTCTGTTCCCTAATAAAGGGTGATGTTTTATATGCTTCATATTTAAAATTCAATTTTTTTTTTGAATGTGCTGGATTCCTTGTTCCATAAGACATCTAAGATTGTTAATTTTTTCGTGGTCCACCATCCCTATATTTTGGTTTAGACTTCAACAATGTCTTCACCAAATGAAACAAAGAAAAGGAATAAAAGAAAAAAAGCATAGGAAAATGAAGGAAGTTGCCATCATTTAGCTCAAGATGGTTCCCATATAGATTATACGGAATATTAATTAGTTTTGTCGATGACTAATTTCTGTCGAAAAATTTAATTAGTCACTTTTAATGAAATTTCCTCTCTTAATCCACATTTTTGCATCTATATAACTTAAATCTAAGATTTTTTTAAAAAAGATTGAGTCTAGCTAATATTATTCAAACCAAGTACTTATTAGTTTGATATCTCTTTGATCCTTTTAAAATTACACAAAATAAAATGTAATAATTATTCAATCCTAAAAAGTGTATCAAAAGAACTTAGTATGACATATGCTTTGGTTGTTAGAGAAGAAATTGGAAGGATGGGAGAGATGGAAATGATTTTGTTGTTTGGTAGAGATGATTTGGACATTGGAGTGTAAATAATTTAGAAATTTATGGAATCTTCCATATTATTTTCACCTATTTTTGCTTACATTTATATCTTTCTTCTCATCTCTTCTTGATTTTCTTTTTGTGCTACATTTTATTTTTATTTTTATTTTATTTTTCATCTATTTTAATTAATCTATTAATTTTATTTCGTGCACTCTATTTTTTTCCTCTCTACGGACAAGAGCAGTGGAGTGACAAATTACATACCAACGCCTAGTTAGAAAAAATATTCACATTTACATTATGTTTGTTTAAAGAAAAAGAGAAGGAAAAAAACATAATTAATCATTAGCTTTATTTTATTTAATCAAAGAAAAAATCAAGAAGAAAAGAGAATATAAATAAATAAAATTTTCTTTCCTCGTTCATTATAATTATTTCCCCAGCATTAAAACAAGAAGAAAAGTACTAGAGATTATCTCAATGAGTATATTATACCTTTCATATAAAATAGGTACCAATAAGGCTATAACCCGTGAGAAAAGAAATACTAATGACATGTTAACACTACAACTTGCCATTATTTCTCGATCATTTTGTAATCCCCCCGAAACATGTAGGCACAACTTGCCATTATTTATTTATATATATGGTCCCTAGCTCTGATCTAATTTCCTCTTTGGCAGTGCCAAGGAAGACAAGGCTTTGGCCGAGGCCACCTTCCTCACCAGTAGTTTCCACCTTGCGTCATCTTTCATGTTCTCTTGCTCCATTTTTAATCGAATTTGCCTGTCACATTCAGCCAAAACAGCAAGGTTAACCTAGACCACAATATGAATGTTAAATTAGACGATTTGGAAATTGAATGTTACAGATTACAAAACATGATGTGTAGGAGATTATTAATTAATTTGATGTATTTCATTTAATTTGCAGAGTAAATAGTAATAATACTATTCGATCTGGCCGGTTTAATCCTCCACTTGTCCCACTAGCCCAGGTGTTCGACAGAGACCAACTTGTTTGTTACTACATTATTATTGCTTCTTTTTAATGATAGTATATTATTGAAAGGTGTTGTATATCATCAACTAGGGTTATAATAATAATCTTAATTTGTTTGTGGCTTTTGAGGAGGGGACCTCTCACTGTCACTGATGCACGCATGTTTGGCTTGTTCCCGACCCATGATACCGAAACTGAAGTTAGGTCTAATAAGTAATAACTGTATACCGTGTTGGTCCTGTCCTGTGCATCCTATGAATTTGAATTTGGTCTGTGCAAACAAACACAACAGCCATGACTTATGACTACCTCACGGTTAACCTCCAATTGTTATTGAGAAGATAACGTACATGCATAACAAACGATCCACTAGACGTATAAAGATGTGATTGGTCAGTTAAATTCATCCCTGAATATATATCTATATCAGCTGGGTCGACGAGCTAACGAGTAAGCCACGTAACAAACAAACCGCAGAAGAATACGGAAATTAACAATTGGTACAGGCTACACAACTCATGCATGCCAAATCCATTGCATAATAGAGTTGTACTACTAATTATAGTCTTATACCATAAATTATATAATTTTTTTAAAAAAATATATTTTTTGGTTATCTTTCCTTCACATCAATAATCTTATCTTAACATGGTTCTACTTTTTCTTTTGTCTTAATTATTATACAAATACAGTTTCCCTATATAACATATCAGGACAAATAAACAAATAAATAATGAGCAAAATTTTCTACTTGGGTTATCACGTGGAAAAAGACTAAATTTCCTTAGCTAGTGAAATGAACTTATAAATTTTCAAAAAGCCTTACCAAACGCACAAACCTTAACTCTATATGTGCTACGACCTATATTCCTGTAAAAAAAATTGCTAAGACTTATACTATGTATAGCTGTGACTCAGGCACAACTAAGAATTTTACTTAGTAAAAAAAAAATAGAATACATCAAACATTAAGAGGGTGTTAACCTGCAAAGAGGAACCTTGCATGAATTCTGGCATAGGCAAATGGAGGAGTGGAGCCTGAAGAGCTGCCACATACGCTTACACCGCAAACACCCTCCTTTGAGCTTCCTGTTGCAAGTGCCCAAGTGTCGTATCAACACCTGCAAACCCTGACACGTGGCGAACTTTGAGCACGGCGTTTTCTGTCGTCCAACCTCCACCTCGTATGGCCCCACCTCCGTACACCCCTCCGTGCATATGTGCTCCAAACACTCCATCGCCTCGCTCAGCTGCACGTACAACCTCTCCTCCTCCCTCCACTTCCTCACCCTCCTCTTCCTCTGCCAAGCTAATTAATTATTAATTTTCACTCCTCATTAATCACTAATATAATCAAAACAATGTTATTAATTACCTTTTCGAGTTCGCCCATGAGGCGGAGAACGTCGAGTTCGAGCCAGGGGTCGTGGCTCTCGAGGAATTTCCAGCCCTCTGTTTCCTTCACGGCTTTGAAACGGTTCCTGAGGAGCTTCACGCACTTGAGGTAGAGATCCGGTGCGTCGCAGAGCCGAGAGAGTTGCAACACGTCCACCACGTTCTCCGTGCTCAAGCGCTGGGCCAGTCCCTTGATGCACCTCTGCTTCAGCTGCGGCACCGAATACACGTGCGACAATGCTAGAAGGTGGATTCCGTACTTGTCCATGTCCTCCTCCGTGCACCTGCGCGCACCCTATTAATTCCTGCGAGGAATTATAACTAACTACTTATAATTAACTAACTACGGACCTGGAGGAGTAGAGGAACGCTACGAAGGCCGTGACGGCGCCGTCGGGAACGCCGTGGATTTTGACGACTCGGTTGGACGCAATGACGTTTTCTAAAACTGGGGATGCCGAAGCCTTCAGGAATTAATTAAATTTCAGGACAAAATGATATGCAAAATTAGTTAACTAACGTGACGAAATTAAAATTTGAATTGAAGGAAAAAAGAAAGAGGTGTAAATTAACCAGAATGGTTGCGTGCGCTGGAATGCGGTTACCACCGGGAGTGTGCATAAAAAGGTCTGGTTCGGGTAAGACATGGGCGTTGTGAAAGTGGATAGAGGAAACTGCAGGGGAATCCATATATATGAATATGAAGTAATTGGTTGAGTTGAACTAGCGTGGTTGAAGGAGGTTTTGGTTTCGGGGTTGATGATGTATATCATGTGGGAATTACGAGGAAGACGAATGTTATATATAGAAGCCACCTCATTAGGAAGTACGATAAGAATAAAATCCAAGAGATGGACGATTGCAATCACTATGAAAGAAAGTGCTTTTTTTTCACTTATCTTCTTTCTCGGAGTTCGAAATTAAGGTAGAACATTAAATATGAATATATTTTTTTCATTAACGAGTTTGAATCTTAATTCATCGAAACATTAATAAAGATTAATCCTTTAGTTAGATTTGACATTTATTGTAGGTGTCTTTTTTTTAATTTAAAAGAAATAATAAATTTTAAAAAGTGTTTTTAATATATATATATATATATATATTAGAATAACAAAAATAGTAATAATATCCATGCGGGTTGAAGCCAATTGTCACTAAGTAACAATTTTTTTTCCATCCCAACATAATATTAGAGTTTGGTGTATAGACTTTATGAAATCAGGAATAGTGTATTTCGTTTTTTTTCCAAAACTATCTTATGAAATCAATTCCACACAGAACCTATTTTGTTTTTTTTTTTTGTTATTTCTTTTATTTTTTTTGTTTTTCTTGGCACCTCATCAATTTCATTGATAGCATCTTTATTTGCGGAAAGCACACTAGGAGGAGATAATAGTTGTGGGTTTTTGAAAACGGAAAGAACCAAACCATTCCTTTTCTGGTCCTCAACATTAAAATGTCCACAATTTGTGGGATTTGCTACGTTATTCTTCACTGCACCATCAGTTTCGTACGTCCTTGTCATTATTGATCCATTTACTATTTGATTCACCCTCACCACAACCAGGTCTTCTTACATGATCGAACTCCATCATTAGTGACCATGGCAAAAGCTTGTCACAAGTGTCATCTGCGTGACCCAAAAAGCCACATAAGTAACAGAAAATACCCAGCAAAAACAAAAAAAATTTAAAAAAAAATATTTTTTTTTTGTTGTATTAAACACATTATGAAATCGAAGGAAAAAAATAAATCGAAGGATGAATAATTTTTATGGATTTCCGAAGGAAAAAAATATAACAAATTACATTAAATAAAATACAAAATCCAAATGAAAATTCTTAACTATTATATTTATCGTGTGCAACACATCGGTTAAAATCTAGCAAATTTTATATTTACTTAAAATATACATTTCTCTTCTAAAATCTCCCATCCAAACATGCATTAAGATTATATATATATAAAAAAAAAAATATACAAGTGATTGCATGCAAATGCAAGCAATGTAAAGGCACACGTGCATGCATGTAATGATGTAAAGGACACCGAAAAATTAAGCAGTAGGATAGATAAAAGTTTTGGAAATCCAAATAAAATGAAAGAAGTTGGTAAAAAGTGATAGCTAGAGTAATTTTTTTTTATCATTTATCTATTTACTTCTCTTTTTCGCTAATACAAAATTAATAGTTTTGAAAAACCAAATATTTTTTTTTATAAAAAGCAAGTAATAATTAAAAAAACAACAAAAAGTAAATATAAAAAACCTTCGCTTTTCACTAAAGAAGAATCTAGAAGAAAAACCCAGATCCACTGAAGGCAAGGTTCAGCTCCAATGGTTCACACTTCCTCAGAAAAACTTGGTGAATAAAATTTCTAGATCCTTCTGTGTGACCTAAGAATATTTGGGGTTCAATCATGGTTGTCCAATGAATCAAACACCGTTATATATAAATACATGAGACGAAGAATTAGTGAATTTGAATTACCTTGGCCTATCGCTTCTTCTTTCGCATTCCATGGAGATCTAGTGCTACAACCAAAACTCACAAAACTCGGTGAAAATTAGGGTTTTGATTCGGAGGTAAAAGATGTTTGGGAGAACGCCGAAGAAAAGCAATGGCGTTAGGTACTAAGAAATCCTCGACATTTCAAAGACCGCTTTACAAAATGATCTGAAGAAGGTATCAATCATTGATTCTTGATTCATATAAGTGTGTCTATTACTTGATTTGATAATTCTAAATAACGAAGGTAAAAAGAAAGGAAAAGCATAAAAAGAAAAAGCAAAGAAAAAAATGGAAAATGGACAACCCGAAAAGAAAGAAAGAGAAAAGATTTAGAGGAGAAATCACTTTCTTCTGTACTAGATCTAGTGTGTTTAGATAGAGAATTTTAATTGAGAAAAATAATTTATAGAGAATTTGAATTTCTGAAATTTAGAATTCATTGTTTGGATGCTTTTTATGAAGAATTTAAAATTTTAGAATTTTAAAACAGAATTTTAAACCACTAAAAATTTGGAATTTCAATTTCTTTCTAAAAAGTGAAAAATTAAAATTCTCTTCTTACATTCTTATTCATGGAGAGCTCCTAAACTATCGATCGGGTGTGGGGATAGAGAAACACGTATAACTAGCATACCAACCATATTTTCTCTTTTTTTGTATCCATTTTTTTCATCCTCATAATTTTAATTTTTTTTATTCAAACACAAAATTTTGAAAATAAAAGAATTTCAATTGAAGTATTTTAAAAAGCAGCAACATATATGCCCAAGAATGGATAGACGATGATAGCGAAATAGGGGTGCAGGAGGCATTAGTCAATGGGTCTAGGAAGGAACACAGGGGTGTAATTAGAAGAGAGGACAAAGAGAACAATCACAAAGGCTGCGTACCTCAGGGACTATGTGTGAATGATGCTTGTCATGGCTGAGCTGGCAGCAAAGGGATCTGTAGGATAATGTTGGTCTACCTCTAGGAGATAGCATAACCAATTCTGTTATTGTAATATTCCCTAGCACAGAATTACAATTCTGTTAGTGAGAATCATAGTATAAATATATTCATGTAATAAGATACAGATCAATGAAAATATACTTGTCTTTCATGTCTCTCTTCTCGGACGTACTGGGCCTCGAAGCCAGCTGCTAGCTATTTTCCTATCAGACAGATCCAATAACTAAGCAAACAAAGCATAAAGAAAAAATTCAACGAGATAGGATAGAAATAATTACTAATCTTCATTCAGGATCATTTTACCAATCTTGAAAGAAGCATAGACATCATTGCACGCATATTCAACTTGTGTTTAGGTTAGCTCCTTTGATTTCCATTCTCTGGCACACACAGCCTTTGACTTCTCCATATCAAGATACACCAACTCCTTTGTCAGAAATTTCTGAGCCCCAAAAGAAATTTGATCTGGCCATTTTTTCTTTGCTAAGAGGGACACATCTATGCCCTTATTATACTCCAACCCATAATCATTCTTAATTAAGCATCATAAGATCCTTCATCACTCCAACCCCAACAAATTCAAAGTTAGAGTCCATCAAAAAGCTCCTTAGGGATTGGGGAATATTGTCCATATGGAACAATTGAATGATTAGGCACTTGTTCTCAATACATAGTTGCAAAATTGCAACTTTCTTCTTGGTCTTTTCAACTGGGATCCATTCAGTGTCCAATCCAACTACCCTTTGTTTTCCTGCCTACTTCGATGAAACAACTTGAATCCATTCTTCTACTATGCTTCCTTTGTAAGTGATTATTGTTTCAATGGTTAGTCCATCGTAGAATACCAAATACTTAGAAGTTGTTGGGTTAAAGAATACAGTTGGGTTGTTATTACTCGCTGTCATGGTCATGGCCATTTTCCAATTGAAACCTTTGTTAAGAAATATAAAAAAATTTGGGCTAAGGAATATTAACAAAGTGATTATGGTGGCACAAGCAAAATGGGTCATTAATTTATATCTTTCTTTACCATTATAGAGCATTAAATGACTTGTCACGTGACAATTTTAATAATCTACCACTCTTTAGTTTATATGACAAAAAATATTTAAAAATAAACTCATTTTAAGATTATAGCATGACCCTGCACAAGGATGACAGGCACAAATCAAGAAATGATCCTAGTTTTTAATCCAGGAAAAAAAGAGTTAATAATTCTTAATTATGATAGATGTGTGAGAGATTTTTAAAATTAATGAAAGATGGTATTATTTCATAAAATGTTGGCCGAGATGTGTGGCAATATGTGTGTACTATATACACAAATTTTGATACTTGTATGTAAAGTACGTAAATAGAGTAATTCTAAAATATTGGCCTTGTTAATGTTAGTATCTTGCATGAAAGTGCTCCTTGAGCTTAGAGGTTTTTTTTTTAACCTTGGACTGGAGCATCAAGATCTCCTAATTTTTTATTACTTATCCTTTTTATTTTTTAAATTCATTCTTAATTGAATATATATATATATATATATATAAGAATAAGAACTTTTCAATAATTGGAAGTGTTTCTAGAAGTTATTCTTAAATAAGAACATTTTAAGAGTTATTAATACTTTTATTGATCAGCTAAAAAAATTAAGAAACAAAATTAAATGATCAATATAGGAAAAGATTCAACTTGTTTCATCAACATATGTTGAAAACAAAGAGTAGCTGGATTGGACACTGAATGGATGCCTGCTAAAAAGTCCAAGATGAAAGTTGCAATTAGAAGATGTGCCTAATCATTTAATTGTTCAGAATGAACAAGATTTCCCAATACCTAAGGAGCTTTCTGATGAACTCTAATTAACTTTGAATTTGATGGGGTTGGAGTGATATACGATCTTAGGATGCTTAAGAATGATTATGGGTTGAAGTGCAATAAGGGCATAGATGTTTATCTCTTGGCAAGGAAAAAAAAGGCCTGTTCGAATTTCTTCTGGAGCACTGAAATATTTGACAAAGGAGCTGATGGATCTTGATATGGAGGAGTCAAAGGCTGTTCGTGCCGGCACTACTAGAAAATAAGGTTTTAACATCGGTTATTTAAGACTTTCAACATCGGTTATTAATTGATGTTGAAAGTACCGATGTGGAAAGTAGTATCATTAACATCGGTTTTTCAAAACCGATGTTAACTAATAAATACAACATCGGTTATTTAAATAAGCGATGTTATATGATACGAATTATGAAAAAAAAAATTATAAATCTATAAATTAACATCGGTTTTTTAAAAAACTGATGTTGTAAGTGACATTTAACATCGGTTTTTTTAAAAACTGATGTTGTAAGTGACATTTAACATCGGTTTTTTAAAAACTGATGTTGTAAGTGATATTTAACATCGGTTATTTAAATAGGCGATGTTATATGATATGAATTATGAAGAAAAAAAAGTTATAAATCTATAAATCAACATCGATTTTTAAAAAACTGATGCTGTTAGTGACATGTAACATCGGTTTTTTAAATAACCGATGTTAAATGTGATATTTGACATCGGTTTTTAAAAAACGGATGTTGTAGGTGACATTTCACATCGGTTTTTAAAAAAACTGATGTGAAATGTTACTTACAACATCAGTTTTTTAAAAAACCGATGTTAAATGTCACTTACAACATCAGTTTTTTAAAAAACTGATGTGAAATGTCACTTACAACATCAGTTTTTTAAAAAACCGATGTTAAATGTCACTTACAACATCAGTTTTTTAAAAAACTGATGTGAAATGTCACTTACAACATCAGTTTTTTAAAAAACCGATGTTGTAGGTGACATTTCACATCGGTTTTTAAAAAAACCGATGTTGTTTTAGAAATTTATTTTTAACATGATGTCTGTTTTTTCAATAAATCCCAAAAATAACCTGCAAATTTTAAAATCAGACCACACAACATATAATTTTCATTCTGTTTTGAAACAGTTTTTACCAGAAAATTCAATAAGAAATTTACTAATTACTATGAATTTAAAACATATTTAATGTTGAGACATGAATTGTAAATTAAGTAAGTAAATATAAACTACAATTACAAGATTGTCTAAACATCCTAAGTTTCATTTTTCACTTTCAAATAGTACTTTGCCCACTGGTTGCGAAGTGCCTTCAATCTTTCTGGTTCCAATGGTCTAGGATCAGTGAAATACTGCATGATATAATAAAACATAAGTTAATAATATATTAGCAATCATAATAATATGAAATTTGGTGAATTAAAAATTACCATTTCCCAATTATTCTGGAAATTTCCTAAGATTATAGTTGACATCCAATGCATGACGTAATACCCACACTCAGTGCTTCCTTTTTGTCTATTACACTAAATACATTATGAAATTTAGATATGCAACGTTCAGTACAAATTAGTCTACACAATACTAAAATATAAGTGAAAACATATTGTTTAAATAACTTACTTTAACAACAATCCACCTAGCAGGAGTCTTGGATTTACTTTGTTGAGTATCGTCAAGTCCTTTCAAAGCACTATTGAATACAAACATAGATTCTTATTGTACATTTAAAATTTTGATTTACCTGACTAATGCTAATGCAAATATATTAAAAAACAACACTGACCTATTAATTATGCCTTTGAGGTAGTTGTCTGGCTTATTATGCAACGAACAAAACCAAATGACAACATTTTCCTTAGGCAAAATGACGACCATTTGCCAATGTGCACTGCAGTGGAGACCAATATATGTTATTATACTATTATACATTATTTAAATTCATTTGTTGAGTTTAAGTTACCCATTCAAGTAGGCTCCTAGGTACACATCTCGTTTTGAATTTTGCATCCAGTTCTTAATGTAATTTTCTGATTCAAATTGTGATTGGCCAGATCTCTGGATAGACTGTGGCTCGAGGAATCCATACACATCGATATTCCCAGCTCGCATACTTGTCTCAGTCATATGCCTATTATTGTTAACACAAAGTAAATTATGCATGAAGGTAAAACAATAAATTAGGTAACTAACAATAATCTAAATTGACTTACAGAATCCACAACTGTATAACAGATATGCTGAGACATTGACCACCATGTGCAATTTCAGACAGATCTTCATGCTTTATGTACAAGGGAAAGTTTTCATTAAATAGGCCAAACAAGGTAGCATCCCACATAACCTGCAATGGCTTCAGAAAAAGCTGTGGAATGGTCAATGTCATTAGATATAGCGGATCATCGACCTCATCATCCGGCCTATCTGCAGGTTTCGCGGGTCTCACAGCTCCCTGTTTATCCAACATAATTAATTGACATAATTTAATCACAGTAAACATTTTAATTGGAAAAATAAGCATTTAATGACACTAAAATACCTGTTCTGATAAACGCTTGACTAGATGTGTCGGCCAAGCAAGGAATGTGTTAAGAGCCTGTCCCACGACCTTAACCTCTTTAGTGGGTACAGGAATGGGAGCATCTACATCTCTAATCTCCTCAACACTAACCTTAACTTGATCATGCAGCAAAAGAATGTTGTGAATTGTTGTAGATCCCTCATAAACTCTTCCCAGGGCAACCAGGCGAGAAGGATATTCTTCAATATACAACCCACATTTGTATGAGTCACCGGTGTCTAGATCGTTCCCTGAGGGATCAACACAACTCTCCTTTGTGCTGACACGAGCAGCTGAAGGACCAACATCAGGTTCAGGAGGCAGTGCGAGTCCCTGTGATTGCATTTGGCTGAGGGATAACATTAGCCGTCGAGTGACTTTTTCTGTGATTGAATCCTCTAGTTGGTCCTTGATTTGTTGCGTCAACTGTTGCAGGTATTCGGGAGCAATGGAGGAGGTCCTTGAAGCTGATCCAAAGTATTGTTTGATGGTTATACCGGCTCCTACAGCACGCACACGACCAGGGTGTTCTGGTCGCCCAATGGCAGCAGTCAGTATATCATGACGTCCATGGGTAACAAAGGAACCCTGTGAGGCCTGCTCCTCAAGCGCATCCTGTGAAGAACACATTTATTCTATACTTAATCACACAATAAAAAAAATAATTACAATTATGAATTGAAAGTGACTTACAATCTTGTCAGCAATTTCCTTTGCTGCTTCAGATGTCATGTCACCAGTTTTCTTGGTGCGGGCTAGCTTCCACTTCACGTGTCGTTTGATGGGAGATGGAGGATCAATGACGGTGTCAGTGCTTCCGGATTGAGTTGCTTCCTCTAGTTTTTTCTTTCTCTTCTCATCCATCAACTTTTTTTCTAAATATTCATAACCCCCACGAGACATCACGTGAGGGGCAGTGTTTTGTTTTTGGACAGCTTGTGCTTTTTTTCGAACATTCTGTAAAAATGAAACATTAATGAAACTCATGATTACAATGTATTATAATAAGTTCATTTAAAGTTAAAAAAATGAAAATCCCAAATTAGTTACCTCCCATGAAGGGTCTCTACGGCTCTGGCAAAATTGGGTCCATTTCTCCTTGCTAATGCCGTACATTTTGCATACAGTGTCATCAACACTATCCTTGTCAGCTGCAAGTGCCCATTTCGACGTCAAATCAGACTTAAACTGTCTCCACCGCTCCCCCACAGTCTGAAGTATTTTCTTTTTTGTCCTTAAATCAGATGCTTCAGGGATATCAAATTCAGCCTAACAAAGAGTAAATTAGGTTTTATTAATACTAAATTCAAATATTTGCCTAACAAACAATATGGAACATGAAATAATACATGATACCTGAATATCCTCCCATATCAAATCCTTCTGAGTAATAGGGACATGCTTCCAATTTTCGTATGTGACATCCACCTTATCACGAGCAACGATCCCTAAATATGTTCTAAATTTCTTGCTGTGGGGACCGTCTGCTTTGCCAGTAACAGGATCCACATGGACAAGGGGTCTCTCTGCCCCAACTGGTCTAGTCGCCAATGAGACTATCACATACATTTTTCTCCACATGCATAACATCAATACAATGTCTAACATCTAGATCAACCCAATACGGAAGATCAAAGAAAATCGACCTTTTCTTCCATATGCAAGTCTTATTTTTGTCTTTCTTTTGGACCTTTCCAAATATTGTATTTAGGGGTTGAACCCGCTGGAAAATCTGGTCACCAGTCAACGGTACCGGTGCATTTTCATGCTCTTGACTTCCATTAAATGCTTTTTTCAATCGTCGGTAAGGATGATGAGGTTTAAGAAAACGTCGATGCCTAGTGTAAACTGTTTTTCTTCCATGTTTCAGTTGTATGTAGCTTGTGTCTTCTTCACAGATGGGGCATGCACGATGGCCTTTAACACTGTAACCGCTCAAATTCCCATATGCTGGAAAATCATTAATGGTACAAAAAAGCATTGCACGTAAATTAAATGTCTCATTTCGAAACCCATCAAACACTAAAACTCCTTCGTCCCACAACTTTGTAAGGTCTTCAATCAAGGGATTGAGATAAACATCGATGTCATTTCCTGGCTGTCTTGGGCCCGTTATCATCATAGACAACATCATGTATTTTCGTTTCATACACAACCAAGGAGGCAAATTGTAAATCACTAGCAAAACTGGCCACGAACTGTGTTGCGTGCTTAAACTGCCATATGGATTCATTCCATCAGTGGCTAGTCCAAGCCTAAGATTTCTTGCCTCTTTGCCAAAATCCGGATACAAACGGTCTATCTTCTTCCATTGCAAGGAATCAGCCGGATGACGAAGCATTCCATCACAGTTTCTCTCATTTGCATGCCATGTAAGGTCTTTTGCGTCGTCTCCATTAGCAAACATACGCTTAAACCTTGGAATGATCGGAAGATACCACAACACCTTCGCTGGGGGGCCCTTGTTTGAGTTTTCATCACTACTACACTCCTCATCATCCTTGAGTTTGTACCGTGATACCCCACACCTAGGGCATTTCGACATTTCTTGAAATTGATGTCTGTATAATATGCAATCATTCGGGCAAGCATGAATCTTCTGATACTCCATACCCATGGGACACAATATTTTCTTTGCTTGATAGTAACTTTTAGGCAATGTGTTTTCCTCTGGAAGCATGTCGTGCACTACTTGAAGCAGTGAACTAAAGCTTTTGTCACTCCACCCATATCTGGCTTTGATATTAACCAGACTTAAAACTGCCGACAACAGCGTCAACGAATTCTTGCACCCCGGATACAAAGGTTTCTTTGAATCAGTTTGTAATGTATCATACATAGGGGCATGTGCTTGCTGAAAAGACTCTTGTCCAAGGTCACGAATCATATCCTCCAAGCGATCTCCCATTTCTACATCAAACGGTTCGGATTGTTGCCCACTCTGCATGTCTGTCATTTCACCATGCCATATCCACGTCGTATAATTCCTCTTAATTCCATCACACAACAGATGCTCTCGTATGTCATCCAGTATTTGTCGTCTTCCATTCAAACAATTGATGCAAGGACAATAATATTTTCCATCTTCATCCGGTTGACCTCTTTGTGAAGCAAATTGTAAGAATTGCTCGACGCCTTCCTCATATTCTGGGCTGATGCGACTTTGATTCATCCAACTTCGATCCATCTAAGTAATAACTCGGTCATACTCTCAAAGTTATTTGATGCATGAAAATCTCACTTTTTTATTAAAGGTGTGGCCCTATCCCATTCGGCAAGACCGTCTTTTATGGTAGCTTCATACATCAGGGTTAATTCTATTTTGTTAAATTTGACAAAATTTTGGCAGCATTTCGCATTGGTCTCTAAGTACACGACATGAAATCGGTGAAATTAATTTCCCGATAATCAAGTATGCACTCAGAGAACAACTAGAAATGCATTACCAAAATTTCATCAAATTAAACAAAATAATTTTAACCTTAACACATGAATCTACCATAAAAATATCAGTCTCCCCAAACTGTCCAAACGGACAATTCAAGATTGAATACAATGATTAATGCAAACTGTCCGCAAGAATCATTGCATCCAATCTCAAACGGGAATCTAAGGTTCACTCATCATGAACACAATTTGTATAGCATATATCAATTGTCATTAATGGCAGTGAACACGTAATAAAAATATTCATTGGTAACAAACATTTGTACCTGTAACAGTGGTTTCTCTATCAAATAAAACCAGCTGAAGTTCCTTTTCTTCTACTATCTGGTATTCAATAATCAATATACAGATTAGAGATTAGTTTTTGAAACCTAGTAGCTGTCAATATAGACCATCACCAGTGGGTTAGGACCAGCATAATAAATTAAAAGAAACAATTAGCCCACATCTTAAATGGGTGGCTATATGCATTAACAGGAAGACTGTATATACACACAACAATGCATGCCAATTACCAATAGCAACAACTAGAGACATTAAAATGCAGATTATGCAGTCTATATTATTATTACCAAATATCAATAAAGCTCGTAAGTTGTTACTAGTAGGCAAGGGAAATTCTACCTTGTATACAAGTAGGCAATGCAGATATTACTTTGCTTTTCGATTTGGTTTCAACTTTCAAGACCATGGTCATTTCATCCGTTGAAATGTAATGTTAACATGAAGGTTGATAAGAAGTGGTTAGTGCCAAAAAGACAGAGGAAAAACACTAAGGTACCTGGCTTGAAAGTCCAATTGTAGGCTTGTAGCCCATTCTTCAAAGCCTAGGTTTGGCAAATATGCTAAAGCCTAAAAAAAGATGGTGCTTGCCAGTTGCCATTACCAATTTACCATGACTTCCCATGCCAAGTTACCAATAATTATGAATTCCCTCTCTTTCTATACCCCTCCTATGATAAACAATAAATAAATTCTGCATCCAATGTACCTAATTCTCTTAAGTTTAAACCTAAAAATGCCAACTATAACATGAGCCAAGGTATCGCAACATTGAAACTGTAAATTAATGCAGAAAAATTATCTCCATATCTGATTAAGGTTTTCGCGGTTGAAAATGCTAAATGTGAAGTTCTGAATATTTAAATGCACATAATCCACAGGTGATAATCAAGAGAGACAACAGAAAACGTCGAGGAAAATCGAATTTAACGATTCCCGTGAGAGTATTCGATTGAAAATGCGAGAAACTAGCCGCGAAATGAAGAACCTTGACATGGTGCGTACCTTTCGAAAGTGAAAAAAAAAAATTGATGAACGATGGAAAGAAACGGCATGCGTACCTTTTTCACGATGATGAACGCAGTGGTGCGAGCGAGGGTTCGGGTTTTTATTGGGAGTGGGAGAGAAGAGGGTGTACGCTTTGGTTTGGTTTCTCTCTACTGTGCGCTTCTATGCCCGATCCAACTCCGTAAGTTTTTTTTATTTATTTTTACTCTTAATAATATAGGAAATATTTGCTCAAAAAATATAGGAATTATTTATTTATACGGGGAAGGGGGAAAAAACAAACTCCATTATTTAGCATAGCCTTATAAAATGCATGATTTAACGTTAAAAAAAAACATAGCCTTGTAAAGATATTTTTTATAATGAGCTACTCCATTATTGTAAAATTTACTAAAAATTATAATTTTTTATAAGTTTTATTTCTTATCTGATGAGTTTTACTTATAATTTTTGTAAATTTCAATAAACGTATTGTTAGCATTTTTCCAATAAGTATGAGTGTTCATTATTTGTTGAAGCTTAGACAATGGTCGAGGTATTAAATGACAAGAGATTTATTTTTTTTACCAACTTGTTAAATCTTTGGGCAAAAATTATTAAAATAATATTTTCAAGGGTTATAATGTCGTTTCTTGATAGTTAAGATTTAATTTAAATTTTTATTGATATTAATATTTTTAATTAAATCTATGACACTGTGACATCTAATATGATGGCTGTTTGATATAATATTTCAACTAGTGAGATTAAAATAATTGTTTGTGTTAATTCAACGATACTATAATATGATTAAGAAAAAAAACTAAATAATTAAGAAAAAAAAACTCTTGAAAAAACTATAATATGATTGTCTCCCGTAGAAAAAACTGCGAACTGCATATTCATTTATTATCATCTTGGAATGGGGACCCTGAATAAACGACGAACCTCATTTTTCTTATTTTTAGATTGACCAATAAATGACGAACCTCATCTCGGTCCAACCCGATTTTTATATAGAGTAGTATTTTTTTTTGTTTGCAGGAATTAAATTAGATACAAAAAGATTTACGATAATTTGTAATTTGCACACTCAATTCAATCAATCAAGTTAGATCATTTAGTAATTTTTGCTGATAAAAAAAGATCACTTAGTAATCTTATATACATTTAACTAAATTAACATAATAATTCTTTGTTAAAAAATAGGGAGATTTTCTACTTCTTATCCCTTAACTTGTTTTTTTTAACTAACATAATTATGTTTTGTAACAAAAAAAAATAACATAAATACAATTTAGTTTCCTTAAAAAATTATTTTAATCTCATTGATAATATGAGAAGATTTATATTGTCAATTAGTTATTCCTTTAAAAGTCTTGATTTTATTTTGTCATTCAATTTAGTTTAATAATTTTATTTTTTTATAAGAATTTAATAATTTTACTTTATAACATGATTAGACACACAAACAATATTTTATATTGTTGTTCAATTAACATAATAAAATATTTTATAGTATCGTTGAATTATAAATCATATTATAATTGAAATATTTTTAGTTTAATTTTTAAATGTTTACCTTTTGAATTTATAATTGTTTCTTAATTATTATATATTTTTAATTAAAATATAATTAATAACGCAATATATGATTTTTTTAAAATATATAAAAATTAAAAAAAAATTTATATTAACATCAGTTTTTTGGAAAACCGATGTTAACATATCATATGTTAACATCGGTTTTTTGGAAAACCGATGTTAACTAATGATGTTAACATCGGTTTTCCAAAAAACCGATGTTAACGTGTATGCATTAACATCGGTTTTTTGGAAAACCGATGTTAACATATTACACGTTAACATCGGTTTTTGAAAAACCGATGTTAACGTGTATGCATTAACATCGGTTTTTTGGAAAACCGATGTTAACATATTATACGTTAACATCGGTTTTTGAAAAACCGATGTTAACAAATGATGTTAACATCGGTTTTCCAAAAAACCGATGTTAACGTGTATGCATTAACATCGGTTTTTTGGAAAACCGATGTTAACATATTACACGTTAACATCGGTTTTTGAAAAACCGATGTTAACAAATGATGTTAACATCGGTTTTCCAAAAAACCGATGTTAACATCATTAGTTAACATCGGTTTTTTGGAAAACCGATGTTAAGAATAATACTTTATTTACAAATATGCCACCGCGTTTAACTTAACATCGGTTTTGTAAAAAACCGATGTTAATAAGCCGATGTTAAAACTACTTTTTGTAATAGTGCGGTGAATATAATGGAAATCAGAGTTGACTCAATTCAAGTTGAATATGTGCGCATTGATGCTTATGTTTCTTTTAAGACCGGTAAAATATCCTTAGTGAAGATAAGAAGTTACTCCTATCTTATCTTGTTGATTTTTTCTTTATGCTCTGTTTGCTTAGTTATTGGATCCATGTAGCCGCTGGGCAAACTTGCCTTTAATGCTTTTAGCATTTTAATAACTTTCAAGTTGAAGTTGATGCCTTTAATTGTAATTAGGGTATATGAACAAAAACATTGATACTAGTTGGACATTTGCGTTTGTTTTCCACTAGTGTTGTTGTATGATAATGTCTGAGTATTTATTGTCTTTTCATGTAAAATAAAAACAATAAACGTAGAAGAAAATAAAATTAAGTATGGCAAATAAATATACTTATTTGTTGCTAAAAATGGTATCTTTCCCATCCTTTCTTTAATAGAACAAATTATATAAATTTCTCTTGAGATTTTTACTAATTATACATGCACATTTTTTCCACCTACAAAAAATTCTCAACTTTTGGGTACAAGATGTTCATGTCTCCATTTTTCTACAGAGCCAATATTCATGAAGAAATTCATTTCATAATTTTAATAATCATAAATATAAAATACATTTCAATAATCCAATCATAAACATAGAATACATTTCAACAATACATCCAAAAACCCTCCCCAACAGCGCACTAGAATCGCCAACCAGCATCAAGGCATCATCCACCAATAATTCCTACAACATAAAGCACCCAAAAAATGAAAAATTTCAGAAGGAGTAGAGTACCCTTGCAAATAATTAAACGCCTCACTATTCCAATCCAACTCTAATATATGTTATTTATAAATGGTTCAACACTTTTATGACACCAAAAAAAAAATATTGAGGAAGAAAAGAAACTTGCAATGGTGTCATGAACAATAGTGCCATTCTTGAGCTCAATTGATATGGTCTCACTGTTCAACTTCATTAAAAACCTGTTCAGACAGTGTTCATATGTTATATATTAGGCTTTGATCCCAAAAAATAAAAAATACATAGCAGCACAAAAACATATAAGTTTACTAACGCAACAAAAAATAGTAAACAAAGAGATTGATTGAGAAGAAAAAAAAAACTTGACAAGCTTCACGGTGAGTAAAAAATTAAGACTCAATTGTGTTCTCTATTCTCTTTATAAATATAGAGAAAAAACAAGGATGTGAACATTTTCTTCTTTTGCACAAATTACAACTATAATGTAGAATTTTAGAAGGCAATAACATTGATGAAATTTAGAGAAGACGGAAGCTTACCTACAATAGCAACCACGACGACAACAAGGGTTTTAGGAAGGTAACAAGTTGTTTGGGAAGAAGGACCATGAAGGCTCCATGCTCAAGTACGAGAAGGCATAGAACCTAATAATCTCACCGTGATGGAGCTTCTCAAGAGTCTTGAAAAGACAACAAAAGAAAATGGGGTCTCTATTGAAACCCGTCACCAAATCTGACAACACAGGATTGCATTCTTGGAGGGGTTCACCATCAACATCACTAGATCCAACGAAACACACCCAAGATCACCAGACCTCTCGGTCCATGCCCTAACAAATGAAGATTGGAACTGTTTGTGTTGGTAAAAGAGGGGAGGGACATTTTTGGGTTTAAAAAAAGATGATGACGTTAATTAAGGGTGTTAGAGGATAAAGGCTAAAATAATGTGAAAAAAAAAGAAGGAAATACATGATTCATTTTAACTTAAGAAAAAAATTCTTTATTTTTTTTTTATTTCCTTCTCCAATAAATGCTGATTATATATTGTCAACTTGTGATCAGTTCTTCGTTTTCAAGCTCTATCTACTTTATTAATTTGTTTGTTTCAACCCCTCTCCTCCAGTGTGAATAATGATTTTTCAAGTTTCAAAGTTTATCAAATTTTCCTTTCTCCGTGAAATGAAGTTCTTTATTTGTTTATTTTCCTTTTTTATAGTTATTTGTTATGTTTAGATGTAGCTAAAGTTTTTTCTTTTTAAGAAAAGTTATAGTTGAATCTATTTCATTCGATTATATATACCATTTTTACCTGGGCAATTAAGAATTGTTAGATTAGTGTGATGGTTCCTGCAAATTAAGAAGTAGACAAGTATCTACAATTGCAGTAAATCAATCTCAAGCGAAACTAGTATAATACGGTACTTGTATGTATATATCATTTAGTGATAAAAGAGAATCTCAAAGAAGAAATATCTCAGGGGAAGAAACATAAAGAGAGAGGGGAAACTGTCATAATACCCACGCCCCACTCTACCCACAATTCCACTAATATAAGATAGTATTAGTTCCTAAAACGTGCAGGCACATTGCGCATGCGGTTGCTCCTTCTAACAGAATTGTGCACATTATCTTTTCTACTTGGATCACCCTCCATGTGTCCCTTTGATGTCACACCTTTAGCATTTTTAATCATAACATTACCCTCCCCATCGAAAAGGACCTTGTCTGCAAGGTCAAACGTTGGAAACTATTCTTGAATGTATGAGAGAGCTTCCCATGTGTAAGCCTTAGAACCTTCCCACTGAATCAACAATTGAGGGATCCAAGAGTTATCTAACAGAACCTTATGAGTATCAAGCACAGCTATAGGTTGCAGTTGTGACCCTCCAGATGATGAGATAGGAGGCAGGGGAATATATTGAGATACAGGATCACCCTGACACAACTTCAACAATGAAACATGGAAAACAGGATGAATTTTGGCGTCTGAAGGGAGCTCTAATTTATATGCCACATTACCAATCCGTTCTAAAACCTTAAAGGGATCAAAATAGTGTATGGACAATTTTTGGTGGCGTTGAAGACGCACAGAATGCTGCTGGTAAGGTTGCAACTTCACAAAAACAAAATCACCAACTTGGAACACAACCTCAGTTCGCTTCCTATCAACTTTCACTTTCATATGCAATTAGGCCTTTCGTAAATTGCTTTTCAATTCAACAAGTAGACGGTCTCGCTGCACCAACTGAACATGAACATCGAAGGGTGTATCATCACGGACAACACTAGGAATGATGGTTGGAGGGTCTCTACCATATAAAATATTGAATGGAGTCATGCCTATTGAAGTTTGGAAGGAGCTATTATACCATAATTCAGCCCATGGTAGAAAAGAAACCCACAAATGAGGGTTTTCAGAGACAAAACAACGTAAGTACATTTCAAGGCACTTGTTCAAGGCTTCAGATTGCCCATCCGTTTGAGGATGATAAACAGAGCTTATCCTCAAAGAAGTGCCCTGCAATTTAAACAAGTGCTACCATAAAGAACTAGTAAATGTCTTATCCCGATCAGAGATAATAGAGGTTGGAATGCCATGCAATTTCACCACATTCTGAAGAAACACCTCTGCTACCTGTTGTGCTGTAAAATTGGACCGTAATGAAGCAAAGTGAGCAAACTTAGACAAGCAATCAATAACTACCAAAATAACAGAATACCCCTTTGATAGTGGCAAACCAGTGATAAAATCCATAGCCACATCTTCCCAAACTTGAGTAGGAACAGAGAGAGGTTGTAAAAGGCCAGCGGGGTGAGTTTAAGAAGCTCTTTGACAAATTTGGTAGTTTTTAATAAATTCACAGATATCCTTACGCATATCATGCCAAAAAAAATAAGTAGCCAATCGAGCATAAGTGCGAAGAAATCCAACATGACCACCAATCGGAGAGGAATGAAATTCAAGTAATATACGTGTGATAAGTTCGCGTGCTTCAATGGGTATGATTACACAGTGATGCAAAAATAGCAACCCATTCCTCAATTTATGTTGCGGCATGGAAGCAGGATCAGACTGGAATTGTTGGATCAATTGTTGCATGGTTGGGGATGATGCAACCACACCCTTGATGTCATTTAGAAGGTTTGCTTGAGGGTTGGAAAGAGCCATATAGAAAGACCATGATAAAGCATCAACAACTTGATTAGTGGGTCTAGGTTTATACTCAATCGAGAAGTTGAAGTCAAGAAGCTTAGGTAACAAGGACTCTTGCTCTGGTGTTTGAATGATTTGGTCCGTAATGTGCTTGAGACTACGTTGGTCTGTCCAGATAATGGAATAATGACCAAAAAGGTAATGACAAAACTTAGCCACTGCTTCAGTAATTGCATACAACTCACGAACATAAGCTGATTGCTTATGCATACGAGAAGAAAGCTTCTTAAAGAAAAAAGCAATTGGATGGCCATTCTGAGACAAAACAACACCAATTCCTTGGCCTAAGGCATCTGTTTCAACAATAAATGGTTGAGTAAAATTAGGTAGAGATAAGATCGGGGTTGTGGTCAAAGCTTGCTACAAAGCACGAAACGCAACATCCGCTTCTGAAGTCCAACCACAAAATCATCTTTTTGCAAAAGATCAGTGAGGGGTCCCGCAATAGATGCATAACGATTAATGAATCGACAATAGTATCTGGTGAGACCAAGAAAAGCCTTCAACTGAGTTACTATGGCGAGACAAGGCCAATCTTGGACAGCTTGGACCTTAGAAGGGTCCATTTCAACCCCTTGGTTAGAAACAATATGACCCAAGTACTCCAGCTTGTGTTGTCCAAATGAACATTTTGACAATTTAGCAAATAGCTGATGTTGGCGGAGACAATCCAACACTATAGCTAAGTGCTCCAAATGTGTTGTCCATGCGGGGCTATAAATCAGAATATTGTCAAAGAAGACAAACACAAATTTTCACAAAAAAGGCCAAAAAACATCATTCATCAATGCCTGGAAGGTAACCAGTGCATTAGTCAAACCAAAGGGCATGACCAACCACTCATAATGTCCATTGTGAGTCCTGAAAGCTATTTTGTGGCGATCTTCAGGTCTGACCAAAATTTGGTGATACCCAGAATGTAAATCCAACTTTGAAAAAAACTTAGAGCCCTTAAGTTCATCAAGTAATTCGTCTACTGTTGGAATAGGAAAGGAATCCTTCACCGTTACAACATTAAGAGCCCTGTAGTCAGTACAAAAACACCATGAACCATCCTTTTTGCGAATTAAGATAACTGAAGCTGAAAAAGGACTAGTACTTGGCTGGATAAGGCCTTCAGCTAGCATCTCCTCCACCATATGTTCGATCTGAGTCTTCTGAGAGAAGGGATAGCGATAGGGCTTGACTCAAATTGCAGAGACACCATCTTGTAAAGGAATAGAATGATCCTGAGTGCGTGGTGGTGGGAGACCCTTTGGAACATCAAAAACCATGAAAAATTGACGTATGATAGCCACCAAGTCAGGATGTAAGTCAGCTGGCAAGTCCATGGAATGAGCAACCGATGAATCATGTGGGGAGCAAGATAAAGTATATAACTCATCAATAGCATGAGTAGCAGAATAACGCTTAAGATGGTGAAATTGCGCAACAGAATGGCAGTAGGAAGTGTCTCCCTGTAAGGTCACAAAAGCATCATCCAAATAGAACTTGATACTAGTAGAGCTGTAATCTGCAATGTGGGCCCCTAATGTGGCAAGCCAAGATGCTCCAAGAACCACCACTGCACCTGATACAGGCAAAACATATGCCGGGAAACGAATGGTCTGACCACTAATAATGAGAGGTAAGTCGCGGACAACTCCTTCCGCATGTAAATAATGTTCTTTCCCCACCATCACTTTCACATCTGCGGTAGGTTCCATAGAAAGCTGAAGGTTGTGGGCCAAACGAGATTGAATAAAACTATTTGAGCTACCTCCGTCCAAAAGTACTTGCACCAATTTTCCTGCAATGAAACCCTTAAAGCGGATGGTGGCACAACTAGGAGAACCTTGATAAGCCTGTAACGAAAGATGGTGAAGTAAAGCAGTAGAATCACTCTCTACAACAGGACTTGGAGGAGCCATGGAATCCTCTAAGGATGGCAGTTCCGACCCATCAAGATCAGAGAGAAACAACATGAGGTGTTTATTAGGGCATACATGTTTCCAAGAATACTTCTCGTCACATGTAAAGCAAAGGCCCTTTTCTCGACGTATTTGCATTTCAGTCGGTGACATGTGTTAGATGGGTGGTAATGGCTTGGTTATACGCTTGGGTAGAAGGGGTGGTAGTTGTTGTGGATTTGAGCTGCTCATGGATTTAACCACAGAAGGCGAGTGAGTAGTGCGATTGGCACCAGAAGATAAACCCCAACTAACCTTTTCATCAAATAGATGGGCTAAAGAAACTGCCCGCAATAGGGTGGGAGGAGATTGGACAATGACGTCACGTCGAATGGGGTCCCGCAACCCACTAATAAAACAATCAAGCAAGGCCGGTTCAGTCAATCCCTCGACCCGATTAGCAAGTGTCATGAATTTGGTGTAGTAATCCGCCACAGAATTGGTTTGGGATAATTTGAACAACTGGGCCCTTGGGCTATCAAATTGGGATGGGCCAAATTGTTTCTCAATTGCTTGCGCAAGAGCGGCTCATGTAGGAATCAGATTGGCTTTTTGCAACATTTGAAACCACAGCACCACTGGACCTTCAAAATGCACCGCAGCAATGGTGAGCTTTTACACATCGGAAGTTTCATAATATGAGAAAAATTGCTCCGCACGGAATAACCACTGAAGAGGGTCAAAACCATCAAATTTTGGAAAATCCAACTTCACCGGTCACGATTGGGTTCTTGACGACAAAGCTCCAATCAGGGTGTTTGTGGTAAGACAATCCACGGAACGGGTGATAGTATTGAGTGTGCATTGGAAGGATGCTAGAATATCCTCGATGCGTATCAATTGTTGCTGAGTCGTGCGGTGTTGTTGCTGAGTCGTGCTTCGAGACAATATCAGTAACTTGTTTGAGGTCAGCGACCAAATCCTTCATTCTCGTTGCTTCCGCCATTAGATGAAAGCACCAATGTGATGGTTCCTGCAAATTAAGAAGAAGTGGACAAGTATCTACAATTGCAGTAAATCAATCTCAAGCGAAACTAGTATAATACGGTGCTTATATGCATATATCATTTAGTGATAAAAGAGAGTCCCAACGGAGAAATATCTCAGGGGAAAAAACATAAAGAGAGAGGGGAAAACTGTCATAATACCCACGCCCCACTCTACCCACAATTCCACTAATATAAGATAGTATTAGTTCCTAAAACGTGCAGGCACATTGCGCATACGGTTGCTCCTTCTAACATAATTGTGCACATTATCTTTTATATTTGGATCACCCTCCACGTGTCCCTTTTGATGTCACACCTTTAGCATTTTTAATCATAACAATTAGGTGAATAACAAAATAAAGTTTTAAAATATCATAAAATAATAAAAACTCTAACACTGAATTCGAATTTAAAAAGTTAAAACAATATCAGATGTAATTTGAGGGAAATCATCGTTTGTGTGAGAATGACGAAAATCAATTCCGTACTAAAACAATATCTATAATATGGATGAAAAGGATAAATCTTCCGAGTTAAAAATTAGTTACAAAAGCTGACAAAAAAAATTGAAAAAAAAAAAGATATAGCATCATATAAAGAATCGGTAGTAACACAAAAATATTAGAGTAAGAAAGTGTGTTAAGAAAATTGATAAGGAAATTTTAAGAAAAGTTACAAACATGTATGCAGGTTAGGAGGGTAAAGTACACCACACAATTTATAATAAGGAGAATATTTAAATGAGAATGAATATGAGAAAAGAGAGAATGAAATAATAAGAACACATAAACTTATACGTACGTTGTTTATATATATATATATAAAGGAGTCTTTTTTTTTGCTGGACAAAAAATTCCAAACCCAACATCAACTATTATTCATAGAATACGCGGGAACAAAAACATCCTCCATGAAGGAGTACGTACAAGCAAAAGCAGGTAATGAATCAAAGATACAATTAAACATCCCTACTGGCCATGTCATGCTTGGCAAAACAATCTTGCAGCCAACATATTTATCTGTATATAAATATGAACCACCTTGTACATGTAGTTCTGAAAAACCTCCATAAAATAACATATTTCTTGAATCAGCTCACTAAAAGGACCTCCAATGGATCCAAGACCTTTCATTCACTGCTTCCAAACAGTCAGACTCCAAGCTAACGTTTTTTAAACCAGCTTCATCTACCAAACTCAAGGCAAATAGCATCTCCCAAAGCTCCACTTCAAGAATGGAGCAAGATCTCAGCCTCCTAGAGGAAATTAATCACATTTTAAGCTAGTATTTGATCTCAAAAAGATATGTTAAATATTTATAAAATAAAGTTAGTTTTTCTTATTATCTTCTCTTTATGTAAGTGAAATAAAATATGTAACTAACTAGAAACCCAGAAAATTTATAAATATATTTTTTAAATATATCTTGTATTATTAATTAAAATTTATAAGAGATTCGTCTTTACAAAAAATATACTAATTATTAACTAAAATTATTAATATACTAAAAATGATATCTCGTAAGTGAAATATATTTTTTCTTGTTGAACGACTAACTAAATAGAATAATGAAAAATATTTAAAAAAATAAAAATACATATAAGATATATTTAGAAAATTTCCTATAAATTTTGTAAGAAGGAATAATCTCTTAAAATATATTGAAAAAAATACACATATGGTGTATCATTTGAAGTTTTCTTGTTAAATGATTTTATTAATAATGAATAAAAATCTATTAATATGTTTTATATGAGTTTTTAATATGTTTTATATAAAAAATTTATAAATATATTTTATATCTATTTTAAAATGAATATATAAATATATTTTAAAATATATAAATACTAATATATTTAATATATTTTGTATAACATAATTTACAAAATATTTTTTTTTGTACAAGGAGTTAAAAAAGAAAAAGAAGTGCAGAAAACTACTCTCGGAAAAATCTAATACCTACCGCATCGGCCAAGAGAAAATCTTAATCAAAAAATTATTAAAAAAATACATATTCATAAAATTTCCCATTTAACTAGTTGATTACGTATTTGTTTACATAAAAAAAGATAACTAGAGAAATTAAATTTTTTATTCCATAAATATATAGCATATCTTCATAAGAACAAATCTTTATTAAAAGAAACTAATTATATTTTTTCTTATTAAAAGGAATTAAATTAAATTTGATAAATGATAAACATAAATTTTTTATATTTGAATCACTTGCTAATTTTCTATTGATTATTATGTGTAAAAATGAGGTGTTAAATACTTAAATGTATGTCTTCATAAGAATATCTCATTTAAACAAAAACTCGTTTTTTTCGATTTTGATTTACACTTTTTTTTTGGGTCAATTGCTATAGTATGGTTTAATTGCTTTTTGTTTTAATTGCTATTAATGCCTTCAATTGTAATGCACCTGGTTATCCATTATTATATATAAAAGCTAAGCATATCCCATGTTTTTTTTTTTTATCGGCAATCTTTAGTTGTTAGAATTGGGATAACAATAAGTAGAGTTATATAGTATCCATTCTCATATCTTATTTAAAAATAATATTTGTATTTGATCTCATACAGGTAGGTAATTTTAATCTCCATTGTATAAGTTGGGTATCTAAATATTTATATCTGTACTGGCGACTTGCACTTTACTAATAATAATAATAATAATAATAATAATAATAATAATAATAAAATTATTTAGAACAATTACTATAGTTAAAATAAAAATTCATTTTTAAATAATCCAAACATAACATTAAAAACATATATATACACATAATATTAAAAACAAGAAAATATAATATTGATTCATCCAAACTCAAGTAATAAATAAATAAAATTATAAAAATAATCATTCACCATAACGATCGTTAAAACTAATGTTATAATCATATAACAAAATCTTTAATTAAACATTTAGAATTTTTCACTTTTCAATTTTCAATAATCATCCAACATAGCAATTTAGGATTTTCCAATGATATTATTAGAGATTTGAGACTTAGAATATTAATCATAAAAGATATAATTATTTTTAAAAAAATATGAATACTCGTACACATACCTATATCTACATAAATTTGTAGACCTAATCTCAATATTAGAGATAATTACTCGTACCTTATCGCAACAAGGCAGTTAGTGAATTGGTATTAGAAGAAGCAGGCTTAATGTACTTTTCAAGTAATCCTGCACACAAGTTTTAGTGCATTTCGTCACTTCTTGGTATATAGTTATTACAATTTTTTGTTGGGATATCATCTTTGCTTGGCATCTTGTCATTTTCTTGGGTTTTCATTTCGGAACAACCTTAGTTATAATTGTGAGAGGCAATACTGCTACAACATTTTGTGATTTGTAATTGGTCTCTTAATGGGCTTTTGTATCTTGTTTATGATGGGTTAATGACAACATTGTTAATTTGTTAGAATGCAGGGAAGGTTATATCAACTTGTAATAACTATTTTGTCTATTAACTTAGCTTGTGCTTCAAGTCAAGCTTTATTAGTATTAAAAAATATCAATAAAATTCAGCACAATTAATAGATGATTAGATTCATTAAATATGTTAATATGAGTTTGATTCTCTCCTTGTGCGTATAAAAAATATTTTATTGGAAGAATTAAAATATATTTCAATAATATGTTTCGAGAGTTAATCATATGACTTTTGAATATAAGAATATCTTGATTTCAACAAAATATATATATTAAATAATATATTTTGTTTATAGAAAAATAAGAGAGAAAAATCCATTACTATTGACCATATATTATTCAAGATCTACGAAAGTGATACTATTGAATTATTCCTTGTAAGAACTAAATAGTAAGTAACCCGAGTGTGTAATGAATTCTTGATGTGTTGAAGTCGCAAATTTACTGTGTTATTTTTACCTAAAGTTTTGTTTTTGTTTTTGTCTTTTTACCTAAAAGCTGAACCTAAAATTTTCACCTGACTCAATTTCTTCTTCTTCTTCTTTTTTTTTTTTTTTGAAAGGGACTTGATTTCTTCTTATCACCTAAACTTTGAACTTTCACTAATTTATAATTAAAACAACGTGGTTACGTATTTGTTTGTACTTCATAAACGAGTTTCCTGTAATTGCGGCATGAAATTGCAAATGAACCAAAAATAAATTATATTTATGTACCAACAGGACTGTCAATATTTTAAGCAGGATTTACTGTAGGATAGAGACTTTTATGACTTTTAACAAAAATTGTCTTCTTGAGTTCTACTTTTAGGTGTCGGTGTAAGTTCTTATTAAACTTAAATATGCTTTTAAAATATATGAAAGATATTAAGCTGCTCCGTTTTAATTATTTCTTTAGATCGATTGGGTCCTTCATAGTTTAAAATAATGATCAAATTCTGAGCTAATCATTTTTAGAAACATACTAAATTTATCTTAAATTAAGAGACAAAAAATTGTTAAAAACTTGAGAATTAACTAATTTGATCTTTTTATGTTTTTTGAGAAGATTCATTTGCATTTACTCAAAAAATGGATTTACTTAGAAAGCAATGACATTGTATAACAGTATAAAACATCCTGACAATATCATTGCATGAAAATTAAGCTCTATTTTTTTCTTCTTATTTTTCGAGAAAAAAAGTGAAGAAAAGACAATCATTGCCTACTCAATTGGAAAATTCTGTTTTCTACCCTCTTACAGTATATACTCCTCGTGTTATAACAGTGTGACCTAATTTTATTTTTTTCATAATCATATTGTCCTTATTTGAATTTTAAAATAAAAATAAGAAAAATGGTAAATTTAGAATATTATCCTCAAGAAAATAGATAATATAAAAATACTAAAAATTTGCTTAGAGCAGAGCATGGGAAAAGCTGAGCCATGCATTCGTTCACCTCACAGAAGCTTCTTCTACTTTTCTTTGTCTTGTGAACATTAAAGAGAACTAGAAAATATAGTGATCCAAAAAATCATGTGGAACTCATTCAGTTTCAATTATAGCAGAGCAATGTGCATGCATTGGTAACCACTATATAAATGAACATGCATACTAGTACAATCGATGGGGTCAAATGTTGCTACTCAATGGTCCCTTTGAGTTCTTACTTCACATTATTCAAGAAAGTAAAACGGTTGAAGCCGGGAATTGAAGCATTATGAAAATGTGGTTGTAGCCCAATTTAAATCTTTACCCATAAGCCACAATCACATCAAATTCCACCGTCAAAAAGAAGATCCACTTAAGAGGCGCACCCATGTGCATTTTTTTTTCATCTTTTTCCATCCTTACGCCTAATTTTGTCCTAGCTAATCCTTGGTGGCGTTGTCACCTATCTTCGCCTCCCCCATTCAATTAAACTCATGGAAAGATAGTGTGTGTTGTTACGATCTAGCGGGGAAAGGATACTGTGTTGTTACAATCAAGTATTTTTTTTTTCCTGTAGAAATTGAAGACAAGATAGTGTTAAGGGTTTACAATCAAACATTCTTCCACCGTTTTCTTTTTCTTTCTTTTTGGCCCAATGTAGTACTATTACTTTAGTGTCTCCTTAATTAGCTTTACTTAGTTGAAAGATCAGTATTTATCTCAGTCAAATGTGTTAAAAATAGAGTCCCGTATAAGTCATAAATCAACCATTGTGTTCATATTGGAATCAGTTGTATTTATTATCTAAACATCAAATAACTAAAACTATGTAACACATTCGCAAAATGTTTTTCTAAATTAAAAGGGACAACAAAAGTAATCTTAATTTTAATGCATAAAAAGCATTTTCATGTTGGAATCCGTCCTATAACTAATTTGGCTTTTCTGACGGGAAATTTATATAGCAACGTTCAAAAACATTATTATTGGGTAATCTTCCGCTTATAATTAATAAAGTAGTAACAAGGGAGGTATCATAAATATACTAGCATATTAAATGGACCTCTAATCAGATTGTAGTACCTTATTTTGTCCGATTGTTAACAGCTATTTGGGTAGTTGAGCTTTTTAGAATGCTTCAATACATTTAAATGAGCACGATTGATGGGATTTGAATATTTGATGATTTTCTTTTGTTTTGGATTGGATTAGATTTTCTAATATGGTGTACGTGCCTTCGCTTTATTCATGGTCTTAGTCAACACACTATGCATTTGTGTGGCTGCGCATGTGTCGGTCACATGGAACGAGCTAGAGAGAGAGAGAGGGGAGTTTAACATATGCTAATATAGTATAGAAGCTATAGAAACTACTAACATTGTATTATGATATAGTAATAATATCAACTCTTCTGCACTTGTTTTTTTCTCTTAGAAGTCGAGATTCTTCAACTGACTAGGTTCCAAGAGTAACAGGTGGAGGTTGTAATCATGAGCAACTCAAAATTGACAAAAGAAAAGACAAACAGCAGAAAACAATCTAAGAAACCCCAAAAAAGGGAAAAAGAGTGGAGATATATGGAAATGCAAGGAAAAGTAAATACAAAGCTAAAGATCCACTATATATATATATTCCTTTTGTTTTTCAATTTCCCTCCCTTTTCTTTTGGAACATATATGTATATATTTTGGTTTCCTTTTTGGAAAGAATGAATCAGCCAGAAGAGAAGTCATTGTTTTTCAGCAAGGAGAACCTTTCTTACAACTGAGTGCACCAGCACCTGTTGTTATGGAACCAACAAGGGAAGATGGTCTTGCACTTAAGCTAGAAGCCCTTGCATAGCTAGAGGAGGCTCCAGCACCCGATGCTGTGAAAAAGGCACCGTTTACTAACAAGTCCCCTTCTGACCTCCAATTCCAATCCTGCCACTCACTCTCTGGGGTATCTTCACGTTTTGTCACCTAAACATTATTTGTTCACCAATTTTGATGATTAATTGCATACCTTAGTAAGATTACACTTAATCTCATAGCATGACTTGTGATATTTTCAAAATTAATTTTTTTTTTTATGAATAATCTCACCTCTTTGCTGAATCTGTCATCGGGTGCAACAAATCTGTTGCCTTGGCAGTTGATGGTTGGATTGGCACTTCCACCAATGGCATACATTTCCCAGTGAGTATAATCATTGTTCACCACATGGAAATACCCAAGCCTACACCTGCAAAAATGGCACAATTTTTTTCTTTCTCAAACTTAACCAATGTTACTGGCCCCACAAAGTAACAAGTAACTAAGAGTATCATTAAAGACTTGGTGTGAATTATTCATTATTATGGTTGATTACTAATATTTGAGGAAAAATATGACTCATCACTTTTAAATGGATGTTTCTTTCCAACCACATATTTTTATTTACTAAGACTTAAATATGAAATTTTGTATAACAAAATCAAATCCAATAACCGATATCATTTGAACCAACGATTTGAAACTTACTAATTAATTTAACTTATAAAATATGAGTTAAGATCGAAAACAAAAATGATGATTTACCTTGGCATCCTTTGAACAAGGCCTTCACCAAAGTGGTTGAAAGCAATAGTGACTTGCATGTCCTTGTCCTGGGTGTAAGAATCGCTGTGACCCAACAACATGACCTTATCATGATGGGTCATGTAGTTATTAGAAATGGTAATAGCGGTGGAGCCATGGATGGCGTCGATCAACCCGTCGTTGCAGTTAGACAGCGAGCAATGGTCAACCCACACGTGGCTCCCTCCGAAGATGGACACGCCGTCACCGTCCGATACGGTTCTCCAGCCGTAGTGCCGTGGGGAGTCCCGCACCATAGCGTTCCCTCCCTGCTTGCAATCGTGTATGTGAATCCCATGGATGATGACGTTGGTCACGTACTGTATCGTTATGCATGGACCCCCAGCAACGTGCACGCTGGCACCTCTTCCGTCGATGGTCTTGAAGGAGTTCATGAGAAGCTCTTCTTTAAGTTGGATCACCATGTCTCTGGCGAAGATTATCCATAAGGGCTCGTCTTGGATCACGGCGTGCCGGAGGGTTCCCGGCTTCGGGTTCACCGCGTCGTCGTCGCCGTCGTCGTCCACCACATAGATCTTGCCGTCTCTGCCGCCAATGGCGTTCTTGCCGAACCCGATTGCGCAGTCTGCTAGCCTCTGCCTGTTCTGCTCCCAGTTGGGGTCACACCTCCAACAATCATCGATGGGGTTGCCACTACCACATGAGAGGTAGCCCAAGTTCCTTCTGGGTCTTGCTATAGAGCCATTGATTTTCCTATGCACCCACAAATTATAAAGTTGTTAGTCTTAGTGGTATTAAGATGGAGTCTCTCACATTCATTTAAGAAATTATAACATCTAGTTAATATATTTTTTCAAACTCATTGGTTAGAAATCGAACTCAGAAGTAGATGAGGTTATCCATCAATCATATAATTACAATAAATAACTTTTTGAAAAAAGAGAACCCACTAAAAAATGTCTTTTATTCAATTAATTTTGAAAATAGGCTCGTTATTTCTACTCATATAACTTGATCAAAGTAACAAAAGTGATCACATTCCTATTAATTACTATGACAAAAAATACAGAGTAATGCACAATTGCACATGTAAATGTAAGTGGGTAACTTTACCTGTTGACCTCTTGTACGACCTCTTGAGGGTTTAGAACTGGTGAAGAGGAAATTAGAGTTGGAGTGAGAAGAGAGAAGAGCAAGAAGAGCAAAGACAGAAGAGTGCTTGTCATGGTGCCTCCTCTTTGTCAAGTGTGAGAGAAAGGAGGGAGGTGAGGAGTGATGTACGTAGGAGGAACTGTATATAAAGAGAGAAAAATGCAAGGATACATGGTGTGATTAAACTAAACACATGGGACCCACTTGCTTCCTGATTTCGGCCGTTAAGCGAGGCCTAAATGATGGTAGAAGATCAAAACTTCAAAACAGTCAAAAGAAAGAAAGAAAAAAAAAAAACTTAATAGAATGAAGTAAAAAAAAAAGGACATATACAGGATATTAACTCATTAAATATGAAGCACCAACATCGACAAGAACATCAAATATCATCAAATATGATAGGGACACGTAAACATCTATAATATTCAAAATATAAAATATAATATGGGTGTTGTGTCGATGTTAGACACGGACACAGACGCATATCGGACATCAAATACGACAAGAGATTGGGATATCCTTGCTTTATAACTACTTTATATAACAAAGTGAAATGTATATTATGATTTTTTTTCCATAACTTAATCATGATTTTCCTTTAAGAATATATTATGTTAAAATTAAATATAAATCGTTTTTTTACAAACTCAATGTGTTTTGTGAATTAAGTTATATTCATTAAATATATATACTAAGTTTGATAATGTACACTTGAGAGTAGAAATTCAATTAAATATAATTAACGTTACTCGCATAATTCTACAACTGCTCTGAGAGGGAGGTTAATTAGTTTATACCAACCTCATTAATTAAGATGAAGGTAGAAATTGATTGTACAACAGCATGCGGGGGTCCCCTTAGGATCCCTAATGTGGACGTATTCAACAAAGTTCCTTTATTTCCTTGTCGTATTAATATTTCTGGCATAATCGTTGAGGATAATGAAATTATGCACGGGAATCACTTAATGAGTAATGGACACTACTTTTATTAATTAAATTAAGTAGTATTAATGAGACTGAAAGTAGAAGCATCATCAGGGAAGGCTTCGCGTATAGTGAAGTAGTGTATAATGCTCAATTAATTAAAAAAATTAACTAATATTGGTCGGGAAAGTAGCTATATGAATTCTTCCTCCACCCCGTTGATATTGTTATGTATATTCTTTTGGCAGCAATTACTTTATATTTTGACTTCATTTGAGATGAACGGTCGGTTTAGATTGTTTGAAATTAAAGATTTACCCGGTGGAAAATATTGACTTATTTGCTCTAATGGGTCCATCTCTTGCTTTCTAGTTCATGAGGCATTTTGGAAGACTAGGAGAAGGATAAATAAGTAAATTTCCAATTCAATTTAATTGTGTTAGATATTTAATATAATATAAATTTACTATTCAAATATTGTTTAGAGGAAATTTGATTTATATTTTTAGTTTGGATAGATTTAGTTACTCTTTTTATTTTGAAATAAATAATGTTAGTCTCTTTTATAATTTAAATATTGTTAGTTTTGATTCTTTAATCGATAATTTATATACGCTTGATGTTGATAGAACTTATAATATAATATCGCAAATAAACACACATGGTAAAAGTTAATCTTGAATTAGATGAGAGTACTATCTCTTTATGATTTATGATATAGGCATAAGTTAATCTTTAAGCAGGGAATACTAAAACTTGTGTCAAAGAAAATTCTTAAACCCTTAAATTTGTCAAAGTTTGAGGTTCGTGTAGACTGGATCAAGGAAAAATGAATAAAAATAATAAACTTAGATACATAAAGAGTTAAGAATTTCTTAAAACTAATTAATACATGTGAGTATTTATGTGATACATTCCTTGTGACATCTTAGAACAAAAAAATAGTACTTTATTATATTCTTATAAAATTATTGAGGTAAGGTCACTTATTCTCAATTCATGATAAGTTTTAGTTTTTGTATGTTCAAGTTTTTTAGGCTGAAGTTGAAATTTAATTAGGAAAAAAAATAAGGATATCAAACTTGACCATAACAATATAAATTAGAAATATATGATCGTAGTTCTCACATCTCAATATATCAAATCATACATTAGTTTTCTTCTCCCCGACTAGAAGAGAAGCTAAGGTCCCATTAAAAAAGAGAAGCTAAGGTCCCATTAAAAAATAAGGAGACTTGATCAAGAAAGAATTATAATATTACTTATTCTTGTTTGTAATTGACTATTGTTACTCTTTCAATTTAGATGAGTAATCAATAGATATTGATCTAATTATTTATTCAATCTTTAATAATTTGACATAGATCCTAAAACCTCCACTAATATATAGATCTTAAGATTTACGATTATAAAACTTGTGGTCTTTCCACATTAAAAAAATTAAGGAATGAGATTTTAATAAATAAAAAATTCTAACAATTCCAAAATAGAAAAAGGAGGTAAGAAACAAATACAATAGGCCACCTTTGGCTAAAAAAAAAAATTAAATTCTTAATTTAATAAAAAAAAATGGATTATGTATTTTTTGGGGTGAATTTCAACCTTACAATTTTAGTTGTTGTTTTTCTTTTTTAATCATATTATTAGTGTAAAATATCCATTAATTTTATTAATGACTAATTTTTATGAAAAAATTTAACTAATCATTTTTAGTGAAATCTCTCTTTTACAACTTTTTTATCTTCAAGATCTTGTTTAAAGAATTTGAACTCAGTGCCACTTATTAGATCAAATTCAACTATTTTTACTACAGATAATTACAAGAAAAATAACATATATATGGGAGTAAATGGAAGACAATTTGATTTACCAAATAATATATGTAGTTCTTACTTTTGTAAGGGAATCTTTCAAAGTCAATATATGTTTTTTCCTGAAGTACGGGCTCTGTTTCTTCAGTCCACATACTAAATTACTTGTATAACAGATTATGATATTTTACACAACAGATGCATGAACAAGATGTAATGAAATAATAAACTCTTGAAGAAGAACACCAAAAAATATACTATTGTTGAAGAAAGAAATGGAAATTAAATTTTTTTATTTGGCGCTTTAATCAAGCCGTGGACAACACCCTATGTCTTTTTATTTTGTCATTGTATAATTCATGTCATCTCCTCACCATGCATGGCTGCTGTTAAGCATATTTGGGCTGATAGAGTGGTTCTCCCAAAAAAAATAAAAACTACTATTGAAATTGCTTCGACTTTAGTCATTGTAGGAATCTCTATTGATAATTAGATAGGGACACCTAATTAAAAGGACACATATAGAGGAAGGAAAAAAATAAAACTCTATCCCACTATTTATTACTTGCTCGATCAATGATATTCTGGATTTCACGGGGTCCCCCAAACACTTGATTTGCTTCTATGACAAGCGAAAACAATTGCGATTACTTGTCATTTATGTTCGTACGTTGAAACACAAAAATAACGAATTTTAACTCCTAAATCTCATACACAAATGAACCTTTTTTTTTACAAACACAAATGAACCTGTTTAAAAACATTTAAAATTAATAATGTTCATTATCATTATAATATAATAAAACACAATGATTATCGACGTTTGTTTCTAGGAATAATTCTTGCTGGCTAGACGTAATGTTGTTGTTCACTCATTAGTAATGAAATGGAAATGTTTCTACGATTTTTTTTTTCAAAACTGGGATCAAATTTGTGAATTAAATTATAGGGGGACTAAATTTAAAATTGGAGATAAATTGGGGACTAAAAGTATAATTTTACCAATAAAATATTAAATTCCAAGAGAGACAAGGATATGATAAATTTTTTTTAGATAAGGATATGATCATCAATTCCATGGCAATGAGTATGAGAGAAGGAACTGAAAATCCTCTACACCATGCCTCCAACAAAAGCCAAACAACATAAAATAAAATTAAGGGTAAATAAGTACTTGTGTCTCTGAATATATAATTTATTGATAAATGTGTTTCTGAAAGATAAAAATATAAAATTTAATATCTGAAAGTGTAAAAAGTGCAACAAATATATCTACAAAATTTAGTCTCTGAAAGTGTAAAAAGTGTGACAAATATATCCAGACATTAATAATAGATTGTGACTAATTATTATAATTTTGAAAAATTTATAATGATTGCGACAAAATTTCGGAAGAGCTATCACACCAGTAAGTGTCTGTTTCCGTTATCTAATTTTTAAGTTTCATCAACGGTTGAGACATCCATAAAATATTACCAATGGAAGTAAATTTTTATTGTTTTGGTGAATTCTTCTTACTTTTCTTCAACTACAAAAAAAAAAATCAATCATTTGGTTGTTAACTCTTGAATAAATGCTATCAACATAGAAAAAGAATTTTACTGTAAAACGATAAAAAAATCATTGTTTCTGAGTAATCAAACACTATTTATTTAATTGTTTTTTAATAAATTTTTCATAATAAAATATAAATGTCTATTAGTATATGCAATGACATCAAATTAGAGATGGTCATGTTGACAATCATTTCAGTGAAAAATTTGTCCGTCTGTGTTACGTAAATTATTTTATTAACGGTGATGTACGGAAGTTAACGATCAGATATATTTATCGCACTTTTTACATTTTCAGAAACTAAATTTTGAATTTTTATTTTTTAAGAATGCATTTATAATTACATATTCAGGGATAAAAGTGACTATTTATTCTAAAATTAATCTTAAAAGTTGATGTTAATAAACATCCAAACAAATAGAAGGAAAAAAAATATACCAAGAAGAAATAGAAAAATAAAAATCGTGACTGAAGCGCATGCTATATAGACTCTAAAAAATAGGCTTCAGGCCAGCCCAACATATCCCCAATCCCTTTATTCTTCTGTTTTCATAATTCCCTAGCCGCAAACTTCGCCGGAATTTCACAGTTAAAAACAAAAATACTACATGATACAATATTCCACCACGTTATGGCAACCTATGATAATCTAGTAAAAAAAATTGTAGCCATTACCCCCCTTCTTTCTTTTAACTCTATCAACCCTTTATAAATTAAGTTCCAATTTAATTCTCGTTAACAATAACCAATTAATTTTGATGAATAATATGTTATTGTTAGTACTACCGAAAACTTTTACCAAGCCATGCATGTTACATGCTCAGACCTTTTAATGGGCTAGTCTCTCATTTTCTTAATTTAAATGAATGGAAGATGGTAATTGATTTGCACACTAGTGGGGGAAATCCAGCTTTAACTAAAAGTTATTTTGTGGGACCAATGTGAAGGTCTTTGTTAAATAGTTAATAATGCAAGGTTCAAAATAAAAGCACTTAAGCACAGCCATTTTAGTTGGCTTTGGCCTTTGGTGGAAGAGGTCTCAAATCACCTGGTGTTAATTGCTCCCTCCTTGTCTTGTTGCATTCTTTCTCAACCTCAGTTTCTTTCTGGTGCACATGCAAGATGCAACTGTGATTAGGAGAGCACGTGTTTCACATCAAAACCGTCGTTTTCCCTTTCTTCATTATTGTGTTCAGAATTTCAGAAAATTACTATCTAATTGATGGATTAGGACTCAAGGATCTCCCCATTTTTATGCTTAAATTCAAAATTACACCCTCCTAATTAGTAGTACTGTTCGGTATATTTGGTCAAGGCATTTTCACTCAGTTATTTTAAATGTTAAATTAATCCGTTGGTCTCTAAATTATTTGAGAATTTTCAGGTAAGTTTTTAATTATTATTTTTTTAATTGAGTACCTAAATTAAAATAATAAGTTCCTCAAGTTAGTTTATGGCATATTGAAATCGCTAGAAGATGATAATTTTTTGCAGTTTTAAAAATTCTAGGGACTCAATTAACTATGAATTTTTTTGGTAGAACATAACTTTAGAGAGAATAATACCTGTTCAGATCTTCTTGCCAACAAGGCCTCTTTTTTTAATGGTTTTCGTTGATCTCTCATACGGTAGTTTCATAATTTAACAGGAATATATATGATTTCACAAACTAAAAGTTTAGATAGTTTGTCATTGCTTGGGTTAATTGGTTTTTCCCCCTTGCCTTTTTGTTCAAATCTTTTCTATTAATATGAATTTCTGGTTTGTTGGCCATGACTTTGCAACTTTGAGAGTGCCAACATAGTTTAGAATGTTCAGAGTTGCTTTGCCTTCAACTAATAAAAGGGACTTAATTAAAAAAAAATTACATGAACAAAGACCTAATTAGCTATTTTTAGTTTAATTAGTTACTTCAAAATTTTCAAATAGTTCAGAGACCAACTAAGTAATTTAGCTTATTAAAAATATGGTATGTCACTTGTAGTAATTAGAAGAATACGAAGCCCTTAAATTCTCTATGGCAGTATGGCTGAACAGGAGTAATATATTATAGGAGAAATACTAGTAATATATTTTTTTGTATTTTAATCAATAACTAAAATTCATTATAATTTAGGAAATTATAGGTGAAACATATCAAACAGAAAGTGATATCGAAATATTTTTTTGTAAGAAAAATACTTTTTTCTTTCGTTTTACATGCTACTAGCTAGCATTTCTTTATTTTCCGTTATAAAAGAAAAGGAGGGGATCGAAATATTAGGACCCAAATGTTCAATATACTAGTATTGGGTTTAACAAACATCATTCATCGTCTGAAATAATTAGAATATAAAGGCACTTTTATAGACCCAATGGTACAAAAGAGGCATATAACCAACTATTTTCACCCACATTTGAGTGAGAAGGGTGCCAAAGGTTCCTCGTGTTAACTGGTTCGTCAGCAAAAGGCAATTCCAAAGTAATGTTCCATGCATCATTGTCCTGCACCAATTCGAATTGGTATAAGTCTAACGATAGATGAGAGGGATAGCTAGCTAGCTACCTTGTTTTCAACTAACTCAGGAGTTATTCTGACATGAAAATTGAAAAGATCAGACCCTTAATTTATTTTATTTGAATATTGCTCAAAGAGTATTATCACCTGATCGACAAAAATATTTGTTGCAAAAGATGTTGATATTTAACACCTGTGTATATCTCAAACAAAATTATCTTCAAAAGAGTGTAGGAAAAAAAATTATCTATAAATTTTTTTAATTAGGTCTCAGTCTATGGATAATTGTTCCTTCTCCCTATCTACAAGGTGGTACCGCATGGTTCCTGTGCACAAAATTATATCTATTATATAGTCGTGTGTATTACTCTATATATTGCATGAATCATGCTGAAACAAGATATGAGAATTAAAGATAGGAGCAACTCTTTCCCAAATATGACCTGAATTGTTTTTCCTCATTTTCATCTCTTTTTTTTATTTTTTGTCTTTCCTTTTATATGAAAGTATATATGGGTCCATTTACTCCATTGTCTTTGTTTAAATCCATCCCCAACAGCCTCTTGTTGTCTACTCACGTTAATTAATATTATTGTTAAAACACATCGCCTATCTATCATTTAATACCACTTCATCATTATCTGGCATCAATTATGTTCATTTCCTTGACATAGCTGTTCGTAATCTAGCTAGCTATTACCGAATAAAGACAGCGTGATAGCTATGTTTTTCCATCTTCTTAATGGTGACCTTGCATGAACCGTTTTAAAATTGGAGTACTGTTCATAATAATGTTTGATTGGTGGGAACCATGGTAAGCAAACTACTAGCAACAACCGTGCATTGCACTGGCATTATTATCTTCAGGTAAATTAATTTTAAAAGGTTTAACTACATTTTAATTTCATATTTTAGTGTACTCCCACGTTAAAATCTCAAAATTAGTTTTCCTAATTTTAATTGCTCACGCTTAGTTTTTTTATAACTTCTTAATTGTTTAAATTATGAGTAAAAATGTAATAGAGATGTGACATATCTAATTAATTTGTATCAGTTAACAAAATAAGAATATATATATATATATATATATTTGAAAAAAAATAGAAATTACAATCAGGGTCATTCTGTGTTTTTTTATTTATATATTTTATATGTTTTCCTTTGTAAATTTATGCAAACTAATGATAAATCACACCTCTATTACATTTTTGTTAATAATTGATGAAATTTTGGACTGAGAAAATTAAATTAAACAGTTAAAAAATTAAGAAATAATTATGGGGACTGAAATCACAAATAGGTCAAAGTACGTAGGAGACTAAAATGTATTCATGTCAATATAAAAAAATATAGATAAGAATATAAAAAGTTAGAAAAAAATAGAAATAATTACTTTAAATATTAAATTCAAAATTTGAAAAAGTAAAAGTTAAGAATGTCGATCATTCTTCAAAGAAAACTACATTAAAAGTTAAGAAATTAAGTTACTAAAAAAATGTAAATATTTTTAAACAAATGCGGTTTCTGAGGATTCTTTTCGTGTCACATTCAATAAGCAACGATCAATACTGCTTCACTCTTAGCTCGGTAGAATGAAAAGAAAAATGAAAATGAGTTGTGATAAAAAAATTTAAATTAAAATAGAGTATATAAATATAAGTTTTATCTTATTTTATTTTATTTTTTCCTTTTCTTCCGCTCTTTCAACTCAAACGAACCTTACTATTCATTGATGTGAGTCAAAATGGAAAAAGAATAAAGGAATCAGGCGTTAATTAAGATTTAAATGAGAAATGGAACTTCAAAAAACATAAGTGTAGTTACATAATCATTAATTAAAGTTTTGTGGTGTGGTTATGAGTTCGATCAATACCTCTATTTGGTCGATCAAATCATGTCACCCCCAAAACAAGCGTTACTACCTCTCTGCTGCTATCGTGTGGTCCTTCTGCTCGATCAATTACGCTAGAGGCATGGTTCGTGATTTACAAGTCAAAAACCTCCCATGATTAATTATTACATGCAACCTTTATCCATATTGAACAGACGACAACCTTATTTTTCCTGTACATTTCTACATTTTCATAGTCTTTTTCTTCCTTTGGGATCCCTGTGTTTCCTTTTTAAGACATCATTTTCTTAGTATATTTAAATTATCTTATTTTGTATTTAGAAGTGCTTAAATAAAATATTAACCTAAGAAAACATTTTTAAAAAGACATAATATGTTTTCTAAAAATAGTAAGGGAATTTAAATTAAAGGAAATAGAAGTCAATACACATGGGAGATCTTTTCATTGGTGGGTTAGAAGTCAACTACATAAATGAATCTCAATCTGACACCACATTCAATTCAAAATTTTAAGGTATTTTATGAATTTTTCTCACTTATATGTTGTTTAATATGCACAAATTTTTTCTATATGAGACTTGTTATGCTCACACTTGCACTATAATGATCTCCTCCTTAAGTGTGTATTTTTTCACATAATATGTTCTCTCTTGAAGAAAAGCCTTTTCATCCACAATTATATAACGGTGACAATAAAGCTTAGACCTTGTTGCCAATATGCTCTACAAACTTGCACAACCATTAATCACATTAATGAAACATGTTGCTTGGCTCCTCATCACCAAAAATGCTTTTGACACAAGGCATCGTCATACATCCACCACTAATTTTATTATGTCTTGATATTTGTTCGAGTTAAACATTTGGTCTCATCATGATCTTCTAATTACCAAGAATCGATCATTAAGTTGCATCGTTAACTTTGATACCAATTATTTGAAAATATAAATGAGAAGAGGGGATAAAATACCAGAAATATTTTTATCAATGAATTACAAATTAATCACACAAGTGAATTTAGCATCACATCCAATCCAAAATCTTAAAACATTGAGTTTGTAATCTTTCTCACTTATATATTATTAAACATGTTCATCTCCAACTAATGTGATACTCTCCACACTTACACTCTAATAAATATAAGAAAATACACTCTTAATCTTTTGGAATATAATTAAGAGTTCAATTTGATTTTATCTTATCTTTAAAACAAAGAAACTAAGCCAAATAGGCAAACACTTTTCATAAAAAGGTCTAAGAAAGAAGGAACTTATTTTCATAGAACAAATTTGAAAAAAAAAAGTAGCTTTTGATTAAGTTGGTAGGAGGGGCTATTTTATAGCTTACAAGGAGCTTATTCATACAGTCCCTTCTTTGAATCTCAACTTGGCCTAAAAGATCTTTTTTATTATTATTGATTTTCGTTGTTGAGTGTTTCACCGGCTTCCCCATTAAATATTTTTTATATTCTAGTTTATTTTAAATTAAGTATGTCTATTTATTATGAGGTCTTAATTTGTTTTTAAGCTATTCAAAATGAAAATTATAAACATAAAAACTTTATTTTTTTAATTTTCATTAAAAAAAATAAAAGAACTTATAGGCTAAAAAAATTTGATACTTCAAAATACTTATCACTTTTATTCTTTAAATTTAATTTATATTTATATCTTTAAAATTTTAATTTATATTTATTTCAATTTTTTCCAATTAATTTCAACGAATAAAAAAATATGTCAAAAAAAATGTGTTTCTAACATTTTCCTTAACAATGTTGTTGTGGTAGAATGAAATAGAGGTAGAGTTCTTTGGAATCGATAAGCATCAGAAATGGTTAGACCAGCTCTGCTTCTCTATTTAATTATTAATTTAATGGAATTATGATTGACGAATGAAATTCAGAATCCTATATAGTTTGCCCTCCAAAAATTATTCAAAATTCACATATTACATATCATTCATCTATTTTTTTTTTCTTATATTTAAGTTGGAAGTATAAGTAACAAAAATCAAGACTAAAATATAAACAAATTCACAACCATGCAAACCATCTAATAGCCTAGAATAATGTGCTCTGTACGTGCAGTGAATGCAAACTCTAGGAAATTAATTACCTTCCCAGCTTCCCTATAAAAACAATCTCTTTTATGATAACAGAACAATCTGTTTAAATTATGAGGATATTCAGTAATACTGCATATATGATTATATTTATATATAGTATAATAATTAGTTGCCGATAAAGCAGTAATTTCTCATGTTGCAATGATCCAATTCTAAATTGCACCGCAGAAAAGCAAATATCCCAATCCAAGGCAGAAATTAAGTTTGAATATCCTAGCATGCATATCCTGCTAAATACATTACCGTACCTGAATATCTCTATACATCTACATCCCAAATTCCCAAGCCTGCTAAAGTTACCTCTCAAGACATTTTTACTTGGCAATCAATTCTAATCATGCATCAATTCAATAGAAGCATCTTCTGGTTATGAAACACATACAGGCTTTTCAAACAAGAACAATCACCAATAATTAAGATCATCCGGTATTTGGACAGTGGTATTAAACGTACAGACTTTTCAAAGTGTTGCTTAATACTAGTAGTTTATAAAGCATACCTCCTCGTAGGAATTATCAACCCCTTATGTTTTATAAAATATGTTATAGGTAATCTATTTAAATTTTCAAAACAGTGGTAATGCTTTTCTTTCAGATATAAGTTTATGAGTTATTCAACAACTGTCTATCTTTCCTGATTGTGTGATAACTAAGGAACCTTAATTAGGTGTAAAACACAATTAATTTTCTTCTTAATTTCCATGCTATTTGCTAAAATCTTATGACACACAAACCTAATCGGATTTAACACAAAAGCATTGAGCATCCTTCCCTCAAAAATGTAATTCCTTTTGGGCTCCTGGCTTGAATTTCCCCTAAAAGTAGAACCAATCAAACCTAAAACTATATCTCTCAGGTTTCAGGTGCCAGGTTCTACTCTTCCCTAAGCCTGATAAAGAGACCTTTAACTTAATACTTTTCTATCCTTGTTTTTTGCTACTAACCATCCCTCAAACCTTAAATCACCTTTGAAAACCTAACTTCCAGCCTGCTAAATTCTAATTCCATTTGTGCTACAACAAACACATTCAACTAATCTAGCCAATCTTAACGCTAGACGCAATCCAATTAGGATTATACTATAGGATGGTGAAGCTGAAATATCGGTAAAAATCATAAAAAAAAAAACATATACAAAGCAATCAGTGAAAGCTGAGAACTGACACAGACAATGAGTACAAAAATCTATTAGATAAAGTGTCTGACAATAACCCATTAGCCAAATCTAAATAACTTTCACTCACTTAACATTTACACATGACCATTGTCCATTGGTTATAAAATTTAGAGGACTCTGTTCTATCTAGTATAATAAAAACTACAAAATCAATTATATTGGGCACATATATGAGGGTTAATATAAATTTGAGTTCTTCCTGAATAACTGATGTACAAGCAGCTTTATCCAAAACTACATAGAGATTCCGCCACATCTATGATCCTTGATCTCCAATCAATATATAGCTCCTAAAAAGGCTTTAAAATGTAAAATATATATATATATATATATATATATATATATATATATATATAATAAAAAAGCTACACAATGGTGGATTATCACGAGTCTTCTTGAAGAGAAAGGGCACTTACATTTCAGTGTATATATAATTTTAAAAAGTTAATAAAATTTATTGTTAAATACTAAATTTCTTTTATTTTGATGTTCTTATGCTGTATATGTTATTTATTGTTTAAAATATTTATATTTATGTTGTACAAAGTTAATTTTTTTACATAAAATTAAAGAATTAGTTTTTCTAAAATAACTTTTTACATCTAAATAGCTATATTCCACAAGATAAAAGCCTTTATTGTACACATGGATGAAAATTTTATATAAAAATATCATATTAATATATAAATAAAAATATAGATTAGATGAGGATATAAAATGTTTACAAAAAATATTCATTTGTAGTTATAAAAATAAATATTTATATTTTATATTAACTACACAAAATCAATAATTAATTAGTCTACACATGCATTGCATGCGTTATTAAACTAGTTGTAGAACAATTCCATTACCCTGCTCTCGTATCCTTTGGCATCATATTTATTGTATATACTCTCCACCACCTTATGACCTTTCTTAATTGCTTTTCAATCTGAAATTAGTTACGAAAATATTAAATTTCTCAAGCCCATTAAACTGCTCTTAATAATAAAAAATAAAAAAACCCATCTAATAGTGAACAATAGTCTATAATCACAAATGATCTCTAGAAGATTTGAACTTCTAGTTGCAGTTATCTCAGGAAATTTCTGATCTCATGTCCAACATTAGATTTGATATAGTTGAACGATAGCGACAGAAAAGGGTAAAATACAGTGTTGCTTTTAACAGAATCTGACAAGTACTTGTATTTTGTATTTCGTGACTATATGGTAATTTTCCGTTACAATATGCAAGGGTCCCCAGAAACAAACTACAGCCGTAACAGATTCTTATGAAAATATGCCTATAGTTGACTTTTATACACACATTGGAATCTTGTACGTAAATATTTGTACACTTAATTGATGGAACTATACATACGTACCATATATAGCGACCACATTCGAACTAGCGAGTTATCTTGTCTCAGACCACTATAAAATTGTAGACAGATATTCTGAACACTGAACAGAAAACAACGTATCAACTATGCGGTTGTTGGTTTCAGAATGGTCCTGATGGTATGAGGTAACAATTCTTGAGACCAATAATGGAAAAGTGGATAACTGTGTTATGGAGCACTTGCTTCAAAATTAAGCATTATTATGGATCGGTGAATAATGCAGCATTGCAGTGGTCTACCCAGCTATATAAACACTTATCAAGTTTGTTAAACATTTGATATGGGATTATTCTTAACACGTCCCCTCGAGTCAGGGTTCGTCATCACAAAGCGAGGGCTGACGACATCCATCGGGTAGAATATGGCTCTGATACCATATTAAATTTATAGTAAAGACATCCGAAAGGTCCTCTTAAAAACCAATTCATAAGGGGATAGTCTACCCAGTTATATAAGCACTTATAAGTTTGTTAAACATTCGATATGAGACTATCCTCAACAGTTATGAGATTCAAATTATATTAATTTGTTCTGTAGATAAGGGTTTTTTTTTATATTGATTAGTGTATGATTGAACAAAACAAACGTTGATAGAAAGGTCTTTTGGTGGTCCTTCGTTATTGTAATTCGTATTGAGACATGTGACATATATATGCTCTGGCATGAGGATTAGTAAATTAACGTTATCCAGTGATCAAGAAATCAATCATCCCAACATGACCAAATTTATGTGTTGGTTTCGAAGAATTTGAACCATAGATATGTAGAGTACCAAAATAAAAGGATATTTTCACGGTCTTTCTCATAAGTAATTGGGTACACTAGAATGCGTACAAGGCAAAATTGTTTGTATATATTCTGTCTCCATTTCATTGTTTTATATGTTTCAGATTCTAATTAAAACATGCAGTATATGGTTTTGCCTTGTCATGGATTCCGTTTAAAAAAATGCAAAATTTTTTTTAGAAAGAATCTTGATATAAAAAAAATTATACATTAACAGCCTATAGCCTATAAAGTTTTATACAATCACTTAATTATAAAATTTATTAATTTTAAAATTAATTATTTTAAAATAATTTAAACATATCTTATTATTGGATGACTTAATAGAATAATTTTGTACTGTCAATGCTCATATAAGCATTAAATTAAAAAAAGGTGATATTTGTTCAATATTCAGAGATAAACAATGTTCTGTATACCGTTTTTGGTATTTGTTCGATATTGTTCTCAAATATCCGACAAAAATTGGATGTTCTGGAATATGTGACAGTTAACAGTATCAATGAAAATGGTCGTCCTTCTTGGTCAGAACGGAGGGAGTAGCGAATCAATTAAACAAGAGTATACGGATAAACCCCTTATTTCAGTTCTGAAATTGTAAATTTTATTAATCTGTTAATTTTATAAAACCTTCGATTTAATCTTTGATATTTCAAAAGTATTGTAGTGTAAAAGACTAAAATAAAAATAAAATATTTAGAGGACTAAAATAAAAGGGTATAAAGTCATATGCTGAAATAACGAACCTTAACTTTTCAAAAAATAAAAAAGAACCTTATAATCTTAGAGAAAAATAAAGGTTTACTAGTTATGTCAATGTTTATGGTTAATTGTCGAAACTAATAAAAAACATATATATGATTCTAAATTTAAAAGGGCTAATTAAAGATCGAGAAGTGAAAAGAATTTAAAAGAAATTTAGAGATTAAAAAAGATAGTATTAAAATTTAATTGTCATTTATTAATAGTTTTTTGTTATTCTGTGACATTTTTTCTTTTGATATTTTTTTAATACAAACTATTGATATAGATATCGTGAGTTTATACTAATAGTATAATAAATAGTATTATACATATGTATATACAAACAGACAATTTAGTTGATATAAAATATTAATATGTATTGTATTATTATATTATATTGTTAGTATAAAACATTAATGATTATACTGACAGATTAATTTAATTTGTAAGGCAAAGGCTACACTATAACAAAACCAGTCCTAACACTTGTCAATTTTGGTTTATTAGTAAATGTCAATATTTTGGCAGTGAAAATAGTGAAAAGCATGCATACTATTGATCCCTCCTTAGCAGGCAGTCGCAAGCATTAGACCTTTTATATTGCAACGGAAAATTTGAGTAATGGAATCCAAATCATATATTATTTCAAATTCAAAATCGTATATAAAGGAAAACAAAATAACTACTGCCTTCATCATATATAAGACTCTTTCAATTAATTTATATTCTTTTAAAAAAATAATTAAATATATTAATTATATTAAATTTATCAATTATATATTACTCTTCTAAAATTATCTTTTATTTCTTTCTTCACTTAATTGTCTATAACCAATGAGTTATTCATGTTTAGAGAAAAAAATAATGTAATTAATTAAGGAAATTATAGAATAAAAAAATTAATACACCACACTTTTAGAAGAGAGTATTATAAAAAAAGACAAATAATAAAATAAAAAGAATCTTATATATAAGTAGGAAGGTGGTACTACGGAAAATCCTACCAAACTAACAAAAAGGACTACTAAGAAAATATGAAAACATATTTCTATCCCAAAGCTTAAGGCATTAGGTACAAGAACCTCATCTCTTATATCTCCATCACTTACAGTAATTTATCATTCAATGAAGGATTCACTGAAAAATGATTTACTTATTCAATTTTAATTTAAATTTTTTTAGCTAAAAAGAAAATCCTTCTCTTTAACCCCATTAAATGAAAAGGGGTTCCCCTTGGATTTGAAACTATGCAGTGGCATACCTAATTATATTGTAGAAATTTTTAAGATTTATGATTAGACCATACAAACTAAAAACCTTTGTTCATGTTGTTTCTAGAAACTGTGGAACCAACAACTCAAATTTGATTTTCCAACAATCTCCTGTTCAGATACGATTTTTCACATTTTTACACTCCTTTATTTCTACCATTCACTTACTAGGCATGTCGCTTGACCAATTTTTTATGCAAGGATTTTTGCTCATGCTCCCTTCTCAGGCCCAATAAGCTCTAATATAGGGATCAAGAATAGTCTTTTGTCAATTTGGTTGTGCTTACCAAACATATAAAATATCAAATTAATTTAAAACCTTTTTAACAAGCACATCTCATCTCTAATACTTCGCTAGAGAGAAATGCGAAGAAAGTATCATCAGCTATGAAATGGACAAAAACATACACTTTTTCTCAATTGTTGTCTCCGAAAAGTGTTGTAAGGGGTCTCACAGGTTTCCTTTTCTCTCCAAAACAGACAAGAAAGGCGGTGAAAGTATAGATGAAAAATGTTTTTTTGAAACTACCCCTAACCTTGTGTGACGCTTGGTGACAGGATACCAAGTGATAGGAAAATCGATTATGTCTTTTGGCATATATGCAACTTTTTTTCTATAACGCAACACAGGGCATATTAGATTGCACATTATCAGATAATTGATTAAGGTCTTCGTTTATTATTATTGATGATCAGTGGACTAGTATAAAGGGAAAAAAAACTGTGTAACAAAGACAAGGGTATAATTGTAATTGTAAAAAAAATTATTTATTTATTTATTTTATCATCTAATAGATTAATTTAATTCAAAACTTTTTAAAATATTTCTTTTATTTCAACCAAATAACTTTTTACTTACTGTTATATCTCTTGCATTCATCATTCATCAGACTTACTTTTCTTTTTCTTCTTAGCAACCAAATAAAGTATAAGCGTTTATTTAAGGGCTATTATGTAAGTCTCTCATCTCTTTTAACAGTACAATGTTCTCACCTGATATGATATGGACTTTCTATATATATTATTGAAGAAGAAAAATTTTGTTTTGAGCAGCGAGAGACAAGGATCAAGAAATCAAGAAAACCAATTTTTTTTTTCTTGATATCTTTTTTCGTTTCTCAATGATTGCCTGTGGAATTGAATAATGTGACTGAAAAGTGAAAGATCTTGGCTGGCGCAGTGGCCACATAAAATTATTGTCTTGCCTGTGTTTGTCTTAGCACATTTGTCTTTGTAATTAGAAGTGTCGTTGTACTTAAATAAATAAAAGGATATTGCCGATCAATATCTTTATTAGTATTTTCAGGGTATTAGTTACAATTTAAAAAAAAATATTTTTTGTATAAATTATAACAAAGTATAAAAAAATTATAAACAACGTAATTTTTGTTTTTAATAAAAATATTTTTATTTGAAATTTTTAAAGCCATATTCTTAGAGAACTGATTATCATTTGCCTAAACAATAACACTGGGGACATAATTGAAAAGCTAGCTTGTTTCCCAACAAGTTTCAAGTGTATGAAGTATATAATTAATTCATTCTTTCTCTTGAGACTAACAACATTCAATTCAATTTGTGGGATTTATATAAAATTGGTTTCTTTCTTATCTTTTTTTTAAGTTGTTCTTATATTGTTCCTTCAAAATAATATTATTTTGAATTATGTTAAAAATATTATCACAACTCTCAAAAATTGTTATTTTAAAAGAACAATAGAAAAATAATTTAAAAATAACAACAGAGAAAAAATAGAAAAATCAGGTCCGGGTATATATATATATATGAATATTCAATCCCTATGATATGATATGAATTTCACGGTTTATACTTTATTAATTCACACGAAATTAATGGTCCCGTTCAGGTTCAGCGCCGCGCCTATTCCATAGACCATAGCATATCTATTACTCCTATTGCTTGCTTGGTTGCTATATAATAGAATAGGTCTGCCCTTGGCTCATAGCGTGAACTCTGCTTTCGAATGTGAAAGTGAATTCAAATAAAATCAGATGAAATATTTAAATTAAAATAAAATATAAATGCATAGAATTTAGATCAATTTTTTAAAATTTTATAATTTCATCTCAAATACTGTAAATAAATAAATCAAACACTTTCAAGTTAATTCTCCGTGTCTTGGACACGTCTTGGACAACTGTCTTCTTATCCATGTTCATGTCACCAAAAGCTAGCTCTTGTCTTGTCAACGGGATTCCTTCCACTTTTGTCTCGTTTATTTTTCCTTTTTTTAGTGGAAATCCTTAATAAAAAATTAAATATGTTTTTGTTCTAATTAGTTTTTATTTTTGTTTTCATTCTTAGCTATCAATGGGCTGTAAGAAGAGAAGACGAGAGAAGGAAAAAGAACATGTAAGAAGGAAAAAAAAAAGAAATAATATAAAAATAAAGTAAAAATTAAAGTTATTTGGTTAAGATAAAATAGAATGACATAAAAGATAAATATTTAAATTAAAGTAAATTAATAAGTAAAAAGTTAGTAATTTATGAAAATACAATTCTACCCATGCATTGGAATAACACCCATGATTAGGAGTTGCACCAGGTGAGGGCTAAACTGAAAAAAGATGAATAATGTTTATTTCTTTACAAATCCGGTCACTTTAGAGAAGAAATTCTATGCGGACTAACGAATACTTTTTAAAGTTCATTCATCTTCCTTTGCATCAAACCACCGCTCATCCCTATCTTTACCTCTCTTCCCACCTCCTTCCCTTTCTCTCCGTTGATGGGTTAATGTTCTTTTTAGTAGGGAAAAAAAAGGAATAGGATGGATGAAAATAAAATAGATCAGTGAAAATAGATATAAAAAACAAATATGTAGAGATGAAAGATGTTTGGTTGAAGAAAAATAAATAAGAGATGGGGAGAGAAAAAATGAATTGAAATGCATGAAAAATAATACAAATGGATCTCACAATTTATAAAATAAAAAAAAGAAGAAGAAAGAAGTCAAGAGAAGGGGAGATAGAAATAAGTTAGTTATTTGGTAGAGAATATGTAAAGTGAAAATGATTTTAAAATTTTTGAGACGCATTACATTATTATTTTTTTATCTATTTTCACTATATCTCTATCTCTTTTTATCTATTGTCTATTTCCTCCAAACACATTTCATTTCAACTTAATTTTTACATATTTTTACTCAAATTTTATTTCCATCCATCTTATTTTGTTATTGTCCCTAAAGTTATTTTGATAACTTTTTGAATAATAAAATAAAGTGATTTAGATAGTCATTTGGAACAAAAACAAGATAAAACATTTATAAGGATAAAAAAGTAAAATAATCATTATGGAACAAAAGTAAAATTCAAAAACTTATAGAGTTCGAAATGACGGGACTAAGCTTCCTTAAACAATACATAAATACTGGAGTTGTATATCGAAGTACGCAATGTAATGTCATTAATATTCATAACTGGAGTTGTATAATTATAGAGTCACCATCTTACTTTAAATATAATGAAAATTCATTAAAAAGTTAATAATATTCTCCTAAGCCTTTATAGGTAGCATTAAGGGTCATCATAGTGCTTCAATTTGTGATATTCCTATATTGTTTAGGGTATGGTATCTCTATGATTTTCTAAGGTGTGCAATCCCTAGGATTGATTGAAATGATTCAAAGTGGGATATATCTCAGGGTTGAGTTTGCAATGAAGGTTTCCTTGGGTGTAAAACACTTACTATTGTAATACTCTAGTTTGATAGATATATTCTTTTACATGTGGACTAGATGTAATCATAGTTGTGGTGGATAAACTAGTATAAATTTTTAGTTCGCTCTTTTATATCTCTGAGCTTTTATATTTCAATATTTTTATTTGTTTTTATTATGCTTGTTTTTTAATTGGATTCAAACATTTATAATTAATTGAACTATTTAAGGCTTTCTCCACTTCTAATATATAATTCACAAGTTTTGAAAATTTATTTGTGAAGAGTTTTAACAAACTTAAATCGCCCTTCTTGAGCTTAACTGGCCAATTAGGTTCCACAACTTAATTCTCTTTTCTTCATTAAGAAGGCCCCTGACCTTAGTTATAGTTTACTAATTGTTGATAAATTTACCTCCAATATAAGATCTTATGCCTCAAATTATGGTAGCACTTCTAAATCAACTTAATCGTACTCAAATGAGTTATTTTAAATAATTAATGTATAGTATTACACATTCTCACAAATTTTCCCTTAAGTGTATAAATATCAAGGTTATAAAAAGGATCAGATTCTGGTTGAGAGTTCAATGGGTCAAACTAGTTTGTTTTACTTTTAAGTAAGTCATAAAATATCAACTCAATTTAGCACACAATAGGCTGATGAATTATATGTGTTGACTCACCAAATTATTAAAAAAAATTAAATAAAAACATTTTTTTCTTTTTAAATAAAGTAATATTTTTTTATCACAGGCATTCAAATTATTGAAATACAAATACAACTAATAGAAAAATATCTCAAATTCATAAATATCATTCAAGTTTCTTAAAAGACCAAATAAAATCCAAACATTAGTCATAGTTTAACAACATTAAAACCTTAAAATTAAAAATATTATTACTATTCTATTATATTTTAGTAAATATTATTATTTTTTTAATCTAAGTGAATTAAACTTATCAACTCGATTCAAATCAAATCTGTCTAACTCGTGAGTAAAACAAGTTAGGTAAATTTTTTTGTCATTATTATAAAAATTTAAATTTTTTGAGTCCAATCTAATCCAAACTCGTGATAAGTCAAATTGATTCACCGTATTCATAGTCACTTTGACACCTCTAAGAAATATGTTGTTATTAAGGTTGAACCCATCCTTCATTCGAATTTGTCGTTATACAACTCAGTGAGGGAGGTTTGGATACAAAATCAAAGTACTATCTATTTACATCTATATTAAATAAATAAATAACCCCCCACCATTGAACACCGAGTTAATGATCAACCACTCTTCATGAATCTTCCCAAGGCATATGCTTATAATCTTCCTCAGAGGGAAAGTGAATAAGAAAGTCATCTTGAGATATCAATGGTTTAATGGAGCCTACTCTAGCTTAACTTCTCTAAAGCTTACTTTCGATATTTTGAAAAATCCACTTTCTTTCCCAGCAGTTGGATTATCAAGGTGTCTTTCCAAGGATTACACCACTCTTAAAACTCTTCTTTTCAGATTGAAAAAACCCTTTGCTTGGGCTATTTAGAAGTGTTTTCCTCCTTATGCCATATATTAATTATCAAGCAAATCTTTGTCTTCAATATCTTTCACGACCTATGAAGCACTGGCATACTCCGCACAGACACAGACATAACTAAAGTCTAAAACATTGGATACGGGGTCATGTCATATATAATATGAAAAAAAATTGGTAATTAAAATTGATGTATTAATATTAAAACAGTTTGAGTACCAGAGTAATAGAGTAATAACACACAGCTAAAATAAGAGATGAGAAAATAACAACAAAAGATAAAAATGAACAAGAAAAGAATATTACTAGGTGAAAAAAATTACAACACTTTCTCTATCTTCTCTCTCGTCTGCAGAATATTCTCTCGCTTTTGCAGAATATTACGACAAACACATTCTCTTCTACAAAGAAGAATACTAACACTCTATCTTCTAGAGAAGGAGAATACTATTATTAAGTTTTATAATTATCATATAATAATAAGTCTCACAAAAAGAATACGTACTAAGAGATCATATTCCATAACGCAAAACCTTTATCTTTTTACAAAAAGAATTTAAGAAAAGAACTTGCTAAGTCTTTAATAAATTTAAAGAGTATCAGAAAAAAATACTAAAAAATTATCATTGAAAAGAAAAATCCAAAAAAAATAATTTGCTAATATTAATTTAATCTTTACAGTAATTTTTGATAAAAAAAAAAGATGTGTGTATATCCAAATCGTATTGTCGTTGTGTCAAAATCATTAAAGAAATTAAATACGATAAAAATTGTGTTTAATATATATATGTCATGTATTCATCATGTGTCGTGTTGGTGTCAAAAACATACAAAGACATTTTGACACCTCCTTGGACCCCTATCTTTGCTTCATAATCCATGACCATCTCTTCTTTATAGAGTATGACTCCACCATTGAATCTTGAGCACCCATAGTAGCTTTAAGAGCAATAATATGCTTAGCACTCTTGCTGAACAGGTCTTCTTTTTTAGATGAAGCCTTATCCTTATTGAAAATTCTAAGTAATCGCCACTTACACTACTCACTCTCTCTTTTCAAGCTCCCAGTTGTTTTGTTACCTTTTTATTTCTTATAGTCATAAGGACGATGAACTTGCATTCAAATCCAACAATCTTATGTTAAAATGCTACTTAATTATGACTTTATATATATATTGCTGAGATCGGTAACTTAATATCAGAGAAATTTTCGTTTTTGAAAAGAAAAAATACACACATACTTATTCTATCTATGTTGGATTATGTAACTATTCAATAGAGTTATAACCAGTAATAACAGTCTAATTCCGTATGAAACTTTCAAGGGATAAATGATAAATCTATGGACATAAACAAAAGTGGGGGGGGGGGGGGGGGGGGGGTTGCTACTTCTTACTAATACTTTTTTAAAGGAGCAACGTTGAGCTTATATATAGTTATCAATGCTTTTCTAAAAGAGCAAAGTTAAGCTTATAGTTTACTAATAATTAAAAAACGCTTAGACCATCAACTTTTGTTTCTCTAACTTTGTTTTAGCCTCTCAGCTTCTTCTGAATAGATAATCATCAACACATCTTTTTGGGATATGAGAATCAATCTCCCAAATACGGTTTGCTCCGTATCAGTAGTAACACATTCAGTAGAAAAACTATGAATAACATCTACCACTTTCTTATAATCGTATTACTCACCTAGAAATACATAATATATATTTAGTAGAAAATAAAAAAAAATAGATATTTGAGGAATCTAAAAATATTTAATGTTTTTCTTTTTATTACCTATTTGGTGCGATGCGAGTTATTTATTGAAACCTGCTGATGAGTGTTGATGACAATACTAAAATGTGATTAATCATTTATTCTCTAATTAGCTTGAAATAAATTATTACAATTCATAAAAAATACCGATATCTTAAAGCATTTCCACTACGGATGCTTCATAAGTTGTTTAACAAGTTTTGATCATTGGAACAAGTAATTTGACAGAGTGTTATTTAAGTGACTTACTTATATAAGTAATCATTACTTAATTCATTTTCTACCTATTAAAGAATCATTTTTCTATTACAAAATTTAATGTGGTTTAAATTAAATGCTCATTCTAACAGCTTTAGCGTTGGATTGAATTTTTGTATAAAGTTTTTAAAATTTATGTGATATTGTAGGATTAAAAATTTAATATAAATAACTCATTTAAGCAATCATGCATTGTAGATGCTCTTAAACAATTTATACTTCCTCCATCCCACAATAATTATTACCCTAAGTTGTTTTACACGTAACAAGAAAAATTAATAAATATTATCTTCAATCCCATGTATAAGAAATAAGTTGAATTTTTTTGTCCTCATTAATGATAAGAAATAATGACTATTTTACAAACTTATTTATGGTTAAATTTTTTTTATACTCTTAATTTATTATTAACTCTATTTATTAGAGACTCACTAATTGGATTACAAGTAATTGAGTACTCACATTAAATGTGACATCAGTTGCAACATTTAAATTTAAGTATATTTTTTAAATAAAATTTGATTTTACGATATTATTAAATGTAAACACTACTTTCTTTGGTCTTAATGATTTTTTTCTATATTTTTTATATATAATATCATAGGTATGCAATAAATGAAAGAGAATACTGTTTCTATTCGTATTTATAAGATATTGTTGGCTAATTTACTTTTATTAAGAAATTGGTTAAATTTAAGTATTAACATTAAATTTATTTGAAACTATAATATTTTTCCAAATTTTTCATTAATACTATTGGGAACTTATTCATCTTCATCAATCTTCATAAGAAAGAGAAAAAAGAAAATTTAAGATATTTTAATAAAAAAAATAATTAATACACAATAAAATTGAAATGAAGTCTTATCAAAAGAGATAATTAATTTTCAAAATTATATCTTATAAATAGAAATAAAGGGAATAATAATTTTACAGAATTAAATTAACCTTACTATTATTATTACATTGAAAAATTAAAATGATACTTATTAAGAATATCAAGTGAAAATTAACATTACATTTAAAAGCTGATAACACTCACTAGTATTTTGAAATAATTTTATTTTCTAAATGTGATAAGTACGAAATAATACCAAAGTAATTTATTACTGATAGAAATATTAATTGTTTTCTTCTTAAAAAACGCACTTAAAATGTTTTTTTACTATGACTCTTTTTTATTAACGCCATAAAGTGTTTCAGAGTACTTTTAGATAAAAAGTAGATGACTAAATTATAATAATGAGCACATCTAAATGAGTTATATTACTTGTTGGCTGTTAAACTAAAAAGTTTTATATTATTAATATTATGATTTTTAAGATAATTATTTAAAAGTAAATAAATTTATTATATATAATTATTTTTTATTAAATAATAATGTCAAAAAATTTATATTTCAATGCATAACCTTGTTTTATAATTTGAAAATAATTTAATTACGAGTTTTTGTACCAAGGAAGTTAAATTAAAAATTAAAAATATGAATACTTGAAACTTTAAAAATTATATTTTAATTTTAAAAAATATTCCTTAGCAATGTTTCTAAAAAGGACAAATACTAATTAAAATCTTAGGAATGCTAGATAAGAAAATAAAAAAAAAACTATTAAAAGGTATTTATTGCATCCAAAATATGAATAATTAACATATTTTAAATGATTAAAAAGAGTTTAACCTGCATATATTATTTTTACTATAAATAAGTATTTGTTTGAATTTTAATTATAAATTACTATGTAATAGTTTATAATTGAATAACAACATAAATTATTTTATAGGTTAACGTATGATCATTAAATTTAATTAAAACTATATATTTAATTTTGCTTAATCACGAAGATATTAAAAGGACAAATGTTGTACCAATATAATCGAGGCTTTAAGTTCCTTTACCAAATACTTAAAAAAAATTGAATATTAGTAAAAAATTAAAATTTAATTAAAATATCATATCAAACATATTTTTAATAACAAGATAAATATTAATATGTGTTTTTAAGATATTGGTTAAATAACTAAAAGCAAAAAAAATTATTTACACTCTACTTTGAATTTCATAATAAATATTTTATCTTTTTTAATTTTTTAAATTATGTTCTAATAACACTCACCGGTCAAACTCTAATAACAATAAGATGAATATTAATTAATATTTTAAAAATATCGGTTAAGATATTTAAAATATAAATATTTTTATTAAAAGATAAAAAAGATATCTTGTTCATGATTTTTTATATTCTAGTTTTTTATTTTAATTTTTTAATTAATATCCTAAAATATTAGTACCCTAATAATAATTAAATTGTAGTAGCGTAAGGAGTGAGCAACCCTTCCTAGGCCTCGGAAAGTGAAGCGAGTAAACACAGCAAACAGCAAAACAAAGCAGAGTGGACCATTCAGCACAGTCCGACCGTAACCTCAGCTTTTATGTGGCTTCAACTAAATTAACTGAATCCATTCCCTTTAAATTACCAAAGAGCCCCTAGCCCTGCCACTCCTTAGTTTCTGAAAAAGGGCTCGTTGGTCGAGACTCCTCACCAACCTGTCACACACACACTCTGACTCATGCCACAACGGGAACTGCCCACTGCCAAATGCCAACCAAACAAAACCTCTCTCTCACTCTTGCATGTTTGTTTTCAACATACCCTTGAACCACCATTTAATCAAAAGTTTGATATATTTAATTAGCTAAAAAAATAAGTAATCAGGTGATATAAAAAATATTTGTGTAATGTTTGATTTAAAAATGATTGAATGATAATATAAAATAAAAAATGATAGACTAAATAAATATTTAAAAATTTATAACTCATTAAATCTTGATATAACTTTTTGTTTAGTATCTAAAAAAATAAAAAATATAATATTATTCATATTTATCTCTCTCCTTATCTTTATTACGCCTCTCATTGCAATCTCTCAAATCATTTCTTCCTCTTCATTCTCCTTCTATCCAACGCTTACCTTATCGCCGACAACTATCTTTCTCGCCACCATCTCTCCCTCACCGCCCTTGTTGATATCTTTTGTTACCAGGTCCTCCTCTAGTTCCTTCTTGATCTTACCTTCAAGTTTATCATCATGCTCCTTTAAATTTGACGTCTTCTCGATCCGCTCCCCTGCACTATATTCCCCATCCAACGTCACCATTCTCTTCTTCATAAAGAAGTGCGACATTGTCAGACAATCACACAGAATTGTTGTCCTACGACAAATCGCGTTGATCTTCCTCCTCGTCGACAGAGACACATTGTCAGTAACACTAAGCTGGTTCTTTTGGCTTGTCATGAATCACCCCACCGTGAAAGAGAAGATCCTCGTGGAGCTAACAATGATGCTTACTTCCACTCGCAATGATGATCGATGACACTGAACAAAGGAGGCAATGGACTTCAAAGAAATAGAAAAATTTATTTACTTAAAAGTAACATTAGTCGAAACATTACGTGATAATAAATTTTATATTAAATAATAAAATAATTTAAAATTTTTCAAAATCTTGTTTTATATTCTTTTCTAATGCAAACCAAACATTGAACACTACAAACGATATTATAATAAAATTTATATTATTTTATTTAATACATAAACAAGTAAGATACAATACAAAATTATTTATATTATACATCAACCATCAAATAACATACAATATAAAAAATTATCATGTAACTCAATTATTTGTCTAAAATTATTTTGTCTATCGTGCTTTATTAACTAATCAAAGGGACCCCTAAATTTTTATTTCTCGTGAAACTCATGTATATACTAAACCAAACACACCAATGTAGACTTAACTCTTAACTCAACACTCGCTGGCGTGGCTCCTCTCACGAGCCATGGCCCCTCTCACGCTCTCACGAGCCATGGCCCCTCGCATTTATGAGATTTTACTGTTTTGCCACTCCTCCTTCTCTATTTAACATTTCTTGCTCACCCGCATTCAACACCGCCATTCAAGTTTTTCAACAACCCGCTTCCCACGCTACTGCAACTACCATTTTTCTTTTCTTTTTTCCTTGAACCAAACGATGCCTGTTTTTTCTATTAGCAGGTTTGTGTCTGTCTTGTAGAACCGTTTTTTTCTTTACTCCTTCGAACTTTGTCGTTTCGCTTTGTTTTTTTTTCCTCATTACAATGTTACAATATTTTATGTCATGGAAATTTGAACTCCAGATTCTCTCCCCTACCTCCCCTGCCCTACGTTTCTTTTCTCTTTGACTGTTAATATTTTATCTTTTCTTATAATAATGCTGTGGGAATGAAAACAACTATGGTATGGCTTGCACTGCAGCGGAGAAGAAATGTTGTTAATGCTTCATTCAATGGGATTTCTCATTGCTCTTTCTTGTTGAAGGTTCTTTTCTACTATTAGAAAAGTGTTGTCTTTTATAGCCATTAAATGATTCTTTTGGTTTTACCTATTTGCAGGTCGATTACATTATATTCATATATTCACCTTCTCTTCTATCCCATTTCTACCTCATTTTCTAATTACATCATTCATCACTTCTTTCTTTTTTCTTTTTTTTAAATCTCTTTTCTTCCATCCAAATCCTCCCCATACGGGGTGAACTTTTATAAAATAAAATTCGATTTTTCTTTACGTTTTTTTTTTAAAAAAAAATTGGGAAAATGATGGGTACACACTGAGAGAGTTCACAAAAGAAAGTATAATAGGTGATACAGAAGAGACAAAGCGATAGAAGAGAGAGAAATACTAGGTAGAGTGAAATGACGAGTTATTTAGAGTGATAAAGTGTTCATGTGTTATTACTTATTATTATTGTTTATTTTGACCCCATCGCCTTTTTATACTTTTCTTGAAATGGTGTATAGGAGGTGTAAAGAACTGTTTTTTTTTTTTTTTTGTGCTTTGCTTTGCTGGGTTGTTTTATGTTCCCAAACCCTTTTGTAGTGCAAACTCTGTGTGTGTGTGTGTGTGATTTCTAGTACTCTTTGTCTGTGTTGATGTTATCTTTGTCTTGTAGGTGAGGGGGGTTGCACTGTCTCTAGTGAACTCTGATTTTCTAAGTGTGAGATAATGATGGATGGGCGGCGGCATTCAGTTGATATTCCAATTTCCAAAACTCTTGTGGCACTGAGGAGGGTCAGGTCATTGAGGGATCCAACTACTAATTCCATGAGCAAACTCTCTTCTTTGGTTGATAATGTGCACTGGGAAAACGGTTCTGCCAATGAAATTTCCCTCCGGTTTTCGGATGCCACTCGGCTGTGTGATTCCGATGACAATGCTGCTTTCAGATCAAGGAATTTAGGTTTCAAGGGACATAGGGAACCGGATGATGCTGATTTTGTATTGAATCATGGCTTGTTGAACTCAAGGTTGAAGCCTAGTGGGATGTCTTGTAAGGATGATCAACGAGATGATGAACTAGTTTACTCAAAGCCTAATCTGCAGTGTACTTCTGGAGATAAATCACCAAGTGAAAGCTGTGGTAGCAACCATGGGGGTAAAGGATTGGACTTGGCTTGTATTGTGCTTCCAAGTAATAATTTCAAGGATGGGGATTCATGCTATGTAGGAACTGCTAGATCATCTCAATTAGGGAGAATAGATTGCTCCAAGTCAGCCAAAAAGTCTCTACGCAAGAATCAAGTGAACCCATCGGAGTTAGCGGGAAGTATTGCTAGCAATGAAGGTAGTCCATGTCCTTCTGGTTATGATGCTTTTTCGCCATATTGTGCTTCAGTAGGTATAAATCAAGATGTTGATGTTTTAGATAATAATGATAATGGATGTGGAATAAGCTGCTGTTGGTCAAAATCACCAAGGTTTAGAGAATCAAATCTATATGGCGAGATCGAAGACCGTCCCTTGATAACTCACCGTGTTGATGAGACAGATCTTCATGCACACAGAAGCATGAGACACAATGGTGGTGGTGGGATTAGTCCAACTTTGGAAACTCCTAGAAGTTTATCGATGAAATTCAGGCCTAAATCATTTAGTGATTTGGTGGGACAAAATGTGGTAGTAAGGTCTCTTTTGGGTGCCATCTCCAGAGGAAGGATAACATCATTTTATCTCTTCTATGGTCCACGTGGCACTGGCAAGACATCTGCGTCTAGGATGTTTGCTGCTGCACTGAATTGCCTCTCTGTTGTGGAGCAAAGGCCATGTGGTCTATGCAGAGAATGTGTTTTGTTATTTTCTGGAAGAAGTAAAGATGTTAAGGAAGTGGATTCTGTGAGAATCAATCGTGCAGACCAGGTTAAATCCCTTATTAAGAATGCAAGCATCCCTCCGGTTTCCTCACGTTTTAAGGTTTTCTTTATTGATGAGTGCCAGTTATTGAATGGGGAGACATGGGCAAGCATTTCAAATAGCCTAGAGAACCTTTCTCAACATGTGGTTTTTGTGATGATCACTCCTGATTTGGATAAGCTTCCTCCAAGTGCAGTTTCCCGGGCTCAGAGGTATCACTTTCCGAAGGTTAAAGATGCCGACATTGTATGCAGACTAGAAAAAATTTGCGCCGAAGAAGGTCTTGAATTTGAACAGGATGCTTTGGACTTCATTGCTGCAAAATCCTGTGGTTCTGTTAGGGATGCAGAAATGATGCTTGATCAGATGAGCTTGCTTGGTAAAAAGATCAATATTTCTTTAGCTTATGAGCTGGTAAGTCTAGTGCTTTTGTTCCATACATGTATTTACTCCAAACTACAGTTTTCTCCTTGGTAATTCTGGCTTACCCCTTTGTTGTTCTGCAGACTGGGATCGTATCGGATGATGAGTTGCTTGATTTGCTGGATCTGGCTTTGTCATCTGACACTTCGAATACAGTTATAAGAGCTCGGGAGCTCATGAGATCAAGGATAGATCCTTTGCAACTTGTATCTCAGTTGGCAAATCTCATTATGGACATCCTTGCAGGGAAATGTGAAAATGGTGGTTCTGAAGTGAGAAGTAGATTTTCTAGGAGATACAGCTGTAAGTGCTTAAAGCATAATTTATCATATTCTGGTTAACTTTAAGCAAATACATTGATGTTTAACATTCTTGCAGTACATGTTTGTGTTTCTCTGGCACAACTCTATTTTGCTCATATCTTATTTCTGTTATCTGAATAGTTGTTTTTCTCTATGGTAGCGGAAGCTGATCTGCAGAAACTGAACAATGCATTGAAAGTACTTTCTGATACTGAGAAGCACTTAAGATTTTCGAAGAATCAAACAACGTGGTTCACCGTAGCCCTCCTACAGTTAAGCTCTGTAGATTGTCAATCTGTGGATGCAAATGATACCAAGCTGAGCCTTAGAGGTGCATGCAATGGAGGTGAGCTTGATTTTTTTCCTTTGGTTATTACATTATTTTCAATTCCTTTTCTCCATTGTTGTTTGGCAGAATGGAGTGGTTTTGTCAACTAGAACATTTTTTTTCTTTTCATTATTTACAGGGCAAAGCTTGGAACATTTTGACACAGGTCTGTGTGATAACAAGTCATACAGATTAGAAGTGCCAGAGGATCACAAAGGAACATTGGATTCCATTTGGTATAAAGCTACGGAGATGTGTCATTCTGGTCAGCTCAAAAATTTTCTCAGGAAGAAGGGGAAGTTGTCTTCACTTCATGTTGATCGCAGTACAGCTTGTAATTTTCTTTATGTCTTGTCTTCCTACTCATTTTTCATTCATTTAAAAATTTCTTGCATCATAGCTTAACTGCTTTCTGCTGTTATGTTTGGTGTTTTTGTCATACTTTCTCTATAAGGATTTTGCTTGTTTTTTTATTGCAGAGAATTTTGCTTGTTAAAAGGTGTCTCTAATTGATTGATTTCTTTTATTAGATAAAGTTATCAAGAGAATTTGAATTTCTGTAATTTAGAATTCATTGTTTGGATACTTTTTATGAAGAATTTAAAATTTTAGAATTTTAAAACAGAATTTTAAACAACTAAAAATTTGGAATTTCAATTTCCTTCTAAAAGGTGAAAATTTGAAATTCTCTTCTTACAGTCTTTTTCAAGAAACATCGATCGAATGTGAGCACAGAGGAACACGTATAACTAACACATCAATCATATTTTTTCTTTTTTTTCATTCATTTTTTTCATCTTCATAATTTTAATTTTTTTTTATCCAAACACAAAATTTTGAAAATAAAAGAATTTCAATTATTGAAGTATTTGAAATTCTTAGAATTTAAAATTTCTCAAAATTTTAAATTTCTCCATCCAAATACACTTTAAGGATCTTCCAGTATTTTCCCTGTAATTTGCAGTATGCATTTTTCTCATTTTCCTTTACTACCCAAAAAAGAAAAAAAGTTTTACATTGATAATATTTATATTTATGATTATGATTGGGCAAGTATTTGCTATACTGCTATAAAATTCGGTTTCTTTTCCGTAATCTTGGTCACCTATTTATATCTTTGACCTAGTGTTTTATGTGAATATACTGCACTCCTTTAGTTCTACTTACCCAAATATACTTGGTACCAAGTACTGAGTAATGAATGAGCAATACTCTAATTTTAGGTCTTGCTATTGCTGAGTTGGAGTTCCACCATCGCCACCATGTATCTAAGGCTGAGAAGTCATGGAAAGCGATTGCAAGTTCCATGCAGTTCATACTGGGTTGCAACATTGAGTTGAGGATCACTTATGCACCGTGTGCTTCTGATCCTAAGTATGCCAAACTTAGATCATCTTTCAGTATCTTCGGTTGCTCGCGCAGAATTCGTCAACAGAAGTCCTTATCATCTAATGAACGAGGGAGTGAATCAGATTACGCTGACAACAACTCAGAAAATCCCAAGAAGGATAGAACATCTACCTCTGATTGCGGAATGGATGCTGCAACAGCTTTGAGAAGTAGTGAAGGGAATTTGCTCAGCTCAGGAGAAAGATTTTTGAATAGGTCATTTCAAGAGACTAAGAGGACATCATTTGCCAAAGTGGATTTCTCTAAGGAAGAGGGATACAATTGTGCACATCTTGATCCATCAATGCTTGATTCAGATAATAATCACTCTAACTGTTTTCCTAAAACTCTTTGGCTTCAAAAGAAGTTCCGTTCTTCATATTCATCCAAGTTGACTTTTCAGGGTATTCTACCACAGAAAGATTTTGTTGTATCTGTCCCGAAGAAGTGTACATGTTCTGGGACATAGACATATGCTAATGAACCCGGCATTTTTTCCATTAGTTGTAAGAACTGCACCAAAGCCTCAGAAAAAGTAGGTTGAGTAGTTATGCATTTTTGTGCTACTCTTTTGGCATTGTTATAATTGTTGAGGACTGCAGTTACATAGAACCTACAATAGTTTGATAGAATGAACTAAAATTTACATTCATGTACTTTGATTTTAGTAACTCTGAAATTGATTACAAATGTTGAAGATTCATCAAGCTACTGGTATATATATTGAAATGTTAACCATGTGTTTTCCATTAAATATGTGCCATGGACTTGTGGTCAAAAATAGGTTGGATTTGCATGCAGATGTCTATCTGATGTATGCGGATGAAGGTGCTTCCTGCTAGCCTTTTATGGAAAACAAGAATGGTTTGCCGACAAGGATCATATTGAGCTTACATAAATTGTGGTTAATCATTCATGCAAGTTAATTGGAAATGGCTTAAATATATTTTATTTTAAGCTGTTTGGTTTTAGTCTTTAAAAAAAAATGTTACTTTTAGATTGTGACATTTTTTTGGTATTTTTTTAAATAGTTTTTACCAATAGTAGTCTAGTGCTGACACTACTAATAAAATAAAGAATGCTAATTAAGGTAATAGAAAAATATTTTACCTTGAAAGGATATAAATATAGTGAAAATTGCATTGAAAATGAGTCTTACAAACAATTTTTTTATTTTTTTTTCATATTTTTGGCTTAGAAGATAAACTTTTCATGTAATCTTCACTTTGTTTAAGTTCATTTTTTGTCTAAATATTAGTTGGTTTCATAATTTTTGGGTTGGTAAAAAAAATGGACCAAATTGTAACCTGAAAAAAGTTAAGGGATCACGTGATTGATGAAGTCTTTAAAAAAATATATATATATATAATGTTGAAAGTAAATATATTGAATTGAAAAATAAGAACAATATTAAAAGCAATGAAAATCATTATTCATAAATATATGAAAAATAAAAAATGTAATTATCTTATTTATATAAAGTAATAAATACATTATTTCATTGAACTATGCACCTAAAACAAATCTAATTATCTTATTCTAAATTATTCTTGATTAATTTAATTATATTACTTAAGATTTTCTATTTTGTTAGGCATGTTAGCACTAAACTTACTAAAGTCATGGTAAGGGTTAAAAAAAGAACACTGCGTAAATGTCTAGATCTAAAAATAATATTTTTTTTTTTGCAATGACTAAAATCGGACAAAGACATATTTAAAGATATTTTCTTTCATTTTAGAAATTTAAAAAGTTAAAAATACTATTATATTTTTAAAAACTAATTTAAAATAAACTAAAGTAGTTTACCCATGCTTTTTGCTATGAAAGGACAAATCCAAGCACAACTTGAATTTTCAAAATTTGTTACCAATGACAATATAGTAATTAAGTCTAAATTAATTAGCTATCAATTAATAACAATATTTTAAAATCTTATTTTCTCCATATTGAAAACTTTGTCTCCTGTCTTAGTGTCTCCAATATATTGAGGCATATTTTCTTCAGTAGAATACATTAAACAAATTTGTTAAAATTATTTGAAAAATATTCGTGCCAACATAATGTCTTTCTTTGGGTATGCAAACTTTGTCTCTTGCTCTTTCACTCTTTCTATCTCTAATTATATACTTGTTATCTTTCACTCTTTGGAGATAAGTGTTTTAATATGCTTTCTCTCTTAACAATGAATCTGAAATGTTGAAATGAACTTAAATCATAAAAACTTTTTTTTATTCTGAATTATTTTTCATAAAAATTGTTATATTCAATTATGTGTGTAAACTGTTATGTATGTTGTTTCTCTCTCTTGCTCTTGGAAGGCGAGCGAGTTTTGTTAATTAATTTCCTTTTTAATTATAATTTTTCTCTTAAATATTGGATCTGAAACATTAAAATGAACTTGAATCATTAAAAGTTCTTTTCTATCTTATTCTTTACCAATTGAATAATTTTTTTTAGATTCGATTATGTGATTGATTAAGCAATCTGTATTTGTATGAGCTTTGAGTATTGTTACTAGTTCTCAATGAAAGTTATGAGTGACAAAGATTAAGCCGTGATCTTGGTTCATGTTGCAAATCAGGAATTTAATAGTTGTATTGGTATTTATGCTTTTGAATAGATTGAGTTTTTTTATAAGTTTGATTCTAATTACAATTAAGCTTGATACTAAATATTTACAGCATTAGGATGATTTTATCGATAGTATGGTTTCTTAAGTTAAGTGTGTTAATTGTTATAATTCCTTTTTTTTTCTCTATAGTACATTTTTGGCCTTTGGCTTTCTAATTTTTTGATATTCTTAGAATAGTAAATATGCAAGAATTATAATAGAAAATGATTATAAAGCTTTACCTTTGTCAATATTTACGAGAGAATTTTTTTTATTGCTTGTACTTGCCAAATTGAATTATAAGATAATTTATAGTGTCCACTTGAGGATTGCCCTCTATCCATTTAATTTGATATTTTCCTTCCGCATATTACTTACTCTCTACTGTTATTAGTTTTAAAACTTTCAAATATAATATAAATCTAACTAGGAGGCTTTGCCACCTTTGTTGATTTATATTATATTTTTATTTTGTGCTATATTTTTACTCTGTGCTTTCTTTTATTGTTCTGTGCACTTTTTTTTTTTTACCTTCTTTCCTTATACGGGTTTTTGGTACCTATATGGTATCAGAGCCTTACATTAGCTCTGGATAGATATCGTGAGATGGATAGAGGACAATCCTCAAGTGGACATTATAAGTTATCTTATTTGGAAAAATATAAAATATGATAAACCCGTAACTCTCTTTTTTTTTAAAAAAAAAAAAAGAACAACAACGTCCTTATCAGTTTTCTGGATATTAAGCTGAGTACTGAAGATCGCAAACTGCCCACACTTACTTTTGGGTCTTATGTAGATCTTATTTTCCTCCAAGCACCAGCCTAACCAAAAAGGACTTTCATAGTTTTTTTAAAAACAGTTATCAAGGGCACACCTTTGCAGGCTTACCAATCCCAGGTTTTCGAAAAACAAGCAAAGGAAAGAAAGAAAAAAAAATTACTATTTACAAGCATTTGGGTTCTAAATCATATTCGCATTTTCCAAATGAAGATAACTAAGGCCCCTTGAGGGTGCCTTCACAAGAATTAGCCAGACATAGTGAGAATCGTACTTACAGTTTATCGGAGAAAACTTTGGGGTAGGGGAAGAGATGCAGAAAAGAACTTGATATTATTGCACAGACAACTATTACAAACTTCTCTTTCTAAATTTCTTTCTCTCTCACTATTGGGTATGGTCTTGTTCAGCGTGTGTTCAACTGAACCTTAACACCCTTTATATAGAGAAAGTTTACATAACAAGACAAAATCCTTTCAGTCAAGAACAGTAACATTACCATTCCTTTACTCTGTCACAGGGTTGTCCTTTACAGATACTTTTATTACAGATAAGCTCGATGTCTAATCTTATGCAATAGTAAAGATTCCTGCCCCTTTTTTTTTTTTTAAACTTTTCTTTGGGCAGGATACATTTGTCATCAACTCTTGCTTGCTTTTGTAATCGTAACATCTTCTTCATCTTGGATATTTCCATAACAGAAAATGTCAGATGAATCTTCCATTGAAAGATCAGTAGAAGGGAAAGGAGGAGTTTGTTGTCCATGGCACCCACTGGCTTCATAAATCTCCTTGTCTTTTTTCTCTTTCTGGAAAAACTGAACTAATTTGTTGTTGAGATCCACCGGAAAGGGAATGAAAAATTTTCCATTGTATAAGGGCAGGAAGAGTTTTGTATCATGAGTTTCTTTTATCAGATCAAACTCACGTTTGTCTTCTTCTGAGAAGAACCATTGATAGCCCTGAATTTGTGCCCTCATAAGGTTGTACTGGTATTGTGTATTGCCTTGTACATCCCAGCTCTCATATTCATCATTGAATAGGCAGGGATAATCTCTATGATCCTCTGGTAAGAGTTTCATAACATGGCAAGGATAATTCTGAGCAGTGAAGTTGCTCGGGCAAGTACTTATCTTGATGGCAATGTAGTCCATCATTTATGCCTGGATTAAGTTTATGGCCTCATTGATTGAGGGATTAAATCCTTCGAATCTATCAGATGGAGGAATCAAGATTGATTCCAAACATCCGTAGTCCAATAGACTTTTTGCAGAAATTACTAAGTCTTCATATCCGAACACAATATGGTTGATGGTTCTACAATCCATTCATATGTTATATCAATTAGGTTAATTTTGTAGGTTACACTTTTTATACATGTTCTAATTTTAATTTTTTTCAAGTATACATGTATAAAAATAACATCATCTCATATCATCATATATTCACTAAGATATCAAATTAATTAATTTGTGCAAGAAAAATAAACATTAATTATATCTGCATCAAAATTGGTCATTGGACTTAAAACTGATTACTAGACTCAAAACTAGTCATTGGATGCAAATTGATAATCATTTGACACAAATTTTGTAGAATTTCAAAATTTTGTAGAATTACATTCTACACCTTTCAAACCATCCCAAAACAAACCCAAACCATTTTCTATCAATTCCAATATGTAAACAATATCAAAACTCTTTACAAAGAGGAACTCTTCATCAATATTCATCAAATAATCAAAAACCCCAATTTCTAAAACTCAAAACCCCAAATGCTCAAACCATTTTTAAACAATATGATTCATTTTCAAGCAACATTGAAATCAATCCACAACAATCTAAACATAGAAAAAAAAAGATAAAACTTCTTTTACCTATTCAAACTCAAAAGATGACTTTGTGAATATGATGAAGCAAAGAAAGGAAATTTGGGTCTAATATAGAAGCTTTCTCCCATTCACACAGTAGTTCCATACCTAGGGTAGGGTACATAGGTTCAGGTCCACGAGCTGGTCTGTTAATCCCACTGATCAGGCTGATTACGGACCTATTTTTTTACAAACGTATAATTATAAGCAATAATTGAGTTCAGTCCATTAAGTCCGCGAACTTCAGACTGAGTATGAGTTGAGACTTCAGACAAAATTATAAATGAAAATTAATTTTAAAATGAAAATTATACAGATTAAGTATGAGTTGAGACTTCAGACTTCAGAGCCTCCTCTTTCAAACCCTTACTCCGTCACACACCTCCCCTTCCTTAGCCTTTACTTTGCTGCGAGGCCTACAACATCACTTTATCTTCCATGGCTCACGCGCAACCTCCTTACCCCGGCCAACATTGCACCATGCTTCCCTTACCTCGACTAAACACTGCACGAGAAGGTCACTTCCTCCTCCACGACTCTCACGCACCACCTCTCTCTATGCATTACACCTCTCTCTTACACGTCACACCTCCCTTCACTGTCGTGCCTCTCTCTTGCTTGTGGATGTGCCAAACAACCAAAAACATTTTTTTAAAATTATGAATTGAACCTGCGGACCGGTCCGTTTATTCATGGGCTTGACAGATCGGATATGAACCTAAAAAAAATCAATTTTTTCATAGAACGAATTTATCTCGTCTGCTTAAAATGCGGGTTTCACGGGCCGGGCCTTAAGCAAACTAGATTGGCCCATATACCCACCCCTATCCACACCATCCATACCACCCAAACTCCAAAAACCAGCATAAATCACATCAAAACCATGAAAATGAACACCTTTATGAACTTCAAAAAGTGCTCATAGAGGAAAAACAAAAATAGAAGATGAGAGGGGAGGAAGGAGAATTTGTTACCACTGAACTAGCCTCAAAACTCAAAAAGAGAACAATTACAACTTACAAGGTCCCTTGAGTCAAGGAAATTCAATGTCTCACACTCTCTAATGGTGGGTTGTCTTGGAGAGGAAAAAAATGTGAAATGAGAGGGTTTGTGTTTTGGTTCAGATTTACAAAGGGTTTGTGATGAGTTTATAACTATCTCACTTCCTTCTCTTTACACCCCACACTTCATGAAACTAACTCACCATTTTCTCATGAGTCAAGGTCCATCCATTTAGGTTCAAACACTTTAAAACTCATCAAAATATACATATAACATGACATATACATAAGATATACATAAATATAACTATCCATCATCTCATAATTAATTAATTACAAACACTTGATTTAAATTAAATTGCTCTTGCAATCTAACTAAAACACTTAATTAAGCAATATAGAAATTACATTGTTGCAAAAAATAGTGTTATAAAGTTTTGTTGTTCAAAAACCAATTTTGAGATTTAGATGAAAAAAGCAATAAAGAGGAAAAAGGGAGAAGGTGCACAAATGATTTTTATGTTGGTTCATCCCAATCTTAGGCTACATCTAGTCCTCATCCTTCAAAATGATATTTTTCACTAATACAACCAGTCACATGTTAGACTAGTTAACCACTGGATTTTTATATTGATGATGAATTTCCTAACTTTTCTAATGTTGAAGAAATGGTAAGTATAATGTGTTGCATTGAATGGTAATGATTCACCATATTTAGTTGTGTTAAGTTGTCTCTCATATTCTTAATGTTGTCTGCTCAGATTCTTGAAATGGATTTATCTCCAACAGATCAAGATACAAATGCAAGTAGAGAAGGTAAATCACTTGATTAGATAAAACAACAATATCACACTTTTGTTTAATGTTTTCAATTTGAAAAGGGATGCCTCTTGCACAAGGTTCCCTACCTGTAAAGGTGGGGATTGTACAAGATTCCTTACCTGCAAAGATAGGGAACCTTGTGCAAAAGGCTGCCTTTTTCAAATTAAAAACATTAAATAAAAGTGTGATATTTTTGTTTTATCTAGTCAAATGATTTACCTTTTCTACTTGCATTTGTATCTTGATTTGTTGGAGATAACTCCATTTCAAGAATCTCAGCAGGCAACATCAAGGATATGAAAGATAACTTAACATAATTAAATATGGGAAATTATTATCATTCAATGCTATGCATTATACTTATAATTTCCTCAACATCATAAAAGTTAGGAAGCTCATCATCATTATGAAATTCCAGTGGTTGATTGGTCCAGCAGGTGACTGGTTGTATTAGTAGAAAATATCATCTTAAAAGGTGACGATTGGACGTAGTCTAAGGTTGAGGTAAACTAGTATAAAAATCTTTTGTGCACATTCTTCTCCCTTTTTCCTCTTTATTGCCTTTGTTTTGCATCTACATCTCATAATTGATTTTTGAACAACAAAGCTTTATAACACTATTTTCAAATGAACTTGCAACTAAGAGTTTTCTACCTAAACTGGTGTCATTAAACATGAGTAATGGAACTTGGTTCTAAGCTGATAAAATATTTTTTTTCCAGAAATTGTTCAGTTTTTGTTCTAAGCAGGAAACAGTTCTTCATTTTGAACTTATAAATATTGAACTAACTTTAGAACAATCATATTTTACAAAAATGATTCTAAGTTTGTGAAAATATAATTCAACCTCACTTCTTTTGTTATTTTTGTCACTTTAAGATCTTTAAGTAAATACTGGGTAAGTGTGTCGACAAGGACTCTAATGCTTAAGTCAATTTAGACATAATGAAATATGAGTAGGGAGATGAACAAACCTCAGGTACCCTTTTGGTGTGTGCATATATAGGTACAAAATGAGGGAGTAGCACATTCCCATTAAGGTATGACTTGGTATGATTGGAGCATTGGTTGAAGGAGCCACACAATGATGGTTGTCATTCATTATGGTCGATATTCTCCTTAACAATGATTGGTGTACTTTGAAGAATTGTCAAGTCTAACAAGTATACCCAATTGAAGGCTTGTCCATAACAGTAATTATACTTCTTGTCTTAAAAAAGTAGTACGTCACTAATCAGCCTAGTACAAAGGGATGCAGAACTTGTAAAATCTATTAGTAGTGCTTACTTTGTTGTTGAGGATCTTTGAGAATCTTTAAGAAAGTGGAGTGCATATGGAGTATAAGTGTCACCGATAATAGATAGAGGCAATACCATTACAATCTGAGTTAGAAAGAAAAAAGTGAATTAGAAATCACAATACAAAATTTACAAATAAATAATTTTTCCAAATGTCTATGATTCATTACAAAAAACTAATGTGTGAGACAATGACAATGGCGAGTATGATGACCAAATTGTACAAAATAGTTATGAAATATATATTTTCATAGGATACTTTCAAGTTGGTGTTCTAACACTTGGGTCAACTTCAACTTGGTCGATACCATACTATGTGAACAATGTGAATTGCATTTAGAAAAATCCATTATCGCTTTAGTCAACCAAATTTTATATCTAAAATTAAATATCCCCATAAATATCAAAAAGTGAAGATTTGGGTTTCTTCTTATATTAGTGTCTCACACTAATTTATCCTAACAATAATAATACTCAAATAAACATTTATTTATTGCTAACTAAGGTGTCACTTATTATTCACTCAATCTATCCCATTGCAATAACATTTTAAGTGTAAAGGACGGTCAAAATTGTAGTTGTTAGATTACTCCTTTTGATGTGTTATCTATCATAGAAAACAAAAAAAAGTCTACCCATCTAACCAAACATGATTTTTTCTCCTAATAATATCTTAATAATTTGTTAGAATGTAAAAATTAAATATTAAGAAACCAATTTGAACATATAAGTTGCTCCATGATTTGCATTAAAAGAATAGGCCAAAGGAAAAGTAGGAAATTAGTAAACTCTAATTTTAGCAAAATTGTAACCAATATTTAATGTAGAAAAAACCAATAGCAAAACACACCCACAAATCAAGTTGTGCCCGAAGAGAAATTTAACAACAATAATTAACCAACAAAAAAGATAAACCAACTAACCTAAATGCATATTGAACTAGAGAAATGTATGAAAAATAACACTTCATGATGCTATCAATAAGACTTCTACTTGATAAATGCTCCACTCTTTAAGATTCTCAAAGATCTTTAAGGAGAAAGTGAGCACAACTGGTGATTTGCAAGTCCTATGTCCCTTCAAATAAGTTGTGCAATCTAAAGCCAAAATCCACCAGCTGTCAACACAAATAAGGAAGTGATTAAATTAATGGTGAAAACACCTACCATTATCAATCATGCAATTAAGTATAGTTACCTAATCTTCATACAATCCAAATTATTTAATCATATACATAATCAAAGATAACATGTTTTTTCTCAAAATAATTCAATAATAAAACAATAAGAAAAGAAGAATAACTTTTGGAGACCCATGTCCATTTAAATGATTTAGATCCAACTTTAAAAGGAAAGTTCAAATTACAAGGAAATATATTCATAAAAGCTTACTCACCTTCAAAGAGAGAGAAAGAAAGAACATCAGGTTGCTTCCCATCAAAGAGTGAAAGAGGAATGACAAATCTAGAAAAGAGAAAGATTTGCTCACTTTCAAAGTTTAGATCTAAAGGAGGGAGGAAAGGAGATGGAGATAAAGAGCTTAGATTAATAGAGTTGCTTGCCTTCAAAGGGCAAGAAAGAAAATAGTAGTTCAAGTTGGTTTTCCATCAAAGAGTGGAAGAGAAATAGTAGATCCAAAAAAGTAGAAAGATTTGCTCACTTTTCAAAGAGTGAGAAAGAAAAAAGTAGATCAAGTCATTTTCCATCAAAGAGTAAAAAATGAATAATAGATATGAAAAAAGAGAGATTTGTCCACCTTCAAAGTGTCGACCTGGGGAGAAAAGGAAAAGGAAGAGATAAAAAAACATAGATCAAGAGAAATAAAAGGAATCACTTACCTTCAAATAATAGATCTAAGAAAAGAGAGAAAAAAAGGTTCCAAAGCAAGAGTGAGAGGAAAAGTTTAAATAATTTAAGCATGTACACAATCGAAGATAACGCTATTTTTATCAAAACAATTTAATTCATAAAATATAGAAAGAAAAATAAATTTTGCAGATTCAATACTAGTTCAACAATTTAGATACGTTGTTACAAACCAAAAAAGTCGGATTGTGAGAAAATCAATTTGTAAAACTCACTTACCTTCAAAAAGTGAGAAAGAAAGACCGGATCGGGTTACTTTCCATTGAAAAGTGAAAGAAGAACAACAGATCTAGAAAAAAGAGAAAGTTTTGTTCACCTTCAAAGCGTAGATCTAGGAAAAAAGGATGAAGAGAGAGAGATAAAAGCTTAAATCAAGGGAAGGAAAAGGAATAACTCGCTTTTGAAGTAGATCTAGGGAAAAGAGATAACAAGTTCAAAAGCAGGAACAAGAGAAAAAGTTTATATTATTTAATCATGCACACAATTGAAAATAACATGATTTTTTTCTCAAATTGATACGATTTGTAAATAATAAGAAAAAAAGAATAACTTTTGGGATTTTGTGTCCATTTCAATGATTTAGGTATGATGTTAAAGAGGAATACTCAAATTACTAGGAAATCAACTCGCAAATCTCACTCACCTTCAAAGAAAGAAAAACAAAAAGCATATCAAATTGTTTTCCATCGAAAAGCGAGAGAGGAATAATAGATCTAGAAAAAAGATAGATTCACTCACCTTCAATGCGTAGATCTTGGGGGAGAAGGAGTGGGAGATCAAGGAAGAAAGAGAAAACTTAGATCTAGGGAAGATTCACTTGTCTTCAAAGCATAGATATAAAGGGAGAAAGGGAAAAAGAAACAAAGAGAGATAGAGAAACTTAGAGCTAGGGAAGACAAAAATGTGTTTTACACACCTATTTATGGTTGTGTTGTTTGATAATGTTGATTTGGAGGGGATGGGCAAAAAGTATGGCGAGTGGTTTGTTTGAGGTGATTAACGGTGGAAATAAGTTGAACATGTATGGGTCCCACAAAACAACTTCTCTCTTCTGGGTGAAAGAGCTAAACATGTGATAGGTTGAGGAAGCTTTTTTGTCGTGTAGGTTTTTGGTAGTGGACAAATACTCCTTTACAGGAGTAATTTTGATGATTAATGGTGCTTGCTTGCAAGAGTGTAAGAATAATTTTTGTAAGTTTGTTAAATGCTAAATAACCAATTTTGTCCTCCAAAGTGTGACACAATGATAAATTGGTACCTGAAAGATGTGTAAACTATAAATTTAGTATTTGAATATGCAAAAAGTGCAACAAATTAGTCTTTTCGTTAAATTTGTGAGACCATTATGTCATTAAGTTTTAATATTCAAGGACCAATTTAACAATAAATTGTATTTTTAAAAATCAATTTGGCATTAAGTTGTAAAGTTTAAAGACCAATTTGTCATTAAATTATTTACATGACTAATTTTTTACACTTTTTTCACATTCAAAGATTAAATTTAAAATTTTCATCTTTTAAGAATCAATTTATCAACACCTCAAACTTTGAGAGACAAATTTGACTATTTATAATAATAAATGATTATGTAATTTTATAGTTTAATCATGACAATAATTTTAATTTGGAGTTTGGACTATAAATTAATCATATTTTGTTTGATTGTTTTTAATATATACGGGGTAAAACATAGCCACTCTATGTCCTAACTATTTTCTTTTTTTTTATTTAATTTTTAGAGTTAAATGTAGTTGTAAATAACTACCATCTTTGTTGTAAAAAAAAAAACTATCATCTTTGAAAAAAACTTTGTATGGTAACTCCTTGTGACGGTAGGATGATTTTTAAATATGATTAAAGAGTAAAATAATCAGAAAATTATGTACCCAAAGGGAGATATTTTTTTATTATTAGTATAAAATAAATAAATAAAAATATATTTTTCATCTAAAAAATATAAAAAATTAAAAATTTATCTTTACAAAATTTTTAATAATTTTTTCGACATCATAAAATCAACATCGATTATTTTTTATCCAAAACTAGACTATATTAGAGTGTGTTTGGTTTGTATTTTTATTTTTTGTTTTTAGTTTTTGAAAACTATTTTTTGAAGATTAAAATTTTAAAAATATGTTTGGGTTGACTTCTTATTTTCTGTTTTAAAAACACTGAAAACGCGTTTTCAAAAAGAAATATAATTTTAAATTTGTTTAAAATTACATTTCTTGTCATCACGTTTTTCATTTTAATGAGGTTCCTGATTCTTTTAAGACAATATTTTAAAAAATTCAATCAAACTCATTTCCATCACCTTAAAAAATCAAAACAGAAAACACTCAAACCAAACAACCCCTTAATTTTCATACCAAGTGTCAGTCTCTTCGTACATGTGACTCCCTCGAATTTTAGCCGAATAGATATACAGAATCAACCAGTTCTAAAAGTGTCCACCAGTTCAACCTCTGAATCCACCGATCGGTCACCGTTTGGTTTTCGCAACACTATTTTTTCAAGTGAAAAAAGAAACCGTTTCCCCTGATTTCATTTGAAAACACAAACACAGAGGATTTCAATGGCGGATGATAGCAACCGCAGCGTGAGACTGCTATGCCGCCCGAAGCAGCTCAACACAAAAGGATCCGACCCGGGAATCCATTTCTGGCTTATCGGATCCCCATTCTTCCCGCCACTCACCGTCGCCTCCTTCCTCCGCCGCATCCACACGCTCCCCTCCTCCGCTTCCCCCGATTTGCCCAAAGAATCTGAGGACCTTCGAACACTCATCCCCAAAGGCTTCGAAGTCGTTGGAGCCCTAGCTTCTGGGGACGATACCCACGCTCGCACGGCCGTTGACGCCGCGCGTGCATTGATGAACCTTCTCTACGGCGACGGAACAGATCGACCGGTTATCGGAGCGGTTTGCGGCTCGGATTCCGGCGAGCTGCGGTTTGTTGTGTCAGAGAGTGAAAATGCGACGGGACTCGAATCTGTTTCGTCGGTAATAGAGGAAAGGGATTCGGAGAAGTTTGTGTGGGAGAATGGTTGCTTGCTTCACTGCGAGCTTCCAATTAAGTTGCCACTCTATTATAGTCTCAAGAATCCAACTGGTATGTTTTCCTTATTCTCGCTCTTTCTATGTGGTTGAGTGAAGTTGTTGATGATTGGTTTCAGAAACATAACAAGTGCTGCAATAGGGCAATTCATTTATGTGATTATTAATTAGATTGACAATATAGTACTTTGTAGGTTGCACATTTCAATTTAGGTTTGCATTTGGGGTTAATACTTAAAAGCTAATAGGAAGATGAAGAGCATATGCCACTTTTATAAAAGTTTAATTAACCAAACACTTGCTTGAGTGATTGATCTAGTTGGATAAGTCTCCTTAGATGTTCTCATGTTTACATGCAATTTATTGTTGCCCTATTACTAAATAAAGTAGGATTTATCCAAAAGGTGTAGCATGAGTAGTTAATAGCTTGGGCCCTTTAAGCATATGATGTGATGGGTTTGATCCTTGACTATGTGAATAGAGAAACATATGTAGGTAAAGGAGTTGTTCCTTGACTGGTACTCTACATCCTTGGGGATTAATCCCATGTTGCCAGCTGTAGGGATACCCTGGGTCCACCCTATTCTAAAAGAAAAGTAGGGTTTAGGCTTTGTAACATAAAAGGCAAGACATACTTACATAGAGGTGCAACTGTGCAAAGTAACGATTTGGCAGAATACTAAGTTCAAATTCTGCTCTCTGTCTTATGTTGATTGAGTGGTACCTTTGTTGATGGAAGTTGTTGAGCAGAGGACTCAAATCGTGAGTTACACTGAAATTTCCGGCTGAAAGTACTTCATTTTGAGTTCTAGATGCTATAAGAATATTTGATGTATGAGAGAGACAAAAAAATGTGGGTTACAGAGGATAGTGGACAGTGAACTAAGAGACCCACAGTACAGATTTTGAATTCGACATAACTGCTGGGAGTCAATAGGTGAAATCCGTCAATTCTATTTTATCGTAATAGAAGTTGTGAACGTTTAATGTACAGATTTGCAGGATAATATCTGGATTGCTGTGAATTATCTAAAATGCTTCTATCACTATCACTCTGTTCTAAATGGGAATAAATTCTAGACAATTTTGTTTTGCAGATGTTGAGAAATCATATGCACAGGTTACTGAATCTGTTATTGCCAAGTTAAGAGACCCTCAGGCTGTGTACATGTTAGAAATGTCAAACAAAGCCTCCCGGGATATATCTCCTCCTGTCATAATTCGAGGTGTACAATTAGACTTTAGCACAGACCTCTCCAAGATCAAGCCTTTGGCTGAGGATGATGATGGCTTCAATGCAAGCTCACTATCATGTTCATACTTTTCCATCAGCAGTAAAGCAGGCTCACCAGTTTTTTCTGCAGAGGTAACATAAAAGATTACGATATTCCTTGTGATCTTTCTCCCCTTTTCTTTTCAACTGTTTGGTTTTTTATTATATTTTCTGATTGTATTTGTGATTTTGTTATTTTATCTTGTCTTTATTTTCTCCTTTCTGCATGTACTTCGTGATTGTCCATTTTGTGAAATTTTCTTCTTCTTAGAATGCAGATACTATCCAAGTTAGTGTTCTCTTTAATAGCTTAGGGTCATCATCAGCTTCTACTGTGCCTGTTGCAGAATACTTTCCAGGTCAAGATTTGATGTCCAATATTTGCTCATTGAAAAATATGATTTTCTTTTTATTTTTAGCTTCTCGTAATTGAAATTGAATTATTGATTTCAGTCCAGGAAGAAACTAGACTCCTTGTTGTGGATATCAAGCTAGATGTACTCTGCTATTCTTCCAGGGAGCTTCCACTGAAATATGCAGTTTCAAATTTAATCATACCTGGCTTAGTTGACCAATTAAATGTAGTGCAGAAGTTGATGTTGCCTAACCTTTTGGCACAACACCCTCGGGTGAGGCAATAGATTCATCTTTCCAGTTACATACTATGGTTCTACTATTTCACCATGACTCTGATTCACAAGAAAATCATCCTTCTATTGTTAATGGATGTGCAATGATTCATTGTCATTCCTCTATCCTATCATTACAATTTCAAATGAATTTGTGGCTTTTGTCTCGCAAATATAGTAAGATACTCTCAAATATGTACATTATTTCTTTCTATAATACAACTTGCCGATGAAAATGACAATTTCAATTTAACAAGAGCTGTAATGCACCAGGATGACTAAATAATGATTTTCATCTGAACTTTCAAATATATGAAGATCGGTTTTATAATTATGGAATATTTCAAGTTTAAATGGTTAGAAAAACCAGACCTGTATCAACTTTGATAGGTACTAAGGATTATGAGTGTGTGGATGACGAATTAGTAATTAGTATATAATGATGTGAGGTACTAATGTATGAATTTGGACTGTACCTATCCTGCTTCATATTCTCTTGTTAATGAAATTATGGTATTGAAAAAAGAAATTCTTCTTTTACAAAACACCCTGATGATTTTAGTGATCTGTCGGGTCAGATTCATGAAAGAAATTGATTTTGTTTCCATGAATAATATATGATCATAATTTGTGTTTAAGATATTTTTTAATCTATTATTTAATTTAGTTATATTATTGTTTCATAGTAAAGTTTTATTTTTACTTATTTGTTTAATACTTATTGTTCTTTTGATTGACTAGCAATTTATTTATTTGTCAGCTAAAATCTTATCACTTTAGTCCTCCTGGGATTCTACATCCAATAACAGTTTTCTATGAACTGAGTTTTGGGGAGACAGAAATGAAGCAAGGTATGCTGTTGAATTTTGACATGGATAGGATAATTCATTTATGATGTAATTGTCATTAGAAAATATAGAATAAAGCTATATTATATGCTGTTGGTAAATTGCAGAGAAGAATGTATCTATTGAGTCTTTGGGCTTTTCCAATCTACTTCATCATTTATGATCTCAGCATGTGTTAGTATTTAGTGATTTATGAATTATTCATGCTTTCTGCAGTTGAAGTTAGGAGATCCTTGCACTCAAGGTTGGGATTACCGTATGATCGTCCCCTTCTAAGAATTTCTAATGCCTTGGATTTTTCAAAATTGAAGAACAATGATATGGTCTCTCTACAGAAAGGTAATATATACATTTGAAGGGGTAGTTCTTTATGTTCTATAGGTGTCAGGATTATGATTGCATTTTCCTCTTTCCAGGTTGTATTTTCTAATACTAACTCCTTAACATATATCATGTGCTCTAAGTTTCTTAATATTTGTTTGTAATATTAGGTTCAACTTTGCTCAGAGATGTACACATTGGGATTCCAAGTAGCGGGGGTAAGTTGCTATTGTGGTCTGTGTCTCTCATTCTAAATGTAATTTTTTTTTGTCTCATTTGAAATGGTTGTGGTTTATGCAGTTACTGGGGGAACTGTTTCCCTTGTTCAAGGTTCATATGAATACTTCCATTATCTTCACAATGGTTATAATGATTCGGTAATTTCAATTCTTCTGCTCGCTAATGGTTGTAACTTGCTCATTATATTACATCCCATCTTTATCTTGTGCTCAATTGAAATTACACATAACAGACAAACCTCGGTTGTTGTTGCTGAGTGGTTTAAGATTAACTGATTAACATAATCTTGTTTAGGCAGTTGCAAATTATGGTTTGGATATGGGAAAAGTCATTTGAAGTTTAAAATGATGAAAATTATGATACTTAAAGTTGTTCTTTGTTAAGTATTCTTTTAAATATATTCCAAATTGTTTGTATGTAAAAATGATAATAAAAAGATAAAATCAGAATAGTCTATTACTAGTGTGGTTTTTGTGTATAATGCTGTATGAAACTATGAATGACAAAAGTATTATATATGAAATTAGAACTTACGATCACCCATGGAAGGCAATGAGAATAAATGAAAGAGAAGGTCATCTGATGTGTAGCTGCCCAAGGAATGCAGCTTGTGGAAAAATGGACTTGGCATTTTTGGTCTTTCCTTGAGTTGCCAAATTCTTTTCACTATTTCAAAATAAAATAAAAGGTTATATAGGCATAGATTGGCTTCTATTGCCTGGATGAGTTCTGGAATAGGATCACTTTTTGTATGCCTGCTAGAGTGAAGTGTTTCAATGCCCGGTAAAGTCTAGCTACCATCCTGACTTTTGATATTATTAGAGTATTGTACAGAGAGTTGCAGTATTCAACTGCACTCTCAATTAAGTCAGTTAGTTAGGAGTTAATTTTATGTTTTGAGTTAGTTAGTTATAACTAACTATCTAGGCCTATATATACTGAGTTGTAACTCAAAGATGATGTGATCCTGACTAGGAGCGGATCGCTTGATACAGGCTACGGAGATTTGGATGACGCCACTTCCAATGAAGGAAGATAAGTCAGGATAGACGCCACAATGATTACCTTGATAGGTCTGAGATTAGTTCAACAAGGAACCCAGAGAGAAACTCTCACCAAATTTTATGAAAATGCCAAAAGTTTTTTTATTGAAAAAAGAAAAATCAATACTTATAGTGTATCTGACAAAATAAATAGACATGGGCCTTCAAAACAGCTTGGGTCAAAATTACAACGAAAATAATTATAAATTAAAAATAGAACATATTTATTATGAGCCTTTAAATTAATTTGGACCTTAAGCAACAATTAATAGTCTTGATAGTGTTTCTGTCTCTGGGCCTTCATCCTTCTCCACTCGAGGGCTTTGTCCTTCTCCACTTGGGTCTTCGTCCTTCTCCACTTGGGCCTTTAGCCTGTATTTGATCAGTTTTAGGATTCTCATCATTCCCTCCTTCTTGGAAAACATTTGCCCTCAAATGTCCAGGATCATCACCGGGTTCAAGTACCACTTCCTTCCTTTTCTTGTTGGCTTGCTTGACATAACTTTCATTCTTCTTTGCAATTTGCACCTTCACTTGGTCATACAATCTTTTCACACTCAACTTTGGTCTATGCATCCTTATGCTGAGTCTCTTGGGGCTTGCTGTTGTAAGTTGGCCTGTTAGGCAATGAAGCTTCTGGAAGGAGATCAACTTGATGGTCTATGCTTCTTGAAGGTGGCAGTCCATGAGGGATTTTCTTGGGAAAGACATCTTTAAATTCCTGCAATAAGGGTTGAACACTAGGAGAAACATAAATAGTTAACTGATTAGAATTATCACTCTCTCTCTCTTGTATATCACTCTATCTATCAGGTGTATCACTCTTCCTTTTTCTATTTCTCTGTGCTGTCTCACTATTGCCTTCTCTTGTTCTCTCTTTTCTCTCCTTTTGATTTGGTCATCACACACTTCTCTGAGGGATAGAGGTTTAAGAATAATTTTCTGGTCATGGTGCTGGAAAGAAATCTTGTTGGTGAAGCCATCATGCACTGCTTTGGTGTCCTCTTCAATGTTGGCCCTCACTAGTGCCATCTCCATCTCCTTGTAGTACTCCTTAACAATCAAAATTCCCTGGGATAACCTCTGGAATTTCTGTCGCATGGTTCTACTGTAGCTAGTTAGAACATACATCTTTCGCATAACCTTTCTCATCTCAGTTCATGTATCTATCTCCCGTCCTTCTTCTCTCTTCATCTCTCTTTGATTTTTCTTCCACCAAACAAGAGCATAGTCTCAGAATGTAGCTGCTGCTAACTTCACCTTCTGCTCTTCAGAATAATCATTATAGGAGAATGCATGCTGAATCTTCATCTTCCAGTCAAGGTAGGCATCTGGGTCACTCTTGCCTTTAAAAGGGGGAACATCGAGTTTTACTCCCTCAATTCTATCCTGTCCTTCTATTCGGTTCGGTCCATTATTGACCTTTCTGTTCCTACCATAAGGTCTCCCACCATTTGGGTTCATTTGGTGCTCTAGTCCTTCTATTCGTCTGTAGAGCTCTTCATTGTTACGGTTCAACAATTGTTGCATTTGTGTAGTTATCGCGTCCAGTAATAAGCATTGAGATCCGTCCAATTGATGATAATCACCACCACCATCACTAGCTCTTGCCATAATAAAAAGAGAAAAAAATCTTCTGTAGTAATTAAAAAAAATAATTTCAGGACCTCACCACACTCTACTCACGTGTTTCTCTCTTTGATGGTAGTTCACTCGTGCTTGAGGTTCTCAATATAGGCTTTTGTGTGATGTTTTCACTCTTGCCTTTTACCACTCACTCCCTCTTAAGTTCCTGGATGAATCAAATTAGACACACAATGTATATAATAGGAAAGACAGTTTAATTATCACAGACTGTGTAACAGATTTGATTTTGGTTAACAGATTAGACTTGATTTGGATTTAGATTTGATTTGGATAACAAATTAGACTTGATTTGGATAGCAGATTGGATTTGATTTGGATAACAGATTAGACTTGATTTTGATAGCAGAGTGAATTTGATTTGGATAATGGATTAGATTTGATTTAGATAGCAGATTTGATTTGATTTGGATAACAGATTTGATTTGATTTGGATAACAGATCAGATTTGGATAACAAATAGAATAAATAAGGAAGATAACAAATAAGATAATAGATAAGATAACAGATAGAATAAAAAAGATTTGAATAACAAACTTGCCAAACAAAAAAAGTGCCTCTAACTGTCTCAATTTCGTGTTCAAAGATCAAACACCCACTTTCTTTTTTTTTCTTCTTTTCTTCTCTTTTTTTTTTCAAAATTTCTACAACTTTTTTTTTTAACGTGAAACAGAACTCAAACAGATTTTTTTTTACTCAAAGTCTGAAAGACACAAGAAACAAGAACAAGAACAAAAACGTGACAAGAACAAGAACGAAACAAAGACATAAACAAGAACGCAACAAGAAAACAAATAACAGAACAAGGACAAAACACGAACCTGAACAAATTACAAAGAAAAAGAATAGGATAGGATAGAACCTGTATCAAGAGTCGAAGCTCTGATACCAGATGATGTGATCCTGACTAGGAGCGGATCGCTTGATACAGGCTACGGAGATTTGGATGACGCCACTTCCAATGAAGGAAGATAAGTCAGGATAGACGCCACAAGGATTACCTTGATAAGTCTGAGATTGGTTCAACAAGGAACCCAGAGAGAAGCTCTCACCAAATTTTATGAAAATGCCAAAAGTTTTTTTATTGAAAAAAGAAAAACCAATACTTATAGTGTATCTGACAAAATAAATAGACATGGGCCTTCAAAATAGTTTGGGCCAAAATTACAACGAAAATAATTATAAATTAAAAATAGAACATATTTATTATGGGCCTTCAAATTAATCTGGGCCTTCAACAACAATTAATAGTCTTGATAGTGTCTCTGTCTCTGGACCTTCATCCTTCTCCACTTGGGCCTTCATCCTTCTCCACTCAGGGTCTTTGTCTTCTCCACTTGGGCCTTCGTCCTTCTCCACTTGGGCCTTTAGCCTGTATTTGACCAGTTTTAGGATTCTCATCAGTTCATTGACCAATAATCATTTCCACTTCTTCTTTCTAAAGCTTTTCCCTCTCAAAATATCTTCTATTATGATTTGATAGAACTCTTTTATGGTATCAAGAGCTTGGTAAGGTCGTCAATGGTGGCACAAAGCAACGCGTTTCTTGCTCCTTCTTTTCCTCATTCGATTGCACATAAGCTTGATGATTTGACTTTCCTTTTATGGTGTCAACAAGTTGAGCCAGTCATCAAATCTCATTGTCTTCAATGTTTCGTTGTCAATCCTCAGATTCCTCTCCGTTTTCTTTCTGAAGAAGATCATGAAGCTGGCATAGAGAGCCCTGTGTATGAAGTATGGCATCAGCAGGATGAAGTGCTGCTTACTTGGCTGCAATCGACGCTTTCAACGTCGATCGCATGTGCTAGGATGCGCTCACTCCTATGAGGTTTGAGAGCACATTCATGACTATTTCCATAAACAAACACGTGCTACAGCACGTCAACTGCGAACTCAGTTACAGGCTACAAATCTTGGTGGAAAATCAATGCACGAGTTCTTGTCGCAGATTAAAGCTCTTTCAGATGCTCTTGCTTCCTTCGGAAGTTTGATTATGCTTCAGGAACACGTTGACTCCATTCTTGAAGGCCTACCATCAGACTATCACTCCATCATTGCGATTATTGAAAGTTTGAACCTCTCCCGATCGGTTAAGTCAAAGCTCTTCTTCTTGCTCATGAAGCACGTCTAAATAAATTCACCAAATAGACTCTGTCCGATTCACCTTCCATCAACTATTCACAAGCACATCGCAAGTCTCCAGCGGTTAGCTCTGATGACTATTCCATGCCAAACAAGACAAATCCAGAGAGTTTCTTGGCTTTCCGTGGTGGATCTGGCTGTGGTGGTGGTAGTTCTCACCACAGTGGTGGTGGTGGTGGTCACGGCCGTGGTGGTGGCCGTTTTGCTAACTTCCAGTGCCAGGTGTGTCTAAAATTTGGTCACACTGCTTCTATTTGTCACTATCGCTTTGATCAGTACTATCAACCAAACTCAACCTTGGTACTTCATAATCCTTTGAGTCCAAATTATTCTCAGGCCACCTCCACTCAATCTCAGAAAATTACAACAATTATTCACAGAATAGTAACAATTATGGCCAAAATTCTGGTGATACTAGACCTGCTAATGTTTGAACTAATAACAATTACAAATCTGCCAGTAACAATCATCAGTCCAATCCTAGTGCTTTGCTCACAAATGCTCAACCTCAATCCAATTCCACTAATTGGATTCCAGATTCTGGTGCTTCATTTCATGTTACTTGAGAATCACAAAATGTCCAACAACTATAGCCTTTCTAAAGGTCCTGATCCAGTGTTGTCAAATGGTGGTTATGGTGGCGCCATGGCGGTATTGTGTGGCGGTTTTTTTGAAAAAACGCCTCCAAATAGTGGTGGTGTTGCGGGTTTCAAATGGCGGCGCCATGGTGGCCGCCATAGGCTTAACGGTGGTGGCAGAATGGCGGTTATGATGGAAGAAACTTTTTTTTAAAAATAATTTCCCCAAAATTACAGATTGGGTTGTCTTGGGCTGACCTGACCCAACCTTAAATCCGGTTTTCTAATCAAAATGGGATGAGCAGCACGCAGCACGCGAACTCCCGAACTCCAGTGCGAGCACGGGCACGAGCAGCAGGCAGCACACAGCACGCACCAGCAACGACGGCACCACGCACGCAAGCAACGGACGGCGGTGGTCTCACCCGAAGTCGGTGACGGCACCACGCACCACGCATGCGAGCAACAAATGGTGATGGCGACGGCAGCAGCAATGGCTACAGACTGCGACGGCTACAGGCACGCGAGCATTCTGTTTTTTTTTTTGTTCTGTTTTTTTTCTTCTGTTTGACACCCTTTTTTACTTTTTGGCTCTGTTTTTTTTTTTTTCTGTATGACACTCTTTTAATTTTTGGTTCTACTTTTTTTTTTTCTGTTCAGCCCTCTTCTACTAATTACAATGGCTGAACCATCATCTAATGTTGCAACAAGGAAAAATAAGACAGACCCTGGTTGGAAATATTGTCATCCACTTGTGGAAGGGGATACAAACATTATTGTTTGAACTCTTGAATGAGTTTATTTGGTGTTGGTTATTGTGTGAACTCATGAAACTTTTTTAGTTTATTTGAATGCAATCCATTGTATTATTTAATTTTTATTTATATTTATTTTTTATCTATTGTTTTGTTAATATATATATATATATATATATATATATATATATATATTTATTTATTTATTTATCCGTCATTTGCCGCTACGCCATCCGCCATATTTTTATGGCGGATTTTTGGCTTTTCACCATGAACCGTCATCCGCCATTAACAACATTGTCCTGATCAGATCTTCATAGGAAATGGTCAAGGTCTGCAAATTCACTCCTCTGGTTCTTCCTATTTCACTTCTCCATATAATTCCTCTGTCTCTTTATATCTTAATCATCTATTACATGTGCCTAAAATCACTAAAAACCTTCTTTCAGTCAGCAAATTTGCCAAGGACAATGATGTTTACTTTGAATTTCACTCTAATTATTGTGCTGTGAAATCTCAGGTTACCAATGAAGTCTTACTTCAAGGCAATGTTGGTTCTTATGGTCTTCGCAGTTTTCCTCACATTCAGTTTCAACCTTCAACTGTCGTTGCTTCCTATTGTTTGTCCAGTTCTGTCAATTCCTGTAAATTCTTCTAATAAGAATGCAGATTTCACTGTCAATCCATTCAATAGATCTAGTAGTCTTTGGCATGACAGACTATAGGTCACATGAGTGTCTTTTCTTGGGTTATTCTACTTTCCCATTAAGGATACAAATGCCTTTCTCATTCTGGCAGAATCTTCATTTCTAAAGATGTCTTGTTTAATGAATCAAAATATCCTTATGCTGCCTTATTTGAGTCCACAGCTTCTTCTAGTAAGTCCTATTCTTCAGTTTCCTTCCATACCTATCATTGCTCCTAATCTGAATTTCCCTATATCATCATCTCAGCCTACTTCTTCTTCCACTCAGCCTACTCAGTCTGATCATTCAGAACTTGCTAATGTTCCTCTTCAGTCAGTACCTAACTGTATATCTGTTCAATCAGAAACTGCTACTGTTCCTCTTCAGTCTTCTAATACTGAGAAAACAGCTTCACCAATGGCTGATAATGCTGTCATACCCTCCTTCCATTTCTTCATCATCAAACACTAATACAACAAAATCTTCATCTGCAAGAACTCCTTCTTCACCTAGACCAGCCAATACTCACCCTATGCAGACTAGATTTAAATCTGGTATTCACTTACCCAGAATAATTCCTTCTCTTCTTTTAACTCACTGTGAACCAAAGAGTGTGAAACAGGCCTTGACTGATCCAAATTGGCTTTCAGCCATGCAACTAGAATATGAAGCTTTGATGAAGAATCACACTTGGGATTTAGTGCCTCTTCCATCAGACAGAAAAGCTATTGGTCGTAAATGGGTTTTTAGGGACAAGGAAAATGCAGATGGGTCTATCAATAAATTTAAGGCTAGACTAGTTGCCAAAGGTTTTAATCAAGTTCAAGGCTTTGATTTTTTAGAAACCTTTTCTCCATTTGTGAAGCCTGTTAGTATTAGGCTTATTTTAACTCTAGCAATCACAAATCAATGGATGCTTGTTCAGCTAGATGTAAATAATGCCTTTCTTAATGGCTTGCTTAATGAGACTGTCTATATGTCTCAACCTCCTGGTTTCCAACTATCAAATCCCTCTCTGGTATGTAAACTAAATATTGCCTTGTATGAGCTCAAACAAGCCTCAAGACAGTGGTTTGAGAGGCTGGAATCTGCTCTAACTCAGTTTGGTTTTGTGGCTAGTAAGTGTGATCCCTTTCTCTTTGTTTACCAGACTTATCTCACACTGTGTATCTTTTAGTTTATGTGGAATGATATCATCCTTCTTTGGCAGTTCCACTCAGTTGATTCAGCACCTGACATCTCAACTTAATTCAAAATTTTCTCTTAAACAAATTGGTCTGCTAGATTACTTTCTGGGAATTGAAGTTAAGACTCTTCCTGACTAGTCATCACTCCTCACTCAGTAAATATATCAGAGATTTGTTGCAGAAAACAAATATGGCAGAGGCTCAACCTATTTCCTCTCCTATGGCTTCTAGCTGCAAACTTTCTAAAACAGGCTCAGATCTCTTTTCTGATCCTACTTTGTATCGGTCTGTAGTGGGTGCTTTACAATACTTGACTATCACTAGGCCAGAGATCAACTACTCAATGAACAAAGTTTGTCAATTTATGGCCAATCCTTTAGATTCTCATTGGATTGCTGCGAAAAGAATCCTAAGATACTTGAAAGGTACAGTGTCGCAAGGTCTTCATCTTAGACCTGCTGTTTGGGGAAACTCTTCGTGTCTTCTGTGATGCAGATTGGGCTTCTGATATTGAAGACAGAAGATCCACTTCTGGTTCTGCTATCTACTTTGGTCCTAATCTCATCTCATGCTGGTCCCGAAAGCAGCAGGTTGTTGCAAGATCTAGTACAGAGGCAGAATATCGAAGTTTGGCTCAGACTGCTGCTGAAATATCTTGGATTCAGACCCTTTTAACCGAGTTAAAAGTTCCTTTCAGCACTCCCATTGTCTTCTGTGATAATCAAAGTGCAGTTGTTATAGCTCATAATCCTGTTCTTCATGCTCGGACCAAGCACATGGAGATTGATGTCTTCTTTGTTAGAGAAAAAGTCTTAACCAAGCAGCTGGTTGTTCATCATATTCCTGCCCTTGATCAGTGGGCAGATGCTCTCACCAAGCCCCTCTCTCCAACCAGATTCACGTTTCTAAGGGCCAAACTCTATGTGCTTGAGACTCCTTCAAAGTCTCACCCACCTTGAGTTTGAGGTGGGGTATTATTGTACTGAGAGTCGCAGTATTCAACTGCACTGTCAGTTAAGTCAGTTAGGTAGGAGTTAGTTTTATGTTCTGAGTTAGTTAGTCATAACTAACTATCTAAGTCTATGTATACTGAGTTGTAGCTCAAAGTTCAGTGGCCAATAATCATTTTCACTTATTCTTTCTAAAGTTTTTCCCTCTCAAAATATCTTCTATTATGATCTGATAGAACTCTTTTAGATATGTAGCACCTGATCTCTCTATTAAAATAGAAGGGCACTTAAGTTGGTATTTTGCAGGAGCTGCACACATTGCCACTTTATGAAGTTTCCATTTGAGTTTTTGCAAATGCATTATCAGTTTTTATTTAACATTGACCAATGACTTTATTTCCATTAAAAACTAGTTTGAGGGCATTAAATTCCAGCGAATCAATTTTTATTAGCTTTCACATGAAGCTTTCTTTATTTGTTGTCGTCACCATTACTTCTGGGACAAGTTGTTAATCTTATGGATATTATTTGGGAGCAAGATTTTTGCCTTTTGACCTTCTGTCAGTCAACAAGTCTCGCTTCTTGTTTCCATTTTATTGTGCTTTTAAGCTCCTTTTCATCTGTTAGGTTCTTGAGGTTTTCCCTCAGCAATCATTTTAATCCTTTTTTTAAACTCTCTGACAGGCAACAGCCACACTAATGAGTACATATGTCTCCTATTGAATTACTACAAAAAATATTTAATTTTCAAAATAATTTTAGTGATGGATTAAATATCCATAATAAAATGTTAATGGATGGATTGGATTTTTTTAATGAATTTTTAATGGATTGTAAATTGACTAATGGATTGTTTTTAGTCCATCTATTAATCTGAATAAAAAATTATCCAGTCTATCCATTTGATGGACCTAATATACCATTTAAATGTAAAGATGTTGGCAGTTACTTCAGTTGTGATGTTGAAGAATTTTTGAGTTCCCTATCTAAGCCAGGTTTTATTCGCGGCATAAAACTAATCAGGCTATGTATGCGGTGCACTAGTTACTGTGTGTGACTTCTTGTCTAGTCAACGAACATCTTAAAACAAAATATAGTTATATTTACATACCTGCAGAGTACAGATTATCACTAGAACAAAATCTCAATATTCTTGTAGTATCAGAAACTAAATTATTTTGATTTTGATGTTTAAATTCAGCTTCCATCTCAGTCTTGGTAAATGGAAGCCCTACGAAGGAGTTCTATCCACAGAAAGGTCTTAGACAGGGGGATCCATTATCACCCCTTTTGTTTAATATTGTTGCAGAAGGTTTGAGCGGTCTAATGACCAAAGCAATTGAGGGAGGATTCTATAAGGGATTTTTAGTGGGCTCAAAGAAGGTGGAGATTAGCCTGCTTCAGTATGCAGATGACACTATATTTTTGGGAGAGGCAACATTAGTGAACGTAAGAACAATCAAAGCAATACTTCGTGCTTTTGAGATGTCATCGGGGTTAAAGATAAATTTCGCCAAGAGTAGTTGTGGGGCCTTTGGGGTGCCTGAGCAGTGGACTTATGGTGCATCCAGTTATCTCAACTGTGGATTGATGTCTTTTCCTTTCACATATCTTGGCATACCTATTGGTGCTAATCCTAGAAGATGTCAGATGTGGGAACCTTTAATCAATAAGTGTGAGAGAAAACTGGCAGGATGGAAACAGAGACACTTGTCTTTTGGGGGGAGAGTGATTCTCATAAATTCAGTGCTAACATCTATTCCAATTTATTTTCTATCTTTTTTCAGGGTCCCTAGGCAGGTGATTAGCAAGATAACCAGATTACAAAGGAACTTCTTATGGGGTGGTGCAGCTGATCAAAATAAGATCCCTTGGATCAAGTGGGAAAAGGTGTGTTTGCCAAAGGAACAAGGTGGGTTGGGAGTCAAGGATATCATCTCGTTCAACACATCATTATTAGGAAAATGGAAATGGGAGATGTTTCAGAATCAGGAGGAGACTTGGGCTAGAGTCCTTGAATCGAAGTATGGAGGATGGAGGAGTCTTGATGGAGCTTCGAGGGCTAGTACTGAATCATCATGGTGGAGGGATCTAAAGATAGTAAATCAAAGCATGAATCAAGGTCAACAGCTGAATAGGTTGATATTGTGGAGGGTCGGATGTGGGGACAAGTTTAAGTTTTGGGAGGATAGGTGGATAGGCGGAGACAACTGCTTGGCTGATAAATATCCTAGATTGTATACCATATCAGCTCAAAAACATCATTTCATCCATCAAATAGGTGCTGCGAAAGAAGGTGGGTGGGAATGGAGTCTTAAGTGGAAGAGACCTTTGTTTGATAGCGAGATAGATATGGCGGTAGCTTTTCTCCAACAGCTGGAAGGGTTCACAATCAGGCAGGAATTAAGTGACCAATGGAAATGGGCAGCAGAGCCTAGTGGCTGTTATTCGACTAAGAGTGCATATAAGGCATTACATCATGTCACAGTGGGAGAAGAGCAGGATGGAAAGTTCAAGGAATTATGGAAGCTTAGGGTCCCATTGAAAGTGGCTATCTTCGTGTGGAGGTTGATTCAAGACAAACTGCCAACTAAAGCCAATTTGAGAAAGAAGCGGGTTGAGTTACAAGAGTACTTGTGCCCCTTATGCAGATCTGTGGAAGAGACTGCAAGTCACTTATTTTTCCACTGCAGTAAAGTTAGTCCTCTGTGGTGGGAGTCACAGTCTTGGGTAAATATGATGGGTGTTTTCCCTTATCAGCCGGATCAGCATTTTAGTCAGCATATCTTTGGAGCTTCCGTAGGGTTGCAGGGAAAAAGATGGCAGTGGTGGTGGTTCGCTCTCACTTACTCGATTTGGAAGCATAGGAACAGCATCATTTTCTCCAATGCTAATTTTGACGCTCATAAATTGATGGATGATGCAGTGTTTATTTTATGGACATGGCTCAGATGTTTTGAAAAAGATTTCTCTCTACATTTCAATCAATGGTCTTCAAATCTCAAAGATGCTTTTCTTAGGACAGCATCATAGGTTTAGAGTATAGCTCCAAGTCTTATTTGAGTAGTTTTTGGGATATTTCAGCTACTGTATCATTGTCTGTCCAAAACTACTTGTAATATGGCTCTAAATCTGTATATTTTAGTACCTCTGGTACTCATCTATAATATATTTAATTTTGCTGAGCAAAAAAAAATAAATTATTTTGATTTTTCTAGGGATGGGGTTGTGCTTACCGCTCTCTCCAGACTATCATTTCATGGTTCCGACTTCAAAACTATACATCCATAGAAGTTCCTTCTCATAGGTATTTACATTTCACTCTTGTCTGATTGTGAATTTTCTTTTCATAGGTTCAGACTATCAGTTTGTCTGGCTGAAGTTCACTCGTGTCAAAATCTTGTTTTGTCATATTCATGCATATGATCATGATTTGGCCTGACAAACCTACAACTTTCTCAGGGAAATACAGCAGACACTTGTTGAAATTGGTGATAAAGACCCTTCTTTTGTTGGATCACGAGATTGGATCGGTGCCATTGAATTGAGCTTTGTTTTGGACAAACTTCTGGGTGTAAGTATTCACTCCTCTTAATACTTCTTAATGTTCAACTGTAGATTTATTATTAAACTGCATAGATGCAGTTGGGCTTTTGGGCCCAACTAGACATTGCACTTGTGTTCTCTGGCTAGAATCATGACAAGACATGTTGAGCCTCTGACCCCAAAAAAGGCTAGAGTATAAATTCTTGATCCATTACTGCACATAGTGCATGAAGTATATATTGTTTGTTAGCCTAATTGAGTTCTTAATGATTTGATTGGGTGGTTTACTTTCTTTAACAGGTTACGTGCAAAGTCATCAATGTTAGATCTGGAGCTGAGCTTCCAGAAAAATGTCGAGAGCTAGCGATGCACTTTGAAAACCAAAGTACACCTGTTATGATTGGTTAGTAAATTATGTATTTTTTTTTATTTTTTATTTTTGCTTTTATCTGCCATTTATCTATGGCATCTCCCTGTATAGTGTAGGTTTGTGCAAAGAATCAAACCAGACTGTGAACCAAACTGAACTACACCTTTCGAAACAGTTCAAGAACCTGGATTAGTTTTTTAAAGCAGTTAATCAGTAATCCAATTTGGCTAACATTATAAACAAATCACTGAATATCCTCAAAAGTAATCAGAACCCTAACACTTCCTGCACTGAGAAGTTGCTGTGTTCTGCAAAATCATCCTTGTCTCCCTTTCTGGTCATGGCACTACTCTCCCAGTTCCTTGTTGGTCAAGTTAGAATCTTCCTTTGGGACACAAAAGTAGTAGTAGTAGTAGCGCATGTGAGGAGTTGACTTTGACTGAAGCCATGTACTCATTGAATCATGCCAGTGAACATGCAGGCATATACATGACAATGTTTTGGCCCTCAAGAGACAAATGACAAGGTGCTGCAGCCTGCAGGCAGGCTCATCCCTGTACTTATTGTTGGTGAGGTGGAGAATGGCCCCAGGGAACTTGATGAGGACCTCTTCAGTGGTGGCAGAGGGACTGGTGTTGTCAGGCAAGTGGTCTTTGATGAGCTCAGTAGCTCACAATATCAATTGAGGGGCAGAGAAAGGAGCAGGGTGGATCAAGAGGAATGGTGAGCATGTATCTAGGTTTGAAGCAATTACCTCTTAGTACAGGGAATCTCTGGTTAGCACTTTCATGCACCAGTTCACTGAACCAAAAACTAGTTCACTTCAGTTCTTATGAAATACCATTAGTTTGATTTGGTTCAAGGTTTGGTTTTCTATGCTGAACCGAATGTTACCAGGCCTACCATGTAGGGTGGCTTGAAATTCTAGACTCTACAGTATATTTTCATTTGCATATTCACTTCAATACGAGTTGTGTCTGTATTGCTCTTAGAAACTTTTGGTAGGAATGATAGGAGTAGTGATATCAATCATAATGCTTTGGTTTCTAAACGCAGGTGGTGGTTTACTTGCATATACACTCTTGGGAGTGGATTACAATGAAGCAAGTGGAGATTGTGCATTTTTAATACTTGATCCCCACTATACAGGTTCGGATGACCTAAAGAAAATAGTCAATGGAGGATGGTGTGGGTGGAAAAAGGCTGTTGATAGCAAGGGAAAGAATTTCTTCTTGCATGATAAGTTTTATAATCTCCTGCTGCCACAGAGACCCAACATGGTTTGAGGCCTAGCTTCTATTGAAAGAGAGTTCCCAATTGACACCAATTTCTTGCAGTGGTAGAGTAATTTTTCACTTTAGTTATATGTGGTTGGGAGTGTAAAGTTAACAGGTAATTCGTTGCCTCACTTTTGGGTTATTAATGTTTTGTAATTGGAATCCTGTGACTAAAAGTCTATAACCAAGATTTATCCTGTGACCTGAATCTTACGGGGAGCTACTTGTGGCTAAATCTTAGGCAAAATATGTTTCAGACTTGGGGAAGGTAGGATTAAATCAATTTTCGTGAAATACCTTTTGAAGTTTTCGATACACATGGTAAAGAGAGATCTGAAGCTGTCCATATCTGTGACTGTGAGCTGGGTCCAATCAATCTTAGAGGCATTACTATTAAATTTGAAACTTAAGCTAATTTGAAATCTAGATTTATTGGTATAATCTTTTCTTTTAGGCTATAGTGATGTGAAAATTGCAGAACAAGCCCTACGCCAAATGTTGTGATGTTTAATATCATGGTTTTGAAAATTCATACAATATAGAAAATCTTGGGTATTTTGATATGTAGGAATAGGAGCGTTGTTTTGCCAGTGAATACTGAATATTAACAATTAGGAAATAGCAGCATTCTCTCAAGAGGAAAACAATTATGAAATAGGGAAAAAGGTTATATACATAACCCCTAAAATACGGCAAAGTAAAATATCTAAGGCGAAAGGTATATTAAAGGGAAAATTGTTATTTGATGTTCTAAAATAATATTTTAAAGTAACTTTTTAAAAGTGAATTTTAAATTGAAGTGTTTAGATGCCTCGAGCACATGTTCTTACCGTGAGATTCTAATTGCATCTGACTAAGCAAGTATTCTTACAGGCAAAAGGTATTGCTTTAAAACTAGCTTTTTAAGCCTTTTTTTTTTGGTTAAAATACGTATAGACGGTATAGTTGCATTTCACTATCAATTTTGTGGAAATGTCGACTTTTTTGCTCTTCAAAATAGTCATGAAGTATTTAAACATCCAACGTCGTGCCAATTGTAATATAATAAAATGTCGGTGAAAGGTGAATATGAAGCTTTTGTTTTTTTTCTTTGTTTATTATTGGCAATGAATGGAACTTTTCACAACTTAATTGCAGCCTCTCTAATTCTTTATTCACAAATCACGCGCTAAAAATAACTATGAAAACCAATATTTGAGGGAGACTACAAATTAGGATGGATGATTATTCCGCGTTTCTCATTAGTCATGTCATAATGGCAATTGCATATTTTGGTGGCAGTTTGGCACTTGAAACTTTTCATACAAGTTAATCAAAGCTTATTATTATTATTATTAATGACGGCCCTATGCCAGTTAACTTTTTTAATTTTGTAGTTATTATGTAGATGTATCATGAGTGTTGAGGTAATATAGCAGCATCCTAGCTTGCAAGATGTGAACGAGGTGGCAGATACATGAAAAATGAGAGACATTTATATAATATTTGGATATATGTTTGAAGATGAAATTGTATTAACTGAAACTATCAAAAATGCATTCTAAAGTAAAGGGACCCATGTAATGCACCCCCTTTATTGATAGTAGTGAGTATATATGGAAAACCATCACCTGACACGAGAAGAGGGAATTAATTTTTAACAAATTTATCGTCATGTAAACTAATTTTTTCTTTTAGTAACGGCTTATATTTAATATATTCAGGAAATAAAGGTCTATCGAATCAGATCCAAATCCTATTGTAATTGCACGAATCTGGTTCATTTACTTCATTTCCTTATAAAATAAATTCATTTTTCAAAATCAAATTCAACAAATTTTTACCATCTGTGACTCAGATGGAGAACTACTGCACATTCTTACAGTTTCTTTTGAAAGAGCAGAAGACCTGTGTACATGAATTGTTATATTTTTAAATCTAGATTATAATTTTATTTAAAAAATAAAACACTCAGTGAGCAAAATTAAAAATTATATTAATATTATTAAGAAGTATTGAATAACTCTAAATCCTACTACTTTATCCTGGTACAAATCCTCACACTTCCCCGTTACTATATATAATATCCAATTTATTATTTCATAAAGATTAAGAAAAATCATTAATTTAGTTGATGATAATAAATTTGTCTTAAATTTATATATATATTTTAAAATTATCATTGTAATTAATATTTCTTTTTCTTGTAATGAATTGTCAATAATTTTCTTTCTTCTTTTAATAAAAGACATTTTTAATATAAAAATAATTAATACAAAAAATATTATAGATTCTTAAAAAAAATATTATTTTAAACTTGAATTTTATAAAAAGAAATGGAGGGAGTAAATAAATTATCTTTATTGTCATTGATTTATTTTTAATTTTTGTAACATATATCATTAATCTTATAAAAGATATAAATAAAAAATAATAATTAATGTTACATTGAAAAATTAAAATAATAATTATTTATTTTTTTATACAACAATTAATGTTATATTTACTTTTCATTCAATACTTACTATAAAAGGTAAAAAGGAGAATTCCTAGCAGGATATAATATTTAAAAAAAAAAATTAAACTTGTCTATGAAAGCATGAATCGCTCATAAATTAGTCCTTACAAAATAAAAATTTCAAAGTTAATTTTCCAAATATGTAAAAATTATCATAAATTAGTTCCGTAAATAAATTAATAATAAATACATTTCTAAACTTTTTAAATTAGTTTTAGAAAAATATATTAAAATAATCATTAAATATCGTAACTTAATAACAAAATAGTCTCATAAATTAATAATAATATTAATTTGTTAAATTTGTTGCATATTAAAAAATTCAATCCGTATGTTTTATCTTTGAAACATCAATTTTTTTGTTCCGATATACTTTCAGAGGAAGAATTTGACTGACTATTTATTTATCCTTAGAAAAAGCATCTCATATATCGGAATAGATTTTTTCTTTTTTTTACAATGAATAGAATTTATGCTCTTATTAGTAGTGAATTTACAAAATAAGATTTAAAAAAAGTGGTCCTTGGCAGTGAGTGGTACGGGTTTTGGATTTGGATTAGCGAGGCAGGTGGCGGTTAAAGACAGGGCACATGGCGCTGACACGTGGATAGAGTGACGTGTTGGTACCATCCTTATATATAAAAGCCTGACTTGTTGGGGCCCCTTTTCCTTTCATATTCTCATCCATTTCGTTTCTCTTCTTCTTCTCACTTCATTTTATAAACTCACTCTGCAGTTAGCGACAAAACCCCAACCCGATTCGGATCCGATTAGGTTCTCTCGGATCCTCTCCACCGCCTCCTCCGATTCCCAAATCCACTCCCTCCTCCTGTCTTCGCTCGAGATCCGAGCTAAGCACGGGATTCGGATTTCCGTTTCCATCGCTCTCTCTTCACCAGGTTCGTATTTTCTTCTTCTTCTTCTTCTTCTTCTTCTTATTGTTATTGTTATTATTTTCTTTTCTTATTGTTCGGTTCTCTTTTTTCTTGCGTGTGTTTTACTTTTTGGAATGGAAAACAATGTATTCGTGATGGCTGCGAAGTCCAGTACAAGTGTAGTGCAGTGCATGCGCGTGGTACTGTTGAAGAAGAACGCGTTTGGAAAAATCGTGATGTTGTTGTATGTTATTACTATTTGTTTCTAGCAGAAGCAAACACGGTTTTTAAGTGACAAATAAATTACTGGCCTGTGCATCTACTACATGTCGAATGAGAGCTTTTTGTGTGTGTTTAATTTGTCGTGAAATCGAACTGATTCTGAAGCGGGTGTGACGTTTTGTGCTCTGTTTGTATTCGTCTAGTTGATGCTGTAATGAGATCAATTGTTGAAGGTGTTTGTGTTTTTTTTTTTGTTTTGTTTTTTTTTTTAAATTCAAGTTTTGCGCTTAAATGGCATCAAGCGAGGGGTTTCTGACCGATGGACAGAGAGAGATTCTGAAAATAGCGAGTCAGAATGTGGAGAATTTGTCTTCCTCGCCGAAATCTCCATCCTCCTTGCTTGCTGAACATCATCATCACGTGAGGGCTCCTTCAGGGGGTGGTAAGGCACAGACTGCTGGGCATGCTGCCAGGAATGTGCGCCGGTCGCACTCCGGAAAGTATGGGAGGGCGAAGAAGGGTGAGTTCATGTCCTTGGTTTTTATTTTCGTTATTATAATTTGATCAGCACTAGCCTGTGGAGCACTCAGCTAGTTAAATCAGCTTATTCTAGGTCGTTGAATTTTGATTGGGAATTTGGGATGCATACCATGGAGTGTATCTTATCTTGTTTTTAGTTAAGTTGGTTAAAAGGGGACTTATCTGTGACAGGCAAGCAAATAGATCTTTGAGTTGTTAAGCGTTTCGAGTATAGTTTATCGTCTTATATTGGGAACCTGGGATGCATATCATGCAGTGTCTTATCTTGTTTTTTATTAACTTGGTTAAAGGACTTATCTGTGACAAGTAAGCTTTTAGATCTTTGAGTTGTTCAGGGTTCCGAGTTTTGTTTATCATCTTGGATTAAGAATCGTGATATTAATTGGTTGAGGAGTTTTCCTTGCGTCTAGTTTTTTTACTTGCAGTGTCAATACTTGATGTTACGATTTGCTTTGTTTCTTTGTGGTCTTTGTGTGATAATTTGATGTGCTGTATCTCTTGAATGCAGACGGTGCTGGTGGTAAGGGCACTTGGGGGAAATTGCTTGATACAGATGGTGAATCCCGTATAGACAAGAACGATCCAAACTATGATAGCGGCGAGGTAATTTCTCTTTTCTGGTTTAGTGGGTAGTTTCTTACACACGGTTATGTAAAGTTAAGCTGCTTGAAAAGTTTACATGATGCTTGCAATAGCAGCCTTTTCCTTTTGTGTTTCCGACTTTCTGTTGTTTCTTTTCTTTTTGCATGATTTCTTGTTAATTCTAACTACTTGTTGCCTGATTATTATCTTTGCTTTTTTAGTGGCTATTGCAAATGGGACATAAATACGAGTGTAATCTATTTCTGTTTGGATGCTCTTACTATTTATAGGAACCTTATCAACTGGTGGGATCTACTGTTACTGATCCTTTAGATGACTTCAAGAAAGCCGTAGTATCCATCATAGAGGAATATTTCAGTAATGGGGATGTCGACTTGGCCGCATCTGATCTCAGAGAACTTGGATCAAATAAATATTATCCATACTTCATTAAGCGTCTTGTATCCATGGCCATGGATAGGCATGATAAAGAGAAAGAGATGGCTTCAGTTCTGCTTTCAGCATTGTATGCTGATGTCATCAGTCCTGCACAGATTAGAGATGGGTTTTTTATGCTTATTGAATCTGCTGATGATCTTGCAGTGGACATACTGGATGCAGTTGACATCCTTGCTTTATTTCTGGCACGTGCTGTTGTGGATGACATCATTCCTCCAGCCTTTCTTGCCAGGGCCAAGAAGGCTCTTCCAGAATCTTCTAAGGGAGTTCAAGTAATCCAGACTGCTGAAAAAAGTTATCTCTCAGCTCCACACCATGCAGAACTTGTGGAGAGGCGATGGGGTGGTAGCACTCACATCACTGTTGAAGATGTGAAGAAGAGGATTGCTGATTTACTAAGAGAATATGTGGATAGTGGTGACACATTAGAAGCCTGTAGGTGCATACGGGAATTGGGGGTTTCATTCTTTCATCATGAGGTCGTGAAGAGGGCCTTGGTACTTGCCATGGAGATCCATTCGGCAGAACCTCAACTGTTGAAGCTATTAAAAGAAGCAGCTGAAGAGGGACTTATTAGTTCCAGCCAAATGGTGAAAGGATTTTCTCGTTTGGAAGAAGTCCTAGATGATCTTGCTCTTGATATTCCATCAGCTAAAACTCAGTTTCAGTCATTGGTGCCTAAGGCAATATCAGAAGGGTGGCTTGATGCCTCATTTTTGAAACCATCTAGTGAAGATGGGGATATAGTAGTTGAAGATGAAAAGGTGAGGAAGTATAAAAAAGAGGTTGTAACTATAATTCATGAATATTTTCTTTCTGATGACATTCCTGAACTCATTCGAAGTCTTGAAGATCTTGGGGCACCTGAGTATAACCCAATATTTTTGAAGAAGCTAATAACTCTTGCCATGGACAGAAAGAACAAGGAAAAGGAAATGGCATCAGTACTGCTATCTGCTCTTCATATAGAGATCTTCTCAACAGAGGATATAGTTAATGGTTTTGTCATGCTTCTGGAAAGTGCAGAAGATACAGCACTAGATATATTGGATGCATCAAATGAGCTTGCTCTTTTCTTAGCACGAGCTGTGATTGATGATGTATTGGCTCCTCTGAATTTAGAGGAAATTAGCAGCAAGTTGCCTCCAAAATGCAGTGGTAGTGAAACTGTACGGATGGCTAGATCACTTGTTGCTGCTCGTCATGCTGGTGAGAGACTATTGAGATGTTGGGGTGGTGGGACTGGATGGGCTGTTGAAGATGCCAAGGACAAAATCATGAAGCTCTTGGAGGAGTACGAGAGTGGAGGTGTTGTGAGTGAAGCATGCCAGTGTATCCGTGACCTGGGAATGCCTTTCTTCAACCACGAGGTTGTCAAGAAAGCTTTGGTTATGGCCATGGAGAAGAAGAATGATAGGATGCTGGATCTGCTGCAGGAATGTTTCAGTGAAGGTCTAATAACCATCAATCAGATGACCAAAGGGTTCACCAGAATCAAGGACGGTCTTGATGATCTCGCTCTGGACATTCCAAACGCTAACGAGAAATTCAGCTTCTATTTGGAGCATGCCCTGAAGAAGGGCTGGCTCCTACCATCATTTGATTCCACTGCCACAGATGTCTAACTGGCCCAGGCTGCAGCAGCTTCTTGAGGAGGACTATATTTTCATTGTTTCTCTTATATATGTTGTTGCACTTTAGCTTCCGCTGAATGTGGATAAATCTGTGGGATGGTTGGACTTCTCATGATCCTTTGAATCTGTTTTTTCTTTTCTTTCAAAATTATGTCACCGACAGATATTCCTATGAATCTCAGTCGTTGTGTAAATTTGGTCTTATATTTCGTTGACAGCTTTTTAGAATGGTGTTGCGTCAAGAGGTATGAGAGGAATATAGTGTATTTTTCAGCCTTAATACTCGTTTTTCATTATCTTGTATTTTATACTTTGTTTGTCTATTCTTTATCTACGTCGAGCTAGATAAATAAGAGGCTTAGAAATGGTGGCCACTGGCCATATTTGAATTAAGATTCTATAGTGACTGCGAAAATCATTTTAGAAACGGTAGCTGTGATGAGTGATGAGTAATGAGCACTGTGGCTGATAAGTGGCTCCCTGTTTGGTTGGATTCATTTCATTCTGTTGCAAGGTTTGTGAGGATAAATAAAATAAATTAGACTTGCTATGAGCAAAAGTTTTGGAGCCTCGATGATGTCCCTCATCTGATTTGAGTACGAGTGATGAATAGGCAATATTACTCTGAGAAATAAGTATGCAGTTTTGGATGGATTTTGATTACTGAAATATACTTTGAAGGATGATATGGACTTACAATCAATAATTTGAAAAATATCAGGACAAAATTGGCAAGATACAGGTTGTTAAAATTTATATGCAATATGCAATTTATTGATTTAACCTTTGAGTTTAATTTTAATGCATTGAGTAAAAAAATATTATATTCTCAGTTAATTAAAAAACTATGGTTAGTATGCCATTTAAATTAACTATTGTAAAATTTACAAATTTATTATATATATATATCGAATTATGATCGAAGTGAAAAAAATTACACTATCAGTACATACATTGTCTACTCTTAACTTTTATTGTTTCATGCAGTAAAAAAAAAAAAACACTTGCTGTTACATTTTGTTCATGTGTTCTTCGAATATTATCTCATGATGGGACAATAAAAGTATAATACCAAATTGTTAAAAAATGGAAATCAGTAAATATTATATATATATATAAACTGATGCTTCTGATTTCTTATCAAATCGATGAGTAAATACTCTGGAGTGCATAAGGATTATTTTCCCCTTTTTGGTTAGGCGTTGGATTTATTTGCTAGCATTCAAGCTGGTCTTAGCCTTCCGCTGATTGCAGTAAGCTATCTAATAAATATTCAACTAACTCCTGACCATTATTTTTAGAAGCAAAAAGGTAACGGAAGAATAGGTGCAACTAACTCCTAACCATTTAGGTTATGTTTATCAAAAACATTTCAATTAACTTTTATTTTGTTTATTAGTGGAAAAATTGTTTGACGGTTTGATAAACAATTTTTTTTTTTAGTAATTATTAGTGTTTTTTGAAATGTTAACTTTTTATATTTTCTTTATTTTTTTTTTCAATATATTTATTTAATTTTTTAGTTATCATTTTTAAATAAATTATAATTTTATTATCTTTTTATATTTTATATTTTTTTCGTTGCTTATGTTGATTTTATTAAACACTTAGAATTATAAACTAATTTTTCAAAGTTAACTTTTTAGTTAATTTTGTCAACAACATGACCTTAAATTATATTTGACAATACTAACCGAAAAATTAATTAACTAGTCGAATGTAACCTTAAACACTTATGACTAACATTTAGGCCTTATTTATTTAGCTAAGTTTATTTATTTATAGCAAAATTAAGAAAAAAATAAAACAAAGTTTTTTTATAAGTTAAAATTAACTTATATATAAATTAAAATTTATTAAAAAGAATATATTGCTAAGGGAGGGAAGACTAAAGTCCACACCTATCCTTTGAAATTCATATTTGACTGGGAGGAAATGGGAATGAGAGAAATAGGATAAAAATGTTAAATATTTTTATTTATAATATTAAATTCGATAAAATCCTATAGTTTTCAATTTTTTTTAAAATTTATGTTTATTTTTAAAATTCTGGATTCCACAACACTAGAGCCTGGCATTGATGGTCCCAATTAGAGAATTTGAGGGTGGGGGGTTTGTCACGCTTTTTGTCTTGACGGTGGTCTGTGGACGAGGATGTTGGATTTTGGTTTTGATTCTTTGAGAACACGACGAGCAGAAGCAACAAGGTGGTGACTACAGATCTCGTCAATGTCTTGCTCTTGCGTAATGCTATCACGGAGGATGAACACCATTACAAAAATACTAATTGTGATTTAACCATGGCTTCAATGAATGACAAAGGTAAAATTCTCTTTTGACAATAGAAAAAGTAAAGATCAGTTGTTCACCTTTGATCCACCAATTTGTATTTCCATTGTAGAATTCGTCAAAAGTAATATTTTTTTCAGGAAAATAAATATCTTATGTCCTAATCTAAAAAATCTAGAAAAGAAAAAAGAAAGAAAAAGAAAACCCTAAACCTTGACCAAAAACTACATAGAGGAAAATGCGGAATGCGAAACCTAACTAACAGAAGAAATGGCGGAGAAGTTGGGAGCAGCAGAAGAGAGCTCTAATTCAAAGGCTTTTCACCATACGGCGACGAAGCTCGTCGTTTTGGCAGACCTCAACGTCGATCCTCCCGAAGCCGAAGCCGAAGAAGTGGATTCTTCTCTTGTCCCTCCTCCACCAATTACCATGTGAGACTTTCTTCCACATTCTCTCATCATTTCAATTTTCGTTTTTCTTCTTTTGCCTCTTTTGTTTTCTTATTTTTCACTCTTAGAAAACCAATTGAAATCTCGAACTTACTGAACCCTATGTTTGACGTTTCGTTAACTTAAAAGTATTAGAAATAATACTGTATAGTCCCCCGAGTATTGAAAAATCCTTCAAATTAGTAAAATAAATAAACCGAGGGACTAAATTGATGGATATTCGTTACTGTAAGGCTACTTATAAAATTTTATTACTTTAAAGACTATTTAGTAGAAAGGGTAATACTTGAGGAACTAAATTTATGCTTTACTCAAACAGTTATCTGTTTTTTGGCTGTATAATTCAAGTGTGTTTTGAGACTATCACAATGCCTTTTTGTTTCTGGTTTGGATGTGTATCTAGAAAGTCTAGGAGGATGTAGAAAGGGCCTTTTTGATTTGTAAATTGTAACTTTATTGAAGGTAATGGCTTTTATAACATCCTGTGATGAAGTACAAGAGATATTGTATAATTGCTGGGAATACTGTATATATGCTGATAATTTAGACTTTTGAGAGACTAATTTGGTGACAGGTTCTTTGGAGGACTAAAATATGGTGGCGATTTATATCTTTGAGGGATTAGTTTAGTTACCTAAAGTTTTAGAGGACTAATGTAGTGAAATGTGTAACTTTAGAGAACAAACTTCAGGTTGGGCGTTTACTCAAAAAATAAAATATAAAAATCAGAATTACTTCTTTGCAATTGTGTTATAATACGACATTTTATTCATTTTGAAAAATTTTCTGCATTGTGAAGAGGTTTTCTCAGCAGTTTTCCACTTAGTTTTATAGAAGAAAATCCATTTTCTTGATTATTATTCATCCAATTGTGACTGATAGAATTGTTTGGATGGTGGGACCTACAACTACAAAATGAATATTTTAGAGTTTTACTTATTATCTTTTAGTTTCTTCTTGTCATTTAATTTATTTATTTTTTAATTAATGTATAGTTTGGCAAATGATGAAAACAGTCAAGATAAAAGTTCGTTGTCTAAAGACACTGATAGCATTGAAGGTGAAAGTAAAAAGTTGAACAAACTGAGCAAATCCCGCTCCAGAAAGACAGATTCTTCTCTTGATTGTGTAGCTGATGTGGATGGCGATCAACATGTTCAAGGGCCTCCTTCATCTCGGGAGGAAAAAGTTAGCAGTGTGAAGACTGTGAGTTTACTTTAAAGCCATTAAACATTTTTTCTTTTATTGAAATCATCCCATGTCTAGGCATGCAGATGGAGATGTTTTTTTAATCTCATGTTTTTCTTGATTCATTAAATATTTATAGGTTTCTAGCCATCCAATTTGAGATGTGATTGATACGGTATACTTGTTGAAGATGGAAACATTTTTCTTGTTCCTATGTTATCATTAAGGAAAAAACTTCTTTATATGTTTCTTTCAAGTTGTGAAAATTCTGTAGCTGTTATGAATTGGAACTGAGTTTAAAATGCTCTATTTCTTGGGACAAGGTGACCTGGTGATACACCAGTATTCTAACATTATTTTCCCATGCTTCCTTTCTATTTGCAGAATAGCTGCAGGATTTAAATATCTACTCAATTCAGATAATGAGGTTTATTTTATATGGATTTTTTTTTTTTTACTGTCAATGCAAGCTGTTCACTCAACAGTTAACTTACCATGATTGATTTTAGATTGCTTTCTTCTGATCACTGTCTTTCCATCCTCACTTGTTTTTATAGCAAAGTGGAACGTTGAAAAGCCAAAACTGTAATCTTGACACTAGTAATTTGTTATGGTCATGATCATTGTTGGTGTTGCTGTTACTATTATTGGCTTTATTGCTATTGTTGTAGTTTTTGTTTTATTACCAACAAAATAAGTCCATGTTAATATGTTATAGGGCTTGGTTCATGTTGCAAGGAAGATGCCAAAAAATGCTCACGCTCATTTTATACTCGGCTTGATGTACCAAAGATTAAGCCAACCTCAAAAGGTACTATTAATAAGCAGTGCTTTAAGATTTGCCTGTTATGTTTTGATACATATAGTTTGCTCATTGTTCATTGAAATGTTTTCAGGCTGTGTTAGCTTACGAGAAGGCAGAAGAGATCTTGCTGAGGCCTGAGGCTGAGATTGACAGGCCAGAGTTGCTTTCTTTAGTTCAGATTCACCATGCACAGGTGCAATGATCTTAATTTGATATATCAATGATTCTAATCTCTCTGTTCATTAACATATTTTATCATCCTTTTAGTGCCTGATACTAGAAAGTTCATCAGAAAATAGTTCAGATAAAGAACTTGAACCTCATGAACTTGAAGAGATTCTTTCTAAGCTGAAAGAGTCAGTGAGGTCAGATATCAGACAGACAGCTGTATGGAACACACTGGGTTTTATCCTTCTTAAAACTGGTCGTATGCAGGTACAATTACCGTGTTTGTTCTTCTTATGCTTTAATGTTCTTAAGGCATATGTTTCAGTGTCAGTATTTGATGTGACTACCTTTTTCCCTTTGCTTGAACCAATGTGACTTCCAACGCTGTTGTAGAGTGCTATCTCAGTTTTGTCATCATTGTTGTCCATTGCACCAGAGAACTATGATTGCCTAGGAAATCTTGGGATAGCTTATCTTCAAATGTAAGTATGAATGGTAATTGTCTCTTTATAGTTTGGGGTATTATTATTTTATATTTTTCTGTATGAAGTTATGCCTTTTAACAAATGCTAGATTATCTAATTATTGTTGTATTCTAATCTGTATTAGTATAAAAGTTTTTTAAAAGTATATAAAAATGCAATTAAAAGTATTTGAAGTGTCCCTGCAGTATCCATCATGGATACATATTTGACATGGTTACAACATGACAACCATTATTTAGAAGTGTCTGCTTCTTAGCTTGCTCATCTATGCAATAGTGGATGTTGCTATTATAACATAAAACCGCTGCTATCCTTTTTTGGGTAGTACTCTAACTTCTTTCTGGAATATTGCCTTGAATTATTTGGGAAATACTAATACTTTAGTGGCTTTAATTAAAAAGGGATATGACCTTTATTCCATTCATATTTTTCCTCAATGGTCAATACTTAGTATTGTTACCATCTTGCCTTGCAGTGGGAATTTGGAATTATCTGCAAAATGTTTTCAAGAATTGATTTTAAAAGATCAAAACCATCCTGCAGCTTTGGTCAATTATGCTGCTCTTCTTTTGTGTAAATATGCTTCGGTTGTAGCAGGTACTTTATTGCTCTTTTACTCTATGCACTCAATTTTTGTGGGATATTACCTTTATTTGTCATTTATGCATAAATGGATGAAGAATTTTTTGTAGTGTGGTTCTTACTCTTTTTGTTGTATGATTCTTCATTAATTCCAGGTCCTGGTGCAATTGCTGCTGAAGGTGCCATGACTGATCAGATCATGGCTGCTAATGTTGCTAAGGAATGTTTGTTGGCTGCAGTTAAAGCAGATAGCAAATCGGCCCATGTCTGGGCAAATCTTGCCTATGCATTTTCTATTAGTGGTGATCATCGAAGTTCCAGCAAATGCTTGGAGAAGGTGCTCCTGGCTCCTTGCTACAGTCATTTATAACGTATTTATTGAGGTTGTTCATTGGTTTCCTGGTTCTTGTTATTGGTGGAAATATTTTTGTGGATCCTTTTACATGTATTTTTTTCATAATTAAAATGACAGGAATTACTCTCATCAATAATGTGTGTATGTATTGCATATTGTTAGTGGCACTTTTAAAGTTTCCACCCCACCAAACAAAAATCAGCATGTGGAAATTTTGTGGTCTGCATTGACATTTGCTAAATTTTCCCTTCCTTCTGTTGCCATTTCTTTGTAGGCAGCCAAACTGGAACCCAATTGCATGTCTACTCGATATGCTGTTGCTATCCATCGAATAAAGGAGGCAGAAAGATCTCAAGATCCTACTGAACTGCTTTCTTGTGCTGGAAATGAGATGTCTTCTATAATAAGAGACAGTGATTCATCCCTGGTTGAGATTCCAATAGTATGGTCCGGGCTTGCCATGGTTCACAAGGCTCAGCATGAGATAGCGGCAGCATATGAAAGTGAACAGAATGGGCTAAGAGAAGTTGAAGAGCGTGCTGTTTGCAGTTTAAAGCAGGTCATTTATTGCTTTCTTTTAGTTATCATCCTAGGATGACCTAGCTTTATCTTAATTATCCACTTGCTAAATTAGTTTTTATCTTGTACATTGTGTTGTTTATGCTGCTAAGGTCTTTATCTGCTTAATTATGTCAGCTTAAATGTCACAACTCAAAATGTCTTTTGGTGTTTCTACAATGGATATAGTTTGTGACATGTTTGGCATGCATTCTTTTTCTACTAGGCTATAGCAGAAGATCCAAATGATGCTGTGCAGTGGCACCAACTTGGCGTTCATAGTCTCTGTGCTCGGCAATTCAAAACATCACAAAAGTACCTTAAAGCTGCTGTTGCCTGTGACAAGGATTGCAGCTATGCATGGTCTAACCTAGGTATGCTCTCTCTCTCTACTGTAATATGCATGTTATCATCTTCAAATTCTATATTGCCTTTGGTATTCCCTACTGTGGTCTGGCACTTTAGCTCACTCACTGGATCCCTTTCCCCTAGAAGAACTTTTTTGATAATATAGATGTTCATATGGGTTGGCAATGCATGTATAGGTGTCTCACTTCAACTATCAGAAGAACCATCACAAGCTGAAGAAGTATACAAGCAAGCATTGTCTTTGGCAACAACTCAACAAGCGCATGCTATATTATCCAACTTGGGAATTCTCTATCGGCATCAGAAACAATATCAGCGTGCGAAGGCTATGTTTACAAAGTCACTTGAACTACAGCCTGGGTATGCTCTTGCATTCAACAATCTGGGTCTTGTGTTTGTTGCTGAGGGTCTTTTGGAAGAGGCCAAGTATTGTTTTGACAAAGCCCTCCAATCAGATTCATTGTTGGATGCAGCTAAGTCTAATTTGATTAAGGTGGTTGCCATGTCAAAGTTATGCAAAGGCCTCTCCTCATGCGGTCTTAAAGAATGATATCGTAGTCCCTCAAGGATAGGTAGTTTTTTCTTTTACCTTTATCTTTTGTTGTGCATCCAATTCCATTTATAAAAATGGATAAAAGAGGAATGTACTTGTATCATTACGTGCTTTGAAAATGAACAATTGAGTATATAGATTTTTCTTTTTCATTTCAAGTTCATTTTCTTCAAGCCATATATATGAGCCATTTAGACAACAGCATATCCAGGACCTTGAATTAGTGGGGACAGTTTTTTTATTAAATAATAATTATTTTTAGGCTAAATTCTAATTTTTGGTTTATTCTGAATCTATGATTTCGGTCCTTCTTTTTTTCATGATTTTGACTTGACATTAGAAAAATAAAATAATAATACTAAAAACTAATTAACATCTAGAGATAAAAAGAGAAAAAAAAAAAACTTCGTACCCCATTGCCCAGAGGCTCTTCGCTATGCGAAGAAAAAAATACTACAGATAATATGATGTGGTAAGGAGATAGAAGAAAATAATCGGTGTTAACGATATATAGAAATATCTATATATCATACTAAAAAATATTGAGAATATTTTGTAATTATTTTTCTTTTAATTTTATTAAGAGTTTTTTTCTTTCTTTTTTTTCATAGGGCGTTAGAATGGGAGGGGGAGACATTAGATTTTCTCCAGCAGATAATGTATGCAGCCAAACCTCAACCAATTGATTGATTAGTGTATAGTAATTAAGGAAGAGAGAGAATGTAATGAATAGTCCAAATTTTGAATGCAGCAGATGCAGGGGTTGTGAGACGTTTTAGATCAAATCATCAAACCATGCTCACGAAACTCATATCTTACGAGCTCTCACAACCAGAGTTTATGTTGTGGCAGGGGTGCCAGTGCAATTCAATCTACAGCTTCAAGTTACTATTATTTATTCATTTTTAACTTTGAGGCACACAATTTTATAAAAAAAGAATTACATGTTTTGAAGAGTCACTTTTTTCTATGGACAAAAAAATAGTATACTTTTCTTTACCAAAGAAATAATATTCCATCCCTTCCTTATTTATAAGATATAATTTTGAATTTTTTTAATAAATTTTTACAAGAATTGAATTCAATAGATTAATTATTTTTTGAATAAAATATTTCTATTTATTTAATCCATAATTAAATGCCACCGGATTATTTCTTTCTTTCTCATATGAGATTGTACTCATTGAATTAAGGATAATTTTTTTAAAAATATTATAATTATATATAAGTTTATTATTAATAACTAAATTTATTTAATTTTTGTAATAAACACAATAAATTAATCAACAATGTTTTAATAAATAATAAGGAAAAAAGGAGTAATAGAAATATCACTTTTACACGTGGAGAGTATAGAGAAGGCTGAACCTAATCGAAACCTGTGTTGGACGTTGGAAGTTAGAACCACACCATTGGACTCAACGGTCCCACAGGAGCAGATAATATAAATTGAAAGAAAGAAAGAAAGAGAGGTTTGTGAAGTGTTAAGTAATTAATGGCAGCTTCAAGTAGCATCATCTCCATCTCCTCTGCTTCACTCTTCACTCCAAAAATCCAATGCCTCCCCAAACACAACAAGGACCATGATCATGTTCCAATTCCATCATCATCATCCTTCACAACACATGCTTCTCTCAAGATATCAAGACCAACAACAACGTTTGGAATCACCACAACAACCACAAGGCTTAATGTTCCTCCTCGTAGGTTGAGTTGTTCAGCATCAGCTTCTTCCTCTTCCACTCTTCCCTCGGCTCTTCTATTTGACTGTGATGGAGTCCTTGTGGATACTGAGAAAGATGGCCATCGCATATCTTTCAACCAAACCTTCCAAGAGGTACACTTATATATATATAGTATAGTATACACTCTTTTCCATTGAGCATCTCGTATAACCATGTTGGAGTTGCTTAACTCTCTTTTCGTGGACTCTACAATGCTACTATATGGGATTTAAGAACTTCAACTAGTTTTCTCCCCTGTGGTAGAATTCTTAAAAGGATAAAGATACATAGACATCCATTTGCTATTTGACACCTTGAGAGAGCGAGAGAACGAGAAAGAGAGAAAATTGTAGGTATAACAGATGATATGATTTGATAAGAAGAGAAAGATAGAGAGAAAACAAGAGTGTCAAATATGTGTCTGTGATATATGAGTGTCCATATATCATTACTCTTCTTAAAAACTTTAAATGATTGTTCAATTGTCTCACAATTTTTAAAAAGGCTAAAGAATGGATACTTATAACTATTCTTTAAGAACTGTCACGTCAATTACTCTAATAATAGAACTATGTAAGAACTGGTTCTTAAGCTTAAGAATCCCATAAACAACTCTCATTTGGTTCTGAAGCCTCTTTTTCTTGGTTCACTTTTTACTTTAACAATTGTGTTGTTGCTTTGTCTTGGTTTTTACCATGTAGAGAGAACTAGGTGTTACCTGGGATGTGGACTTGTACGGGGAATTGCTGAAAATTGGAGGCGGAAAAGAAAGGTTTGTCTCTTGTGTCTCTCATTCCATAACCAAAGTTTTGAACAACAGTCCAGGACCACAGTTGCCATCACAACATCAAGGTTTTTGAGTCTCGTGACAACCGCAATTGTGACTGAATCAATCTCATAACATAGTTTGTTGCAATATCAAGGATTGTGAAAAAATGACAACTGCAATCATGGCTGCAATTTAACACCTTATTCAAAACTAATCCATAAAGAAGAAAAAAATGGGACTTGGATTGCTCTCTTCTAAATATACCTTGGTGCTGTTGTTGAATTCATCATTTGAATGAACTTGAAGTTAAACTTGATGTGCCTTTCTTCTTTTTATGACTAGGATGACAGCATACTTTAACAAGGTGGGTTGGCCTGCGAATGCCCCAACAGGTGAACAAGAAAGAAAAGAATTCATAGCTTCACTCCACAAACAAAAGACAGAACTATTTATGGCCCTTATAGAGAAAAAACTGTTGCCTCTTCGTCCAGGTGTTGCAAAGTTGGTTACTATCTGTTATTTATCTTTTATCCAAATTGTTTATCTATAATGATTTTTTGTTAAAGTATGAATAAAACCATTCCTTAGCCTCCACCTAATGATGATGGCTTGTGCGTTGGATTGATTTGTTTCTTGACTTGATATTGAAACTTGTTGACCAAGTGATTTGGCTGGAGTTCCATCTTTTCAGTTTCCATTCTTCAGGGTTAAATTAAGTTTAGAACAACTTGGGAATTGGGGTAGTAGATTCTCCACAATATTGTTCAAAGTTGAAACGTGAGGAGTTAACTACCTGTGAAATAGTGGATTTAGAAAATGTAAAACATCCTATATCATGAATTCATGATCTTGTTTCTTCCCTAAACTCTAACCTAATTTTGTTTATGCCATCATTTGATTTCGATCTAACTTTCATAGTTTTCATGTTATGTATTTCAAGATTAAAAACTGTATGGGTTATTATCAGGAAAGATAAATTCTGTGCCATATCTTATTGCATGTTTTGTTTTTATCAAACATATAGGATTATCGATCAGGCTTTTGCTCAAGGAGTCCAAGTTGCAGTTTGCAGCACTTCCAACGAGAAGGCGGTATGCATTATCAGCAATCCAATTCCTTAAATGAATCTTTTCTGACATAAGGGAAAATTGGCTCACTGATCCTTGTTTCATAGTAGTTGGAGTTTCAATTCCTAATAGTTTTAGCCTCATGGTTATGTATTGACATTACTGTGTGGTTTTTCAAGAATGCAATCCGGGTAATTTGAGCTGTTAATGGGTCAAACTTCAAATTATTATTAATTATTAGATTAATTATCACTGAATGAATCATATTGCACTGGTGATTGGATCCACATTTATTTGTTATTTCATCTTCAGACCTAAGTTGTGAGTTGATTTTAGGTCTCTGCAATAGTATCATTCTTGCTGGGACCTGAGAGAGCAGAAAAAATCAAGATATTTGCAGGAGACGTGGTTCCCCGTAAAAAGCCTGATCCTGTAAGAATTTCATCCTTCTACTGTTAATTTGGTAGTTTTTCAGAACACAATCAAAATATGTGTAGTCCTATTTCATGGCCCTGCATATTAACATTCCATTCAATAAAAATCAATTTGAAAATGAAACTCAATGATTAGAAGTCCTTTCATGCCCAAGTATGAAGTTAGGTATATCCGTTTTAGTGTTCTGGAATCGCCAGTGGCTCTAATTTTACAAAATTTTGCTGTGGTATAGCTACTTGATACTATGCTCAAATTGAATTATGCAATCTTTCTTTCTAAATGATTGAATTCACAATATGGCATGATCTAAGCAGCTAACTGAATTATGCTCTTCCTGACAGGCCATCTACCTATTAGCAGCCAGCACTCTGAATGTTGAACCTTCAAGGTATCTCACTATAGTAGTGCCTAGGTGATAATAACTTGTGCTAAAATTATTATTCAAAATACGATGTCATAGAATTCTCTGCAGTTTCTGGTTAAGTTTGGCATGGTGTATTTGGCTTAACTTGAGTGCTTTACATTCACTTTTCATTCATTGACATGTCACATTTGAATGTGAAATGTCAATATTTGTTTTCTACAGATGTGTTGTGGTGGAGGACAGTGCCATAGGCTTAGCAGCTGCTAAAGCAGCTGGAATGACGTGTATAGTAACAAAGAGCGGGTATGTTTCTACTTACTATATTCAGCTTTGTGTTTTCTAAATTTCTACTTGATTGATAGGCTATATGAATATGCTACTTGTTGGATTGACCTCCATTGATATAGCCTTTCTCCAATGGACATTAAATTGCGGATATAGACATTGCGACTCTATATTAACACTATACGTTAGGACAATTTTGTTGGTATACAAAATTAATACTATATACTACCAGAACACCAAATGTTAGTATAATATATCCTATTCTTAGTGCAAACCCATGGTGTCTATACTAACAATTTGATTTCCATTAGACAAATGCTATAAGAACTGAAGCAATCCTAATACTAATATTTTTTGTCCATTAGTAAATGACATTTTTTTTGTAGGGATACGATGAAATTGTTTATCCTACCTTACGACATATACTCATATTTGAAAATGATGTGAATACTTCCAAACATAATTGCGAAGTTATTGACAATTGTATCCAGCATCTTTGTGGAACTATCATTGTCTTTTATGCCTTCTTGGGAAGTAGTTAACTACCACGAAGTTTGAAGTGGACGCAATTTTCATTATTAAAGTGTGATGAATTGATGATACAGTTACTGGCAAAGTAAATGAATCCAACTGATTGACACAGTTTTAGATGCAACAAGTAGCAGCATTGTTAAATACTTTGATAGATACTATAGCATAAAGATTAACAATAAGGCAGTTCACTGAATTTGGATTGGGTTTAAATACATCAGGATTCAAGTGACAGGTTGTCTCATCTTTCTTTTCTGCTCCAGTGATTAATATCTAGGCCTAACATAACTGGATGACATATTTTTTACTGATAAGGTTTGGGGTTTTGTTTTAGTAGAAATTTCCTGCAGTAGCTTCTCCAGGTTTCTTTTCAATTTTATGGTTAACTTATCTATTCTTGGACATCTGCAGTATAATATAATGCAACACCTTTTTCATGTGAGGCTGCTTTCCATAGTACATAGGTGCTTACCATTATCAATTATAATAAACTTTTGAACCCTGATAAATGTAAAGCGCATAATTTTAAGGTGTATGGGTGGAAGGAAAAGAGAGAGAGGAAGAGAAAAACAAGGAAGAGAGAGAAAGTAATAAATGTGATAAGTAATGCAAATATGTGATGAGAAAAAAAGAGAGAAATAAAAAGAAAATGGGATAAAAGAAAAGTTTGTGTATGCTTAATATTTGAGCAAATTACATTAACACCTTAGGACTTTGGTTTTTTCAAATTACAGAAAAAATTCAGGGAATTCGAGTGTAATTTGTTCTTAATATTTTCCTAAATATTTTTTGCTACTGTTTTACCTTTTAGGTGTGTGTGCAAACTTGAAAGCTTGCAAGCAATGAGAATGAAAGCCATCTTTACTTTCTCAGTAACATTCTTAAATGCAAATTGGTTTTGTGAACATGAGGTTGCTTTCCACTGACATTTTCATCCAAATGCAGCTATACAGCAGATGAAGATTTCTTAAATGCAGATGCAGTCTTTGACTGCATTGGTGATCCTCCTGAGGAGAGATTTGACTTGGCATTCTGTGGAAGCCTTCTTGAGAAGCAATACGTGAGCTAGCACATTGTTAAGTGATACTCAAAGATTTTGTTTGATTCAAGTCTCCTTCAATATTTCCTATGAGTGCCCAATTCGACTTATGTGTTCAAGCCCACCCTTTCAAGTCAATGATGAAAATATCACCATGGGTTCAATAAAGAATCTTCATTTCTTGTTAAGCTTAATTTCATTTCAAGTACTTTTTTTTTTATTATTCGTATAAATAGAATGAATGAGGCTTAAAATTTTAAATTAATTCTGGAAATATCAAAGCTTCAATCTCTTGTAAACTAGGAGAAGTTGTTAGATTCTGAGTTTCATTATCAGTTTGGTTTCACTCTACGAAATGGGACTAAGATTTGTTATGGTTAAAATACACTTTTAATTTTAGTCCTTTGTGTGTTTTTTTTTTAATTTTTTACTATATAGGTAGCCCTTTATTTTTTAAAAGTTTGATTTAATTATTTAGGTTTTTAAAGTGAGCCAAAATAATTCTTATGTAATTATGATTATTTTTAATTTAAGATACGATTTGAAATCCTTTTTTTATGTAATTGTCAAATTATATTCACATACATAAAAAACTATAAAACCTAATGGATGTTTGAACAAAAAATATCATAAAACTTATAAAAATCACATGAAAAGTAAATCAATCGAACAACAACTAGAAATTTAACATGAGATTCTTTTCTAATAGTGAGTTACAATACCTACACACTAAATGCCAATTTTATACCAACAACAAGGAACAAATTCTCTCATGTTATTTTTACATAACCACTTTATATGATAATTTTGTGTCTATCTCTATTTTTTTTAATTATACACGAATTTTAATATGGTCTCACATCAAACAATCGTTTCAAATTTGTGAATAAATCGATTTTACTTGTTAGTAGGATTCAATTTAAAATTATGATTATTTTATATATGAATTTGTTAGTATACACACTTGTTTTTTTAGTATGAGAATAATAAATTACACCATTCATATATTTTAAGATAATATCTAATTATAATTTACTAATGCATTCATATAAAAAATAAGTATTTGCATATTAACAAACCCACCAACATTTGCTTGCATACAGATACTTGTTTTGTATATTAGTAATCCACACAAAAATTTAGGATAAAAAGACCCACACATGCCTAGATTGTTAACATACTCCAACTAAAAAAGAGATAAGAGTATCTTTACAACTCTCCATGCAAATATACGTATATAATTAGACGAACCAACTTATACAAAATTCAAGTTCAGCAAAAAAAAAATTTTATCCACATTTAGTTTATTAACGAAAATTCTAACTCTTGTAAAATTTAATAAATTCAATTTCTAACTAATTCAATTTACTTAGTTTATTAACCAAATTAAATAAATTAATTATCAAATCAAATCTTGAATTATTTTTGAGTTAATTGGATTCGTTACCAACCCTAGCAAAATCTAAATCCCTGAAACTTCACACTCCAATCATAAACATAAAGAAAGGTTAAGTTACATACCTGCTAAATGTATGGTCAGTGTATTATAACTTTCCAAAGCTAAAAAGAAAAATTATTGTGATAAAAATATCACATTATTTTTATTAAACTATTGAATCTGGAAAATATCTTTTTATAATTTTAATTTTTTTTAATCTGACTGAAATTTCAATTATAAGTCTTATCAAAAAAAGGAAATTCAAATATAACCGTATCATTGAAAAAAAAAGGTATTCAGTATATTAATTTAATAGTTTTTGCATTTTTGAATTATAATAATGTATGATGTGAGTGCGAGAAGAAGGCAACAGTATGAGTGTTTTGGGGAAGGATCAAACCAGTGGAGGCAAATAGAGTGAGTGAAGAGTGAAGAGCGAAGAGCGAAGGGGAAAGAGAAAAGAAAAAATGAAACGGTTTTTCAAAGTGGTGGAGAAAGATTCAGATGGGTCTGTGAAGAAGCCAAGAGAGAATGATTCGGAGGCTGAAGAAAGTAATGAGAAGAAGGAGCCGTTGAAGTTTATGACTTGGAATGCCAACAGCTTTCTCCTTCGAGTCAAAAACAACTGGCCCGACTTCACCAACCTCATCACCACTTTTGATCCTGATCTCATTGCCATACAGGTCCTTTCCCCTTTTTGTTTATTTTCTATCTCTTCATACTTGTGGGACTTATTTAGAAGATCATGGAATCTTACAAATAGAATTAGTTTTAATTTTAATTGAAGCAAAGTAGCCTTGATACTTTTTGTTAAGCTTCCATTTCCTGTTGGATACATTACATTACATGTTTATGCTGATAATAAATTTGTTGTGGCATGAAATCTTCATTAGGAAGTGCGGATGCCTGCTGCTGGTGCCAAGGGCGCGTCTAAAATTCAGGGAGAAATAAAAGACGATACAAGCGCGGCCAGGGAAGAAAAGAAGGTACCTTTATGTCCTGTTACTGATTGTGAATCTATGTATGTATTATGTGACTTGATTAAATGAGATGGATTGATAAAAGAAAAATGTGAATTGGGTTGGGTGCTAATGATGCTTCTCAACTTTTACTCTTTTAATTCTCGGGAATCCTAACGGGCTTTCATCACTAGGGAAGTTGCATTTGCTCTGCATTCTATATCCTTTCTTCGCCGGTGTATATATCTCTGGCTGTTATTTTATATGACTGTGGAGATAGAGTAGCATTTGAGAACATCAAGAGAAACTAGCCATATAGGAAGTGCTCCTGCACTGAACCTGAGTGGTTGTCTACTAGGACTGGACTCATTGCTGGAGTGCACCTAGCTTGGCTGGGGGTGGAGATGGGTACTTGCAAGGCACTCCGTACTCAAGTTGGTGCGTAATAAATGTGGTTAGAGTGTTTAGGCTAAAAGTTGGGAGATATGGGTGAGGTCACTCCTATTTATAGAGGTCAATGATGGTACCTTTTTTTTTGTTTTTTTTTTTCGGGGGGGGGGGGGGGGGTGGAGTGTACCTTCTCTCCATGCTTTGAATGAGATACCAGGTTGAGCAGGATTGTGCCCTGGCATGGGTGATCCAATCAATTAGATTGGATAAATTTCAGGAGATTGATGGGTCATGCAGATCATAAGTATTCTTGAAGTGGTTTTGGGATAAGCTTGATCATCTTCAGGTATGATCCACGAAACTAGCATTATCTGGAGATTCTCTCAGCACAGATGCTGTTTTAAGTCACACGAGGGTTACCATTGAGAACACCAAGTAAAATTATGAAAAACATTTATTGTTTGAAATCAAACATTGATGGAAGATGATTCCTAATAGCAATCATTATATCATCTTCTTTGCTAATAATTATAAATGGAATGTGTGGATACTGGAAAGTGGACTGGGGTGGGGATGGAGAAAGAAAGAACTGATTTGACTGATAACTGAGAAATGAATGTTACAATTGGCATGTGTGATACATGGAACGAAGTAGTACTGAGATCCTAACTAACTGTGGCAGCTGGCCATTGCAGCTGTGAACTAGCCTGACGGTTCCAACTGTCTGAACTAACCAAGTGGCAGCAACGCTGCAAGTGAGAGTGAGAAAGAAAGCTCTCTTACAACATATGATTAGTTTACCTGACAGTTCACATGAAATTATGAACTCATGAAGCTCTTGAATAAAAGGATATAGTTTGATAACTTTAATGTAACACTTGAAGTTCTTTGAATTAGTTTAGTCAGAAGTGGTGTTCCAAAATCTTTAATTGTATGTTTTTTCATTGATCAATTTCCTCAAAATTTAAGTGCTAGGTGAAGATTCATGAATGGATTTATTACATCTCTAACGCATCCCCTCGTGTAAGGGCCGGCCCTTCAAGAAGTAACATTGGTCATGGTTTGGTTTTTCTTCAAAACTGAATAGAACCAAACTGATCCTGATTCCTGAAATGAAAAATGACCAACCCAATCTGAATCTATTGTATTTTGCAAAACCTGCACCAAACTGTTTAGTGGTTATGATCTTGAACCAGTTCATAACCAGTTGAAATGCACACTCATCTCAGACCTCCCTCCCTCCATTAAAGTCACCATTTCAACCATGTTCGGCATCTTCATTGCCTCCAAAACATTCAAATTCAGCACTGAAGAAAGGTTCAAGAACACCTGGATGGCTTTGAGATGCACTAGCTTTGTCTTGTTCTGTTTTGCTGTTCTTGATCAGAGCCAGATCTTGTCCAGTCAGTATGATTAGATTGTACAATCCAAATACCAAGCCTTCCTTTTCTGCTGTTAGCAGCTTGGATTCTGTGTCCATGTGGTGGTTTTGAAACCCCTAGCCAATGTGATCCTTGAATCATGCTTTCCTTGTTGCTGATAGAAAACCACAAAATGTATTTTCTTCCCTCTGCCTCTTCAGCAACAGATTTCTCAACCCTTCATTATTTTCCATCTCACTCAATCAAATGCAATGCCTTAACACAATGCATGAGAAATCTGTTGCTTCCCTGTATTCCACAGTTGACATTGTTGGCCATTGCCATCAAGCTTCAAATGATGAAGTGAGAAAGAAAGAGATTAAGTAGAGAGTATTTTCCGATGTGAGATTTTTGGATTCATACTTAATTGAGAAGAAACTAACACAAAAATTTGGATTAAGATGTGATATTAAAGTTCAAGTTTAAACAGGTTGACTGAATTAAATAGAAAACCGTTTCAAGTTATTGAATCTTTTTACAAAAATCAGTTCTGGTTCTTGAACTATTTAAACTATTCTATTATTTTACAGTGTTCAATTTTGTTCATGTGGATTTTTCACTCACCCCTAGCTTGAAGTGTGGACAACGCATAGACCCATTTTTACTATGTGTTGAGATTCATTTTATTATTTGGGTGGATAAGGTTGGCACAGATCAATCACTTGGCCATTTAATCATAGAAGGTTTAATACTATGTCAATGGTCAACTGCCCTAAAACTTCAAGTTAGGGTAAAACAGGTTTTAAGTCTTGAAAACATGGATAAATATGGTTTCAGTTTTCCTTTTTTTTTTGGAGGATTTAAAACCAAATTTAGCCATATTTACATGAACTAAAAACATATTTAAGCTGTTTTAGCTATTGGGCGGAGGCTCATTAATGGCTTTATGACATCTCTAACATGTATTAACATTACTTATGCACCAAAACATGAACAAAACGATACTGTTATGTTCAATTGATATAATCATCATATTACTTTCTATTATTTTGACACATTTGTTTAACTTATGCAGATTTTGACACGTGCACTTTCTGCTCCACCTTTTGGGAACTATCACGTTTGGTGGTCTCTTGCAGATTCAAAGTATGCAGGGACAGCACTACTGGTGAAAAAATGCTTCAAGCCAAAAAGTGTTGTTTTCAATCTTGATAAATTAGGTATCCAGCTTTGCAGACTTTTCCTATTGTGTTTATGGCATTAAACATTTCTTTTGCATATATATATATATATATATATATATATATATATTCAGCATTCAAATGTCAGATATTAATGTTGGTGTTATTATTATCTTGCTGAACAATATCAACATAAAATGTTGGTAATTTATAATCCTGCCATGATTTGAATGTGCTCTTTAAAAGAATTACATGAACTTATTATGTGTGTGTGTGTGTGTAGCATATCACGTGAGAACTCTTAGTTATTGTGACAAATAAGAATAATAAACATAGACCATAAGATCATATTTGAATGGTCAAGATAATGCGCGTGACTTTTTTTAAGTGGCCATATGACCACTAACATTCAAAATAGAGGATTTATCTAAAATAAGTTTTTGACATATGTGCATGGGATTTTGTTCCATGTTTTGTTTGCTGCTGATGGATTCTTATTCTTGCTTTTGTTGTTAGCTTCAAAGCATGAACCAGATGGTCGAGTAATCCTAGTTGAATTTGAAACACTTCGTTTATTGAATACATATGTACCAAATAATGGATGGAAAGAGGAGGCAAACTCATTTCAAAGGAGAAGAAAATGGGACAAAAGGATACTGGAATTTGTTACACAAAGTTCAGACAAGCCTTTAATATGGTGTGGGGATCTGAATGTCAGGTGGCTAATCTCCATTTTTCTTTGGGTTTGGGGATATCATTAGTTCTGTCTCCTTTGTTTGGTAACATACTTTATCTCTTGCATTCTTTTGTCATTAAGTTCTGGTTATGAGTCAAGCTCATTTGTTGGTTTCATGATTTCATCTGGTTTTATTACAAGCCATGTGATGAACAAAACAAAATTCCTACAGTTTGAGAGAACTGCAAAGATTTATGTTTTATTTTTAATTTTATGTAACTATATGCATCATATGAAACTAATTCATTGAAGCTGCACTTTACTTCTGATTAACTTTTAGATGTAGTTTTACCTAACCCAGAAGCATAATTTTTCTATAGCTGTCATGCTTTGGCTTCTTTCTGATTTTAGTATCTCAGACCAGAGGATTGTTTTGGATGTTGCATGAATCTTTCTGAGTTTTGATCAAGCTCCATGTTATTATAGCTGTGTGACTGTGTCTACTATTACATCTACACTTTCTAAGAAGGAGCTCTATATACATATTCATTGTGTGCAGCCATGAAGAGATCGATGTGAGTCATCCAGACTTTTTCAGTGTGGCAAAACTCAATGGTTATATTCCTCCAAATAAAGAGGTCTAAGCACTTTTCTCTTGAAGTTCCCTTTAAAATAGATTCATTCCTTTTAATTTCAGTAGATTTATCTCCTTAAAGATTAAGCTATTAGGTGGAGACCAGGAATGATTTTATATTTTTAAAATTAATTTGTTGCCATGCAAGACCTCTATAGGCTTTAAGTGTGGTCAACGCATAGGCTCACTTGACCTTGTGCTGGAATTTAATTTAATTATAAAGAATGGGTGCAACAAGAATCAAAATCATTAGAAGCTTTGATACCTTGTCTTGAACCAAACTCTCCTAAAAACTTAAGCTATTAGGAGAGGTCCAATAATGGTTTTATATCTCCTAACATTTGGCTTTATGCAGGACTGTGGGCAGCCTGGGTTTACCTTGTCTGAAAGAAAACGGTTTGGTACCATTTTAAGAGAGTGAGTGATCTCATTATTCTTTTTGTTAATTGGTTTTTGTTACATATAACATCAGCATGGCAAAACCTACCCTGAAGTTGTTGCTATGCTTGGATTGGTTAGTAATTCATATTTCCCAATATTTTCTCTTTCATTCCATCCGAAACTGTAATTTGGAAAGTTAGCTTCTTGCAGTCTATCTGACTTCATAGCAAGATCGATTGTCAGGATCCATATAATGCCTGTTCTGCCTTTATTTGTTAAGGTTTAGGAAGTGATTTTGTATCTCTAGTAATAGTAATACCTTATTTTTAGTCAATTTTCATAGAAAAAGTGACTATTGAGAACAGGTTAGATTTCAATCTTTGTATTATTTTTTCTTATCTGTGTTTTAGCCACCCATTGTTAAAAATTGAATCCATTGCAGTAAGATCTTTTTAGTTTTAACTTAAAATTAAATGGCATCAATCAAAGAAAAATAAACAAAAAAGAAGGGTAACTACATCAAGTATTGGAAGACTAGGAAGTTGGACCTTGCATTTATTCTTCAGATAATATTCTCCTGAAGTTTTGAATAAGTATATGATGTCTGTATTTCCTGAGTATTGCAACCCAAGTCAAGGCCTACTAAATTGATAAGAAAAATGTCTTGCACCACATCTGACTTGTTTCTGGTTGTAGTAACTCCTTATAACCTCCTTTTACCATTTATTTTTTAGTTACTTATTATTTATTTATGTATTTAAAGTCTCAATTAGCTGATAGTATGGAGCATGCTCCAGGGGGAAGCTGGTGGATGCCTACAGATTTCTGCATGAAGATAAGGACATGGAGCGAGGTTTCTCATGGTCTGGAAACCCAGTGGGAAGGTAAGAAATTAAACTGTAGGAATTGATTCTCAATGTTAATGTTGATTAACTATTATGTTGAGGCAATGTACTCGAATAATTTACACATATTTTTGGTCTTTTCTCTGAACCATTTTTCTTTTTCACTTTTTTTCTTTTACCCCTGTAAACTGTAAAGGCGTCCTCTGTAATAGCTGTTAAAATGTGTGATGTAAACAAATATAAGGATTTTTTTTTTTTTTTACTATTTAAGCTATACTAATTGTCTAATCTAATTTACATCTTTGGCCTGTTAGTTCTTACAAGTGTTTTCTTTGAAGGTATCGTGGAAAACGAATGAGAATAGACTACTTTTTAGTTTCAGAGAAGCTAAAAGAAAGGATTGCTGCATGTGAAATGCGTGGACATGGGATAGAGTTAGAAGGTCTCTACTCATGCGATTGATATACTCCTATTAAATTGCTTATTCAAGAAAATGTGAAACTCATGACATAAATATGGTCTTATTGCTAACTCATCCTATAACCTATCTGAAACCAAATTGCAGCTTGTGGTAATTGGTGCTATTGCTAACTCGTAAACTTCATATTGTAACAAGCATGACCTTGTTCTTGTCTCCACAGGTTTCTATGGAAGTGATCATTGTCCAGTTACCTTGGAGCTCTCTCCTAGTTCTAACTCTCAAAATGAGGATCCAATATAAGAAGTGTTTATGTTACAAAGCCACGGTCATAATTTTTTCTCTATTGTCTGGACTCTGGATGCTGAATGTTTCCTTAATGAAAAGTTATTTTTCACCATGTTTCTCTGGCACGAACTGGGTGTGTACTTACAAGTTACATCCAACACTAACAATACTATGGTACCATTGCAGCAAATGGTGGCCACTCTAGATAGCATTAGAAGAAAACAAAGTAGTTGGGCTCATCAATTCGGTTGTCATATCGAAATTAAAATGATGTGTGGGGGCAGCCTACAAAATTATAACTCGCTTGATGCCGAGCAAATTCTTTTATGTCACTTGTCGCTTTCTATTTCCTCCATGTTTTTAAACCAAAATCATGTGGGTTTAGGCAATTTTCATCCCAGAAATCTTTCTTTCTTTCACTTTTTTGGATTTTTAAATGGGTCCTATTACAATAAATCATCTATATTTATTTTTGCTTAAACAATTTTTTAGTCCTTATAAATATAGGTGTTAGATTTGTCTGTCAAATCGAATAAACAAAATTACAAGGAATCAAAATTAAAAAAACCAAATTTTATAGGGACCAAAATAAATAAATGAAACTTATATTATAGGGATTGAGCAAATATTTAAGCCAAATTTATAAAAATGCATTGATGGAGAGTAGAAAAATTAAACCCGCAAAGAAATGCACTACTAACCAACAAAAAATTAACTCTTAAACATACAACTTTGTAGAAGTTATGAAATTAACTCTTTTGTTTTCAATCATTTTCCTGTTTTCAAATATTTGTAGAGAAAACAGTGAAAATAACTAGTTTTTTTTTAATAAATAATCATTTTGGTCACTAAATATGTAAATCAGTGATAATTTAATCCTTAAAAAAATAAAAATTATGATTTAATCCTGGTAAAAAGTGAGAAATTCTATTTACAAGACTTGAAATGAGTTGTCAAACATTTTTATTTTGTAGGGAGAGCTCTCTTTCTCTCAATATAAAGTATGAGATCTTGATATGAGTTGCTTCTATATAGAATGTTATTTCATCAATCTAACTTTTGAATAATGTTTAATGAGACGTTTGTGTATGCAAAATTATAATCAAATTGATTATAAAGATTCATAAGTCAGCTTTTTTAAAATTATGCCGAGTTAATTTTGTATTAGTGAGGCATAAATTGTTAGGAAGAGACAAATTACTTTGGTAATGCTTATGTAAAGAAAGAGATTTGTTTTCAGTTGGAGGAAGGTCTTGGTGTACATACAAAAAAGTATGAATTCTTTTTTAAATAGAGGAACATAATTGATTTTTTTAAAAAAAAATAGAAGTATAACAGAATAGTTTTAGAATGATTGTTAGACTAGATAAATAAAATCGAACCTTACTCTAATAGGCATTTGTTCAGATTTTAATTTTTTTTACAATAGAAGATAAATTATTTAAACTAGAAAGAACTTTTAAGATAAGGTGTAATTTTGGGATTGCAAATTTTTATGAAAAACATGCTATAACACTTTTTTCAAGGTGCCGTGTTTCACATGGTGAGTTATATCATTGGAAGTTGATAAATTGTAAAGTATATATATTAATATAAAAAAAATTATGTTCATGGTGATATTCATAAAAAAAAACTATAAATAACTGACTTAAACAATTTATAGTGGTTACACCATTAAAATCTCTAATAGATGTTGGACCACTAGCAAAGAGATGTGCTTTCTTTAAAGTGCATCAATAAATGTTTTTCTTTTCCGTTTGCGTTCACAAGAAAAAAAAATATAAAGTACTAACTTGCATGATTCTTGCAACTTGCAATATACAATATACATTTCGCAACATTATTTTTTTGAGTGAGGGATTTCCTTGTTAACAAACCATCAAAATGATTCAGCCCCAATAAAAGAAAACGGACAAAGCAAGATAATTCCCGTTTAAAACTGTTGCATGTGAGAGCAAATGGTAGAGAATAATATAGGTACTTTATAAAATGAAAAGAGTCCTACGTTCAAGCTTCCGACAAAAAGGAACACGATTCTATTTAAACAGATTTTAGCCACGCAAAATAAAATAAAATAAAAATCACCTTTGTTATCCTAAGAAAAAAAATAAAATCATGGTGTACGTGAGATGGCTACGAAGTCTAGGATCCATATACATCAATGTGTACGGATAATGTTACTTTTTATTTTTAAAAAGATCTTGTTAGGGTACAGGAGAAAATATACCCCTAGCTCAGCAGTACTTAGGAAATCTTTATTGAAGAAAATAAAAATGAAATAAATGTTCCGTAAAAAATATCATCCTCCCATTCAAAACTTAAATATACTGTTCCTCTCGTTCTCAATTATATAATGGTTTTTAAAAAAAATATATTTTAAAGTACATGTGATTTTATAAAATCAATATGACATTAAATATATTTTTTCAAGATTATTTTTAATCGGTATTCCCCCTAAACTCATGTATAAGTAAAAATAATTAAAATCACACTAATTAATAAAGTTAATTAATATTATTTAATTTTACTAGTCTTAAGTAAAATAAGATTATTTTTTAAATATTATTTATTGAAACTTGATATCATAAATAAAAAAAAAGTTATTAAAAATAAAATTAAAATTAAATAAAGAATATTTTAAGAATGATAATATTATATAGGAAAAATAGTTATATTTATTTATATTTAAATTCAACATATAAAATTACTTTTTTGCTTATATATGAATTTAAGAGGGAATGCTTAATGAGAATAAATATAAAAAGAATAAATAAATCATTAATTAAAGAGATTAAAAAATTACATAATATATTTTTTAAAATTTAATAAATTAATTATATTTCTAAATACCTGTATCAAAACCTTAAATATCATTCCATCTACGATAGAATCAATCAATATTAAATAAATTAAAAAAAATAATCATTTTTATCGTTTTTAAATATGTAAGATATTGATAATTTTTTGTAAATTCTTTACATGACAAAAATAATTATTTATTCTAAATGAAAAAGTAAGTTAAAATTAACTATTACGTACCTTAAATTGGACCCACTTTCCATGTCAAATTCTCTCTCACTCACCATTAAAAAAGGAAGAGCCTAGTACCTGCAAATTAAAAAACAAAAGTGAAACAGGAACGATTGAAGGGACTTAAATGTTTGACTTGTAACTCAGCTATAACGTTGTTATCATGTCTTAACTCAAAGTTTTTGCCATTGATTTTTACCATAAAGGAAAGTGATTAATCGAGTCTAGCAATCAAATCAAAACAAAGAGATCAATAACTATAATTATACAGACTCATAATAGTGTTGCTGACCCTGGTTTGATATTGTATTATACATGGACGATGGATAATTTGCATGATTTTTTCATCCAAAAGACCAAATTCAGAATTCAGTTATCTTATGCTCCACAAATCACCAATCACATTAAGAAACGTGTCCCACTTTAACATCTGACGTGTCATCATCGTCTTTGACTCCGCTTGAGACGCAAGAGACCCATCATCAACCGTGACATCACGACCGAACCCAATCCGAAAATATTAAACCTTTGTGGGGGTAAAAGTAGAATAACCAAAAAACCAGCAAGCGGCAGAAAAGGGCACATCTGCAAAAGTAGCCCACCAATTCATTGTTTTTCGTAAATTTATTTATCCACAAACAGAAAAACGCCAAAAACGATGAATTAAATCAACGAAGAAAGAGAAAATGGCAGTTTAGGTAAATAACACCAAAACCCAATGGCGTTTCCGTTAAACCACCCCCCCAGCTCACACAACACTCACATGTTTACTACTTACTCTACTTGTTAATTCTACTAACCCCTGCTCTGCTTCATACCTCTGCCCCCAAATTTGTTATATTCACTCACTCACTCACTATTTTCTCTGGAAAAAACAGGGGAAGAGACATTAAAGAAAACAAGGTGTTCAATGAGAGGCAGAGAAAATAAAGAGTAATGGTGGGAGTTTGTGAGGGAAACGGCGAGGTTTTGTCATGGCTGAAATCGATGCCGGTGGCGCCGGAGTACAGGCCGAGCGCGGCCGAGTTCCAGGATCCAATCGGGTACATATTCAAGATCGAGAAGGAAGCTTCAAAGTACGGAATCTGCAAAATCATCCCTCCCTTCCCACCTTCTTCCAGGAAAACCGCAATCGCCAACCTCAACCGCTCACTCGCGGAAGCCGGCTCCACATTCACCACGCGCCAGCAGCAGATCGGGTTCTGCCCCCGCAGGCCCAGGCCCGTCCAGCGTCCCGTCTGGCAGAGCGGCGATCGCTACACCTTCAGCGAGTTCGAGTCCAAAGCCAAGTCCTTCGAGAAGACATACCTCAAACGCCACTCCAAGAAGGGCTCCGGCTCCGGCTCGGGCCTGGGCCCGCTGGAGACGGAGACCCTGTTCTGGAAGGCCACGCTGGACAAACCCTTCTCCGTGGAATACGCTAATGACATGCCTGGCTCGGCGTTTTCCCCGAAATGCCGGCACGCAGGGGATCCCAGCACACTGGCGGATACTCCGTGGAACATGAGAGCGGTTTCGAGGGCCAAAGGTTCGCTCTTACAGTTCATGAAAGAGGAGATTCCGGGCGTTACTTCCCCTATGGTCTATGTTGCCATGCTCTTCAGCTGGTTCGCGTGGCACGTCGAGGACCACGACTTGCACAGCTTGAATTACCTCCACATGGGCGCCGGCAAGACCTGGTACGGCGTCCCCCGCGACGCCGCCGTCGCTTTCGAGGAAGTCGTTAGGGTTCACGGCTACGGCGGAGAGATCAACCCGCTCGGTGAGATAGCATGCTTGTTGTGTTCCTCTGTGTTTGCCTCTTTTTTTCCCCTGCATTGTTGAACTTGCTGTTGAGTTCTGCCTTGGCATGCATTTGCTTTGTGTTTCCGAAATGTTGACTTTGGGATTGGAAGGTTTAGTTGACTGCTAGTGATGATGTTGTCCTGTTGTGTTGTGCGTTTAAGTTCTTTGCTGCTTCTCCTATGTGAAGTTTCTGAGGTTAGGTTCTGTTAGTTTATTTGGTGATTGATATGAACTGCTGTTGGCATTACGGAGGATTACAGAGCAAATTTGTATACCATTGTATCTTGTGTGGTTTTTGACCTCTGTTTGGATGCACTTCTGGATAGGCACTTGTAGGAGAAATGAGTAAGAAGGTAAAATGAATGAAACTTTTTCCAATTTAAAATTAACTTTTGGAGAAGTCAAATGAGAGCGCTTCTATAAATTAACTTGTGCATATATAGGAATAGCTTAATTCATTTTACCTTCTTATTTTCTTCTCCTATAATTGTTTATTGTGAAGTTTATCCAAACGGGTCTAAACTTGTAAAATTGTGTTATTGGCCAAAACAATGGACAAATGCAGTTTGGTCAAAAGGGAACAATGGCCAAAACATGCACTGGGAAGTTTGTTTCAGTTTTCATCATAAAATAAACACACCTCAAAGTGTTGTTTGGAATCCATTCTTGAGGGAAAAATTTGTTTGGAAAATCATTTAGTCCTGGCTCTGGTATAGAATGTCCTGCTTCGTGATGTTGTCAGCAAGATGGAGAGATATAATATATCCATGATCATGGGAACTGTTACCATATGTTCACGTAATCTCTCACTCTTTTACTAGTAAATGGGCCATATAGTTTGTTTTGTTCATTTTCTGTATGATGTGCATTTTTACCCATAAATTGAAGAATGTGTGCTTGTATTGTGTCCTGCTCTCACAATCATGACTTTCAGATCAAGGCATGATTGTTGAAAACAAGATTCACTAATGAAACCCTAGGAGTTTATTATTTAAGTTCTAGTCCTCTGTTTTAATCTCAGCCAGTTAAAAGCGGGTGAAGTTCTGATTGTAACAGTGACAGATGACATTACATAGTTGATTTTAGGATGCCAACTCATTGCTTTAGGGGGAAATGAATGCGTCTAATGATTGAACAACATTTTAACGCAATGTTCCCATTTGGAATTTAAAAATCTACCCCAATTTGAGTAGGCACAGCTGTCTCTTTCTTTCACTTACAGTCTGTCAACACATCTCCTTGACATAGCCTTCATCTTTCTAGATTTCTTGTTTTGTGTAGGGAATGTACGTTGTTTATTATTTTATCTTCTTTATTTCTTTCACCTTTGCTATATCATGTTTTATTTTTCAATTAATGAGGAATGATAGATATTGGTTGGTCCCATCTGGGACAACTGGGAAATAACAGTGATTTACATATGTTAAGAGGATGATACTTGATTTTAGTGTTTATGTATGGATCCACTTGTTACAAACTTACACGGGTCATGTTTCCTTTCAACAGTTACTTTTGCTACTCTTGGTGAGAAAACCACAGTGATGTCACCTGAAGTATTTATTAGTGCAGGTGTTCCATGCTGCAGGTACTAATATTTTTTAAAGTAATATTATATTGTTGTGATGTTCTTTTTTGGCATATTCTCTGATTAATCTCAAATGTTAATTGAGGGCAAGCCTTGGCACAACAGTAAATTTGTGCCTTGGTGACTGGTTGGTCATGGGTTTGAATCCAGAAAGGTCTTGAATACAGAAACAGCCTCTTTGCATATGCAAGGGTATGGCTGCATACAATGACCCCTCCCAATACCTTCGCTTAGTGAGGAGCCTTCGGGCATTGGGGTATGGTAGTTTAAATCTCAAATGTTAATACTACACCATCAGTTTTGCAGTGGCCTATAAGTGGTGCTATACTGCTATTTACTTGGGAATTACTGCTTGATTTTGTCCTACCCATACAAATCAATTTGAACTTTAAAGCTGTTGAAGCTCAGTTACAATTTTAAATACAACCTTACTGGAAATGTATGCGTGGGCACAACACTAACTTTTCCTTTGTTTGTTTGTACTGTTATCAATTGGATTTTGTCATTACATCATCCATTTCCATTTCGAATAATTTTTTTCTATTTTTTCGCTGTTGAGTGGCTATTTCCTTTTGAAATCATTACTGTACAAAATGAATATTGAGTGCTCCTTCACTTGGAGCTTGGAAGCAGTTATTGATGGCTGATTTTGAATGTTTTGGTAGAAACAAGGAAACCTTAATGGTGTGGTGGTATTTAGTTGTGTGGTGTAGACTGAAATGCCCTCATCTTTAAGGGGTCTTTTCCTCTAGGCATAGGGCATAGGATTGTTTACAGGGGAGTTCTCATTTCTGATAATTTGAGAGACAGGAAAGTCTTGCTTCATGCTTGGTTCCCCCTGTTTTTCTTTCCTGCTTAAAATAATATCATATGCTCTCCCTAGTTGTTGTTACCCTCTCAAATACTTTTTTTTTTTAAAAAAAAACAATTGAATGGATGTTAGTAATATTCATTGCAATTATTAGATGTTATTTTCTTTTTCAATGACCCTGTATGATGGTTTATGTGCATCTTTTAACTTTCAATTTCTTGGAATCAGGTTAGTACAAAATGCTGGGGAATTTGTGGTGACGTTTCCCAGAGCCTATCACTCAGGGTTTAGTCATGGTAAGATACCTAAAAGTCTAAGAATGCTAACTCATAGGTTCATTTTTTGTTGGGGGGGGGATTGGTGGTGGTGGTAGCAATACTTTGTTACTGTTTCCGGCCAATAGTTGAATGTTTCTAATGTGTTGGATGTATCCTGTGTAGGTTTTAATTGCGGAGAGGCAGCAAACATTGCAACACCGGAGTGGTTGAGGTTTGCTAAAGATGCTGCTATTCGGAGGGCTTCATTAAATTATCCTCCCATGGTTTCACATTTCCAGTTACTTTATGACCTTGCCTTAGCTTTATGTTCTAGGTTTGTCTTTTTTCTATTTTTGCTTCTTATAATTGGCTATAAGAATTTGCTTTTGACATCTAACTAGAATTGTTTTTTGTTTCCTTTTTGTTAGTAGATTGATTCACTTATTAATGATACATTATTAGACTTAATGGAGTTTCATGTTGCGTTTGTATTCTCCAATTTAAAAAAGTGTGGATGAATCATTCTGGTTCTAGATATAAATGTGTGTTCATGTAATACAATGATTCTGATGACCATATAATCTGTTCTTAAATATACACCCTGAAAAATATCCTCTATTTTCTTCATACAGTATTCCTGCGAGCATCAGTGCTGAACCTCGTAGTTCTCGTCTTAAAGATAAGAAGAAGGGTGAAGGAGAAACTGTAATTAAAGAACTATTTGTCCAAGATGTGTTACAAAACAATGATCTGCTTCATATACTTGGGAAAGGATCAGATGTAGTACTTCTTCCTCATAGCTCAGTTGACATTTTTGTTTGCCCAAAATTACGTGTTGGATTCCAACAATCCATCAATGTAAGAAATTCTGAGGGAATGCATTCCTCTAAAGGTTTTGTTTCAGATGATGTGGTATTCAGCAGGAGTCAAGGAATCAAGCAAGAAAAAAGTTTCTATTCTGTGAAAGACAACTTTACTACATTGTTTGAAAGGAACAGGATTTCCTCTTTTGATGTAAATGGTAACATAAGGGCTTCAAGTTCTAATCCACTTCAAAGAGACAATGATAGAGAAACTGGTCAAGGAGATTCGTTATCAGATCAGAGACTGTTTTCATGTGTAACATGTGGAATACTATGCTTTTCCTGTGTTGCTATTGTACAGCCTAGAGAACCAGCAGCTAGATATCTTATGTCAGCTGATTGCAGCTTCTTTAATGATTGGGTTGTTGGCTCTGGAGTATCTAGCAATAAATTTACTATTGCCCTTGAAGAAGCAACTATTGCTGAGCCAAACATGTATACAGGCAGGTTTTATAAGTTCTATATCCAGTCTTTCATACTTTGTTTCATATTCTATCAAAAATATTTTGTTTTTTCAGATCTTATCAATAATGACCTCACATCCTAGGTATTTTCCGGGCCTGTCTTGTGCTCATCAGGAAACATGTCTATTTATTTGGTCAGTGTCTTTTTCTATGTAAGAGCTGAGTTGCATGGTCACCCTATCATGACAATTTCCTACAGTAGAGACGAATCACAAATGTTGTGCCTGTAGGTTATGATCTGTCTCTACATTGGCATGGACTAGGGCAATCTTTTTTCTTTCTAAATCTATCCTTTTGTAAAATATTGATTTTATATAAATTAACTAATGGCTGTCTGAGCTTTAGTGTACTTATTTATACATATTCTGTTTTAGTTTTCTCTTATTGTACTTTTTGTATTGTTTTTTTTTTTTTTATCAGCAAAAATAGATATATATTGATAGAAGTACCAGAGGTACTAAAAATACAAAAGTTAGGTCCATACTCATGGTTCCAAAATAAAACTAATGTAGTTTGAAGAGGAACCATAGTATGGCTACAAAATATCTAAGAACTGCTACAGCTCCTACTGTGAGCTATTGAAAACTAATACATAAATCCCTCTCTGATGTGAGTTGACCATTGGTTAAAGTGAAGTTTGAAATCTTTGTCCAGATTTGTGAGCCATGTCCAGAATGCTGGTTTACATCCTGTAGTACTTACTTTAGTATACCAGGGAAATGGTTAAATTGTTTTTATTTGTAATATTCAAATCCTGAATGCCCGAAGACTAGAGTGTCTTGTCTTGTGTTATAGTTGAAGAAGCTTTGAGTTGTCCTGCCAGCGGTGCCATAAACTTGTCTTTAGTTGCACAATAGTAAATCTCATTATGATAAGTTTTTAGTTGAGGGATAATAGGAAAACAGGAACATGCACTAGTGAGTAGTGCCCTATACGAAGCTTTTATGTTGTGCATATGGAAGCACAACTTAGGTATCTAAACAGCCAAATCCTTTTATTTCTCCTTTGCTTTATCCCTCAAAAGTTTGTCATAATTTTGTTGTTTTAGTCTTCTTGGCTAGGATTTAGGTAAACTTTAAAGTACTGAGCCTTTTTGTTCTGTCATGCAGGATGGATGAAAAAAAATGTCCAAGATGGTATACATGATGTTTCTGTTCAATCTTCTCGGGAGGCTTTAAATACTGAAAGTGAAAATGGCAATACAGCTCTTGCATTATTGGCTTCAGCATATGGAAATTCATCTGACTCTGAGGAAGATCAGATTGCAGATGAGAGTCACGAATCAAATGTGATAAACTCTGCTTCGGAATGTTTACTTTCTCATACTCAAGATTCCTATGCTAGTCCCATGACTGCACTTGACAAAGGAGATGATTTTCCTTCAACGAGTGCCAGTTGTGAGGATGTGCATCGTAGATTTGAGTGTAATTTGAGTCATCAGTCTTTAGACCACTCTTTAAAGAAACAGGATTATAATATCACATCAGGGGTTACATTTGAAAATACAAGGACAGTGCCTAATTCCACCTCTAATTGTTCCCAACAAGCTCATAATGCTGACAGGTCATTGTCTAACAAGTCTATGGTTGCCTTTGATAATAAAAATACTTCGATGGTGCTACAAGCTGATGAAGACTCATCCAGAATGCATGTTTTTTGTCTAGAGCATGCTGCAGAAGCAGAACAGCAACTTCGCCCAATAGGTGGAGCCCACATATTGCTCCTTTGTCATCCAGGTTTGTGGGTTGATTGAGTAATTATTCATTTTATGCTCAATTGTTTATCTCATGCCCAATTACTAGCAAAACAATTCAATTTCAGTATTTGCAACTCTTGTTCTTTGAGAATGACAACTTAATAGATTCAGAGTTTAAACTGGTTAAGAAACAAGGGAACCATGGTTATAAAACCATGAGTCTTGTGATGGGAATTATGTCAGTTTATGTTGCAAAGTAAGAAAATTAATTTTTTTTCCTCCCCAAGAGTTTGAATTTTATTCTAATGTCAGTATGAAGCCTTTTACGCTATTTGTAAATAAGATACCAAATCAGTGAAGCAGCCATTGATTTTCACTTCTAGCAAAAGCTTTTGCCTATTTTCTTAAATAGGTGGCATGCAATTCACTGATATTGTATTTTTTTACATTATTTGTGAATCAAATTTAAATCTTATAATATAAATAATCATGGATCTGACTTTTGTTTCCTTTTATTGTTTTTTATGTTCGCTTGTTTTTGAAGTCATAGAGGAGCTATATGTTTGTCATAGAAGGGTTATGTTTGTCCATCTATGATTAGTTATAACAATATTCATTCGCAAGCCAGGATATCTAGAAAGATGTCTATTTCTGATTTGAACTATTTTTTCTATAGTTGTCATGGATCAACAATAGTGGGTGTATATTACCTCATTTTTACTAATTAACTTTATCTTCATTTTCTGCATCTTGCATGGGATTGTGATTACTCATTAACCTCATTGTTACTGATTGAAAAAATTGTATGTTACCAATTTCCCCCTTTGCAAATCACTCATTGTTTATTTTACACATTTCCATAGACTATCCCAAGATAGAGGCTGAAGCAAAAATGGTGGCAGAAGATCTGGGGATTGATTACATGTGGAAGAAAATTGCATACAGGCACGCTTCCACGGAGGATGAGGAGAGGATCCAGTCGGCTCTGGACAATGAGGAAGCTATTCCTGGGAATGGTGACTGGGCTGTAAAGCTGGGAATCAATCTCTTTTATAGTGCAAATCTTAGCCGCTCTCCTCTTTATAGTAAGCAGATGCCTTACAATTCTGTTATATACTATTCATTTGGTTGTAGCTCTCCAGCAAGCTCACCTGTAGAACCAAAGGTATACCAAAGAAGGGTCAACAGGCAGAAAAAGGTTGTTGCTGGGAAATGGTGTGGCAAAGTTTGGATGTCCAATCAGGTCCATCCCCTTTTAGCAAAAAGAGACTCCGAAGATGTTGAGGATGAGAAACTCTTACTTGGGTGGATATTACCTGATGAGAAATTTGAGAGATCAGAAATTACCCTCAAAAGTGAAACTACTAGCAGAAAATCAGGTAAGAAAAGGAAAATGACAGCTGAGAATGGACGACCCAAGAAAGGAAGTTATGCTAAGAAAAATGTAGTTGCAGATAATTCCACTGAAGGTAAACACAACTCACAGCCAAGGAGGATTCTTAGAAATAAGAAAGCTAGGTGTGTTGAAAGAGACCATGCTGCTTTGAAAGGGGATTATTGTCCCCCATATCATCGGAAATCTATAAGCAAGCAAGCAAACTGCTCTGAAAGTGATGCAGTTTCTGATGATTCTCTTGATGATGATGATCACATGCATCATAGGAGGAATGCTATTGTTGAAAAAGACAAATTTATTGACAATGATGTTTCAAACGATACAGTGGACTGTGATTCTGACTGGCAGCAGAGGGAAGAACTTAGCAGCAAGAAAGTTGAAGATACAGAGAGAGTTGCAATTTCAGAGGATTCTTTGGATGTTGGTTCTCTTCAATTGCTTAGGAAGAATTCCAGAGCCAAGCATGCCAAAAACATAAGTCAAGAAGATATAATTTCTGATGACCAAATGGAGAGTCCTTTGCAAAAGCGGCAAAGGAGAATTCCTAAAAGCAGGCAGGGCAAATACCTTACTGGAAAAGATATAATATCTGATGACCAACTAGAGCATAAAAAGAAGAAGCAGCAACGGAAGAATCCTAAAAGCAGGCAAGCCAAATACCTCAATGAAGAGGATATTGCATCAGATGACCAATTGGAGGGCCATTATCGTAGATATCAGAGAAAGAATTCTAGAGGAAGACATGCCAAATGTGTAGCAGGGGAAGATGGCATGCCTGATGACCAATTGGAGGATCGTTGTCAGAAGCAGCAAACAAGTTTCTCTAGGAAAAGGCAAAACAAAGGCATTGATAGAGAGGTTAAAAATGAAATATCTGATGACCACTTGGAGGACCATTTTCTGAAGCAGCATAGAAGATTTCCTAAGAGCAGGCAAAACAAACACACTGATAAAGAAGTCATGGATGACTTAGCTGAGAATAATTCTCATCTGCTGCATAGAACTCCCAAAAGGAAGCAAGCTAAATGCATGGAAGAAGATGATATGAATTCAGATGATGAAATGGAAGATAATCAGCCGCTGAGGAGAACACTTCGAAGTAAACAAGCTAAACCAAAGACACTTCAACAGATGAAACAAGCTAATTCCTTCCAAGCGAAAAAGCAGGCATCTCGGCCCATAAAACAGGGATCTCGGATGCTTGTGAAATCAAAGGCTCCTCAGCAAATAAAACAGCCTTCTCATTTGCGGAATAAGCAATCTAATAACACCCAGGAATTTAGTTTAGATATGGAAGAGGAGGAAGAAGGTGGACCTAGCACACGCCTTAGGAAGAGAGCCACAAAAGCTCAGGAATCTGAGGGAAAATTGAAAGACAAGCAAACAAAAAGGATGAAGGTGAAGAATGCTGCAGCTGCAAAGGTTTCGGTTGGCGATGCCAGAATGCAGGATGGGGAAGCAGAATATCAGTGTGATATTGATGGGTGCACTATGAGTTTGGGGTCAAAACAGGAGCTGATGCATCATAAGAGAAACATCTGCCCTGTAAAAGGGTGTGGGAAGAAGTTTTTTTCACACAAGTATCTGGTGCAGCATCGTCGAGTTCATGAGGATGAGCGCCCCTTGAAGTGCCCTTGGAAGGGATGCAAGATGACTTTCAAGTGGGCATGGGCTCGTACAGAGCACATTCGAGTCCACACTGGTGCACGACCTTATGTATGTGCTGAGCCAGATTGTGGACAAACATTCAGATTTGTTTCTGATTTCAGTCGTCATAAGCGAAAGACTGGTCATTCAGCAAAGAAGAATTGTCAATAGCAAGTGGAATAGATGTTTAATTGTTATTTAACATGACTTTTTATGTATTTATGAATCCATTGCTCAATTGACCCGGCTAGGACTAGGGTTTAGTAACAGTTTAGGATGTCCCTGCAATTAGCATTTGTAGTTAACTGTTAATTCTGTTTGCCTTTCGGGTCTTCAACCCATTTGTTTATTACAATTAAAGCAATTGCCTGGATCTAGAAACACGATTCTAATCCAGTTCATATCACATGCAAAATTGCAAATGTTGTTCCAAAGTTTGTCTCGTGGATCGTGATTATTTTATTGCAATGCAATTCCCCAAATCCCCATTCTATCTGCTTTTTATAGAAGACTAAAATGTAATTTTTATTTATTTTTTTTAAGTATGTAATTTTAGTTTTCTTTTTTTTAATTGAGACACTTTATCCTTTATTTTTAAAATATTTGTAATTTTAGAAATTTTAGTTTTTTAAATTTTTAATTGAAACATTATCTTTTATTTTTAAAATAATCTGCAATTGTAATTTCCTAGTGATCAATTTCAAGATGTTGATTATGTATTTTTAATTATTTATTTATAAATTAATTTTATTAGAAATTAAATAATTAAAAAAATATCATGTCTTTTATAAATAGACACATGTTTTGATCAATATTAACATAGTATATAAATTAATATTTAAAAATGGTCACATGAACTACAATCATTGAGTTTTTAAAAGAGATAAAATATCTCAATTTAAATATGAGAAACTAAAATCACAAAAAAAATTTAAAAGCAGAGAACAAATTTTTTTAATTAAAAAATAAGAGAACTAAAATTACTTATGTAAAAAATAGGATAAAAATTACATCTTAATCCACTAAGAAATAAACATGTTTCTCAAGGAGATTGGCAAAATAAGGGTATTGTTTCGTTAGTTACAAGTGGAGTTAGTCTTTGTATCATACTTGTAATTAATGTTATATTCTTTCATCTTACCATCATCAACCTGTTGAGATTAGGTTTTCATATATGTAAAATTAATTGCAAATGTTGAAATCAATTTTAGGGATAATGATCTTTATTTTATCCATAAGAGTTAAAGACAAGTATGAAGGAATTTATAGTAATTTATATACCATATTCAACGAATTCATTTAGACTTCCTTTAAACAATACCATGTTTGAATGTTTTTGTTTTTTCTACTCATACAAATTTTGGAAAGACTTTTAAATAAAACAAAAATAATGGATGGTGATCGGTAGAATTTTCAGAAAGTAAGTTTGGATTATATTTTTTTTTAAATGTCATTGATAAATTTTTATACTTATAGGATTGTTGCTGAAAAAAAACGAGACAAGTTTGAAATATTTATGATAGAGTTGATATTTGGACACCTACACAATAACCTGCAACTATGAGGCACTCGTTTGTGACTTTTATTGTTTATTTATTATTTAAATAAGGAAATTTGAAATATTAGAGAAACAAATTGGAAAAAGGAAAACAAAGATTGGGAGAAAACGTTCGTGTTCTTTCTCTCCAATTCCTTTTTATTTTTCAGTTTTAATTACTTTTCAAAAAAAAATATTTATATAAAATTTTACAGAATTGTATAAACAATTAAGAAAATTATCATGAATATATATTTTATTTAATTAAATCGATAAATCTTATATGAATTTTTATTTTATATAATGCCTTAATTAATTTATTAGTTTTTCTAGAATAATTTTTATAATTTCAATAATTAATTATCATGTGATCAAAATAATAAATAAAATATTTTATTTAATTAATTGTGATATTTTTAAAACGTTAAAATTATGCAATTAGAGTTGCAAATCATAAGACACAAAATTATGTTGTATTTAAATAACTTCACTCAATTTTTGTTATCCCAAATCAAAGCAAACGTACAAATAAAAAAAATGAACTAAATCAATTTTTTTAAAAGAATGCATGTAAGTAGGGGTGTTAAAAAATTCTAGTTATATAAAACCAATCCATACCTGACTATATCCAAATCACTTTTAATCCATTTTAATGGATGGATTTTATATCCAAATTCAGTTTTTTTAATTTTAAATCCAATCCAATTATTTAGATATGGATTGGATACTTTATTAGATTTTTAGATTTTAAATCATTCCTCTGAAAACAATCTTGGTCGAGGTTGATCAAAAGAAAAATTTTAGCTGACATCAATTGAGGTTATTTTTTGCCGACATTGATCGATGTTTTCTTTCTGACAAATATCGATCAAAAAGTCGGTTGATGATGTTTCTCAGCCGACATCGGTTGAGGCTATTTTTTGGACTATGCTGGCTAGGGTTTTTTTCAGCCAACATTGGTTAAGGTTATTTTTTTGCTGATGTCATCCAAAGTTTTTTCGACCAACATTGATTGATGATGTTTTTGGTTGATGTTGTCCCAAGATTTTTCAATCGATGTCAGCTGATGATGTTTTTAGCCGACATTGGATGAACTTACTTTTTGATTAATGTCGACTAGAGATTTTTGCGGTTGATGTCGGTCGAGACTATTTTTCGACCAACATCATCTAAGGTTTGTTTCAGTCGACATCGCCCAAGGCTATTTTTTGGCCAAGGTTATTTTTTGGCCAATGCTATTTTGAAATTGATGTCGGCTAGGGTTTTTTGGTTGACATCGATCGATGTTCTTTTTTCACCGACATTGATTAGGGTTTTTGATCGATGTTGGCTATAAAATATAAGCATCCTACATTGGCTGAAAAAATCTTAGCCGACGCCAATGGAAAATAGTCATGGCCGACATCAGCCGAAAAATATCTCCCGCGTTAATAATACCCTAACTGATGTCAACCAAAAAAATAGTCTGGGCCGATGTTGGCCAAAAAACATCATCAGCAAACATTGACCAAAAACCCCTAAATGACATCGGCTGAAAAATATCCTCGACCGACGTCGATTGAAAAAATCCTAGCCAATATTGAGAAAAAAGTAATTGTCTTTTACTTATCTTGAAAAGAAAGACGAGCAAAGTCAACAAATCACACCATCTGTGTAATAAGTGAATGCTTTTTTTTCTCCCGAAGTTGGAATTATTCATAATAAGATATTGTCAGATATCCTTAATCATTGTGTCTCTGACAAATGAAGTGAACTCTACATTGATTGTATCAACAATTCCATAAAAGAGGAAGCAGAACTTAGTAAGAAAAAGAGCTAGTAGAGGAGAAGATCCCAACAACGATAAATATCTTTGATTATATATTATAATATAATAAAGAAAATTATGGGGGATTGCACATAAGATTCGAGTTGCTTTTTGGATTTCCTTATTGATCAATGACAGCCTCGTTTGACGTTGACTGAAAAACCCTAGCATATGTCAGCAAAAAAATAGGCATGTCTAACGTCAATCGAAAGTAGCCCCAACCAATGTCATTCAAAAAATATCACTAATCAACTTTGACCGAAAATCCCTAATCGACCTCAACCAAAAATAGTTTCGACCTTGATCAAAACTATCCTCAATCGACATCGATAAAAAATAACCCTAGACGAAGTCGACCAAAAACAATTGTGATCAATGTTAGCTAAAAGTAGTCTTAGCCGAAGTAGGTCAAAAATTGATTTATGATTTAATAATAGATTTAAAACTAAAATGGTTTTGAATTATAAATCGATTTTAAAACCATTTTAAATCGGTTTCAAAAAAATCCAAACCACTTTTATCCAATTAAGTGGATATGGATCCTAAATCCAATCCCTTTGATTGGATTTGAGTTGGATTTTAAAAAATCAAATCCATGAGCACTCCTACATATAAAACATCAATAAAGTAAAGGAGAAATCCTACAACACTTTTAATAATAACAATTGGTTGGAGCATGTCTCTATATAAAATATACTTAAATATTTATTGACATATCTACTAACATGCATTATTAAAATTTAAACTAAATAATTAATAATATATTAAAAAATCAAAACAATATAAAAAATGACTCCTATAAATTATAAAATATGAATTTAATATCTACAAGACAAAAACACTAATTTAGTAACTTTAAAAATCAAGTTTTCCACTTAAACGGTTCCTTTTCAATATGAAATTCTGCGCAGGGATACACATCTTAGTATGGTACCGAATTATCATTTTTTATGGATGTTTATAATTCTCACGATCTAAGATTTTAATTTTTATTATTATTTTTCTATATTGGATTATAATTATATTGTTTCCTTTATTTTTAAAAATGGTCATATTCTCATTTCCACATATCAAATTTCCTGTTTTATCCGTGCTTCCTCCTAGCCTTACACAAGCCGAAGGATTTTGGGTCCATCTACTAACAATCATATATGAGCATGCATAATTCAAACTATATTTTTTTTTCTTTCTTGAGAATAACTAAGCTATTTGCATGCCCTCAAAATTCAAAGAACACCCCTTATAGTATATGACTATGATTTCCTTTTATCCCTTTTTCTCTATTCTCATTCCCTTATATTTTTTTTATCAACAAGTAGTCTTTACTCTTGAGTCCGATGGAACCACCATAGATCACAAAATTTCTCCTCTCTTTTTCCCTTATATTCTTTACTATAGGCTTCCTCTTGGGGTAAAAAAATCATTATTAAATAGTGTTTGTTTTTGCAGTGCCAAACTTGTAAACGAGAAGATTAAGATTCATTACAAAAGTTCATTAACGACAAAATAATTCAAACCACTTTCAAATTGAAATCTCATAAATTTAACAAACAAGTTTTTTGGAAAGTCTACCAATCATCATCCATCCAATGTTTTGTTTTAAAAAATGCTTTCGAAAATTGTATTAGAAAATAGAGAAAACTAAAAGGATTCAAACTCGTCCTTGTTCTCTTAAATTTGATGATTTCACAACAATGTGAATATTGATGCCAACATTTAAAATAAAGTTTACATCTATGAAAATTGAAAACCCAAACTCAACAGGTTGATGATGGTAAGATGGAATAATATGACGTTAGTTGCAAGTAGGATACAAGAGCTACCTCCTGCAACTAGCCTTACAATACCTTATTTTACCAACCTCCTTGAAGCATGTTTATTTCTTAGTGCATGAGTTTAGGTGGGGATTAGGGAAATTGCATTGCAATAAAATAATCACGATTCAAGAGACATAAAGGTTGGAACAACAATTGCAAGCGATATGAACTCGATGAGAATCATGTTTCTGGATCCAAGCAATTGCTTTAATTGTAATAAACAAATGGGTTGAAGACCCGAAAGGCAAACAGAATTAACAGATAACTACAAATGGCAATTGCAGGGACATCCTAAACTGTTACGAAATCCTAGCGCCTAGTCCTAGCCGGGTCAATTGAGCAATGGATTCAAAAATTCATAAAATGTCATGCTAAATAACAATTAAACATCTATTCCACTTGCTATTGACAATTCTTCTTTGCTGAATGACCAGTCTTTCGCTTATGACGACTGAAATCAGAAACAAATCTGAATGTTTGTCCACAATCTGGCTCAGCACATACATAAGGTCGTGCACCAGTGTGGACTCGAATGTGCTCTGTACGAGCCCATGCCCACTTGAAAGTCATCTTGCATCCCTTCCAAGGGCACTTCAAGGGGCGCTCATCCTCATGAACTCGACGATGCTGCACCAGATACTTGTGTGAAAAAAACTTCTTCCCACACCCTTTTACAGGGCAGATGTTTCTCTTATGATGCATCAGCTCCTGTTTTGACCCAAAACTCATAGTGCACCCATCAATATCACACTGATATTCGGCTTCCCCATCCTTCATTTTGGCATGGCCAACTGAAACCTTTGCAGCTGCAGCATTCTTCACCTTCTTCCTTTTTGTTTGCTTGTGTTTCAATTTTCTTTCAGATTCCTGAGCTTTTGTGGCTCTCTTCCTAAGGCGTGTGCTAGGTCCACCTTCTTCCTCCTCTTCCATATCTAAACTAAATTCCTGGGTGTTATTAGATTGCTTATTCGGCAAATGAGAAGGCTGTTTAATTTGCTGAGGAGCCTTTGATTTCACAAGCATCCGAGAGCACTGTTTTATGGGCCGAGATGCCTGCTTTTTCGCTTGGAGGGAATTAGCTTGTTTCATCTGTTGAAGTGTCTTTGGTTTAGCTTGTTTACTTCGGAGAGTCCTCCTCAGCTGCTGATCATCTTCCATTTCATCATCTGAATTCATATCATCGTCTTCCATGCATTTAGCTTGCTTCCTTTTAGGAGTTCTACGCAGCAGATGAGAATTATTCTCAGCTAAGTCATCCGTGTCTTCTTTATCAGTGTGTTTGTTTCGCCTGCTCTTAGGAAATCTTTGCTGCTGCTTCAGAAAATGGTCCTCCAAGTGGTCATCAGACATTTCATTTTTAACCTCTCTTTCAATGCCTTTGTTTTGCCTTTTCCTATAGAAACTTGTTTGCTGCTTCTGACAATGATTCTCCAATTGGTCATCAGACATTTGATCTTCCCCTGCTACACATGTGGCCTGTCTGCCTTTAGGATTCTTTCTTTGATATCTACGATAATGGCCCTCCAATTGGTCATCTGATGCAATATCCTCTTCATTGAGGTATTTGGCTTGCCTGCTTTTAGGATTCCTCCGTTGCTGCTTCTTCATTTTCAGCTCTAGTTGGTCATCAGATATTATATCTTTTCCAGTAAGGTATTTGCCCTGCCTGCTTTCAGGAATTCTCTTTTGCCTCTTTTGAAAATGACTCTCCATTTGGTCATCAGAAATTATATCTTCTTCACCAATGTATTTTGGATGCTTGCCTTTGGAAGTCTTCCTTTGCAGCTGAAGAGAACCAACATCCAAAGAATCCTCTGAAATTGCATCTCCCTCCGTATCTTCAACTTGCTTGCTGCTAACGTCTTCCCTCTGCTGCCAATCAGAATCATTGTCCATCGTATCATTTGAAACCACATCATTGTCCATAAATTTAGCCTTTTCAATTTTAACATTCCTCCTTTGCTGCATGTGATCATCATCATCAAGCGAATCATCAGAAACTGCATAACTTTCAGTGAAGTTTGTTTGGTTGTTTGAAGGTTTTCTATGATGATATGGAGGAGAATAACCCCCTTTCAAAGCAGCACAGTCTCTCTCAACATGCCTGACTTTCTTACTTCGAAGAATGCTCCTTGGAAGCAAGTTGGGTTTATCTTCAGTGGAATTATCTGAAAGTAGATTTTTGTTAGCATAACTTCCTTTCCTGAACCGTCCATTCTCTGCTGTCTTTTTCCTTTTCTTACCTGATTTTCTGCTAGTAGCTTCGCTTTTGGGTGTACTTTCTGATCTTTCAATTTTATCATCAGGTAATATCAACCCTATTAAGAGTTTCTCATCCTCAATATCTTCAAAATCTCTTTTCGCTAAAAGGGGATGGACCTGATTGGACATCCAAACTTTACCACACCATTTCCCAGCAACAATCTTTTTCTGCCTGTTGACCCTTCTTTGGTAGACCTTTGGCTCTACAGGTGAGCTTGCTGGAGAGCTACAACCAAATGCAGAGTATATAACAGAATTGTAAGGCATCTGCTTACTATAAAGAGGAGAACGGCTAAGATTTGCGCTATAAAAGAGATTGATTCCTAGCTTTACAGCCCAGTCACCATTCCCAGGAATAGCTTCCTCACTATCCAGAGCTGACTGGATCTTCTCCTCATCCTCCTTGGAAGCATGACTGTATTCAATATTCTTCCACATGTAATCAATACCCAAATCTTCTGCCACCATTTTTGCCTCAGCCTCTATCTTGGGATAGTCTATAGAAATATGTAAAATAAAATAAATGATTTGCAAAGAGGAAAATTAGTAACAGTAACTATACAATATTTTTCAATCAGTAATCATAATCCCATGCAAGATGCAGAAAATGAAGATAAACATTAGAAATCAAAATCATATACAAGATTCAGAAAATGAAGTTAAAGTTAATTAGTAAAAACAAGGTAATGTGCACCAACTATTATCGATCCATGACAACTTTATGAAAAATACTTCTTCAAATCAGATATAAACATCTTTTTAGATATCCTGGCTCATGAATGAATTTTGTTATAACTCATCATAGATGGACAAACATAACCCATCTATGACAAACACATAGCTCATCTATGACTTTGAGAAATAAGAAAACAGTAAAACAAAACAAAGGTCAGATTCATGTTTTTTTGTAGAGTAATTTACATTGACACCCCCTAAAGAATGTGTATAACCTTTCCATTATGGAGGGAAAAAAAGAATTTTCTTCGCAACATAAACTGAAATAACTTCCATCACAAGAAATTATATATACTCAATCAGCTCACAAACCTGGATGACATAGGAGCAATAGGTTGGCTCCACCAATTGGGCGAAGTTGCTGCTCTGCTTCTGCAGCATGCTCAAGACAAAAAACATGCATTCTGGATGAGTCTTCATCAGATTGTAGCACCATCGAAGCTTTTTTATTATCAAAGGGAACCATCATAGCATTGTTAGACAATGACCTTTCAGCATTATGAGCATCTTGGGAACAATTAGAGGTGGAATTAGCCACCGTCCTTGTGTTTTCAAAACACTCTAATCTACGATGTATAAAATCCTCATAGCTGGAACTCTTTGAAGGAATATAATCTCCCCTATCAAGTGCAGTCATGGGACTAGCATGGGAATCTCGAGTGTAAGAAAGTAAACTTTCTGAAGCAGAGTTTATCACATTTGATTCATGACTGTCAACCGCAATCTGATCTTCCTCAGAGTCAGAAGAATTTCCATATGCTGAAGCCAATAATGCAAGAGCTGTATTGCCATTTTCACTTACCATATTTAAAGCAACCTGAGAAGATTGAAAAGGAACATCATGTATACCATCTTGGACATTCTTTTTCATCCATCCTGCATGAAGGAACAAAAAGGATCAGTGCTTTTAAGTTTTACCTAAATCCTAGCCAAGAAGACTGAAACAATGAAATTAGATATTATATTATATAGGGAAAACATTTGAGAGATAAAGCACAGATATCAAAGGATTTAGCTGCTTAGTTACCAAAGTTATGATTTCAGCTTTCATATGCACATCATAAAAGCTTTGTATACTAGTGCATGTTCCTGTTCTCTTATCCCCCAACAGTTCAATAAGAAAATTGGAACAGAATATAAATAAATATGCTAAAGCTCAGAATGCCATTAGCTAATGTATATAACACCAATATTTCACAAAAGAAAAAAAAAGATGGCCCTAGTACATGCCAAAGCAGAGGCAGGACATAACCTACAGGCACAACATTTGTGGTTCAGCTCTACTGTAAGAAATTGTCACGATTCCGTCCATGCAGCTCAGCTCATACATACAGAAAGACACTGACCAAATAAATAGACATGTTTCCTAATGAGCATAAGACATAGGCATGGAAGATACCTAGGATGTGGACTCATTATTGATAAGATCTGCCTCTTCAAAAAAGTTATTGATATCTTTCTAAAGAAACACTTAACAGAAACTATTTTTGATACAATATGAAACAAAGTATGAAACACTAGAAATAGAACTTATAATAAAACCTGCCTGTATAAATATTTGGCTCAGGAATAATTGCTTCTTCACGGGCAATAGTAAATTTATTTTTAGATATTCCAGAACCAACAACCGAATCATTAAAGAAACTGCAATCAGCTGACACAAGATATCTAGCTGCTGGTTCTCTAGGCTGTACAATAGCAACACAGGAAAAGCTTAATATTCCACATGTGACACATGAAAACAGTCTCTGATCTGACAACCCATCTCCTTGACAAGTTTCTCTTTCAGTGTCTCTTTGAAGTGGATTAGAACTTGAAATGCTTATGTTATCATTTACATCAAAAGAGGAAATCCTGTCCCTTTCACACAACGTACTAAACTTGTCTTTCACAGAATAGAAACTTTTTCCTTGCTTGATTCCATGACTCCTGTTGAATGCCAGATCATCAGAAACAAAACCTTTTGAAGAATGCATTCCCTCAGAATTGCTTACATTAATAGATTGCTGGGATCCAACACGTAATTTTGAGCAAACAGAAATGTCAACAGAGCTACGAGGAAGAAGTACTACAGCTGATCCTTGCCCAAGAAAATGAAGCAGATCATTGTTCTGTAGGACATCCTGGACAAATAGTTCTTTAATTACAGTTTCTCCTTCACCCTTCTTCTTATCTTTAAGACGAGAACTACGAGGTTCAGCACTGATGCCCGCAGGAATTCTGTATGGAGAAAACAAAGGATATTTACAGGCAGTATATTTTAAGAACAGATCATATGGTCATCAGAATCATCGTCTTGGTGCCATGATCAAATTGTATTACATGAAATTCTGAATAAGGAAAACCTAAAAAACAAACATTTATATCTAAAACCAGAATGATTCATCCACAGTTTCTAAAATTGGAGAATACAATTGAATCTTGAAACTCCCTTAAGTCAATAAGGTAGCATTAATAATCACATCAACCTACTAACAAAAAGAAAACAAAAGATAAATCCAGAAAGATACCAGCAACACACTCTTATAGCCAATTATAAGAAACTAAAATAGAAAAAGACAAACCTAGAACACAAAGCTAAGGCAAGGTCATAAAGTAACTGGAAATGTGAAACCATGGGAGGATAATTTAGTGAAGCCCTCCGAATAGCAGCATCTTTAGCAAACCTCAGCCACTCAGGTGTTGCAATGTTCGCTGCCTCTCCGCAATTAAAACCTACACAGCGAACATTCAAAAGCATTAGAAATATTCAACTATTGGCTGAAACAATAGCAAGTATCACCACCACCACCCCACCCCACCCCCACCCCAAGAAAAAAAGAAAAGAAAAGAAAAAGGGAATCCTTGAGCCTATGAGTAACATTCTTAGACTTTTAGGTGTCTTACCATGACTAAACCCTGTGTGATAGGCTCTTGGAAATGTCACAACAAATTCCCCGGCATTTTGTACTAACCTGATTCCAAGAAATTAAAAGTTAAAGTTCAAGAAGCACATAAACCACCATACAGGGTCGCTGAAAAAGAAAATTACACATTTGAGATAAAGGAAGGTAACAGCAACTAGGGATAGGATATGATATTTTTTTAAGTAGAAAAAGAAATTAAAAAAATATACAAAAAAAAAACACAAAAACCGAGGGAACCATTGGAGCAATTGTGTCTCTGCCTATCAGAAATGGGTACTCCCCTGAAACAACCATAGCAGAGCACCGGAGAGAAGGGCAAGAAAACAATCCTATACCAATCAAATATGACAAAAAAGAAAAGCCCTTAAAGATGAGCGCATTTCACTCCAACCATATTTTTAGACTGAGTGAGAGAAAACGAGAGAGAAAATTTAGAGAGAGAGAACTGATATTATTCAATCTGAAAATCAGTTACAGAGTTAGTTATAAAGGAGTATTTATAGGCCTCTGATCCTTCGAACTAAGTACAAAACAGAATTAACAAAAAGGAGGGAAATTCTGTTAATAGACTAACAGCCTAATACTAGTGAGGTGCTGTTAGCAAAAGCTAACAGCCCTTGCAAACTGTTTTCACAGTTTTTTCTTTTTTTTTTTTTTGCTCAGCAAAAATAGATAATTATATTATATGCAGAGTACCAGGGGTACTGAAAATACATATGTTGAAGGTATACACAGCTGGACTCTAATACTTTCCTAAGGTTCATATTAAGGACCAGCTAAGCCCAAACCTAGGATTTCACAGTTATTCTTACATATATTCTAATACCTATACACCACACTACTAAATAAACTAAATACTGCCACACCATTGAGGTTTCCTTGTTTCTACCAAAACCTTCAAAACTAACCATCAATAACTGCTTCCAAGCTCCAAGTGAAAGAGCACTCAATATTCGTTTAGTACAGAAATGATTTCAAAAAGAAATAGACACACAACAGTGGAAAAATAAAAACAAATTATTCCAAATGGATATGGATGCTGCAATGACAAATTCCAATTAATAACAGTACAAAAAAAAAGTGTTTTGACTAGGGATACATTTCCAGCAAGATTATATTTGAGATTTCAACTGAACTTCAACAGCTTTAAAGTGCAAATTGTTTTGGGTGTGTAGGACAAAATAAAGCAGTAATTCAAAGTAAATAGCAGTATAGCATCTCCTACAGGCCACAGCAAAACTGGTAGTGTAAGTAATTAACATTTAAGATTAAACCGAGGATATACCAAATAAGAACATCACAAAAATATAGTATGATGTTCATAAATATTAGTACCTGCAGCATGGAACGCCTGCACTAATAAATACTTCAGGCGACATCACTGTGGTTTTCTCACCTAGAATAGCAAAAGTAACTGTTGAAAGGAAACAAGACCCATGTAAGTTTGTAACATGTGGATCCATACATAAACACTAAAATCAAGTATCATCCTCTTAACATATGTAAATCACTGTTATTTCCCAGTTGTCCCAGATGGGACCAACCAATATCTATCATTCCTCATTAATTGAAAAATAAAACATGATATAGCAAAGGTGAAAGAAATAGAGAAGATAAAATAATAAACAACGTACATTCCCTACACAAAACAAGAAATCTAGAAAGATGAAGGCTATGTCAAGGAGATGTGTTGACAGACTGTAAGTGAAAGAAAGAGACAGCTGTGCCTACTCAAATTGGGGTAGATTTTTAAATTCCAAATGGGAACATTGCGTTAAAATGTTGTTCAATCATTAGACGCATTCATTTCCCCCTAAAGCAATGAGTTGGCATCCTAAAATCAACTATGTAATGTCATCTGTCACTGTTACAATCAGAACTTCACCCGCTTTTAACTGGCTGAGATTAAAACAGAGGACTAGAACTTAAATAATAAACTCCTAGGGTTTCATTAGTGAATCTTGTTTTCAACAATCATGCCTTGATCTGAAAGTCATGATTGTGAGAGCAGGACACAATACAAGCACACATTCTTCAATTTATGGGTAAAAATGCACATCATACAGAAAATGAACAAAACAAACTATATGGCCCATTTACTAGTAAAAGAGTGAGAGATTACGTGAACATATGGTAACAGTTCCCATGATCATGGATATATTATATCTCTCCATCTTGCTGGCAACATCACGAAGCAGGACATTCTATACCAGAGCCAGGACTAAATGATTTTCCAAACAAATTTTTCCCTCAAGAATGGATTCCAAACAACACTTTGAGGTGTGTTTATTTTATGATGAAAACTGAAACAAACTTCCCAGTGCATGCTTTGGCCATTGTTCCCTTTTGACCAAACTGCATTTGTCCATTGTTTTGGCCAATAACACAATTTTACAAGTTTAGGCCCGTTTGGATAAACTTCACAATAAACAATTATAGGAGAAGAAAATAAGAAGGTAAAATGAATTAAGCTCTTCCTATATATGCACAAGTTAATTTATAGAAGCGCTCTCATTTGACTTCTCCAAAAGCTAATTTTAAATTGGAAAAAGTTTCATTCATTTTACCTTCTTACTCATTTCTCCTACAAGTGCCTATCCAGAAGTGCATCCAAACAGAGGTCAAAAACCACACAAGATACAATGCTATACAAATTTGCTCTGTAATCCTGTGTAATGCCAACAGCAGTTCATATCAATCACCAAATAAACTAACAGAACCTAACCTCAGAAAATTCACATAGGAGAAGCAGCAAAGAACTTAAACGCACAACACAACAGGACAACATCATCACTAGCAGTCAACTAAACCTTCCAATCCCAAAGTCAACATGTCGGAAACACAAAGCAAATGCATGCCAAGGCAGAACTCAACAGCAAGTTCAACAATGCAGGGGAAAAAAAGAGGCAAACACAGAGGAACACAACAAGCACGCTATCTCACCGAGCGGGTTGATCTCTCCGCCGTAGCCGTGAACCCTAACGACTTCCTCGAAAGCGACGGCGGCGTCGCGGGGGACGCCGTACCAGGTCTTGCCGGCGCCCATGTGGAGGTAATTCAAGCTGTGCAAGTCATGGTCCTCGACGTGCCACGCGAACCAGCTGAAGAGCATGGCAACGTAGACCATAGGGGAAGTAACGCCCGGAATCTCCTCTTTCATGAACTGTAAGAGCGAACCTTTGGCCCTTGAAACCGCTCTCATGTTCCACGGAGTGTCCGCCAGTGAGCTGGGATCCCCTGTGCGCCGGCATTTCGGAGAAAACGCCGAGCCAGGCATGTCATTAGCGTATTCCACGGAGAAGGGTTTGTCCAGCGTGGCTTTCCAGAACAGCGTTTCCGTCTCCAACGGGCCCAGGCCCGAGCCGGAGCCCGAGCCCTTCTTGGAGTGGCGTTTGAGGTATGTCTTCTCGAAGGACTTGGCCTTGGACTCGAACTCGCTGAAGGTGTAGCGATCGCCGCTCTGCCAGACGGGACGCTGGACTGGCCTGGGCCTGCGGGGGCAGAACCCGATCTGCTGCTGGCGCGTGGTGAATGTGGAGCCGGCTTCCGCGAGTGAGCGGTTGAGGTTGGCGATTGCGGTTTTCCTGGAAGAAGGTGGGAAGGGAGGGATGATTTTGCAGATTCCGTACTTTGAAGCTTCCTTCTCGATCTTGAATATGTACCCGATTGGATCCTGGAACTCCGCCGCGCTCGGCCTGTACTCCGGCGCCACCGGCATCGATTTCAGCCATGCCAAAACCTCGCCGTTTCCCTCACAAACTCCCACCATTACTCTTTATTTTCTCTGCCTCTCATTGAACACGCTTCACCGAGTTGTTTTTATTATTCAGATTCTGCCTACCACCTTCTTCCCCTGTTTTTTCGAGAGGAAGGAGAAACAATGAGTGAATATTAAAAAATTGGGGGCAGAGTAATGAAGTAGCACTAGGGGCAGAGTAGTAAGTACTGTAGCAGGGAGAAACATCAAGCATGCGAGTAGTGATGTGTGTTTGGGGGGATTTTATTGTGTGGCTTGGTTTAATGGAAATGCCATTGGTTTTTGGTATTATTTACTTAACCTACCATTTTCTCTTTCTTCCTCTTACAAGTGCAAGCACTAGCAGCGTTTGTAATAATTAATCCAGTTTTGACGTTTTTCTGTTTTTGGATAAATAAATTTATAAAAATAATAAATCGGTGGGCTACTTTTGCAGATGTGCCCTTTTCTGCCGCTCGCTGTTTGAGCAATGCTAAATCCTCCGATCTTCTAAAAGGTCGACATCTGTCAAATATTGAGTTCTTTCCAAATTTACCCTTGTGGTTGTACCAGGCGACTCCGTCTACGATCCCTAACTCACCGCTATAGTTTCCATCCGCTGACGATGCTGTTGAAAACGAGGCCAAGGAGGTTTCAAAGTGTGGAGGAAAAGTCGTCGTCGGAGATGACTCAGTTGACGCTGACGACGACGCTCTCAACCTTGGACGCCATAGGGCTTTGACAACGATTACCGTCTTGTCACATCATTAAATTAGATTTCATAGTTTGAATCACAAAATCATGGAGCTTACTAGCATCAATATTCAATAGCCTGTGTTATGTGAAGGTGACTTCTCCTTGATTTTTCTTTTAGTCATCAGAAATAGGGATTGGGCATTTCTAATTTTGGTGATGAGTGATGATCTTTGAGATGGAGAACAAGGGTTTGTTGTTCCTGGGTTCGGTTTATGACGTCATTAATGGTGACGTGGCCACAACAACAAGGTCTCTCGCGGGTCTAGGGTAGTCAAAGACGACCCCACCGACTCATGACACATCTGATTAAAGTGGGACACGTGTCTTAATGTGATTGGTGTTTGTGTTACTATTGTTGCGGGACCTGCTTGTCTGAGATAACTGAATTCTGAATTTGATGTTTGATGAAAAAATCATGGGAATTAGCCTCATCATCGATGTATATATAATTACACCAAAGCATACACTATTGATTGTGCATAATATAGTTATAGAGCTGTATTGATTTGATTGCTAGACTCAATTAATCATGTTCCTTTCTGGTAAAAATCAAAGGCAAAAAACTTTGGTCTAATTCATGATAACAACGTTCTAGCTAGCTACATTACAAGTTAAACATTTTAAGTACTTTTCATTTTTAATTTGCACGCACAAGCACTTTGTTTTTTTTATGGTCAGGGGACATGCGACATGGAAAATGAGTTCAATTCAGCTACTTCCTGTCTTATTTTTTCATAAGAAATAACTAACTAATTACAATGAAAATTGTAATTTTAAAATTTGAACCGGTAGATTTAGTTGTGAATAGGTAATCTGATCGGATCAAATCGTCTATTAAAATTGATCATCCAATCAAATTGACATGACCTGATATAATCTAACATAATTTATAATTAAATTGATAACTAACTTATTGACTCAATAAGAAAATATACAATAATCACGTCACTACCCACAAGGTGGAGCAAATGACCTAGATCTGATGCATGTCAAATTTTAGAAAATGATCTTACACACATTATCATCATTTTGAAATTATATCTTCTCTTGTAAAGCATAAACCATAAAATTAAATCATCAACTTTTGAACCCCAAATAACAAACTAATATAAAAAAAACATTCCAACAGACAATTAACATTTTTCAATAAGAAAATACTAAAAACAAATATATTAAATTAATCTCTACTTGCTAACAAGAGATGGAGAGAAATTTAAAATCTTCATCCCACATTCCCACAATCTACACTCAAATCTAAACCCATCTGACGGATCATTTTATGAATTATGAATATCCGTTGAAGGCTACTCCCACATAACTAACCATTGAAGTATATATATATATATATATATATATATATATATATATTGTCATTCAGTTAAGAAACAAAAGAAGCTCAACCCCCAAAACTGCAATGCAAGAACAAGATTCTTTTCCTTGGATGAAATTCCGTAACAAGTGCATCGCTGCTGCTGGTGGTGCTCATATGATGAGTGAAAGGGAAACTATATCTTATACAAGACTAAAATCTTTTCTTCATAAAGATACCTCATTTCATAGTCCTTGGAGTTGGGAACCCAATGTCCCAATGCTGCTGCTGCGGATAATGAAACTTCAAGTTCATCAAGAAGAGTAGAGCAGTACCTTCTTCGACCTGGACCTGGATCATATTATCCTGTATGGGTAATTGTTTTCTTAATTTTCCGATTAAATATCTATCTTTTTACTTAATGTAAATAATACTACAACGTTTCCCTCTTAGTTCCTTTTCTTTAAAAAAAAAGGACAGCATACATGCATGCGCATATCCAAAGTAATATATAATAGATCATTTGATTAGTGGACTTTGAATCTAAAAATATGAAAAATATATCTAAATAAATGCTTGTTAAAGGCGTCAAAAGTAACAATTCTTGTGTTCCTTTTTTTTTTTTGCCATAGTAATTATTGTGTTTCTTTCGGGTACATGTAAAGATTGCTTCAAGAAATATTAGATATACACAATCAATAGGTTTCTGGGGCTAATTTAGAGGTATTGGTTCAAGACTAATTAATGTCTTCATTAGCTACTGGTTCCAGTGCCAATATTGTTTCAATGGTCTTAGAATTTCTCACTGAGTTGCTTGGTGCTCAATTCCCTTTTGTGAATAGTCTTCGGAGGACAGGAAAATTGGAAGCGGGAGCAAGAAGACGTGTGCATGGGGAAGAGAAAGAGAGGTCACGTGTAACTTTAGTATGAAGAATAATCCCAGTAAAATATTTTGATTCAACCGTAAGCATTGAATGCTCTCAAAACAAATATTGCAATCCATCTTATCTTATTCATGAATGGAGCTTTAAAAATGAAAAAAATTATGAGGTAGTCTTGGGCACTACTTGTCAATGGTCTCAACTAATTTGTATGTAATACGTATTTATTCAGATTATAGACCAAGTAGTGATCCAGACCATCAAATGTGTATGTGAGGCATTTGTTTTTCACAAAAATGTTTTTTTTAAATAATTGAAAGCAAATATTATTATATTATTAAGATGAATTAAAAAAAAACATATTTAAACATGTAACCACTAAGTAAGCTGGTTTTTCTAGTTTAATTAATAGTCTCCCTAAGTATTTTGCAACTCAATTGTGCTGCCAAGTTGTAGCTTTCTCAACCTAAACTCTGCTCTCTAATTTTCTTAGCTTACTGTTTTCTAGTAAATCCTCAGCCACCTTACTATTCGTTATTTTGCTACTTGTCTTGATTCTTATGGTGTTGGCTTTGATCTATTGGATTTAAAACAAGAAATCTATAGGCTTACAAGTTGAATATTCTGCCGGTTAACCCATATAATCCATTTTTTTCTCAGCAATTTGATCATTTTGTGGTTTGTACTGCCACCTCTCTTCCAATCTAAGTGGAGTCCGCGTCCACCTTCAACAATTTATATGCACTATAATAACCGCAATTGCAGGTTCAAGAGTTTCCAAAAAGACCTGGTGATTCCGAATGCAGCTATTTCTTAAAAACCGGACATTCCAGGTTCAAATCTAATTGTAAATTTCACCATCCAAAGGATTGGATTGCAACATTACCTCCATGCAACCTCAATGACAAGGGTGTACCTTTGAGACCAGTAAGTTATTTATTTTATTCTGCTCTTTTTTGCTTACTTGGAGACTGTAAAAAATTAAAAGCTTGTTCTTACTTCTGTTACATTGTTTAGCTTTCTGTTTTTCCACTTCTTTACACATTTGAAAGAAATTTAGAACAAAAAAACTGTTGTCTCTGAAGAAAAAGATTTTGCTATTTTCTCATCATTCAAATATGCTTTGAGGAGTGAAACAAGAGCATTCGGATTCTGAATGATTGTATCATATATAACAAGTTCTATTAATTGTTGTTTAAGCTTAAGATAGGTGGAGACTTGAGTCAGTTATCTAGGTAAATCCTTAAAAATGAGGATGAAGAATTCAGTGTTGATTTTCGTATGAAAACTCCACCCTGGTGATCCTAGGAACCCCTTTTTGGTTGATATGCATGCATTAATGTACATGTGTTCAAGGCTCATGTTTCTAATATATGATGTGGTTGTGCAAATCTACTAGATTATTGCATTTCTGATTTGGGAAACACAATTTCTTAAGGGGGGGGAGGGGGGGTTATTGGTCATGACACAACAAGCTACTAGGCTTGCTAGTTCTCTGATCTATGCTAAATGTATTACGAAATTCAGGACCGTAACGTTTGCCGGTATAACAGCCGTTACAGAATTTGCAAATTTGGACCAGCTTTTATGTTCCACCACCCTCAACTATAGCAAGACTTGATCAAAAGCTCGTGAACACAAACTCAGCAGCTAGTGCTGATGTGGCTGAAAATGGAGGTACCAGTGATGGGAATCAGCAGTGTGTGTAAATACTTTCTGCCACAAGCTCTGCAGAATGGCAATATATATGCCTAATAGAAGTGTTATTACAACTACAAGTAACATGTAAATTATCTTTTGCTTCTGGTTTGTTTTCTTTCTCTTGGATCATTTATTAGACTATGGTTGTGCTGGTGTAAGATGGCATCATGGTTGCCAATTGAATTATGAACTTGAGTAATGTCAGAATAACTGCTCAACTTAACTGATGGGTTAAGATTATGATAGACAAGACCATATTTTGGACACTTAGAATGGTGTTTTAGTTTTTTAGTTTGCAAGGGATTGAAGCTCCTAATCTTAACATGTTACTTGTAGTCCAAAGTCCTAACTCCTAATCTTTGCTTCTTCACCCAAACCAGAGTGGCTTATGACGGGTCAGAGTGCAGTCCACGAGAAACTGAATATTGAATTTATAAATTTATCACTCATGTAGCTTATCTCCATAATTACTGAATGAATGTGTTAAAACTTAAAATTAAAGTGATCCCGTTTCACTTGAAAAGAATTTGTACAGTACCTTTTTTCGGACAGAAAAATAAAAATATTATTTAAAAATGGAAACAGAATGCACAAATAATTACATAATCGATTCGTTGTCACTTTTTATCTCCTTTTCATTATTAGTACTATTATATACTTCCTCCATTCGTATTTATAAAATCCAAATTTAAATGATGTTTGTTGATTTGTATAAAATTCAAATTATAATATTTTTTATTAATTATTTTTAAACTAGAAATTTTATTGATTAAAAGAAGAAAGAGAATATATTGACAAACAATTAGAAGAGGGACGAGTATTAATAACAAGAATAATTTTTAAAAAAAGTTATAAATTTAAGACAAATTTATTACTATCAATCAAATTCATCACTTTTTTTAGGAACGGATGGAGTAATCAAATAACAATCTAGCAAGTTAGAGGTATAGCTCATTCACATAATTACCACATCAAATAAGTTGAGTGTCTCTATTTAGATTTAACTTTTTATTTAACGGAAAAAATGTATCTCAAAGAATATGATAGTTTTTACTTCCTTTTTTATCTAATTGATGTCATAATTTTATCTTAAATGTATTTCCTTTTTTGTCTTAATCCTCTAGTTCATTAGGGAAAATGAACCTTGACTAAGTCGTAGCTTGCCTGAGAGATAAGTAAAGTTTGATTAAGAATTGTTTTCGCTAAGGATTAAACTTAAATATTATCCAAACAATTAAACCTTAACTTCAGTATATTAATCATTTATGCTCAATCATTTAATTGTTACAAGATAAATCTTAGTTATAGACTTTTTGTAACAAGATGCCAATTACAAAACATTTATAACCCAAAAGTGAGGCAACAAATTACTTGAACTTTACACTCCCAACCACATATAACTAAGTGAAAAATTACTCTACCATTGAAGGAAATTGGTATCAATTGGAAACTCTCTTTCAATAAAAGCTAGGCTCAAATTATGTTGGGTCTCTATCGCAGCTGGAGATTATAAAACTTAGAGCAAATTATACTTGCACCCCTTGAGGTTAGCATTTATTACACTCAACCTCATTCTTTTTTTATCATACACAAGACTCCCTTATTTTTTTACCATCCATTACAATGTGACCCCCTGACCCATTAATATTGTCAATGTTAACAAGAACTAGGCATGTGATTTGCACATGCCTCTAAATAATTTATTTTTCCTAAAATACCCTTATCTTTTTCCTTGCAAACCCTAATTGTGCATAATTGATTTAGGCCACCACGTTCTTACTCAGTCGTCTCTTAGAGCAATTAGATATGGGATAGTCATGCTACCGCATCGGTCTTCTAGCTGCAGATGAATCGAGAAAGTGAAAGGGAGAGGACAAGATGGCAAGGGTGGAAGGGGAGCCTATAGTGGCATTGCTATCACAACAATCCACCACGGCACCATCGTGAGCAAGAAAGATAATGAGAAAAAAAGAGAAAGAAGTGAAGATATAGTGGTGTCGTCGTCATGTCCTCGACCCCAATGAAGGTGGCATTGTCATACTTGGCAAAATAATTGTCGAGCTGTAATGCATTGTCGCAGGAGGTGAAGCAGAGGTTGTCGAGTTAGGTGATTGCACACGACACGCAGCTAAAGCACTGGTCATTGGTGAGGTCATCGCAACACTTGAAGAGATCATAGAAGACGTTGAAGGAGGCAGGGATAGTGAAGTTGTTGTGGTTGGCAAAGGCAACAGAGTTGACAAGGGAGGTGCGAAGCGAGTTGACGGTGTTTTCGTAAGTGAAACTCAACATGAACTTGGGTTGAGAGCAGACTTGCACGATAGTGATAGGGTTTTTTGGGGCATTTCGCAAAAAATTAACACCATTAGTAATGGTGACTATTCAAGAGAGACAAAATAAATGTGATTTTAGGAAAGAGGTATAAGTGTAATAAATGTTAACTTCAAGGGGGACGAGTATAATTTGCTCTAAAACTTATCATGTAAGAATAAATTCTTTCCCTTGCTATCAACAACCTTTTTCCACCCTCACCATCCTCCGTTGACTATTTTCTTTAGGTCATCTGAACCTGCATAGTGGGGATGAAGTATTAAAAACACACAATCTGCACTTGCCTCATCGTAATCCCCTCCCAATAGTGTATAGGCAAGTACACCACCACTTGCATTTAGAAACCAAAGCATTATGAAAGATATCACTACTTATATCGTCCCTACCAAAAGTTTCTAAGAGTAATACAGACAAACATAACACAACTCGTATTGAAGTGAATATGCAAATTAAAATATAATGTAGAGTTTAGAATTTCAAGCCACCCTACATAGTAGGCTTGGTAAGAGAAAATACTTTTCTTGATGAATTAGTTAATTGGATCTTATATATCAAATGACAATCTAGCAAGTTAGAGGTATGGCTCATTCACATAACGATACTTGTCCATAAAAGTACTATATTTGAATATATTTGTTTTATAGTTTCTCTTACAACTACTAATTTCAAGCCACGGTACTTTTATAAGCACATTTTGAAATTTTGTATCAATAAAAATAGTATATTTGAATTTACTTGTCTTAAAGTTTCTCTTACAACTATTACTTTTATATAATAAAAAAATGTTAATTTTTAGGCTTGTAAATTTTAGCTAATAATTTTTTTAGGATACTACAGGGCAAAACTATTTTGACAATAACCCCTTAATGATTGAGAATTTGTAGTTTAGTATTATTCTATTCTTCTTAGCTTATTTGACCTCTCTTTGACTCCTATTTTCCCAGCTTAACTTAATTTTGGTCTTAGGAAAATGATTGAGCTTAATTGATAACTGTGGCTTATTTTCAGATTTTTATGCTTACTTGACACATCTGCCTTGTGCAGGGTCTGTAGGACACTACAAAACTCCAAATGGAGACTGTGAGTAGTACATGGAAATATAAGAAAAAGATCTTCAATTTCATCACAAATAAGCTTGGGTCAATTCTGTCATTTCAAGGGTCAAATTGGGTTTGGAAGTCAGAACCTCTGCACTTGAATAATTGGGTTGCGAATTTGGGCTTTGCTTTGTGTAATTAGTTTAATTAGGTAGATTAGACGAGCCTAATTAGTGGAAGTTAATTAATTAGTTAGTTAGTTACTTTATTTTGTACAAAAACAAATTTAGTTATTTGTTGTGCAAGTTTTAAGATCAAACTTTTTTTTCTCTTTTTCTCTCAACTGTTTTTCATTCTTCTTCCTCTTTTCACTTTTGTTCTTCCTTTTTTTTGTACAAATTTCATGACTCTTCCGCTAGTGATGATCATGGAAGGCTAAACACTCAATCAATCCAAGGATTCACTCCAAACAAAGCTGAATTTGAGTTTTGATTTAGTATTTCAATTTTGTGTGAATGTTTATCTTTTTCTTCAGTCTTATTTTTTATTTTCATGATTATGAATAGACTTAGGATTGAAAATGAATTAGGTTAGGGATTCTTTTCCTAATTTCGAACTTAATCACAAATTATTTGGATAATATTCCAACCTAATTTGCAATCTTAATGAATTTAGAGATTAATTTGATTAAATTAACTCTAACGACATTGATTAAACTTTCATACTATGATCATTCTTTGTAGCATTATGATAATTCATTTGCATTGGTTTGGTAAATTGGATTGATGATTTCGAATCTGTTTTACAACATGTTTGTGCAATTCTGTTTGTGTTATGCAACTAAAACTCCATTTTAGATTAGAATTCGCATTTTTGTTTTGTGTTTTCACATTTTTTCCGGTGCCTACAAACTATTCGTTAAAGTAGGAATCAAATTGAATCATATCTCTGAGTCGACCTAAGTTAATCTTGTATTGCAGAATTTCTAGTTTTATTTGTTTTGAATCAATTCTACCATCGTTATCAAAACTCCCTAACTTTTTGCAACTTAATTTTTTAATGCATATTATATTTTAATATTAAGATAATTGTTTGTATTTAGAAAATTTAATTGCAAAGTTGTTTAAGTTTTATTAAATAATTTATATTTTCCATAAAATATTTTATTCTTTTTATATTAATTTATTCTCAAGATAATAATATATATATATATATATACATACATATATATATATATATATATATATATATATATATATATATATATATATATATATATTACGTGATTGTATCTTCTCTATTTAGATAAAATACTTAAGTATAATTTAATCTATTTTTTTCATAAAAATCTTAAGTATAAGTTTCTTGTCTATTTAGATATTGTTAGCATGATATCATGTCTTTTAATATACAAATTAGCATCGTATTTACTCATACAAAAGAAAATCTTATTGTTATGTTCTTACTAACCATAAAAATATATAAATTTAGATTTTTATAAACAATATATTTACCATACAATCATTGATTCATTTAACAACAATCACCTTAATAAATTGAATCTATATTATATTATTTACTTGCCCACCTATAAAGCGCACAAAAGTAGTTGAATCACCCGTGGGAAGACTATATATATGTGTGTGTGTGTGTATTTTTACAAAACCTATTTTATTTAGACAATACAATTTTTCCACTTATCACATTATTGTTCTTATAAAGAATAATCATTTTTTAAACCAATAAGTCTATTGAATGAGATAGTGTAAATACAAGTTTTACTCATAGATAACAATATAAGCCAAAGGAAAGAAGTCAAATTGATAGTGACTATAACTTTATCATCTCAAATCCCAATATATGATTATGCTTGGTGAAAATAGTAAGAAAATATATAAATAACACAATTGTAAGGTATAAATTGAATTTTTTTCATATGAGTGATATTATTAATTTCTAAAAATCAAAAATCAAAAAATTACATGACCTATCGGGTCATTCAGGTCATCAAGTCAAGACCGAGTCAAGTCAAGTTGTGTCGGATCATGTTGGGTCAACTGCATGCCCGATCAAAATGGTGACTCAAACTGATTAGGTGTCTGGTTTTTGGACCAACAGGTTAACCCGACCAATTCAAGTCGAGTTTGATAACTATGCTCCAAATTGAAATATAAGCAATTAAATCTAACAAAAAACATGAATTTTGTGGTTGGTCATATTTTCAGTGAGAAAAATACTTGTGCAAGCATTCTGGCCACTAAAGCTCACTCTTTGGATCGGTTTTATTAGTGGAATTCTCTCCCTCATTTCTTAAATATTTACTTCAATAGAAATAGATTTTTTGGCTACACAAACTACATGTTCAAATAGTTTGTTTTCTAATGGGTTTGGTTTATGTATGCCCCCCGTGTTTTGCTTTCTTCTTTGGTTGAATGATATTTCGTGACTTTTTGTCTACTGAATTTCGTGAGAGGTGTCAACTTAGTTGGGAATCCTCTTATAATTCTTTTGCAACAATTGGTCATTTTGATCAAAATAAAGGCTACTTTAAGAATTGAATTGATTTTTTTTATTGAGACTATCAAAATTAAATAATGTTAACTAATTATGGTCATGAATCAATTTTTTTTTCTTATATTTCAATTAAGAGGAAATATTTAATAATGTTATAATAATACAAAGTAATAAATAATATTCCCTATGGATTCACATATAAGCAAAAAAAAATGGTCTTATATGTTGGACTTCAATATAAATAAATCTAACTAATTTTATCTTATTTAATGTTCTTATTTTTAAAATACACTTCATTTAATTCTAAATTTATTTTCAAAGACTTTTTTTATTCGTGATATTAAGTTCCAATGAAAAATATTTTAGAAATAAACCTATTTTTTACTTGAGATTAATAAAATTAAATGATATCAATTAACTTTTTTAATTAGTTTAAATTTATTTATTTTTTATTTATATATAAGTCCACAGGAAGTTATAACAAATAATCACCAAACATGTTGATCTACTTGTACATGGGTGGAGGAAGAATTTTATCACTCATAATAATTCTATCCAAATATATATGTCTTCTAAGAGAAAATAAAATGTTACAACAATAATTTAAACAGTGTATGGGCTTACTACTTATTTGGTTCAAATATACACCACGGCGGCCGTATGCACACCGTATTGAAATACGTACTGCCATCACAAGGTACATGCACCCATACAAGAGAGAGTGCTAGGCATCAAAACACACACCATTCTCATTCATTCAGCCACAACAAAAAAGTAACTCCCTTTGATTTCACACTTTGCTCATTTTCGTTTTCTGATTTTCCCACATAAATAAATCTCTCCCTTCTTCTTCTCTTACACTCTTCTGTTTCAGCAATCAATCAATTTCCCCACTATTAGGGTTTTTCATTTGAAATGTGGAGAGCCAACAATGGAGCCCCTTGAATCCGAATCGGTTAGCTCCTCCGCCAAGGACCCGCTATTGGGTGAACCATCTTCCTCTGTTCACCCCCTCGATCATGATCCTCAACCCTCAGATCTCAATCACGTTACCCCGGTTGATGATGCACTTGGTGAGGAGCTTCAGGGGAAGTTGGATTTGAAGGATGAGGGTGAAAGTGATAATAAAGGTTCGAACTTGGAAGACGGGGGTGAAAAATTGAGCGAGGATAAAGGTTCGAACTTGGAAGATGAGAGTGGAAAATTGAGTGATGAAGGTGCTGCCCCAGAAGGTGGCAAGGGAGAAGGGTGTGATGGTGATCTTGGTGGTGTTGCTAATGACGATGATGGTGTTATTGGTGATGATTTAGTTTCCGTTGCTGATGATGGTGGTGTTGTTCGTGATGATTTAGTTGGTGGTGTTGTTCGTGATGATTTAGTTGTTGTTGTTGATGATGGTGGTGTTGTTCGTGATGATTTAGTTGTTGTTGATGATGATGATGATGGTGTTCGTGATGATGTAGTTGTTGTAGTTGATGATGATGATGGTTGGAATGGTGGTGGTGATGAGGGGTGTGATTGTATTGAGAATGTGAATGTGAATGGGAGTGAGAGTGATAAGGTGGGTGGAGATGTTGAGGGAGTTAAGGATGAGAGGAGCAGTGGTAGAGCTCAACAATACCCTTTGAGGCCTGAGGCTGAAGACTGTGCATTTTATCTCAAAACTGGGACTTGCAAATTTGGATTCAATTGCAAATTCAATCATCCGCTTAGGAGGAAAAACCAGGTACAACTTTCTTTTGTTCCTCTCTCTCTCTCTAGCAAACTATTTCTAATTAATTACCGGGTATGGTTACATTAATAGGTGTTTAATGGCTATGCGTTATTTAGGTATTAGATGTTGAAACCGAAGCTTGGAATTCACTGATGTAAAGATTGTTATGTTTCCAAGTTTCTTTTAGGGTGTGTTTGTGTATGTACTGCCTTTGTGTTATCAGTGGAATGGCTGAATTGGTAGAAAAACATTTTGTCTTTTTTTATTAGAAGGGCTGGTACTAGCTGTTCATCATGACTGATGCTCAATAGTTAGTTGTATGTTTCGAACAATTTGCGTGGTAATATGCTTTTAAATGTATTTGGGATTTCTTTTTGCCATCTGTAGTTTGCCTAAACTTTAAAAGTTTTTCTTTTAAGGTTTTTTGCCTGGGTAGAAAAGAAGGAATAAAGTATTATCTTTAGAGGGTTGTACCTTTATTATTATTGAGCATCAATTTTGTATTTCTTGGGCATTTTATGAATGGAAACGTCTTATACATGCTCACTTCTTAAAAGCCTCTTCTGAGATTTTGATGTATTAACACTAAATGAAGGCTAAAAAAGAGAATGCGGGAGAAAGAGAAGAACAGGCAGAAAGATCAGGCCAGATGGAATGCAAGGTATTTTCAAAATTATTGTGTTGAATTCTGTTGCAAACTCTAGTTTTTGTGTTTTTGGTTTCCCACAGGTATCCTCCAAAGGAAGCAATCTTTCCCAATGCATAGTCTGAAACTAACTATGATTAACTCTACCAATGGGGATTTGAACCATATTTGTCACTTTGTAGGGGATTAGCCCCTTCCACTAGATCCAAACCCCTGTTGGTTTGCAAATGCTAGATTGTATTTTCTGAATTTTTAACATAGACCTATATGTTAATGTTAAAAATCTGGGAAATTTAGATATCAATATATTCATACGAGACACTAACTTGAAAGATGTAAGAGGTAGTACTCTGAAAATACAACCAAATAGAAAAGCAAAATAGGTAATAAAACTGAAATAGAAATGCCTAAAGGGTCGTAGACTGCAGGAGACACCCTCTACCATACCTCACAATATTCTCTCAAAACTTGCCTACCCCTAACAGACTTCCCACAATCCTTTTTAGTTTCCCTTCCCTGCTGATTCTCAATCATTTCCCTCTGGTTCTCTCCTCTCTGAATTTGCCAGCTGTCCTTGTGTAACAGATTTCTATTTTAGCTCAATCCTTCTTATGGTCATTTCTCCATTTTCCAAGTGACCCTAGCCTTTCTGTTATGCCCATTCTTTCCAGTCCATGTGTCTTTCTCTATATACTTGGGCCAAAGGTGTATCAGTTGATCACATGTATTTATTAATGTAGGTTCCGTTGCCCGTGAGACTTTCCGTGGAAGATTGTGTAAGGTTAACTTGAGGAGGTTTAACCATATATGTGACTTGCATATAATGCATTGAATTTTTGGGATTTTCTTGTTATTTCTCATTTAATCCCCTTGCCATTAAGGGAGAATGGATTCTACCAGCTAATGTAAACAATCATCTTCTCTCAAGTTTGACTGGGTCAGTAAAATAATCATATAAGAAATATTATTCCTTATTAGAATTTCATGATCAATATGCAGAACTCAGTAGTTGTCAGGTGGCTGAGAGTCAAGTGATATCTTTTTTGGTTATACATTTTCTGATTAGGCATTGGTATATTCTATCTATATGGTGTCCATTAGCCATGGACTAGTAATGCAAAGAGAAAATTGTCATGGTGGATCATGGCTTATAGTTTGACTGAGTTCTTTCTGTGATGCTATGTTAGTATATGTTTGGTCATTGTGATTTTTTTTTTGGCATTTGTGCTCTTGCTGGCCCAGCCTTGCTGTGTAAAAAATGATTGGATCTCTATAACAATTTTTGGATGAAACTTGCTTGTATATGTTGAATCTCTTTATTGAGCCATGTCTTAACATGTTCTACTATTTATTACATGTTCATAATAAACTTTTCTTTTCCTGATGTTATGGCAGTATTATTTAAGGTCTGGGGGGTGTAAGTTCGGAAAGGCTTGTAAGTTTAATCACACAAGAGGAAAGAGTTCATCAGCATCCGCTGCCGAGCTTAACTTCCTTGGCCTGCCTATTCGTGTGGTATAACCTTAATTTCTTACTTAGCAAGTTATGCTGAAAGTTAGTTTGTGTACACTATCTTCTGTCTCTCTATGCTGTCTGAAATACTTGTCCCTGAAACTTGATGAGGTTGTTTTTCATGACAGGGAGAGAAAGAGTGCCTCTATTACATGCGCACTGGCTCTTGTAAGTTTGGAGCAAACTGCAGGTTTAATCATCCCGATCCTACAACTGTTGGAGGAGGTGATTCTCCTTCTGGTTATGGTAATGGAAGTTCTATTTCGTTACAAGGTGTATCACAATCATCTATATCCTCATGGTCTTCTACTAGACCATTAAATGAATCTGCTCCTTTTGTGCCGGTGATACTTTCACCTAATCCAGGGGTTTCTCCCCAAAGTTCTGAATGGAATGGATATCAGGTAAATCAATGGATTAAATGCCAAAAACTATCTTGCTAGGGACGTTCCATTATAATATTATCAGTATATGATGGAAAATTAGTCTGCCAATTTTATATCAGACAACGTTAATGTCCTCTGTTCCTGAAACATATAGTGCATCTTGTCTATAATTCCCAGTGTTTTATTTGTACAGTGAATAGTGACATGAGTTATATGCTATTTAATGATTGAGATTTACAGTTTTCTTTCTTTATGCTCTATGTTCTCTGTAATTTTCTCTCCCCTTCCTCTCTCATTTTCTTAGCATACTGTTTTCTAATAAATCCTCAGCTGCCTTACTATTCAATATTTTGCTGCCTGTCTTGATTCTTATTGGGCTGGCTTTGGTCTATTGGATTTAAAGCAAGAAACCTAATGTTCTTTTATCCTCCTCCCTTTCCGTGAGTAGAATATTCTGCCTGTTAACCCTTGTAATTGATTGTTTTCCCAGCAATTTGATCAATTTGTGATTTGTACAGGCACCTGTCTATCTCTCTGAGAGGAGTCTGCATCCACCTTCAACATATGTCATGAACAACCCAGCTATGGAATCAAATGTTTATATGCACCATCAAAAACAAATGCTGGTTGAAGAGTTTCCAGAAAGGCCTGGTGAACCCGAATGCAGCTATTTCTTAAAAACTGGGGATTGCAAGTTTAAATCTAATTGTAAATTTCACCATCCAAAGAATCGGATAGCAAGATTACCTCTATGCAACCTCAGTGACAAGGGTCTACCTTTGAGACCGGTAAATTATTTATTTTATTCTGCTGCTTTTTGCTTACATGGTGATTGTACAAATTAAAAGCTTGTTCTTACTTTTGTCAAACTGTCTCTGTTTAGCTTTCTTTTTTTTCCCATTTTTTACACATTTGAAAGAAATTATTTCATGAGAAATAAAAAAGCTGTTGGTTCTGAGCAAGAAAAGATTTTGCCAAATTCTCATCAATCAAATATGCTGAGTGAAACAGGAGCATTCGGATTCTGAATTGTTTATCAACAATTTCTTATAGTTGTTGTTTAAGCTAATAAAATTGGTGGAGACTAGGATCCAGTGTTTTGATATAAAAAAAATCTATGAAAACCCCCATCCTGATGTTTATGAGTGTACCCAACTGATCTTAAAACCCCCTTTTTGGTTGACATGTACATATTAATGTACATGTGTTCAGGGTTCTTCTAAGTTCTAAGATACGAGGTGGTTGTTCAAATCTAAGTTCTTTAAAATGGAATTAACTTATGCAATCTAGAGATTATTGCTTTTCTGATTTTGCAAAAGACAATATCATAGTTTTTTTTTGGTTTAATTATCCATTTAATCCTTATAGTTTTCAAACTTATCTCTTTTAGTCTCTATAATTAATAAGTGGATTTTTTAGTACCTGGTGATAGAGACTTTTTAATGATAGAGACTTTATGGGAATTAAAATGTAAACGGATTAAAAAATTCACTTATTAAATTTCAATGACTAAAAAATTCATTTATTAACTATAGGAACTAAAAGGGATAAATTTAAAAACTATAGGAACTAAAAGGGATAAATTTGAAAACTATAGGGACTAAATGGATAGTTAAATCTTTTTTTTTATTATTATTACTATGACTGGTCATGGCACTACAAGAAAGACTTGCTAGTTTCTGATCTGTGTTAAATGTATTATGAAATTCAGGACCAGAATGTTTGCACATATTACAGACGTTATGGAATTTGCAAATTTGGACCGGCGTGTAAGTTCGATCACCCAGCGCCCTCAACTATGGCTGGACATGATCAACAATCCACATATATAAACTCAGCTGGTGTTGATGTGGCTGAAAATGGAGGTGTCGAAGATGGGAATCAGCAGTCTGTGTAAAACATTTTCTGGCTTTGAATATGCATATCACCCATAATTTGTAATCTTATCTAAAAACATGATAAATTTATTTAATTTCACTAGTTATGCTAATGTGGCACAAGCCTTACAGAATAGCAATATATACGGCTAATAGAAGTTTTATTACAGTAACATGTAGATTATTATCTTTTTGCTTCTGGTGTGATTTCTTTCACTTGGATCATTATTAGATTATTATGATTTTGTGCTGGTGTAAAATGGGTTGAATGTTGTTTTTCTTGCTTTCTATCATGGTTGCCAATTGAATTATGAACTTGATTAATGTCGAAATAACTGCTCAACTAAACTTATGGGTGAAAGAAAAGTAGAGAAAGGATGACGAAGGCTACGGTTGGAAAGCAAATTATATCCATTAAATTAACTTATTAAAAAATCTATGGCCATGATTTTCCCTTTTTGATTTTTTTTTCTCTTTTCTGGTTTTATCCTTTCTCTTCTTGAGAGTTCTCCATCATCGCTCATTCTTCTTCCACCGAAGGACCCATGAGGCCATGACAACAGTTTAATCAAACTTTCAACATAATCAACTCCTGTACAGCAAATTTTTCAATCTGCCAATATCTTTGCATGTCCTCCACATAAGATTAGTACATTTGGGTGGCTCTCAATCAGTCAATCTTCTAAAGCTTTCTCTAGAAATTTCCAAGGGTAGGTTCTTTCGTCAATGCTTGAGAGGAGATATGGGAAGTCACCGCAAACCCACCGTGAAACTACCGCAATCCACCGTGAGACCCACCGTGAATCCCATTGTAAACCCACTGCTAAACACTACAAGAGAGACGATGATTAGAGAGAATAACGGTTGGAAGGGCAGTCAACGTAATTCGGAAAAAGAGAGAAAAGAAAAGGAAAAAAATATTCTGACCCATTAATTTAAAAGTGAGCAAATTTATCGGATAAAATTACTTTATCCAAGTCACCCACCTTAGCCTTTGTTTGGAAAGAATTAATGGTGAAAGGAAAAGATGGAAAAAATCCAATTATTCCCTGTTTGTAAAGAATTAATGGTGAAAGGAAAAGATGGAAAACACGAAGTAGGAAGGAAAGAAAGAACCGACACGTCTAGGGTGAGAGAGAATGCAAAATCTTGTTGTGCGAAAGCAAAAATAACAAATTCTTCAAACTTCGCAGTATTTCCTCATTTCTTAACCTCAACGTTTCCAGCATCGGCACAGTTTTTGAGGAATCGATAAGCGAAATCGCACCAATCTTCTGCTCTAGTAGCAGATGTTTTCAACGAGGCTTTGGATAATACAAGCAAGTGAAGTGCTAATCTGTTTAATCTTTTGAACCTATTTCAGAAAAACTAGAATCAAAATGCGTTGCAAAAGAAAAATGTAAGAGCGAGGTTGAAAAATTACGCATGAGATTAAAATATTGAAAAAATCGGAAGGTTTAGTAGCGGTGGAACTAAGTTTGCAGCAGATAGAGATTATGAGGTCATCCAACAAGGTGAGGCAGTCATGGCGGACGTCCTCCAAGAAGAGGAAACCACTCATTTTCAATAATTTTTTTATTTTTTTTTAATTTAATCCAGTATGATTATTCATACAATAGTCCTACACTTATGTCCAGGACATTCTTAATCGTAGGCACTAGATTTCTTTCTCATGCTGGGAGATTTGTTGAGTTCTACTTATATATTTTTTCTTTTCATTTTGAAAGCAAAGAGAGAGGTTTATGTCTATAAAGACAAAAATAGGCTTATGAATTATATATATTTTTTCATTTGAGATATTTGTGCTTATTTTATATATCTATCTTTTTTATTTTCCTCTACTTTTTTATTTATTTATATAACCAAATATTTTGAAAAAACCATCTCACTTTCACTTTTTTTTTGTTATTCTTTTGTTTCACTTTTATTTCTTTACCTGAACCAAACATATCTTGATGGTATTCTAGGTTTTTAGTTTACAAGGGATTGAAACTTTGCCCTCTCCTTGAATCACCCCTAACTTTTACTTTTTCACCCAAGTTAGAGTGACTCATTACTTGTCAGAGTGCACTCTACAAAGAAACTAAATATTTAATTTATAAATTTATTTTTCTACAAAAAATGAGGTTACACTTGTGTAGCTTGTCTGCAATATTATCGAATGCATGGGTAAATAAAAAACTTATTGTATTTATACATTTTTTTTATCTCTCTTATACTATAATGTTCTTATTTTCTCTTTATTTTCTAACATGTGAGTGTTCAATTTCATGTTGGATTCTTCAAAATCGGCTTGAAATGTCAGTTAACATGATTTTTAGTAATTTTTGACATGTTTGATTGTAAGTTGAAGAATTAATTCATGGTTTTGAGTTGAAGTAACTTCAAAATCAATTTAATCAAATTTCATTCAAAATAAATTTTAAAACATTCATCTAAACACACTATACATCATCTGTCCTCTCTCTCTTTATTATCTTTCTCTTCCTTCTATCCTACGACTCAAATTGGAGTGTATCTTTAGTTTTTTCCTAAAAACTAAAGTGGTCATGTTTGGCCTGAAAATCATTTGTACTTTTTGGGACAATAATATTTAATTATTTTTTAATGGAACAGAGTCGGATTTCATTATTTATAGAAAAAATTAGTGAAAAGAAATTGGGGGATGAAAAGGCAGGAAATGGTCTCAAAATTGCATTTAGAAAAATTATTTTTCACTTTTTTTTACAGAAATTATACTTGTACAGCAAGAAATAGCTTGAAATTTAAAATCGAAAACAACTAAACAATAATGAACGTACGCGAAAGCAAATACAAAAATTTGAAAGAATGTAAATTGAATTTCAAAGTGGCGACACAAGAAAATAAATGCTCAAATTTAAAAGAAAAGGTCAAAAGAAACACGAAGAAATTTAAAAATGCGTGGACTGTAAAGGCTGGAAAGTAAAATGCATGAATTTAAAGGAAAGTAACTAAATGGCAGGAAATGTAAAAATGCTTAAACAGAAAGCTTGTAAATTGAAATGTAAAAGATAATTGGCAAGCATGTAAAGAGTTGCATTAAAAGTGAATGAGAACATACACATCACTCTTTGAACCTATAACCATAATGTGTCGTGCGCTAACTGTTACAGAGGTATTTTTTTTATGATCTATAAATGTATAGACTATTCAAAATGTTGTCACCTTTAATCGTTCTTTTTTAAATTTTAATTATTTATTTATTAGTTTTTATTAATAGAAAAATTTAAATCCCCAACCTCTCCTCCCTCTCTTCGCCATAAGCCAACTTTATATATCCCCCACCTTTCAAATGACATGTAATTCTCCACAGGCTTTTTAGCTTGAAATATTTGACGCCCCCAGTTTAACACTTAGCATACTAGAGAGGCTTGTATAGGTCTATACATTTATTTTTGGGGTGTTGCTAGGTGCACCCAGCTTTATTGTTGGTGCACTCAGCATTTTGAGTGAATGGGCGAAAATGTCCTTCACTTAAAATATAAAACCTGTACACCCAACACTCCACTGTTCACGCTTTCCGTTTCCCTGCGCTATTTGCTAGTTTTTGCGATGACGTTCAAGCTTCTCCTCCTAGCGTCGTTTGCTTTCCTTGGAGGTTCGTTTGCCGCGCATTGGGTGGTTCGTTGTCGGCATTGAGGACCTACAGCTCTGTTTTGCTCTTCCACCATCGAGGTAAGCTTCACATCTTCGTTAATGGATGCATTTTCGTATTTTGTTTTGTGCGTTCGTACAAATCAACATGATTCATAAGTATTACATGATCCGTATAACGCATATGGATCAACTTGATCCGTAATACTCATACGGATCAACTTGATCCGTATGACCCTTTTAATTAAAAAAAATAGGTATTTATGTTTTGAAAAATGTTTTTAAATATGTATTTTATTTGTTAGTTTTGTTTTAAAAATAGGTATTGTTTGTGTTTTAAAAAATATGTATGATTGCATGGTGTTATGAAATAGTTTTAACTTGTAATAGTAAATATATGAATTTTGTAGTTGTTTATGTTTATTTTATTTCAATGGAAAATAGTCATATATTATTTAATTATGTAGTTGTTATTTTATTTATGAATTTTGTGTTTTAATTATGTAGTCATATATGCTGTTATGAAATAGTTATAAATGATGTTATTTTATTTCAATGAAAAATAGTCATATATTATTTGTAGTTATAAATTTTGTAGTAATTTATGTTTATTTTAATAGTAAATATTGAATTTGACCAAAAATGCATGTGTGTCAAAATTTGCAGATTATGATTAGAACTAGAGGGTTAGGTCGTGCCTTAGGTAGGGTTATAGATAGAGCCCTGGGGAGAGAGGATCATCATGATTCAGATTATGTTTCCCAATGTCGAAGGCCTACAGCATTCGCACGTAGGCAACAGCAAGCTGCCCCTATTGCTGAGGATGATCCTGTGGTGATTGAAGATGTACATGCACATGCTGAAAAAGCTATTGATGATGCTCAGGGATTTTCAGGTGGGCTGCGTGACCCATCAGTACTGACTGATTATAGTGACCATGTTGCAGTCATCGTATGGAATTGAGAGGTATTTAAAATTTTTAATTAAACTTATTTGTTAAGTATTTATTATTATTTAAATTTGTTATAATTTTAATTATTATGTTTATAAGTTGTTGAATCATTTTTTTTTTGCAAGAACGTCTTGAATTGAAGTTATCCTCCCATGGAAGGAAGGTTCAAAAATTTGGAAGGCCTGCTCCAGAAATTGAAGGGCTAGTCCCTGTCACATGATTAAGTCCTTTGATCGCATGTTCAGTAAACATTGGCGATCGGGGACTTATATCCGCTTTTGTGGAGAGGTGGCATAAGGAAACTAACAGTTTCCATCTTCCTGTTGGAGAGCTGATCATCACCCTGGATGATGTGGCGTCTCTGCTTCATCTTCCAATTACAGGCGCATTCCACAGCTTTGAGCCTCTGTATGTCGACGAAGCAGTCTTGATGTTGGTGGAGTTACTTGAAGTCTCCGGAGAGGAAGTTAGAACTGAGACAACACAATGTCATGAGACATACGTACATCTATCGTAGCTACGAGATATTTATCAGAGTAAATGCGAGGCCGAACATTGGATTGTTGCAGCTCGTGCATATCACACAGCTCGAAAAGCTATTATGCATGTGTTAGGGAGAACACTTATGCATATCAGAGCTCGTCAAAAGACCTGACCTCCATCAATAACCATTTGAATGGGTATGCTTTTCTCCATGCCTTAAACATTTGAATCTCATTTATATTATTGAAAGGTGACAACCTTGGTTATTCGTGTTTGATTCCATGTTTTAGCAACCGGAAGGTGAGAGGTCCCCTCAAATTTGATGATGTTGATATCAGGTTGGTGAGTGACTCTATGGTTGCAAACAACCTCTATCTATAGAATGGAAGTTGTGCTTCGTCATTAGGTGCACCATTAAAATCAGAGCAACTTGACTCCTAGGATCCAATGTTATGTATATTCTTTCTTTACTCCTTTGTTGAATCCATGTATATTGTATTGGGTGCTTTATGAGAAGAGGGGTTATTGTTATGAGCCGTGAGATTGTAGAATGCCGCCACTGCCCCTTGTGCTTTTGTGTATGTTGTTAGTTATTATTAAATGCAGAATGTAGGTCTCATTAGGTAATAATCAATAGTTTCATGTCCTAGTTCAACTCGTTTTCACCATAGTTTGTAATTTTGTTTGTTTCCACAATAGCCGATTAATCTATTTAGGGATAGGCCATCCATATCTGAAATCTTTATTGAGTTAGGCCTTTCATTAAGCTAACACATGTTATTTAGGTCATACTTTTAAAAAGGTTAGGTTAAACCTTAAAAAAAAGTCAAGTTACAAGTAGTATTGGAAAAAATTGGCAAATGGAGCAGCCATGGGGAAAAGTTCAAGCACAATGTTTAAAAACCCTAATAACACAGAAGTGACACAATTGTTTGCTTCGTTTATAATTGTGTTATTTCTCGTAATGTTTAAAATTTGCCATATTCTACTCTAAAAAAAATCCACACATGCACAAACACCATGTTCTCATATCCACGTCTAACGATATTGAGTAAGGCGAGATATTATAAATTATTGTACTTTGTTTGATTTTTATGAATAAAAAATAAAAATAATAATCATGTGCATGTGGTATATAGCCCATATAGTATAATCTAACCATGTTTTGTAGTCTTTAAAATTAGTCATATTTTATTTATAAAAAAAAAAGTTGAAATATGTCTGAGGTCTCAATTAAATGATTGATTTTTATGAAGGGTCTTTGGTAAAAAAAAATTATGTTTTGAATTTTTAATATATTAAAATTTTTGTTTTGAATTCTTGCTATCACCTAAGAAATTACATGTCACCTTGTAAATAGACATTTTACAGACACTCGATTAAAAGTTTAAGAGTTGGGTTGATCGAAATTGTGCATTTTTTTGTATATCCATCCAAATCAATCAACCAAATAATAATCAGGTTGAGTTGGGTTAATGGGATTTGAATGTTATATATATATTGTAACACTATAATTGTATAGAACAATAATTTATTTTTGTCTAATAAAGGGATTAAATTGAACCTAAAATAAAAGAAAATTAAATTAAAATATTTTTTTCCTACTAAGAAAAATTTATGAATTCATCATTGTGTTCAATGATATTTTACTTTCTTGTAAAATGTTAATTTTTTAAGATATTTTATTATCTTAATATTCATAAGTATTAATCCTTTGACCAATTATAATTATCGTTATTAATTTTTTTACACAGATCAAACAAAACTAATAAATAAATATGAGAATATTGATTTTACAAAATTAACTTTATTATTATTAATCTTTTCTTGTTAAAAATGATGCAACATTAAGGGTATAAATTGAAATGGATAATAAACATTGCATTGAAAAACTAAAATGAAGTAATATTGTGATTTATTTTTCTTCTATGACAATTATAATAAGGTTGGAGAGTATAAATATATAATAACAAATGAATGAATGCACAAATTCAAATACTTATTAATGACGTCATTAAATCTCTTTATCTTTCTCCCAAACTCGTTTTTTTTATTAAATGTCTTACTAATTAATATAACTCATTAAATAAATAAGAAGTAACACAAAAGGATAAAATATTCTTCAATTAGAATTAAAGTTTGCTCTTGATAATATAAAAAAGATTTGCATTAAAGAAATTAAAATTATTTTTTTAAGTATAAATATATGTTTTAAAAGTATTTATTTTAGTACAACAATATGTTTCAAATTTATTTATTTTAATTGAATTTATTCTTTATTTTAATTTTTTAAACATATACATATCAATATATTGAAGTAAAAAGATATTTCAAAAATTAAAAATTATAATAATGTAAGAATTTGTAAAGTGTAAAATGTGTATGAAATGAGTTATTACATATTGATTATTAAAATATAATATTTTTCCAATATAATGAATAATATTGAAAGGAATGATTTTGGGATTGTAAGTGATATAACCCAAAGAATGAAACTCATATATATATATAAAAGTTATATTTTCAAATTTTAAAATTCTCTCTTTTTTTTCTTTCTTATATAAAACAACTAGATAATATATATATATTATGCATTAAAAAAATTATTTAATAATTAATATTTACTTTTATTATTAAAAATTCATTTAATAATTAAAAAAATTCATTTACTTTTATTGTTTCAATTTGTTCATTTGAAACAATAGCTAATTCTTCAAGCGTGAAATAATTAGTGAAAAAATTGCTAATAATACGACAATTCTTTAGTAGAAGGACGCAAAAGAATGTCCGGACATATTTTGCACAAAATGTCTGTTTTATTTCCCTAGTAAATATAAAATCAATGTTGATCATTTTTTTTTATTCAGACTTTTTTTTTTTAATTCTGAATTTTGACCGTTTGTTAGATCTCTAAAATCGGACGAAATATTTTACGTTAGACATGAAAGATCTCAAAAAACCGAGAGAGAAAGTGAAAACCAAAACCCACACTTAATCCTATAGTAGACGCAATTACCGAACTATCCATTTTCCTCACGGTGACCATTTTTTTAATATAAAAAATCCCAGTAATCCATTTATTTTCCTTAACAAAAAGGAAAAAAAAAAAAAGAAGAAGCATACAACTGAATCTATCCGACTTTAACGGATTATATCCAAATGATTCAAGTTTTTTTCGATAATCAAAAACAGAAACGGGTACGGGTATGGATTAGTAACATGCGCCCCGACCCGTGTTTGCGTGCCCCTTCCTCAGTTCCTCACCCGTTTCTTCCTCCACACAGGCACAACACAAGCCACCACGGCACCAACAAACCACCGTGCTGCAACAACTTTTGGCTCTTTTTTCATTTCTCACTTCCTCAACAAATCCAACTCCTTTTTCTTCTTCCACACTGCCATTGAACTCTCTTCAGGTATTCATTCTCCTCGCTGCTCCAATTCCTCTCTTCTCTATTTCTCTCTCTCGCGCGCGATTCTCCTTCAATTGTCGTTGTTCCTCAATTCAATTTATTATTATTGTTCCTGATCGTGTCTTATTCTGCTTTCTCTTGTACGAGTCTACTTCCAACTTCTGTAACTGATAATATTGTTTAAATTTCCTCTTTGAATTTGCATCGCTTTAATTCCTAAGTTTCTTACTCGCAGCACCTTCGATTTGAAGCTCCGTCTCAATTGGATACCTGCTACTGTCTTTTCCTTTTTGCAAAAGGAAAACTTTCCCCTCTTTTTTTTTTTTTTTAATTTATTTTTAGCTTAGTAGCGAAAAAACTTTAAATTCTCCGTCTCCTTGCATTCAATCGACCACCTGAGACTGTGTTTAATGTTTATAAACTCTTTTTCTTTAAATTGTCAAAAGGTAGTTTTATTTTCTGATTATAATTTTGTTTCTTGCTTTATGATTATGAGTTCCTCGCTTTCTTATAGACATAGCAGCAGCTAAGACACACTGGATATTTGTGATTTTTGTCTATTGTTCTTTTTTTTTTTTTTATGTATTAATCAGGTTCGGGACGGGGTTGGGGATACTTCAGCTTCTTCTTCTTCCCATTGTTCTTTCTAGGGTTTCTCGATTCCGATTCCTCTCGCGTTCCTTTCGCAATTCCTTCACCCTCGTGTTCGGAACCCAGCATCTTCCTCCTCCGCGCGTGATCTGAAGCCAAATTAGGGTTTCCGCATGAGTCCTCCTCCAGCTGAATCCAACGCCATGGAAGACGGCAAGTCCGAGAATGGCGGCGACCAAGTCGAGTCTCGCTTCTTCGAGTTCTGCAAGGTTCTTGATTTTCCCTATCTTTCGTGTTTTTTTTGGTGGGTCAAATTTTTTTTTTGGGTTTGGTGAAATTAATTTGTTTTTTTTTTTTTTGTGTTTTGTTTTGTAATTGCGTGTGGGGTTTCAGTGGGAGTTGTCGGCATGCAGAAAGTTAAGATATTTTAAGTTTTTATTAGGTTAGTAATAGTAGGTATGAAAGTTTGGTGTGTTAATTTTTTTTAGTGCTTTTTCTAAGTTAAGTTTCCATTTTTTGAGTTAAGGATAGGACGATGCATCTGAAAATATTTAATTGATCAATAAAAAAAATTATATGTTAACTATGGCATGTTACTCATCCTGATGAGTGAGCGTCTGAGTGATGAAGGATACAATGCTTAATTTTTTATTTTTTATGAGTGGGGCAAGGCGGGGAGAGCTTTTTTGGAGTTAAGTGACATTGATATGGAAAATGAGTTGCACCAACCCAGCTGAGTTTGTTGCTTTAAAGGAATGAAAGAGAAATAATTAATAGAATTTTCTCAGTAAATGAGCTGTTTGATTTGTAATGATTGTTATGATATGTTTTGTTATGATTGTTGTGATGTGATGGAGTGTGTTTAACGGTCTTTTTGCTGTATTTGACAAAGTTGAGTGGGATTAGGGCAATTTGACCTGGGAAGATATTTATTGTGCAACTCTTGTACATCAACCATCTTCTATTGTTTCTATTTTTTTAAAATTTGTTGTTCACTTGTGTTATCTTGTAATACCAGTCCACACACAACCTGCTTTTGTTTTGTCTTTCTATCTTCTTTTCTACCTGTTGCCTTTTTATTTTTGGAGTTGGCTGATATGCTCCATAAACTGGGATAGTTTATACCAACATGTGTGCGTGGGTCATTACGACACATGAATCCATATCAGGTTGAGATTGTGTTAATAAGTGAGACTCGGAATAGAAGAAATGTCCATATATATTTTTTTGTATGCATTTAGGTAGATTGAGTAGGGTTTAAATTGTGAGATCCGTTACCCATTAAATTCTTCATTGATTTCTTACAGAATGGGCTAGCATTGGAAGAGAAAAGCTGTAAAGAAGCAGCGAATCTGTTTGGAGAAACCAAGCATATTCTACTGTCAAATTTTTCGTCAATGGGAAACGGAACGGTACAGATGAACATTATTCTTTGGTATAACGTATGACTTCTGAAAAATTTATTTTAATAAATGAGTTTATATTATTCTTTTTCAGTCTGAAGAAGCAGAGAGGTATTGGTTTGCTTTTATTTTGTACTCTGTCAAAAAATTGATCCAGAAAAATGACGAGGGTGAGAAGGAAAACACTGAGAACATTGGGCTTAGCTTGTGTCGTATATTGAGAGCAGCAAAGCTTAAGTATTTTACTGACTTTTTGGCTAGCATATTCTTTTGTGCTTTGTAGGTTGTTCTATTACTTACTTTATGCTTATCTTATATTCAACAGCATTGCAGATTTTTTCAAAGAACTTCCACAGTTTGTTGTTAAGGCTGGTCCAACTTTAAGTAATCTATATGGCACAGATTGGGAAAACAGGCTTGAGGTATTGACTGAGCAGAGAACCACGATTGCATTTGCAAAGTTTATATTTTTTGTTAGGTGGTTTTGTTTATTTATTTGATTAATCCCAAGAAACGTATAAGAAGTTTTATCCTCGTATGGCTCGAGAAAATTAAAAATGATATGTATGTATGAAATTATGATGTCAAATAGCTTGGAAATTGGAATAGTTTTCTATTAAGCTATTCTTTATGTTGCTATGTCTATACCAGGCGAAGGAGATGCATGCCAATGCTATTCACTTGAAGATTCTTAGCAAGTGAGTACCCACCTTTTGCATACATAATTTATTATTATTATTCATTAATTTATGGTATTCATTATTATTCATTAAGATTCTCTTCTCTATGTCTGAAGGTTCTCATTATTATTCATTGACTCTGAAATTTCTCTTTCACTATGTATTATTTCCTTTTGTATAATAAATTAAGCAAACCTGACATGTGCTAATTCTAGGAAGCATAGTTTTCCATGGATAGTTATTTACTCATTTAAGTTCTTGAAACTAGAGATTAGAGGTAGTCATAGCTTAAATGTCATATTCCTTTCTTAAGATAGCTGTTGTGGTTTGTTGGTAGTGAAGTTCAAATTGCCTTATGTGTTGTGTTATTTGCTGTTATTGTATTTTATTAATATGATAACATATCATTAATGAAATGTATTTTGTCACCAAAAAAAGAACTTAATGAACATGTGTTTATAATAGAGCTAGTCTACTGAAGGTGGTACATGCATTATGAAGTGGTAATAGTAGTTAACGGAATATGAACAGCTAAAATTTTGTAGTTAACCCATCATAGATCAAATGCCTTGTCTGGAACTACACATATGCTATGGTCAATGTTTCATACTACTGTTATTTTTAACTGTCAAGAAATTAGATGCATGTTGGTATCATTTAGTCATCTCTCAGACTTTGCAATGCTATATGCTTAGCATTCCTATTTTAGCTGTATACAGTTGTTTGCTTTGATTATCGTGTGCTGTGCAACATGCCTACATGAGATGACATGACATCTTGTATGTTTGATGGTGCTAGGTACTATAAACGTGTATTTGGAGAGTTCTTTGTGGCAACTGACACAAATGCTGAAATAAACTCACCTATTACTGTTCATGCATCTGAATATCATCGATTTGGATGGTTGCTTTTCCTGGCACTTCGTGTACATGCTTTCAGCCGTTTCAAAGACTTAGTGACTTGCACTAATGGTTTAATTTCAATCTTGGTCAGTTACATTCTCATAGCTCTCTATTTTGTTAACGTTCCTGTAGAGAGTTTTGTTATTTTTCTCTTTTTGAACATAGAGAAGAGAATTATTGAAACTTTAAAACTTGAATTTTTAATTAAATATTTGTTTGACTATTTTCAGGATATGCTTGTTATACACAAATTCAGTTGTTCCATTTCTTTTAAGTTGTAATATTTTAGTTTTTGTTTTTATGGAGGGAATGAAGGAAATAGATTCTTAATTTCTGGTTGTATCTGTTACAGGCCATCTTAATTATTCATGTTCCTACTCGATTTTGGAATTTCAACATTCATGACTCCTCACGCTTTGGTAATCTTCTTTGTTATCCCCTCTTTCCTGCATTTTGTTTAAATTGTTCTTGTTCTCTTTCATGTGGGGCTGCACTTTGACATGCATTCTGCAATACTGCACTGTGCTCTTTCTTGTGCTCAAACATCTGTTAACTTGTAGGCTATTTTGGTGATTGTCTTAAAAGTGAACCTTTTCTAATTGTTAGAAAAATATGAGGCTATATGAATTGAACTTACCATGTCGGATTATGATTTTCTGATGAGGCTCTGATATCATGTCAGTAAATCACAAGAATCATATAAGAAACCATTAGGAATACTGTTTGGAAAAAACTGATCTTCCCTCTGGGGGGTCATTCTTGTAAATAGCCATTAGGATCTTTGAAATAGAGAAATCTTAAATGTTACAGATATTTACAGCAGTTCTACAAGAAATTGTAATGTTTAATTAAATAGTAATGAGGGAATTGTAATGCCTAATTAAGTAGTAATGAAAACTTAAAAGACTGATTTGCCTCTATACAATTCTAACGTCTAAATAAATAATAAATGCAACAGCTTAAAGGACAATATCACTAATATCATCAAATTTTCATTCAGTTAAGAAAAGTAACAAAGGTGTGGACCTCCTTGCATCACTTTGCAACATATACAACACTTCTGAAGATGAGTTGAGGAAAACCATGGAGAAAGCCAATAATGTAATAGCAGATATATTGAAGAAGCAGCCTTGCTTGGCATCTGAATGTGAAACCGGAAACCTAGAGAATATTGATAAAGGTTCATTTTCATTGTGTTATTATTATTTATGCATCAGGAATGCTTGATCTCTCTAACTGATGTTTATTATCCCTTTGTTTGTAGATGGTTTGACCTATTTTAAAGACCTGATGGAAGAATCGTCTCTACCTTCTAGTTTAAGTATGTTAGAAAAAGATTATGATTACATGATTCACAACAAGAGTGAATTGGATGAAAGGTTATTCATTAATGAGGATGACAGCCTATTAGCTTCAGTAAGCTTATCTGGAGGTTCTGTTTCAGCTGGTGGTGTAAAGGTATGTTCAATTGGAAATTTGTTCAAAAATTTTGTTCTATCTTGTGTAAGATAACACCTAAAATTGTCTGTTATTGTACGCTAGAGGAAATTTGATTCAATGGCATCACCTGCTAAGACCATTACAAGTCCTCTCTCACCACACCGCTCCCCCGCATCACATGCTAATGGCATCCCAGGTAGTGCAAACTCAAAGATGGCGGCCACCCCTGTAAGCACAGCAATGACTACAGCGAAGTGGCTTCGAACTGTCATTTCTCCACTTCCATCAAAGCCCTCGCCAGAGCTGGAACGGTTTTTGACATCATGTGATAGGGATGCTACGAGTGATGTGGTTCGCAGAGCACAGATTATATTGCAGGCTATATTTCCTAGTAGTCCTCTCGGAGAACGATGTGTAACTGGAAGCCTGCAAAGTGCAAACGTTGTGGACAATATATGGGCTGAACAACGAAGACTGGAAGCACTGAAGTTATACTACAGGGTATTGGAAGCAATGTGCAGAGCAGAAGCCCAAGTACTTCATGCAACTAATTTAACCTCTCTACTTACCAATGAGAGGTTCCATCGGTGTATGCTTGCATGTTCTGCAGAGTTAGTCCTGGCAACTCACAAGACTGTAACAATGTTGTTCCCTGCAGTACTAGAGAGGACTGGAATTACAGCCTTTGATCTTAGCAAGGTGATTGAAAGTTTCATTAGACATGAAGAATCTCTCCCAAGAGAATTGAGAAGACATCTGAATTCATTGGAAGAACGTCTTTTGGAGAGCATGGTATGGGAAAAGGGTTCTTCAATGCATAACTCTTTGGCAGTTGCCAGACCTTCCCTCTCTGCAGAGATAAATAGTCTTGGACTGTTAGCTGAACCAATGCCATCATTGGATGAAATTGCAATGCATATTAACTTCTCTTGTGGAGGACTGCCGCCAGTGCCTACCTTGCCCAAGCTTGAAAGCCCTTCAAGTAATGGTTCTCTCCTTTTAGTTCGAACTTGAAGACCTAAAGTCATGTTTTCTAAGTTTTCATATATTTCTTTGTGCTTCTTTCCATAGAGTTATTGTCATGGTTATCTATATGATACATAAAATTGTTTCTCCTCTGCCCTTCCAACATACCTCTCCCTCAAAGATCCCAAGATGAAAATGCATACTTTTCAGCTTGAGTAACATCTTTTAACTAATCAATTTCAGATCAGAATGGGGATATCAGATCACCCAAGCGAAATGTTTTAATGGAAAGAAATTCTTTCACTTCACCAGTGAAAGATTGCCTTCTTCCCTGTATCATCCTTAAGTCAAAACTACCCCCACCTCCTTTGCAGTCAGCATTTGCCAGGTATAACAAGGATGGTCTGGAAGTATCTATATATGTAAATTTTCATTATTTCAATTTTTAGCCACTTTACTGTTTTGTTTTGGTGCTTTGTTTTGAATGTTTGTCCAATGCCAGCCCAACAAAGCCCAATCCAGGAGGTGGAGGGGAAACATGTGCAGAAACTGGGATCAACATTTTTTTTGGCAAGGTATTGCATAACACTGTTATGCCATATTAAAACTATGGTTAATTTGATAACTATCTTTACCTTTTATTTTTGTGGATTCAAAGGAAACCACTTTTTGTGTGCAACTGTGTATATGTGCTGTTCTCTATTTATTCAATTCAGCAAAACTTCTACTTGCTATTTTAAAGCTCCAAGTTTGTGACCGTTGTGTGTTTTCAGGAACAACTGGATCTAAATGTTGACCTTCGATATTGAAATTTTACTTTGCCTTTTGGAAATTAACTGTTACACCACTTCCATTTGAGCTATTTCATGCTGATGGGGCAGCTTTTCTGGTTCATCTGTTTAAGATTTAATGATTTTGTTTCTTCACTATATCATTTTTAAGCATTTCAGCTTGTGTATACTTTCTGTGTTTACTAGATCATCAAGTTGGGAGCAGTCAGAATAAGTGGCATGGTTGAAAGGCTACAATTATCTCAGCAAATAAGGGAGAATGTATACTCTCTTTTCCAGCGGATCCTTAATCAGTGGACATCTCTCTTTTTCAACCGTCATATTGACCAAATCATCTTGTGTTGTTTCTATGGAGTTGCAAAGGTTTCACTTTTGCTTAGAAACTTTTGAGTGTAATTGTTTTTCTATTATTACCTTTTTCTCATTCTATTCTGTGTGCAGATTTCACAACTCAATCTAACTTTTAAGGAGATCGTATACAACTACAGAAAGCAACCACATTGCAAACCACAAGTTTTTCGTAGTGTATTTGTTGATTGGTCATTGGCTCGCCGAAATGGGGTAACTGAAGGTCAAAATTCGATGCTTTTGTAAATCTTATCCAACAATTGTGACCTCATAACTGATCTTAATGAAAACAGAGAACAGGACAGGAGCATATTGACATAATTACCTTTTACAATGAAATATTCATTCCTTCTGTAAAGCCACTGCTTGTTGAACTTGGCCCTGCTGGACCAACTACAAAAAGCGACCGAATACCTGAAGTTAATAAAAATGATGGTACTTGCTTATTAGTAAAGTTACTTTCAATTGCTTACCCGACTTCCATTGTTATGCCAATCTTGTGATCCATTGACTTGTGTGGTCTTTCTCTTTTCAGGCCATTTAGCTCAATGTCCAGGGTCTCCTAAAATATCACCTTTCCCAACCCTTCCTGATATGTCTCCAAAAAAAGTGTCAGCCACACATAACGTATATGTCTCTCCATTACGATCGTCCAAGGTACTAATTTATTCATTTAGATTTCTTCTTCGAACTGGATGATTTCCCAGTTTCCATAACTAGTTAGTGCATAACAATCATGTGACCTTATTTTGGAAAAGGAAGAAGCATGCTTGTGAGGACTGTAGTGTTCGATTTGTTCTTTTTCATAGATGGCTGTATTTTGTAATTTGCATACTGATACAATCTCTAGTAGATAAGAGAACAAAATCTTCTATTTTGTTTTATGGAACACAAGTGTAGTCATTAGTTATGTGTGTACAGATGGAGGCTCTAATATCACACAGCTCAAAAAGCTATTATGCATGTGTTGGGGAGAGCACTCATGCATATCAGAGCCCGTCAAAAGACCTGACCGCCATCAATAACCGTTTGAATGGGTATGCTTTTCTCCATGCCTTAAACATTTGAATCTCATTTATATTATTGAAAGGTGACAACCTTGTTTATTCGTGTTTGATTCCATGTTTTAGCAACCGGAAGGTGAGAGGTCCCCTCAACTTTGATGATGTTGATTTCGGGTTGGTGAGTGACTCTATGGTTGCAAACAGCCTCTATCTGCAGAATGGAAGCTGTGCTTCATCATCAGGTGCACCATTCAAATCAGAGCAACCTGACTCCTAGGATCCAATGTTGTGTATATTCTTTCTTTACTCCTCTCTTGAATCCATATATATTGTATTAGGTGCTTTATGAGAGGGGGAGGGCGGTATTGTTATGAGCGGTGAGATTGTAGAATGCCGCCACTGCCCCTTGTGCTTTTGTGTATGTTGTTAGGTATTATTAAATGCAGAATGTAGGTCTCATTAGGTAATAATTAATAGTTTCATGTCCTAGTTCAACTTGTTTTCATCATAGTTTGTAATTTTATGTTTCCACGATAGCCGATTAATCTATTTAGGGATAGGCCATCCATATCTGAAATCTTTATTTAGTTAGGCCTTTCATTAAGCTAACACATTATTTAGGTCATACTTTTAAAAAGGTTAGGTTAAACCTTAAAAAAAAACAAGTCAAGTTATAAGCAGTATGGAAAAAAATTGGCAAATGGGGCAGCCATGGGGAAAGTTCAAGCACAATGTTTTAAAAACCCTAAAAACACACAAGTGACACAATCGTTTGTCTCGTTTGTAACAAAAAGGATATCATAATTGTGTCATTTCTTGTAATGTTTAAAATTTGCCATATTCTACTTAAAAAAAATAAAATCCACACATGCACAACTGCCATGTTCTCATATCCATGTCTAACGATATTGAGTAAGGAGAGTTATTATAAATTATTGTACGTGTTTGATTTTTATGAATAAAAAATAAAAATAATAATCATGTCCATGTGGTATATAGCTCATATAGTATAATCTAGCCATGTCTTGCACTCTTTAAAATTAGTCATATTCTACTTATAAAAAAAAGTTGAAGTATCATGTCCATGTGGTATATATAGCTCATATAGTATGATTGATTTTTATTTAGGGTCTTTGGTAAAAAAAAAATTGATGTTTTGAATTTTTAATTTATTAAAACTTTTGAATTTTTGCCATCACTAAGAGATTACATGCCACATGGTAAATAGATATTTTCACGATAGATGTGAGTGTTTTTAATTTTTTTAGTAATGTATTCAATTTCTATGGATTAAAAAAAATAGATCTTATAAAATCAAAAGTTTAAGAGTTGGGTTGGTCAGGCTTGTGTATTTTTTTTATACCGTCCAAATCAACCAAATAATAATCGGGTTGAGTTGGGTTAATGGGATTTGAATGTTCAAAAAATTTATATATTTTGTAACACTGCATGTAACTGTATAGAACAATAATTTATTTTTGTCTATTAAAGGGACTAAATTGAACCTAAAATGAAGGAATTTTTTTTGACCAAATTAGAAAAAAAATTGTTCAATAATTTATTTTGTTATAAGATATTAATTTTTAAGATATTTTTATTATCTTAAAATTCATAAATATTAATCCCTCTGACCAATTATAATTATCGTTGTTGATTTTTTTTACATAAATCAAACAAAACTAATAAATAAATAAATATGAGAATATTGATTTTACAAAATTAATTTTATTAGTATTAATATTTTCTTGTTAGAAATGATGCAACATTAAGGGTATAAATTGAAATGGATAATAAATATTGCATTGAAAAACTAAAATGACAATTGTGATTTTTTTTTCTTATACGACAATTATAACAAGTTGGAGGAATATAAATGTATAATAACTAATGAATAAATGCACAAATTCAAATACTCCTACGAGATCATTAAATCTCTTTATCCTTCTCCCAAAGCCTAATAATAAATGTGTATTTAAAACTTATTTTTTATTAAATGTCTTACTAATTAATACGACTCATTAATAAATAAGAAGTAATAAAAAAGACAAAATGCTCTTCAATTAGAATTAAAGTTTTACCTTGATAATATAAAAAAGATTTGCATTAATGAATTATGGATATTATTAAAATAAAACTTTAATTCTAATTGGACAACAACATATACAATACCTATAGAATAGAATTATTCGCAAGTTGTCCAAAAAAGAATTTCCTAAAGTGTTCATATTTTGTGAGAAAAAATGCACAAAACCTTCCTTACTTTTATATGAAATATTTTCTAATTTGGTATTATTATTTTCAAAAATTAAAATTCTTAAGTATAATAAACGAACATATAATAACTAATGAATGAATGCACAAATTTAAATACTCATCAATGACAATATTAAAATTCATTATTCTTCTCCTAACACCTAATAATAAATGTGCATTAATGATATTATTAAAACCCATTAATGCTTAATAATAAATGTGCATTTAAAGTTTTAATCAACAATAATGAACATTTTAAGTCTCTTTTATGGGATATTTTATAAATTTGTTTGTCCTTTTTTATAAGACTATTTTTCAATTTTTAAATGCATTAATTATTATTTTCTTACATGCCCTTACTTAATTATTTTTACTCAAAAAATTAATGAAAAACAATTGAGTTAATAGAGAGATAAAAAAGGATAATCTTAAAATGATAATACAAATAATTGACAAATTTAATATGATTAATTAGACCAACTACTTCTCTTAATGGGCATGAAATAATTGAAAAGATCTTCTAATTAGAGAGTATATAAATAGCCTTTAATGGTTATGCATGGATAGTGTTAAATACTTTTACATATTGTTCAATCATAATTCATCATTAATATGATTTTTTAAGTAGTTATCACATAAATTAGCAAAATTATCATATATGATAAATTGTAATTGGATGTCAATATAAAAAAATTTACACTATCGTTGTATAATTCTTTTTCTCATAAATAATAGAATGCTATGTGACAGAACCCAAATTAATACTACAAATTTATGAAAATACATTATCAAAATGCCTTCTATAATCCACACATTTCTTTGTTTTCTTTTTGTAATATGTTTAAATAGCCTAACTTTTGTTGATTCTCTCACTACTTCTAAGACTCCACCCATATTTCAATCCATCTCTTTTCAATCTGTCTTTAGTGATTCTAACATCAAGACACTTTTCCTTTCCATTGTGAATGACTTGCCTCCTAAGTCAATAATATTATAAATAGAACATCAATAATCAATATGTATGTGATAATTTTTACTGGATAAAAAAATAACTTTCGCTTGTTAACATTACCTTTAAACTGTGAATAAGGCAAGCTTTATGGTCAAAGCCTCATCATGTCCCCCCAAATAGTTATCACAATGGGGGTCTTTTGTTGTAGCCTCATGTGATTTTCTTCTTAGTTATTTTGAATTAAACGACTCTATTCTAGTCATTTTGTCACCATAACTCTATAATAATGTTGAACTAAAAAAAAGGAGTGCTTGTTTCACGTTTTTTTTTTCATTTTCTGAAATGTTATTCTCAACAATATAACATGATAATATTCTTCTTGGATATTTTAAAAAAATGTTTGATTGTATTTTAATATTTTTTAGAATATTATTTAAAATTTAAAATCTTTTAAATAAAAAAAGTTACAAATATATTGGACAATAAGTTTCTCATATTCTCATGGGAATATTACTTACCCATTCATCTCCCCGTGGAAATAGAAATGGAGGAAAACATGTTAAATAAGGTAATTCTGACATTCACATATATCAATATTATCCAAAAATATTTTTAAAAAACTTATAACATAGAGATATTACAATCCTATGAATACACTTTTAATCTGGAAAACAAACAAATGCTTAGTTATCAAAATAGAAAGGTCTAATTGGATCGGTTGAATTGAATTGACTCTAATAGGTGAACCAATTGGAGTATATTTGAGTTAGTTCGAATACTTTAATGCGAAATTGATGAACAACTTGTGAAAATTGAAGAAAAAAGATATAAGTTTTATGTAATTTTTCTTCTTGAGATGGTGACAAAATAGATTTTGTCATTAAATGAAAGGTTGCCCGTCAATAGAAGATGCTTTGGATGGATCACTTCATTGCCATAATTCATTTTTGAGAAAAATCGTATTTTAGGTTTTTTATTGCTTTTTTTAGTTTCTTTCACCGTAAGTGATTTTCTTTTAGAAGATGCATGCCACAATTTATTTTGGCACACTACCACAATTTGTTGTTTTTGAGAAAAGTCTTGTAAGTGAATTCTAAAATTGTAAGTGATGGTCATTATAAAATTTTTACTTTACTTTTTGGGCTTTATAAAATGTCATTATTTTAATAATTTATCGGGCAAAAATGACACTGAAAAATAAAATAAAAAAATATGAAAGTGAACAACTTTCTATAAAGTTTGGTTTTGATTTTATAAAATATCACATTTTTTTTTTTCTGAATTAATTTGGATAAAAATCAATTGGATTTACTTCGGTTGTAATCCAATTTAGTCTTCAAACAGTTTTTTTAGACCCCCAACCACCGACGAAATGGAAACCAGATAAAAAAAGGGGTGGATCACGTACTGGGTCCAACCTTCCTTTTCTTTTGCACGTGTAATATGTTTTAAAAAACTAAAAACTTATGCCAGATTTTGTATAAAAAAAATACTAAAAACAATGGCAGCCATTGAATTTCATTGTTACATCTAATGGCTCAAAAAAACTTGGGTACAGTGCATGAACTGATGGACCTGTGCTAGCCTTCGTCTTAAATCATATTCTAGTCCGCATAAGGAAAAATATATGCTTTTTTTAGAGGAAAAAAATAGAAGTTATATTCAATTTACACATCTATGCTTGGTTTGACTTTTGGGTAACTCCTTTACCATTAACACATAAGGTAACATTAATATTAAATTAAAAATAATAGACGTTATGTTCAATTTCAGTAATTTTTAATGTTCAGGAAAATTTGTCCAAATCATTTAAGTGGACTTGACTAGAGAGAGAATCTATTTTTGTTTTGTCATTTTTAAGCATTCTTAAAGGGTGATAGCATATTTAATTTCCAATAAAAAATATTGTTTAGTTATAAGGCATTTTCTTCTTGCAGTGTAATTACTCATACTAATAAACATATAAATTTTTATACTTACTTAATTTGTATACGGATTGACAATCAATTTGTATGTTTATATCGATTATAGATTTTTTTAAAAATATATTTTACAAATTAATAACTCATGCATGAATTAAATTTGTGACTTTCGTGCTATTAGCATGACGCTCTAACTGATCAGTTGAGTTAATATACCAATTATATTATAAAATAATTAATGTCATAACACTAAATTTTTTAATATATATTTAATGCACATGTAAGTTTAAATAATAAATTTTGATCTAATAATTAATTTTTTTACATATATAAATTTTTATAAACCTATGATTTTTATTTAAAATTTATATATGTAAAATAATATATTATTAGATCAAAATTAATTGTAATAAGACCAAAAATAGAAATCTACTTAATGTAATAATTATAAAAAACTATAATTAAATTTATAAAAAAATATATTCAAAATATAATTTTTTAATTTTTTTTTAAATTTAGTTGATACGGATTTGTAATCCATATGATTCATACGGATTTCAAATCCGTAAACTTATGGATTATGAACTCTTAAGTCGGATAAGGATTACAACTTAGTATGTTTATTATTTGGAATAATTTTGAAAATGTCAAAAAAGATGTTGGGTGTAGAAGAAATCTACAAGGTGCATAAAGAAAAGGCTTGGCTATATAGGATTTCTTCCGGGTTGAAGAGGCTTTAGGGGTTGTTGCTAGGTGCACCAAACATTATTGCTGGTGCACCCAACATTTTAAGAGAATGGGTGAAAATGTTATTTACTTAAAATATAAAACCTGTACACTCAACACTCCACTGTTCACGCATCCCGTACATTCCTCTTCCTTGTGCCGTTTGCTTGTTTTTGCGACGATGTTCTAGCTTCTTCTCCTCCTGGAGCCGTTTGCTTTCCTTGGAGGTTCATTTGCCGTGCATTGGGTGGTTTGTTGTCAGCATTGAGGACCTGCAGCTCCGTTTTGCTCTTCCACCATCGAGGTAAGCTTCGCGTCTCCGTTAATAGCTGCATTTTCGTATTTCATTTGGTGCGTTCATACGGATCAACATGATCCGTAAGTGTTGCATGATTCGTATAACGCATACGGATCAACTTGATCCGTATAACCATTTTCAATTAAAAATAAAATAAAAAATAGGTATTTATGTTTTGAAAAATGTTTTTAAATAGGTATTTTATTTGTTAGTTTTGTTTTAAAAATAGGTATTGTTTGTGTTTTAAAAAATAATATGTATGATTGCATGGTGTTATGAAATAGTTTTAAATTGTAATAGTAAATATATGAATTTTGTAGTTTTTTATGTTTATTTTATTTCAATGAAAAATAGTCATATATTATTTAATTATGTAGTTGTTATTTTATTTGTGAATTTTGTGTTTCAATTATGTAGTCATATATGCTATTATGAAATAGTTATAAATAGTGTTATTTTATTTCAATGAAAAATAGTCATATATTATTTGTAGTTATAAATTTTGCAGTTGTTTATGTTTATTTTAATAGTAAATATTGAATTTGACCAAAAAATGCATGTGTGTCAAAATTTGCAGATTATGATTAGAACTAGAGGGTTAGGTTGTACCTTAGATAGAGTTATAGGTAGAGCCCTGGGGAGAGAGGATCATCATGATGCAGATGATGTTTCCCAGCGACGAAGGCCTACAATATCCGCACGTAGGCAAAGACAAGCTGCCCCTATTGCTGAGGATGATCCTGTGGTGACAGAAGACGTACATGCACATGCTGAAGAAGCTGTTGATGATGCTGAGGGATTTTCAGGTGGGCCGTGTGACCCATCAGTGCTGGCTGACTATGGTGACCATGTTGCAGTCATCGTATGGAATGGAGAGGTATGTAAAATTTTTAATTAAACTTATTTGTTAAGTATTTGTTATTATTTAAATTTGTCATAATTTTAATTATTATTTTTATAAGTTGTCGAATCATTAATTTATTTTGTTGAAACGTCCTGAATTGAAGTTATCCTCCCATGAAAGGAAGGTTCAAAAATTTGGGAGGCCTACTCCAAAAATTGAAGGGCTAGTCGCTGCCACAAGATTAAGTCCTTTGATCGCATGTTCAGTAGACACTGGTGATCGAGGACTTATATCTGCTTTCTTGGAGAGGTGACATAAGGAAACTAGCAGTTTCCATCTTCTTTTTGGAGAGCAGACCATCACCCTGGATTATGTGGCGTCTCTGCTTCATCTTCCAATTATGGGCGCATTCCACAACTTCGAGCCTCTGCATGTCGATGAAGCGGTCTTAATGTTGGTGGAGTTACTTGAAGTCTCCAGAGAGTAAGCTAGAGCTGAGATAACACAATGTCATATGGCATACGTACACCTATCGTGGCTACGAGATATTTATCAAAGTAAATGTGAGGCTGGACATTGGACTATTGCAGTTCGTGCCTATATGTTGCATTTGTTAGGTTACACTCTTTTTGTTAACAAGAGTGCAACACATGTTCATGTTATTTTTTTAGATGCAATCCGAGACTTGAGTCAGAGTGGAAGCTATGCATGGGGAGCTGCCGCCCTAGCTCATATGTATGATCATTTGAATGATGCTTGTAAGAGCGGCGGTCGACAACTTGCTGGTTACATCATCCTATTATAGGTAATTAATATGTTTTGAATATGTTAATTTGACATTTGTTTTATTTTGATCTAATCTTTGTAGTGTTGGATATATGAGCATTTTTCCTCTATTGTTGAGTTTTTGACTAATCCAGACTATGATGAGATCTTACCACGTGCCTGTTGGTGAATTGCTATGAAGGCTTCTTCGAAGTCATTACCAACATTGACGTACCGAAAACGTCTAGATGGACTGACGATTCATGATGTTTGTTGGATGCCTTACGGTGAGCACCATGGAGTGCAGGAATTTGATTTGATTTCATGCTTTTCAGGCCATCTAAGATGGAGTCCCGTTGTCATCAGACACCGACCAGAGAGGGTGGTGTGACAATTTGGATATGTTCAGACCATTCCTCCAGAGACTACGGGTTCCATGTTATCTTTTGAAGATATAGATGATAGGTGGATGCATTACTCTGACTATCTTGTAGCAGCGGGGCAGATTTGTGTTGTGCCATGACAGTGTGCATCAGATTACATGCAGTGGTTCTTTATGATTTCTCATCTGTTCATGACACCGGCACAATCTGCTGATCCGGCCAAATATCCACCTATGACGCAGGATGACACATTTGTGGAGTCACATATCCTTGAGGTCCTAGTGGCACCAGCAGCAGCACCGGCACATGCCCCTTCTAATGTGGAGCAGCCTAAACATGCAATGATAAATAATGTTGCTTTAATGTTTTATCAAATGTCATTTAGTTCAGTTATTGTAACACTTTATGGGTTGTTTTCAATGTCATAGGAGGCTTGTCAAGCAATCGCAGAAAGGTTGGAGCGTTTGTTCAACCTAAGGATAGTCACTGCAAGCACAAAAATACATGAGGTCATGGAAGAATGCCTAAGGATCACTAGGGATGTCACACCAGATGATAATGTTTATGTTAGTTCGCGACGAAGGCAGCGCACAGATCAGCCATAGACGTCATCCATTTAATATTTTAATATTTCGACTATGTTTATAATTTTCTTGTATTTGACAACATTTTGGTTTTCCCAAACATTTTGTAAATGTTAAATTATTTTGGTTTATAATTTTTAGTCTATGTTTATGCCTCTAAATATTAGGGTTAACATTAACAAATTATTTTAAATTACGTAACCGTTAAATGTACCACGTAACCCTAGTAATGACATAATAGTATATCCATAAGTTCTACACTTTGCCAATTAAATTTAACGTAACAAAGCCACTAACAATAATGTGAATTTGCAGCCTAACAATTATATATTAATGTAGGACATTACAAAGTCATTAGAAGCAACATGTTCAGTCTTCAGTTATGTCAACATAGTCTCTTTTCAACATCATCAAGTTTTTGTACTGATATATTCTACTAATATATGGAGTTAGCCACTGCTTTTCCTAAGGATGACAATTTTTGGACCATAAGAATGCTAGAGGCGGTAAAGGACAACGGTCTTTTAAATACATGTTGTACATGCACAAACAATTTTACGTCAAAAGAACACAAATGATTGCATAAATTTAAAAATAAGACTATCTTGAATCTACCTGAACAAAATGATTGTCATAGACGTGACCGATACATATTATGCGATGCACAGAAGAGAATCTGTTGGTGGTTGACTTCTAAGAGGAAAGAATGTCATGTTTTGTTGTAGCGACAACGATACAAGGATTACATTATACCTTGATGCAATGACATATCCCATCTTGGTTATATCCATCCACTTATCCATAGTAACCTGAATCAAACAAATATACACATCACATTTATTTAAAGTTAATTCTTAAAAAGCAAAACATAAATCACATTCCATGGATAACCCATTAACAAGTAGGAACCTCCTTAATTCCTTGAATCTGTCTGTGCCACTAAAAAGCTTGATATAGTCATTTGACCATTTTCCGAGTTCTTTAAGCAAATGGTTGCACACCAAGGACCAAGAATCTTCACCCATACCTAATAAAGCGGCAATTGCACAATATCCACAGTTACCGTCAACTTTGACATCCACAATGTTGTCAATGAAATCGTGTATAAACGGCTGAAATTGATCCAACATCGGCATGGTCCTTCTTGGAATCGACTGGTTAGAAGATGATGCACTACGCTTCACTAAAGAATTACTATTTTACATAGAATGTAAAACATCAACATACTCCCAATAAGACGGACCACGTTTTGTTGATCTTTGATTTTTGTTCATCAGTTTCTTCTATGCACCTTTAGTGTTGACCTTTTCTGGAGGAGGACACATAGAATTTGGATCAAGGAGTGCAATTTTCCGAAGTTTACTCTTTAGAGTTACTTTACCATAAACATCAAGTTCCTCAAATCGCTTAGATATGATTTCCATCTCTTCCTTTATGGTCACTTGAGGCTCAGATAACCCTTGGTCTGAAAAACTTAGTCTCCTCCAGATAACCGTGCGTAGTTCTCATGACACAATCACAACAAGAAGGATTCTTGCCAGCTTAATATACACACTCAAACTCAACAGCAATCTGATTTAAAGTATACCTTGAAACCACGCCAAGAAGCCTCTTGTATAAAAACATGTCCAACCACTTTAATTTCAGTGTGTTACAGTGTGATCATGTTGTTCGTGGCATCCCAAACACTACATAAGTCTCCAAGGCTATTATGTAATACTCTTTTTAAAGCTCAATGAGCAGATTCAACCCTACATTTGAAATACACAAAAAAACAATAAACAAATACAATAATAAAATCCATCAATTCATCAATCCTAATAGAAAAACTTGAACATTTTCATACCTGTTTATTGTTGTATTTCCTAAGTGCATCACCTTATTCATCCAGGCTGTAACAAATTTTTCCTTGTGGGGGAATATCCATGTTTCATTAACATAGTCAAAAACATTAGCCAAGGTGAACAAGAAATTTCAAACTTCTTAAGGCAATCATCGAAATGATGTTCCGAAGGACAATCAACCAAACTTCCTCAGGCATCCATCACATACTCCTAAACATTTTTTTTACCAATTAGGGATTTACATTTTACGTTGACATTCTTGTTGATGTGAAACTTGCACAATAAGTTTGTACACTTAGGGAATACAGTTTTCACGGCATTCATCAATGCTAGGTCTCTGTCAGTCACAATAACTCCAGGAAGGGCATCACGTCTTAGAAATAAACCTCGAAACCGTTCTAAAGCCCATACCGCATTATTAACACATTCACCTTCCATATATGCAAAACCAACAGAGAATGTCATCCCCGCATAAACCTTACGGATCTACTTGATCTGTATGGTTTATACGGATCAACTTGATCCATATGTTGAAATTACACATACGGATCAACCCACTCACCTAGCAACAGCGCGTACCCAGTGTACCTTCGACGACGAACCAACCACCGCAACAATCACCACTGACCCATAACACTTTCACCTCCACCAAAGCGGCACCTCTCTCAACAATGAAAAACCAACACCAAAAGGAGAAAGCAAACTGTAAATGAAAAAAAGCTTAAACAACAACTTAAAAATGAAGATGAAGGCGCAGAGGCATTTACGGAATTAGAAACAATTGCTGGGTGCACAAGAAATAATGTTGGTGCACCTAGCAACACCCTTATTTTTGTAATATTACTTTCAGTGGTTTGTTTTTGCTTTATGGGCCACTCAATATCAAATATTAAGTCAATAATTTGCAAACTCAAAAAAGTGTAACAATGGAATAAAGACCATCATCTTTTCCATCAAAAGATTAGCCTTTGTAACAGAAGCCACATCACAGTCAATCTCTTGGTAACAATGGAATTAATATTGCTAAACTTGTATAGACAAACTAATTATAATTTTTGGAGATGAAAATTTGAACTTTGGAATCAAAATATGATCTTACAAAGACACTTAGTTAATAGCAGAAATTGGTATAATTCTTTATTTCAAACTTTAAAAAATAATTAAGTAAAGAAAATAAAATCATAAATCTCTAGCTTTAAGAATAATTTTGAAAAACAATACAAATTATTAATAAACTAAATAAGTGTGAATTAATTAAAAGTTAAATTAGTCTATAGTGTCATATTTTTATAATTTTTTTAATTATGTCCTTAGATTTATTTTAAATTTATAATTAGGTCACTATGTTAATTTATTATAAGTAATCTGTTAGACTTGATGAATATTCTATCATATAGATACACGTAGGCAAAACAAAATGTATAACTCAACACTGAACTACAAAATAATATACATACGCAAAAATGCCAAATACTGATCAAAGACAAAATGTATCAAAACTAATAAACAGCTGAACAAGGCAAAACAAACACACCCTTAAAAAGGCATCTTTCATTTTTTTTCATAGACTAAATGTATAACTCAACACTGAACTACAAAATAATATACATCTAAATATACAAGCCCCACAGGGATACAGAGTAAGACGAATGGCGCTAACTCTCAACGTTAGCTTTATTTCCAGCAAGGATGATAGAGATTTCAAGACCACGGCTGAAGGCTTGATTGAAGAGAAGGCGAGATTGGAAAGTCGAAATGAATGGAAACCACGATAAAAATGCTATTGGTGCAAAAATGATCATACCCATTCCAGCATCGTACATTCTAGCAAACTCACGAACAGAATCCCACATGCCGAGACTCCAAACTATCTTCTTCCATGCAATTGCCAACTGAAAAGTGTGGAAAATTTTACAAATGTTAGAAGCTGGAATTAACTTCAAATGTCAACAATGATGCAAAAATAAAAAAATTAAAGTGGTAATGAATAGACAGTTTTACATAAACTGATTCCATTAAGTTATTGGGTGTAGCTGGTCCCTAATAGTTAAATGTTGGGTTACTTTTTGAACCAGCTATGTATCTAATCTATATCTGTACCTATAGTACCTCTGGTACTCTTATTATATATTACATAATTACTTTTGCTGAGGAAAAAAAAAAAAGAAGAGTTGTGGAAAGATAGTTGAGACCACGAATACATCATATTAATTCAATAGTGAAGAGTATGATTAGACTATTTACTCCCCATATGTCTAATGGTCAATAAACTCTCTTGCATGTTCTATTTCAGACATAAGGAATAACAAATGCTCATAGTAATAGCATTTTGAGTCCCTATTAGGCTACGTTGCCATAATACCAACCCTCAAAGCATGATGCTTTAATATAAAAGGTTCAATAAATAATGTTATTCCTGATGAGAATTTCTACGGTACACCATTATTGGGTCTTGCTGATGGGAACATGCTAAATAACCCTGGTCATTTGGAAGTATTATATGGGCAAATGGATGCATGTGAGACAAATCTCAATGATTCAATAGACCATGATGGAGGGGCACCAAAAATTAAGGGTGTCATGGAAACTTCATGATAACTAATTGCTATGCCTCAGCATTCACAGTTATCAGACATAATCTCTAGATGGATTCCCTTCAGAAACTGTATTAGAATTTGGTTTAGGGCCTAACAAGCCCAGAAAACAGGCTTGTAAAGTAAGGACTTCCTTAGCTTTATAAGGAATACATTGACTATATCTCTAGTTGATGTGAGATCTCAACCCCTTGTAAAGTAAGGACTTCCTTAGCTTTATAAGGAATACATTGACTATATCTCTAGTTGATGTGAGATCTCAACCCCCAGAGAGTCGGCGTACCAGTGGCCGTACACTACGTTTCACTAAGCCTTTCTGGCCAGCCAGCCTATCTGTTGGTGATGACCCTTTTTGAGACACTGAACTAATTTTGATAGGCCCTAATTAAGGTGGCTTTCCAACACACTGGCATCTATTATCACAAGAAAATTCATACAAAAATCAGAACTCACGGATAATATTCCCCATCCAGTAGGGATAAATGCAAGGATGCTTGCAAATAGGTCAGCTATCGACAGTGGAGTAAAGGCAACAACAAGACACACAGCTGCAACAAGGCCTATAGATGCAACTCCTTGTGAAAATCGCAATACTAGCTGAAAATCAGCAGACTTTTTTGGGCTGTAGGTAAAGATCTGCAAAGCAAGAATATATCAGAATCCTAAAAAAAGACGTGCTTCAAAAAGCTTAAAATGAAAAGATAAAAAAAGCTTCCCACAAAAACAGAAAATACAAATAAGGTCAAATTATTAGGAAAAGCCCAAACCTTAAATATCAAGACAATTCCAACCAAGACAGCCCATGAGAATCCATATATCTACAAAAATTTATCAGAATCTTTAAGAGTCGTATATAAAGCTCTTTGTCAATGAAATACTAGGAGCTACAGGTCTTTTCACATAAACACGAGTAGAACATATAATTAGTACAGGACCAAAGCAGAAATTTTATATTATGCTTTTTGTTAGGACTAAATACATGATAATAATCTAATTCATGGATGAAGCCAATTCTTTTTACCGCAAGTGATGTATTGTTTCCGGTAAGATGCAGCTTATACACAACACCATATTGAAACAAGAAGAACCTTGCACTCAAAATTGTCTCCAAAATACGACCCCTCAAAGTTTGGATATGCATCTACAAAAATAGTAGCACTCGTTAGAAATTAAATTAATAGAGCCAGTGTCAGTGAGAAATTAAATAACATTGATTATAAATGTGAATATGGTTGAAAAAGTGAAACTCCCTTACAAAAATATAGCAAGAAACAATCAATTTAAGCATTGCTCCATTTTGATCCCAAAACATACAAAAAATCAAGTGAAAAAATCAGTGTTAACCTGTTCTTCGTCCCACCAAGACTCCCAACTATTATCTCCTTTTACTCCTACTCCTCCTTTGTAAAGAAGCCAACTTGTCCAATCATCAAAATCTTCCACAGTCCTGTTTACCAGCTAATCAGATTAGAAAGATAACCACTAGTTCACACAATTCATAATTTCATCTTTCCAAGAACATGAAAAAGGATCGATTTAAAAGCCTAACTGCAATCAAATCAAAATAAAAAACATCCATTTTGGTCCTCCCAAAATACAAAATTGCCGTAGTTTTCTCCTTCAATAATAAAGACATCAAAGTGTTTTTTAGTGTCGATATATATATATATTTTTAATTTCAGATTAGTCATTGAGTGCTATCAGATTATATTTTATTCTCCTATTTATTATTAGATAGAAATTAGGGATTTAGTACCTATAACTCATTACTAGATTGATCCTATGTAATCAAAACTGATTCTATTTGCTTATTATAAATAAAGACTAAGTATGGTCATCCAAGACAAAACATGTTACAGTAAATCCTTTCAACAAATGTTATTGTTGACATACAATTGGTCCAGCCTTGGCTTGATATCCAAAGTTAACATTGAAGGAACATTCTGATTTATTAATCATCAGAGGATAAAATACAGTAACATTTATGCTTTTGGAGGACCAAAATAGGTGTTTACTATCAAGATAATATAACATTAAAACTCATGGACGTAATTAAAACAGCTTTCAACTTACTTTTGCCACTCGAAACCAGAGGGGTTGAAAATGTAGGGAGCGAAAAGCCAAGAAATGACAAGGAACCAACTGCTAAGAGTTAGCAAAACATACGTAACAGCACCTCCCTCTGCATACCCATATGCGATATAAACTATAAGAAGCAATGCCACCTCAAGCCTGTTGCGTTGCACAGAATTAATACTCAATATAATGCATTTTCTTTCAACCAAACAAACCAAAAAACTAGAAATCAACAAAAGATATTACTCACGCTTTGACAAAGTGGCTCCTAGAATATAGTCTGTAATTTTCAGCAAACTTTATGTGACGAACAACAAAGCCTCTACCAGTAGCACGATACTATGGGAAAAAGTCAAACACAAATTAAGTCACTCGGAACAACTATACATTCAAGCTTCCCACCAAAAACAAAATGATAACAAGAAACATACTTTTGCACCCCCATGGAGAATGGTACGCCCAAAATAATGAGTTCTAGTTCCCAATGAGAAAGTGAAGAAGACAGAACACAATTGTAGTTGCATTGTGATGAAACTGAAAACAGCCTGCAAACATTTTCATCAAGAGTCAAGACAAACGATATTTAGACCATATAAGAATAGGTTCATATTTTTATAAAAAAGACATCACAATCATGTTGAATTTTAATTATAGGTTCAGGATTAGGGATACTAGAGTAGTTAGGTTTCAGTAGCTTGCACGCCAAGCCTTGTTGTATAATATAAATAGATCTCTCAATGTGTATCACATCAGAACATTGATAATACTTTTATTCCTATAACTCTCTCTCTCTCTCTCTCTCTCTCTCTACTGAAATCCATGAAACAAGCAAGAAAAAAGCAGCTTCAAGTAATAAAACAGAAAATATATTTGAAAAATGTAACAACAGAAACCATAGTTGTCAGAACCGTACTAAACCGACCAGTCCAACAGGGAACCGGTCACCAAACCAATTGGTTTTCTTACAACCTAGAGCACTGAGCACTAAAACCTTTTATACTTATCATAACTACAGAAAACAAATCTACTTACAATACTTGAGAGAGAATGAGGAATAAGGAAACTAATATAAGATATGAAAAGCTATTTTCATATATTCTAACATCCACTTACAATACGACTACAAGATAATAAAGTAACAATCAAGAAAGATATTCTAACAAAATCTAAACATATTTTAAATATTCTTAACATATGATGAACTAACCTTCAGCAATCCTAATTCAAGTATAAAACCCATTATCATTGGTACTGCAGTGAAAACACCAATCTGGACCAAAAATTGAGCATTTAAAGCTGCATCAAGTGCTGTGTTACCCTGCAATTTTGCATTCTTCGAGACATCTTCATCAAGACCAGAAAAAGCCTGAAAAAAGAGAAAGCACCATCAAGGAAGAAAATAAGTTTTTAAATAAGTTAGAATGATGAGATTTAGCCAAATTTTAGAATTTAAATAATTTTTTGCTGCTCAATTGAGGATATAACATGCAAAATCAAATGAATAATTTTTATTTTTTTACCTAACTAAGCTGAAAAAGTGACTAAAAGATAAAAAGTTCCAATATCTGCAAGATTTGACGGGGGGTATTAGAGTATATGTAAGATTTGAGGGGGGGTATTAGAGTATATGTAAGAATAACTGTGAAAACAGTTTACAAGGGCTGTAGCTTTTGCTAACAGCACCTCACTAGTATTAGGCTGTTAGTCTATTACGAAGGACAAAAAGTGGTGAAAGACAGAAAGATAACTGAACAAGTCCCATCAGATTACCAGGTATGCTCTTCCATATAAGAAAATATACACTGTAAGGACTGTCATCTGCAATAGAAAATAGAATAAAATTTAATTATACAACCAAGACAAGTCAATGACACATTTTATCCAGGAAAAAAATTGAGAGCCTAACAACTATACCATGGTGCAGACATAATAACCAACAGTTGTGAAGAAGAAAGAAAGCATTCTGAAGAAATCAAAAAGTTGTCCAAGCCTGTAAATATCCCTGCTAAGCACTTGCTCTCCATTACCACCTGCCACTTTCCCCTCAAAGAGGGCAATCTGGTTTAACCCAACATCCCTTCCTTTTCCAACCTACAGAAGAAGGCAACAATTAGGAAAAGAAAAAGAGTTACATCGAGCAGCATGCATCCACAGTTCACTTGTATTTTCAACCTGAATGTATTCATGATGTGTGACATTTCCCAGCCGCAATGTGGAGTTGAAACCTGCAGTATATTATGTCTTGAATTCATCATATTAATTATATAAAACAATAATATATAAATGGAAAAACCCTAGGAAGAGAAAGAGTATTCAAAGTAGAATATCATAACCATTGTGCCTAACAGAAGGTAACAAGAGACAAGCCCTGATCTAAGCATTTTATAATATTAAGTTTTAAATTCATACATTAGATCTCCCAACATTAGATGATAATGATTAATCATTGTCTACCTTTGTCCATGTTATTTTTTATTTCATTTCTTCCAACATCAAAATCAACAACTTTTTTTTCCATTAATAGGTCAACTACATGGATCAAATCTCACCATTGAGTTCAACAAAAAAAAAAAAATATAAGGCCATTTAGGTTAAGATTTTTTTTTTGTAACGGTTTCTCTTCCTGGGTCATGTACCTTTGTTTACTGGACTAGCACCATTTAGGTTAAGATTATTTTTTTTGTAACAGTTTCTCTTCTCCTCACATGAACAAACCATCTTGAGTGAGTAACTGTCATCTTTTCTTCAATAGGTGCTACTTTAAATTTCTATCTAATACTTTTATTACTAACTTATCTTTTCCCGTATTCCCACTCATTCATGGCAGAAACATAAAGATACTGTTAATTTTCATTAACGGACACAAAATCAAGTAATTCTTCTTCAGTTAGGACAGGTTATAAAACAATATGTACAACTTATGGTTGTCATTTCACTGTAATTTCAGTGTCATCCATTCTGTCAGTAAGTTAGTTAGTTGCTGACTCAGCAGCATGTAATATAACTTGGCTATACAAGACTTCATCCTCTGTACAGTTTCTCTTAATGACAGTTTCACAATTTCTTTTACTTCTATTAAAAACCAACTAACTAATGTACCCCAGGGCCAGAAGGTTCCTCGCTATGTGACGGTATGAGAGAGGATCATTTTCGCAGCCTTAACCTTGCATATGCAAAGAAATAGTTTCTAGATTCAAACCCATGACCTACTTACTAGTCACCAAGACACAACTTTACCACTGTGCCAAGGCTCACCATCAATTTCTTTTCCTTCTACATTTTCTCTAAACTCTAATATGTATGAAGAGCAAGAAAAATCTAGAATTTCAAAAAGGCATTGACTATATAGAAATATAGCTTCATTTTTAAAACAGGTAGGCTTCTTCAATAATAAGACAGGCATCATCATCATCATAGGCTAGTTCTCAAACAGATTATAAACATGAATTTAAACGACTCAAGAAGATATCAAGTAATTTCTGTAATACTATATCATAATATCACTTCAGATTTAAAAGTACATGACATGAATTAAGCTAGAAGATCAATGGTAACCCCAAATGAACACATATTACAGGTATCATTCTTACCAGCGTATATATCTTCACTAATATTAATAACACGTGATGCCTTACTAATGCCTCCTCGAGTTATGTGAAATATTCTGTCAAATACATCTGGGTGTCCATAGTGCATGCGAACTCTGCAAGATTTTTCCCCCAATCAAAAACAGGATGAACTGAAACAAAATCTCTACAAAAATGCATTGTTTGATAGAATATAAAATTAAAAATGAAGATATTGGCATTTTAAGCTTTAAGGATGATAATAACTTTTGGAGAACCACAACACTCAAATATGATCTTAGACTTTAGGTTTTAACCTAACTCAGCCCTACAAAATTGGCTCTTAACGTGATGACTGTCCAAGCTTGCAAGAGTATAACTCTGTTAGTTAAAAGCTACCTATGATTACTGTGTCATGGTTAGGTTAACAGTGTTAGTCAGTTAGAATCTCTGTATGGTAACTAATTGTAAAATTTCTTGTCATAATACAAGATCTATTTTCTCTCTCTTATCTGTTCCTATCACAAATCTTTATAAACTCAAATTAAGTCATCTCTATTTCATGTTGAATTAAACCACCACCCTTGAGGATCCAATTAAGGCAGCCCCCAAAGAAGCTGCAGCTAAGGGAGGCTAGGGGCGACTTCAATTAAGGCAACATTCAAACAATTTCTAAAGCATTAGTCTTAGAATTTGGCTTTGGACCTAACTCAACCCTACAAAACCGGCTTGTAAGGTGAGAGTTGCCTCCTACTTATACACACTACTCTGGCCATATCATGAGTTGATGTGGGACTAAGCCACCACCCTTGAGGCTGCAATTAAGGCAAGGCAACCCCCAAAGAGGCTGCAACTAAGGCAGGCTCGGTGAACCCAACAATGGAGGCTGCAAGTAAGGCAGCTTTCCAACACTCCTCCTCATGCCCAAAACTTCCAACCTTAAGCGTGGCAAATGCAGGTGGCCCAACAATGAATCTAGGATAGACTCTAATACCATCTTAGAATTTGAGTTTCGATCTAACTCAATCCTATAAAACCAACTTATAAGGTGAGGGTAGTCTCCCACTTATATACACTACTTTGACCATGTCACTAGCCGATGTGGAACTTAATCACCGCCCTTGAGGCAGCAATTAAGGTAGCTCCAAAGAGGCCGCAACTTATGCAGGCTAGGGGGGACCACAATTAAGGCAGCTTTCTAACAATTAGATTCTTCAAAAGTTGGTATTAAACTACAACAACACATAAAATGGAACTCTGGAATACTAACCAAACATATTAAAAGTATGAAAGTGTATATGAGTAACTAACTCTAGTTAGCTTTATAACTATAGTTGGTTGACAGTTGTGTTTAAATACTGCTCTTCTAAGAGACTACAGTGCCTTTTGTAATATTTTCTCAATGCAATATACAAATCCCTTTTCTCTTCTCTATACTTTCTACATGGTATCCAGAGCACTCTGATCCATTTCCATGGCTTCCACCAATATTGATGCAACTCCGGTTAACACCAGCGACACTGGTGCGATTCTGACTCCAGCGTTCTAACTTCGGCGAACAACTTCAGTGTGACTCCTGCGAACAACTCTGATGCAGCATTGTTCTGATAAATCAAAGATATTTCCTCTTCTTCATTCCCTACAACAATTTTTTCGCATCAAACCACCGAAAAGTAAAATGATAAAAACTTCTTGCTCCGGTGACAGCAAGTTGAGCCAGTGATTACTATGCTTGGACTCAATCGCTTAGTTGCACATCCCTCCGCAATATGTCTCTAATGAAGATTGCGACCTTGATCGCGTTAATCCTCTCTTCTTAATGTGGTAGAAACAAGATTAGTTTCTCCTTGTTTGGCTTCAATCAATGCTCTCAAGCTCGATGCTTACTCGAGTTCTTGGATCAATGCATTTGTATCAGTGTGGGACAAGATCCAAGCATATTTTCATCCAAAGACGACTTTCATAGATAATTTCATCGAAGAGAAAAAAACTACATTAATAGCCAGCCAATAGTCTGACAGGAAATCAAACCCAAAATATTCAAAATGTAATAAAGAAGCAAATCCTAGAAGTAACATTCTTAATGGATGAAGTTAAAATAAAAACAAAAAGATTAAATTTATGATTAACTAATTACACTAATTTTGTTCAGTACAGATTATCAATGTCAAACTCACAAATGTCTAGGGGAAAAACTGTCTTCTCTTGTGAACAATTCTCATATAAATACAGTAATACAAGCTAATATTCATCCATTTGCTTTAGCTAAATGGATTATAAATTGGCTAAATTAATTCAGGAATAAATGACATATTTACAATTCCAAAGAAATTGGCTTTAAATGTCCAGCTGTATTATGCTATCAATTGGCCAGTTTTAAATAATCAGAAAATTTTGCCAATCAATTCCATTGACAATCAAACAGTAAACACAACTTACTTGAGAGGATTTGCTAAAACTCGTTGGGCCAAGGTTACAAAGCTAGTTTCTTGATTTGACATAAACCAAGCCAAGGAAGAGACACTGCAGCCGTATGAACCAAGCAATATGTAAGCAAGATAAGGCAGTCAAAGCTTAATAGTATCACTTTGTTTATCCAATTTATAATATGTGGATGCCAACCTTCCTGTAAAAACATGTTCCCTCACTCCAAGAATGCTTGGAGGGCGAAGGCCATGATTCGCATGGAACTCCTCCAGAAGATTCCTCATTTTCATTGCTTCTTCAAGATAATTGTCCTTTCAAAATAAATAAAAAGATATCAGATTAAATATTCTTTCCTCATTCATTCATTCACATACATACAGTTGGGGGCAGAGGAAGAGGGATTTCTCTACTAAAGACTGGTGAACCACATATTAATCCAAGGTCAATAAGTATGCAACAGGCCAAATGACATGTAAAAGCGAAATTCATTCAACAGGATAAAAATCTAGTGAATGCCTTGACCACAACAGGATTATGTCCCTCCCATTTCTAGAAATTAACAATGATGAAGTGCATTTACAACAGTCATAGCATAAAAGCTAATAGTAAATAATTTGTCTGGTCAACAACACATGTTCTGCCAAGTCATAAACAAATACAGAATATACCATACTTGATAATATGTTTAAGGCTTTTGAAGGAACATAAGCTTAAAAAAAGACAAGCATCTATTTTTGCATGAAATTAAGTGACAGAAATACTAGATTCAAATAAAAATACAAATAATTTTAAACATTCAATGACCCAAGCACATCATAATTAACAGAGCCACCAAATGAAAAAAAAAAAAAAAAAACATAACCACATTATGTACAGCTAATTAAGTTTGAAATCTATGGTGGAAGTCCAGTTATTTCAAAATGCACAATGTAATATGAGAACTCGGATGAAAAGAGAAGCCTCACAGCTAAAACATATATATAACATTTTCAACACAGCAAAGCACGAAACTGAAAGAACCTTCCTTTTCCTTAATTCCTGTTAATTTGTCCATTGTAGCACAATGAAAAGCATCTTGTAATAACAAAAAAAGGTATTACAGACGGCAAAGAGAAAAGGAACAAATGACCATATGAGACATATCTTCACCTGATTCATGTCAATAGTTTGAACAGCTTCACCACGAGTGAAGATGATGGCATGGTTTTGGTTTTCAGGCTTTCCTTCCCCAAGCTTAGGATCTCCAGGAAGTTTAATAGAATATATTTCCTATGTACCAGATGAAAATAAAGAATGCATTAGAAAAGATACACGAGATAAAACAGTAAATGTTAGAGTTGAATAATAACCTAATAATTCAAAGCGGGAATATGATATCCCAGACTAGCATGGAGAGTTCTATTTTTAAGAATGATTGACAAAGCATTCAATCTGGCTAAAGAAAAGAAAATTGGCAATGAAAATAAAAAGCAGGACAAAGAATTCTTGGTATGAAGTAAAAAAGAATAAACTAATTACATAATTTAGAAGTAAGCCAACAATTATCAAAGCTCCAAGTACAAAGTAAGCCAACAATTAACAATATATTACCACATTAAAAGCAATTTATTAATAAAAAAAAGCCTCTTTGATGAAAAACATATAATATTCAAGAAAATTACAAAAACAAAGGGGAAAAGTAAGCCAAAAAGCAATGAAAAGAATTGCACCTCGAGGGAGAAATACTCCCTCTGAAGAACCATGCACAGAGCAGAAACTAGAGAATATGAACACAAAACAATATACATATTCCACAGAAAAGCACAATATTTTATTATTCAATGGCAGTCATATTTTTGTTTAGCTTCGAATAAGAAACTTTATGAACTAAATCAACAATACGAAAAGTTTGGTAACTAGGAATTGCACCAAAAAGAAGGCAAAATATTACATTCAACAGAATGACAGAAGAGAGATACTGACAGAAGTAATTTTAGGATTAGCAAGCTCAAACAAAATCATATATAAATTCTGGAAAATGATAAACAAGAAACATGGTTAACCATAGCCACAAACACTAGCTTGTCCCACTCCCACCAAAAGCCTTCGAGAACCTAATGGTTGGAGAACTCAGTTTACAAGGAAAATTATTATTGAGCCTGATTTTATCCATTTATGACTAATTATAAAAAACAACTAAAATAATCAAAAAATAACAGATTTAAAAATGTTGCTGGCAGAGTCCAAGCCTTTTTGGATCTGCAACACGGCCCTCCATGACCAATCAACAACATAGAAATATTTTTAGAACATCACCCAAGCTAACTATGCAACGGAGAAAATTCAAATGTTTTTAAGCATAAATATCCGTTGCAATCTATATAACGTGAAAAAAAAAGACCAATAATAACACCACCAGCAAGAAAATGCTAAATTATATGTTGCACTTATAAAAAAAAGTTAAGACTATTTGATGAGCAGAAGCTGACATCCGTAGAAGTTTTTCTCCACCTGATCTTTTCCATTTATATCAGCTTTGACAAGCTTTGAATAAAACACTTTTGAAGTATTTACATCAGTTGTACTTTCATCAACATGAATGAAAGCAACCCGGAGCGCCTCATTCCTGATAACAGAGACAAAATATTAATGTTGTGTAATAGATAGCAAAAAAAAGTTAAGAAAAATGAAACAAAAAAAAAAGTTATTAACATATCCTCTATTTATCTTTTAACGTGAATAATGACCGTGCTGAGATTAGAACCTATGACCCAATGAATTCTACCCAAATCCCTCCACCACAATATGAGGCTAAATCACCACCCGAGGCTGCAACTAAAGCAGCCCGCATAGATGCCGCAACTAAGGTGGGCTAGGGGTGAATGCAATTAAGGAGGTTTACCAACAAATCCTCTATTCTTGACACACATAACTATGAAATTAAATAGAGTAAGCTCTAATTCTAGTCCTTGAAATTATACGCATTGGTCAATTTATTCCAACAAATCTTCTGTTTATCCCCTAATCTTGCAAAGAGTCATTAATTCTATTCCTTTTTCACTTCATTTTCTATTGGTTTGCACCAAAAAGGACTAAAGTGGATGTTAATATTATGGAAATTGAGGATTTTATAAAGTCAGAGACTAAAGTGATCAATGCTTACTATCTCAAGGACGAGAATGAGGGTTTACTCAATAAAACGCCAGTGATAGTGATTCCACAAATTTTATATCACGATAAAAACTTTGAGAACAAAAATGATCCTAATGAGACGACTTTAAGCAATATCCTCCCTGATTAGAACAGCTTTTACTTTAAAATAATAAAATTCTTATGCAAACAAATTAAGAAGTTCAATGCCCCGATGCTTCCTGAAAACACATTTTAAGGTACACAATATGCGTACCCATACATAGTATATTATCATGAATGCACTTGAAAATAATAAGCACACAAATTGATACCTCTGCAACAATAAAGCAATATCAGCAGCTTCTGGTGCCTTCCGCTGCTTTTGTTGACCATAAATTTGGCACGATACAACATAAGTAAACTTCAAATCTGCCTGTGCCCGTGCTTCACGAGATGATTCAAAATCTTGACTTGTAATGAAGTTGTTTTGAGAATAATTGTCCACTATTGACACAACAGATTGCCAGCAAATATCCATGTCAAACTTCATTAGAATGAAAATCAGAATCACAAACTGCAATGCAAAATGTTCATATGCAACTACCTCCCAGTGATCTGCTCTCCAGAAAGCTCTGCAGCATTAAAGCCCTCCTATAGTACATCATACCACGCACTGCAAACCCAAACAATAAGGGAATGAAGAAACATCATAGGCTGGGTGTAATCAGGGAACCAATACTTGTGGAAATACAGTAGTCGTGCCTCAAATTATGTCCTATAGAAACATAAAGGAAGACAAATAAGATATACGCTAAGAACTTGTTACCTGTCCTCGCAAGAGTCTGCCCTCGATAAGAAGCCCAAAATCGAAGCTCCAAAGAGTCACTGGAACTTTCTTGAAGTTCTGCGTCCCCAGTGGATGCTCCTCGACCAATTCTTTCAAGAAAGTTTTCCCATTCATCTGCAATAGAAAATAATTCAAGGTCAATCCTAAAATTACCCAGTTCAAGATACCAAAAACCATTCCTTGTCCTTCACCAATCTTCAAACAGATCAAGCTTTCAGTATAGCTTCTTCTCAACAGATATTAATGAGATAAATTCACTTTTCCTTTCATTTCTTCACCATCTCAAATTGGCTATGATTGTGAAACACAACGGAGTGATCATGGAACTGTTGAAATTTGCAGGCAAACCAAAACCAACTAACATTCAACTAAGTGTTGAAATTTACATGCATAATCAATCTTTAGGAATGATAACAGGAGATAACTGGGAACCTCATAAGAGTTTTGAACATTGACGCATGTTTATTCTTAGCAAAGGGGGATCTAAGAGATAAGACACATTACCTGGAAATATCTTTTGAAGATAGAAAAGAATAGATATGCCATCTTCGTTCTCTTTTTGCAATTCGGAAGTACTATAAAGCACAGTTTCACTATAGTATGGAGTGAAAACACTATAACAAGCAAAAAACAAAAGGAAAAGGTGAATATGAAGGATAAAAAGAAAACAAAAGAAAATCTTAATGCTTACACATGCATATACCTGAATGGCAACATTTCACTAACAGGCTTTGCTGAAGGCATATCCATAAATAATGAATTTGAGAAAAACTCTAATCTTCTCCTGGCTTCAAGATTTTTTGGAACATTAGCAGCAGAGTCCTTTACAGTAAGAAGAAGATGCAACCTCTTTACAAGCTCTTTCTACAACAAACCAGAAAAAAAAATACTTTAATGTATTTAAACAGGCAAAAAAAAGATGACTTGTATGCAAATAGAAGGTACTTACAATTTCAGGATCATTAGGCCATACTATCTTAGAAAAAAGGCGTCCCTCATCCCTAGCTCTAGCTAAAATGTTCCATGTATCAAGATTCTCCCTGGAAAATTAAAATGAGTACAGGAAATTCAGGGAAAGAAAGACATTTAGTATTTTTGTCATCTAAATTATAGGTTGATTTCAATTTCAACTGCTAACTTTCGTTTGAGTTTAGTCAACTTAGGTTTTCATATCACATTTTTCCTTCCGTTATACACCATTAAATCTCACCGTTAGTTCCCCAGAACCTCAACAGGGACTGGGTTATCAGTAGAACAACAAACTGGGTCATCATGATACAGATTTGATTCTCCGTGTAACCCACAAAACAACAAAACTTTAGGGAGAAGGATGCACATTCACGGCAAGAGGAGGCCCCGAATAAATTCAATAAATTATTGGCAGAATGTCCATTTTCAAATCAAAATGTGAGGAAAATGAGTCACAAAAAACAATCCAATTTATTTTCTTATTTTAGCAAACGAAATCGTACAAAATGTTGATAATGAGTCACAAAAAACAATCCAATTTATTTTCTTATTTTAGCAAACGAAATCGTACAAAATGTTGATATGTTGGGTGCAGTCCAATGTCTAGCAGAACCCTCAATCAATCTCAATAATTGCTGGAAAAAAATGTGCGCTTGAAATCGAGATTTGACAAAACTGAGTTTTAGTGCTCAGATTTCGATCTCTCGTTTTAGATGATGAAATTACATAAATTTTAGATATGTTTGTCGTAATTTAACATCTGGAGGAACCCTCAATCTATTTCACTAATGGTTAAATAGGGAAAAAAAATGGGACTTTAAATTGGGGCATTGCCCACCTCGCCCTCCATCAAGGAGAAATGGAAGAGGACAATGGAGGCTGAATAACCAAATTTCTGGAGTGATAACCAAGATTCTAACAACTTAACTAACATCTAACCCTGTTACAGTAGGACAAATGTCATACAAAAGCATAGGCATGAAAACTAATATCAGAATTGAGAGCAAAATCAAGATCAACTCTTCACTTAAAGGACAGAAATATTAATTTTAACCAAAAAAAATACTAGTCCAAACATAGGTTAGAAAATCAGAGTTATGCAACCATATACCTTAAATCTGAAGATACCAGTTCATGAGTAACAACTTCATACAGGTCATGTACAGCTTTTGCAGCACCTTTAGCAAGTTCAGGATCATTTCGAATCTGAAATAAATATATAATTTCACGGAAGTAATGAAGAATGATCCACAACTAATATATATAAAGAAACCTTGAAAACACGAATAAATGATAAGATATTCTATTTGGTTCTATGATTTAGGTGTTCAAATCTTTTATCATAATAAAACTTTCATCATAATTCATTCAGGTTGAGTGCAATCAAAGACTTAGAATACCACTAAATTTGCTTTTCTCAGGTTAGTACAAGGTACTTAATTCTACCTCCATACAATATAAACGAGGTTGTTGAAATTGTTAGTAAACTCTAAGTTACATTTGTAGACTTAGAAACTGAGTTAAATAGGATCTTTGTAAACAATGCAAACTCAGTCAAAATCAACTCAAAAACAAACACAATGAAAAAAATTGGTTGGCTAACCAAAACTCAGTGAAACTTGTCAGTTAAAAACTTGTTAACAAGTTCAGAGTTGGTTCATTTCTGAAAAAAGTATCTTCCTGAATGTACCTATCAACACCTAAAACACTGACTTTCAAGCTTACGGTCCCATAGGGTCAGGGTGGGAAATTTTTTTAAAATAGCTGAGTTGAATCTTAAACCAAAATCAAAACAAAAATCTTTAAAGGACTAAAATCAAAATAAAAGTCCTTAAATGACTAAAAAAACCTATTTTATAGGGACCAAAAACTTTTTTAAGCCTTGAGTTTATTATACTAGTATATGGACCCTTGCAATGCACGTGGAATAAGTGTTTATTATATTTAGTTTATTATAATTTTTATTACTATTACTATTATTCTTTAGTTTATTATATCATATATTAAGCTTTAATTAGTTTATAATATGTTATGTTTTGCATAAAAGAGAGAGAAGCTAACTTGGACTCAAATTGAGGCCCAACAAATCAAAACCAAAAAAGAGAGGAAAAAACATTTAAGTGTCACCCGTCTGTGCGAAACACTTACTCCCTATGGGAGAGATCATAGATAGAGGAGTGGGAGGTCAGAAGGGAGGTGACAGGCTGTCCAGAAATGGTGCAGATCACATAGCATGGCCAGCAAGGCAGCAACAACACAAGGAGCAACTGCAAATCCCACAATTCACCATGATTTGCACCACAAATGGCACCGCAACAAGTGCCTCAAGATCAGTGAGGAGATAGTGGGCGATTATTATTATTATTACTATTATTATTATTATTATTATTATTAATGTATTACTCTGCTGAGTGATATACTCACTCAAGCAAATTCAGAAAATAAAATCTTTTTTTTCTCTTCTCACATGGCTAAAACAATTGCTCCAATTAAAACATTGTAAGATATTTCCTTTCTATTGTGCTTCCTTGTGATACCAATCAGCTATGTATATTTGTTCAGACCTACTCTTTCATAACAGGAGTAAACACAAGGTGAATATCATTTCATCCGTGAAAAGATCATCTCAAACATCATGAAGAGTTGTTTTTCTAAGGTTGTGAGGGCAGGCAACAGACATCTTTACAAGGGGTCACAGAATAGCATACATACATAATAAATTGGATGCAAATGATATATAAGCTGCAGCATGGAGAGTGTATTGTTGTTTGTAGTACTCTTAATGTTTCTGTCCTTTGTTTTTATTGTTTGATTTGGTTCCTTAGATAGTTCGGGTGCTACTGATTTCAATTGCTTAACTTTGGAGATTTGACTCTGTTCTCCTTACATAAACGTTTGTATGATTTCCTCATGCAAATCAATATACACCATACACAAAAATGTTCACTTTCAAGACTAATAAAAATCAAAGTATTCATCAGACGTATTACCAGGAGTCCAGTCAATGCTGTAAGTCTTGATAAAACAACTGGAAGCTTCTTAAGAGACAAAGTTATAACAAGTGAACCCTCTACAATGCTGTTATTGATCTCACGAAAAATTCTTTCCACCCTGTCAAAGAGAATATTGGAAATCTTTCATCATGGATATGTCAGTAGCTCAAGCAAAAAATAATGAACTGAAAGAAAGCAGAAAACTTTAGAAGTTGATATTCAGAAAATTTTTTCAAAACAAAATTTAATTACAACTTTAGATGCCTAAAACCCATCTTCATGTTCAATGTCATGATTGCAGAGCTAGCCTAGCAGAAATTGTTGTCACAATATCTTAGAAAAGGTCATGGTTAAGTCATGGCAGACCCTTAACTTAACCAGGTACTAAGTTCAATACGCAGTTCAATTTTTTAATATTTCAAGCATCCAGTAAACTGTTAGTCATATTTTTTCCTGACAACAGGAAAATTCATGTAGCCAAAGTAGAAATAACAATGAATTTGAAAATAATTGTCAATAAATCCAAGACATAAACATTAAGCTAAACAAGGCTTTCCAGGAAAAATAAGTCCCATGATATTCTTTTAGCACAGTAATAGTCATTAAAAATTCAGAAAAGATAGACTTAGCTAATGTATGATTTGGCTTAATTTCTACAAAAACAGTTTTTCAATCAAAAGCTCTCTCAGCAACATTTAGGTTATATGTTTTGCTGAACACAAAATAATCTCATCCAAACACAAAAATTATTTTGGAATGAGAAATGGATAATTCAAGTATGTGCTCAGTGGGTATATATTAGAGTAATGTACAGAGAGTTGCAGTATTGACTGCACTCTCAGTTAAGTGAATGAGTTAGGGGTTAGTTTACTACCTGAGTTAGTTAGTAGGTTAGTTGTTATAACTGACTATTCTAGCCTATATATACCTAACTGTAACACAAAGTTCAGTGGCTTAATATCATTTTTCACTTCTTGCTTCTCAAGTTTTCTCTCTCAAAATATCTTCCTTATCTTTTTTTATGATTCTGTTAGAAATCTGTCAGTAAAGTAATTTCTCATCTGTCCTTTTCCCTCCTAGCTAAGCTATTGGAAAGAACTCTTCAAGTGGATACCAAAATTACCAATGCATGGACTGCCTCTAAACTTCTCTCTTTACAACCAAACAAAAGTTCCCCAATCTTATACATATGAAACCATAACCCTAATTTAAGTACCTTTTAGCCTCAAAGATATTGACATAAATATTTTAGTCGGGATAAGGTCTCCCATTCAACAGTCAAATGCTTTAAAAATTCCAAATGGAATTGTACATAACATGACACTTGCTTTATAGATAAATTTTCTGAATTTGAGAAGATGAGAAGTGAAATTCATACCAAAGTCTTCCTTCATTGTCAACTAATGAATATAATATTTTTTCAACACTGTAATAGCATTCCTTAACTGCATAGGCCATATATTCATCCCTACATATCCTGTTCCACAGATCGGTCTGGGTATCTTTGCAGTCCAAAGCCAAATCAATCGCCAGCAGGATCTGAACATTAAGTTATATTTATTCAGATTAACACATGGAACCATGGCATACTATATAAGTCTCTACAAATATCCATTCCAAGTAATTCATGTTACATAATAATTTCCACCTTACTGCTTAGAAGAAATAAAGGCCATTGAACTAATCTCAGACTTCCTGCATTACTAGGAATGGAGAGCAAGTCCATTTCCCTGTAATAGTTAAAAAAATAAGTAAATAAGCAACCTATAAAAACAGAAAACCAGCTAGAAAAGATATTGAAACCCAAAGAGACAGAGCAAGCATGCTTTTATCATAATTTTTACAGATTAAAGGCATTTTATCAGAGGTAAAAGAAGAAAGGAACAATTTGATAGGAGCCCCTAAAGGCATTGGGCAAGAGAATGATCATTTTTATTCCATTGAATGAAATTGAACAGAAATAAGGAGAAAGGAATTTTACTACAAGGGTTCCCCATTTTAACAAACTTTCTAATTCTGAATGAAATCCTAATTCCCCCTTATTTTTCTAACTAATTGCTTTAAAGGCACTAACTACCCTTCCCTTTTATCATAACACAATTAGAGAAGAATAAAATATCCCCTAAAAGAAAGTAAAAAGAAACAAAATACTAAAGAGTTTAAAATATGTGTAATGGTGCCCAGTCTCTTTCTTCGCATTAGTTTTTACCACATACCATGAAACAGTAAGTTTCTTTTTATTACACATTGTCAAGCAGCCAGTTTCTTTTGACTAACCTATTGCTAATAAAATCTTCCTCGCGCAGGCTTTTAATTATCTCATTCCAAAATGGAGCAAACATGGCAGCATATGCTTTGTTCATATCTTGAGAATCCTGCACCAAATCAATCACATTCATTTACCCAAACTCAATTTTTTCATATATATGAATATATTTATCTTTGCTGATCAAAAAAAAAAAAGTTTACCCAAACTCTATCTAAAATTCCTAAAAATAGAAGTGCATAGATAAAAAAAAAAACATTAATAATTTAATAATTTAAACAAGTAGTATAGGAGTATACTTACTCGGTCTACTTGTCTTTTTGTTTTTAACTGATCTGTAAAGGCTAAACTACAGTTGGTAGTTAGTCTATAGTTAGTTAGTTAATCTATTAGGACAGCTGTGTAACAGCTGTCACTAACTAACTCAGCTTAGTTGACAGTTACAGCTGTGTAACTGTCTATATATACTGAGGTGCAACTGATTTTTCCTTGGGTTGAATAATATAATATCTCATTTCACCTCAATTATGTTCGTGATACTCTCTCTGAGATTTCTATATGGTATCCTCTTCCTCCCCCTCCTCCGCCTAGGAACGGTGGTTCTCCGGTAGGTTCTTCGGCGGTTATCACTGCAAAGGAGTTTTCGCATTCCATTTCACAGATGCTTACCAATTCCAATTATCGCCTTTGATGTCAACAGGTTGAACTTGCTCTCAAAGGAAATCATCTTTTTCATCTCATTGAACCGCAAATTCCGCCTCGATATCCCACCATTGTCGATCGTGATGCCGGTGTTGTTTCGTCTGAGTTTCTGCTTTGGGAGCAACAGGATCAGCTCCTTCTGTCGTGGCTTCAGTCCACTAATTCTGCCTAGGTACTTCCGTGGCTTGTTGGTTGCAAAACTGCATGGCATCTTTGGGACAAGCTTCACACACACTTTCATTCCATTGTTCATGCAAAAAAGTGGCAGCTCCGTAATGATTTATGCAATATTTTTCTGAACAATAGTTCTATTTCTGACTATTTGTTTCGCATTCAAACCACTATTGATTCTCTCTGGTCGATTGGAGAGCATGTGTCTGAATCCAATCATGTTGACATAGTTCTTGACGGTTTACCGGATGACTTGGAGTCACTCATCACCTTTGTGAGTGGCAAGTTTGAGTCGCTGTCTACTGATGAAGTCGCGACCTGTCTATTGGCTCATGACACTCGCATCGCTCACAAGAAATCACTTGCCTCATCTGTTGCTTCGATTAATCTCGCTGAAGGAGCAAAACCTAATTCCAGCTCCAATTTGGTGCACCAGGATTCTCATCCCCAGGCTTATGTTGCTCAAGGTTGTAGCTCATCCTCGCACTCTAGCATGAACTATAATAATTACAACGGTGTCAGTAGGTACGTTAACTCCGGTGCTGGCCGTGGTGGCGGGGGCAGCAGCGGCCAGAACTTTAGTCGTGGTGGTCGCAATGGTGGCCGCAGCAGAGGTCGATTTGCTCATATCGCAATGATGATTATGTTACCACTCAGCCTATTGATTATCCCAGTCAGTATCCTGATCAAAATCAAAATCAGTCTCAGACCTCTGCTGACTCCAATCAGAACCAGTGCCCAAGTCAGAATCAGACCACTAATTCCCATCAGACACAACAGTCTCATTAGTCTCAGTACAATCAGTACTCTCCGCACACTAATTTTCCTCAAGCCAATTTGACAAGTGTTCCTTCAGCCCCTTCTTCGAGTTGGTATCCTGACTCGGGCCTCTCACCGCGTCACAAATGTTTCTCAGAATATTCATCAAACCACTCCCTTTGAAGGACCAGACCACATTACAATTGGTAATGGTCAAGGTTAGAATATCACCTCTTCAGGTTTATCCTCCTTCTCATCTCCTTTCAATCCCAAAATTCCCCTTGTTGTTAATAACCTCCTGTTTGTTCCTTCCATTACAAAAAAATTAATCAGTGTCAGTCAATTCTGTAGGGATAATTCTGTATTTTTTTAGTTTCATTCTGAATTCTATTTGGTCAAATCTCAGGTCTCTAAAGAGGTGCTCCTTAAAGGGATGGTAGGCTGTGATGGTCTCTATCAATTCCCTGATTTGCTTCAGTCAGCAGGACAGCAACTCAAGCCCTCTGTCAATACCACTTCTGCTGCTGACTCAGAACCTGTATCAACTGCTTCTTTTCCAGATTCTGTTTCACCTAGTGTAAATAGAATCAAGCCTAGTGTATCTCATGTAAATACTCTTTCTAATAATCATCTTTCCTTTGCCACTTGGCATTCCAGATTAGGTCACCCTAGTGGTGACACTATGAAACTTGTATCCAAATTGTGTAATATTCCCATTATGAATAAAACAGGTTGTGATTTTTGTTCTCACTGTTGCATTGGCAAATCTCATCGTCTTCCCTCTTCCCCTTCTCTTACTATATATTTTAATCCTTTTGACCTCATTTATACTGATTTGTGGGGTCCTTCACCTGTCTAGTGCAATACTGGTTACAGCTATTATGTAACCTTTGTTGATGCTCACACTCGTTTCACTTGGCTTTATCTGTAGAGAAATAAATCTAAGACTCTTGATCTGTTCAAACAGTTTCACACTTTGGTTAAAACTCAATTTAATTTACCTGTAAAAGCTGTTCAGTCTGACTAGGGGGGAGAGTACAGGCCCTTTACTAAATTTCTTGCAGAACTTGGTGTGTGACACTGATCATCAGAATGGAGTTGTGGAAAGGAAGCACAGACACAGAGTTGAAACTGCCCTCACTATGTTATCTCAAGTCTCTATGTCTCTTGTGTACAGGGACCATGCTGTTACTTCTACCATGTACCTTATCAATCGCCTTCCATCATCCTCTATTAATCAAGAGGTGCCTTATCAGAAATTGTTCAACAGACACCCAGATTATAAGTTCCTGAGTGTTTGGGGGTGCTTGTTATCCTCTCCTACGACCCTACAATCAGAATAAGCTTCAACCAAGGTCTCAGGAGTGCCTTTTACTAGGCTATTCTCTCTCTCACGAGGGTTACAAGTGCCCGGCTGAAGATGAAAGGATGTGATATTTGATGAGTTGACTTTTCCTTTCCCTAAGTTGTTTGGAGAACCAGACTCAGTACCCTCCACTACTGCTGCTGTTTCTTCCTCTCAACAGCCCTTAACTGTTCTATCTACAACTCCACCAGGTGTCACTCCTCCCATTCTTAACAACCTTACTCCTGCAGGTCAAGTGGATAATGATTCCTCACCAGCTATTTCAACTTCAGTGGGAGCAGATTCTGTTTCTGATGTTGACTCAAAATCAGCTTCAGCACCAGCACCCACTCCAGCAGTTCTTGTCAGACCTGATAACACTCATCCTATGTGCACTCAAGCCAAGGCTGGTGTAGTTAAACCTAGGTTGCAGCTCACTCTTCTTTTAGCTCATGCTGAGCCCAAATCTACAAAGTCTGCTCTTTCTAATCCACAATGACTGGCAGCTATGAAAACTGAGTGTGAGGCTTTGATGAAAAATGGTACTTGGTCCCTCACTGCTCTTCCTTCCAATAGATCCCCAGTGGGTTACAAAGCCAGACTAGTGGCTAAAGGTTTTCCCCAGCAACCTGGTTTTGATTACAATAGGACGTTTTCTCCCGTCATCAAACCAGTTACTGTCAGAATTCTTCTTTTTCTTGCTGTAACTCATAAGTGGAGTCTTCAGTAGCTAGAAGTCAATAATGCTTTTCTCAATGGTGTTTTTGAAGAGAATATCTACATGAGTCAGCCCCCAGGATTTGAAGATCCCAACAAACAACTTGTTTGTAAGTTGCATAAGGCAATATATGGTCTCAAACAAGCTCCTCGAGCTTGGTTTGATAAACTAAAGGCCACTCTTCTTCGGTTTCAGTTCAGGTCCAGCAAGTGTGATCCCTCACTTTTTGTTTACACTGATTCCAAAAATACTGTTATTTACATGCTTGTGTATGTAGATGACATTATTGTCACCAGGAACAATCCTATATTCATCAAGTCCGTCGTCACCAAACTCAAAACTGAGTTTTCACTCAAAGACCAGGGGAGTCTTGACTATTTTATGGGAATTGAAGTCAGACCTCAGCCCAATGGTGCTCTAATTCTGACTCAGTATAAGTTTTTTTTTTTTTGAACGGCCAAAAATATATTATATATATAATAAAAGATACATAGTACCAGAAGTACTACAAAAAGCCACAGGAGGTAAGATCTCCTGGAACAGAAAGGTAATTAAAAACTATCCATCATCCCAACAGAAAGGTAATTATGACTCAGTATAAGTACATTAGAGATTTATTGGGAAAAACAAAAATGGATGAGGCCAATCCTATTTCTTCTCGAATGGTTGGAGGCTGGCTGCAAGTTGACTAAGTCAGGGTATGAGCCTTTCCCTGACCCCACTCAATACAGGTCTATTGTGGGAGCCTTGCAGAATGCCACCATCACTCAACCTGAAATCAGTTTCTCTGTTAACAAAATCTGCCAGTACATGTCAGATCCATCAGAACAGCATTGGAGAGCAGTAAAACAAATTCTCCCTCCCTCTACTCGACCTCCCTTTACAGTTCATGCTACTATGATGCTGACAGGGCATCTGACCCTGACGACAGAATATCTACTTCTGGTGCAGCCATCTTCTTTGGCTCCAATTTAGTTTATTGGTGGTCAAAGAAACAATCTGTTGTTGCAAGGTCCAGTACAGAGGCTGAGTATCACAGTCTAGTGTTTGCCACTGCAGAAGCCACATGGATTAGGTCCCTGCTGTCTGAACTGCACATTCCTCATCACTCACCAGTCATTTGTTGTGATAATCTGAGCACTGTGGCTCTTGCTCACAATCCTGTTATGCACTCTCGAACCAAGCACATGGAATTGGATCTGTTCTTTGTTAGGAAAAAAGTTTTGGAGAAGCAACTTCAAGTGGTTCATGTTCCAGCCATTGATCAGAAAGCTGATATGTTGACAAAGGCTTTGACTCCTTCAAACTTTTCTACTTACAGGTCCATGCTCAGAGTGGTTGAAAAGCATTCTGCTAACCCCTCATGAGCTTGCGGGGGGGTATATAGGAGTATACTTACTCAGTCTACTTGTCTTTTTGTTTTTAACTGATCTGTAAAGGCTAAACTACAGTTAGTAGTTAGTCTATAATTAGTTAGTTAATCTGTTAGGACAGCTGTATGACAGCTGTCACTAACTAACTCAGGTTAGTAGACAGTTACAGTTGTGTAACTGTCTATATATACTGAGGTGTAACTGATTTCTCCTTGGGTTGAATAATATCTCACTTCACCTCAATTCTGTTTGTGATACTCTCTCTCTCTCTCTGAGATATCTGTAAGTAGCTACAAAGATATAAAAAAGTATGATGCCACCAACTGGATCTGGAATTCTTTTAAAAAAGCAGTTAAGTTCTCCTAAACTAAACCCTTCCTTCATATAAAAACTTTTGCCAGAGGCTTCTGTGACAGTTTAAATCAAATTTCAAAGGAATAAAAATCCTGCTATTTTTCAAATGTTTATCACCTGGCTCAACAAAAAGAAGGAAAAAAAACAGCATAAAGTTGCACAGATCCATTTGGATCTGAATCAACTAAAATAACTAGCAATAAAACAATACAAATTTTAACTAACTCTACAAAAAAAAAATACCTGGGTTGATTGGCTGCTCAAGGGAATCCTGAAAAAGCACAAAAACATAATCAAATTTGCCCAAAAAAAAAGCTATATTTCAACTAAAAAAAATATTATATATGGTCACAATTCAATAGCACACATCAAAACTAAACTTGCATAATAAAAAAAATTATTAGAGAAAAAAATACAGGACACAAGCAAGGAATAAAGCACCCTAGTTGTGACAGAAATATAGTTAATGATTAATTTTCATCGGGAATTATGTGGATTAATGTATCATCCGAAAGAATAGTCGTAGAAAATAGTTTTAATTTTTTATTATTGTTCTTGTAAAACTGAAATGTATTTATTCTTTGATTCTTTTATGTATATAAACATCAGGTATGCTAAGTGCTATCACTCAAGCAATTCATAGAAATTATAATTTCTATTAGTCTATTCTCTATGCTTTCAAATATCCCCATGCATCAGACCAACAAGTTGTCCCTGAAAAGGAAAAATATGATACCCAAATAATAACACCCCATGAACCTTGCCTGGCCAAAGAGCTCTAATATGACATGAAAAATCTCTCTGATCAAATCTACTATTCACCAAAAATAGAAAAATACCAAAAAGCCTTTACTAGAAATATCTACCACCTGGACAGTGTAAAAATAAGAAAGAAACATCATATTCACTGACCACAGATTTAAATGATGATGCACCAGATCAATATCACCAAGTCAATTACTATGTAAATTAAGAATGAATAGAAAAGTAAGATAAATGTAACTACTAGCTTTCCATATAGAAATACATCAGTTAAAACAGCTATATCTAAGAAAACCCACCTTTTTATTTGTGGAGAGACCAAATTTTTTACAAATGCCCCTGGGAAACTTTCAAAACGTTTATGCACCATTTCAATTGAACGAATCTGCAAGAAGTCATTAATAAGAAATAATTATTTTCAGACAGTCCATTCATAAAACAGATTCTTGTAGTTGTGGGAATTTTGATTTCATAAAGAAAAAATGGAGAATAGCTCCTTAAAACAGATGTAGACAGTAGGAAATCCATAAAACAGAAAAGCAAAAGATGCCATGGGTCAGTCGAGACATGTCTAATTTTCACTCCTTAACTGCATACATGTCTGATTTCCCCCCTCTTCCCTTGTATCCTCATAGCCTCTATCTTGGTCCCTTAATATCCCACACCTGTTACCATGTAGGCAAGTTTGATATAAACCCAAATCAATCCCTCTTCGTCCATTACTCATTTCCCACATGGTCCCCCTAGCATAGGAGTGCCAAAGTAACACATCAAAGTGAAAAGTTAAAGAAGTAAATATTCCTCTTCAGAGGAAATTTGACACATCTTCTAAGAGTTTTCAAGCAAGGGAGTGCACCTGCAATGTTAGGGTCCATTATGATTGTTGCAGTTGAAGAATGTGATAGAAAATATGAGCAAGTGAAAGGAGAGAGATTTTAAGAGACTTTGGACTAAGAAATAAGATTTCTTTGCATCAACTGATTTATGTACGATTTAGTATTTTATACAGAAAGTGAATGCTGTTGCAGACTACTACAAATCACTAACAACTAGGCAACCAACTAACTGACAGCTAAACTGGTCACCTTTGGACACAAATTCAGTAAACTCTCGGACATATATGAGAGAGTTACTCTAGCAGCGTCCCCATTGATAAGGAGTAAAAAGTGAAAAAATTTTAAATTAATACTTGAGCAATCCCGATGCTAACCTACGAACACCAGAAATCAAGTACATTTAATCTCCTATCCTATTATATTTTCAATTGGTTGCAACCTTTGAGCTTCTCATTTATCAAGATATTATTGGTTTTGCAAGGGTAACAATAAACTCCCAAGCAGCCTATGGAGAAAAGTATCATAGAGGTATGAGGAATATGAAGAGAAATTAGTCGAATTACAATGGGACCCTTCTGTTATAGGAGACAAGAATATAGTCATTCTTATTTTATTCTTTCCTGTCACTCTCTTATTACCCTTCAGCTTACTCTTTCAGCATTTTCTCTCTCATCATTAAATAATGTACTTATTAATACAACTTAACAATATAGCAAACCCAACACCTTTCATTAAACAATTAATATTAATAATTAAAATAATTGAAAGGGAAATAAACAACAATCTAAACCCCTCAGATGCCACTTTGGAACCCAAATACCTCGCCTAGCCGAGCCCGTGCACCACTCACACCACCAACAATTGCTGACATGACAGTGTAAAAAATGAGAATATCCATGAGATAAATCTGTAGAATTTGAATGCATTAGCAAAGTAAGACCTAGCCAAGTATACATGAAAACAGCAAATTAAACAATTACACGAAAAGCATAGTTGTTAGCAGCATGTAAGGGTACTGTTATTTAAACTTGTGAAAGTGTCTACCCCGACACAATAAAACATCATATAAAAGTGAAATGCCAATTAACATTTGATGTACTATGCTTCAGATGAGAGAAAAACTTCCTCTGGTTATATTACCCAGACCTGTGTCTTTTGTGCTTTACAGATATCATTTTCTGATTTCAAGATATACATTCCATACGAATCTATCTGCTATAATGAATGTGTTATACACAAATTGTGCCTGAGGCTAATGGAGTCTTTAACATATATCAATAAGTATCCCAGATTATTGGATATGAATTGTATCATACATAACCGGCATTTTTAAATACTAAAAGCTATCATAATAGTAAATAAGACATGTTTTTGTCTTAAAAATTTCTCAAGAGCCTGGGATTTTATATGAAAATATGAAATGAAAGTGAGATAATATTTCTCCACTGGACCCTGATATCAACTTCCCTAATATTTCTACACTCTCCTCTGATATCAACTTCCCTAATACTTCCTCTGAATACAAATGGTGTGAACCCCTTTCTAGTTTTTATTTGAAATTACTCCTAAAGTATGCCAAAAAAATAGCTCCATAAACCAATCCAACACTCAATTAGCATGACCAAGTAACAGTTTTCTCAGATTGATGACAACGAAGTTAAATCAAAGAATACTCACAGCCACAACAGGAGCCCACAAGCTAACAATAGTCAAGGCATTGTTATTATCTGCAAAATTTGCATGCATATATCAGTGAAAAACATAATTTCTTAATTGTATAATACTCTTAGAATATTAAGAATGTAAGGATAGGCCTAACTTAACCCCAAAAGTTAGCTCAAGGGGTGAGGGTTGCCCCTCATTTTTATATTCTAATTTGACTTTATTTTTAGCCGATGTGGGACTTGGGTTTTTCCCAACACACCCCCTCACGCCCAGCATTTCTTGGGCTTGGTGCGTGAACAACAATGGTGGGTGGCCCATTTTTATTAATCTTGAATATGGGACTTGGGTTTTTTCTAATACACCCCTGACGCCCTACCACTTATTGGGCTTTTTTGGTGCGTGAATATCAAATGGTGGGTGACCCTTTGGATTAATTTTGAATTTGTTCCGATACCATCTTAGAATATTAAGAACGTAATTATAGGCCTAACTCAACCCCAAAAGCTAGCTCAAGGGGTGAGGGTTGCCTCTCATTTTTATATTCTAATTTAGCTTTATTTTTAACCGATGTGGGACTTAGATTTTTCCCAACAAATAATGATATCCACAAGATACAAGCAGAAAAAAAAAATCGAGATAAAATTTACATCAAGGACACCTAAAGAAGACAGCTTCAAATTATATTAAGAAGGATAACCACAAGAGAATTACTTGGAGAGAAGGACCATTAGATTTGACATAACAGACAAAAATATCCTTATTAAGAAAGTAGTAAATGGATATTGCTAGTTAAGGAGGGGTTAACTGTTTGCACAAAGTGATTAACAGATTTAAAAAAACTTATATCTCAGATACATGAAAAATTAGAAAGAAATTTGTAAATGGCCATTGCTCTTTTATTGAGTGGTTATTAGAAAAGAATATGTTCTTGATATTGTTAGAGATGTAATATAAAACCATATGTATGTCTTCATCTACAAACTTGAGCTTTTGAAATTGTTGGTTTGTGACATGGTATCAAAATCTTATGTTGAAGTGGCCTAGAAGAGTTCAATTCTTGCTGCCCTAATAAAAAGTCAAATTTCAGCACAAGGTAGCTCGACCTGTGTAATATCCCCACCTCAATCCCAAAGGACTCTTGAATGACGGGGTCTATAAAACTTTTCATGTGTATTCAGCTAACAGTTTAAGCTTTTAGATTTGTAGGCTCATGACAGATCTTTTCAGAGAAGAGATAATGAGACTGATGAAATCCATGTATTACACAGCAAAGCTGAATATATGGACCAAAATTAATAACTACACACATAAGAGTTGTTCTGAACAGTATTTACATAGTTTCCAGCACTACTACTTGAACTATTTTATACATGATTTTATACTACCAACATAACTAGTTCAAATTATCAAAAAGAGTGGTGATGTCTCTAGATAAGATCTTTTCTCAAATAAAATGGAAATCTATTTCAATGTAATTGGTCCTCTCATGAAATACTAGATTCAGGAGGAGTAAATAAGAAATTATGTTAAAATGTTGAGGGTGAAAACTAGAAAGAAAAAAACATAATATAGGTTCAAACACTACTTCAAATAAACATAGAAAGGTGCTAGAAGCTAGTGAGATCAACTGATTTACCAAACACTTGTATTTCGGTCAAACAAACATATAAGCAAGTCAAATAAACTAAAACACACTCTAATTGGTGTATTTCGCTGGCAGTACCACTCCAATCCCACAAGATTGGATCAATTTTCATTTGGAATTGGAAGTCGGGGAGAAACCCATTGGATAAATACATTATTTTGACAACATGGCCAAAGGAATCAACACCCTAATGAGTGAAAATATGATGACTTGTTCATTAGTTTTGTAGAACAGTGGCAATAGGGGCATTATAGTGCTATTGCCTTGCACATTCCAGCTGATCTGCTATCACGACACTGTCACATTGCATCATCCACAAAAAAGTGTCATCACAGGCACTAGGCAGGCATCTTGTGGTTGTGGCATAGGTCATGGGTCTTGGGGGGTCAGTCACAGATCTGATAGAGCTGTTAGGTGTTACTTGACACAACCTAAAACTGAATAAAGGACAAGGAATGACCTAGGAGCCACCTTCACTTCACCCCCTTTATCATCTCCAGTCAGTCTCCGTCCATTCTCTTGGCAACTTCAGGTAAGGGCAATAATACCTCTTCTTTTATATTTTTGGTACTTTCTTTTTATTTAATCTTTTCCTCTGATTTTTTACCTATGATTCTTTCGAGATTTTAGATTTTATTTTTCTTCCTTTTTTCTTATTCTCTAGTTATATAAATATTTGCCCTTTCCAGTTTTTTCCCATTCTTTTCTCTTATTTTTCTTGTCCCGTTTCTTTTTCTCTTCCACTTTTTTTCTCCCTTTGCTGTCTATATATATGTCTTACATTTCATTTTCAACTGCTATGTGACTTCTGCTATTTTCCTGTAATACTATCCACTATATTTTATAGCAGACTTTTGGCTTTTCAATATTTCCTGCAATCTGCCATTTACAACAATGAACACCACTTATTTAGACTTTTACCTTGTAACATATTTCATCTATGTTATAATCTATACTTGTAGAAATTTGCTCGATCACCTTATCTATCTGTACCACTCTTTATCCATATTTATTTCTTTGTTTCTTTTCTACTTATCTATATTCCTAAAAGATTCCAGTTACACCAACCTTCTAATTCTTTTTTTAATGAATTAATCTATAATCTAAAAGAATAATCAAATCAAAACACAAAATTATACTATTAGACTAGAGATACATTCTAGAATACATAGCATGCAAAAATGGAACAGGAAACACCAAGGCTTAAAAATTGACCCAATGAGTATAACAGAAAATACTTACTCTTTGATATCAAATCATGCCATGAGTAAGTCAAAGATGGAAGATCAATAATGATATTGGTAGGTTCAACAAGAGGTTTAATCTGCAATATTACGAATTAGAAATCGAAGATAATTAGTAAATTGTAAACATAAATGTTTTCCTTTTCCACATTCTATCTACTGTACTAATGACATCTTTATTTTTATAAATGCATACTATCTACTATACTATTACTAATGGCATTTTTATTTACCTACTTACATGAAATTTGGTCCTCTATATAAAATAAAAATAGCCATTTCACTAGAAACATCAGGTAGGCTATTGGCACTCCAATATGCCTATTTACACTATTCACTTTTAACTTCTATTCAACTTTTGCAATTTATCCTCGTCTATGTTTCTCTATTAAACAAAAGTAAAAATCATTTTAAGTTTACTCCCTTCATATACTGGTGAGGCTGTAAACACACTAATGTGCCCATTCATGCTTTATATATTTTTAAATTTTAATTTTTATTCTATATTTTGAATTTATCCATTTATATTTTTCTTAAACAGAAATAAAAAAATAATTCAAGTTTTCTTGCTTCATACTTTATATGGAATACCAAAAAAATATGGAAAAAACAAAAAATAGAACAAATATACATTTTGTTTTATTTATGCAAAAAATTTAATAACACGTCCAATAAATGAACTTTGTATTTAATTAAAATATTACAAAAACTTAAACAGGAGAAAAAAATTCTTTTATATATAAAAAATATTGAATGTAAAAATTCTTTTATATATAAAAAATATTGAATGTTAAAATTCTTTTTTTCCCCTTAAATAAATGATAATTTATAATAACTCTGTTTCAAATTCAACAAAACAAATTAAAAAAATAATGGACAGTAACACTCTTTTAACATTTCAATGGTTAAACTTGTATGCTTACACCCACAATGACACTCTTGCAGGCACACACACACACACTAGAATTGTAGCAATCATATTTTCCAATCTACACTTCTAAGTTTTTAATAACTTTAATTACTCAAAATATCCTTCACTGACTTATGCTTTGAACACCATTTTTTACAGTTATTTATACTTGACAATTTATTTATTATACTTTTTGTCTTTTTATTATTATAAACTATAGAAACCATAATCAGGTGAAGTAAAAAGAGAAAAATGAATTAGCTTCCCTCTTCCATTTTGTATTTTCAGCTCATTATGTTATTTCCAAAATTGCATTGGTGTTTTTATAAATAAAAATATTTCTTCTTATGTTTAAGATAGTGATAAATAGAATATTTATTTATTGGAAAGGTTATTAAATTTAAAATAATCTTATCAAAATTATAAATATATTGTCTTTTAATTAAAAATAAACTGTTTTCATGTTTACTTTACTTTATTTTTACATATGTATGAAGGAAGTAAATTTAAATTATGTCAACTTTTATCTCGAAGAAAAACTCAAATAAGGGAAAGTTTAAAAAGTAGAATAAAAGTATAAATGTAAAAAGCGGAAATCGGCTCAATAGCCTCACCAAGATACATACAACGTATATACATAAAAAACATATAGAAACACAATGACTTGCCTGGAGAAAGTAAGCAAAAGTGAATTTGACGGCAAGTACCACCAACCAAAAGGCCACATACCTGCAGAACTCAGAAAACAGAATTGTGAAAAATAACAATTGAAAAATTCTATATCAAAACGCAGCACTACTGACAACATAAAAGTTACAAGCAGTAAAAAATGTCAAAAAAAAAGTAAACATTAATAACAACCCAGTACAAGCAATAAATTATCAACACTGCTAATGGTAAATTGACAAGCTTCAAGAGCAGTAGTTCACAATTTTTTTTTAATCGGATTTGTTTTCGAGGTTTAGAGTATTAAAGTTACAAACCCAGTACAAGCAAGTAAATATGTCTCTCATCTTATAAGTAACTGTTTATCACAAAAACATTTCATTTTCTGCATGACAACCAACCTGCAGTAATCACTCATCCTCTCATAAAGACCACGTCCAACATAGTAGCGTTCCTGAATTAAATTATTGAAAAAGCATAAAATACCAAGTCATTTCCGAAAGTGAAATAAGTTGAAATAACGAGGTTACAATTAAATAGTAAAAATAACTCACTTGATAAATCCACTTAAAAAACTGAAAGAATGACTGATCGGACATTTCTGAAAGTGCATGACAAGCTGGAAATTTGAGCAACAATCCAAGGAATAGACGTATAGCAGCATAAACACCAAGAACAAGAAGGTATATCCGGAAATAGAATGAATTGTCAGAACTATTGCTATTTCTCTCCTGCAAAACCTTCCTGCAATTGAGCATAATTATGGTAAAAACTAATACAATTGAGATGTACTCTAAATTACCAGTGTTGTCAAAAGCGGTAGATGTAGCCACCTAGGCCCTGAGGCAGTGCAGAAAATAGCCTCAATGCTCCAGATGGCCTGAGAGTAAAGTTGATTAGCAAACCACATCAGGGTAATGTGGTTCATGCATTTTCAGCCAACTCGTTAACCTCACTGTAAATGTTTGGTGGCCAATGGGTATTAATCTAACATTTCAATCTAGTAAAACCATATGAGCTTTAAAAAACCTGGCATTCAAGAAAGAAAAAAACTGTGGAAGTATCAGACATGCATCACCTACAGTCCAGAAACTGAAGCTCCCTTGTCCATTCATATTCTAGGCAGAAGCTACATAGCCCCCCCCCCCCCCCCCAACCTCCATCTATTCTCTAAACCTTCACGATTACCTGGCCCCTACAGTTGCATTTGGTTGGATGTGCACTTACATTATTACATTATTGTTATAATTATGTGTATCTCATGAGTAATTTTTCTGTTTAGCTTATTGTAGAAGACAGCAGTGTGTCTTGTCTTGTCAAGCTGTCTCTCTCCTTATAGTGTATATATATGTGTTGTTTGAATGTAATAAAATCAAGCTAGTGAGTGAACTGTTCTTCCTCACAAAAGTCCCAGCTTCAACTTGGCATCAAAGCAGGTCGTATCCGCCGTCGGCCGTCTCCATCTCCGGCCGCCGTTTCAACCGACGACTACAGGGTTCTGTGCGCCTCGAAGAGCGCAACCCAGCCTAACTGATCGCTTGACCAGAAGGGCAGCCACGTGCCGCTCCAGTGCTTGCCAAACACCGGCGCGTGACCGCCACGCGCCGCCTTCCCGAGGCCAGAATCGCGCCTGATTGCCACCAGTCGTCTCGTCGAACTCTCCTGAGTCTATATCAGCCCTCAGTTTTTAGTTTTGACGCTTCGAACGTGTGATCTTGTGCCTTCCTCTTCTCTCTCCTTTAGGTTTTTGGTCTTTGAGTAAAAATGACCTCGTCTGGACCAGAGCTTTCATTCTCCGGAACTCCTACCATCACAACGGCAAAGCTCAACTAGAAAAATTACTTATCTTGGTCTGCTTCAATGGAACTATGGTTTCTCGGCCAAGGGCACCATGACCACCTTGAAAAAGGTGTTGAGGCAGTCCCAAACAATAAAAAACCTGAGTGGGAAAAGCTAGATTATCAGCTCTGTGTTGTCTTATGGCAATCAATTGAGGCAAATGTTTTGAAAATCCTTAGATCGTTCAAAACATGTTCCTTTTGGAAGAAGGCCCAAGAAATCTTTGCCAATGATATTCAGAGTTTGTTTTGCAACAATGAAGGTCATAGCCCTCAAGCAAACCAGTCACGACATGATTGCACACAAAGGTAAAGCTCGGGCTGCAGTGGAAGAGTTGAAGAGGTTCCTTGTGGTTGATTCGCTAGAGGAAGTGAATAGAAAGTTGGATAAGTTCTATATGGTTCTTATCTTGAAGAGTCTACATTCAGACTTTGATTATGTGCGTGATCAAGTTCTTGCTGGAGATCAAGTTTCATCGATGGATTCTTTCATCACTAGGCTGCTTCGTGTGCCTCATGCGCTAAAAGAAGAAAATCCAGCTAATACGATGGAAACGTCAACCATGGTTGCACCTCGTGAGAAGGGGAGGTCATAACAGTAGAGGAGGTCGCAGTGGAAGAGGTGGACATCCTCAATGCACATATTGCAAGAGGATGGGCCACACTCAAGAGAATTGCTACTCCCTGCATGGCTTTCCTGACAAAGTAGCCCAGGTAGCTCAAACAGAAAAATTAGAGTCTAAGTTTTGTGATGAAGAGTATCAAGAGTATTTGAAGCTGAAATCTGAGAAATCCAACAGCCATGCTTCATCTTCCTCTGTACCATGTTATTCGACAGCATGTATTTCTCAATCTATTGACGGTCACAATCCTTGGATACTTGATTCAAGTGTCTCTGATCATATTTCTGGTAACAAGTCCTCTTTTACATCCATTTCTTTTCCAAAAATTCCTCATCTTGTTACTGTAGCTAATGGTTCCAAAGTTGCAGCTCAAGGAAGTGGTCAAGTCTCTTTATCTTCCTCATTAAAGTTGGATTCTATTTTGCTTATTCCTCAGTGTCCCTATAATCTAATTTCATTGAGTCAGTTAACTCGTTCATTAAATTGCTCAATAACCTTTACCGTTAATTCTTTTGTTATTCAGAAACATGGCACGGGTCGACTGATTGGAGAAGGGCGTGAATCACGAGAACTTTACTACTTGAAATCCAACTTTTCTGTTTCCTGTTCTACAACTTCAAACCCCAAACTTTTGCATGATCGTCTAGGTCACCCAAGTCTACCAAAACTGAAAATGATGGTCCTTAGTCTGGAGAATTTTCGAGTCCTAGAATATGAGTCTTGTCAACTAGGAAAACATGTTAGGCCATCATTTCCACAAACTGTTCAAAGATGTAATTCAGCTTTCTCTACCATTCATTTTGATATTTAGGGACCAAGTCGTGTTACATCTTTTGGTTTTCGATATTTTGTAACATTTATTGATGAATTCTCTAGATGTACTTGGGTCTATTTAATTTTTTTTTCTGCAAAAATAATATTATATTAATGAGTACCAGTGGTACTAAAAGTACATAATACAGGTCAGATTTGATCCCTTGACATTTGTTATGTCTATTTAATGAAAGACAGATCCGAACTTTTGCCTATCTTCATGTCCTTCCTCAATGAGATTGAAAACCAATTTGAAAAAACAATTAAGATTTTCAAAAGCAATAATGCCAAAGAGTATTTCTCTCATGATTTCTCTTCCCTTTTATCTTCAAAAGGCATTCTACATCAATCTACATGTCCCCATACACCACAACAAAATGGTATAGCAGAAAGAAAAAATCGTCATCTTCTTGACACCGCACGTTCACTAATGTTAGCCTCTCATGTTCCTACACACCATTGGGGGGATGCGGTGCTTACTGCTTGTCTCTTAGTTAATAGAATGTCTTCCTCTTCCCTTGAAAATCAAATTCCTCACTCAATCATTTTCCCTCATGATCATTTATTCCGTGTTCCACCTAAAGTGTTTGGTTGTACTTATTTTGTCCATGATCTCTCTCCTGGTTTAGACAAACTTTCTGCCCAAGCAATCAAGTGTGTCTTTTTAGGTTATTCTCATCTTCAAAAGGGTTACAAATGCTACTCTCCATCTATTAGGCGATACTATATGTCCGCAGATGTAACCTTCTTTGAAGACACACCCTTCTTCTCATCATCTATGGACCATTCTTCTTCCATCCAGAATGTACTTCCAATTCCCTCTCTTTGTCCTCTAGGTACCTCAAACCAAAATGTCAGTGAAGTTCCATCTTCTCCACCACATCCGACTGAAGTTGCTCCTCCACCACTTCTTACATATCAACGCAGGACACAGCCAGTTGGTTCTACAGTACCTAAAGCTTCTCCTCATGATTCTCATCCTTCTTCAATCAATCCTCAAGCCATGCTTCCTCTCATCCCTCTGATTTAGACTGGCCCATTGCCATCTGAAAAGGTACTTGATCCACTCATAATCCTCATCCTATCTATAACTTTCTGAGTTATCATCGTTTGTCTCTATCTTCGCATTTTGTCCCTTCTAATATTCATGAGGCACTTAGTCATCCTGGATGGCGACAGGCTATGATTGATGAAATGCAGGCTCTTGAACATAGTGGTACTAGGGAACTTGTTCCTCTTCCTCCTGACAAGAAGACTGTGGGTTGTAGATGGGTCTACACAGTTAAAGTTGGGTCTAATGGTGAGATTGATCGGCTTAAGGCTTGATTAGTAACTAAAGGCTGTACTCAGATATAAGGCCTTGATTATTGTGACACTTTCTCTCCAGTAACTAAGATCACTATTGTCCGTTTGTTTCTTGCTATGGCTGCCATGTGTCATTGGCCTCTCCATCAGCTTGATATCAAAAATACATTCCTTCATGGTGACCTTGAGGAGGAAATTTAATGGAGCAACCTCTTGGGTTTGTTGCTCAAGAGGAGTATGATCTTGTGTGTAAGCTTTGTCAATCTCTCTATGGGTTGAAGCAATCTCCTCAGGCCTGGTTTGGTAAATTTAGTCATATTGTTTAACTTTTTGGCTTGAAACGAAGTGAAGTTGATCATTCTGTTTTTTATTGTCATTCATCCCCTGAGAAATGTGTTTATTTGATAGTATATGTTGATGATATAGTGATTACAGGGAATGATGCTACTAAGATTGTCCAGCTAAATGAGCACTTATTCAGTCATTTCCAGACCAAAGACTTGGGATATTTGAAGTACTTCCTTGGTATTGAGGTGGCTCAATCACGAGATGGTGTTGTGATCTCATAAAGGAAGTATGCCCTTAACATTTTGGAGGAGACAGGCATGCAGAATTGTACACCTATTGATAGCCCTATGGATCCGAATCTGAAGCTCATGGCAGATCAGAGTGAAATTTATCCTGCCCCCGAGAGATATAGGAGACTTGTGGGAAAACTCATTTATCTCACCATTACAAGACCAGATATTTCCTTTGCTGTTGGAGTGGTGAGCCAATTTATGCAAAACCCTCGTGTTGATCATTGGAATGCTGTCATGCGTATTCTTAGATACATAAAGAGAGCTCCGGGCCAAGGATTGCTTTATGAAGACAAAGGTAACACACAAGTATCTGGGTATTGCGATGCAGATTGGGCTGGTTGTCCCATGGATAGGAGATCCACATCAAGATATTGTGTCTCCATTGGAGGAAATATTATTTCTTGGAAAAGCAAGAAGCAAACTGTTGTTGCTCGATCTAGTGCAGAGGCTGAATACAGATCTATGGCTATGGTTACATGCGAACTTATGTGGGTTAAAAAATTCTTGAAGAGTTGAAATTCTGCGAAGTGGTGCAAATGAAGTTATACTGTGATAATAAGGCTGTTCTTCACATTGCTTCAAACCCAGTCTTCCATGAGAGGACCAAACACATAGAGATTGGCTGTCACTTCATTTGGGAGAAGTTACTGTCCAAAGAGATTGTCACTGAGTTCATTAATTCTAATGATCAGCCAGCAGATATTTTGACTAAGTCCATAAGGGGGCCTAGGATTCAGTTTATATATTCCAAGCTTGGTGCATACGATTTATATGTTCCAGCTTAAGGGGGAGTGTTATAATTATGTGTATCTCTTGAGTAGTTTTTCTGTTTAGCTTGTTGTAGAAGACAGCAGTGTGTCTTGTCTTGTCAAGTTGTCTCTCTCCTTATAGTGTATATATATGTGTTGTTTGAATGTAATAAAATCAAGCTAGTGAGTGAACTGTTCATCCTCACAAAAGTCCCAGCTTCAACTATTATTATGCTTCTTCAATTGTCAATTTGGATTGCTTCACATTGTTAAAGTTTCTTTTCAAGAACAAAGAATTTATTATGAAAGAAAAGATACATAGGTCTAGAGAATAAGAAATCCTCAAAAAAAAAAAAAAACAAGGCAATGAAAGAAAAAGGGAAAAAACCAAACATGATCAAGATACATGCAACACAGCATGCCAATCGCTCTGAAAATCTAGGCACCCTATCCTTTAAAAAAACCATAGGCAGAACACTAAAAAGATAAGAAAATAGTTTGATCCCAAATGAACTCAATATGTTTTTAAAGTATTGACATTGCTTAGTTTTCATTTAAATTGTATCTTAGTTGTAATTTGTCTATAAAAAATAAAGAATAATTATAGTGATTTTTTAAATATCAGCATCACTTCAGTCGCATGATCACTTTGCCTCATCACATCAAAACAATGCAGGCCACCTCAACCCACTCACTGCTTGACAACACTGTTAATCATATAACAATATGTAAAGGGAGATTTCGAAACTCACAGGTAAACATATGTTACAAACACAGACGTCAAGCCACCCCAGAAAAACTTTATAACTAGTCTTGAAACAGCCATGCCCCTTGCAGTGGTGTATGCCCCAAAAGTAAGCAACACATCTAAGAAACCTATTCATCATAAAAATAGTGATTTGAGAATCACTGGCCATTCACACAAGGTCACAAGCAATAACTACAGAAAACACAAACATCTTACTCTTGACGAAATTCATGATTGCAAATGATGGCCCAATGCTAAGTATTGTTTTGAAAGTATTCAAGTTTAGATGTCCATGATTGAAAGCAATGATTGTCAAAGCCTGCATGGAACAAGAATGAGACATACTTTATGCTAGAATAAATCATCCATAATCAGAGTTCAGACTTCAGAGTAATATAATGATGGATGGCAAAAAACGAACCTGAAACATTAATGCCAAGAAGATCCAAAGACGATGGAAACTTCGATACAAATGAAGAAATGTCCTATGCTCAACAAAACTGCTTTTACCAGTCTGCAAACCACATATGGAACACACAAGGAAAACAAATTATACAAATATCATATTATAAAATAAAATCAACAAAAATAACTACCAAAAGAAGTTATAAAATGTGTGAAGAAAGCATCAAAACCAACCCTTTTTGTTCTTTTTGACGGTTTAGGTTTCAGCAAGAACGGTGAATCTGGCCTCATTGGCCAGTGTAACTCAAAACAAGCAGGCGACCTGCATATAATTTCAAATTAGAATAAGTCCACCAACAAGCCAAAATTTCATATGGCACCAGTCCTGCTAACCAAAAGTATTCGTTGAAGTCATCATAATTCCTCCATGCTGAATGTGCAGCTTTCCCATTGTTGTTTCTACCAGCTTCCTGCACATTTTTTGTCGGGGGAGTCAGCGCTAAGTAATGGAATGGATAAAAAGAAAGCAAAGAAAACAATAAACATGTAAAACAATAAGTGGACCACATACAATCTCCAGATGTTACTTAAATATTTAAACGTAAAAAGAAATTAGGAGAAAAAAATAAAGTTCTATGAAAGAAACAAAAATAACTAAGAAATAAGAGTGTTATAAAATAGTGAAGATCGCAGCACAATTGCACTATAACGTCACAAGTCTTCGCTGATCCACTATCACAGTGGAGTAGTAGTGTGGCCTACACAAAAAATGCAATGTCAGGCATCACAGGTTCGTCTGCCATTAATGATCTTGCAGCTTAAAAGCTTTCTATAAACAAGAGAGAGAAAACTTCTAAACAGAAATTGAAGAAGTTGATAATTTCAACCCAACAGAAAAACAGTTACAACTCTAGTATAGATGCTAGAGCTAGGACAGATGTACAATGCTATCATTACAACTGTCAACTAACCCATGGTTAGTTGAGTCAACTATAAAGGCTAACTATGCTAAACTGAAATAAAAGAAACGAGTAATTCTACTCTACTACTCTAATACAGCTTCACAGGATAGGGTTTCTCTCTAGAGCAGCATAGCTCATCAGAGCAGAGCTTGTACTATTTTGTTTATAAAATCAGTTCTGGTCCAGTGAAAATTTAATTGTTTCCGGACCAATTCTGAGTTATATATTGTACTTCTAGTACCTCTGGTACTCTATTAATATAATTATTTTTGCTGATCAAAAAAAAAAAAACAGCTTCACAGGATGGATTACATTTTGGTTAAAACATAGCTTGTGTACTGTGTCCAAACAAAGTGACACACAGCACCTGCAGTCCTGCACGAGTTTTTTAATTTCCAGCTGCACCTTGACATGATTTTTTTTAATTTCAAGCAGCATTGCCATTCATGTTGGGTTTGTGCTGCATGTGCACTTTTAATTCCCAAGCTGGATTTCGTTTTGGGCTCCAGGTTCCTTTTTTATTTTCAATCGCTGCCCAGTGTTCTATTTCTTTTTGAATCCCCAGCCCCAAGTGTCTCCTGTGCATATATCGTCTCCCAAGTCACTAGTTCCTCCATGTTAAGCTCTGAAATCTGAATACTAAGAACTGAAAATTACACATCACCTGTAAGGAAAAGACAACATTCCTCCATCAACTTCTTTCATCCACGGCCTCTCCAGAAATTCTCCAGCAACTCAGCCTCTCAGGTAATGGTTTTTTTCCCTTCTTTTTCTTTAATCTCCCCCTCTTTGCTATTTCTTCTTTAAACTTTCCATTTTTCTTTTTCCTCTAATTGTTTACCTCTGTTTCTTCCAAATTTTAAGCTTTTTTTTGTTCGTCTTTTTTCTTATTTCTTATTATTCTGTTTTAATATATATATATATATATATATATATTTCAACCACTATGCAACTGTCACTATTAGCCCACGAAGTTGTCCAATAGGGCCCATTTGTTTAAAATTATTTCTAAGAAAAAAAAATTTGAATAAAAATAAGCAGTTTTCTGGTTGTTTGAAGTGTTTGTTTAAATTGCTTTTTCTTTAAAAAAAAAAACAGTTTTCTACTTTTTTTTAATAAGCAAATCCTATCTGCTTTTTAAAAAGCACTTTTATAAAAAAGGACTTTTTTATATAAAAAATAAAATAAAGTTTAAACAAACCGACCCTATATATTGGATTTTGGCTTACCATGATCCACTATTGACAACACTGGAAAGAAGAGAGATTCAATGGAACTGATAGATATTTGAGGGAATGAATATTTAACTGAAATATTGTATTTCTGAAAAATGAGAATTAATTGTTACAATGATGAAGGACTATAGCTATTTATAGCTCCCTTAGGTCACCATCAACTTATTCGAAAATTGTAAGAAATTGAAGATATGAAACATAATATTGCAATATACAAAGAGGGTGAATAAAGCAACTCACTGCATCTAGCGTTTGATAAATAGGGCAAATTATTTTCTCAAGGAATTTTGCAGAACCATCATCAGTTATGCAGCTGACTGCAGGTGCAGCTTCTCCATGATCCAAAATAGCATCCAACTCTTTAGCCATCTAAATAACAGATTAATGGTAAAAAAAATTAGCATTAAAAGTGATTTGAAATTACAATCTATAAGATTCTTATATATCAATCAAATATTTAGATCTTGAAAATGGCCATAAGCTAAGTAAAATTGAAGCACAGAGCAACACACGGTATATTCAAATTCAACAAACAAACAAAAAAAAAAAAGAGAACAAGAATATTTTCAAAACAAAAAATAAATAAGATATTAAAAACAATGCTTGACAACGTTCCTGTGCCTGTCCTTTTGAATTCAAAACATATAATTTACTTTTAAAAGGTGTATGACTGTGTCAAGATGTATTTAAAAATTAAAACTAAATCTGACAAAACAAGGAGGCTTAAAAATTAAAATTCTTCCTTTTTGTCAGGGTACCAGTACCCCTTAGCAATCAATTGCGAATATTTTGCCAAGTTCAACACTCGAGAAATATAAAATAAAGAAAATTGTTTTATATTTGTTTCAATTAAATGAAACATGTGACGAAATACCAACCACTATTGTTTGGGGTATCTATATGATCATCAAAAGAGGGTACTAGAGGAATCTTCTTAAAACTGATGCAAGAGTATCAATTTTATGAAGAAACAAAATTAAATAGTGTTGGAGATAGGAAAAATTTAGGAGACAAAAGCTTCTTTAATATTTATGTTTCCAAGTAGCCTAGGTACATGGTATAGCTAGGTTCAATGCATAAATAGTGCAGCGGAGAATAAGGAGATGTATCAGCATTTGGTTGGAAAATTAATCTATCTGTCTCACACAAGGCCAAACATTGCATGTGTTGATAGTTAGTCAATTTATGCAATTCTGAAAGAAGTGCACTTAGAGGCCACTCATAGAATACTGCAATACCTTAAAGGAACTCCATGAAACAAATTTTAAAACAGAAGAAATGGGAATGCAATTCTTGATGCTTACATTGATGCTGACAATACAGGGTCATTGACCGACAGGAAGTCCACTACTAGATATTGCACCTTTCTTCGAGGAAGTTAAGTATTGGAGGAGTAAAAAACAGAATGTTGTGGCTCGGTCTAGCTAGAAACTGAGTTTTGAGCTATGGCACAAGGTATTTGCAAGCTACTTTAGCAGAAAATTATTTTAGAAGACTTGAAGATTAAGGGTATGTTTGGATTTCCAGTGGGAGTGTTTCAAAAATATGTTTATGAGTAAAATCAGTTCATGTTTGGTTACCTCCCAAAAGTATATTTGAGAGTAAAATTTGGCCTGGAAACTCAATTTTGCAGAAGCTTTTCTTTAGCTTATTTCAATGAACTTCACAGAGAAGCTAATCAAAGTATACTCCTTTACAAATTATTTCAATAAGTGGTTTGAAAATTATTAGTGGTAACAAACTAACAATGCTAATGGAGGCAAACATGGCCCAAAATTTGAAGAGCACAATAGAGACTTACATGGTGGAATATATAGCAAATACACTCAGGAAGAAAACGAACATTTGCAGCTTCACCCCAAATAAGAAAATACAGAGAAACCAAAAAAAGCTTCCTATCCCGGTTAATTGCCTCCAAACTGCAGGAAACATGAAATGAAATACGGTCAAGTAAAATATGAAAGAGATAAGATATTCAAAGCATGAGTTGAAGTAATAACCTATTCCATGCAAGACGAATTCGTAAGTATCTGCACCACCTGATATAGTTATCTAGCACCTTCAAGAACACTTCATTGATTGTTTTCTCATCTATTTTCTGTATATCCCACAAAACAAAAGACCAGAGTAAAAAATTAACAATTTGAAAAACAAAAATAAACAACGATTATCAATGGATCTCTAGTCCATAAGAAATTGAACAAAAAGTAGGGATTAAAACAAAGCAATCTCATGTACATTTACCAAGGGACCATACTGAGTAAACCTACAATGCAGTAGTTAAACACCGACTAAGCAGGATTTTAGCTTGTGTTGTCAAAGTCAAGAATTTAAGTAAACTCATGAAGCTTCCATAAACTTGACTGGGAGACTTGACTTGTAAACTCCCAAGAGTTTACAGAACTTAAAGATATTTAAAAAGCTATGATATTATCCAAGAAAAAGGTAGAAACCTATTATAAGTCATAATAGACACACATTTACATGTCAATTATAACTGTCACAGCTGGCATCTATTAGGTTCTGAAGCTTCTGCAGTATAAATATTTTTATTTTTTTTTGCTCAGCAAAAATAGACAATATATATTAATAGAGTACCAGAGGTACTAAATTACATGTGCTGGATTGCCCAATGCAATGGTTCCACAGCAGACTAAAATGGATTCTGGATTGGAACCACAGCCGGGCTACCCCAGAATTGGGCAGAACTACAGTTAGTCAAAATATTAATGTTGTAGGAGCCCTGCTGTAATAGTTACATGATTCCAAAGCCCCCTCCCACCTAGTTACTAAATGCTTCCTTGATGTTAGAGGACCATTGATTAAAGTGTATTGCAAAGTCCTTCTCCATGGCTTTAATCCACGTCCACAGTAGTAGGACTGCATCTTCAATCAATTTGCTTCCATTGAACGTGTCATTATGGCATACTATTCTATTTCTATGCTTCCAAACTGTCCATGTCATAGCTATCCATCAGCATCGCCATCTTGTATGTTTCTTTCCTTCCGAAAACCCGAGTACATGCTGTAAGTAATGATCCCTTGGATTCTGTGGTAGTGCTGTTACTACATTGGCCCAAGATAGAGACTCCCGCCATAGAGGCAGGATTTTGTTGCAGTTGAAAAATAAGTGAGCAGCCTCCTCCACTACACCTCCACAAAATGGGCACATCAAATAGTTGACCATCACCTAGCGCCTGCTAAGATTCATCTTTGTCGGGAGTCTATCCCTAATTAGTCTCCATGCAAACACCAGTGATTTGGCAGGGATTTTGAGCTTCCATAGGTCCACAAAATCTGGATTCTGATTTGCTCCCATTTGTTCTTCCCAAATCAGATCATATCCGCTTTTTGTTGTGTAGTATCCACATTGGTCACGTTTCCAATTCCATTTATCCTCCCTATGGGGCTGTATCTGTTGTTGTGATAATTCCTCAAGAAAGTTATCCTCCTCCAAGCTAGCTTCCATTCCCATCCACTGCTGGTATTATTCCCCATATTCATGATGCTTTCCTTTTGTTGGCATGAAATCTGGTACAGCCTTTGGTATTTCTCCCTTAATGGTATAGCATTTTCTGTCCAAGGGTCTTCCCAAAATCTAAACTTTTCCCCACCCCCCACCTTCCATTCTACTTCCCTTTTGATTACTTGGTTCTGCTGTTGCTGCTGATTTGATATCAGGTCCTTCCACCAAGTTGATTGATGACTTCCTCTCGTGCCTTCCTCCAATGCCCTCCAACCACCATACTTTGACACTAGTATTTTTGCCCAGTGCTCCTCCTGCTTGTGAAATAGATCCCAACGCCATTTTCCCATCAAAGCTGAATTGAAAGTCCTAAGATCTTTAATGCCAAGACCCCCTTTATCCTTTGGTTGGCAAACTGTCTTCCAGTTAACCCAAGCGATCTCCCTTTGATCCACACCTCCTCCCCATAGAAATTGCCTCTTAATTGCTTCCAGTCTAGCTATTATTCTTGAAGTTACCCTGAAAAAGGAAAAAAAGTAGATAGGAATTGATGCTAGGACTGCATTTATGAGAGTCACTCTCCCGCCAAATGAGATGTGTCTGTGTTTCCATATAGCTAATTTTCTCTCATATTTTCGGACTATAGGATCCCAAAGGTCACTATATCTTGGATTATCCCCAATGGGGATACCCAAGAATGAAAAAGGTAAGGACAGGATTCTACAATTCAGGTATCGTGCTGCCTCAATCTGCCACTGCTCATTCTTCCCTATTGCCCCAAAGCTGCTTTTGGCAAAATTTATTTTTAGCCCAGATACAAGCTCAAAGCTTCTCAGAATGGACTTAACTGTCTTAACATTTTGCCATGTAGCTTCACCAAAGAATATGGTGTTATCTGCATACTGTAGAATATTAACTGGTATGTTATGTTTTCCCACAAGGAAGCTACTGAAAAGGCTCTTGTCCAGTGCTTCTCTCATCAGGCCAGTTAATCCTTCTGCGGCAATATTAAATAGGAGAGGCGCTAGTGGATCACCTTGCCTTAGGTCTCTATGTGGTAGGAATTCAATTGTGGGGCTGCCATTAACCAATACAGAGATCGTGGCTGAGTTAAGACATCCCTCAGTCCAACTTATCCACTTCGAGCAGAATCCCATTCTCCTCATCATGTATGATAGAAATGCCCACGAGACTAAATCATATGCTCTTTCATAGTCCACTTTAAACACCATACAAGGCTTATGACACCTCTTTGCTTCCTCCACCGTCTCGTTAGCTATCAACACACTGTGCAACAAATGTCTGCCACTAATAAAAGCAGATTGCCTCTCATCAATTATATTTGCCATCACCTTCTTAAGTCTGTTTGCTAGGAGCTTTGCCACGATCTTGTATACACATCCTATAAGTGATATAGGTCTGTATTCACTTAGATTTTGTGGGTCTTTCAGTTTTGGAATCAAGGAGATAAATGATGCATTGCTGCCCCTAGGAAAAACCCCATTTGCATGGAATTCATCAAGGAAACGGCTGATGTCAGGCTTGAGTACATGCCAAAACTGTTTGACAAACTTGAAATTTAGTCTGTCCAGCCCTGGGCTTTTTTCACTTCCGCAATCCCATACTGCCGCTCTTATTTCTTCCTCATTAAAGCTTCCCACCAGCAGCTGGTTTTGGTGTTGTGTAATACCCTCAAATCTTACTCCATTAAGGACTGGTCTGCACTGTTCGGGCTCACTGAATCTGATGTTGAAGAAGCGCCTAACCTCCTCTTTAACTCTTTTGGGGTCATCGACCCATGTCCCGTTAATAGCTACTCCTTTGACTGCATTATTTGTGCGTCTGGAACTTATCAGTAGGTGAAAGTATCGAGAATTGCAGTCCCCCTCCCTGATCCACCTCACTCTCGCCTAATTTTGTTGAAATCTCCCATAAAACACCATATACCTTCGGGATCTTGTTGTTTAAGCTGCTTGAGTGAATCCCATAGTATCCGCTTTTGTTGGCTATCACATTGAGAGTAAACATTCACTACACATGTTCTCTGATTTTCCTGGGTCCACACTCCATCCAATAAAATAAATCCTCTACCCATTTCCTTTCTTTCCAGTCTGAATGCCTGCTCATTCCAAACACATACTAGGCCACCAGCTGTATTTGTTGGCTGGAATTCCCATCCGATATCTGCGTCCCCCCATAAGGCCTGGCACGTAGCCTTATCAATTAACTCCCTCTTGGATTCTTGGATGCATATCATGTCAACTTTGTGTTTCCTTACCATCCTCCTAATTGCAGCCCATTTAACCCCCCTCTCAACTTCTGACATTGTAGGATACAATATTCATGATGCACTTTGTCTGTTTCCCATCTGAGCAGCCTCCTTCTTATCTCTATTCTCCATTTCAGTTATCCTGTTGATGATTGCTGCCTGGTCTAATTCAGTATGCACTCCCATGCTTTTTGCTAATTCCCATTGTGACACTGCCTCTTGGATGTCTCCTTCTTCTGGTTTCCTCGTAGTTCCAATGGCTTCTGGACTCCCAATAGCTGCTGGAGGTAAGGTCGCGGCCGATAATGGTACCTCACACTGTGTGGATTGCTCGCCACTGTGTTGGGCCTGCTTGTGGCAGCTTCGCTTCTTCCTAACAAACACCTTCCATTCACTAACCGCACTTGTTTTTTGGCAGGACTTATTGTTTGTTTGTTGCTTGCTGCAGGCACTGGTGTCCTTAGTAAGGGTCATTTCAATTGGAAGCCCAAATGAGGTGGCTTGTTGTTCATATGCATTTTTTAGTAACAATAGGGACCCTCTAAAGTTCCATTGCTGATTTGGGCTGGCTGGGGATTGTTTGGATGGGCCCGCTTCACACACTGACTTTTTCATATTTATTAGGATATTATGTGGCATTTTTGGTTCATTTTTGGGTCCACTCGTAAATACGAGGTCATCTTCCGTTTGACCTTGGTCTGGCTCACCAAACATTTCTTCTTCTATGCTCTCTGCCCCTGACAAAAACCCCCTAATCCTGTTTAGATTCTTCTTCTGTGAGTCACGCATGCTATCTTCTGCCCCTGACAAAAGCCCCCTAGTCTTTGGGTCAGCATCTGCAGAGGCATATCCTGCAGATGGTTGTTGGTACTCTTCAGGCCGCTTTGCAATTTGAATTCTCAGGAGTGGTGCCGTTGTCCGCTGGTCAATACCCGGTGGGCACTCAAACAGTGTCGGTCCTGCGGGTAAAGACCCACAGTGGTTGTGGGCCTCGTCAGGCCATCCCTCATCGTCGATCCCATTCCGTGGGTGCAGGAAGTCGTGGTTTTTCAACATTCCCGCATGCACGGAGTCGTCATCAATGTCGTCAAAGTCAATGTCCTCCGACGAGTATGTGTGTTTGCGTGCCCACTGATTTCGCATTCCACCGTCAGCCTCCCTTTCTTCCACGATGACTATCTGGTAAGTCTCACCATTGATCGTCGCCTCCACCGTATGATGGATCAACGGTTTCCATGGAGTTCTAAGGAGGACTCTCGCCCTGTCCAACCTCCTCAGCTCTTCGACTTCGTCATCAACTTCAACGAGCTCTCCGACTGCAGCCACAGTCCTTCAAATGTTGTCGATATCCCATACCTGTAGTGGAACTCCCCAGCACTGCGCCCACACCAGCCTGTAGCCCGGCCTCATGTTCGGGTTCCACTTTTGTATGGAGTGGAACAATGACTGGGCTTCACTGTTTATCATCTCCTCTGCCTTATTGTCCGAGAGTCCGAGAAGAAGGACCATATCGTCGCCGATATATTTCGGCACCACGTTCACACCTAACTCCCATGGTATGTCTTCTTCAATGCTATCGAAAGCACTTAGTTTCTTTAGCCTACCAACCCAAGCTTCTTTAAGCCATTTCTTCTTCTCCCAATCTACCTGAAGTTGGATCGACGATTGTGAGTGGGTTTGTCTGGTTTGTGCAGGTCTGGGTTGCTTTCTCTGTCCAGCGTTCGTCGTATTGATTGTTGTGACCTCGGCATATGTCCTGTGTGGGAACCTAAACTGTGCTGGCTTGCGGCATTCAATTCTCGCTTCATTGCTATGTCCTTCTGGTCTTGTCCTCATGTTGGCTTTGTGGTCTTCAATCCCCATATTTCGTCTCACATACTTTGGGAGGTTGACGTACAGTTTTAGGCCATCTATGACGAGATTGTCAAGCTTTCTTTCGAGTTCGTGTTCATCAGGTACACCCTTAAACCTTGCAAAGCCGTACCTTCTCCCCCCTTGGTTCCTGTGATTAGGGATAAAGATCTCCCTTCGTCCCCCCATTTCTTGAAGTGTGTCCACAGATCCTTCACCATTGTATGGTCAGGGAATCGCGTGAAGTAGTACGTGGTGATATCATTCTTCTTCCTCCAATTTGAGTGGTGATGCCTGTGTAGTTGTCCTGTCCACCTGTGCGTGTAGTTCGTTTTGGGATCCTCTCCTACTCTCACTCGTGCTCGCCGTCTCCCTCTCCCCTGCTCACGGTGGTCCACTCTCCCCCCTCTCGCTCTGTCTCTTTCTCCTCTCTCACTCTCTCTCTCTCCTCTCTCATCCTCTCCTTTTTCTGAATGCAACAAAATTTCTGCACTATAAATATGATAGTGCAGAATTGTACATTTTTGCATTTTATCAGAATACAAAGTTTTTTTTCCCAAACACTGTCAAATCTGATAATCCCAAATAGCAGCACGGAACATCCATTCTGAAAATGCTTTAGAAGGTACTGGAATGGCAGCAATTTAGAACTAAAAAAATTAAAGGGTAAAACTTAGAAGAGAGCACAAGAGAATGAAATTAATGACCTTAAGAGAGATAAAAAAACAGTACATAGCAGGGACAGAACAAAGCTAGGTGGCAGCAGTCACAGTTGGCTGGAAACAGTGACAGGCTTGCCAAAATATGGCTGCAGAGGACTCGGGGATGATCAGAAACCATGGAGAGCAGAGGATGCAGATGTCAAATTGGCCAGAAAATGCTAGGAGATGTTGCCAGAGAAGGGTGAGTGCTAGTCGTAAAGAGGAACAGTAGGTGCTACTCCATCCGGTGTCATTTATAAGCAAAAAAAAAAACTGATTTCACATTAATTAAGAAAATTAGTTTAGTTCATTAAATTGTGTGAATCCCAATTAAAGAATAAACTTTTTTTTTCCAAACTACCCTTTATTGAAACTAGATATCAAGCATAAGCTCTCTATTAAATGAAGGGTATTGTGAAGATAGTCGCATTAAATAAGGCAAAAGTAGTTGAGATTTGCATATATTTGAGACCAAGATACAATGGATTTTTTTGTTTATATTTGAGACCGGAGTAGCACTTCATAACAAGGTGCACACGAGTGACTGAGAAAGTAAAGTTCCGGTTCTGATTCAAAGGAGACACAGCAAAATCCCAAATTGAACCCCCCCCCCCCCCCCCCCCACTCCCACCCGGCAAAAAGGGAAAAAACATTATGTTTCATGGATAAAAGATGTTTTTTGGGTATCACTCCAATAGCCCCTTCTCCACTACAAACTACTAGCATTCTGTGACTCAATTCTGCAACAGTGCCACTATTTGGCAATACAGACAGCTATGCATTAAGCATCAAAACAACAAACCACTTAAATATATGATAGTGCTAAAATCAGTTAATCTCTTGCCTAATTTAACCATCTCTAAAGCAAAAAAGGAGCTATAAGAAAACAAGACAAAGTCTTACTCGCTCCTCAAAAGTTAAATCCAAATACCAATACAGTCAAAGAAATGCATGCTTATAATATGGATAAAGAGGACAAATTCATTTAAGGCGTACAACTGCGAAGAACAAAATTCTAAACTCAAAAACTAGTTAACACTGCCAGAACAAATAATTCTAAACTCAAGAACTAGTTTGCATCTCTTTGTGACTTTACCAATTTCATGCTAAAGTTCTATGCCAACCCTCAGGGAATAGCTGAAAGTCATTACAAATAATTCTGTATTCTTTCAAGACAGATAAAACTAACGTACCCCAGTGCCCGGAGGCTCCTCACTATGCAAAGGTATGGGGAAGGGTCATTGTCCACAAACTTACCCTTGCATATGCAAAGAAGCCGTTTCTGGATTTGAACCCATGACCCATGCAAAGAGGTATGGGGGAGGGTCATTTTATTATTCTTTGAAGACAGATAATAAAATAAAAAAACAGAATGTCTACAAACTGAAAAATTAAATAATACCCCAGATAGTAAAACTGCACCAAAATTAATTCATAAAATAACTCACTGGATCAGTTTCAGCAGGTATGCCAAGTCGAGACTGCTTATTTGCTATCATCAAAACAACATTTTCACGCTGATTCCTTACATTATCTTTCTGCATATACAAAGATTAAGACTAATCAAGAAGAGTATTTAACTCGTGCTGGGAACCAAAACATTTAATCAAAAAAAATTCATAATAAAAAACTTGTTTAATCATAACTACAAGTGCCCATTTGGTTTCTCGAATTGACCATGAAATTGGACCTGAGAATGGGAATTTTTCCTATTAATTCTGTTTAATGGCCAAAAGTCCTTTAAGAATTAAAATCATAATACCATGACATTTCCATTGAACAAAATAACAAACTTGAGTCTTTTCCCATTCTTAAGTCAAAACCCTAAAAATGGTCAACTATACACCTAAGGACAAGAGCTAAAGATGTGAAACGGTTTAGGTAAACCTGTGAACAGATCATAGTAGTCAATAGCAGATAGCAACACAGAGCAGTCGCCTGCCTCCCAAAAACGCTATAGCAGAATAGCGGTAACGGGATGACCGCTATTTAGGATTTTTATATATATATATTAGATGTCAACACCTATATAAGTTTGTACTTTGTATTATATAACAATAACAATATATGTCTTGTTTAATAGTATTTTCTTTTCTTTTTTACTTATTATATATATTTTTATTATTATATTACTTAGATTTTTTAAAAATTATTTAGCTCATTATATTATATATTATTTGGTTTTTATAACTGTTGTTATTTAGTTGATTATATTTTTTTATTTTTAATTTATTATTATCATATATTATGATTTATCTAGTTTATTAATATTTGGCTTATCATATCATATATTATGTTTTATTTGGTAATTATTATATTTTAATTACTATTATTTATTATATTATATATTGTGCTTTATTTTGTTTATTATTAATTAGTTTATTATGTTATAGATTTATACTTGAAATAAATTTTAAATTTTGTTAATACCATTATATTGTTTGTTATTATTCTTCTATAATTTATTAGATAGTAAAATTAAGAGAACAGTGGACCGATCCATCACTTCTCTAAACTACCGTACCCCATTGCCCAGAGGCTCTTCGCTATGCGAAGGTATGGGGGAGGAATATTGTACGCAGCCTTACCCTTGCATATGCAAAGAGGCTGTTTCCGGATTCGAACCCATGACCAACAAGTCACCAAGGCACAACTTTACCGCTGCACCAGCACAACTTCTCTAATGCCCAACAAATCAAAAAACAAAACACACCCTGAGAACCCTAACTAGGACCCGACCCACACTTCCTTGTTGGCTAGCACCACAACCACAAGTGAGACCTCTCCTTTCAGGGCAAAACAAAAAGTTCTTTTAGGATCATCTTGAAAAAGCTCTAGCGGCTGCGACATCCACTTTTTGGGCGTGATTTGCAGGATATCCACTACAACAGCCATTACTGCAAGGTGTGACGAGATGGATTCTTCAGGAGCGGATGGGTGCTGTTCCGCTCCGCACCTCCACACACGATCAGGCCACATCAAGTAAAAAATAATAAAATCAGGTTAGTTTGAGTCTCAGGTCAATAAATTCAAACGTTTCCAACCGAACCCAAACCCTTATTTTTCTATTTTTAGTTTTTTTTAATGTATTTTAAAAAGTTTAAATTTGTGTGACCTTGTGTGAGTATATTACTCAACTGATGTATTCGGTTGGGTTAGTCAGTCTTCCTTGTAATAAGGACAGCTAAGCATTAGCTGTGACAACTGTCAACAACTGTCACTAAGACAGTTGGTTAGACTGTTGGGTATAAATATTTGTAATGCTTCTCTATTGTGACTTACCTTATTCAATGAAATCAGATACATTTGAATATAACCTGACCCAAACCAAGCTGGATATTATTGAATTGGATAGGTACAGGCTGAACATACTTTCCCAAAAACCCAAACCCAACTAACTGGCTTCAACCAATTTTTCCCCAAACCCAACCCAGTGGCCAGTCCCAATTAATTACTAGGTAACATTTGTTTCAACATGTATTATTACATTCTTGGATATGGCATTTCAAGGAATATGTTTGGTTAGATTTTAATATTCCTGAGAATATGTCCAAAATTAATAAAAAGAAGTAAGAATGAAAATGGAATTTAATAGTTAGGTTAGAAACTAACTTCCCATGGGAATGCAACATAAGTTACATACCCACCCCCTCACCATGGGATCCAAGCTAAACATGGTAAATACTACTCTCCTGAAATCAAACAACACCCAGGAATATTTTTTAAAGCTTGTAAAAAGCATCAAAACCTCACTTCCCAAGTTCACCTTCACAAAAAAGACTATGCAAACCACACACTTAGTATCTTAAATAATTTTAAATATGAGATTCATAATTAATTTTGTTTTGAAATTTTAGATCTTATATCTAAATAATAGAATTGGAAATGAATTTAAAATTCTAATTCTAATCCCCTATTATTTACATAACCCAAACATAAATCCATATTTCTGAACAAATACAATTATGATAGAATTGGAATTGAAATTAAAATTCTAAACTATACTTGTCTTTCAAATATAATCTAAAACACTTCCACAAAAATGTATTGTGTAGTATGAAACTGAATGAAAGCTAGAGCTTGAAAACCAGAAGAAAAGATGCAAAACGACTTTGTATTATTCAATCTAGATTTGTTGGAATTCAAAACACAATAAAAAGAAATAACAGAACAGAAAGAGGAGATAAAATGACTAGGCACATGCTTTAGCTTTTTCTAGAGAAAATAATCATTTTTTTTTACAAAGTTTTATGAGAAAATTGACAAAAATAAGGAATTACTTCTCCAAAAAAAACAAAACCAAGCACACATTAAATGGAACATCGAGTGCCCACTGGCCAGCCTAAGGAGTGGCTGACCCCAAACCTCAAAAATCACTCTTCAGACTTTTTCCACAATCATTTGAATGTTAGAGGCTGAGCAAAAAAAAAAATTTGAATGTTAGAGAGAGCAGTATTTGGCATTATTGGAACAGGTGCACGTCATAGGTTTAGTGCCACAAAATTCCCCTGTTATTCAGTAGTAGTAAATGTTGGTATGTTACTAATTGTTAATGTTAATATTGGGAATATGAACCACCATTTTATACCAGTATTCACTGATAAAAATTTAAAAAGATGACAAATCCAGCAGGAACCTTCAAACATATGCATTAGTTACCACACAATTAGCCATATAAACAGCAACGACATAGAAAATTAAAATTTTCTAACAATCATTACAAACCTGGAAACCGAACACAAATTCCAAAAGATCAAACATGTCTGCATCCCTTTGTCCAGATATTTTAAATCCAGCAGGAAGTCTAGGAAACTGGTCAGTATATCTAATTGCAGATATTGCTGCTTTAACCTGATATTAAGAAACAAACCTCACAGTTATAGAAACTACTACAAAGAGTACATGAATTCCAGGATAATATTACGGAAATCATGCAGGCAACCATAAATAGATGAGTCAATGTCAGTAACTCCTAGTCATTGTCAATAAAGGAAACAGATCAAGTCCAAGCCAATTGAAATGGGAGAGACAGGATACCACAAGTCTTCTAAAGCGTTCAACTTACTTCAGGGAAAATTCTGATAGGATTGGTTAATGATGGTGCTTCCAGAGGAATAATATTGTATGGTGTCAGCTCTCCAGATAACGTCACACTTGACTTCTTTATTTTTCTCAACTAAGAAAACAAGAAAGACAAATATGATGAGCTATTTGCAAATAGCAATCAGTAAGTTGTCAACTACTAATCCAAAAAAAAATGAAAACTAGTTGCTTATAAATTTGAAAAACTACCAAATTAATGGTCAATAATAAAATAAATATTTAAAAAAAATAAGCATCCAATGCATAATCAGTGAAGTTAATTTGCTCTATGATAAACATCTTAACATAAAAAGAGTACCTCCTCCATTATGAGCCCACCAACTCCACCGGGATCAGCATCCTTGCTAAGTGACTCCAGGACCTCCACTAAAGCACGTAGAGTGGCAATTATCTTTCTCATTTCTGACGATCTAAGTTTCAACCTAGAGCATTAACACAATTCACCCAAATATTATACCAGGGCAAAACATAATCTTGATAAAATAAACTTAGGTTTTTAATCAACAAAATTGTAAAAAGTAAATGAGAAAGTCTTTCTGCATATTTTAAGAGTTTGTTTAGTTAGAATAGAGTGGTCATCCAATAACAATATCACAACCTTAAAAATTATGGATAAGTATAATTATTCGCATATATGACTTAAGGAAAGTAGATTGACAGTCTATCTGCCTGTTTCAGCAGTTCCACATCACTAATAGCTTATTATTTTGCATACTAACACAGTAACATATTATATTATTTTTCACCACCTTCAACACAATGACTTCTTAGCCACAGAAAACTTCTATTACATTTTAATTACCCACCCAAGAAAAGAAAAATATGCAAGGGTAAATGTTGACCTCTAACCAGTTTTAGCAACCAATAAAGCAAAAAAGCATTTCAATAAAACTCATTAAAGAGCACCAACAAGCATAGGCTTTCAGTTTTCCTTTAAAATAATTTTTAATCAGAATGAATAGACCAAGCCTTGAATTCTCATTGATATATACAAGCAACTCTGATGAAACAAGTTGATGATTTTATCCATTGGCCAAAATAACTTAGGGCAATAATTGAAAATAAGCATCAAGCTTTATAGTCACACGAAAAAGAAGAAATAACCTCCATCAATCGTACTGAAGAAATAAACTACATATTTGTAGGTTTAATTAAGAAAACACTGAGTTGGACATACTCTCCCAATGTGGTGGAGCTAAAAGTTCCAGATTCTTGCAGTCTCTGTTCTTCGCGTTGGATGTCATCCACTCTATGACGTTGCTTGTAGTGTTGATAAAACTTCCACAGGTATTCAATGTCACGATTGCGATCAATCCGTACCCCATCCTTCTTAACAAGTTTTTGCTATAGAAGATGGCAAAATGAAAATCATAAACAAGTGAGCTGATAATCCCTTTAAAGCAGTGTTGTTAAATAGCGACCATGGAGGAAGGGTGTGGCGGATTTTTTGCCAACCAGGCATGCCATAAGGCGCCATAAGGCACAATGGCATGTCTATATGGAAGAATTTTGGCCATCCGCCATTGATAACACTGCATTAAAGTCACTTGAAAAAAAAAAGGAAAAAAAAAATCAAATGAACAAAAAGTTTCCTGTTCAATGTATCACTCAAAGTTCACCAATCACAACCAATACCTTGATGATAGACATTAAACCAGTCTTGAACTGTAGAACTCCCCTACCATCACTGTTGGGATCAAGATTTTGAGCCATACTATATGCCTGCTCACACACTGAAGATCAGAAGTAAAAGGTCATACTGATGCATATACCAAAAAGAGCACTATCAATTGATTCAAGCTCGACACATATTACATATAATATTTACCATGCAACAAATTGTTATATCTTGAGATTTCACAAGACAAAGCCATGAACATTGGCATAAGCTTAAATAGTAATATGGTATACATAAATTTTTACCCAATACATGAGAAAAATATTAAGGAAGTTATGTTAAAACTTGAAAGCATAAATGTATGAGCAAAAAGAATGTAACAGAATAACTAAGCCACATATTAGTGAGTGAAACCCTAAACACTGCAGTACTAAACAGAGGATTATAGTGTGGAGCAATTAACCAAATTTTTTTAATTAGTGCAAGTGAGTGAAATTATATTTTGTCCCTAGGCTGAAAGAAAGCAAATCTTATGCCTCAATACCTATCATACTTTCTCAGGCTGCTAATGCTGTGTCAATTCATCTCTTTCTCTCCATGGCTATTATTTAATGCAGGCATCGTCATTGCCTTGACATAAAAAAAAATGTCTTCTTACAGGGTGATTAACACCAGGTAACTTCTCTTATAATTATGACTGTACCTAACATGTAACTGGCATAAATATACCATAGTGTTTTTTTTTTGCTCAGCAAACATAGATATGATATATTAATAATGAGTACCAGTGGTACTGAAATTACAAATTTTAGGGGCCAGCTGGTTCCTATGATTATTAGAAGGAACAAAGCCAGCACCATAACACCCTGCTACCTAACCCATGCTACAAGAGTCCAGCCCCCAAACTCCCAAGCTAAGTACAGAAAGCTAGTGTTAGATTGGAAGACCATTGATTAAAGTGAACTGAAAAATCTTTCTCGTTGGACTTGAGCCAAGACCAAAGTAATAGCAGAGCATCATCCATAACTTTGCTGCTGTTGAAACCTTGATTTTGAAAGACTATTCTATTTCTTTGTTGCCAAATGGTCCACGTTACTGCAACCCACCAACATTTCCACCTTGTAGACTTTGTGGTCCCAGTAACCTGATGCCCATGCTGCATAAAGTGCTCCGTTGGGTGTTGAGGAAGTGCAGTGGCTATTCCAATCCAAGATAGTGATTCCCACCATAGAGGTAGGATCTTACTGCAGTGAAAAAACAAGTGGGCAGCATCCTCCTCATGACTACTGCAGAATGGGCACGTCGTGTCATTCACCACCACTTGCCTCCTACTAAGGTTCAACTTTGTTGGTAATCTATCCTTAATTAGCCGCCATGCGAACACTAAAGCTTTAGGTGGAATTTTAAGACACACAATTTGGCACACTCTCTGATTTCAAGTGCAACAAAGTCTAGGTATTTACTCTTGCTAAACACAGCCAAGAGTGAGAGACAAGACAAGGAACACAAACTAAGTGCTAAAACAAGAAAAGATGAGCCCATAATAAGCAGGTACACCACCTAAAAAAGGAGGAGGAAAAATGAAGGAAACTCTAAAGAGCATGTGTAACAAATATTGCAAAATCTTGCAATGTATTCATAAATTAGACTAACAAACCCTACCCCTTGTAATGACTCTAATGACCTTAGCCTGATCAGTGATTGCCAAGCTAGGCTCCCAATTGACTATGAATATCCGATAACCAAGCAAAAAAGCTCAACCGTAACAATACTAACATCCAGTCACCTCAGTTTGTTTACTACAACTTTCCCACTTCTAGCACTGCCAAATCCTACTAAACACTTACAGATTATCTCCTCCTTCCATCATTTCAGTTCATAACATCCCCCTTCCATTTTCACATCCACTAAAGTCACCTCACACACTGTATAACAGCCAGTTTCTTCGGCACTAAACATGACTATCATACCACATCCAATTTCCCACCCTCGTCTCAGCATAGCTCCATCTTCAACATATATTTCATTTCAGCCACCACTAAACTCGAATTCCTGCAAGAAACAACTTTCCCCAATCCTCAATTATACCAGTTTCACAAATCAACAAATCAAAAAAAAAAAAAAAAAAACAAGCCTAACTTCCAGAGCATAATCAAACTAACTCCAAGGCTACTATAATGCACACGCAGATCTCATATTCACACACTAACAACATTAGCCGCACGCAGCATCGAAACTCGCAATTCCATTCCGGTTAAGCAATAATCGAACACTTACAGATCCTGGCGACGTTAGGATCCTCCGATTGAACCTCGTCGGCGGCCTGCAAGATCAAATCAATGTTGGTGGTTTGCGCTAGCGACGGCGGAACCGCGCCGGCGATTCCGCTGGGGACTCTGGCGTGGCCTTGGCCCGCATTCCTATGCTGCTCCCTCTTCAGCGTCGCGCGAACCAGCTTCTCCCAGTTATCGCGAGCCCTAACCATGGTGGCGGTGGTTTTGCTCGCGCCGCCTGCTCTCTTCTTCGAACTCGATCACTGCGTGTATGTGTGTTTGCGCGTTTCCGATAACGAGGGTTTTGAAATTGGAATTGCCAAGGTTTTGCTCTATAACGAGTACTTAACTAGTAAGGTTTTCTTTTTCCGTTTCGCTTGAGAAATGGACGCGGATCGAGGGTAATGGCAACGTAGCAGGTGCGTAGTTGGCTTTTCCATTCCTTTTTTCTCTTTTTTACTTTTTCTTTCTCTCTTTCTTGCTTGTCGTTTTCTTGTTTTGAAATTTTGAGGATTGAATTGGACAAGTATATACCCAAACGCGGTTTTTTTTTTATATATTCCCCTTTGGGTCTCTTTTGTCCAAAAAACGAACGTTTATTTTCTTTTCATACAACCACGGATTTCATAAACATCTTGATCAGGGATTCAAAATTCAATTTAATTTAGTAACTTATTTTTTTATAATAAAAAAAATTAAATAAGTTGATTTTAAAGGCTCACCCACTAGGAACACCATTTACAATAATACTTACAAATTATTTATTAATAAAATATTCACATTAACAATAAGAATTAAACTCATGTCTTAGTTGGTATGAGTTTGTTGACTAATAATATATTTTTCATCATATTTAATAATGTGAAGATTCAATCTTTCCTACAGTTATTTATCTTTTTCTTAACAAAATTAAAATTTGTAAAATCTTATAATAATTTAAGATCAATTCATTTCATTTTTTCTTTTTTCAAGATAAATTTATATATTTAAACCATGAGTTAGATATACAAATATCCTATTCTATCAAATCTTGTTTCAAATCCTTTCATATTAGATAAATTTGATAATGATATTTAAGAGAAATAATAATTTTCCCTTTAAAAGAAGATTTAATTGAAAATAAATTATTTTTTAAAATACATTGAGTCAAATAAATTATCAAAAAGGATAAAATTATTTCTCCATTTTAATGAAATGATGTCTATACGATCTGAAACTAAAGACTATATCAAATAAAAATAGAGTGAAGAAGAGTAGCCCAATGAACACAAGAAAAACTAAAAACTAAAAAAGGTGGAATGAAATATTCTTTAATGTAGAAAGTGAGTTCTAATGAATTAAATATTTTTAGATAATTATTTAACACGCTTAATTAATATCATTTTTCTTTTTTACTGTAATAAATTAACGATTAAAAATTTTAGTATTTTCAAATTTAATCTTATAATTTTTCAAAATTGTTGTAATTAAACTTGTTATTATATTTTAACTTAAATCAATCGATATCTTATTTTTCTAATTTAAGAAATTATGAATTTAAGGTGGGTTTGGAATATAAAAAGTATTCAAAAAAAATTTTAAAAAACAAAAATTTTCATCAAATTGAAGGATTTTACGAAGTTTAATATTGAGGTTCTGATGACGGATAAATGTTTTTGTTTTCAAATATTGAGTAAAATGTAATATTTTATTTTTCTAGTATACAATGAAATAGACTTTAAAATAGTTTAGTGCATATTTCTTTAAACCCCAAATTATTGATTAGGTTGAGTAAAATTAATTTGCACCACTATATGTGGTTTTATTTCAGATAACATATATCTTTTACCTGAAACAATCTTAATTATGTTTGGTAAGATTACTATAAAACTCTCTTTCTAGGTAAACCTAACTTGAACTCAAAAATCAAACCCAAATTTTGTAATTAGTTTGGGTTTTTTTATTCTTTGGTTCCAACCTACCCAAATTTGACCTATTTAATTTGGATATCAAATTCACTAGTTAAGAAATAGTAATTTAAAGCTTGCAATTCCATTATTTTTAGTAATCTTTGTTTAACTTGATTGGATGATAAAAGAAAAATATAATGATTAGCCATTAATAATTGTTAATAAACTTATGTTAAATATTTGATTAATCGTGACCCTACAAATTAAAATACTATCGTTAATAATGCAAAAACTTGGCTTTAGGGACAAGTGGTTGGTGGATTAGGCATTGCTTAATTTCAACCCATATTTTTGTACTGGTAAATGGAGATATGACAGAGGAATTTGTTCCTCAAAAGGGTTTAAGGCAAGGAGATATGCTAGCTCTATTCCTTTTTACAATTGTGGCAGAAAGCTTGAGTGGAATGATGATAGAGGTCGTTGCAAAAAAACTTTTTGATGGATTCCCAAATGGTAAGGACAACATTGAGGTAAACCTCCTTCAATATCTGGATGACACCCTTTTTATTAGGAAGGCAACAAATCAAAATGTGGTGGTAATCAAAAGTATGTTAACATGCCTTGAACTCATTTCCAGCCTAAAAGTCAATTTTTTAAAAAGTTCATTTGGGGCCATTGGGGCTGGAAGAGAGACTCTTAAGTGCTTTGCAGAGATTCTACATTATAGATTGATGTTCTTCCCCTTCATGTATTTAGGGTTACCTGTGGGTGCTAATCCAAGAAAAGAGTGTATGTGGAGAAATTGTTGTCGTGGAAACACAATTTTATCATTTGCTATGAGGGTGTGCCTGATCAAGTCAATATTATCTTCTCTTCCTCTTTTTTTCTTTTGTTCTTTAAGTTCCCTCCTCGGGTTGAGAGAAAATCGATGAGGCTACAAAGAGCTTTTATGGGGTAAGGAGAGTGGGAAGAAGAAGATTTGTTGGGTAAAGTGGGAGAAAGTGTGTGTGCCTAAAAGAAAGGGTGAGTTAGGTGTTAAAGATTTAGGTTTGTTTAATGAGTCTCTTCTTGCAAAATGGTGTTGGGCTTTGTTCAATGACAAAGATTCTCTATGGAAACTTGTCATTGAATTAAAGTATGAGGTTGGAAGGGTCTTATAGGGGAGTGTAATAGATATGCTTCATCTTAGTGGAGTGATTTAAGAAAAATTGGGGGTCAAGAGAATGATGATAAATGGTTAGAAAAAAATGAGAGAGTGAAGGATTAGGGATGGAAGTACGACGAGGTTTTGGTTAAATTGTTGGTTTAGTGAAGAAAATTTGACATCTTTTTTTCTAAGAACATATAATAACTCATTACTTCAAGATACTTGCATTGTAGACATGGGGGTTTGGGAAGATGAGTATTGGCATTGGAATTTGAAATGGAGAAGGGGATGGTTTAAATAGGAGCATTAACAAGTGGCACACTTGGGAGGTTTGTTGGAGTGATGCAAACCAATTAGAGAAGAAAGGGATAGGTGGATATAGTCAAAACATAATCCAGGTTGCTTCTCTGTTAACTCGAGATATAATGTTTTACATGACCTAAGATGGGTTGATGAGGTGGATGAATAGATGGTTCAAGTATGGAAATTGGATGTTCCATCAAAGGTTCTAATTATGCTATGGAAAGTATTTCAAAATAGGATCTAGTAGAGAGATAATTTAAGAAAGAGGAACATACAACTATCTCCAAATAAGCTCTTTTATGTCTTTCGTGTGTTGTAAGAAGGATATGTTAATCACATGTTTTTGGGAATGTAAAGTAATTCATGATTTATGGCTAAATTATTGCTATGTCCATGCAACTACTGTTGATAATCATTTTGAACAACATCTTTCTTGTTTGAAATCATATTCATAGATTAATAGATGGTGTATTACTTGGTGTGCTTTGATTTGGTCTATATGGATCGTAAGGAATCATTGCATGTTCAATAATGTTTATTTTGATAAAGAGGCATTATGGAGCAAATTTATCTTCCACACGTGTGATAAACTACTTTTCTCATAACCTCAAGAAATTTTTTAAATTACACATCTCGTTGGTCATTCTTAACTCTATAAGGAAATGGTAGACTTACTCGAGGAGATGTCAGTATCTCCTTTTTTTTATCTCCTTCCTTCTTTAGCAATAAGTTCCCATCAGTAAAGGCTTCAACCTTCTTAGGTACTTGGTCTTTTTCAACAAAAACCTCATTTGTAGTTTTTGGAGGAGAGTATTCTTTCTCCTCAAAGTCTATTTAAACTCTATTACTTCTAGTCATCACAACTTTGGCATTCTCCCTCATAGGATTTGGTTCAGGTTGTGAAGAGAAGTTGTCTTTATGACAAGAGAGATTATATGTCAATTAGGATTTGACTTGCTTCATTCTCTAGTCATTTTGGACCATATATAAAACCATGATTTATTGAAGACTAGGTTGTCTCTCTTTTTTCTAGGCCTTTGATTTTTCATGGTTTGAGACCTAAACATTACCTAAAGCCTTGTCCCTGATTGAAATTGTTGGGGTATTGATTATAAAAGTTGTTTCTTCCCCAAACAAAATTGATCTTATCCATGGTTGTAGTTAACCCATCATCAACAATGTTTTCTCCTATCCCATGCACAATCTCACATCTATCGCAGATTGGGAATGAAGGTGTAATAACAGAGACTTGAGTTTTAGCTCTCATACGTGTCTCAATCTTCAATGTTAGAGCCAACATCTGCTTTCCCAATTCAGTTTGGAATTCATTTGTCTCCACCAAGTTGACAGATCTCTTTACAATCCTTTTATCCTTTGAGTTGGTGTAAGAATTAGAGACATGTCTTCAATGATTCTGATGGCATCAGCAAGGGGCTTTAGCATGAGGTTGCTCCCATAAGTAGCATCCAAGCTTATCCTATTATGTGAGGACACTCTACCATATAATATATGGACCAGTCTCTGTTGAGTAATGTCATAGTGTGTACTGTTAGTCACTATTCACGACTTAGTTTTGTATTGAATATTTGCACGAAATTAGCACTTTACCTCCAATTTATGGTTCTTTTTGTAGGACTTGTACATATTTTTATGTTTGGTGTGATTTTATATAGTAGATACTCTTATTTTGTGAATTAATGTTGAAACCACTTCAGTTTTCAGGCCAAAAGAAAAGAAGGTTCAAGTAGCTGATGTCTCGCTAAGTGTGGCAGATCCGCTTAGCGAGTGGCATCCGCTAAGCGAGACATCCAGCTCGCTTAGCATGTTGGGAAATCCTAGAAGAGGATCAGTCAAAGATGTGCTCGCCCAATGCGCCGCAAGCCCGCCCAGCGAGGTCGTTGTCCCTTCTAGCACTTAGAGTGCCCAGCTCGCTAAGCCAAAATTCACTTACTCTCGCTTAGTGAGATTTTAAAACACTGAAGTTGGCGGAAACTAGAGAGAGAGTCGAAAAATAGAGTACAAGGAGAAGCTAAAGTGACAGAAATAGAGCTTCTAAAAGAACTTAGGTTAGAGGAGTGAAGTTAGGGTTTTAGAGGTTGAAGGAGACATCCTCAACCATTCTTTGCCATTTTCTTTCACTAAGCTATACTCCTTTCTTGTATTGAGAGCATATTTCTTGTAATGGAAGGCTAAGCCTCTTGGTTGGGAAGTTCTGCTGAACCTTTGATGTAATATTCTTTCACTATCTATTTAATGTTGTTTTTATGTGTTCATTGCTTCTATCTGTGCTTATTTTTACATGTTTATGGCTTGATCACCCATTTGTATGTATACTTAGGATTTTTAGCATTGGAAAATGCTTTAAATCCTTAGAACTTGATAGAGCAAGCTAGAAATTTGTATGTTTTGGAATGAAGTGCAGAGATATAATTCATATTATGTTGTAGACTTAATGCAACTCTTGCAACTCTTTTAGGCTAAGTTTGTTGAGGGATCAAGGACGAAGTTTAAAGAGAGTTAGGATCATTCACTAGAGGGATCTTGGTTTGAGTAATTCCTTGGCATAAGAATACTAGGATAATGTTAAATAGAGAAAAATACATAATAACGTCAAGAGGAACTCAGTAGAACAACCCAACACTTTTTACGTGACTGTTTTCGCTTCTATAATCCTAGATATTTAGTTTATACTCAAATAGACTGTAGTACAAAATTCAACTTGATGTTTAGTTTGCTTTTAGTTTATACAAATGTTTGCTTACTGAATGTACAATGTCTAAGTGAAACAAATTCCTTGTGGATACGATACTCAGTCTTACCATTTTATATACTACTTGTGCAAATCAGTACACTTGTCGACATTGTCATTCGAACATGTACAACTTCTAAAAATCTCTTGCAACCTTTTCAGGCTTTAAGTAGACTCTCTTGTTTTCTTTGCACAAAGTTTCCAATGTTCCATATGTACCGATTCATCTTCATAGGAGATAAATACCTTCCTTAAGAAAGAACTTGTGCACTGGTTCCATGTATTGATGTTGTTCTCATGTAGTTAGCACAACCAATCACATGCCTTCCCATTAAGAGAGAAAGGAAACGATAGAGTTTGATGTACTTTGTTGGTACACGATTTTGTCTTACCATGTTGGTCAACTTGATGAACTTCCTTAGGTGTTGCACAAGATCTTCATGGGCACCACCACTAAACAAGTTATTCTTGAGCATTTGTAAGAACTCATGCTTGAAGTCAAATGTGACTCCCTCAGGTAAATCAGGGAGCTAGATGATATTAGCTTCCCCCATAGTAAGGGTGAGGTAGTCCATGAGTGTCTGAGCTTGATTAGTTGTCATTGTTCTTTCTCTCTCTTCACAAATATTTGCAGGAAGTTTTTGAATTAGCTAGATAATATCAAGTTCGTATTGCAGTGGTGAATTTTGGAACCTAGTTTGCTTGCATTACAAAATAGAGAAGAAGATCAAATGCAACAGGAAATAAAAGAATAAAATAAAGATAAATAACAGAAAATTAAATAAATAATAAAAGAATTTCTATAAATAAAATTATTTGGTTTAACAAAATTAAATTAGTTGGGAATTTCGCAACTAATCCCCGACAACAATGTTGGAAACTTGATGAGTAAAATATATAAGGCTTGCACAAGGGTAAGTGTACGCCACACAGTAATAACAATAGACTTGAAAGTTCAGATATTGAATCCAAAGGACTAGTTGTATTCTCAATTAGTCAAGTTTATTAAACTAACAATCGAGGTGATTAAAAAAAGTTAAATATTTTTATGCTTTTGGTTTTCAGAAGAAAACAAACAAATTAATGCAAAAAAAGATTTAAGAGATGATAAGAGTGACCAAAGGTTATAACCCACTAGTACCAATTTTTTCCTAATCCTAGTCCCAATGAAATTTCTTTCCCAATTAATTACTTGTTTCCAAAATCAACCAAAGTCTATGATCAAGGTTAGAGGATACTCTTTGCCTTAATTTAATTCTCCAATGATCATAGATATCAGACCCTAATTATGTCTGAACCCCTCTCTAAAAAAAAGAACAAAAAAACAAACAAGGAGAAAAAGTATTAAGAAAAAAAAAAGAAATAAAAAAATAAAATATAAAAGAAAAAAAGAAAGAAAAGTGCAAAAAAAGGGAAGAAGAAAAATAAAAAAGAAGAAAACTTGAAAAAAAGAAAAACGGAAAAAAGGAAAAAAAAAAGAAGAAGAAAAAACGAGTAAAAAACAAAAAAAAAGGAAAAAAAGAAAATGTAAAACAGAAAGAAAACATTAAAAAAAAGAAATAAAAAACGTGAAAAAAATACACTCTTTAGCACAGCATAAAAGCAAAAGAGGAGCTGCATGAAAAAAAAGGGAGAAAACCACACACAAGTGTGGTGTATGGTGGTGGCGCGCCACTCACTACCCCATTTTTCCATCTTCCATAGCTACCATAAACTGCTACTAGTAGGAAATTACTCGTTGGGAGCAACAAAAGCGTCTTCACCAGGAAGATGACAAGGATTGGAAGCTGCCGCCCGACCAAGCTTCAAGCACAAATTTTGTTACTAAGGAAAAGAGATGTCACTTTTCAAACATAGTGACAACCAGAAAATACAAGACAAGAATGATGATGTCAAGGGCACCATTATGGAGAGGATCAAGGAAGATCGCAACAAGCTTAAAATGGTAGGCCTAACAAGTTCCAAAGAGTAAAGTATTGCTTGCACGAGTTTGATATAATCCACCCGTTGGCCTTTTAATATCATTGTTCATATGCCATGAGAAAATACAACTTTAACGTAGTGGTAATCCTTGCTAAATAACATATTGTGAAGCCTTTCATTAAAATAATAATAAAAATAAATATAATATAAAAAGTAAAGAATATAAAAAAAAAATATAAAATTATACATATTAGTGAATAATTCTTTATTTTATTGTATTTCTTTATTGTCTCTATCGTTTATTCTTCAATGCAATTTTTTTTATCATTGTCTTGGTTAGTTTAATTACTATTGTATTGCAAATAGCTCATTATTCATCTTATTTTTTCCACGTTTTAATCTCACATCCTTAATTACTAAGTGTATTCTCCATTTCTATTATATCTCTTACTATTTTCATTCTATTTATTTGATTTCCTATCACTATGCCAATTATTTATTTATTTTTTCAAATTCGCATTAGCATTCTTTAGTACACGCTTACGCTCTGTGCACTCCATGCTGGGTCTTCGACTTGCTTGGTGGTGTTTTGATAATGTGTAAGTAAATTTTGTGAATGACATGTTGGGTCTCTAACTTGCTTGAGTTCACAAGGTTTACCACAAAACTAAAGTTTTTTCTAAAAATGACAACATTCTCAAATAAATAATCACTCAATTCTCCTTTTTCATGTCACACGCACTCCATGCTAGGTCTTCGACTTGCTTGTCAATGTTTCAATAAAGTGTGAGTAAATTTTACGAATTATCATGTAGGGTCTCTGACTAGTTTGACTTCACAAATTTTATCACAAAACCAATATACACATATATATAATAATAAAATAAAATCCACCCAACACATAAGTGCTTTTTTTTTCTACAAAGAACTATGTAAGTTTGATTTCCTCATTGCACCTCGGGATACATAGTAGCGATGGCAAATCCCTTGTCAAAAAAAAAAAACTAAAAAATATTATCCTTTTTTTTCTTTTAAAAAAATAAAAATTTGATTTTCTCTTCTAAATAAAATAATAATAATATAACAAAATACAATTCATGTTTTAAAGGAAAGATAAATAATTAAAATTCACTTTATTTTAAGCACGTTTGATTGAAGGTTTTCGTCTTCATGACAGATGCGTGGGGTGCTAACACCTTCTCCCAGTGTAAACGACTCCAAAATATTTTTTCTCAAACCGTAGATCATTCCTTTTTTTTTTTGGTTTTTCAAACATTTTCCTTAGATAAACGTTGATACCAACTCCCCAAATTTTCCATTTTTTGGAAAACAATTTATTTATCTTTTTATTTTGTCATTCCGTCATGACCCACATTGCGACAGTAGGTCTACCAATTTAAATCAAAGGATATACTGAATTTTAGAAATGATCAATTAAAGATTAGTTAATCTATTGAAGATTATCCACACAGTTTGATCGTGCATTTTGGTGTAAAATATTATCTACCTGGATCTATCAATTACATGCAGATGACCACTAATATGCAATCAATTAAGTATTAGATTTTTCGTTCCAAATAAACAATAAAGATAACAAAGAGAATTAATTAATACCAAATAATGAAGAATTTCATTAAGAATAGGGAAAAAAATAAAGTTGAACAATTACATCATAACCTATGAACTAGGGGGACTAGCCACTCTTGATCAAAGTAAAACTAGTAATCCTATGCAAAATAGACATAGACATACCAATAAGGTAGGAGCGATGATCATGATCCGTCCCCACGGTGTCGTCCATGCTTCACAACTCTCAAATGCCATCAAGGTTCTCTCAAATTTGTAAAAAGATAAAAGTGAACCAAAGAGTTTTTTACAAAGTCTAGAGACCTATATATAGCTTCCTGAAGATATCAGTCAGAGAAAGGACACTATGACTATGATAAAATATATGATGGTCGTGATCGGAAGTGACACTAAAGCTTTGGGATGTTGTGGATTGACTACGACCCTCATGGTTGACCATAACCCTCATGAATTGATCACGATTGTGGTGAACTTACCACAATAATTATTGGATCATTGATGCTATTTGGAGGATTGTTATCATTTTATTGTAATCGTGCTGCTTATCCCAGTCGTGGTAAATGTACCACAAGTATGATCAAGTACAGAGTCTTCAAATCTTCATAAAATCATACAATTTCTAACTTTTTTACTCAATTGAACATTTGTACTTTTGTAATATAAAACTAGTGTCCAAATATGAGTTCTACCAAAAAAATATATGCAAAATGACACACGAACTCACACAAAATATCATTCAAAAGGTACTTTATCAGCATGGTCCTAGCTTTCGAGATTAGTTGTTGAGTTTCAATATTCTTTTGCATAATGGCATGTTAATCTAGGGATGTGCATTTACCTAAGGTCCTAGCAGGTGGGGTTGGTCTCGGTGACAAGTGCTATGATGGGGAAGGGCCATTTTTGGGGTGAAGAGCCTTACAAATGATCTAGTGTTGAGAAAGGTATTTGTACTTATAAGGGATGGATGGATTGATATGTTTAATCTTTGCTAAATTTCATAAGTTTATATTTTTGTTCATGGTGATGAGTTGGTTAATTTTTATTAAGTGGCAGTAAACTACCGAGTAATTAGTAACCAACTATTGGTCCAAATGATGTAATAAAGTTGTATCTCAATTGTAACAGAATTGGGTATTATTTATACCCTTATATATATATATATTATATTATATTTTGCTGACAAAAAAAGTTATTAATACATGCTTTATTGCTTTATGTTAAAATTTTATAGAATAAAAAAATGGCAAATGACTCATTTAGTCCCTAAAAGTTGCACTTGATGTCAATTTAGTCATTGAAATTTGAAAATCACCAAATTAATCTATGAATGTGTAAATATTGCAACAATTTAGTCTTGTCGATATCCATTGTTGTTTGAGTTAACGTTAATCGCCGTGTCGTTGCTGACAAGGCACATCTATGTGTCAAATGTGGATTGCATGTGTTGTGTCCAGTTAGAGGGAACAAATATATGTTGGGGAAGATGATGATGTTGAAGAAGAAGCTAATAAATCCTTTGGCAATGATGATGCAAGCACATTATTATTCACGTCGTGGACTATTTTGACACTTGGTTATGTTTTTTGGGGACCATTTTGACATTAAGTGTCAAATGTGTGGGACCATTTTGTCAGTTAGTCACAAATATTAGTTATTTTTGCAAACCGATTTCATTCTATTTTGGTCTTCTTCACAGTATACTATTATTAAAATTACAATTACAATTGGATTTAAAGTTTGAAATTGAAATCACTGGTATTTAAATGAATACAACGCTACATAACATTCTTTATGAAATTACAACACATTTTGTACACCCAACCACAATAAGTAATATATCATTATCAAACACATAAAAAAATAGTTCTTCAAAATCTTCGCTTTAGCAACCAATAAATTAATCTTCACTATAAGGTCTTCCTTCCATGCTCATCATCGCCGACATGAACCCATTCAAAGTAACCACATGATCCATTATTCTGTAAAAAAAAAAGTCAAAAATATTATAAAACAAAAATGTAAAAACAGGGGAGGTAACCAAAGACGTTTAGACAAAAATTCCCCAACTTTTGGCAATGGGCATGTAAGAACAGTTTCCCTAGGTTCCAACTCGTTTTTGAAGTCTGAATCACAACTTTTTTCTCATAATGACAATAAACAACATTATCACCATTGTTGTGTGAAAGATAACCAAACTCACATTCACCTTTCATTTTCTTGAAATATGTAGCTTTGGTTGAGTCTGACCCACCACCCATTGAACATGGATCACATAATCGCACGGACCAACATGCTGTAATCATAGAAGAAAAAACTCTCTATTTTTTACTTTGAGTCATTGCGCACTAACCTAGAACATCGCCTCCACAGGTGGATTGCCACATTGTCAAACAATGTGTCATGTGTGTACTCACGTTAATAGAAACAACGATAGGTTAACAAGAAGACTAAGTAATCACAACATTTATACATTTATAGACTAAATTTGAGATTTCCAAATTTCAAAGATTAAATTGACACTAAGTACATCTTTCAAGGATCAAATAGGTCATTAACCCAAAAAATGCATTAAATCAATCTCCATCAATGTTCTTATAATGATCGGACTGGTGATCGACTTGGTTAGGTTAAGATACTAGATTAATGAGTTGTTGATCAAACTAGTGATTTACTAATTAAATCACATGAATCGGTACATATTGAATATTTCAATTTTATAATATGAGTATGGTGTATAAATTATATTGGTCAAAGAAAAATTAAGAATTTACTTTGGTGTACCAATGTCAATATTTTAGGCTATTAAAAGAATCTAGGTTCAAAGACCATGTATGACAATTTCAATGAATTTTTATATGATGCATATTTGGTCAAACTAGCTTATAAGTTAATAAGCTAAGTGATTAAATTGAGAGTGTTTTATAAGATTAATTGATAAGATAAATGATAAATGCAAAATAACATTAGAGAATTTAATTAAATGATTAAAAAGATAAAAAAAATATCTCAAATAAATTATTGAGAGCAAAAATGAAAAGAAAAAAATTAAAAACTTATAAGCTATTTTATTTCTATAAACTACTTAAAGTAACTTATGAAAATAAATTAAAAGTTATTAAAATAAACTCATGTGTCAAACAAAACTTGTTAACGTAAAATAAAAAGTAGAATCATTTTAGATAACATCTAAAATATAAATTTAAAAAACATAAAAGAACAAAAACAAAAAATGCAAAAGAAAAAATATAATAAATTCAAATGATATTTTAACAATTTTACCGTGCACCTTACTTGCCATGGAGAGTGAGAGAAAGCGTACACGACAAACAAATCAGCACGTCAAGTCAGAAACGTGAAAAGAAGAAATAACATACAAAAATCAACTTTAATCTACAAAAATCACGGTTATATCATAAAAAAATAAAAAAATATTTATAGATTTGTTTTCATCATAAAAATTTAATTATTTATTTCTCACCATAAAAATTAGATTTTCATGTGATTTTGTAGAGTAAAATTAATTCACGTGTTATCCAAAAGCACTTTATAAAGTGTTAAGAGAATACCCGTGGGACCTTGCCATATCTAGCTCGTCGCGTCACGTGTTGAGAGAAAGAAGGTAACGTGACTGCTGATTGACATGCAGGGCATTCTCTCTCTCCTTTCCTTTGGGTTCTGCTAGCTTCTCTCGTGCTTAGCTACTAGCTTGCTTGTTGTTCCTGCAATTTTTTTTTTTTTTAAAAAAACACACGAAGTGTTAAGTTGGGGCTTTGCTTTTTGTGTGAAGGAGAGAAAATTTGAGCACTGAGTTGATGAGAAGAGAGAAACTATAATGTGTGGCGAGAGACAACGAGTTTCTGCTTGTGCTGCCTGCACCAACAACTGTCTACTGTTCCACAAAACAAAACAAACCTCACCTACCTCTTTCTTCAAGCTCATCACTAAACGAGAACATTTAACAACTTTGGTTCGTATCATATTCATCTTCTCCTACATTTTGTACTTTCCTTTTCTCAAACATTCTTATTCCTTCTCTTTTACTTATTATTATTGTGTTTAGATTCGAAGCTGGTTTCTTTGTTGTTTAACTTTAATCTAATCAACCTTGTGTCTTCTCAACCCTCTCCCATATTCACAAGGCTTCTCTTCCTTTAAAAGAAGAAGATAAATGTTAACGACACATAACTATTTTGAACATTTTTCTTTTTTGTTGATTTTTTTTTGGGAAATTTACAACAAATTGTAGGTCTCACATCTTATTTATTTAATGTTTTCTGGTGATTTTGAACTTTTCAATAAATTTCATCTGATAGTAGAGTGTGTTAAGAGAAAAGTGTTACAGAGAAATGGTTTAGAAGAGAGTGTGTTGCCAAACACTCTTCAAAGAGAAAACATTTGTTTTTCAGTAAATTGCACTTGAACCATGACGCCGTTAACAGTTTGTTTGATCTTAATTCTGTTTCTTAATGCTACTATATTTGCAAATTGCTTTGCGCTTTGTGTTTCATTTCATTGTTCGTTTTGTTTCTTAAATGCTCTAAGTTGGGGATTCTCTTCATATTTTGAAATCTCTATACATTTTTTTTCCGGCGACGAGGGATTAAATACATTGCAACCAAAGTGCAAAGTTCAGTCCCATTTATATTTGAGTGTTGATGCATACACGATGGTGCACACACTATTATGACGTTAGTACTAGAGAAGAGCTTCTTATTCTCCACTTATCTATTTAACTTAATAAAGTATTGCATATAACACACACATATATATACTTGATAAAGTATTTGTTTGTGATCTATTATTAAGGTGTTTATACTGATTCTTCCAAAGGATCCAAAATTCCTGACCCTCGGAATTGTCTTTATTAGCTGAGGAAATATGCATAGACCAAAAAAAAATTGATCCCTTTTGACCAAATAAGATCTTGGTTTGAACTCTTCCCAATATATACTTGATCTTCATTTCTATTGCGCTTCCCTTTTCTGCTTCTGTAACAATATACAAGTGATTTTTTTTCTTTTTATAGAGCTTGGTACATCATTCATTCATTCATATTATTTGTGTTGCCTAAAGCAGATACCGCAGCCTGGGTTTTGCTTTGGTCCATCCATTATCTTTGCACTACATTTTTTGGCATATTTTTCTCTATATTGACCATGGGTTCTGATCTTGTATACTATTTCTCAACATCTTTTTAAATTGCAGTATATCCCTCCTGCTTTTAGTAGTACTGTGTCAGACTTGGTTAATAAGAAAATTGCTCTCAATGATTCAAGTGAGCGGCAATGGAATGTAAAAGTATCAGGGTTTAATGGTTCTTTTGCTTTCATGGAAGGATGGAGTACTTTTTCATTGAATCATGGGGTTAAAGTTGGATATCTTCTGGTATTCAATTACGTTAAGGATTTGCACTTTGATGTCAAGATCTATGATCCATCTGCTTGTGAAAAGCTTAATTTTCCTAAAACAAGAAATCAGAAGAAAAGAAGTAGGGGGAGAAGTGGCTCTCCAGTTAGAGATTGTATGTTGGTTGGTCAAGAATCCAATGCCTTAGTTGTCACCCAACATTATGTGCCGAAAATGAAAAGCCAGCGCAGTGAGGTTGACTTAGTAGTACGAAAAAATGGTGAAGAGAGTGGCCAACTTATGTGCATATCAGAACTCCATGAAGACCCATGTTATTCGACAAGCCTAGAATTTGACCAGAGCCATGGTGTTAATGGGACCATGAAAATTGTGAATGGAGATTTAAAAGTTTCTAATGTTGATTACGGATCTCACATATTTGAAAATGATGCAATCGTATGTAGTAAAGATACTATGTTTGAAGGGATATTCAGTATGGCAGCTGCCTTAGATATATCTGAATTTGAAATGTCTGGGAGAAGTACTTCTCTAGGTGAGGCAGACAAAAGCACACATGACAAGACTTCAACTTTGAATATTGAAGAAAACAAAGAGAGCAAAGCCATCATGTACAGCGGGGAAGCTCAAGAGTGCCAATTTTCCAATGTCTTAGGTACTATAGTTAACAGAGTAGCTTCATTTTCATTTCTAGAGACTTAAATTTGTTACAGGATCAGATAAAAACTGTCCTAGTAAATCTTCATTATTTTTCACACTTTTAGTGCTTTAAGCTTCTACGTTTATCTCTTGTAATACATGTGATGATATCCTAAATTCAGCATTTATTATTTTTACTCCACATTGGCTTATTTTCAGAAAGTGATCAGGCTGCAATATCCAAAAAGGAACCTGCTTTGCATATTGATGGTTCTTGCAATACCAAAAACAAGTTCAATGAGATCTCAAATCACTTAGATACTTATATCCACAATGGTGCATCTTCTCAGTTTATATTTATTTTCTCAAACAAGCACTTTAATTTTCCCAGGTTATTAATCAGTTATTATGATTACAGGTGAAATGAAGAAATTGCCTGTGGACAAGACTCCCAAACTGTACAGTTCCGTGGATAAATTGAATGTAACAGGTGTTTTCTTCTTCTGTTGAAATTTCTTATCACTTTAAATCTCATTATTCATGGGTACATGCACTTGTCTGCAATAATGTACATTAACAGGTTCTCAGTTTATATGTATTTTCTCTATGGGGCCCCTTGATTTACCTGAATTGATCGATGGTGAAATGTCTAAAAAATTAAAGAAAGAGCTTGTAACTCTTGATGAATTGGGAGCAACAAGCATTGAATTTTTCACCCCACAATTCTGTTTTAAACTTTGTACTCATTTGTTAGTTTTTGTGCATGCACGCCTCTATACTTACCCACATAACCGGATTCTGTCTGATGGATAAATTTTCTGTAGGGTTGCCAAAGGAGACTAAGGGAAAGTTGGATCACTATTCTGACCCATTTAATCAAGATAATGAGAGTCACTTTAAAACTGCACCTCCTCTCATGTCCAACGGGGAAGCTCAAGAGTGCCAATTTTCTGAGGGCTTAGGTACTACAGTCAACAGTGGATTCATTTTCATTTCTACAGATTTAAATTGGTTACTGGATCAGATAATATTGTCCTAGTAAAACTTATTTTGTTTTACACGCTTGTGGTGTTTCAGGCTTCTATGTTTATTTCTTGTAATGCATGTGATGATTTCCTAGATTTGGCTTTTTATTATTTTTACTTCACATTGGCTTATTTTCAGAAAGTGATCAAGCAGCAATATCCAAAAAAGAACCTGCTTTGCATATTTGTGGTTTTAGTGACACCAAACAGAACTTCGATGGAATCTCAAATGACTTAGATGGTCATATTTACAATGGTTCATCTTCTCAGTTTATATTTATTTTCTCAAACAAGCCCTTAATTTAGCCAGATTATTAATCAGTGATTATGATTACCAGGTGAAATGAAGAAATTGCCTATGGACATGACTCCCAAATTGTGTGGTTCCATGGATAAATTGAATATAACAGGTGTTTTCTTTTCCACTATTTCTGTTGAATTTTGTTATCACTTTATATGTCATTAGTCATTATTCATGGGTACATGCACTTGTCTGCAATAATGTACATTAACAGGTTCTCAGTTTAAAGTATGTTCTGTAAGAAGCCCCTTGATTTACCTGAATTAATTGATTAACCACTATGATTACAGGTGAAACCCCTGAAAAGTTAAAGAAAGAGCTTGTAACTCTTGATGATGAATTGGGAGCAACAGATGTTGAATCTCCCCCCCCCCCCCCCCCCCCCCAATTCTGTTTTAAATTTGTACTCACTTTGTGCATGCACTTCTCTATACTCGTATTACCAAATTCTTTCTCATGGATAATTTTTTGTGTCATTGTAGAGTTGCCAAAGGAGATTAAGGACTCTGACATATCTAATCAAGATGATGAGAGCCACTTTAAAACTGCACCCCCTCTCTCCTGTGTGGTGACCAATGATAATGATAATGTTTCCCTTGTACGATGTTAACCGGCCCTGATTGAACTTGTCTCTATGCATTGTTATATTATATAGTTTATGCTGTAAATTGATTTTGCATTACCAACTGGGATTATGTTTAGCACATAACTTAGGAACAATACTATAAGTACTTTTAGTGTTGTTCTCCAATGGATTTAGTCTGTGCCGACCTTTAATGCCAACTTCTATTGGCTGGATTATCAAGATGAAACTCTAATTTTGATTGGAGATCAACACTAAAAGTATTTATAATACTGTATCTATGTTTTATCCTTATGGTTACAGCTTCTGAATGATAGGATAGCTACACACTTGCCTAGAGCCATTTTGTATTTTGAATGCCAAATTTTACTTCTCTCAATTAGCTTTATCACATGTGGTTTCTCATTCTTGTGTGTTTTGATGACCATTTGTAGTTTGTATTTACTGCAGAAATTGCCCGAATACCTGCCTTTGACTCGCAGGGTAAAACCATTCACGCATAAGAAGATGGTAGTGTTACTTCGGGATTCACAGATGAGATTGTGGCCTGTCTTTTACCATGAACAACCTCGGTTACTGACACATGGATGGTTAGATTTTAGCAGAGCTAATAACATTCAACCTGAAGATGAGTGTATTTTTGAGGTTGAGCCTGACCCTGAGAGCAGGTATCAACGTATCTTAGCTGTAAGTATAGTCCACAAGTCATGATGTTAGTTAGTAGTACAGAGATGCATTGCAGTGTTTTTTTTTTTTTGCCTACAGTACATCCTAGGCTCCTATACCACAATGACTTCGCGGCAATGAAAAACTGGCTTCTATTTTGAAACCTCTATTATTCTTGTTCTTGTTTTAGTTGGTATTCATTTTATGATTATAAATAAATAAAGCATAAACATATTTTAAAATTTATTATCGCTACCAGCTTGGAATGCATGAGTGCCGCGAACATTTGTATTGGTCTGTAGTTCAAACTTCTAAGCATTCAAGCCTGGAAACGTTACCTCTGGAATATGCAATTCAAACAAACACTGTGATCGACACCTACCACTACTAGAGTTGATTCTCGCACTTAAAATTCTGATGAAAAATAGAAAAAATAGAAGTAATTATTTGTTATTTTAGCTTTCAACATGATTTTGGAATTAATTCTCTGAAAATTGATTCTAATCCAAACATGCTAGTTCTAAGTTAATATTGTTTTCTTTCGGGCCTTTAGCCCTAATGGTAAAAGTCAAAAACCCAAACTTATTGTATAAATAAATCTATTTATTTTTAAAAACTTTAATGTTAAAATTTATTTTAAAATCTTCTACACTAGATAAGTACGTTGATATATCAACAAATATGTTTTTTAACATATATGATCACAATTTTATTATTTTTTTACTACATTAAACTTGATAAGCATATATATAAAAATTTATATCTAAATTTTCATATTTTATACACTTGCATAAACTAGTTAGTGTAATAATATTTACACAAATATTATAAAAAGTATAACTAAATTTGTAAAAAAAACATTAAAAATATTTTTCTTTTTAATTATTTTTTAAATATTTAGGTTATACGCATCCATATGAAACTTACGGATTTATAATTCGTATGTTTATTATGACACAAATTCAACTTGCAGATGAAAAAAACTTACCTCCTCCACCTTTGTATCGCAACAGTCACCATGACGATCAGTGGTGGATCCAAGACCCTAAGTTAGTGGGGACAAATTATAAAAAATAAAATCAATGAGTTCAATGATATAAATATGGATAAAATAAAATACAAAAATATAAGATTTTATTTACAAATTTGATAAATTTTAAAAGATGAGGGGTGCAAGTGCACCCCTCATTTAAACGTAGGTCCGCCACTGATGACAATAATCACGTACTACGACCGATCACCACCACGACAGTTCACCTCAATCAAACCAACCACAAGACGGAAGGAAGAGCACAACCGAAAGGATTTGAGAATGGTGTATGAAAAAAAACAACTAACGTAGAAGAAGTAATCAGGGATAATTTTGAAATTTTCAATAAATTGTTGAGTGTATAAGAAATATGTATGGTGCACTAAGAGAATCCCCTTTTCCTTTGTGTTGGGGTGGCCCCTCCAATTTGTCTTGGAATTTGTGCAAACAAAAGTTCGAGACCAGTCACCGAAAAACCAAACATCCTCTTATAAGGCACTACAGCAAATATCAACCCACAAATTTTACTCTCCAACTTAAATAAATACAAACAACGTTCCCTCACAAGTATCAAGTTCCCACTCATGAAGCAAACTACTATGCTAAAATATATGTAGGATGACACTGTGAAATATGAATACAATTCATCTTGCGACTCTAGACTAGAACCCATGTATTATCAACTAAAATCTATAAACAAGGACTACTAATTAAAACTAAACACCATAAGTCCACGTTTGATAACCAAAATTATAACATTCATATCATTTCCACTGCCGAGTCAACACCTGCAGTAGCAGAAACTTGGTTTTGTTCCTTGGCCACCATTCTCCTCATCTTCCTCAACCAATTTACGATGCTTGCAGCATAGTCATAGAGGCTAAGAGCAATGTAGAGTCCAACCCCACCAATGATCCCGTTTGCAATGGAGTAAGTGAGAGGCATGAGGAGCATGGTGGCAAAAGCAGGCACTGCATCCTTTGTGTTGGTCCAATCTATGTCCTTCACCACCTTCATCATCATCACCCCAACCATCACAAGTGAGGGTCCTATAGCCCAAGGAGGAACACTAGCCAATAGAGGAGTGAAAAACAGTGACAGAAAGAAGAAAAACCCAATGAAAAATGCTGTTAGTCCTGTGCGACCACCTTCTCTCATACCAGCTGATGACTCCACAAATGTTGCTGTGGTTGACACACCTAATGCAGAACCCACAATGGTGCTACCTGCATCAACCAAGTATGCCACGTATTCACCTTCAAATTGTCCTTTCTCGTCCACATACCCACCAATCTCTGCCATGGTGTACATAGTGCCAGTGATGGCAAGCACATCAACATATAACAAGGTAGCCAAGGCCACCCAAACTTCCCTTTTGTTAAAACCACTAAAGCTGTAAAGGAAAAAAGTTAAACATACACCCCATTTAGAGTGTAAGGTGGAATTAGGAGAGAGATAGAGAGAAAAAATAATGAAAGAGAGACTAATAGATATGAAATGTTTTAAAATACGGTTTGCAACCGCGATTTCGGCCATAATGTCAAAGCTTTTGGAGTGTTTGTGATCAAAATATTGACCACATTTGTTTGTAATTTTTTTGCAATGTCAAGAAGTGAAATGAAAATGCTAACAGTTTTTTTCTATTGGCAATGAAAAAGCAACAATGATTGTAACTGCAATTTAAAACCTTTTAAATGAGATAAATAATGAGATTGGAATTTATTTTTAAAAAAGAATAAAATTAAAATGAAAGAGAATCTAAATGTACGGATATAATAACATACCTAAGAACCCCAGCAGTGGATTCAATGTTGTGAAAGCCAATCACTTGCTTGAAGTAATTATAATTTGCATCACCAAGTGGGGTGTTTGGAAAATAAGTCACTTCAGTATGCCTAAACCAAGACACCAAAGTCACAAACAGAATGCCATAAATCATGCTTCCCTTGACATTCTTCATCAACCCATAACTTGTGATGATGAAGCCAACAAGGCCCAGCCAGAACTTTGGGCTTTGCAGTTTCCCACCCACGCAAGCCCCAGTTTCCGGGTCCACAACTTTGCAGGCAGTGATGGTAACCAGATTAGCAGCATCAGGCCCAATAAGCCCGACACCGAGGCCGGCCTGCAGGCCCGTGAAGGCGATGAAAAGCCCGATCCCAGCAGCACAACCAAGCCTCACTGAATGAGGAATGAGCTTGGCAAGCTTCCCCCTCAGCCCAAGGGCTGAGACCAAAAGAAAAACAATCCCCTCAACACAAATCACAGCCAGTGCAGTCTGGTATGAGAGCGGCCCAGTACCATGAAAACCAACCAAGTTAAAAGCGAAGTACGCGTTGGGCCCCATTCCCGGGGCCAGGCCCAAAGGGAGGTTGGCGAATAGGCCCATGGCAACAGACCCAACAAGGCCTGAAACAGCCGTGGCCACAACAAGGTCATTCTTTGTCTTTGCCAGACAACTCTGGTACTCAATGTCAGATTTCACCTTACAGTCCATAGACGAGCAGTCTTTTGTGGTGCAGGTTCCGCCGGAGACCCCAATGATGGTGGCGTTAACTGTGATGATGTAGGCCATGGTCAGGAAAGTGGCTGTGGCAGCGCGAAGCTCCCTCGTGAAACAACTCTTCCTTGCTTCCAACTTGAAATACCTTCCAACAAAGCTCTTTGAAACAGCTTCGTTGAAGGCTTTCTCCATTTGGGACCATGAGCTTCTCAACCCTTCCATTTTCCCACTTGCACAAAGATCTCTTCCCATCTTTCACACTTTTTTCTCAAGCTTTTAAAACTGTTGTTTTTGGTGAGTTTGCGTGAGAAATATGTGAATGAAGTTACGGTATATCTGGGTAACGCTTAAAGATATGAGATTTTTCTTCTTCTTCTTCTTATTCTGTGGGCAAGTGGATATCATGCAAGAGTGAATATACTGATGTTAACGTGTGGAAATAACCAAATAGAGAGGGTTATGTTATGAAGAAGAGAAGAAACTGTTCAACTTTGAGGGTGGTTGGTTTCATCATTCCTAGCTTACCTGGCTAGTTATTTATATGGTTTGTTCTTTTGGTTTAAAAAATGTATACACTAAATGCCAACTGGTACCTCCTTTTGTGCTTATCAATTAACAAAAGAATGCAGGGAAATAATTAATATTTGGTAGGTTTCTATGATATCGATTTCTTTTTTTTCTTTTTCCTTCTTTGTTGGTCATTTAACTGTTTTCTTATCATGAATTTTATAGGAAAAATTAAAAAAGAGAAACGTGCCATTGGGTTACGTATAATCACCATTTAATTTACCTGAAATAGTGGTTAACATAACTGTTTTCTTTGTTTTTGTGTCGATTTGAACGTTTTGACAAGATAAAGCGTGGATCGATCTTTTGGTGTAGACCCAAACATGTCATTATATAAATGGTTAAAAGCAAATAAATATAATCATATATAATTATTGACTCATTAGTGGGAAATATCCAAGTTTCACTTCTTCTAAAAATAAAAATAAATTAGAATATATAGATGAGAAGCAACTCTCACCCCTTTAGCTGGCTTTTGGGGTAGACCTCTCACTCATGATACCAAAGTATATTCAATTCAATATCAATTCAAATGGGTCATCCACCATTCATTGTTCATGTATCAAACCCAAGAAATATGAGGTGTATTTGAAAAATACTCAAGTCTCACATCGTCTACAAATAAAATCAAATTAGAATATAGAAATGAGAAGTAACATTTACCTTTCAGTTAATTTTGAGGTTAAGTTAGGCCTCTCACATTATTCAGTCAATATATACACTTTTATCTATAAGTTAGCAAAATTAACCACATTTCAATAGCAATTTATTTTGCTTCACAAGTTGTTAATAATCAGCATTTCATAAACTTGTAATAATATTAACCACATTAATAATTCCATCTATTAATTAAGATTAATTACTTTTTTCCTCTCTTTTTTTCAAGGAGTAACCACCAAGGTATTAAGAATATTAATTAAATGCAAATAGGAAATATTTAATAAAGTTAATTAATAAAAATATAAAATTCATTTAATATTTAATTTTAATTCATTAAAAATATTTAATAAACACATTAAATACTTTTTAGCTACTGTTTTAAAGCTAATTAGAACTTTTTTTACAACTCTTGTTCTCTAGAGTGTTTAGTAAGCCAATTAAGTACCTTATGGTGCTTTCTATTGATCTTCATAGGTCAAGCATTGTAAGAAACGAACATTGACAGTTAGATATGATGTTTTTGGCAAAAATATCAAATGAGGTTTCTTTTACAAATTATTTATCTAAATGAGCTTGTTTTGAAATTATTTATCCCGTGGATATGATTTTTTACTACAATGCGCTTCCCCGAGGGGCGCGTTTCCCGTAAAGGTGACACGTGGCAGACTTAGGACGCGCCCTGCATACAGGCACGTCGGGTCGCGCTGGGGATCCAGGCACGTCCAGTTGGCCCGTGGTCTCCCCCTCCAAGCCACTCCTTCCCCCCCAAGTCACAACTAGTGCTTTTTGTTTCGTTTGAAGTTCATTAGCTTTCGTAGACTGGACAAGTTCAACAATCCGTATTTAGAAGAAAAATAAAATAAGATCTAAATCAAGTCATTGTCTCCCGAATCAAGTCAATGTCTCTTAATTGTCTTATAAGCTATTTAACACGTTTAATTTAAATTAATAATAAAATTGTATTACTATTTCAAATATTAAATTATTAAATTACAAAAATTATATTATTTTCTTATTAATTTAAATTAAACGTGTTAAATAGCTTATAAGACAATTAAGAGACATTGACTTGATTCGGGAGACAATGAATTGATTTATATTTTAATTTTTTTTCTTCTAAATACAGATTGTTGAACTTGTCTAGTCTACGAAAGCTAATGAACTTCAAATGAAACAAAAACCATTGGCTGTGGCTAGGGGGGAAGGAGTGGCTTGGGAGGGGGGGAGACCACGGGCCAGCTGGACGCGACTGGGTCCCTAGCGCGACCCGACGTGCCTGTACGCTGGGCGCGTCCTTAGTCTGTCACGTGTCACCTTTACGGGGAACGCGTCCCTCGGGGAGGCACATTGTAGTAAAAAAATAGACCCACAGGGTAAATAATTTCAAAACATACTCATTTAGGTAAATAATTTGTAAAAGGAATCCCATTTAGTATTTTTGCCTGATGTTTTTTTTTATAATTATTATGTACTATCTATATTGGATCAATTTTTTTTCTTTCTCTTTCCTCTTCTCTACGACAACACACCTCCCATAACCACAGTTGTTGCCTCCGTCACGCTCTCCGACTATTGCGCAATTGCAGGGATCCCTTTCACGCTCTCCAACATACCCCCTTCGTCACTTTCAAACGAGCCAGAAAACAGAAAATATAACAAAAAAAATGCGTCTATGACCAAATCTAGAGATGAAATGAAAGAAGGCGCGATGGAGAGAGAAACGGTTGCAACAGAGAGACCATTGATTACGGAGTTGTTGTCACAGCGGCAAACACGCTCGGTTGCAGATCAGTCTACTTCAAAGAGGAGTGTTGTGCTCTCGTTAGAGGTGGGTGGCGCCGACGAGATCTAAGAGGGGAAGGAAGAGTGAACATGATACTTTTTCCATTTGGTGTACCCTCACATATTTGATCCTTCATTTTAATCACACGGCTCAAAAAACTTTCTCACCGTGCAAAACCTACGAAGGCCTCGCACAATAGAAGCCACCCGTACCTTATTTGTCTTAAGATTAATCTCTATTAGAAAACTTGTTTATTCATTTTTAGTAGCATTCTTTCGTTTTAATTATATTTTTTAAATCTTACTTAAGGATACTTTAATACTATTCTAACTAGGGGTGGGTAAGCGGGCCAGCTCGTCTCGCGTAAGGTCCGTTCGCATAAGTCCGTATTGGCAGCGAACCAGCCAGTCCACCCCGCTTCTTACACGGACAAAATAAATTGGTTTGTCCCTGCCCCGCGGGTTAAACGGGCCGATCTGCAGGCCTAGTTTTAAAAGAATTTCAATTTTAATAAAAATACAATACAATCAAATTAAGTTCAATACAAATGTAAATAAAATCTCAATAATTAGTCAATTACATCAATAAAATAAACAATATCTTAACAAAAGAAAATCCAAGCAATAAATCTAAAATATGAAATTTAAACATCTCCAACAACAAATGATTCCATATTTGAAGTAACTTGAGTCTTCTCCATCTCCATATTTAAGAGTACAACAACAATGAATCAACCCTAACAGAAGAGATGTACTTTGCGTGATGGCGCGGTGATGGGTCGAGGCTGTGCCACTGTGGTGTGTCGCATGCCTGCATGAGTGTGAGTCGCGTTTTGTTTTCCTTGTAAGGGAAAGAGTCGTATGACTTGCACGCGTGACTGCGTGATGGGAGAAAAACCGTAAGTAGAAAAAGTGTTCTTAGCTTAACTGTTAAATATGATGTGAACTATTTTTTTATAATAACAATATATTAAAATATCTTTAAAAATATTTATTTAACAATTATTTTTAGCTTAAATGATAAGAATTGATATTTTTATTATTTATGGCTATAAAAAGGATAGATCGAAAGAAAAAAAGACTGAGAAAATATAAAAAAGAAGATTTTTAGCATATTATCAATTATCTTTTTTTATCTTAATCTTTTATTTATGTTATCTTTTATTTTTCTTATCTTATCCTTTTTTATCTTTATCATCTTTTAATTTAAATGTTTTAATTTTATCTTTAAATCTTTATCTTATCTAATATATTTCTTTATCTGTTATTTTAAAAGAATTTAAAGTGAAAAAGAGAAAATCAAACCTAATATAATTAGGTCAGGGTCACACAAATCAAACCTAATGCGGGCTGCAGACAGCCCGCGAACCCCGTGGGCCAAATCCGCCTAGTCCGCGGGTTAAGTAGAGCGGACCCAAAAATATGACATAATCATGGACCGTTTAAAAAAATTGGTCTGTAACCCACGCGGACCACGAACCCCGCGGGCCAGTCTATGGACCTGGACTCATTTACCCACCCCTAATTCTGACCAATTACTTACAATATTTAGTCTTTTAACTAGCTTATAAGTCAATTGGATTAAAATAATGTAATTTGTTAAAGTTTTATAAATTTTTTTGGTTCATTGTAACTTGGCAAAATTAATTTTGACATATTAAAATTAATTGATTTTTCCTTTTTTATTTTTTGAAAGGACTAACTACCAAGATATTGAGAATATTAATTAAAAAACATTTAATAAAAATAATCACATAAAAAACATGAATGTTATTTAATACTATTTATTTTATGTAATTAAAAATATTTAATAAATGCATTAAATACTTTTTACTACTTTTTTTTACCACATTTTAAATTTTTGGGTCATTTTACCTTGGCAAAAATAATCATTTACCTATTAAAGTTAATTAATCCCCGCCCCCCTCCCCTTATAGGACTAACTACCAAGGTAATATTAATTAAAAAAAGTTAAAATATTTAATAAAAATAATTACATAAAAAATATGAAGTCATTTAGTATTTATTTTTATGTAATTAAATATTTAATAAATGCATTAAATGCTTTTTAGTATTTTTAAAACTCTCGTTAATTAGACTTTTTTTTTTACAACTCTTGTTATTCGCCTATAATGTTATTGTATTAAGTTTACAATTTTGGGATCATTGTATTTGTACCTAGGCAAAAGACTTCAGATATGGCATTGATTTAACTGATAAGAGGATCATACAAGCATATGTTGAACAATGATGCAGTCGGTCGTTTAAGTTCAAACTTTGGGTCAAATTGTTAGAATCAATCCACTTCCAATATAATATAGCCTGTACTTTAAATTACGAAGTCCCACGATATTAGAAAAACGAAATAAAATACTCGTGCTCGATTCTTCTCTGATTTTGTTTCCAATTATTAACATGAAAGACAAGAACATAGATTTAAAAATCCAAAATAAAAATCTTTGACAAATCAAAGACTATTTTGGCAATACACATCTGGGAATCTTATGAGCCTGATTCATATATAGTGTGTGTCTTATTGTGAATTTGTTAGAATCAATCGAATATTAAAATAACAGATATGTCAGAATCACGAATTAAAAAAAGGAAATAAAATGCTCGCGCTCTTCCTTGATTTTGTTAAGAATTATATCCAAATCTAAAACAAATACTATTTTGTAATAGACTCATATCTGTATTTTTTGTTATAAACTATATATATGGACTTGAGCTTAAAATTACTTGATAAACTAAAATAACTTCAATCATCATCATATTCTAATTATATTATTAAATTAAATTACTCTTTTAATATTTTCGTAATCTCCATTCCTTACCTGATAATGATATGATCCATATATTATCATAATCATCATAAGGCAAGATAATAAACATAAGAACTTTAAAAATAAAGTAAAAGTTAGATAATTTTCATTTTTTTATTCTTAAAACTCCTTTAAAGATAAAAGTAGTTAATTTTTTTTAAGAAATTAAATTAATTTAAACTAAAAACCTCATTCAATAGAAGAATATATTGATAAAAAAATACAATGTAAAATTAGTTTTTGGGTACAATCATTTTAATTATAGCAAAAATATATAATAGTACTAAATCTATAAATTAATTTTTTAATTAATAAAAAATAATTTAAATGTGATTTATAAATAATTCTTTAATATTTAAATTTCAAAAGATAAAATATTTTAAAACTTCTATATTGTTGTTGAATAACACTTTTAGAAGATAAAAATAATTTATTTAAACAGAATTTAGTAATATCATTACATATTGAATAGTATTTAATAAATAATACAAAAAATTATTTAATAAATACATCATTGTATTTAAAATTTTAAAGTTTAAAAACTTAACTAGAAATAAAATTGAATGAAAACTATGAAATCTAAATTAATTCAAAGAATAAAACTTAAAAATATTTTAAACTATCACCGTTTTATTAATATATATTATTTACTTGTTTTCGTAACGTTCTTTTATTTCATGTGGTGAATATATTAATAATTTTTAATTTTAAATATAAAAAAATTATTTGAAAGAATAAAAATTAATTTTAAAGATAATTTACAAATATTTTATTATACATAATATGAATCGAATTGATTTTGGCCTTTAAAAAAAGAATTATCATGAATAACATTCTATAAAATCTTATATTAAATAAAATTTTGATATAATTGGGAACTAAAATAATCAATTCATAGAACATTAAGTGAAGATTTATTCATAAATGTATATATAGTTGAGGCAAAAACACGAAAAATGACAAGAGAGTGATGCAGAATCCAAGAGGAAGAGGTAATGGAGGAAAATTCTCTCAAGTATGAAGTGATTTAGCAAGGCGCATGATGCATGAAAACAAATATGAAAACCCTGATGAAAGTTACAGACAATATTAAAATTTTGGGTATTTTCGGCTTTTAAATCCTTAGTCGTTAAATCTGTTTATTTAAGTTGGTTCTGAGTTATCTAAGTACTGTTTTCTTCTTTTCTCGTCAATCAGTTTCAGTTCACATAATTAAATCATTTTTAATTACCCAATGATAATCATTCATATTTTAAAAAAAGTTATAATACAGACGAAAGAGTTCGAATTCCCTAATTTGGTTGAGCAATTAAGTAAAAATAAGCCTAATTGGTCGTAAATAAATTTATTCTTCATAATTTCGTGATCCTAGCCACTAGACGCCACTTACAAGTTTTAACATCCCTCTTTTTTTTCATAATTATCGGTAGTAAATAAATTTATTCTTCATAATTTCGTGATCCCAGCCATTACATGCCACTTACAAGTTTTAACATTCCTCTTTTTTCTTCTTCTTAAATTCCAGTTCTAATTGATTAAAAGTGGAATTTTTCTAAGTTCTAATTGATTAAAAGTGGAATTTTTCTATTAAAGTATATTATTAATATATTTTATTATGATTTTTAATAAATTTCAAACGAGATTAATAAACTTTTTTATTATTAATTCTTTAAATAATCTCTCAAGACACTGATTAATAAGAATGTGCAGAAGTTAGGAGTATCCTTCTTTCTCGTTACTTGTGAGATTCCACTTCGGCAAATAAAGTTTCAACTTTTAAGAATATGTACGCTAATTTTTGCCTTTAATTTTGTTCCAACTTGGGGCCTGTCTTATGGCTACTACAACTAATAGAGAGGCAGAACAAAGCCACGCGTGCAGCTGATACTAAAATACCCTTTTTGGATTTTTATCTTTGTAAACATAAGGTAGCTTTAATTTTCAAAAGAAATTATATAAAATTATAATCCTTGCATGCGCAAAGAAATTTGTATTTATACTTTTACACATATAGATAGTTTCTTATATAATGTGTGTATGGTCTTGACCCTTGGAGAGTGTAGAGACTGCGGTGGGTTCTTCTTTTAAGATACGGTAATCCAAGGAATTTTTCAAAGAGCTTTATGAAATACAGTTATGTAGCAGAAAGCAGTGGTCTTGTTAGGCTCTTCTTTTTACGTGCTTAGTTTACTTCCCTCTTCGTAGAGCACATGCTTCTATTCACATAAATAAAAGCAAGTGGACTTGGAAATGCAATCTGTTCCAACATTTAGAAATCAGCAACATTTTAATAAATTCACTATTTTAAAATACTAATAGCTTACAGCCTTTAAATAAAAAGATGTTAAATGTCATTACTTCCTTTTAAGAAATACTTAATATAATTTCTCTCTTCATAAAGTGAAGTTTGAAGTTACTACAGATAACTACTAAAAACAACTAATACTTTGCAATATTTAATAATCAGTGATAACTTCATTTATACTCAACCGAATATTCCCATCTTCAACATACATTTTCGATCATCGATATAGCACCCAATCAGCATTTTATCATTAGATTAAGTCTTAACCAATCAACACACAAAAATGAACAGTAATTTATTCAAATAATACCAAAATTCGATCATTGATAAAAATAATTATTGATCAAATTTTATTTATTTTTCGATCAAACTTTTAATTAGTTGGAATCTTTTTCCCCTTATGAAGGAGAGAATTAGCATATATTCGAGACAGAGGGAGAGCAAGCGTAATGTATCACATATTTGAAAGGCCATTAAACAACAGAAATTTTAAATTCACTCGGGCATAGATAAATTCGGCGCCATACAAACTCGTTTAACTCTTCTCTTTTCTATTGCACATTCTGCACTCTATTTCAGGGAGGGAATTCGTGTAGTATATGTAACTGAATTTTGGGTGTGTGCTTGTTACTGATTACATGTAACGTGACCATGCGACATAAATTATGTGCACAAAATTCTTGGCACAATCTTCGCAGATAATGACATCAAACTAAACCAAAATTGCATATTACATTCTCGACGGCACCCAAACGTCATGTGCTAAATATATCAATTTCTAGTTTTCTTCTTTCCTCTTTTCTTTGCACTAGTTTCTGGTCCTTCGGCCTCCTCTGCTTTCTGCTCAGCTTCTAATAGAGCCAGCTGCAGTGTTCAAAGAAAATAACTTCGAACTTATTTAAAAGAAAGTAGTGACGGTGCAAAAGGCTTTTAGGTTCAAATTTAAATTACTCTCCAAATGTGTGTGTAACAGAACATTACCTCATCAAGAATAGGTTTTAGCTCCCTGTACCGAGCTTCAGCAAGATCAAAACCATCCTTGCGGAGTTCCTATGATGAATTGATCCAGCAGAATTTACCACAATACAGGACACATTCATTAGTGTGCAACTATATGAACGCATGTATTTGTCTATATGAAAAAATAAACGGATCGGGGGGATAGAACTTCAAATAAAAACAGGTTGGTAGACACACTTTACAAAGGACAGTTTTATTATGGTATAACTCATTTACGTTCAATCTCACAAAATTTGACCTCCCGTAGAGGGGATCAGTTACTTCAATAGGGGGGGAATAACAATGGAATGATTAATTTAGAGAATTAGAAAATTTATATTAAAGGGAAGTTATAAGAGAATCACATAACTAGAGAAAGAAAAGAGAGAAAACCTACTTTTCCAGTGTGTTGAGTATGTTCATGGGCTGCCATTTGCCAATACATATTTGTACGCCTGTAGAAATCCTTCAAGGATTCTCCTGGCTTTGGATGCAACAAGAATTCAATTAAGAAAACAGTGGGACAAGAAAAATACTAATTGAAAGCCCAGAGATGCGTTTAAAGGCACATGACAACCAGATACAATCAATCAACAAAGGTACTAACTAGTACAAGAAATCATAAGCTCAAAAAAAAATTAAACATTAATATATTCACTGGTTTCAATGATTGATTAACAGTCTAAAATGTCTTTAACAAATATCAATATATTACCGAGGGTGTTCTCTGTGAATCTGACAAGCCAAGACTAGCTCTAATCTGCTCTATCCGTACCCTCCTTTCTTTCCTCCGCAAATTCTTTCCCACCCCTTTGATTAAAGCAACGGCATCTCCCACCTGAACGGATGCATTCTGAGCCTACTGACAAAAAGGTAAAGCCAAATTAATAATGTAGGAAAACTTGCTTTGGACAAAATTAAACTTTCTGGTTATGGAGAGTTTATCACACACATGTTTGAACATTATATATTAATTAATAAAAAATGTAGGCTCATGGATGTTGTGCGGTCAAATGTCAGTTTACCTTTGTTCAACCTTGTATATTGAGAAAAGGGAAAGAACCCTTCATTTGGAGAAGTTGCACACTTACACTAAAGATTCAATTTGATGGCCAGCCATTTGAACCTTAATTTCAGTATTTCAGCTTACACCAAATACTGAAATCTAAATAAGGGGATGACATTTGACCATAACATACACGAGGTAGCAAGGCCTAACACTATTTTGAGGCTGATTGTAGCCTTATTTATTTTTATAAAAATGAGGGTTTTGACTAGGTTCTCAGTATGTGACATAACAGTTAAACATAGGAGAGGAGGGAGTAATTCATTCATTTTTTTTTTCTTGTTTGAATTACAAAGTTAGAATCTGCACCTCTTCCTCCTCCTCTTCCTCGTCATCTTCATCCTCATCAGTCAGACTATCACCATCGGATTCATCTTCATCATCATCTTCATTTTCTTCATCATCATCTGAAGCTTCCACCCATTCAGATTCAGATGCCTGGGTTGAAGAAAAGCCAAGTAAAGTTATAGCAAATAAGGTAAAAATGTGTATATAAGTAGGAAATTACAATCACAATATATTCTTAGATTAAATAAGCCGAATCAACAAAAGCTATATTAACAGCATCAGCAATTCAGCATGGCTCATATTCAAAGACCTAGTTTTACTCTTGGAACTGGGTAAGGTACAAACATTCACCAACTTTGCAGTAGCAGACTTTTATCAGCCAACAACTAAGAAATTATTTTTTACTTAACCAATTTTTATGAGACATAGCAGTCTCTGTCCCTTTAGTTAGACATGGTATCCTTTGTTACTATTTACTTGTATGTTTGCTTAACAGCTAAGATCTATAACCTGTTTTTGTTAATTATGACCATGTCAATATTTTTTAGTATTATTTTTATTTTTTAAATTTTGAGCATTTATATGTATTTATTATAAATTATATAAACTGTATAAAATGTTTGAAAATAATGGGCATCCCGCTATGGGCTATACCACTATAGCGTTTTTGGAGTCAGCTGCTACATACCACTGTTCATGATTGATACCTATGGTATAGAACATATGCATGTATAGGTAAAAAGCTAGTCAACTTGAGAAAAAATAACAAACCGGTATAATGCATTTCCATTCATCAAGTTTGCTAAGGTTCAAAGAATACAAATCATCAAGAGTGATTTCTTGATCTTTAATCTCCATCATGCCACCATATATGTATAATGTATCTCTTCCAACGGCCATGCAAGCATTAATACGTCCACAGGGCTTCACTACCTAAAAAATTTGGGGAAAAAAACTCATTAATCAATATCTGGGTAAAAATAGGAGTGGTGTCATAAGATGGCCCAAAAAGACAACCTCAGGCAAAGAACTTTGAATGTCCAATTTAGCACTGGATTCCTCGGCCTTTCCTTCGGATTTGGTAAGTGTTTCACCATCATCGATAGACATGTTTGATGCTATATTCTTGGATATATCGTCGATGTTGTTTTCTTCATCCTCTGACTCCTCAGTTTCTTCTCTTGTTGTACATGCTGGATTTATCTTGTTGACATCATCAGGACAATTTTGTTCAATTTTTTTTAGCTGCAAAACCCATTTAATTAAGAAGAAATATAACATGCAGAACAGTCCATAGGATGAGTTTTAAAATGGGGAACAATTTTCTTGAGATCAGAAGTATATATGCATGACATCCAATCTACCTTATCTTTAGTCGACTTCTCCTTTCTTAACTCCAGAGGATACCTATTACCCAAACAAGATTAGATAAGCTAATCAAGAAGCATTAAATATGATAGCACACCTATGCTATGCAGAAAACGATCAATTACAGAGCAAAATGCAAAATTACAATGACGTAGAATCAAGAGTCAACGGAAGGTTTCAGTTCATAAACGGAAAATTTAGAATGACATATTAAGTGCCAACGGAATGGGGGACTCACCAGCGATTGGTGTCTAACTGAAATCCATAAAGCTCATTCAAAAACAAGCTCATCATTACATCACCTGCACAGTTGTTGGTGCAATTAGGATACTAAGCATAAACCATTTAATACACCCCCTCAAAAGAGAATTTGAGCTGACTGTCTGATCTTATTAATTGTTTACAAACATTAGGTCATAGAGATGACTTTCCAATCACTTGCTTTAAAAATATAAGCTGTGTCACAAATTGCAAAAATAATAATCATGAATACAAAAGCTAACCTTCAACTTCTATATCCACAACACCACCAAATAGCAGAGCCCTTCTCTTATGAACACACATGGAAAACCCAGCACGAGGACCAGGAGGCATTCCACTTTTCTTAACCTGTCATGAAGGGAGAAAAGATGATGAAAATAAACCAGTTGTACAAAAAGATAATAAAATGCATGGTTTTCAGTGTGTATGAGCCTATTTTTCAGTTGTAGAAAAATATTACATAATCAAATTGAAGCGTAAACAAAGAAGTTTGTGCAGCTATTGAACACTGACTAAAGTCATTTTAGTTAGTGGGCAAGGAAAAACTATAAGATATAAGAAGGCTCAAACTTGCCTAAGAAGAGGAATATACAAATTCACTCAATATTAAACTTAACTCCAAAGTACCTTGTTCCATTCCCAAGTTTTAGGATCAAGGGACCACATATCTGAATGAACAATTCCTTTCTCAGAGTTGCTCTTATCAGATGAAACTTCTTTTGAATAGCCACCATACAAAAAAATCTGCAATGTGAAAGGAACTCTCTTAAGAAGACAATATTCTGAACTTCAAAACTACTTTGTAGAGCCACACAAATTAATCATACAGTACATAGAGGAAAACTTTACTACAGTAATAAACATAATGATAGATGCCCATTAGTTAGTTATATTAGATAGTTAATATAGTCGGTTAAAGAAATAAGGCATGTTGCCTATAAATAAGAGGGGAGGTGGAAAGCAAGATCTCTTGTCAGAATTTGAGAGAATTGGAGCCTTTGGGCATTGGGAGGTGCAGACCTTTGAAGTTCTTCAAATTATGGACTTTTGGTGAATACAGAGTCACATAAGGAGTGGATCCAGACTTTTCAAGAGAGATTTTCCCCATTTCAGTCAATAAAATTCAATCTTTCTTGCTGTTTATGATACCAGTTCTAACACATAAATACAAGTAATTTAAAACAAAAATTAGCTTCATGTAAGGGAGACCAGTATTTTACTCACGTCATCTTGGTAAACAAATAATTGAAAACCACTACGTGCAGTTGGCCACATTGCTCCAGGCTTAGGCTTTATTTCTTGCCACTATAGCATAAAATCACATTGGCATTAATCAAAATTAATGAACACAAAATCAACATTATTACATTAAATCAAGCAGCCTGATGTTTTGGTGCTGAACTTGAATAGTAAATAACATATTAACATAATAACCCAGGTATTTAGATATATTTACCTTAAATTGATCAAGGTCAAATACAAATAGATCATTGTAGTACCTGCATAATCAATTGAAAAGTCTTAACCTGGCATAGAAATGCTATTAAGTGAATCAATACCAAAATCTAAAATTTAAAGAACGTCGTTTATGTTTATACACAAAGAACATCAGATGCAAAACCTAAAATATATAGGGTCAATAACATTTAATATTACACAACTATGATACAATAAGTTTCTGAATACTGATTCATCCTCCATCTGTATGTCACTATTAAAACACAACATCAAATTCATTTTCTCAAAATTCCATAAAATCAACTAATGTGGATAAAATTCAGAGGGCTTAATACATTTGATTTCACAAAACAACCTCATGTGACTATTCAATGATACTGTGTATGATGTCACTCTTCATTACTTTACTCATAGGCCACTGAAATGGCAAAAAATGAATAAAAATCCAAAAATCATTTGAAAATTACCACATTAGTATATTAATATCAAAGTGTTCAAGATAAAACTTTGATGTTACAGCAAGCAAAGAAAGTAACCTGATAAGAATCAGTAAACAGAACTAAAGAAATGAATAAAAATGGTAATAAAACAGAGAATCTGGTTGGGTATAATCTGTATTGCTATCTTCATAACAGTGATTATAGATTTTCTTGGAATAACAAAGGAATAAAAATGAAATTTATGAGAGAGAAAAAAAAGACCTACCCCACTCATAACCAAAGATTGAGCCCCCAGCCTGAGAGACTTACCCCACTCATAACCAACTATTCTCCATCTCTGTCACTCTTCCCTCCTTTACTCTGCTTTTAAATATTTCATCCAACAGAAATGCTACCTTACACCTTCCTCAATTCTCATTTCTACTTGCTTCATGTGCAAGGGCAAGGGGGTTACAAGTGAAATTACCTTCATGACCCTTATTCATATCATGATTGCTGCCATATTAACCTCAAACTCAAAGTTCAATCACCATTGGCCAAATTTACCACTCAAAAAAAAAAAAAAACTAACTAACCATAAGGTATGGAAACAAAAGAAAATTCAATGTGAGTCCACTCAGTTCCAATTGTTGTAAAGCAATAGTCATACTCATACACATACAAACAAACTGTGGCAGAAGCAAAAACAATTCCTTTCCCTTATAACACTTGAGTTGACATGCTATATACATAATACATTCACAAGCAGAAAAAAAATCCAAAGAAATCCTGTAACTTGAGTTTATTAGAAGCTCAAATTCTGATTCTCCCTGAATTAAAGTGACTGTAGACTTAATTAGATTTATGTTGAATCATGGATATTATATATTCGAACTCACTTTTCAAAACAAAAACATCTTAATTTAACTATTAGCTATGGCAAGCTTTTCATCTGCTGTGGAGTTTTATTTTTTTTAATGAGAAAGAAAATCACATACATATAATTATCAACAAAAAAAATCAAGCAGCATTAACAACCTCACTTCTCTAAGAGTGTCATAGAAGCCACCAAAAAGAATAATCTTGTGCTTGTACAATACCTGTTAATTAACCAAAATAAAGCATTAGAACAAACAAATATATGATGAAGACAAAAAAAACTGGATTAATATGGGTATCCATATGATGGGGGTGGGGGGGAGCACACAGTGATTAACTACTAAAATAAAAATTCATAACTATGATATCACAAACAGGTTCCTACTCATAGCAACAAGAACAAAATTTCACATAAGCCCAAATAAGTAGGAGTGGACATGCCATGGATTTCTCTGTAAAAATCTAAGAAATTCAAATGAAAAAAAGAGGAAGGGAGAATATTGCAAGGTTTCAGGCTTTTAGCAATTAGAATGAGCAAAGCAACCACCCTTAAAGTATGCAAAATAAGATGCATGAAATAGGCTCTTGGCTACTGCAGTCAGACACAGCAAGAATGGATATTCTTGTTTGGAACATGCAATCTAGTAATCCATTAAATGGGGGCAGTTGACCAAGAATTGAGATATGCAAGTAATCCAACCTTGCAGGTGTTTAATGACCAAACAGCACAAATCATCTGTGTTCCCATTAGCAGTATCTTGCACAATTTATTGGGTAATTGTTACTTCAACAACAAGGATATTAGCAATTAAATCAGCTTCAGCAACAAGATAATAAATTGTTCTTGTTATTTAATTTCTGACATGCCTGTACTGCACTCTCAAAATGGGAATATTACATTGAAATGAACCAAATCAAGCTGTGATGTGGATCAACCTAATTTTGATGTTCTAACAGAACTGTAAACATGCTATGTTTGCATAAGTTGTGATTCTATTTTCACATTTGCAATGCAATCCAGACAATAGTATATTCAAGTTGAACAGAATAGCATGCATTTTCAGAAACAAACATACCGAAAACCTGTTTGATAAAAGATTCAATAATCTGACACCCTTACTAGTAAATGAATGAGTCTATCACTTCTCATGAACGTGAACATACCATTCGATGTCCTGAACGTGGACTGGGGCACCCTTTCAAATTAAGCTGCTCCCACTGATTTGTTTTCAGGTCCAACATCCAAAAATCCTAAACAAATAAAAATCCATAAACATCACCAAATAGTCAAAATCCAATACACCAAACCACATTCTCGTCACATAACAAAAGCAAGAGAATGTGAGCTAAACCTTGTAGTGATGAAACCGCTCTTGGTTTGGAGACGTAAACTCACCACCTGGAGCACAAATAAAAGTAAAATAACGATCACCACACGAAATTTTCAACTGGGAGCAGCCAGCAAAAGCTAGTAAACTCAATTATCAACAACTGTGTGTTTGTTTTCATACGTTCCAAGGCCACTGAACGTGACTGAGCTCACAATGCTTTAAACAGAAATTCAAACACACCTAAAGCCTTATCCCATTAGGTGAGATCAACTACATGGTTCACATGACGCCATTTAGCTCGGTTAAACACCAAAGTAAAATGAATTACCAAAAATATAAACATAATTCTTCCACGCAACGGCTTGATGAGCACTGCGAGGAGGAGGACTATTCGGACTTGAAACCAATTTCCATTCCAGCTTCTCCACATCATACCGGTAGAGATCGCCGTACACAAATGTCTGCACAAATTCACATTGCGGCAACAACAATTCACTCGGTACATATCATATCACTCAATCAACAAATAAACACAATTCAAACACGTAACCTTGTTCCCGTTGTAGAATTCGCCGCCGTAGAGAATCAACTCGGTCTCCTTCAATGGATTGACGGTGAGCTGCAAAACAAGGCGTCAACAAACGGAAAACGCAACATAATGGTGAGATGTTAGTGAGTGAGTGAGTGAAGTTACGGAGCAGTTGGAGCGAGGAGAAGGCGCGGGAACGTTGTCGTCGACGTGAACCTCCTTCTTCTTAGCTTCCTCTTTTTGAATGCTCAACTGTGTCAAATACAAGTTTCAATGTTTTGTTTTGAGGTGTGAGATCGGAGATAGAGAGAGTACCAAAATGGCGTCGATGTCGTCTTCGGGAGAGAGCTTCTTGGTTTCCCTGCGAGCTTTCTTCTCTTCGGCTCTCGCGGTTTTTCTCTCGGTTTTCTCTTTGCCTTTGCCGGGTTTCTTCGTCTTCTTCCCCATCTTCTCTCTAGAGTCTAAACCCCGCGCCGCATCAAAGTGCCCTCCCTCCCTTGCTTAGACCCTTTCATTTTGTTCAACACTATTAATAATTTAGGGCTTAATTACTTATTTCATTTATGCACCAATTTACTACTGACATTTTAGTTTTTAGGTTGAAAAACTATTTGTTTTAGCTTTTTTAAAGAATTTGTTTTAGTTTTTATAAATATATATTGATTATTTTTTTTTATTTATATTTCTTACAATATTAAAGATGGACAATAAAATTTATAAATAAATTAACGATGATATAAGATTAATTTCATAAAATTATTATTTTTTATCTATTTATTATATTTTATTGGTTTGGGTAAAATAATCTGGGACCACAATTTTAATAAGATGAAAAGGTATTTTTTTAATTCGTTTTAGGAAATTTCGTCCAAAATTATAAAAATTAAAACATGTTAAAGATAGTAGGTACAATAAGCGAAACATATTAAAAATATATATGTGTAGATATTAAAATGAATAATTTCTAAGTATACAAACTGAAATGTAAAGATGGTGTAAACATAAAGATCAAATGACAGATTAATTCATAATATATTTTAAATATGCATTTCCCTATTTTTCTCACAATAAAATAATGTGAATGATTTTGTCACTCTACTTTTTCAAACACCTGAGTAACTCACTTGCGTGCACTTCTCTCTTTTTCTTCTCCTTCTTACAATTGTCATACTTATATCCCCCCCCCCTTCATCTATTTTTTTAGGTGTTAAATAAGCTTTTAGGTATCTAAAAATCTTAGATGGTTTCTTGTAAAAATCTTAGATGTGAACTTACAAGATCATTGTAAAAAAAAACATTTACAATACTTTTTGTTTTCACATTTCATTGAAACAGATCCACAACCAATAGATGTTATGTGTGGAGAAAGAGTATTTGAATATGATGCAGATCACTGGATCGATTCAAACACACTTAAGGGATCATGATGTGCAACAAGGTGAGATCACTTTCCAAATTAAGGTGTATTCCTTTTCTTTGGCGTTTGCAGTGTGCAACGCTTTTCCTTGTGTGAGCAATGGCATTGCAATTGTATTTGGTAGGAGAAACTTTACTCAATGTGAGATATATCTTTTTGGTGTTCAGTTGTGCTCCATTTTTTAAAAAAAACTTCAGAGCTATTATCACAAGATTGTGGGTTTTCTATCTGAACATTCAGATTTTTGTTTAGGTTGCTATAATAGTTTTGTGACAGTTTATTAGCTCCACTCCTCATGGATTCTTTCAAGCAAGAAAGGTTAACTTGCTCCCTTGGTATTTGTAGTACTTCCATTGATGCCCATCCTGCTCAATAAGTGACATCAGAGTTGGTATTTTGCAGTTTTGCTTGATTGAATGATGGGGGCTTATTACGGAAGAATGAAATATTTGAATGACATTAATTACCATAAGTAGAGAGGTAAAATGAAGAATATGCTTGTCAAAATCCAAAAAACATATGAGATGGTTTGCGGCTTTATTTGGTAGTGACTAGATTATGTTTTGATTCATAATGCTAATAATTTACATGCTAGAACTCTACGGAAGAAACTTGAGTCTATGAATGAATGCATCTAAATCAATAAATCTATTATCTATCTATTTTATATAATTTTTTTTTATAAATATGGAATAATATCATGTGATAACATTATATCTATTCCCTCCAAAGTAATCAATATCATTTTTATTTATTAATAATAACTACTTTTTAAATAGTTACCTTAATTATAATATATTTGTTTCAGTCAAATTGATAAAAATTAATAAACAATACTTTGCAGCAAAATTTTTACACTAACTATATGAATTAACTATATGAATCTAATGTTTATTTTATTTTCTTATATAATTTTTATTTGATGTATATTTTAGTTCGATAATAATATGACATTATTGTATCCTTTATAATAATTATTATAAAATAACTATACAGATTGTTTAACAAATTTTTTATTATACTACAATTTAGATTTTACACGTGAAAATTATACAAAATTTAAATTTTACCATTGATGATAATATATCCCTTCATAAATATTTGATTGAAATTTAATCACGAAAAAATATGTATTCATTTACTTTAATAATTTTTCATTTCCTATGACATTTATTCATGAAAATATTTAATGAATTATAATAAAATAATTATAAAAAATTATTTAATAACATTTTTTACATTATAAAAATTTAGATCTTGAAATGAAAATTATACAAAATTTTATCATTGATGAAAATATATCCGTGTGTTAATATTTGATTGAAATTTAATAAAAAAATATTTATTTATTTTAATAAATGTTCATTTCTTATGACATTTGTTAAAAAAACATTTAATGAACAGGTTTTATTTGGAACTAATTTAATTTAAAACACAATTAACCTTAATAAAACTAAAAGCAAAACTTATGTAGATAGATGGCTTAATATATTAATTCAAGTTAAAAGGAAAAATACATTTGAAATTAAATTTTCAAAATAATTTAATATGAAATTAAACAAATTATCAAGTATCAGTTCAAATAATTAACATTAATATAATTTTTCCTTCAATTTCAACCAAAATTAGATGAAGATTAAAGCTTACAAAGATAAATTAAATAAAACAAAGAATTCTATTGTAACTAAATAACTTTATTCAACTTTTGTTAGCCCGAATCAAGTGTGCAGGAGCGATCTCCATGGATAAAAAAAAATTAAGCATGACATCACAAAAAAAGAAAAAAAAAACAAATCAACTTTTTGTAAAGAAAACCATAACAAAGAAACATACAAAAAACATCACTAAAGTGAGGAGATATCCCACTTATTTATGATAAACCATTTAATTATATTTTATCATTTAATTAAAAATATTATAAAAATAAATATATAGTAAATTGTTTTATATTTAGTTAAAAATAGTATGCATGACTAGGAATTATAATGAAATCCATATGGACATATTCGCGAATAAAAATTCACAGTAGATACTAAATGAGTATCTATCTTTAGTGGGTACATGTGTTATTTATTATCCGTTTGTTAATGAACATGAGAGCCGTAAATGTTGATACGTGTTACTTATTCATATTAAATACTCAAATATTCTTTTTTTTTTTTATTTTACCAAACTTAAATACGTAAATACTATTTATATACATTTTTTGTTTGCACTTATGTTTTACTATATTTTTTTGGACTTATATTTCAGTGCATTTTTATTTGAGTTTATGTTTTGGAGAATAATTTTTAGATGATTTTATTTGGAGTTCACAAAATTTATTTATTTAGAATTATTGGTGGATATTTTTAATTATATAGATCGTAGAATATTTGAATAACTTTAGTTGTAACAATTAAAAGTATTTTTCAAGAAAATATTAAAATAAATAAAAATTGTTGAAATATTTTTAAACTATTTTTTATTTTTGTAAAAATATCCATGAGTACCCACGGATATCCTAAAATATTAAATAAATTCACAGGTATCCACTTAATGGATACCTACGTCCGCTCCACCCACTGTCATTCCTATGCTTAATTTCATATGTATTTTTGTAGGAAAAAAATTTCAATGAGACACGTAAAACTATTTTAATATATATATATATACTAACATATATAAAATTTTTAAAAAATTGATAAATATATTAGAAAAATATAATAATATAAGAAAATCATAAATTTTAAACCCAACATTCGTACAGGGCACAAGGTAAGGAAAGGTAAAATGTGCAAGTTTTTTTAAAAAAGTTAAAGGATAAAATGTGCTAAATTAATTTGTCAAAAGTAAAATTAATAAGAAAAAAAAGTTAAAAGTAAAAAGTGTAATTAAGTATAATCTTAATTGATCCCATTTCATGAACTATTATTTTGTTATGAACATCATGTGACCTATGTCAATAGAATGTAAGGATGCCCATCATTAGTGTTTGAATTTCCATCCCCGAATTACAACAAATATTTGCTCTGTATAAATAGACACAAAATAATTGTTAGATAATATCATCTATAACTTGTGTGTTGCTTTAACAGATTCATTCATGCTTTCAAGTAGCTTCTGCTTCCTTGTACGGAGGCATATCCTTCCAAGAGTCAATAACCCCAAAAGCAAGGGCTATCAACTCATTTGATAAAAGGAAACCTTCTGGATCACTTAGCCTTATATAAGCCACCCTTCCCTCTGCATTAGTTTTGCTCAAAGAAGAATTAAGGTCATCTATTCTAATGGTTCTCCTATGCTCGTCCAAGCAAACCACAAGTCCACTCTCAACATAAGGTTTATAAGCCTCAAGCAAAGACAAAACAACAGAGCTGCCAAACGATTCTTGGAAACTCTTTAAGTCTATGCCTTGTGCAGTTCTTAGGGACAGCATCACCACATCCATGATTGTGTCCTTGCCACTAATGTGGCCTTTAACAGAGCTATTTACTAATCCATTTTCTAGATTCTGCACAAAATTAATGTAATCGTTCACCTTTCTTGGTCTTGAAAACCTCAACCCACCAACAAAGCTAGTAGAGCCAAGGCCAAAGCCATAGAAAGGCTTGTTCTTCCAATAGATAAAGTTGTGTTTGCACTCATATCCACTCTTGCAGTAGCTGCTGATTTCATAATGGTTGTAATTTGCATCAGAAAGCATTCTTGAAGCCATCTTATAGAACTCAGCTGATTGTGTTTCAGAAGGCATTGGGAATTCCCCTGGGGAGTACCTGTAAACATTTTCACCTTCAGATTCCAAATCATTATATTACTTTAAAAAAAAAAGCCCTCAATGCTGGTCAAGGTTTTAAAAAACATTTGATGACACCAACATCAAGATCTTTAGGGTCTTAAAGACCACAATTGTGCCTGCAACATCAAGATTTTTAGGGTCTCAGCAACTGTGATTGCTGCTGCAATGTAAAGGTTTTTGGGGTCTCTGCAACCGTAGTTACAGCTGCATCCGATGTCAAGTTTTTAGATTGCAGTTGCATCGACGTTGTGGAAAATTACAGACAAATCATGAAGAGCCAAAAAACCTTGACATCTGATGTCAAGCTTAGCAATTTCCCACAATATCAAAGATCACAATGAAACTGCAATCACAACCGTAATTTAAAAATTTGCTTCTGCTAGTGTAACATAACTGCGACTTACAATCGTCCAAATTTCGTGCCTTGCTCAATTTGCAAGTCATAAACCGAGACATGAGTTGGTTGTGACTCGATGGCGAGCCTTAGACTTTCCTCCCACATCTCACTCGTCTGATGAGGCAATGAAGATATAAGATCAATACTCCAATTCTCAACTCCACACAACTTGACAACATCAATAGCCTCATGAACCTCTTTCAGCCCATGTGCCCTCCCACAAGCTCTCAACAGCTCCTCCTGAAACGCCTGAACTCCCAAGGACACTCTATTCACTCCCAGCACCACCATCTCTCGCATCTTCTCAGCATCAAACGTGCCCGGGTCCATTTCCATCGATATTTCGGCGTCCTCACGAAGCCCAAACTTCAACCTCAGAGTGTCCAAAACCGAGGCAACCATCCTAGGAGGCACCAGCGAGGGTGTCCCGCCTCCAAAGTAGACCGTTTTAAGGGGTGTGATGGTGCTGGCATCAGCAGGTTGGTCCACATTGGTGGCACTGATTTCCCGGCAGAGCCAGTGGATGTAGTTGGAGACACGAGGGTCGTCGTTGGTTTGGGTCGAGGCGGAGCCAAGGGCGACGATGGGGAAGTCGCAGTAGTGGCAGCGTTTGCGGCAGAAAGGGAGGTGAATGTAGGCTGAAGAAGGGGGTGGTGGGGTGGTGGGGTTGAGAGGGGCATTGTGTCGAACATGTGTCGTGCTGCTTGTGAAGAAGGTGTTGGTGATTGCCTGGGGGGGAAGTTTTGGAGGTTTGGGTTTGGGGGTAAGTACCCAGAAAATGGGAGTGAAGGTTGATTTAAGCATGACGAATCTGGGGGCACGTAAATTTTGATGTTGATAAAGGAAATGAACGAGAGAGACGACGAGGTACGTTGTGTTATGCACGACAGCAACGAGTGTAGGGCTCCAAAAATGACGAGGATGTTGAGATATATAGAGTCTAACTTAATAACTTTCTATTCTACATTTCATAATTTTTTCTGGCTCACATTATTTATTGTCTAAATTATTTGACAAGATATTTTTCTTATCTTTCTTAACCTATATTATTGTAAAAAAAATAGTTTTAAGTTTTTTTGGTGAATGAAAAATTAGTTTAAGTAAAATGATGTATGGGATCTAACGCTCGTAATCAATTTCTCTCACAAATCCTAATGTTTAAAATAGATTCTTTAAAATTAATTTTATCCTAAATTACCATGTACTTGATAAGCAGTATGTCTCCTAGTTAAAGAAAGGGCAATACAGAAGTAAGAACTATTCCTAACTATTTTGAGCATAGATTAGGAGGACCTCAAATATTTTTTGATCAATTTAGGACTTCAAATATGATGCTATTGCAAATTATCTTAACTGGCATTTCCAATGTTCTCTAAATTACTATTGCGATAGAAACATCTAATATAATTAAGTTACGCCCATTATTGACTAGAAGTTACAAATTACGATCCAAACATAACTACTAGTGTCCTACGAATTCATCAGGCTGGCACAGGCACAGCGAAAAAGTACTAAGCAGATAGCTCTTCCCCCCTCCATGATTGTAGCATATACAAATATCAATTATTAAAAATTTAGGTATTTCACAATTTTGTTTTTTTCATCTTCTTCTAACAAACAAACTTTTTTTACAATTTAAAATATTTACAGAAATGATATGTTAAATTCAGTTATATTTGTAACAATTAACCCATATAAATATTAATGTCTGAATAATACCTGTTAACTTTTTTAGGTTGAACTCGTCATTTTACCTCTAAATTTAGATCCTCTCGAATAAGTTCCATTCTCTCTCTAGCCAACATCTTAACTATAATCAGTTTATGCTTGGTTAGTCACATACAAGATTGGCCAATGATAATATGATGGACTTGATTAAATATTCGACAAGATTGATTAATGACATTATGAATTTATAAGTTAAAATGGTTAATTTTTTTAGGCAAAAGGGGGTTGGGGAGCTGCTTTAGAGGATACAAATCATTTTCCCTCTACCGAAATATATACAGCCTCCTCGTTATTAAACTATTGAGTCTTGACTAATAAAAAAAAATATTGAGTCTTGTCCATTCACCAATAGAGAGATGAATTGATAGCAAGTGGAAACATTTCTAAATTGACAAACTCGCATTAACCCATACGGGCAACTTGTGTAAGAGAGTGAATGCAAGTCAAACATGAGTGCAATCGATGATGCAACTTTAAGAGGAACCTACCAAAAATATGTTTATTAAATTTCATAATAAAGCTAGATAATTATGAATACCAATCTAGCCGAGAGCATTGGGGGAGGGAGCGTTAGGGATCTTCAGCACAATCGAATGTCTTGTGATTGACATATAAAACATATAATTAACTAATGCGACAAAACTACATAAGAAACATCTAGTATGTTATTTCACTAGATATTTCACCATGTAAGGTCCTTCAAGCTCATATCCCAGTTTCCTGTAATAATGGCGTGTGCCAACCCCTGAAATTACAGCTATTTTTGTTGATCTGTGTTCTCTGCAAGCAATACGTTCTGCCTCCTCCATTAAAAGTGTGCCATAACCCTGTTAAAACAATAATTTTGGTCCAAAGCAGGTCAAGTAAAAGAATAGAAAAAGGATACGAAAAGGGACATGTTATTAAGAAGGCCACAGTATGAGTATCAGAATGCATTTTTTTCTCGGTTATTATACATGTCTAAAGAATTTTATATACAAAAACTTGGCAGGCAGCTTCCAGAATCCAAAAAAAAAAGTCAACGAATTTAATCAGACTTTTTAATGATTTAATCCAATGAAATCATGTGAAAACTTCTATTCATGTTTATGTCATTTCCATATTAGCAAGACAGTGTTACCTGGTGTTGTAGCTTGTCAGCATCCCGTCCATGAACTGGTACAGCAGTTCCATAAACGTGGAGTTCACGAACAATAGAACACTTCCCCATAAGCTCTGGACAAGTAGTGTTGCGGCCACATTTTCGCAGTCGCAACAAACCAACAAGGATATCCTGTTTACAAGCAGAGAGTTCACACAAGGTCATTGCTGTGTTTGAGACACATCCCTCTTGATTTGCAATTAAAGAAGGAACAAGGCCAGTTATGAACTACATTTACAAGTCACAATTTTTAATTAGGATTATTTATTTTATTTTTAAAATATGGATTTTGGAGATAAATAGATACTTGTGTTGTTTAAGATATAGATATCTTTCCTTATTTTGGGGGATTTTATCTTGGATAAGATGTTTAGTTTAAAGTAATTTATGTTTATTAAGATTACGTATCTAATTAGATTTTATCTATACTTTTTATTATATTTGGGTTATGAATCCCCTTTAAGTGGCTAATGTAATTTAGACTTAAGCATAATTGGCATTTCCTTTGTTCTGAGAGCATTTGAAACCTGAGTAGGACAGCCACAGTACCCTAGTAGAGCAACTTAGTTTAATCAAGAGAGTACAGGAATAATCCTGGTTTGTTTTTCTTAGAAGTACCCTGCAAAGAGGAACACTCTTGAATACTGTCCTATATCGCTCCTTACATGTAAAAAAAAAAAACTACTGTAGAAGCTGGAAAATTTTGGAGAATATGTGATTGAGTAGACATAAGAATAGGCACTAGCAATAGAAAAAAAGGGAAGAAAGATCAAATTACCTGCCGTGTATCTTCATATGATAGAAATGTTTCCCAACCCTCATTTGCCATATAATCACGCCGAACAAGCTCCACCTCTTCTGGCTTAATTTGGTGGTGAATATCCTAAAGAGAAATACAAAATGTTTGTTGGTGCTCCAAAAAGGTATCAAGTGAACAAATTGTGTCAGCAGAATTTCAAAGCATTTGCAATCTTTGCTACAGAAAATTCCCAAACAAAACCACTACAGAAAATTCCCAAACAAAACCAGTTCTATATAATAACCTGGATTCCAGCTTCTCTGGTCCGAACATCACGACATTTCAATCCCAGGTCATCCATTCGAGCTAATGCTAGCTCCCTCAGATTTCCTTTCTCAACCCCAGAGGTAACCAGAGGCATGGGAATATCCCGCTGAACTCTATAAACACGTGTCCATGGGGGTACCATTGCAAGGATCCTTGCTATAATGTCCACAAGTTGCTCAGGTGGATAGTTTCTATACCTACAATTACATTAATGAATTTTTTTTTTTTAATTTCTACAGGACATTAAAAAAAACTAATAAATACTAAGATGAAAATTGAGATGTTTGAGGAAAAAGCAGTCCAATAATAAGAAAACATTTGATATATACCTGCCAGTTTTCCAGAGCTCATAAAGCCCAGTTCCACGAATTACAAGTGTAGGATATATTTTAAGCCCATCTGCTCTAAACATGGGACACTCAAAAAACTCCCGGAAACTTTCCATGTCCCTTTCAACACCAACATTAGGAAGGTCAGGCATCATGTGAGCAACAACCTAAAGCAAAAGCCAAAAAAATTAAGCAAAAACTACATGAGAAGAAAGAGAAAGTGGGATAACATTCATAAGATGAGATGTACTAACCTAGTCCATATTCTATAGGGAATACAACTAGAGAAATGTAAAAATATTACAGGCAATACATTTAAACATACAAAAAGTTGGCTTATATACTGATAAATCTATCTAAAGCTTGCTACAGTTCTAGCCTATACAAATATGATGATGCAGTAAACATGGAAAAAAGTTCATTAAAGATATATGTGCAGGAATATGTATCAATAAATTTTTATCTAAAAAGATGCAGCATGAGGGACACACAGGATAATGGTTGGTCAGGAAAAAGTTATGTTTTCTACTGAGTGTGCAGATTGAGATAAGAGTAAAAAACCTTGAAACCAGCATCTTTAGCCAGGCAAAAACAATCCGCTACAGCAGCAACAGTGTGTCCTCTATTTGTGTCTCGAGCAACATCCTCATAGGTGCTTTGGACTCCAATCTCCAATCGTGTACAACCATAAGAAAGCATTTGGCGCAAGTGAGGCCCAAGACAATAATCTGGCCTCCTGATAAATTTAAAAGTGCAGAACTTGATAAGCTCATCATAGATGTGTTACACCACGCTATTGCCACACAAATTTCCCAGAATGTTTTCACTAAATCAATTAATTATAGATAAGCTCAAACAAAAAAATGCAGAAACACCCAAGAAATTCCATAACTAAACCAATCTATGTCGGAGCGATAACTTTTTAGATTATATGAAGTATATTGTTTTAATCACAAGCTGTTGATCTACCATGCATTATTTTTATTAACCAAAAAAAGAAACAGACACGTAACTGTACTTGACCAGCAGACCAAGGCTCCAAACTTTCACAAATATTAACAACTTACGTTTCAATCGTCATACCAATACACTTGGTTGCCCCATGCTCAGAGTATGCCACAGCCTCTTCCACATTAGCAGATGTGTGTCCAGACAAAGCATCATGAAGATTTCTTATAAAGTAATCACGGTAATCAGCCGGAAGTGACATGAAGGTACCTCCCATTAAGATAAACTCAACCTGAAAACAACAACCATAGTTACAAGGACTTCACACAGTAAATCTACTCTCATTTCATGTACTTGGATTGGAATATTCAAGAGATATAAAATGAGCTTCAAACCTTGTCTACACTATGACCCAAACGCTTAAGCTGATCTATCCTGCTCCTCGCTTGGACATATGGATTATACCTAAATCCAGTTCCATAAGTATATCATGATAAAAAAATTAGCACAAGGCACAATGTATACCCTTCAAAGAATGGTTGTACACAAAATAAAACTAGACTAGCACAAAACCTTCTCACAAACAGTGATGCTTAAGTCACTAAATTTACAAAACTACTAGTATAATCATCACTTATTGTAAAAAAAAAAAACTGGAGAAACTAAGGCATCTCCCAACCAAGAGGCAGCGACTAATCTCGCGAGATGCTGAAATTATTTGAGGAGCCAAACTCTCCCAACTGATATTTTTTTCATACACACCAGTTATCAATGGCAGTTGGTGGAACATGGTGGAAGGCCAAAATTCCGCCATATAAACACACAATTGCGCCTTATGGTGGGTCTCCCTTCACAAATTGCCTACGGAAGTTGGCAAAAACCCACCATGGCATTCCGCCATGGCCACTATTTAACAACACTTATTACTCACAAACATGGGAATCAAACCCCAACTACACAGTTAAGACAACGCAAGATTATCTACTAACCATGCCGCACTAAGTTGGTAAGTTGGTACTTAATGTAATTATTATCTTAGTAAATAGTCAAATTAATCCCAAATGACATGAAAAATATGTTTAATGCCCCTTAAGCATGGCCAAATTAGTTTTCACAACAAAAATCCATTTGACCGAAAAATTCAAGTCTGACACCCCTAATTATTTGAGCAACAAAATACACACGAACTAGTTTAACTACAAAAACATCGTCTAGTGTCTCCAAACGTGCATTCTAATTTCTATCAACTATTCTTCATGATGAAACACGCAAGTAACAACCAAATTACCGAACGAAACACACAATCGGCAATTTACGAACCTCAAGCCTGATTAGTAACCCTAACACAAAATACAACATAGGATTCACAGCAAAATCCTAACACAATACACTCTTAACAAAATCAACAGAATATAGGGATTAATTTGACTCAACTATTCACTCTTAAAATCAGTTCCATTTACCCTAACACAGAAGACAAAACTAACATAAACCCTACCTCGCACGAATTGCGCGCATGCTGGTTGGTTCGTAACCAGTGTAAGACTGAGTACTGTACTCGAAATCGGAGTCAGGTCCCCCGGGGCAGTAGACGCAGATGTTGCCGGTGGTGGCGATGTGCGGGCACCGGTGCGGCTTCGACATGACCGCGACGACGGCGATTCCGGAGGCGGTGCGGACGGGCTTGGCGCGGAGCTTGGGGAGGAGCGTCTCGCGCTCGGCGTCGGGGAGCGCCGCGATCATCTCCACGAGCTTGGGCGCGCGTGAGAGCCCGTACTTGCGGCACGCCGCGGACTTGAGCGCGTTGAGGTCCACGTTCTGGCCTTTGTGAGAGAGGTCCACCATGGAGCTGACGATCTCCGCGATGGCGCGCACTCGCGCCTCCTCCTCGCTCAGGCCGTGCGCTTCGTACCCGCCCTTGCCCGGCCGTGGGGCCTTCCTCACCTCCGCCACCGCTGCCGCCGCCATAGGCACAGTGAAAAACCCAAACGGAAGTCGGGTTACAGGGTTTTAGCAACGCAAAATAATACACTGTTTTCGCAAATCCTTCTCTTTCAAGTTTCAACTGGAAATTGGCATCGCATGTGAATGAGTCTTGTGACTACTCTCAAGGACTAGGGTGTTAGGTTTACATGATAGAAATAAAAAAAAATAAAAATAAAAATAAATTTTTTAATTCAAGTAAAATGTAAAAAGTATAGGTTTTATTAAAAAAAAGTATAATTATTTTTCAATATTATTTTCATTTTTTCTTTTAATCACACTCTGTGAGTGTTTTTAAACTAGTGTCTTACCCAAAAGTGTCATTCATTGTCACTTAGGTCACTTCAAAGATTAAGATTCCAAAAAGGCTCCCAAAAGTATATTTTATTTGTCATTTTAGTTATACCATTAAAAGACTTTTATTATAATTAAAGAATGTGCCACGAAAACATATTATATGCCTACGTGATAGTTGACAATGTACTTGTGACATTTCAATCAATGACCAAATTAACAATAACTGAACCATCATTTATCATTCATGTGTATATATTATCTACAGTCAATTATCACATAATTAATAGTCACATTTGCACATTCAAGAACTTAACTTGCTATGTTTGGTTGTGGAGAAATAAGAGAAAAAAAAATAAAAAAAATTCAAAGTTTGAGCACCACTTTTTCTCTACTTTATTTTAAATATTTATTCCATTCTTTTTTCTTTTCTACTACCAAACCACCCATAAATTACACTTCAGGGGCTAAATGACTTATTTACTCTTAAACGACGCCGTTCATCCGTCCCCAAAGTTTCAAGCAGAGCCGAGTCATCTCGGAAGTGCCAGAAGCTGTGTGCAAACTGGTGGCGGAAGGAAGCAGAGTGGCGCCGATGGAGGAGGGTTTAGGGAAGAGAGAATTGGAAGGTGAGGTAGTTAGCAGGGTTGCCGAAGTGATTTCGGCTATAAAGAATGCGAAGCACGTCGATCAAGTCATTTGCGCGCTTCATTCCTTAGCCACTATTCTTTTCCCCTTTGACCCTTCTCTCCTCTCAGGTTCGTTCCTTTTTGCCCTAATTTCAATCAAATTCTTCACTGGGAACGATCATGCACTATTTCACTTGTTTCAAAGAAGATTTTGAATTTGATTTTGTATGAATGTGTCCAACGGTGCAGATAGCATTGATCAGAGTTACGGAGACAAGGTTTGTTTGTAGTCGTTTTAGTATTGTAATTCACCGTTGTAATTGCACCTTCGATATTTCATGTTTCTTCTTTTGCCGTTTTCAGGTCCAAGTTCCTTCTGCGGAAAAACGACATGCTTGGTGGCGTGTGTTTTATCGAGGAGCTGCTTTTCCTACATTGGCTAGGTTTCTATTACTTGGTAATGTTTTTATGGGGTTATGTATTTCATCATTACTTGCAGTTTAAAGGTTTTTGTTTCCACTCCAAATTTTAAGTTTCGAAAAAGTAGTATTGCGTTTTGCTTTTCCTGTTTTTTCATGTAATGTGGGACTTCCTACAGATGTTGCCTCGAACTGGTTGGGTTGTTTTCCCTTCTCGGCACAGAAGTACGTTTATGATGTTTTCTTTGTTCGTGGATTGGTCACTGAGGTGCTGCAGATTTTGGTTCCTTTTCTCCAGCTGAGTTCGAGTGATGGTCTTGATGTTAATGCTGTCCTCTCTAATTCTGAAAGGTATGGATGTTCGTATTGCACAATGCCTTGAATGCAGTTTCTTTAGACTTAAAAGTTATCGACATGCTTGTGCTTAATTTGGTGTGAAGTAACAAGCCAATTTAATTTAATGTTGGGAAGAACTTAGGGGGTGTTTGGTAGGAGAGAAGTTTTTGATTTCCTGGGAATCATAGGTTGGGAAACTTAGTTTCCAATGTCTTGTATGCATTTTAAAAAAATAACATTCTTGGGAAAGGATGTTTCTTAATCAATTTCCCACGAAAACTTTCCCATGGGAGGAGTTGGGAATCTTACTTTTCCGAGTTTAATTTTTCTTTTACTATAGTAAAAACATCATGTTATTCTTTATAAATTATATAATGTGGTAAACAATTAAAATAATAGGTAAAATATGCGTAACTCTTTGATTTCCGGGCATGAAAAAACTTCTCCCCTACCAAATGTCGCCTTATTCTGATTCCAGCATTTATTACAGATTGCTTGTACTGTGCTTGCTTGAAAATAATGGGGCGCTCCAGTTGGCGAGAGAGTTTGGTGGTTCTTCTAAATTGAAAAGCGTTACAGATGTACAGATCAAGATGGATGTATCTATGGTGGCACAGATTGTTGCATCTATTCCTGATAAAGCAAGGATGAACTCCATGGCTTCATTGTCATCACAGTATCCTCCTTTTTCCTTTCTTCATCTAGATAGTTTATAGGTTCCGTTGATTGAATATCATTATGGTTCTGAGTTCCTCTGTAAACACTCATGTATTTTTTTCACCGAGAGTGTTTAGTGTGTTCTTCAAGCAGATTGTTGTCCAACTACTCTCCCTGGCAGAAGAAAGAGAGACAATTTTGCTAGACAATGTAGACATGGATGAAATGGACAAAAATGGTGCACTGTTATTTGTAGGGGAAATGTTTTCTCGCATTTGTCGCCGTGGCTCTGCTGGTAACTAGAAATTCTGACACTGGAACAGTTATATTTTTTTTTTAAAACTACATATACTAGCTAGTATCATTAAATTGCTTTGCATTAACTATCAGAATTTGTGGAATAGATCGCATTTTCTCCATATCAATCTTTGTCTTCTGTTAACCCAACTCCTTTTTTTCTTTATAAATAAATAAATAAATAACAACTTCGGAGCCACAATATGTTGCAATTGCCGTACCATTTTGTGGAGAAAAAGGCATGTTGCACTTGTTATTAAGGTTATAGCTTTCAGAAGATGATAAGTGTCACATGGGTTATAGCTTGCAGAAGGCATGCTATTTAGTTTCTTATTTGCAACATTTGTCCATGGGTTGTTTGACACAACTGAAAAGAAGCTAGTGAATCAATTATGAATGTGAAATTTTCATCAATACCAAGGTTTTAACGGTTTGAAATGCATTGTTGTAAGTGCAGTGACATGTGGTTATGGACTACTGTAAGCTTGTAGCCTCCTATTAAACTGTTTGACATCTTGATTCCTCACCTATATAGTAAAAGATACTACCTAGAGGTTGTATCTAGGTTCCTTGGACACAACGTGATGCCAATTGGCCATGAGCCTGGAGTGACCCTCCAAGTCCCAACCAACATGTGAGTAGTGTCCTGACTTAAATGTAACCCAAGTAAAACTCTCGTCTCTCATGCAGTCCCAAACTCCCAATTGTAATCACTTGAAATGAAGGTGAGGAGGAATCAAAACCTCACTTTCTCTCTCAGCTTTATTAGATTCAAAATGTTACATATATATAGGATACAAAAAAGAGAGAGGAGAGATGACAGTGACATCTCACTGTTGCCTTCTGAATAAGGCTTACAGATTAAGCTACCAAACAAAGCTAAAATACAAAAGAAATATTCAACATTCAACACTCCCCCTCAAGCTGGAGCATATAAATCATATGCACCAAGCTTGGAACATATAGTCTGAATTCTGGGTCCTCTTAGGGACTTAGTCAAAATATCCGCTGGCTGGTCATTAGAACCAATGAACTCAGTGACAATCTCCTTGGACAGAAGCTTCTCTCGAATGAAATGACAATCAATCTCTATATGCTTAGTCCTTTCATGAAAGACTGGGTTTGAGGCAATATGAAGAGCAGCATGATTATCACAATACAACTTCATTTGCAACTCTTCACAAAACCTCAATTCTTGCAGAAATTGTTTAATCCACATGAGTTCACAAGTAACCATAGCCATCGATCGATATTCAGCTTCTGCACTAGACCGAGCTACAACCGTCTGTTTCTTGCTTTTCCAAGAAACAAGATTTCCTCCAATGAAGACACAATAGCCTGATGTAGACCTCCTATCCATGGGACAGCCAGCCCAATCAGCATCACAATATCCTGATAATTGCGTATTACCTTTGTCTTCATACAACAACCCTTGTCCAGGAGCTCTCTTAATATACCTCAAAATACGCATGACAGCATTCCAATGGTCCAAATGAGGATTTTGCATAAATTGGCTAACCACTCCCACAGCAAAGGAGATATCAGGTCTAGTGATGGTAAGGTAAATGAGTTTTCCCACAAGCCTCCTATATCTCTCGGGGTCAGGATAAACTTCACTTTGATCTGCCATGAGCTTCAAATTAGGATCCATAGGACTTTCAACAGGTCTACAATTTTGCATACCTGTTTCTTCTAAAATATCAAGGGCATACTTCCTCTGAGAGATCACAACATCATCTCCTGATTGAGCCACTTCAATACCAAGGAAATACTTCAAAGATCCCAAATCTTTGGTCTGAAAATGACTGAATAGATGCTCTTTTAGCTGGCTGATCTTAGTAGCATCATTCCCTGTAATCACTATATCATCAACATAGACCATTAGATAAACACATTTTCCAGGAGATGTATGACAATAAAATACAGAGTGATCAGCTTCACTTCGTTTCAGTCCAAACATGTGAACAACATGACTAAATTTACCTAACCAAGCACGAGGAGATTGCTTCAACCCATAGAGAGATCGATGAAGCTTACACACAAGGCCATACTCCCCCTGAGCAACAAACCCAGGTGGTTGCTCCATATAAATATCTTCCTCAAGATCACCGTGGAGAAAGGCATTCTTAATATCAAGCTGATGGAGGGGCCAGTGACGAATAGCAGCCATAGCAAGAAACAGACGAACAGTGGTGAGTTTGGCGACAGGAGAGAAAGTATCACAGTAATCAATGCCATATACCTGTGTGTAGCCTTTAGCTACCAAACGAGCCTTAAGCCGATCAACCTCACCAGTGGGCCCAACTTTAACAGTGTAGACCCACCTACAACCCACAGGGGTCTTACCAGGGGGAAGAGGAACAAGCTCCCAAGTACCATTATTTTCAAGGGCCTGCATTTCATCAATCATAGCCTGTCTCCAGCCAGGATGATCAAGTGCCTCACGGACAGTGGAAGGAATGGCAAGGGAAGACAATGAACAAACAAAGGAACTGTATGAAGGAGACAAACGGTGATAGCTTAAGAAATTATAAATAGGATGAGGATTACGAGTAGAACGAGTACCTTTTCTGATGGCAATGGGCCAATGTGAATCAGAATGAGGAGAAGAAGTGGAAGGAGAGGGCGGATCCATGAGTGGAGGACTGGTTGAAGAAGGACGAGAATCACTAGGAGAGGCTTCAGGTACTGGAGATCCAATCTGCCTTGTCCTGTGTTGATCTGTAGTCAGAGGTGGTAAGATGACTTCAGGTGAATTTGGTGAGGAAGATGGAACAATACTGACATTTTGGCCTGAGTTATCTAGGGGATAAGGAGAAGGAATAGGAAGAACTTCCTGAAGAGATGAAGAATGGTCCACGGAGGGTGAAAAGAAAGGTGTGTCTTCAAAGAAGGTTACATCTGCAGACATGTAGTATCGTCTCATGGTTGGAGAGTAGCATTTGTAACCCTTTTGAAGACGAGAATAACCCAGGAAGACACATTTGACTGACCTAGCAGAGAGTTTGTCTAAACCAGGAGACAAATCATGAACAAAACAGGTACAACCAAACACTTTAGGAGAGACATGAAATAAAGGATCATGAGGAAAGACAAGTGAGTGAGGAATTTGGTTTTCAAGAGAAGAAGAAGGCATCCGATTTATTAGGAAACAAGCAGTAAGCACCGCATCTCCCCAATGATGTATCGGAACATTCGAATTTAGCATTAGGGAGCGTGCAGTTTCAAGAAGATGACGATTCTTCCTTTCTGCAATACCATTTTGTTGTGGTGTGTGAGGACATGTGGATTGATGTAGAATACCTTTGGAAGACAGAAAAGAAGAAAGATCATGAGAGAAATACTCTTTAGCATTATCACTTCTGAAAATTTTAATTGTTTTTCCAAATTGATTCTCAATTTCATTGTAGAATGACACAAATATATGCAAAAGTTCAGATCTGTCTTTCATTAAATAAACCCAAGTACATCTGGAGAATTCATCAATGAAGGTTACAAAATATCGAAAACCAAAAGATGTAACACGACTTGGTCCCCAAATATCAGAATGAATGGTAGAGAAAGCCGAGTTACATCTTTGTACAGTTTGAGGAAATGACGACCTGACATGTTTTCCTAGTTGACAAGACTCACAATCTAAGACTCGAAGATTCTTAAGACTAGGGACCATCATCTTCAATTTTGATAAACTTGGGTGTCCTAGACGATCATGCAAAAGTTTGGGTTTTGAGATTGCAAAACAAGACCCAGGTGGACTGGATTCCAAATAGTAAAGTCCTCGTGATTCATGTCCTTCTCCAATCAGTCGCCCCGTCCCATGTTCCTGAATAACAAAAGAATTAGCAGTAAAGGTTACTGAACAATTTAACGAACGAGTTAATTGACTTAGTGAGATTAAATTATAGGGACACTGCGGAAGGAATAAAACAGAGTTTAATTTCAAGGAAGGAGACAATGAAACTTGACCACTTCCTTGAGACGCAACCTTGGAGCCATTAGCTACAGTGACGAGGTGAGGAATTTTTGGTAAGGAAAAGGATGAAAAGGAAGACTTATTACCAGAAATATGGTCAGAGGCACCTGAGTCGAGTATCCAAGGACTAGGACCTTCAATTGATTGAGAGATACAAGCTGTTGAAAAACATGGTACAGATGAGGATTGAGCTTGGTTGCTGGGTCTCTCGGATTTGAGCTTCAAATACTCCTGATACTCCTCATCAGAGAACTTAGACTCTGCTATCTCTGATCTAGAAACCTGTGCAACCTTGTCAGGAAACCCATGCAACGAATAACAATTCTCTTGGGTGTGACCCATCCTCTTGCAGTAGGTGCAATGAGGACGTCCACCCCTTCCATTGCGGCCTCCTCTGCTGTTGCGACCGCCCCCTCTACCACGTGATGCAACCATTGCTGACGTCTCCACACTATCAGTAGGATTTTCATCCTTCGATAAGTGAGGCACACGGAGAAGCCTAGTGATGAGAGAATCCATGGATGGAACCTGATCCCCAGCGAGTACTTGATCACGAACATGATCAAAGTCTGAGTGTAAGCTTCTCAGGATAAGGACCATGTAAAACTTGTCCAGTTTCCTGTTCACTTCTTCTAATGAATCAGCCACAAGAAACTTTCTCAGCTCTTCCACGGCAGCCCGAGCCTTACCCACATGAGCAATCATGTCATGGCTGGTTTGCTTGAGGGCTGTAACCTTCATGGTTGCATCAAATAAGCTCTGAATATCATTGGCAAAAATTTCTTGAGCCTTCTTCCAAAAGGAACGACACGTTTTAAATGATCTAAGGATATCCAAAATATCCGGCTCAACTGATTGCCATAACACAACACACAGTTGATAATCAAGCTTCTCCCATTCGGCTCTTTTGTCACTTGAAACAGAATCGGAAGCTTTCTCCAAGTGGTCATGGTGTCCTTGACCAAGAAACCAAAGTTCTACGGAAGTAGACCATGAGGGGTAATTTTTCCAATTGAGTTTAGCAGCTGTGATGGTTGGAGTCCCGGAGAAGGAGAAAACAGGTCCAGGGGAAGCCATTTTGACCCACAAGGTGAAACCCTAAGGGAGCAAAAAGGTGGAGAGAATAGGGCTGTAGCGTTCCAGGTGACGAAACTGGAAACTGAGGGCTGGAACGGACTCAGGAGAAGCCGACCAAGAGAACGGCGGAGGCGCGGCGCGATTCCGGCGCCGGGACGGCGGCGCGTGGCTGCTCCGTTGCCGACGCGAGTTGGCCGGCTGGCTCGCGCTTCCCAAGGCGAGCCTAACCCTGGCTTCGCCGGAGAAATGGCCGCCGGAAAGTGGCGGCAGCGGCGGCAGACGGCGGCGGGCGACGGCGGATGACACCTGCTCTGATGCCAACTTGAAATGAAGGTGAGGAGGAGTCAAAACCTCACTTTCTCTCTCAGCTTTATTAGATTCAAAATGTTACATATATATAGGATACAAAAAAGAGAGAGGAGAGATGACAGTGACATCTCACTGCTGCCTTCTGAATAAGGCTTACAGATTAAGCTACCAAACAAAGCTAAAATACAAAAGAAATATTCAACATTCAACATAATCTTTGATGAATAATTTGACACTGATGTGAGTCCATGTTAAGCAACACTTCTAAAAGGTTCTTTATGTTGGATGCTAGGATTTTGAAAGCAGAATATATTAATTTTGTTTGTGTCCTATTTAAGAATAGATATCTTACTGAATTGCTAAAGCATGGACCGACCATAACTGTTTTAATCTTGTCAGCATCAATGTAATCATATATAACAATAGCAATTCATGATTTATACTGCTCATAACAAATAAAATTCGCACAAGAGTCTGGTTTGGTATTTTTGTTTTAAAGATAGATGACTCAGTGGTTAGGTATCTCATTGTTTTGATGGATGTAGGTCTTCTCTATTGGAATAGAGATGCACTAACTACTAAGTACTATTTCTTATATGCTGAGCAAAAAAAAAAAATTTACTATTTCTTATATTTAAAAACACTGTTTTGTGACATAGTTATGAATGCTATAGTGATGGAGCAGGATGTCATTGCCTCAAACCACTGCAAGGTTTCTACGATTGCCTCAAAAAAATTATACATACATGCATACTTATTTATAAAACTATCCTAAAGAAAAAATTCTTACACGCACATGTATGAACTATTTTATGTACTTAATTTTCAATGTTAATTTTATGTACTTTTATTTCTTATAACTTCTATATTTTATTTTCTTTTTTTAATCTCTCTGTTCTTATTACTTTTCTCATTGCATCTTGTATTTTCTCTCTCTTATTATTCAAGATGGATATACCTTTCAAAACAGCATATAATCTTCAATTCCTATAATTTAGTAATATTTTCTTTCCTATAGTCTTGTATCTTTTATTTAATTTATATAATTATAATTTTTGTAAGAAAAAAAGGGTTATGCAGTGATAGTGTAAAATAATTTATGCAATCATATAATGCAACCCACCATATATGATATGTTTGTTGACTTTTATAATAACTACTTTAAAAGTCATACAAACGATGATTTATGATTGAATGTCAGAATAAAACTGTCTTATGTTATCATGCATAGCCATTAAACTTGATTAATTATTATGAATCTTTTAATTATTAATTAAATTTAATATATTAATTTTAAATTTATAATTTATTTTTTATTTTTATATTTGGCACCCTCAGTAAAAATGTTCTAGCTCCGCCCCTGGTTGTATGGAAAATTACAGCAGTTGTGGGTGCTATCTAGTTGCAGTGATAAAGTCCCTTTACCCCCTGTTTTTTGAGTTATCAAACCCATTATTTTGGGTATTTTCCATTGTTTTACATCAGAAATATAGGGGTTTTCTGTTCTGACAAAAAAAAATAGGGGCACCTTAGCTGACCCTTTTTTTTTTCCTTGTGTGTGTGTGTGTGCACGTGTTATGTTCTTTCTTCACACTTCATGGTTATGTTATTGTGCCCCCCCCAATCTCCTTTATACAATGAGGTTTAATTATTAATTATGAATGTCATTTTAGGTATTTTTTATTTTATTTTTTGAGCATTTATATTTGCATAGTATAAGTTGACTATTTTGTATTTTTAACCATTGGTATAGCGGCCATCTTGCTACAGCATTTTTAGGGTTGGCCACTCCCCACCATGATTTGTGGGATTAATAACCATGGTTTGAGAAACTGGAACCATTATGTTGAATTTAACTGTCTTATAACTCTTATCCTATACTTAATGGAAAATACTATACAACTACGTTGCTGAATGGGATAATGAAGTTGGTAACCTGCAGTTATGACTCTAATCCTATGCCATTAGTGTTGTGAATTATAATTGATTTTTGTCTAGACTATCTGTTTAGTATGATAAAAATTGTTTCCTGATTCAATCTCTTTTCTTGTAGATCTCCTAACTAGTGAATTAATTCCAGAAGTTTTTAGGCTTGTCAACAGCCTCTTATCATCACATAATGATTCAGTTACTAATGAATTGTTTGAGTCAAAACCAGACACGGTATTTTGGTCGAGAATAATGGAATCCATCAGTGATCCTTATACCGTGGAAAGAATCTCTGAGCTGATTTTGCATAAGTTAGCTACTCAAGATGCTGATGATGTTCAAGCGTATTGGGTGTTGTGGTTGTTATTCCATCGAATTTTTAAGCTTCAGCCTTCTGTCAGGTGAGTGAAAATATTAGTTTATTTTGCGTTTGTTCATGGATGATCTGAAAATAATGCTCCATTTGATTTTAAAGAAATAGAAATTGCAGCTCCCATGTTATTGGTTATTATTGACATTTGGTCTTTGTGACATGATGCACACAACATAGTAGTCAATTCCAAATAGCAATACGGAGTGGCTGACTCCAAAGTGGGTAGTGGGATGACCACTGTTTTGAAGTTTTAAGATACAAAGACATTCATAATTAATGATCAAAAGTCAAAATTTTGAGAATTAAATGCACATGTCAGTGTACAAGAAAGAGACTGATGCTGAGGTGGAGGCAGTGGTTGGTGTAGACCCCTGTGGTTGAGTGGATGAAGCCGTTACTGTCCTTCAACTAGGAAGATAACATTAGAAAAATAAAATAAAATATAGGGTAGAATAGAACTTAGAAGAACAAGAGAGTAGAGGTTAGAACAGAGAGGTAAAAGATCTGTTTGATACTGAGATGTCTGTACAGGTCAGAACAGGGCTGCGCAACCTCAGCAGATATGAGTTTGCTGAAAATGGCCAGAAAAAATGCAATGCCGCATTGTTGCTGGAGAAAGGTGGGCTTTCGTTGGAGAGAAGAGTGGGGTTTCAGTGTTTGTGCAAGTTAAGTTACGGTGGGAAATAGGGTTTCTGACTCTGTATGATTAAATGAAAAAGGGGGACAAAATTTCAAGATTGCCCCCGTAAAACAGAAGCACCAAAACGACTCCACTTTAGGGCCAGAAAAGAGGTTTTTTGCACTGGAATATAGTCATGACTGCTACAGTCATGAAACCACTACACGGTGATTTTTTGTCACACTTGGGGGTTAAACCTCCGTCTAGCTGCTATTTCCCACTGTTGACTACTATGTGCACACAACATGGTTTATATAGGCATACATTCTATGACATCCTTTACACTAAAATATTATTTATCAAAATAATTATATAAAACACATTTTCACTATTTATTTACATAATTTTATAGAAGATAAATATTGGGGTGTTACACCATCACCATCATAAGCACTTTTTGCCTTTTTTTATTTTTTAAATAGAAACTGTAATGAAATTCCCGTATTACTATTACTTTATATATGCTTATGTCCCTTTGTTTTGCTATGTTCCCATGGCAACTCCTCAGGTCTATGTTTGTTGACAAATTCCTGCTATGGAAAGTATTCCCTATTAGCTGCCTGAAATGGATCCTTCAATTTGCTGTTCATGAATGCCCACCTGGTACCTCATTATCAGGACATAATCACCCTGGGATTTTGAATACTGTCCAACGCCTGCTCTCAGTATGGTCTAAGAAAGAATTTGTGCAAACAGCACCTATTGAGCAACAAGTTTGTATCCTTTTTAATTGTACTAATGTACTGAGTGAAAAGCATGTGGAATAGAGTACATAGCTTCTGGATGTGAATTTTAAAAAATGGTGGCTTAGTGCATGAAGTTACCTTACTGTTGTGTCAAGGCTCACACCCTATTTGATGTAAATTGCTGCATTATAATCATAACAATCTCATTCACTGGATCCGATGCCATCTTTATTATTGTGATTATTTATTTATTTTTCCTAAATTTATCTCAGACATATCTGCTGCCCTAGGCCTTTCTCTGGAGACAATGTCGAAGGAGGAATTGGATGGGATGAAGAATGCCATGCACTTTATCCTTCAAGGAGTTAGCTGTAATTATCATTTACTTAATTGTTGGGTGTCTTGATAATAAGGAAAGAGGGATTATGTGGGATTGGAACTATTGCATGATGCCTACCTTAAACCTTCAGAATACTTTAAATAACAGGCCCTACCCAATGGATGTGTTACATCTGGAAACGATATATGTGTTCTGGATAGGGAATGGTTCCACTTGAACTTCCAGTTTTATTCTGTGGTCCTGCTTTCAGTCAAGTCAAATGTGTCAATATTAGCAATTTTTTTGCTGTTTAAGAAATTAAGTTGAATTAAGGATATTTCTCCAGTATTCAAGTGGTACTAGTAGTCTAGTAAGCACGAATAAATTCCAATAAGAATTTAACAATCAATAGTTTAAAATATCACTTAAACGTTTTCATATTTGCTAATAGTAGTCTAGTACGCATGAATAAATTCCAATAAGGCATGTTACTGGATTTTCATCATTGTGTTATATATTCATCAAGAAAATTTTATATTGTAAAACAAGATAGAATAATTTGCATTAAAAATGTCACTGCTTTGATGAATTCCTTTTCTGTGGGTCCATTTCAATCTCCATCCAACTCCTACTCAGAGCGATCTCAACTATCAATTATGAATAGAAAGTGTGAGAAAATATAGGAAAATAGAAAGAGAAAGTGAGAGCAGAGAGAAAATAGAGAGGACTTAAAACTGAAAATGATTTTTGATATTATTAAATCTCAATGGTAAATTTTACAAAACAAAATCCTAATTCTGATTGTCAACAACTCAGTATAACTAACTGACAGCTGGATGAAAATAAACTCAGCTTAGAAGCTACTGTTTAACTGTGCATATACTTTAACACCCACTCAGTAGTCTTGTAAATCTGATTAAAAATGGGTTACCATTCCTACTTGAAGAATGAGTTGTTGACTTCCAATTTTGTGTGATTGTTTCAGGTAGGCTGGAGAGTCCTAATTATTTAGTTAGAAAAATGGCTAGCAGTGTTGCTTTGGCATTGTCTAAAACTATTGATCCAAAGAATCCTCTGTACCTTGAGGATAGCTGCAGCGGGGAGACAATTGATTGGGAATTTGGATTCACTATCCCCAAGAAAGGGAATCTGGCTGCCTCAAATTGTGGAGGAAAAAGTGTTGAGGGGACAAAAATATCTACTGTGTCAGGTCCAGAGAGGGACTTTGATTCCCCTTCCAATAAAGAGAAAAGTATTAATGTAAAGGGCAGAAAGAAGTTATTGGACTTTAATGGGCTTGATCCAGATGAGATTATTGATCTAGCATCACTGAATCTTGAATCAGACGATAATCATGAGGATGTTGATGACAGTGCAAGTGAGAATTCATATTCTTCAAATGATTCATCTTTACAGCCGTATGATTTGTCAGATGATGACTCAGATTTGAAAAGAAAAATTTCACAGTTGGCTGATGTAGTTGCAGCTCTTAGAAAATCCGATGATGCCGATGGGGTTTGTAATTTTCTCTCAAAACACTTTTTAATTTTGTTTTGATCATCTGCCATGTCTATGCTTAATGTTATTTGATTTCTTGTGAGAAAAATATTAATTGGTTATTAATTAAGTGTTTCAACACTTACTGCGATTACCAAGTATTATATTTTCGGTTTAGACTTTAGACTGAGCTATTTAAAAACCAGTTTGTAGTCCTCTCTTGAGATTCTGCTTTTCTGCTGAAATTTGATGTTTTATAAATTTTTTGAATTTTACTGCAGGTGGAAAGGGCTATTGATGTAGCTGAAAAGCTCATAAGAGCATCCCCAGACGAACTAAAACATGCAGCAAGGGATCTGACCAGAACTCTTGTTCAGGTTCGTTGCTCTGATATAGCTTTAGAAGGTGCAGAAGAATCAACTGAAGACAAAAGACAAAGATCATTAGTTGCCTTAGCAGTCACCTGCCCATTTGAATCACTTGAGACACTAAACAAGCTTCTGTATTCACCTAATGTAGATATCAGTCAGCGCATTATGATACTAGATGTCATGACTGAAGCAGCTCAGGAGCTTGCTGAATCAAAAATTATGAAACCCAAACATCAGATTAGTTCCCTTATTTCAGTTGTTTCAGATACCCGACCTTGGTTCCTACCTAGCAGCACAGGGACTCCTGGAGCTGGTTCCTGGAAAGAGATCTCAGGTACTGGCTCTTTTTTGAATTGGTCAAATAGCTATGAGAGGGAACTTCCCACAAAACCCAATCAGATCAAGAAAGGGAAAACACGCCAGTGGAGCCTACAATCTCCCGCACAACAAAACCAGATGGAGTATTCTCATAATAAGTTTCCCATGTATGCTGCTGCATTCATGCTTCCTGCCATGGAGGGATATGATAAAAAAAGGCATGGTGTGGACTTGCTTGGCAGGGATTTTATTGTCTTGGGGAAACTCATTTATATGCTTGGGGTCTGTATGAAATCTGTAGCCATGCATCCAGAAGCTTCTGTACTGGCTCCTTCCCTCCTGAATATGTTAAGATCCAGGTACTGGTTATAAGACATTAGTTGTCTATTTAATTGCAAACCCTATGAGGATTGACATATTCTAAAATCTTAATCACCCCCTCAAAGTGTGTTACTTGTGTGTGCTAATGGAATTGATAATTCGGTGTCCTATTGGTTGTATATGTTTATATTTCCTCTTGCTACTTTGTTGTTTTTGCTAGTGTGCTAATGCGGAAAACTTGTTGCTTTGCTTTTTAACTCATGCAGAGAGGTATGCCATCACCGTGAAGCATATGTGAGAAGAGCCGTCCTTTTTGCAGCTGCATGTGTATTGGTTGCCCTTCATCCTACTTACATTTCATCTGCCTTACTCGAAGGAAATGTTGAAATTTCAACTGGCCTTGAATGGATTCGCACATGGGCACTTGATGTAGCCGAGTCGGACACAGATAAAGAATGCTATACGGTAAGCAAAAGAAAATTTGAAGCTTCAAAGAGGTTTAGAATCCTTGTATTGTCTCCCTTTTCTTACAAGCTTTTCAAATATCTCTGCTTGTACTCTGTTCATATAAAAAGGTTTAGATTTCTATGGATTGGTCTAGAGTTATTTAATGGTGATAAGGTTACAAATATAGTTACAGTTACTTAATCGTATGTCATGATACATCACTTGGTCTCATTGTGGACTTCTATTTTCATATTTATTTTAATGATTCATGACAATATATGAGCTTTTAAAATATTAACCCAGATAGCTTGTTATTATCCTAGGAATTTTACTGTTCTTTTTTATTCCGCTGTAGAGCTTTGCAAAGGCCCCTTGTCCCCTTATCACCCTTCTATTGTTTGGTTTAACTCCTGTTAATTTCCTGTTCCAAATATTATTTTTTTTAAACTATAGATGGCTTTTGTTGTTGTTGTTGTATAGATGGCTATGACATGTATACAGCTCCATGTTGAGATGGCTCTTCAAACTTCCCGAGCATTGGAGTCAGTAAGAAATTCACTCAAGGCAGGTCCTGTTCTTCCTTCTGATGCATCCAAAGTGACCATTAAAATTCCCCACTTAAATGGGGATTAGTGATGCTTCTAGCTATTGTGGATGGATTCTAGCCCAGAATACAAATTCTATATCATGCTAAACTGCTAATTATTTCTGCTACTCTATTAATTTAATGTTTTATGGGGTCCTTGTTTTCGTAAGAAATTGTATATTTTAGGATTGTATATATTCTCACAAGGGGACGAGGTTGATGTCAATGCTCCCCTACACACCCACCCTTGATGTAGCACGTGTTACTTTGCCCTCAACCTTGTCTGCAGTGTCGACTTTGCCTCCAAAGATTTGCCTCTTTGCCTCCATCTTTGACGAATCCCTCCCTGCATTGTCAACAACGCCACCGTCCTCATGGTGCGTAATCGAATACGAGATCAATTTCCTGTGCGTAAAATTATAGTATATTGTATATATACATTTACATTTATATATTTATATTTATTTAGTAATATAAGTTAATATAAATACAAAACATATAAGTTTAAGAAATAATTAATATATCAAATGATTGTAAATATATCAAAAGATTATAAATTATAAAATATAAATAACTTGTTATTTATTATTATAAAATATATTTATAAATTATTAAAAAATAAATAAATAAAGAATTTAGAAAATATTATGAAATGATAGAAAAGGTAAAAATACAAATGAATAAAATTATTCAAAAATAGTATGGAAGGGCCAACATGAAAAGACCTCCCATTTTCTAAAATTTATTGAAAATATTTTTTATTTCTTTAAATAATGTAAATAAAGATTAACTAAGTTCGAAAGGATAGATGTAACCCTATTAAATTCAAAATTCGTAAAATGACTAATGCAACTTATAAGGCCAATTTACAAACAAACAAAAAAGACTTGTAAGCAAGCATGGTTTATAAACTTTTAATATTTTCCTTCTGTTTCAAACCTTCTCAATATAAAAAAAAGACAAAAAAATAATTAACCGTTTTTTGTCACAGTTTTTTTTTATGTTTCTTTTTGTCACAATTTTTAACTATATAAAAAAGTGAATTTGTCCTACCCGCCCAAGCAAATGGATCAAGTTTGGTCTTTGTGTGTTGTCACAAGATCAGGCACTCAGCAATCACTTAAATCCGAGCGTTCGATCAAGATTAAACGGCCCTAGATTCACTATCGATAAATCAGATTAGGAAAGCCACTGAAAACGTGAGCAATGGGATCATCATCCCACGGTTCCAGTTTACTCAACCGTATGCTTGCGTGTTATGCCGATTGCATCGAATCCATTCCCCAAGCAAACACTCAGTGCTCAGAGCGCTACCCTATTTACCTGGTTACTCCTTTCTAATTCTGGAACGTTATTCTCAACATTGAGGTGAGTAACACACTCTGCATAACAACAGCAATAGTAGAAGAAGAAACTGCGCTCAGCATCAATGAACACTAGCAAACTCAGTGACACCCAAGGTTAGTTCTTCAACTTCGCAAGGGTTTCTATTCCCCCCTCCCCTCCCATTTTTACGACATATTATGTTGCTGTTTGTATAATCATAGTTTGCGAGCCATGTCATCGGTTTGTTTTTCTTGCAAAACATGTCACTGTGTCCTAGAGTTGTACACAACGCCAGAAGTTTAGCATAATAGAGTTGTGCGTTGTGCCCTTGTCTCTGTAACAAAAAAATGTGTAAAATGGGGGCGTAATTGTTTATGTTTTTAGTGGTTACGAACAACATCACCCTTAGTTTTATTTTGTGAACTTGTATATTTGTTAGGTACGTTATATGCGTGGCTTAATTGTTGTTGTGGGACCATGACTGTGAATTTCTAGGTTTGATTGGTTAGTTTGCGTTTTCTTACGTTTGAACATTGGTTTTGTTCTTTTCTTATTTTGGAAAAATTGTGGGGGTGGTTTAGTAAAATTTGTGTTTAATGTGGTTATGTGGGTATTGGGGGTTCAAAACTATGGCATGATGGTGTTTTGAGACCCGTCATTGTACTTCTCAGTTGTTTCTGTGAAGCAAGAAAGAAAAATCAACTTAGGATGGAGAAACAAGAAAACAAAGGTTTTAAAAGATGTGATGGAAAGTGATTTTTGGAGCAATGTTCCCCAGCGATTGCGAACAAAGAGGAAGAGTAAATTCAATGGCAAGGAAGCACTTTCTACACCCAAGGTAGTGCTTTCTAAATCGAAGGAAACAATTTCTAGATCCAATAAAGCACTTTCTACACTCAAGGAAGCTCTTTCTAGACCCAATAAAGCACTTTCTACACCTAAGGAAGTGCTTTCTACACTGAAGGAAGCACTTTCTAGACCCAAAGAAAAGCTAAACAGTGGAGATTTTGATATTTACTTGAAGTGAGTTACAGTCTAATGACTTATGATGTGAAAGGAGCAACTTCAAAATTGAGGCCTTGTTTCTAAACATAATTTTTCTGGCAGGAAAATATGGAAGATTTTCTCAGGAGATAGGTTGAGGCACTTTACATGCTTTGACAGCTTATGGTTTAGTCTTTACAGGGCCGCTCCATCTAAAGACAAGGTGCTTACTTGGATTAAAAAGGAACCTATTTTCTCCAAGTCATATGTTTTTGTTCCTATAGTCTGCTGGTAAATGCACTCAATTTCCTTTATCGCCAAAGAGCCATTTCTTTATTTGTCAAATATTAATACATGGAATGCATACTTTGAAATCCCAATGTTGTAGGGGTCATTGGAGCCTTTTGATCCTGTGCCATTTTGGTGAAAGCTTGGAATCAACCACCAAATCACGATGCATGTTGTTGCTGGATTCTCTTGAAATGACCAATCCTAGACGGCTCGAACCCGAGATTAGAAGGTGTGTCATTCCTCAACAATATCTATTTATTTTGATCAGACATTATTGTCCAGTTGTGGAGTGTTTAAGACATGCAAGCTTTTTATGTTCATTTTCAGATTTGTATTAGATATTTATAAAACAGAGGACAGACCTGAGGCTAAGCATCTTGTATCTCAAATTCCTTTTTTGGTGCCCAAGGTAATTATCACCCTTTCTATGATTTTCATCCCTGGTTAACCTAAGATTGAAGAAAAAACAAATTACTGTAGGTGCCACAACAAAGAGATGGTAATGAATGTGGATTTTTCATCCTCTATTTCATTAATTTGTTTTTGGAGCATGCACCTGATAATTTTAGCATGGAGGGATATCCTTACTTTGTAAGTTATCTCATTTGCTGTTCTTGAAATGTATTTATTAAAACATGCATTTTGATTCAGTTATGTTTGACATTGACATGCTGCAGATGAAAAAAGATTGGTTTAGCTTTGAAGACCTGGATAGATTTTATGAGAGACTTGATTCACTGAATTAGATGTCCCCAAACTTGACCAGACTAGTGATTAGATCTAACATACTTTATTGTCAACTGATTATATTGCATAGGATAATAAGAGGCAGGCGAAAAATATAAAAATAGTGTTAGGGATGTTTCATATTTTGATTCTAGTAGAGGGTACTCTCTTCTATGGATGTAGTTCAACTCTATTGGAATTATATTCTGCTCTGGAATTGATGTTTACACCACTAATTTGCTTCTATTTGTACAGTTGTTAAATCTTGTTCAAATTCATAAAACCGGTATTTTTGTTAGCTTAGTTGATAATTTTTGGCATAAATGTAGAGTTTAACAAATTGCTTCTGGTTATTGATGATAATGAAAACTGGGTGTCTTAATCATGATAATGAAAACCATCAGCTTTTCATTACTTCAAAGTAGTTCATACAAGATTTTCTTCAAGTAATGTCATGCGAGTCTGTGACTCAGAGTGATTATGGTACCTTGTCATACAACTGTTTGTTCATGAGTTTATTTTCATCATCTTTTCAACATGCTTGTCTTTTGTTAGTTTTGTACTTCATAATTATAAAGAAATGTTGAGTATTTGTAACACTGTAAAAAAATTTCAAATCCAAGATATCCTACCTCAATTTTGCACAAACGCATAACATTGTATCATAGTAAATGAAAGGTAAAAGATCTTTACAGCAACAAAAGCCTTATCTCGTTATGTGTGGTTGACTATATGGATAACAAATCACCTTATCTTACTACGTGAGTCAATTACATGGATAACAAGGCATTTAGCTCAATTAAAGACCAAATTTTTAGCGATATATATCATGAAATCCCTTTTAACAATTTCCTTTAATGTCCTTCTTAGTTTATTTACCCTTTCTCATATGACTAAAAATCATGCAATCTACCCTCATAGATGCTTCTAGTGATCCTTCTTTTACATGTCCAAACTACCTTAATCAATTTTTCGACATCTTTCCTTCAATCAGTTTTATACCAATATTTCCTCATATAATCATTTTGTATCTTGTCATATCTTTTTCTATTCATGAGTATAGATATAGTCGAACATGTGTCAATACTATAAAATTTGCCTTTGCTCGTACTTTGCGATCATAAATAACCTTCATTGTCTTTATCCATTTTAGCTATCCCATTTATTTCCTGGACATGACATTCTCATTGATTTTCCATCATTTTGTAGTATTGATCTCAACTTTTGGTATGACATCTTCTCCAATTTTTATTTCTATCTTATATTCTTCTTATCTTTACCTAAAGCTTATCTTTACCTAAAGTTGTAATGCATGTACTTTGTTTACTCTTAAGTAGGAAGCCTGTCTCCAACACTCAAATTTAATTTAATTGTTTCTCTTTATTTCTCAATCAAAACTATTTCATTTGGCGACGGATGTAAGGATGCCATGGAGCTATATCATAAACTTAGGCCCCTTTATTAATACTAGCGGAAACATAGGCGTTATCGTGTCTTGTGCATCTGGATTTCTATTTCACTACTGTGTTTTCTTTATATTAAGATTTGTTTTTTTATTTCCTTTTCTTGGAATATGAGAATTTTTAAAATCATAATTTTTACTTTTAAAGAATAAATGATTTTAAAATTATTTTTTATTGTTGATTTTAAAATTATAAAAAGCCATTTTTAAAATTAGGTTTATAGTTATGTGGCGTTTCCACAGTGTTATTTTTTCCTACTTTTAGTTTTCTAAAATTTATTAATTTTTTTAATACAAATAAAAAATTAAAAAAATAATTCTGCTTTTATTTTTCTAAAATTTATCATAATTCTAAAAAGAATTCAATACTTTAAATTTGCTTTTTCTTTTAAAAATATTTTTCATTTAGCAAAAATGGTGGGTTACTCACTTCCACAATCATCGATTTGCCGTTTTAAAATTTATTTAGTTTAAAAAAAAGAAAAGAAATTTTGAAACTGGATTAGATGAAGAGGTAGTTTTTTTTATCTTGTTTCAATTTTAAAATTAAAATAATAATTTTTAATTTTTAAATAAAATTAAAAAAATTCTTTCTTAAAAGTTGATTTAAAATTATGTTGTGTTTCAATTTTTTTTTAGTTTTGTAGAATTTATTGTTGTTTCTATTCATTATCGACATCCAACATTATTTAATTATAGTTTTGATAATATAAGTATAAATGATTAAATAAACTAATAAATGAAACTGGATTAGATGAAGAGGTAGTTTTTTTTATCTTGTTTCAATTTTAAAATTAAAAAAATTCTTTCTTAAAAGTTGATTTAAAATTATGTTGTGTTTCAATTATTTTTTTTAGTTTTGTAGAATTTATTGTTGTTTCTATTCATTATCGACATCCAACATTATTTAATTATAGTTTTGATGATATAAGTATAAATGATTAAATAAACTAATAAATGATGTTTTTCCCATTTAATAAGAATATAATAAGATCATGATATAAATAAAGAATTCTTGTTTTCTTTATCACTTCAAATATCATATTTTGCTAAACATGCATCACGACACAAAAATATAAGGGTGAAGGGTATTAAATATAATTCTTAATTTCTTATAATTTCAACCAAGTAGTTTTGAGAAAGTCTTGTAAACCAATAAAAAAAATGAGAAACTGAGATTCACAGGGATTTATTAACAAGACACACACATGTACTATGTTTGTCTTAGTAATCAGTAGGTGTACAAGAACGAGAAGATACAGGGAGAGATGGAGAACAATGAAAAACTTCTAGTTGACAAACTAATCATCCACCCACTTAATTTTCAATCTTCCTTTCTTTATTTTTCTTAGGAGGTCTCTCATCACCCAAATTATTTCAGTTTCATTCACCACTGAGCATATTAACATTAAAATTTGTACAACAAATTAGCAATCTGACTCTTTAGTCACTCAACCATCTCTCCCAGTTGAAAAATAAAATTATTTTATTTGTTATTTGATATATACAAGAAGAGAAAAAAAATGGAATTTGAAAAAAAAAACTTTTTTTATCTTATTTTTTATCTAATCTTTTTTTATTTGATTTCGATTCATTATTATATTTTATATTCTTCTATTTTTTAGTTTTTTTTCTTTCTCTACAGCCAAAGAGCCCGGCCAGTACCAACGCCAAAAGTAAGGAACATATAATAAATGACTACCATCAATCGAAAACATAATTAAGACTTTGTTATGAGAATTGTGATAAAAATTGCTTATTAAGTTTATACCCAGTTCCCATGTTCAACACCTTCGCACGTTTGATATCATTATTTATAGAAATAGAAGTTGAAACAAATATAACATTTCTTTACAATTTGTAAAATTTGTACACTCATCTAGAAGATGTGTCGCATCATCTTTATCATTGCATGATATTTTTTTCTCCTGTTTTGTACTATCTTGACATGAGCAAAAGTAACAAACTATCATGTTACTAACTGTTTAAAATATTTCTACTTGCATTAAGGACGTTGCGTGGAGAAATGCAACCAGGAGGGGAAGGAGGGAGACATATGCAAGAAGAGTGAGAGCAGTTAACGTGCAACGAAATTTAAAGCAAGATTTGTTAGTAAATGTATGCAATTATTTTTTTTTATCGGGTTTCACTTGGTGTCTTTTCTTCATTTTATCCTTTAATTAATACACATATTATTGTTGTAGTTAAAAAAAGAGTAACAAACAAGAGTAAAACTGAGGGACATAAATGTATACGAAAATGTGGAGACTAAAAGGAAATTAGGAAATTGTATTTCTTTTATCTATTGTTATAGATAAGAAGTTAAGAAACTCAATATTTTTTTAATTCACAATTATTTGATATCTCAAATTCATCTCAATAGCTACCAGAACATTCTTGAAGTTCAAGTTATCTAATGGCCTCAATTGAAGTTTTTAAACAGTCTATTTTCGAAATTTCTTGTAATGTGAAGTTCTCAAACTATTTTTGCAACGTGTGATATCATTTTTTTTTTACCTTTTTTATATGAAAAATCAATTATTGTTTGACAACTCCTCTTTAATAAAGATATATCTTCCTAATTTTATATAATTTTTTAGGATAAAATTTGGGTCAAAGTCTTTGTATTCTACTAAGTGTTTCATTTAAAAGATAATACATGGATATTTTTTTCCTAATTATAAATGTCTTATGTTAAATATCTATTACAACTTTTTACAAAAAATCATAAAAACTTGACAAAATAATATATATTTTTTATTTTTTAATTTCTTCTTATTTTTATTTTATTATATAATTGGACAAAAAAATAAAGAAAAGAGAAAAAACTATAAACGACGCATGTATGCGGGCCTAATCATGTTGCATTTGGAGAACTCTTGTGTGCCTTAATTGATTCCCTGGTCCCTTGCTTGCCTTCCTCAATCCTAATTCTAGTATTATGATGGGAAAAAAAGTTTTTATTTGCATTGACTTTTATCCTTATACAAAAACAAAGTAAAAGCACATTATGAAAAAAGCACAGGAAACCGTAAGAATCTTGGACAGAGTGAGGTGTTTTAGAGGCCCAAAAAGAAGAAGAAATGAGATTTTACCATTTAAAAACTCCTATCTCTTTATCCATTTTAGCCATCCCATTTATTTCCTGGACATGACATTTTCATTTATTTTTCCATCATTTTGTAGTATTGATCTCAACTTTTGGTATGACATTTCCAATTTTTATTTCTATCTTAAGTTGTAATACATATACTTGGTTTACTCTTACTTAAATAGAAAGACGGTCTATAATTAATTATAATATTTTATTTTGTTAAAAATAAATTAATATGATAATTTATTCAATGATACTTAAATTCATTAATAATGTGATTAATTGTTTAGAGATTTCATCTAATTCTGATTATTGTGGAAAAATAGTGTCGACCTAATCACCGGGCCTATAAAGACTTGCATTTGACGAACATTCGAAGAATAGGTGCTGAAATTGTGGAATGCAGCCAGGAAAGCAATAATTGATCTTGTTGATCCCAAAGTCTGAACACTTCAGTGACTCTGCCAGCATTTGCATCTTCAATGGTGGCAAACCTTTGCGGAATCTGAACCTCATGAATAAAATGAAGCAAATTATAACCATGAATTATAGGTTCCACCTGCGACTTCCAAAACAGATAATTTGTCGAATCAAGCTTTTCAGTAATGATGTGATTTAGATTGGTGTTCACTGGAACAGGATGCACAGGTGGCACAGCACCGCTGTGCGGTGGATTGGGGTCACCACCACCACCAGTAACAGGTGTAGCCATGAGTGAACGAAGAAAAACAGCCAAACACCACACGCGGAAACAGAAAATACAATCGCACAAGCAAAGAACAGAATCGCAAAGCAGGAAAAACGAACCAAACAGAATCGGAATCAATGCAGAAACATCTTGTGATGAACTCTGATCGTAAGGAAAAACTCAATCGCACCACAAAAATTGGGAAAAACAGATTGAATCGAGCAAAAGGCCCAGAAAAATCAACTCAGTAGAGTGAAAGGCTCAGAAAGGAGAAGAGAATCGAGCAAAGCTCGGAAAAAGAGAAAATATCAGAGATTCTTCTTCTAGATCGAAACCTGAAGCTCTATGATACCATGTTGAGTTTCTGTTATTGATTCGGAATGTGAAAAATTAGTTACAACAGTTTGCATCTCTCTGTATATAGAGATCAACAGAAAACTAACTACAGCAGTTAATCCATCATGGTTAACTGTGAACTAACCAAACAGAAGTGAGAGCTGTACAAACACAGCTGTGCAAACCAAAATACAAAGAGAAGAGTAAGATACTCTAATAGTGATTGACAGGATCTGTAGAAACCCTTTGCTAGACAACTCTAATCTAAATGATTTTATTATGGTAAGAAGAATTATTTGCTTTGGTTAGAGGATGGCAACTGGGATAATAAGATTTAGCCAAATACAATTTGTTTTTTATCAAATGAAATGAATGATGAGAGACAGTTTCAAAATCTATTTTAGGGTTGATTTTTTTTTCTTAATTTCCTTTATAAGTTCATTCTGAAATTATTTGTTCAAATCTTCCTTTTCATCTAATTGTATCTTGCAGCATTATTCAAAAGGCTAGCAATGCATTAGAAGTACTAAAAGAGGTCCTTGATGCTGTTGATGCTCAAAATCCTCAGGTGAGTGCCGAGAGTTAGTTATAGAATCTGTAAATAGTTACATTCTAACTTTTGCTTTATAAATGGTTTATTTTCAGGGAGCAAGGGATGAATTCACCCTTGACCTTGTAGAACAATGTTCTTTTCAAGAACAAAGGGTTATGCATGTTGTGATGGCTTCTCGGTAAGGCTACTTGAAAATTTTCTTTTCTTATTTTTTGTCTATACAATTTCCTTTTTTCTCCTTTGTAGACTTGAGATGATTCAGATCAGAGGGTGGATGTCCAATTCCTTTTCTTATAGTCTGTTGGTAGCTCTAAGAAATTTGCTTTGATACGCATTCTTTTCAAATTGGCAATCCCTGAAAAGAAAACTATGTAGGCTTTGTTTAATAATATATACTCGGTAGATTTTAGGTGTTGATCTGTTAGACCCCTGAGGTCAAGGCAAGAAAGCTGATAATTAGATAGAATCTAATTAATAGAATTCAATTCTGATACAATTAGATAGGATCTGTTAGGATTTATTTCTGTTATTTAGTCTCATTCATTCCATTACCCAGTTTCTTTGCTTTAGACAGGATTTTTTCCGTTAAGATTTAGCTTCCTTGTTTAGGGTTGTCTCTTCTATAAAAGAGGATGAATTCTAGTATTGAATAACAAGAACTATTTTGGGTTTGTGAAACTTGGAGATTCACTACCTCCCAAAGCACCAGTAGCATGGTAAGATCCTTGCAGGTTCTAGAAAAGTATAAATTTGGTTTTTATGTTCTTCTTATTTTCTAAGGAGAAGGGCAAGGCAGAATCTTAGATGTACACATGCATGTACACTTTATGAGACAAGCACAAGAGATGTAGTCATGATAAAAACTTTTTAATTTTTTTAACAAATATGTCAACAAATGGTTACTCAGTAATTAGAATTTGAACATATTTGACGGGTTGAGAAATTAATTATACCTAAACTGGAATTACTTTTAACAAAAATTCTTTTCTTGCAATTTTCCCTAATATTTATGTATTTGCAGATGCACAAGCACAACACAGGCATTTATTAGTATTGTATGGTTAATTTGTTCCTTAAATTGGTTATGCATTGGTCTTTTGTAGGGATGAAAGGATAATTTCTCGAGCAATTGAATTGAATGAGCAACTTCAGAAAGTTCTTGCAAAACATGATGACCTTCTTGCTGGCAGAGTTACAATGACCACCACTCGATTTGACCATGAGGAGGAAGAGGAGGAGCCTGAACAGTTAGTCCAAAGGTGTGCCTTCCCTGTTTTTGGAATTCAATTTATTACCCTTTTGTAACGAAGGATAATACTAAATTTTCAGAAAGAAATTTCATATCTGTATGTCTAATCCCTTGCAGATTACTGGCGGGAAGGGAAAGGCTTGTGCAAGGGCCTGAAGATGAGGACACTGAAACCGACATCCCTCGTTTGGGTTTGCTTAGAGAGAGTCCACTAATACGACCACCCACTCTCAATAGAGTCACCATCCCGAGAAGTTGATACTCGTTCTCCACCAGTTGTGATCCCGCCATCTCGAGAAGCTGATTCCCAATCTTCACCTGTTGTGATACCACCTCCTCGGTCGAAACAGAATGGGGAGGTTCCTCATCCAGTGGCAATTCCACCCCACCTGCAAAGCACATTGAGAGGGAGAGGTTTTTTCAGGAGAACAAGGATGGTTCTAATTTGTCTGGCCACATGAGAGGTATCTCCTTACATAGTCGTAATGGCAGCAGCTCTCGAAGTGGAAGCATTGATTTTAGGGACTGATCTCTTGACAACAGGATCTCTTTTAGTTTTTCTTTTTCATTTTTGTCTAAATTTGGAGTTGGTATTATTTAAGCCATGAGGAATGGGTGATTTCTCATTTAGTCTTAGTGAGTATGGAGATGGGAGGAGGAAAGGGAAGCCGAATCAGCTTGAGTTTAGACATAGATATTACTTGTAAGGCTCTCTCAGAGTATGTGCCATGACATGAGGTTTGCAAGTTTCACGTGCAAGTGTTATAGCTGATAATGGTCTTTCTTCTTATCGAAAGCATTTTAAAACCTTCAGCACCACTTTTACTTGTTTGTCTATGTTATCTTATTGGATTAAATTACAATTTTGGTTATTTTTTTAGTTATTTTATTTTAGAGAATTTGTAGTTTTGATCAAATTCTTAATTTCATATACGCTTATTTCTTTTACTGTATATGTTTTAATTAATTAAATTATTTTTTTATACTACCCTAAATCTAAGGTTTAATTAAATACAATAATAAAACATATGTAAAGCTGAATATTGGACTAAAATGGTAGATTGTAGATTTTTTAAAATAAGAAAATTGAAATTGCAAAAAATAAAATAAAATAGATAAATCAAAATTATGGATCAAGAAACTAAACAAAGATTGAAATTAAGTCTTTTTATTCAATAAAGCGAGATCATGCTAGGTTCAGAACGAGCTCCAATTTCTTACATAATAGATTTGTTGTTTTTCAGGTTACACGGTAAATTTGTCTTTTGCTTTGAAGTGTTATCATATCCTTAAATTCATGCATATAATCGAGAAAAAATTGTAAAAATGAAAAATCTAATAAAAACGAAGAGTCGGTCATATAATGCTAAGGATTAAAATGATAATAAAAAATTGAGTATTACAATAAAAAATTTAATATAGTAAATTTTTATACTATCAATAAAATAATAAATAATTCTGAAGTAAGTAATTTTTTTTCAAATATCCCATTAATATGATAGCAACAAAGAATGAACAGGGAGAGGAAATTTGTTTTTCCTTTATTATAATTCAAACTCATTACAATAGTGAATAGCAACTTTAGCATCTCTCTTAACTCTCTTGCATGTGACTCAAAGTTTCTGTTTGATGAAACATTCAAATTGTCCAGTGCCACTAATTTTAAAGTGGGGCTAATGCCAGGAGGATGATATAGCCACTTCCAGCCACCATAGGGTTCCTTAGTACATGATAGGTTGTTGTTAGTATTCTATGTCAAAAATAATTCACCTCATACTATCACATAGATTAAAGAATTAATAAAAAAAACATTTTTATTAGAAGGTATAAAATTATGTTTTTTATAATTTTTACCATAAATATATGTTTTTAATTTTCTTAATCAGAGTGTTTAAAATACGAAGGAGGATCACGTGACTCTTTCATTTTTTATAAAAAAATTAAGGGTATTAAAGATTTGTTGAATTTGTATAAGTGGAAGAAGAATGTGTAGATTTTCAAACAGGATTGAAAAATTTGTAGAATTTGTTAGATTTGAAGAATTTTTATGAGGGTTGATTCAAAGAGGGTCCTTAATACCATTTGCTCTCTCAAGGTAAACCAGTATAAAAATTTTGATAATAGGAAAGCTTTAAAATCCATATAAAGTTTGATAGAAACTCACACCACATCATGCTTAACTCTTTGTACAACTTCACCCAACTTTTAAGTCTAAGGAAGGTTCATAGATCTCCACATTTTCTAAAGATGTATTTAAACAAATTTAAAACAAATTTTAATTTTCATAATAAATGTATTTAAAAATTACTACATATTAATATTATATCAATAATTAATTAAATAAACTGACAAATTTTGATAATTATACAGTATTATATATTCATATTTACTATTTTTATATTTCATAGTTATTAGTATTTGAATAAAAAAAAAAGAAATATATAAAATAATTAACTTAACTTTGAAATCATTAATGATATTAGTATAGTTTTATAGTATAAAGTCATAACAATGGTTCTAGGAAAAAAAGTCATAACAATGATGTGAATAAACTTCACACTTATATAATTTTTTACTCACAACTTAAGTAAAGGAGACAAAAAAAAGCATGATCAAACATTTATTTATCATAACAATGATGTTGATGTTGAATGACCTCTACCACTACTTTTGTTGTCTACTTATTGATACTTTATATTTTTCATATTTAATATTTAAAAAACTGACATAATTTCTAAAATGCAACATCATTCATTGTTAACAATGTTAAATCTTTTACAATAAAGATCAAAATGGAACTAAAAATTTGTATAAGTACTAAAACATATAGTTTTTTTTAGGTGTTTTTTTTTTAGGTGTATAGACTAAAATATAAAATTTGTGCAACTATAATTATAAGAACAACATATAAAAAGGTGTCATTATAAAGACTAGAATGTAAAGCACAGCCCATGTCACATCAACATCTATTGATGACTTCAATTATTTTTGAATGATCGAGATCAAAACAAAACTCAAAGTGCTTATCTAAAAATTAAATCTTTCTCTAAAAAATAATATAAAAATTAAAATCAATGATTTTTAAATATATAGACTAAAATATAAAATTTTTATAATTATAAATACTAAAGGAGTAATTAAACCTAAAAATGAGATTTAAATTTAGATTTGAATTTAGGATCATGAAAGTTACATAAATCCTTTACATAAGTGCCATCTGAATTCAACAATGTATTTGCGCTTAGCTTTTATCATAATATTCTTATTTCATTTTCTTCTTAGGTGATAAAGTAATATAAAATTTAAGAAATCTGTCATAACTTTTTTTTTTCATAGCTTACTTTGTTCGTCATTTAGTTAACTTCTTTTTATCATATCATTCATTTGTCAATTTTTTTATCTCTTATTTTACTATGAAAATATTGTAAGAAAGTAAGGACGGTGAGAATATCATTAATCAAAAGTCAATATGCGGCTCAAAGAGCATTTACATATGAGCACCTAATTTATTATTACCTCCATATGTCAATGCTCGGACATAACTATATTGTGTAGATGTCAAAGTGTTGGTATATTTTGTACGTGTAAGAACACAAACATTGTCTTACATGTACAAAATACCAACGTCCGATACCTACGAAATAGCAACGCGAGACACAAATATATAGTTATGTCATAGCATTTACATATGGAATCTCTGTACATCAGTAGTAATGAGTTTCTAAAAGGACATGTTACTTGGATCTTTCATGGTGAACAAGTTTGCCCATCTAGTTTTGTAGGTACATCCCAAGTGGAAGGGGAGTTTGACCATGACTTGGATACATTGGTTCATGATGCATTCACAATGCATGCAACTAATGAGAGTAATGATACAAATATAAATATGGAGGATGGAGATTCTAGAGCACTCGTGAATGGGCCTAGTGTTCAACAATCCGAAGACAACAATAATTCAGATAAGTTCTATGAGATGTTAAGGGAGGCAGAGCAAAGTCTTTATAAAGGTGGTAAGAAGCTTACAAAATTGTCAAGACAACAAAGAATCTTGTAGGGTTTCCATGTTGAAGATAGGGTCACACCTAGATAGAGAAGTGTGACATGTTGAAGTCCACTGAATAAAGATAGTGTCGAGCTAAACTTTATAAGTGGACAACAATCCTCAACTTACAAGTTGGTTTTGTAGGGTTGAGACAAATTATTGTTTTCAAAATATGAGGACTTCATTCCTATTTTTATTGTCCTTACGCACATCCTAATTGTGCAATGTTACATGCAAGTTGAATAAACCAATCTAATCATGGTCTTATGTGTATTTATTTAATAAATAAGAATGACAAAGCAACAAGCACTAATGGCATTGCATGGGAACCAAGAATCTTCCCAGACGGATTCATGAGATGGTTTTTCTTTTTTATATTTTTTAATATTAAATTGCTTAATACAAATAGGATGATTAATTTTTTAACTAATGTTAGACAACAAAGGCTAAGGGAGTACAACCTTCCAGGGCAGAAATTTATATTGACACTAGAACTCGAAAAGATAGAAGTATTATTACTGAAAAGACTACTATTGTAATTATAAGAATTTTAATTTGTATTTCAATACTTTTTCTTTGTTTTGCTCAATTTTCTAATAGAAGGTTATGGGGTGAGAAGGAGTAACTAATGTGGAGATGAGTTTTGTTTAATGACATTGAAGTATTGAGGTTATAATGACATACTATTAGGTGTCACTGTATACCCTCTCAAAGTTGATGCCAAAAATATTCGTAGGACAAAGTCTTTTATACATCTACCTACGGATTTTGAACATTGATGTCTGTATACGTCATTTTTTTTCCTTGTAGTGATGTGAAGAAGAAGATGCTTCATTGACCATTATTACACTATTGATCGAACCCAAAGGTGATGTGTTGGCTAATTTATTAAAATTGTTATAACCGTGATATTTATAATATTTATGGTATATTAAAATGTATAATATATATTTTTTTAATTTTCTTAATCAAAGTGTTTAAAATACTAATTAACAAAGTATCACATGACTCATTCATTTTTCCATGAAAAAGTTAAGGATATTAAAGATTTGTTAAATTTTTATGAGTGGAAGAAGAATTTGTAGATTTTTAATTATTATTTTATAAACTCTTATAGTTTTAAATGTTTTCTAAAAATTCAAGAATTCCTTTAAAATCTTATAAATTCTCTTCAAATGAATTCATATTTTTTTATAAATTTATTAAAATCTAATATGCAAAATCTGAATTAGTCTTTTAAAATCTATATGATATTTTGTGCTAAATCTTTTTAAAAAAATTATAATCAAAATACGCCTCGTACACATTTTTTTGGTGATTAAAAGGGAGGAGATAGAGTTCTAGAAACTTATTTGAATGTGAATTATATTAATATGGATGCATAGAATTCAAGTATGCTCTAATTCTTTTCAATTAAACACAGATTATGTGATGGAAATGATAAAGGCAGTTATATTATGGATCAAAGATAGGATAGTAAATGTCACTCCGTCATTTTATGAGTAGTTGTCTCTAATTCATTACTAAGCTTGTCTTCTTATGCTATTGAAGTTACACACAAATAATAGAGATTATAAAATTCCTTTAATTTGTGTTATATATTCAACCGTACATTTTAATCCAACAAATTCTATCTTGGGTTGATTCAATTTAATTTATAAATTTAAAATTAACTTAACCATGAAATCCAATTAGATCTATTTTAACCAAGTTGATGGTTTTTCCTTTAAATCTAACTTTTGAATAAAAATTACTCAATTTGAGATATATGCAAACATAATCAAATCAAATTAAAAATGGACAAGTTTGATGTGTTGGCTGACGTTTCTATGTCTTCCTTTCTTGGTATCCCTTGTATCATTTCTATTTAATCTCTTTATTTGCATATTAAAAAAAGTGAGTTTGAAACATGTTATTATATTATATTATTAAAAAATATTTATTAAATAATTGTTATAATTTTAAATATAATAAACACTTTTATCAAATATTTGCATTTATTTTACTTCTTTGAATGATAATCACAGTTATTAATATGTGTCATTAAAGGATTTGGATCTCTCCAGTAACTATTTTCTTTAGCCTCTTTTCGTTATCTGTCTCTTTAGATTTTAGTTCCTGTCCGTCTCTTTATTATTTGCTCATTTTCTCTATCCAAAAACTAGGATAAACATAAGAACGTGGATTGATTATTGATATCAGATCACCATGTCAAAAAGTTTGTTTGTTGGGAATTGAATTTTGATTTGCGAGAAGAACGTGGATTGCCGCACGAAGCAATGAAAAAAGATGGGAGGGAAAGCATGGTTCCCAAATGAGCAAATATTAGTGTTTTTATTGACATTTCATTCACTTATAAATAAGGACATTCGCCATAGTATATTGTACAATATTTTTCATTCAATTAACCTATTTTTTTAATTTCAATCAATTAACCTATATAAGCTTCGAACATGCATTTTATATCTATAATTTATTTACACCGGTGATATGTTTGGCTGGGAGATAGAAAAATAATTACTTCTGCCACGTTCCAAAATATGGAGAATTTTACATATATTAGGTGCATAGGTGTATGTATTACAACAATACACCAACTAACTAAAAATTCGCCTCAAAATATTTTGCTGATGCGGATTTAATTTATGCGCTGCCATAAGTCACTGGTAAATGATTAGGTGCATTGTAGTTTTCTTTACTAAAAAGAAAGAGAAAATAAAGGCTGAAACATATAATGCTTGAAATCCAGTAGCCTGCATTTGTTGTATTTGTATCATAAATAAAATTAGGAAATTTGTTTTTTTATTGTCCCTTTTTAAGCCCTTCACCTATATCATTTTTATGATTTTTAAGAAATGTGTTCACGATTAAATATTAATACAATTATTATGTAATATCATTTTCAATGAAAATTATAAAGATCCAACTTGAAAAAGAACATAGAAGTCAGATCCTAAAATTAGAGGGAGTTGAATGGATTAAACAATTAATAACACTACGGCAATTGACAAACTAGTATTTGATGTAGATGTGGTAAACTATATGTTCACTTTTTCTCAAGATTATGGATCGGCTAATTATTATATCGAAGATTTAACAAATCTGATGAGGTTATGTAAAATTTCGTAATGGAGGGGTGAGCATTGTTTAGAGCCCTATAAGCATGTATGCCGTAGGGATTGGAGTGGTCAAACGAAGCAGCTAATTCTTGGTGCAAAGACCAAAATTACGTAGATTTGCATGAAAATGACACGAGAATTATTCGGATTTGGGCGTGCAAAAGTTTTAACGACTAGGACTTCTATTGTGAAATTTGACCAAACATAACCTTGGGTTTTCAGCATTTGCATGCTTTTTTTTTAATAATAATATCCCTTTAGTTCTTTTCTGTATCAGTCATGCTACCTATGTTTTAGGTTTAAATTCAAAATTTGTCCTCTATTTTATTAAATCTAACCATTCAATCTTAAATATTGACTAAACTAAAAAATTGATCAATAATAATTGTAAAATTTGTTATAAAATACAATATTAATAAGTTTTATGTAAAAATAGTTTAAATTTTAAATTTTATTCTTTTTAATTTATTATATTTTTATAATCTTATATATTATATTTTAAAACATAATATATAAGATTAAATTTTATTTTCATATAAATTAAAATATGCATACTTATATAAGCTTTATTTTTATTTTATATATTATATTTTTATAATCTTTTTTTATTTTTATCACACTATTCAAAACTTATTTTATACAATAAATATATAATATAAATTTTATCTTTAATTTATTTTTTATATAAATTATAATTTCATAAAATGAAAGTATTTTATTATCTTTAAAAATATTTAATTATGTGATTTAATGACAATATTTTTTTTACCTATTAAGATATTATTGCTATTTATTATAATAGTATTTTTTGTTTATAATTGACTTTATTTAATCGAGTACGTAATTTTGTCAAAGGAGCTGTAAGTTGTACGAGCTGTATGAGTTAGTGATATTAGCGGTGCTACAGCTTGAAAAAATGACTAAAATTCATGATGGATTTTTATGCGTATTGATCAAGTCTGAATTGATAAGTCTTAAAAGTGTTTGAATTTATAGTGACGGGTATCTTTGGTTCTATATCTAGGAACACCAGAAGTATGCAACATTTCTTTTAGGTGACAACAATGGTAGTTAGTTCACATTCAACGAACTCATAAACACACACCCTATCTCACCAGCAACCCAACATCAACTTCTGAAAACTACCTATCACAAGACAAATTATTTTCCATGTTCATGTATATACCGCCGAATCTTCAGCAAAACACACGACCAACGCCTGAATTCCATGTAAATAGAAAACATTGACATTTCCTAACATTCAACCATCTTAAGCATTTAAGTTTTTTTAAGACCCGATTGGAAAGCCAAAAACAACTCATTAGTGAGAATTTGACCAGCACTCCTCTCCATGGAATGGAAATTTGTTTCTACAATAACATCCCCATAATCAAAATAATCAACTTCAATCTCTCGGTATCGGAAATAGGTCAAACACCTATGAAATTGCTCCACAAAATCAATCAAGTTAGTTCTTGAATCAACATATTTTCCAATGTGGTCATGTAAGGCTTCACAACGTGATGCCATCCTAATACCGGCAAAGAAATTCCCACAAATATGCGCAGGAGACCACATCCTCCTTTTGACATATAACTCATTCAACCAAGTATTATCCTGCAGCCCGAACCTGGACACCATTTCATTCCATTTTTGTTCAAATTCAGACGCCTCAAGTTCAATTAACATTAGTCTTTTCAAGAAAGGCAAAATGTCAGTGTTCTTCAAATGACTTTGTGCATTCCTTATCAAATGTCATGCACAATGCCGGTGAAATGCATTTGGGAAAACACGTCTAATTGCATTGTTCATTGCGACATCACCATCTGTTATAACTGAAGATGGAGCTTTTCCATTCATTGCTTTCAAAAATTATTCCAACAACCATACATATGTCTCTGCAGTCTTGTTCGTTACAAAGTTGTTGCACACACTATAGTCTTATTGTGATGATTAACGCCCGATAGCACCACAAAAGGACATAGCTACTTATTCTTCTTATAAGTTGCATCAAATGCTAATACATCTCCCAAGACTTGATAATTCTTTTGGCTTTCACCATCACACCAAAAAAGATGTGGCAGATTGTTGTCATCATCCACACTGTACGACACATACAGCATTCGGTTCTTTGCCCCAAACCCTTTAGGAACTTGAATGCACCTTGCACATCAGACTTGTGTTTTCATCTTTGTCTCTCAACTTGATTATAAATCTCTTTTCTAAAAACTCGGACATTCTCATATCCACTAGTGTTTGCAAACGCACCATACATATGTGAAGGGCGAATCCCTACTTTTTGAAAATTCTGAATTTTAATTATATCAGTTGTTGTCATCTTCCTACGGGCAGGTAGCAATGCACAACGCTTTGCATCCAGCATCTCATGTTTGTGATCAAAATTTAACATTGTGACATACCACTGACCAGTAACAGTGTGAACATGAACACAGAACATTGCCTCACACCCACATCATGTTAATTGTCTGGACTTCCGCCTTTTCGTTTCCAAGGTTAAACCATTCTGTTTATGGAACCTAGCTCGAGAGCAAACAAACGTTTGCTGCAATGTTTCACCGTTAACATTTTTCACAACATTGCCTTGCGTACCAAAAAACCAGAAAGTCTACCCAACCAGTTATAGAATTCAAATGCAATTTCAATATCAACAAATTCTAAACTCTCCAGAACATCAAATGTTAAATTTGCAAAATCAAATGAGTAGATGTCACCTGGACCATTAAGAATTATGGGATCTGCATCACAATTTACATCATCACACCCAGCATGGTCATATCCTGCATAGACATGAACAGCATCATCCTCTTCGCCATCATCCTGTTCTGCCTCATTTTCCTCATCATCCACATTCTCTTCGTCCCCATTTTCATATAAACCACTGCCGCCAACAAACAGATTGTCCACTTCAAACTCTATGTCCTCCAAACCCTACCAATAATCTGATAGCAATTCAGCGGAGTTTGTCTGAAGGTTGTTGCAGCAGATGGCTTGATTCAACATAGCAGCTTCTAGAATCTGTTCCTTTGCTTGTTATCACTTTGCACGTTTTATTTTAGTGGCAATATTCAAAAGTTTGTTATAACAAACTTTAGATATTTTGTAAGAGCAATCTATAAATAAGGAACAGAGTGAATAATAAAGGTATCAGAAAACTTATCTTGCATTTTCTTAGCTTCCTTAGTTTCCTTTCCTTAGCAGTAGCAGTAGAATGGAATAGTGTTTCGTATCAATTGGTCCGACCTGCCGGATAGCAATTCAGCAATTCTGTGTGGTTTGGTGTTCTGTGTGGTGTTCTGTTTTTTGAGCGGTGGGTGTTGACAGCAATTCAGCAACAGAACACCACACAGGCCACATTGCAGAAGCTACTAACAGGCCAAGAAGAGTGAGTAAGAAGCCCACTTACTTGCAGGACTTTATTTGAGTTTCAATTGCGCGAAGGCTCCAAGTTCTTGTAGAATCTTCCTGAGTTTGTTACAGCATTCCACTAGTTTGTTGGTAGTGATAATTCTGTTACAGCAATTTGCATGAATTTCTGTTAGCTATAGTAGTATAAATATGTAAAAGAAGTGGAATGAATAATCAATCAGAACAATTATCTCAATTAGTCTTCCTTCTTAGTACTTAGCAGTAGTATAGCATAGCACTTAGCAGTAGTATAGCATAGCAGTAGAGTAGTTTCGGTTCGTATCATAATCACAAAAAAAAAAAAAAAAACAAATATCAAGCAAATCCTATTTTCAAAAAAAATCAATCCATCGCCGTAACCAATACTAGGAACTCACATGTAACTCTCTTTCCATAGCCAGAAATGGTCAAGTTAACCACTATTAGCAGTCCAACTATGTTATTACATGTAGATGAAAACGTCTAATCATTATTCATCATTACAATCAAACAATTTAATCCAAATATACTTATTCTACTAACAAAATAACAAAGGAACCAACGATTAATAAAATAATTATATGCTACACATAACGATTCCTATCGTCTCACATAAACAAAACTCAAATCAAACCCAAATTTAATAAATGCCTATGGGTCTCAAAATCAATAACATTCAATGTTAACTGAAGTTAACTATCATAAATCTTATTGAAATCCAACCCTACCTGGATGCCTCAACCGTCACAACAATATCAACAAAAAGTCCATGCACTGTCACTTTCTTCAGAAACGACAATTTCGAAGAAGGAAAACGGCATAACACAAGACGGCGACGGAAACCAAATCATCACACTGCGCCATTCCTCACCGATCCACGAACAACCATAGTTTCAACTTTAGTCGAGTATGCCTACAAACGTTGTCTTCTGAAGGCAAATCTCCGGCAAATAGGGTGAATGGGTGATACACAAGGAGGATAAAAAAGCGAGTCTAGGTCAACACAACTGCAATCCACGTCAACATGGTCCACTTACCACTGCAGCCGGTCACCCACCTACAATCACAACCACAAACAAAAAGCGCTCCACATCCAACGGCTGAGGTTACTTGGGCACGGTACAAGACCCATGACACTAGTGCATGCTAGAACTCGTATGTGAAGACCCCAATCCCAAATGCATTGAAGGGCATCTCTGACTTTCTCTTACTATCATTGATTTTAACATTTTTTCCTCTCTTATTTTTTTTATTAAAATTCTCTCCTCCTTAATTTCTTTCCCTCCTTTAGTTAAATATTAATATAATATTAAATAGACAAATAAATGAATTTTATTATCTCGTAAACATTTCCCTCCTTATTCCATTTTTTATCTCATGAGTAGGAGGAAAAATTTATGTGGATTCTGTTTTTGTTTCCTCACACATCACATCACATCCTGTTTTCTCAATAATCTATACACCAACTTAGAAATATATAATTTTCTTGTTTCCTTCTCTCCGTTCTTCGCTTCTTTCTTTTTTTCCTATCCGATGAAGCTGTATAGATCCGAGTATTTATTCTGCGTAACAGACAGCCACAGAGCATGCAAGAGCTACTTTACACATTTAAATTATAACAAAGTAAAGAAATAGCTTTAGAACTTGAAATACATACATAAGTGACGTTATTGGATGCATGAGCAGAACCATGTCCAGATGATTCACAAGTAACTATTGAATAATGATACAATTACTTTGTTATAAACTTAAACGACAACATAGAGGCTATAACATTTTGGAAATTGGAAGGCTACTTAACATCTGAACACCATGGTATGTAGTACATACTACAACCCTGAGAGTTAGGAGATGGGAAAATTAAGCATAATAATATACAGTTTTTTGTTAAGAGGAGGGAGAAAAAGAGGTTAATCAAAGAGAGTTAACTGGGGCATGTATTAGCAGGTTGGAAGGTACACAAAGCTATGCAAGCAAGTAAGAGAATGGCAAAAGAAGCACCATCTTCTTCCATATTGGAGCTGCTCCTCTTGAACATGCCAATTTTCCCTTTGTTGCACTGAATCTGCTTCTTTATTCTATTCCTCTTCTTTGCTTCTTCCACTTTAGACACCATTGTATGTTTCCTTCAAGACAGAGAGGGATCAATTATGTTGTGCATGAGAAAGTGCTATACATGCACCTACTCCTTTTATAGAATTCCAATACAAAAATGCCCTTGTTTTTGCCAATTATTACTTAGCCAGAATTTACTCCTATAAGTGAAAGATTGGCCCATCTTCAAATTATAAAAAATACGGATAAATGCCATCATAAAAAATTTCGAATGTAGGACCATGTTGGAAACTTGGGGATAAGAATGTGGTACTATTGACACTTGACATATCTTTCGGCTTACAGCTACACACCACCTACCATACCTCAGATCTCTACTTTACACTGATACGTCAATCTTGAATTCCAAGATTGGCGGCAAATTTTGTAAATGTTTAGTATTTGAGTATAGATCAATTCTACAACCATTAATTCCTTCCGCTCCCGGCGCCAAATAAAACGTGTATGCACTGAAATTGCGGTTGTATAGTGCATTGTATTATTTGTATATTAATCACATTTTTTGGTAGCTAAAAAATTTTGGGAGAAAGATGGTGTCTCACTTTAAATTAAGAAAAGCTTTTGGACTAAATATTTAGATAATAATTATATTTATCTCACCTTTTTTTTTATATAGATGTCTCTCATTTCATTAAGCCAGAAGAATAATATTACTCGCAATGTGACTGTAATTAATATGAAAGACTACATACGATAAAATCAAATATAGAATTTTCCGTTAAATAAACCATCCTCAAAACGTATGAGTACGAATGCCTAACCACTACGTATGCCAACCCATTGAATTATTTACCTCACCTTAATGTTGTGTTTGATATAGTTGAGAAAAATATTTTTGAGAAAAATGAAATAGCACCATGCGAGTTTGGTATGAAAGATGAGCGAGAGACTTTAGATTGCAGGTGGTGGGTCTCACCATATCAGCTTTTATCTCCTAATAATAAATGTATCATTTTTCCCTCGTTAATTATTTTGTTTTGATTTTTTTTAAGTATCACATAACTTATGACTTATTAGGGTAATGTGATATTTTGAGTAGTTCATTCAATTATCTGTATTTTATTTTTTACATATTTTTCTTAAATCAAATAATAAGACATGTTATTTTATTTTAATTAATCTATTTTTTCTTTTTTAATTATCTTTCTATTTTTATCTATTTTATTTTTCTCCTCTAAACCAAACAAACCTAAAAGATGAATAAGGTGTTCAAATTTGTAACCTATCAAATGTGATTCCTTGTATTATTTCACTTGAAATCTTGAATCAACCTCTTTTAGCTTGATAATCACATATACGAGTGGGGATATCATAATGCAATTGCAAATAAAATGAGTCACAATTATCTTTTAAGTTTAAATTTGAGAATAAATATTAGAGGATCTGAGGCAGACAATTCACAAGCAAGAAAAAATTGTTTAATTACAAACAAATACAATCACTATTTTCATTCAAATTCTAATTTTTTTAAGGAAATTCTTTTGTATATTAATGCCAATGGCCATGATAATTCTCTTTGAGTGATGATTAATCAGGATCAAATATCAAGATCGATATTTAATTATTGAAGTCCGTGATTAGTACATCCAGAAGTCTAAGTATATATAGTTATCCGAAGACAACATAACAGGATATATACTTGATACAAAACATTAAAAGTGTGTTTGGATGGAGAAATTTAAAATTTTGATAAATTTTAAATTCTAAGAATTTCAAATACTTTAATTGAAATTCTTTTATTTTCAAAATTTTGTGTTTGGATAAAAAAATTAAAATTATGAGGATGAAAAAAATGAATGAAAAAAAGAGAAAATATGATTGGTGTGCTAGTTATACGTGTTTCTCTATGCTCATATCCGATCGATATTTTAGGAGTTGAGAATGTGTTTCTTGAAGAAGAAATGTAAGAAGAAAATTATAATTTCTTACCTTTTATAAGAAAATTAAAATTTCAGATTTTTAGTTGTTTAAAATTTTGTTTTAAAATTCTAAAATTTTAAATTCTTCATAAAAAGCATCCAAACAATGAATTCTAAATTACAAAAATTTAAATTCTCTGATAAATTACTTTCCTCAATTAAAATTTTTTATCCAAACGTAATCTAAAAGGATTTTAAATTTTAACAACTTATCATTGCATGACCAAAATATTTCGATGAATAAATTCTATACAAAAAAAACAGAGGAAAGATTTACCCTAATGTAAGGAGTAGGTAATTAACTTCGAATTAATATTCACCTTGGTTTAAAGTTGTCTTTTTAAAAGAAAAATAATCTCATTATATTTTATCATGAGATTTTATATTAAAAAAATTATAAATTTATATAACATTTCCCCGAATCTCTATGTCACATCATTCGTGTTATCTAATTCTACACTTTTCTCTTTTATCAAAAACATTGTATAAAAAAGTGTAGAAATAGAATTTCTCTTTTTATCATTTTATGGTTGGGGATATCAAAACATGCCTCAGAAGGATGCAATTCAAAAATCCGTACGTCTCCTGTTCCTCACGTTCATCATCTTTGCGTTTCAATAAATAAATGTTATAATGTTGTACGATTTTACCCCCCCCCCCCCCCCCCCCCCCCAAAAAAAAAGAAGAAAAAATAAATAAATAAATAAAATTGTAATATAATATTCCACTAAATTTTATCAAAAGAAACTTAAGAAAATAATAATTATTAGAAATAAAATATTGTAAACATAAGAATAATTTAATTTCTTTCATTTAAACTAATTAAAAAAGTTTAATAAAATATATTTTATTTTTTTACAGAAAATATATTTGATTATAGTAATCAGTATTCATAAAATATTATACTATGATTTTCAGTGAAAATAAAAATAAAACAATAATACACTATCATATGTCTTTCCATTTATCCATCTTATAACTTTTTGTCGATAATACAATGATTTAATTTGGAAGCAGTATACACATTATGTAATTGTTCTATGTCAATCTAATAATTTATATTTAGTTAAAATTAGATACGGCGCCATTATTAAAAAAATAGAAGATAGGATACAAAAATATTTTTATCTTTATTATAAAAAAAAAGGTGCAAAAAAAGTGTATACGAACATATGTCCACCTTAAGCTTTTAATTTTTATGTACATACACAAATTAATTAATAAATAAGTAAATATAAATAAAATATGTGTACATTTTAAGCTTTCAAGGATTTTTATTAGCCACATATCTATCAAAATTTTTATTTAAAAATCAGGCTAAGTCAGATGGATACAAACTTTTTTTATTTGTAAGAATAAAAATAAATATTAGAAGATTTATAACAAGTAGAGCATCATGATAAACCAACTAATATAAACCCTTTGATAACACAATGATATAATGCGATGTTTCTCATATAATTAGTAAACGTATTGAGGAATTTAAAAATTCATTAATGATGATAACTATTTACAATCATTTTAAACTAAATATATATATATAAGAAATTTTTACTTAAAAAATGAAATTACATTCGTACTAAGCTTACTTTATTTGATCTTTGTATATCTCACATCAATGATTGGTAGCAAATAAAGTAATTTGTAAACCATGAAAACTTTGTTTGCAATGTGTGATATTGAAATATTTGCGTTGTTGCTTTAGGGTGAGCTTTGTCTAACCACCGCTTCCAGCCTAATGATTAGTATCATAAATGCGTGATATATTGCTATCGAGGGAACAAAAAAGGTTAATCAAATTAAATTTGGGGCATACTTAATTGCAGTGTAAGAATCAAACCTTTAATATTTATGTAAGAACAAACTAGATTAGAATGCAAGAGAGTTTTTTTTTTAAAAAAGAAAAAAGAAAAAAGTGATAGAATGAAGACATTCATCCCCAGTAATACTAGACAGACTACCAATATGATATGTTGAAACTATTAGAGGAGATTGCAAGTTATTGTCTAAACTCTAAACTAATGCAAAGACAAAACAAAGTAAAGACTATTGTAAGAACTGTCACAAAACACAAGAGGAGATTGATAGTTTATATATTGAAATTAGTATGTTGAAAAAGAATATGAAATTGAGAATGAAAACAATAGAGAAAAATATTAATCCAAAAAATCTATCCGAGATTGCATACGATCCATTATAAAACACATATATTATAATTCAAATTTCAATTGTATGCTTGATTGATTTACTAAGATCTCCGTAATGAATCACAAGACTTTGAGTAACCAAAATTGAGTAAAGAATTGATCCAAGAGAAAGTTAGTTCCCTGAGTAATGTGGCATAGCCCAGTGCCGTAGTCCTATTTCTTTATCTGTAAACTTTTGATACTAAGTTACTAACAAAGGCTTTCTAGAGCATGATGAAAGACAAAGTAACCAAGCAGGTATGGTAAGCACAAAAGACAAGTAAAAGATTTTCAAAGTTAGTGCATGTTTAGTTCACATTAAATTATCTAAAGTCATATTGAAATATCAATTAATTTGATTTTAAGCAAATCTTGGTATGTTTAATTTTAGATCTAAAATTAATTTTGAGTTGAGGTAACCTAATGCATGTTTGGTATTTTGTTTGACAAACCCAAATGTGCATCAAAGTGGAAGCTTCCAATAGTAATTTGTACGTCTTTCTCTTGGCAAGATTTCAGCTTAGTTTTAAAGCAAATCCAAACTCACTAGTTTTGTGTTGGATCAAAAAAATTATGCTGAATTCTTTACTACTAATTTGCTTTTAGAATAACAGTATTCAAAGATAAATTACTTTACTTCAAAATTAATATTATGTTAACATTCACTCAAACACCTTAGGCTGTAACCATGTTTAGATAAAATATATATATATATATATATATAGAAAGTGGTCATATGAATTGGTTTTATGAAAATGTAGTTCTATTTGTTATATAAATTGACAATTAGTGTGGAATTATGCTGACAATTATGTATGTTATATATAAGAAAAATTGTTTGTTTGAATTTTAAAAAAAAATTACATTGATTGTGACAATTAGATAAAAAGAAAATATAGAAAGTGGTCATATGAAAATGTAGTTCTATTTGTTATATAAATTGATAATTAGTGTGAAATTATGCTGACAATTATGTACGTTATATATAAGAAAAATTGTTTGTTTGAATTTTAAAAAAAATTGATTTTTTATATTGATTGCGACAATAATAGATCTAAAAATAACTTTTTAAATCAGTTGTAGCGAGAACTATGAATTGTGAATTTTTATATCAGTTCTCACTACAACAAATCTAGAAAATACTTCCTATTAATAGTTGATTCTATATCTTCTCAAAATCAATCTAGAAAATTAAATAGAACTGATTTTTTTACCACTAATAATAAGTTATATTTACAGCATATCTTCTTTTTTTTTATATTTCTTTTACGTATTCAAGATTTTTCTTTTGTTGACAGAAACAAGTCAATACACCAATTTTTTATAAACTAGAAAATACTAGTGCATAGTATTTGAAAAATCGACACATGTATCGTGGCACCGCCACCCTTAATTATTCAAGCAAAACCGAATGGCCATGCATTTGAAAGTGATATGGAAATTTATGTTTGCCATGAAGTTCAGTTAATGAAAACGAAGGAACTATGCTTCATAAACTCTATGTTTGTTGCCACTGAAACAGACAATCGAGTAAAGGATAAGGACATGAACCCATATTCAGGGCATGAAAGGGAGTGATTTCAAAAAATGGGATGTTGGCTTTTCTTCGACCATGGATGGCACTTTGATTGGTTTGACTAATTGACTCTTCAACCGAATTTTTTAGTTTTATGGAGGACTTGGGGTTGATCCTGTAATTGGGATAATTAAGTCAGTTAATTGTTGCAAAGATTAATGTAGAAACTTATTCACTTACCATGTGTACTAGTTGGAGGTTCATGAATTATGCATGGGTGGTGGTGGATTTTGCTAAGCTTAGTCGTACAAGGAGTCTTTGTGTTCGCACTTCGCACTATATGGTGTACATGTATTTGAGTCTATACCAAAAGATTAGTCTTTTATTGGCACAGAGTTGCTTCGTGCCCTTTCATATTTTGCTTCCTGCACCTCGATCATTGCGTTGATTATTATCCGTATTTATGGATAAGGAATCAAAATAGAATAAAGTTAACTCATTAGGGTTGGCCTAGTAGGGGGCTGAGATAGAATGCAAGAGATCATAATTTCAAATCTAGTGCAATCATTAAAAAAAAAACAAAATTGTAAATTTGGTTTCTCAGTTTATCTTCAATTTTGAATTTGGTCCCCCAATAATTTAATTCACGAATTTGGTCTCCCTATTTTGTAAAATCTTGCACTGTTGGTCCCCCAGGCCACAATTGAACGTTGACCGTTAACAAGTGATGTTAACTGCCACGTGTCACATTCTTATTAGATGATGACTGTCATGTGTCATGTTTTGATTAGATGTCAACTCCATGAAAGATGAAATGCATTGTTGTTTTCATTGTCCAATCAGAACATGACACGTGACAGTCATCATCTAATAAAAACGTGACACGTGACAGTCAACATCACTTGTTAACGGTCAACGTCCAATTATGGTCTAGGAAACCAACATTGCACGATTTTACAAAATAGGGGGACCAAATTCGTGAATTAAATTACTAAGGGACCAAATCCAAAACTAAAGATAAACTGAGGGACCAAAAATGTAATTTTGTAAAAAAAAAAATAGGAATCGTTCCAAAATAGCCCATATAACATATATATGGTTTGATCTTTGGTTATTGTTTCCTGCACTTTTAAGTTGCTTCTTAAACCTCTTTTTCGACCAATTACATTCTATAATGATTATAGATTTTAGCTTTCAAATGGTCGATCCAAAAGATTAAAAAAAAACATTATGAAAAGTATACAAAAAAACAACTTAAAGGAGCAGAAAGCAACACCCTAGATCCTATTTATAACGCCCTGAATTTCATAAACTGTAAATCAATGTTTAATTAATTTCTCATGTTATTTGATTATGTGATTCATTTGGATGAGTTGAAGTATTATGTGAATTAGTCATGTGTGATTTGCTTAATGTGGATGTTGAGTTATATGAAGTTTTATTGACTTAGTTGAAATTATGAAATTTCAAGTTATACTTAAACTTGTTCTAATAAAACTGTAATCTTGGACTTGTTAACCGTTGGATCGCCTTCAAATTTGTACTGTAGATTCTTAACCCACGTCTTCACATTTTAATCGTTGGGATTTGCAAATTAACATTTTTTGACATCTCGCTTAGCACAAAAAGCGCGAGAAGTGTGCTAAGCATAATTTCAACCCAAGAGGAATTACGCTCAGCACGAAATGTTGCGCTCAATGCAAGAGGAATTGCTCTCAGTGTGAAATGTCGTGCTTAGCGCAAATCCCAACCCGAGAAGAATTGCGTTCAGTGCGAAAAGTCACACTTAGTGCCAAAAGTGGATTCCCGCTTAGCGAGATTTGCAGATTATAAATACGTTCTTCAGCGTAAAAAACATGATTTCACACCTCTCTCTCTCTCTCTCTAAACTCCGCCCAAACCACCCCAAAAAAATTTCCTCCACCATTCACGACCACCAGTGGCCACCACAAACCGCCATTGTTTGTCGCCGAATCACCGCACGGAGAGAAACGTTTTAATCGAAGCGGAATCCTTAGAATCCACTTGAAGGATTCAATAGAGAAGCAAGTTCTCAATCATTTCTTTTGTAGTTTCTCTTAGGTAATCTTGACTTCTATGTCTTTCTCCTAGTTATTTTTGAGTTTTTCTTAATGTCTCTTGTGTTTTGGGTATTGTAATAGGATGTTTTTATACTTCCTTTGAAAAATCCTTGAAAATGAGACGTTGTAAAAGTTATCTTTTTATAAAATTGATGTTGTTTTCATGACCTTTGTTGAACCCCGGTCACATTGACGTAGTCGGAATTTCAAAATGACGTCTCTTTGTAGTAGAACCTGAAACATCCTTTAGCCCTTTTTTGTTTTGACAGGGGTAATTGACCCCAAATGCTATTATTAACCTTGTTTTTGAAATTTGTACTAAATTGCCTTCGATCTGGTATATAAAACTCTGTGTTTGGATCGACGAACATGAATGAGAGAGGCCTCTGAGCGACGTAGAGAGGAGCTAACGGAGAGTTCATGATAGGTGAAGAAAGTTTATTTTGGTTTACCGCTTTTATACTGTAGTTGGGGTCAGGAAACCCAACTATGGGGATGTATGGCTATCCTTGTTGCATGTTGGTTCTAAAAAAAACTATGTTTTCAACTAATGAGATGTGATATATTTATTATTGATGAATGAAATTGTGAATGATGTTTTTCTTGTAACAATTGATTTTTGGAAAAAGTCTTAATTAAAGAGGAGACTCTGCCGAAAGTTTCATATTTGTTCTTTTATTTACTCCTTTATTAAATTTTAAATAGGCATACGAGTTTTTTTTGTAAATCATAGTTCTTCTCTTTAATTTAGAATTTTCCCCTAAAATACTAGTCTCATGATATTATGGATTGCTGTTGTATTAGACTTATGTTGTTTGAAGACCTGGAAAATGTGAATCTCACAGATGAAATTTATATGTATGTATTTGTGAGATGTGATTACTGATGATGTTGTTATCGATAATAATGTTTATATGAGGTGATGTTGTTATTGATGATAATATTGATAAAGAATGATGTTGTTATTGGTGATAATATTGATATGAGAATGTTGTTGTTATTGATGATAATGTGACATGAGGTGATGTCATTATTGATGATAATATTGAAACAAGATGATGTTATTACATTGAGATGAGATGATGTTGATGTTGATAATGACATTGAGATGAGATGTTGTCGATGTTAAAAATATCATTATGATGATGTATGTACATGGAGGGTGTAGTGGCCATGATGGATATCCCTCGTGAGGGAAATAGAGTGGTTAAAGAGTTTTAAGTATCTCTGGAGGAGGATGTCTTAGAATATTTAATTATCCACAGTCAATGCATTAATGATATCCATGTTTCATACTTCATATTGCATGTAAATAGTATAAAATTTGTCAGAAGTACTTGTAGTTTCTCATGAGGAGAAATACTTGTACTTGGGAGCATATCACTCGGTTTGGAACTCCCTTGAGACTTAGGCTTATCACCATGGGGGGAGTTGCCTGTGCACGATAGGGTGACCTTGACACGTGCTATCTAATTTTCCTAAGTGAGAGTGTCGCATGAATATGCTTAGGCTATTTCCTGACGAATGGTATCACATTGCATTTGAGAGTTATGGTCAAGTGCATGCATCATACTGAGCATGATTGATTGGAATTCTGGAAAATTTGATGAATAGTTACTAAGTGTATGTTGTATTGATGGATAATTGTGTGTGAGCATGATACTTGTTATTGTTTCTCTTGCTAATTATTGGTTTCTTTTGTCATGAACTCACCCTTGTATTTTTTGTACTGTGTGGTTGGTACTTATGGTGATTACGAACCTTTGTTCGTGGGAGCAGATGGACAACAATAGATTACATGCAATGAGATTTTTTTGTTGGAGCTATCAAGCCGACGTGATGACATTAAATTGTTTTGGGAGAGAATTGTGTTTTATTAATCAACTTCTTCGTAACTGGTTCTATAGTTCTTTTTAATTGAGGATGTATATCACAGTTTTTAATTATATGTATAAACTAATTTACTTTTAGTCATGTGAATGATGTGTACTGAGTTACTATATCTATATATATTCATTTAAGTATTTGTGTATTGTTTGATGGATGTATATTACAAAAACTTTAGTCTCGTTTTCATAAACAAATTAATGGAGTTTTCATTTAAAAATTAAAATTTTATGCAATTTAAAATAGTAATATTATAATGACGCGATAAATCCTTACACTATCCATTTAGAAGATTTTACAATGACTCACTAGAGCCCAGAAGGTGAATGGGCATACGTGTCATTTTAGTGACCTATTATTCATTTCTTTAACCTTTATTTATTTTGATTAAATTTTTTATATTACACTGGTCTATATACTAAAAATAGAATACTAAAATCTAAGTAAGGGTCAAGGAAATTTTATAAATTTTATTAAATTACAAATATATTAATATCAAATATTTATATTAATGTAAGAATATAACGATATTAAAATATAATAACAAATGATTAATTTAGTTTTGAAGTCATTTAAAAAAATGAGGCTACAAGTCAATTCATTTGATTCACAACTTGCAAATAAAATTTAAATTTATAACTAAACTAGCCAATTGAAATCGAGTCTAAAGCTGAAAAATTTATCAAAACTGAAAGTATTTATTAAATCAATATCACAAAACTATTTAATATTTTTTAAAATAATCAAGTATTTAATATTTATAATGTGACTAATATAGACACGTAATAACTAGTTTTAATAATTAAATATATAATTTTTTTAACATTAACTTTTAAAGAAAAATATATATATAAATTTATTTATTATATTAAAAAAATTTAAAAAATATATTTTTAACAATTGTTTTACTTTTTATACCTTAATATCAGTTTATGAAGGGAGACTAATTCAATTAATTCAACTATGTTTAAAAATTATTATAAATCTCTTGATGTGTAACTTTGATTTCTATGAATAAAAAAAATTAATATTGTATAAAGTGATAAATGAGAACTTGAAATTGATGATTAAGAATAAAATTAATGACTACATCAAAGTCAAATTAATATTCACACTAACCTAACCCTGATTTTAACTTAAATTCAATTTGACCAAGCTTGCGAACCACTTCATTTCATTAGTTCAAATCAAATAAGACAAGTTATAAAAGTTCATATAATAATATCATTATTTACTTGTCACTATAATATAGTTGCCACATGCAACTTATTATTTTACTAATATTATAAATTAATATAATATTAATTTGACTTATTTTATATTTAATAAAATTTAAAATTATGATTACAATAAAATAGAATAATTATCATATAATATCTTAGAAACCAAACGTGAGATACAAAAATGAGCCAATGGAGAAAAGAATTACACAACTATTGTTTCTTTGTAAAATGAAAATACCCTTGTTCACCATTTTGGCGAAGTAAACAACAGGTTATCTTCTATATAAGGGACATATTTTTGTCATTTAATAGAAAAACCATTTTTCTTTTCATTTTTCTGTGAGTTATAAGAGTGGAAGGAGAATTCAACGTTTTTCTCTTCATTTTTTTCCTCCTATACTAAATCATATGAAAGTTTAATAAAAAAAATTGTTTTCACACTCTTTTATATTCTTTTTCAATATATTCTTCTGTTCATTTTTTTTCTCTTCACCCATTTATGTTACTACTAGCATTTCTCTAACCACAAATATACTTTGACTGTCTTAATAAATAAAAAAATACGTTGACTTGCCTGAGGCCCAATTCATAAAAACCATTGTATAATGTCAACTCATAAGACATATTCTTAGATCTATGAGGAATAGACTTTGAGTTGAGTTTATGGTTCTCAAATAATGCGATGGCAAATGCATTATGACCAAACATTCAGGCCAGGCATGACCACACGAACAGTTCTAGCACCGACCAATACACAAGTTTAGAACCTCAAAAAGAAAAGGTGAGCAAGCAAGTGGTTTAAAATTGAAAGCCACTTTCTATGCGAAGAATTTGGCCTCCACTTCAAGACTTCAACGACGTGACGTGCCCACTGAATATGAACCGCCAATGTGTGTTTAGTTTTTAAGTTGTATCATTGATTGAATCAATAATTAATTGAGCAAATTATGTTTATCTCTTTTGTGTTTAACATTTATTACACTCACTCACATTTATTGTTTTAACCCTACATAAAACACCTCAATTTTTACCATTCCTTAGAGATGCACCTCTTGTCACGTGCACTGCACATACTTGTTTAATGAATTTTTTCAAACAAAAATGTCATCGTCTTTCTCATTGCAGTGTCTCCAATCCAAAGCTGAACCCAACAATACAACCCCTTTCAACAACAACTCCATGAACAACAATACGGCCCCTTTCAACAATACAACCCCTTTGCACGAGTGATTGAAGAGCAGAAGTCAATGCCCTTAAATAAAACATCCAACTCAATGTTGGTAATAACATCATAGGATAGTGTTATTTTTGCCCTATCACACAGACTCCTCAACCTCCTTTGAAATTGAATGCTTTTTGAAGAGTGATCAATTAATTTAAGGTACTTTTGTTGGGTTTTGAACTCACAAGAATGCCTTTCCTGGCTGCATTAAAACCCCCTATTGGAGCTGAAGCAATAGAATCAGCTTTGCCTGAAGGGTTTAATGAGAGAACAAATGGAAGAGGGGTGGTACATGGGGATTGGGTTCAACAGCTATTGATCTTGAGTCACCCATCTGTGGGGTTGCTTTGTGACTCATTGTGGATCTGGGTCAATTCAACTGATAGATTCAATTCAACTTTTGACTCACCATGGTAGGAAAAACAAAACCTGCATGAGTAAAATGTACAATAGAAAGTAAATGTAAGCACTAAACAATCACTTATTTTTTAGTACAATATCTCTAACTTTAGTGCAAGAAATAGTGTAACCTCTCCTAAGAAGTAACCCATACTATCTGTTGAGCCATTATGTGCTTGAGAAGCACATACACCATTTACTTCTTCATATGATGGGGGTGGTGTCATGCTGCTATCCACACTAGGTGTAGGAAGGGCTTTAATTCGTTGTCATTTTGATATTATCTATTATTAAAATATACATATGCCATATAATCATTTGTTGATACCAAAAGAAAACAATGTAACAAATAACATACTTTTCTATATGGAGAATATAATGAAAAAATGACAAAGGGATACAATGGCTCACCTCTCCCTCAAGCTGATCAAGTATTTGGAGTACTTTTTTATGATAGGCACACTCTGCTTCAACCTGCATAATAGAAATAGCACGGTGGAATTAAGTGGGGATAATAATTTCTGATAACTCAGATCCAAGATTTTAAAACAAAAGAATTGCAGAATCATATGGTTAAACAGTAATACCATAGCTATAAGACGTTGGAGGGTTAACCTCTGTTTCTAAGCTTCTACAGCAGCCATTGCGGCAACTGCTTCTTTTCCCAATATGGCCATGTTTGTCTTCAGGTCTTGCAGCTTTGTTTCAGCTGCTTCCAGCTTTATAGAATTCTCAGCATTGCCTGGTGTTTCTCTTACTTTTGTCTGGCGTTTGGAAACTTCAATAGCATGTGTAGGTTTAAAAGACAGTGTAATTAAAAAGTACATAAGAAAAAATCGTTGATGAAACAAATGTAGAAATAAATATACCAGAAAACAAATGTAGAAATAGCAGGTCAGTGTTAACAGGCCAAACAACTACCTTAAGGGGATAATTAACAGGTCAATGTTCTTTTCAATACATTTGCATTGAAATCCCTCAACAATACCAGTTTTTAATTGTTACTCGTCTGGAACAGTGCTTTAAAAGGTCTTGATGATGCTCCACAACCTAAATCAAAGGCTGCTGCTAGGTGGATTGTCGTCAAGGTACGTCATTTACATAAAACTTTCACTTATATATACTTCTTATGTGTATGTACATTAATTATTTAATTAATATCCAAATTTCATTATGTATTTAGTGTAATAGACAAAAAGGAAGCACTGAGTGCGGCTATTATGTCATGCACTGGATGTCCACCATCATATTAGGAAATTTCAGGAATAACTGGGAAGCAGTACGTTTATTTCAAACAAATTCGATTTTTTTATAATTTGTATTACATTATTAACTTATCATTTATTTCATCATGCAGTATTTTAACGATCCTAGACCATTGGAGTTAGAGAGATTAAAGACGCTTCGGATCCAGTGGGCATAGTATTATCTCCGAGTTAGAGATCAGAGCTAGCTAGGATTTAGGGACATTGAGTTTAACTTAGTTTACTTTGGTTTTACATTTTTGTCATTTCCTATGTTATTTGAACATTAAATTCATTTGTTGATAGGTGTTAATAATAAATCAATTATTCATTGTTTATTGTGATTAAAACTGCTTGAAAGCAGAATAAAATGTTTATTTACTGTGAATTGGGTCAAAAATTGTATTTTACAGGTACAATTTTGGGTTTATTATAAAGAAAGTTTATATAAAAAAAACTTGAAAACAACATCGGTTATTAATAAAAACCGATGTTAATATAGTAAACAACATCAATTATTTAGAAAAATCGATGTCAACATACACCTTAACATCGGTTTTTCAATAAATCGATGTTGGTTATTTCTAATAACATCGGTTATTTATACATAACCGATGTTAATATACAAACGTTAACATCGGTTATTTATAAATAACTGATGTTATATATAACTAACTACAACAAATAAGTGTATAGATGATGGACGTTCACATTGGTTATATATAAAAAAACGATGTTAATCTATTGGTTAACATCGATTTTATATCAAAACCGATGTCAACGTTCATCATGTATACACTTATTTTGCTATAGTTCTTTATATATAACATTGCTTATTTAGAAAACCGATATTAACATTTTTATGTTAACATCAGTTTTTAAAAATCGATATTAACAATAATACATTCAGCATCAGTACTTTCAACATCGGTTTTAAAATCGATGTAGAATGCTGTAAATAACCGATGTTGAAAGTATATTTTCTAATAGTGTAGAGGTATTCGAGTATTTGACCAAGCTGAGTACTTGAATACTTACTGTGTTGAAAGATGCATTTAAGAAATAAGGCAAGATAGGGGAGTATCTAAGTATTCGGCATGTCCAAATATCCGAATATTAGTGGACACTTTGAAGAGTTCTTGAATGTCAAGGTTGTTAGCGTGCAAGTATTCAGCATGACTAAATACCCAAACATTGGTGAAAGCTTTGAAGAGTTCTTGAATGACAAGGTTGTCAGTGTGCGGATATTCGACATGGCTAAATATTTGAACACTGATGGAAGTTTTGAAGAGTTCTTGAATGTCAAGGTTATTAATGTGTAGGTATTCGACGGCATGGTCGAATACGGGGATATGAAATCTAAGGAGCACTTAAGTGTTCACTCAAGCCGAATGTCTAAGTATCTTTTATAGAATATACTTCAATGTCCTAAAGATTTTGTTAGAGATATTTTAAATGTTTGATTAGACCAAACACTTATCTAATATACTTTAAAATTACATTAAAAGTTATTTGATTTGTAACAAAAACATTTTACATTAATAATCATACTCATTAAACTCATCTTAACATCATTTTCAACAAATTTATCCGTACAAAAGTTAATTTTGATCATAAATAATTATCAATTATAAATAACAATTGATGATTGAAATAATCTAATTTTTATATATTGCAATAAAATTTTACACGCTTAATTAATTAAAATTATAATAAATATGATTTTCAAGTCATTATTATAAAAATGTAGATATCAGTTTATTAAGTAAATATTTAATGAATCTTTATAATATTATCTAATTATAAATTATCTCAGATTAAAAAAAATTAATCATAAAAAATAAGAGTAAGCTCACTTTTTTTCAAAAAATTAAATAAAATAGAATCGCATTGACGCGAGGCAGAAATCGCAAAAAATGGTATCACGGGTCATACGCCGGTCCCGTAGGTGTCACCCGACCCACCTACTTCACTTACCTTTACCTGTCATTTTTCGCTCTTCTTTTTTTACCCTTCTTTCAACCTTTATTAAAACCCTATCTCACTCACTCTCACCCACACACCGTTTGTTCTATTCTTAACTCAACTTCTGCTACCCATTCTCTTCTTCCAAGTCCAACCACGCTTTTCTCTACAGTCATGGGTAAGCAATTAACCACCACACTCTCACCATTTTCTTTTCTTTCTTTTCAGTTTCAACTCTACTCCGTTTCGTTTCTCCGGATCTGATTTTCTTCTTCTTTGTTTTCAAATGAATTTCATGGATCAGGCAAGGTCAAGATCGGAATCAACGGTAAGTCTTCTCCATCCTTCGATCTCTCTTCTGTTGTTTCAGATCAGCTTAGTTATTTTTTCTACTATTCCATTTTCGCTGTTTTTTTCTCTCTCAATTTTATCTAAATCGAAATGTAACAGGATTTGGAAGAATTGGCCGTTTGGTTGCCAGAGTCGCTCTGCAAAGAGACGATGTGGAGCTCGTTGCCGTTAACGACCCTTTCATTACCACCGATTACATGGTACGCTAACCTCCTACTTTGGTTTTCAACCTTTTGTTCTCTGTAACTAATCAGAAACAGAGTAAGAATAGTTATGCCCTCTGTTGCATTACGTTTTTTATTTTATTTTTATTCTAAAATCTTAGATCTGATTATTAAAAGTGTGTTTGGTTGCGGATGTAGACATACATGTTTAAATACGACAGTGTTCACGGACACTGGAAGCATCACGATGTCACCGTTAAGGACGAGAAGACCCTTCTCTTCGGTGACAAGCCAGTCACTGTTTTTGGACACAGGTTTTAATTTTTCACTCTTTTTTCTTCCTGTTTTCGATTGTGTTGTGTTCTGTGTGTAAATGTTAAGTGATTGTTTTATCTATGAACTCAGGAACCCTGAAGAGATCCCATGGGGGTCAACTGGAGCTGATATCATTGTTGAGTCCACCGGAGTTTTCACCGATAAGGACAAGGCCGCCGCACATTTGAAGGTTCCTATTTCTAGCACTACCCTGTACAGCTATTAACTATTTCCATTTGTTATTCTTGCTATGCTCTATGTTTCAAACATTGTACTTGTACCCTAATTGCTTCTTATTTTTCAAATATTGTATGTGATCTATCAATTTGTTTGATGTCATGTGTGCGCCTGTTGTATCAATTATTGCAGGGTAGAATGTTAATGAAGTTAAATTGTTAATGTGTCTGTCTTTTAATTAATTCAGGGTGGTGCGAAGAAGGTTATTATTTCTGCCCCCAGTAAGGATGCCCCCATGTTTGTTGTTGGTGTTAACGAGCACGAGTACAAGCCAGAGCTTGATATTATTTCCAATGCTAGCTGCACAACCAACTGCCTTGCTCCACTTGCTAAGGTTTCATATTCTGGACAATTCTAACATGTTGATTTTGAATTTTTGACTATTATATTTAGTCCTAATTGTTTCTTGCCTAAATTTTGCAGGTTATTAATGACAGGTTTGGCATTGTTGAGGGTTTGATGACCACTGTTCATTCCATCACTGGTAAGCTTATAGCTCGCTATTTGGTTGCCTGTTACCTATCTTATCATGCATGTTACGTGCTAAGTCAGGGATTATGTTTTTGTTTTGCAAACCAGCCACCCAGAAGACTGTTGATGGGCCATCAGCCAAAGACTGGAGAGGTGGAAGAGCTGCTTCATTTAACATCATTCCTAGCAGCACTGGAGCTGCCAAGGTGAATATTTTATATGATGTGCTGCATCTTGCTCTTGAGCACTATTTTTATTGTTTATTGTCAGTACTATTTTGGTTTTACTGATTCCTACCTTTTCTGTGCAAGGCTGTTGGAAAAGTCCTTCCTGCTTTGAACGGAAAATTGACTGGTATGGCATTCCGTGTTCCCACCGTGGATGTCTCTGTTGTTGACCTCACAGTGAGGCTGGAGAAGGAAGCCTCCTACGATGAAATTAAAAATGCTATCAAGTAATGGCAGTATTCTTTGATTCTTCTCTAATGATATTGTGTATCATTGGGTCTTATGCAAATTTTCACTACTTGTTATTCAAAAATGCCTCCATTTTGGGATTGGTCCTTCTCAATTTGTCTTACATAATGTTGTCTTTCTCAGGGAGGAATCAGAGGGCAAGTTGAAGGGAATTCTTGGTTACACTGAAGATGATGTGGTCTCCACTGACTTTGTGGGCGATAGCAGGTATAAATTATGTTAACATAATTGTTGCCTTTTTTCAGTTGATAACTTGACATTATTCATTTTTCTGTTTCCCGAAAGGTTTGTTAACCATTTTTTTAATCATTGTTCCAGATCAAGTATTTTTGATGCAAAGGCTGGAATTGCATTGAATAAGAACTTTGTGAAGCTTGTCTCTTGGTATGACAACGAGTGGGGATACAGGTAATCCACCTTTAACCTTTTCTTGTATGTGATAGTGGGTTAGTGCGCCAATAAGTTGTTAATTAGTTCAAAAATCTAATCACGCGAATTTTAGATGCTATATTATGTATTCAGCTTGATCTAATACTAATACCCTATGTGTGCCTGGTTCTGCAGCTCACGTGTCATTGACCTGCTTGTATTCGTTGCCAAGAAGTCTTTTTAAGGTTGTACTGAAAAAAAAGTAGCTTGTCTAGACATTATGTGCTGGTGTCTAGCTGCGATTTAGTGTCTTCTTGCTCGGGCAGAAATGAGAAGTATGAATAAATCGGTTTCGGGAACCGGTGTTGTTACCCTGTTAGGAGCATTAAGCTTTTTTTTGTTGTCTCTTCTGTGTAGGGGATGGAGTTTTTGGATTATTATATACTTGCTGATGTACTCGGGTCTTTGTTGATTCTGATTGCAGACATTTTTGCCCTCCATTTTTCGTCCATGGTTCTCGAGTGTTTGAACCCCCCTCCCTTTTCTGCTTTGAATTATTGATTCGTGTGGTTTATATATTTTTCGGCACATTTTAAATTTTTTGGTTTGAAGTTAACGTTTTTTTGGTTATAACTGGTATAGTTTTGATTGGCGTGCCTTTTTGAATCTCACTTTTCTGCTTTCACTCGTATTGGATTAACCTTTTCGATACCCGTCATTCATTGATTTTTTTTTTTTATTTAGGTGAAAGTAAGAGAAAACAGGATAACTCCCACAAATAATTCATTCTGTTTTTTTTTTCTCACACTCAACAGTATAAATATTTACTTTTATTTTTTAACATTTTCTTCCCATTATCCATTTATATTCCTACAAAAATATAAAAATATACTTTTAGTTTTTATGTTTTTTATTATATGAAGGTTGATCTCTTGTATTTAAAAAAGTTTAATTTAGTCTTTTTATGTTTTTAAATTGAGTCAAAATGATTTTGTTAAAACAATAGTTGTTTTTATCATTGAAAAATGATTTTGAACCTTTAATTGTTTCGAGATTCAAAATGTAAAAGTTGTCTCGATATATATTTATATATATATGCTCAAGCACAACTCAATTTAGTTTTAGTTAGACTCCATTTAAAATTAATTTATATATTTTTATTTATTTATTTGTTTAATGCAAAAATTAAGTTAATATGAAATTGATGTCAATTTAATAATATAAAATACATGTATAATTATAATTTTATTTTTAATTAATTTTGTATGCAAATTATTTTTGTATAAAATAAATAAAAGCGTGTATAAATTAATTTTGTATTTAATAATAAATTTTATATATATATATATATATATATATATATATAATGAGTTGGTTCAATTAATTATCAGTTCCTTGATAATTATTTTTGTTTTAAACATAAATTGGGTTTCATTTTCAGGTAAATGAATCTAAGAGATAAGTTTCACATATTTAATTAGTTGAAAAGAGTTCAAAATTAGAAAACAATAATTATTTTCGAAGGACTATTTTAACTCAATTTTAAAAAAATATAAAAGATTAAATTTTTTATAAGATAAATGATGAAATTAAATTAAAAATGTATTTTAACCCTACAAATATACTTGACAAGCCCAATACATAAAATTTCTTGTATAATCATAAGCCCAATACATAAAATTTCTTGTATAATCATAAGTTCACAAAACAAAAGATATGTTTATTTTAAATTAAGAATCAATTTTTTATATCTTAAAAAAATCAAATTTTTATACTCCTGTTATTAGATTTCTTATTGTACGGATATTTTAATTTTAATATAAAATTAATTCTATTCAACTTTATGCCAAACATATACTTTAATAGCAACTTCTAGATTTATGAAGATGTTTAAGGAACAAACTTTGAATTGAGTTTCAGATACGCAAATAATGAGAGGAAAAAAGTATATGGTCAAACATTCAAGCCAGGCATGTCCTATTATCCCCGTTTTTGGCTATTTCAGTCATTTATTCAATATAATATCATGCCAGCCTCCAACCAATGCCACAAGTTTCGAACCGCAGAAAGAAAGTAAAAGGCGAGTGAGTGTTTTGAAAATTGAAAGCCACATGTATGCGAACATTGGCTTCCACTTCAAAAACGTGATGATGCGCCCACTGAATCTGATCCTCTTCGCTCTGTCCTTAGAAAATACAAAGTAGAAACTATAGGATAGGCTTACATGCTTACAAAATATAAGTATTCACTCAATTTTTTACAACTTGTTATTTTTTGCGTAAACTATGATAATGACATTTTAATTTTATTACATGATTGAATTAATGTTAAAAATATAAGGAATATGAAGTTAGTCTTTACAATATAATAATAATTATTTTTTAAGATATAAAAACTAAATTTATGTTTTTTTTCTTCCAAAGAACTGCTAATTAGTATGAATAGGATTAGTACAATCTATTAATCTATTGAAGGAAAGTATGTGTTCATTTTTATTGGATAAAAAGTAAACATAAAATTATAAAATAAAATAAAAATAGAGGAAATCATGGGGCTTGGTAACATACTATCTTCCACCCTTTATATAAAAATTAAATAATACTAATATTTTTTGTCCTTATTATAAGAAACATATAATAATCATTTTTAAGTGTATTAATAACTAATTTTCTTTTATATCCTTAATTAACCGTGAAATCTTTAATGATAACTCATTCTTCATAAAAATCTATACATTTAATGAGTTATTAATAATATAACTCATTCTCATAGATTAAAATTGTTTTTTCTTGGATTAAGAATAGTACCATTATATTTAACCACAACTTATATCAATCAATTTTAAGGACATTTTTAAAATACAATTCAAATATTAATATCAATTAAAAATAACTATTTTTTACCGTATTTCTTTATCTTGATGATTTAGTCCTATGGTTGTTATATATATGATCAGAGAGAGAGAGTTGCTATGATTTTGTCATATTTGTGCAACATTTATTTGTTTCATTCAGCATTTTTTGTTTTTTTTTAAATATTAACTTATGGAAAAGGCCATATGCAAGAAGCAGCCTTATCCAAGAATAATTAAAAATAGACCTAAACGCTCTATGATTGTGTTGCCTGAATTACAACAAGTTCATTGCTTGTTATGCTCACAAAATATTGGATATAATTAAAATTTCATGTTTTTATCCTATTCTTATGTTCTATTATATCTAGGAATATGTGTATACTTTGAGGCCTTGGCCGCCCCTAATTTTTTTTATAATATACATGATATTTTAAATCTTAGATATTTTTTTAAAATTTAATTAAAAATAATGATATTTAAATGTTTTTTATTTTTTAAATAATCAATTATCTTAATATGATTTTATTGTAAAGAAAAGGAAGTTTTTTTTTTAATACACATATTTTATTTCCTTTTTTATAATTTTTTTGTGGAGATATTACAATTTTTCTCTTTTTCGATAAAAATATTTGGGTATCATTTTTTTTCTTAATAAATTTTGCTTTGATAATCCTTTATTGCTATTTTAAAAGTTGTAAGTTATTGTATGTGATTAAATGATATCGTCGCTCTTATATGTTGTTAACTACGATTTTGGGACATGCAGAGAAGTATTCTTTCTTCTATCATTAATTTTCATATTAAAATTTTAATATTTTTTGTTCTTGTATTTTCTTTGCTTAACCATTTTTAGTCTCTACTATATAAAGTAAGAACGTGTGACATGATAACCACGTGATCTAACAAACATATATTATTAACATTTTGTATAAAATTAATACTAATATATATGTTTGTTTGATAAATTTTAATTTTGAAAATTACCTCCCCTAATGTTCAATTATGCCTTTGTCCCTATCTTATATCTTATTACATCATCATCATTAAACAAAAATGTAAAAGCTTAGTTATTAAATTTGATTTGAAATGGTTGGATCGACCCGTTAGGTGGTCATATTAAACTTGATTTGAAATGGTTGGATCGACCCGTTAGGTGGTCATACTTAAATAGAGGAGTATGTGTTGAAAGTCTCACATAACAACTAGCCATGAGAAAGATGACACATGTTAAAATACCACATCAAATAAAAAATAATATCGAGATAAACTATATAAATAAAAAATAATGTTCACCTTATAAGCTGATTTTGTATAATTGAGTTAAATTCAAATTCATTTTTTTTACATGTATCCGAGTATGATTGCATCCCAAGGAAGACTAACCTTATTTAATTTTGAAAAAAATACCAAAATAAAATAGAAAAAAGAACCCACACAATTAAACAAATAGAACGAAAGAAAGAAAAGCGAATGGAATATTCGCATATCTGTTGGGCGTGAAGCAGAAACCACAGAAAAAAAAAAAAAAAAAAACCATACAGCGTAGTAGTCCTTGGAAGTTGGCACAGCATCACGAGTCACAAGCCGTAGGAATCACGCACTTCACTTGGCCTATTTACCTATCACTGCGGTCTTTTACTCTTCTACTGCCTTCTTAAAACCCTATCTCTCACCAACTTCCGCTACTTCCTACTCCAACCACTTTCCTTTTTCCCGCAGTCATGGGTATGCAAATAACCACCACACACTCACCGTTTTCTTTTCATTTTCAACTCTACACTCCGTTTCTTCCGATGTGATTTTTCTTCTTTCTTTTCTGATATTTGTTTTGTTTTCAAATGAATTGCATGGATCAGGCAAGGTCAAGATCGGAATCAACGGTAAGTCTTCTCCATCCTTCGATCTCCTTTCTGTTGCTTCAGAACAGTTCAACTATTTTTCTACTTTTTTTCCATTTTCTCTGTTTTTTTTTTAATTAATATTTCAATTGAAATGTAACAGGATTTGGAAGAATTGGCCGTTTGGTGGCCAGGGTGGCTCTGCAGAGAGACGATGTTGAACTCGTTGCCGTTAACGATCCTTTCATTACCACCGATTACATGGTATGCTATGTTGTGTCTTGATCTCTATAACTAAGCACAAATATAATAGCTATGCCTTTTGTTCGGATAGGTTCAGATCGTTACGGTGTTTTTATTATTTTATTTATTGTAAAATCTTAGATCTGATTGTTAAGTGTGTTTGGTTGCCCATGTAGACATACATGTTTAAATACGACAGTGTTCACGGGCACTGGAAGCATCACGATGTCACCGTTAAGGATGAGAAGACCCTTCTCTTCGGTGACAAGCCAGTCACTGTTTTTGGACACAGGTATTTTTCTCTCTTTTTGTTTTCTATTTATACGATTGTTGCGTGTAAATGTTAAGTGTTTGTTTTCTCTATGAACTCAGGAACCCTGAAGAGATCCCATGGAAGTCGACTGGAGCTGACATCATTGTTGAGTCCACCGGAGTTTTCACCGATAAGGATAAGGCTGCCGCACATTTGAAGGTTTCTATTTCTAGAACTACCCTAATTGCCTCTCATTTTCAAAATATTGTAGTTGATTTATAAATTTTCTGATGTCTTGTGTGCCTGTAAGGCTGTAATAGTTAGTGTAGGGTAGAATGTTATTGATGTTACTGTGTCTGTCTTTTTATTAATTCAGGGTGGTGCAAAGAAGGTTATTATTTCTGCCCCCAGTAAGGATGCCCCCATGTTTGTTGTTGGTGTTAACGAGCATGAGTACAAGCCAGAGCTTGACATTATTTCCAATGCTAGCTGCACAACCAACTGCCTTGCCCCACTCGCCAAGGTTTGCAATTCACCGGATTCTGTTTAATGGATTTTTTTTGTGTTGGTTGTGACTATTATAGTCCTTACTGTTTCTTGTCAATTTTGCAGGTTATCAATGACAGGTTTGGCATTGTTGAGGGTTTGATGACCACTGTTCATTCCATCACTGGTGAGCCTATTGCTTGCTATTTGTATTTCCTGTTACCTATTATGATACAAGTTGCTAATTGAGGTTTACGTTTTTGTTTTGCAAACCAGCTACCCAGAAGACTGTTGATGGGCCATCAGCCAAAGACTGGAGAGGTGGAAGAGCTGCTTCATTTAACATCATTCCTAGCAGCACTGGAGCTGCCAAGGTGAATATTTTATATGATGTGCTGCATCTTGCTCTTGAGCACTATTTTTATTGTTTATTGTCAGTACTTTTTTGGTTTTACTGATTCCTACTTTTTCTGTGCAAGGCTGTTGGAAAAGTCCTCCCTGCTTTGAATGGAAAATTGACTGGTATGGCATTCCGTGTTCCCACTGTGGATGTCTCTGTTGTTGACCTCACAGTGAGGCTGGAGAAGGAAGCCTCCTACGATGAAATTAAAAATGCTATCAAGTAATGGCAGAATTCTTTGATTCTCCTCTAATGATATTGTGTATTATTGGGTCTTATGCAAATTTTCACAACTTGTTATTCAAAAATGCTACTCCATTTTGGGATTGGTCCTTCTCAATTTGTCTTACATAATGTTGTCTTTCTCAGGGAGGAATCAGAGGGCAAGTTGAAGGGAATTCTTGGTTACACTGAAGATGATGTGGTCTCCACCGACTTTGTGGGCGATAGCAGGTATAAATTATGTTAACATAATTGTTGCCTTTTTTCAGTTGATAACTTGACATTATTCATTTTCCTGTTTCCGGAAAGGTCTGTTAACCATTTTTTTTAATCATTGTTCCAGATCAAGTATTTTTGATGCAAAGGCTGGAATTGCATTGAATAAGAACTTTGTGAAGCTTGTTTCTTGGTACGACAACGAGTGGGGATACAGGTAAATGTACACCTTTAACCTTTTCTTGTATGTGATAGTAGTGGGTTAGTGTGTCAATAAGTTCTTAATTCGGCCAAAAATCTAATCACGCGAAATTTAGATGCTTTATTATTAATTCAGCTAGATCTAATACCTTCTTGTCCCTGGTTCTGCAGCTCACGTGTCATTGACCTGCTTGTATTCGTTGCCAAGAAGTCTTTTTAAGGTGGTGTACTGCAAAGTTGCTTGTCTACACATTATGTGCTTGTCTAGTTGCGATTTAGTGTCTTGCTCGTGCAAAAAATGAGAGGTCTGAATAAATCGGTTTCTGGAACCAGTGGATTTACCTTGTTAGGAGCATTAGCTCTATTTTGGACTTTGCCTCTTGTGGAGGAGGATGGAGTTTTTGGATTTTTATATATTTGCTAATGTACTTGTCGTTATTGATTGTTATAGTAGATATTTGGCCGTCCTCTATTTTTCCACGTGGTTCTCGTATAAGTGTCCATGTTAAGACAGATTCCAGTCATGACGTTTCGGTGGTTTATCGAAACTAATGGTTACATGGACCTTTTAATTAACCTTACACTTTCAATAAGTTGCCGTATTATTTGACCCTCTTCTCTTTGCCTTCCTCTATTTCTCCCCGTGAAAATCATGTTGCAGATTGTCAACAATCCATTTTGAATAACCTTTTGTAGAGAAATATTAAGAATTATACCTTTTTACTATTGTTTTAATAATTTAAACTATTGGTTTTAAATTTAAATTTGATTATTGCTATTGTATGCTAAAAATTCTATAATTTTAGTGTTCAATGAATTTTGATTGTTAGACCATTATAGAATTGTGAATTTTGTTTGTGTATATGCCATTCTATATGTTAAACTTGTGTTGCTTGGTTATCACAATGTATGAAAATAGGAAAGACATGTATTTCTTTCATATAGAACATGCTAAACTCTTTTCTCAACTAATCAATTGTAAACCTTATCAAGTCGAACATATGGTTGGATTGGATTATCCATTAAAGGGATACACTCTCTTCCAAAGGTAAAATAAATTCACTTGTGATTTTATAGTTTTTTTTCAGGTGGGATCTCGAAGTATTTTCATAAGGTTCTTTTCCATCTTATTGTGTTATTGCTCCTATTTGGTATTATTGTCAATTGAAAAATCCATTATAAACATTTTCATATTTTATGTAACCACAAATAATTCATTAGTTTAAAAGGACATTGGAAAAATATATTAGGCTATTCCTGCACCTCTTTTAACTTTAAACTTTGAAAATACTTCCTGATTCGGAAAGAAAATTTGTTTTTCGGATCGCTTAATCCAAAATTATCAAAAAGTAATTTTGAATTTGCATTTCTGGAAGGCTCCACCAATTTTTATGTGCTTCAGATTGTCTTATCCATAATGTTGTTGATTATACTTCTGGATTAGGGGATCTGGAATGATTTATGAATCTTGTAGCCTAATCCGGATTGCCTAATCTGAAAGTGTTACTTTGTAACTGAACCGGATTAGATCATCTGGAACATATAAATTTTACTTCGGAATTGTCAATCCGGATTTGCCACTTTTAATAAATTGCGTCAGTGTCTTGCGGCATAGATATTTCACTGAACCCAGATTGCCAACGTATACAATTTAAAAATGTTGCCGACGAATTTATATTTATATCTATAATCTATAATCTATATATATCTATATTTTATATTCTATATACTATTACATTTCTCAGTCATTTTCGGGAAAAGTTTTGTTACATGTCAATTCTTGGTGTATTTTGTACGTCTTTGGCTGAATGCATTTTCAAACACTTTTCTACTGGCCTAATCAATTAAAAAATCAACATTAATTGATTGTCTAATAAAATAATTCAAATCAATATTAGTTAATTCCGGATATTATACAACCATAGTGAATATTACATATTTAAAATTTAAAAAATTTCATATTTATCACAATTTATTTAAATATTTTAGACAAATATAAAAGGACAATTAATTGTGAACATTTTTAGAAATATTTTGAATTATAGGAATATTATCATACGGGACATTATATTATGTTGAGTATTTAAAAAAATAGAGGCAATAAATTTGCATCGTATAATAATATCCGTGGAATAATTTGCTTTTAAAAAATTTAAATCAATCAACATTGTAACCACTCAGAACTCCATAACATTTAGACTTTTTTAAAATATTACTTTTTTAAAAGCTATAGGATATTATTATACGGGATATTCGATCAATCAAAATTATAGCAAGAATTAATATTAATATAGATTGACATAATATTTGTTAGAAATGTTTATCAGATCACGAGAAGTTATACAAACTCACGTACATAATATTATCCTTAATTCCAAATAAAATATTAACAGATTTTCTTAAATCATCTCGGTTTTTCATTTTTTGACAAATAAATCATCTCAGTTCAGTCCTTTTAAATAGTAACCTGCATTAACGGTTTTACTTCACTACTATTCCATCAGTTTGTATTTTGCTCTTTGTTTCAAAGAGAATGCCAAAATTTGTGAGATATGATGCAATTTCTTCTTTGACTCCTGAGAGGGAAATTGAATCAAAGCAAAATTGGTCCGACTTTGGGCTGTTCTAGAATATAAAACGAGTCAACCAGATCGCTCAATGGAATTAGTTCTAATGGAAGTAGAAGTATAAACCAATTGCATCATATTATATGATATTGCATCATCTATTAATACCTCTATTGTTGATATTTTTTTAATTTTTATTTAATTTACTTGAAAATAGATTCAAACTTTTATTCGTAAGGCTAGGCTATCATGTATCTATTTAAAGATGTGTTGAAAGATGGTTTTGTTTTGGTGATTTCAGACCTATTATAATTATTAAATAAAATTTCTGACATCATAATTTTTTTAAAATAGGATCTTCTTACAAAAAAATAATTTGGAGATAGAAGATGAAGATGAAAGACAGTTTACGTGTGGAATAAGAAGAGGATCAAGAGAAGCTAATCTAAAATCAGAATGGAAAAAGTCTTATGTGACTAACAAATTGAAGGAAAATAACAAAATTCAAATTAATATGATGAACAGAAATCTTTGAAGTTAAAAGCTAATCCATAAGTAAAAGTTGATCCACTTGATGCAAATTCTGCTACATTTTTTTTAATTCATCATTTTAGAATTCTATTGACTTGCAACAAGTGATCAACTTTTTCTTATAAACGAATGATTGTTACTTTTAACTTCAAAGAGTTTTTGTTCACTTTTGTTGCTCCTTGGCAAGTGTATCAAGTTACATAAGTAGTATAAAACGGTAAGATCAAGTTTTGTATTCTAAAGAAATTATGCTTGTACTCAGAGTTATATATATCTAATGATTAAGCAATTAATGAATGGAAAATAGGATTTTGTGCATCAAAAATAGTATTAACAAAAATAAATTGAGAATTAACAACAAAGCATTAACATAAAAAGGTGAGAAGACAAACGCTCAGAGTATGCGATTGGTGATGAGTGCAAAATGTGTTAGGGGCTTTGCTACCTGAACTTCTCTTGATGTAATCTTAATAGATTTTTCTCTTTTAACATTAATATGATTATTATCTGCATCTACTAGTCTATTCTAATCAAGATCTCTTGAGTGAAAGAACCTAAATCACTTAATATCGCTCTCAATTCCTTGGCGATTGATTACTAAATGATAAGCATTAAAAACATAGATGCATAAACAGGTTAAAGAAGACTACTCTATCCCTATATGAGTCACTATAGATATTTTTCTCAAGTTCTTAGCATACAGACATTTCCCAATATTTATATCCTAAAACAGTACATAAAGATGGATGATCAAAACCATAAATATGTGAATAAGCACAGGGATGAACAATAATAACAACATTATTTTAAAAGATAGTTCAAAATCATTACATGATAGAGAGTTTTGGATTAGAGAGCACCCAACACAGTGGAGTTTTAGCCTCTCATTATCATGAAAGACTTACAGATAGGTGAGTAAGATATAAAGGATTTAATGGAAGAAGAATGGAGTGAAATGAATCGTCCAGAGCTCTGGAAACAAATTTCCTTGCATTGACAATGGATGGTTTGCTTCTCCTCTAAGTATTCTTTGTCTTCAAGACCTCTCTTTTGCTTCTGAAGTTTCTTTGTTATATAGGGATTGTGCCTCCTTACTAGACAATCAGAGGGCATTTATGCGCTTAGCGCGATTCTCGCGCTAAGCACGCATGTCTAGCTGGATTGCAAGTGGATCAAGTGGATTAGCGCTAAGTCCCGAGTTTGTGTGCTTGCCTATGGAAGTTGTCTTCCAATGAAGCTTCCTTGCGCTAAGCTGTGAGTTTGCGCGCTTAGCATGCTTGCCTATGGCAATTATCTTCCAATGAAGCTTCCTTGCACTAAGCGACTCCAACTCGTTGAGTGAGGTTGTCAATTCTTCAAAAGCTCTTCCATTTCTCTGTTACTCTCTACAACAAAAATATAATCAAAATTAGTGTTATTTAATTAATTTTAACATCTTCTGGATGAAATTCAGAAGAAGCTAAGTTCCTATTGTTTTACACAAAATAAGTAGTAAAAATAGAGAAAAGTTAGATAATTGATATGCGATTTTAGTATACTATTTACGTATGCATAACACTTATCAACGGTATCAACTTTAATTGTTATCTTTCTTCAATTTATTAGCCAGATAAAACTTTTTCCATTCTAATTTTAGATGAGCTTCTCCTAGTCCTTTTTCTCCTTATTTTGCATGTAAAATTTCTTCTCTCTTCATCTTCTATTCCAAAGTTTCTATTGCATTTTCACATATAAACTCAACGACAAACTTTACAGGGAGATTTTGTTGAGAAGAAATTATGATGTCAGAAATTTTATTTAATATATAAATGTTTGAAATAGAGTATTAGGCTATGTTTGGCAAGGAAGTACACAATATACTCTTGATAGGAACATATCGGATCATTGTCCTATTCTTGTCAAGAATAATTTGGTAGATTGGGGACCTAAGCTAAGGTCCTCAATTGTTGGTTCATGAACAAGAATTTCATTAAATATGTGTAGGGGGTGTGGAAGGGTTTGCATGTTGAAGGGTGGGGTGTGCTTATGTACTCAAAGAGAAGTTGAAACTTTTGAAGAGGGAGCTAAAAGTGTGGAATGAAAACAACTTTGAGAATTTGGAAAGGAAGCAAAGTAACATAGTAAGAGAAATGAATTTAAAAAGTTATAAGAAAAAAGAAATTAGTATTAATTTTATCATTTTACCTTTTCAATTATTATAGGAGTGACAATGAAAAATCATACAATATTTTTAAAATATGAAAATATTTAAAGAATAATTGTAATTTGGAATAACATAGGTATTTTAGATTTTTTTTTACCCTACACATAGGCACATAGGTTCAGGGTGAAACCGACTACCCAAGAGCACTCATCCATAAACTAGTTATTGTAAATCTTTCACATTATATTTGATTCCTATGTAAAAAAAAGAATTTAAAGTACAATTCATTTAAAACTATAATTTTTAATAGAAATCCTTTTATATATACTTCACACTTTTAGTAAAGTTATTAGATTGTCAATATAACTTTTATGCCATTAATTAAGTTGTTATGTTATCATTGTTATTTGACAAAAAAAAATTAATAATATATTTTTTAAAGACTTTTGTCTGGTTTAAAAATATATTAAAAGTTAAAAGCATAAATCCAAACAATTTTAGGGAAAAATAGTAAATCCCATTAACTTTATAACATTTATTCTAAAAATCACATAGAAGGTATTTTTTAATTTCTAATGAGCTGACAGTGGGAAAAAAACTTATTAAAATTCTAATTTAGCATGAGAAAATATATATCATACATCATCAATTTAAAATATTTTTAAATTGTTATTTAATTATAAATGATTATGTGTGGTGATGTTTTTCTTTCTTAACTTTTATAAGTCATTGGTTCGAGTAATACTTGATTTGGTTATCTCAAGCAAGGTTTTGGATTTGACCCTTATGGATGAAAAAAATATAATTGAGAATTTTTTATTTATTAAAAATAGTGAGTCAAACTTATCGTTAACAAAATCAATAAATACTTTATTCCATAATATTATTAAAAAAATCAGCTTAACATATCAAAATTATAAAAGTTTTTATATTAATAAAAAATGTATTATTTTGTTCAGTTCTTATTATGAAGTCCAAATTAAAAATATGATTTAATCTTTTTGTAATATTTAATTTAAATCGTCTTTTATATTAAGTATTTCTTTATTAAAATGATGCGTAGTAACTTTTAAAAATTAATTAATGATGGTTAGTTTTGTTCATGAGTATTTTTTTTTAAAATACTATTAATTTAAGATAAATTTAATATTCTTAACTAAATTAATCAATTTTTTTAATATTATAAATTAGTAGTTATTTAAGAATCAATTATATATATATATATATATATATATATATATATATATATATATATATATATATATTCAATTATGGTCACGTGGCAACAATAGGACACTGTTCACTTTTTATTTATTTTTTTTAAAATCAAAACATTTTACTTTTTTTCTTTCTTTTTTCACTTTAAAATTCATGCATTGCGCGAGTTCCAATGCTAATAGTTATTAAACTCATTTTTTAATTAAAAAAACATTACATAAATAAATTATTCTTTTGACAGCTGTATAAATATAAATTCATTAACATTTATTCTTAGTTCTCACATAGTATAGTAGGATGTGAATACCAATAATGCGCCAATACCAAATATAACTGAGCAGTTACGATATTCAAATTTCTCATGCTTTTCTGGACTTCTCCGCCAATCTTTTCTTCACGAGCAATGAATGAATGGCATTTGATTTTTGAATGCAACTCCGAACCCTAGAATTCGGCATTTCTATTTCCCCCTTTCTCCTATGGCCACCGCGGCATTCAAATCCACCACCAAGAGAACCCTCGTCGGAGCTTCCTCCGCCGACGACTCCGCCTACTCCTCCTCCCTCCACCACCGCCGCTCCCGGAGCCTCAGCCGTCCCGCCCGCCCTTCCTTCCCCTCCCGCAACGACGAAGACGGCGGCGATCGCCGCACTCCGAGAGGCCGGTTCGTCAACACCGTCCGCGGCTCCGGCTTCCCGGAGATCAGCCTCGACGATCTCGCCATCGAGTTCTTCGAGTCCGCGAAGCGCGACCGCTTCAGCTCCAGAACCTCCAAGTCAGAGGCCAGTCCTGCCGGCGCCGGCTCCGCCGCGTCGCAGCGGCGAGGGAGGTCCGTATCGAGGAAGAGCTCCGGTGTCGGCGACGATAGAAGAAGCAGTGTTGGCGGGGGAAGGCCGTTCTCTGATGCGAATTCGAGAAGGAGGAGATCGGTATCGGTGGTTCGGTACCAAATTAGCGATTCTGAGGTATTCCGATGATCGTCTTTGATTTGCTCTAGTTTTTAGGTTTGAATTTGATTTCAATATTTGGTTATAAAATCGAAGTAATTAATAACTGTCCGTTGAATATATCTCTCCTTAGTACACCGTTTACACAGGATTTTAAGCTCTTGAGTTGAGTTATTCTGTGTAGGTAATGGTTGGTCAGATTTTGAATGTCCATTTTGAATTGTTTAGTTAGTTACTTGGGAAGTAAAGTGAAGACTTAAGAGGACAAGAAGATGAAAGGATTGAAAAATTAGCAAATTTCCGATGCATTTATTATGTTAGGATTCACCTTGTACCTTGCATAATTTCCCCTCTTATTTGCTTCCCAACAAGGCGGTGTTAGCTACATATTTGTGCTGATGAAGTCTATCCATTTTACTTCGTTTTATAATTTGTCATTTAAGCTTCTTGGGAAGAGTGAAAGTCTCTTATTTTTTAATAATTGAAAAAATGGATCTAGCTTCTCTTCTGCTGTTGATTAACAGGAGAGGATCCTTTTAAAGGGAAAAAGACAATTTACTTTGAATGTAATTGGTGGACCATATAACTGATTATGGTAGGTCCTTGCATGACAAAATATCGCACTATTGCTTTCCATGTTTGGGGGGATTCACTTTTGCTTTCGGGGAGGCTGATTGTTATGTAATTGCCATCTAATCTGTTGGATTTGTCAGCCTATAATTTTAAGTGTTTTACTTAATAGTATTTTGTTTGTTAATATTGTTCTTCTTTTACTTCTTTTTTTTTCATTTAAGTTTAATCCGTGAATAATTTATGCATAAACTAAGAGATCTAGCTTAAGTTGTACCAAGTTTTTTTGGGGATACTTGATTTTGGAATCAAATACCAACCAGGCTGCTTTGCTTGCACTTTAAATTATCATCCCCTCCTCAGTTGGGTGGTTGAGCTCAAACTAAATATGTTATGGTTTTCTTTAACTTGTTCTATGTATTTATGCATGTGCATATCTTGCATGATACAGAGTGACCTGGACCGTTCTCAGAATTCTAGAAGTCGTTCAAATCTGAAAAATACTGATGTTGGGAACAAGTTAATGCACAAACCAGTTGCTTCAGATCAAAGACCAGTGCTAAGAAAGTCCCTAAGCCTGAAGGGTTTGAGGGCATATGATGGCTACTCTGTAAGTGTGATAATTTTCAGGATTGTACTTGTTTATATCTTGCTGTGGAAGCTTGTGGCAGTAATTTTTCCTATCAAAGTATCCATAAATCGAAACTTGCATGCCATGTTTAGGGGGTGGAATGGTAACATTTTCTTCTATTGGCTGGTTGGATGTTACAAATAAAGACAGAGGAGTTGCCAGAATTTTTGAAAAGTCAAAGTATAACTCTCGCACAAAAAATTAAGAAAAGAAGGTAAAGGTTAAAAAGTAGAATACACTAGTATTTTAGGGGCTGTTTAATTTGAGAAAACATTTTCAGCTATTAGTTTGTATAGAACAGTAAAAAGAAAAGAAAAATGAATACGGAAAACAATATGTTTTTTTCTTTACTGTTTCTGTTTCTGGTGTAAACTTTTGAAAACAGGAAACAAAGTGAAAACATGAAAGCATTTTGTAATTAAGTGAAAATAGAAAATGAAAACAGAAAATGTTTTTTCAAACCAAACATCCATTTCTCTATCCATTCAATGCCAACCTCAAGGGGTGCCACATTTTGAGGGTATGGAAATTTTCTCATGACATTGCACGGAGAGGAATGGCCTCCCTCTCCAACCCACCCTTTTACACCCTCGATAAAATCTTCCAAATAATGGAATGGATTTCTTTTGCAAGCTGCCCAACCTCATCCTCCCAAACATTGCCTTATGAAAGATGGTATTAATATCTTTTCTGTCCTGTTAATTTTATTCTTAAATTTGTCATGACACTTTTTTTTTTTATCAGCTTTTGTCATGATACATTTGTATTTTAGCTAAATTTGAGATTATTTCTGTCACTTTTCAGAGTCATTCTTCAGTTCTCACTGATGATGAAGGAACAAGTGCTCACTCTAATAAAAATGGAATTGAGAAACTACGATCAGTTTATGCACAAAAAAAGGTTGAAGTATTACAGTTGGGCAAGGGGCACTGTCAGTTTGATGAGTTTTGCTTCTAATGTTCTTCCTGTTTTAAAAAATGTTCAGGTGGCACTTACTGACACGGATAAAGGATCCCACAAAGCAAAGCAAAAAGAATTGACGCATATGGAAACTGAGCAGGTCAGTTTATGTACATCTGCTTGTTTGTATGTTCTCTGTCATGCTGTAATGGCATCCTCTGCTTTGTTCACTGAAAAAATTGTTACTTTTTTTTTATGAAACTTCCACTTTAGGCTGTGGTGAAACCAAGAACCTCCACTTTATCCACAGTTGATTGCTTGTTATTAAACAACTCTGATGTTATTCAGACAGTTTCTTCAATCAGAAGGAGCTATGAAACTGAACTGGAAAAGGTAATAAAAGTTTTTTTTTTAAAAAAAAAATTCATACTGATGACATTTCTTTAATGAAGTGGTATGAAAGTCTGAGTGGTAGTGTTTGCTGACTTCATAAGGTTCTAATGCACCTGTTCTCTAATTGAAATTTTTAGTTTTTGGAGCTGTTTACTAGAAAATTAATTTATTGTTAATGCTCTTCTACAAGCAGAGTATGTTGGTTCTTTGTTTAAACTTTGTTACAGTGCATGAAAAAAATGATTTCCTTGCAGTTTTATCTATAGGTTCATTCCATTCCTTCCTACTTTAAACCATCCAAACAATGGAACCAAGTATCATTTCATTCCATCACTTTCTATCAGTCGAAACATTGTATTTTTCTATGAATGCCAACAGGTAGGCCACTTTCATTGCATAACTTAGACTCTTTTGATCGATGAAATATTCTGGTTGCTGGTAGATGTTATTTGACAAAGAGAATCATGATTTGCGTTTTTTTGGTTTAAAATTACAGTCAGAGAAGCGGAAACAAGATTTATTAGCTGAAATGGTGTTTGAGGAGCAGCGAGGCAGAGAACTTTCTAAGATTGTTAACGAATTGATTCCTGCTAAGGAGGACAATCTTATACAAAATCCATCAAGAGCCAGGAAGGTGCTTGTCACTATTCTGCTTCTAGTACTGACAATGATTTCCTTTTAATATAAATTAAACATATTAGTCTTTCTTTGTGAAGGAAGATACAATGAATTGTTCATTTGATTTTTTAAGCAGTGTTTTTCATTTATTTTATTTTATTGTCCAGAGAAGTAAAGACAGAAGCCGAATGTCTATGCGCTTGACTGAGGAGGCTGAGAAATATATTGAGGATTTTATTTCAAATGTTGAAGATACAGATATTTCATCACTTGATGGTGAAAGGAGTGATGCAAGCTCATCCATTGGAGGACTAATAAAACCAGAAACATTTAATAGTCTTCCAGTACCTAGATCTCTTCCTGTTTTGACGGATGGGGTTACATTGCCATGGTTGCAATGGGAGACAAATAATGATGCTTCTCCTATGACAAACCTCAATAAGACACATATGACGATCACTCCAAAAACTGTAAGTTCTACCCTGTTTTCACTGTTCTGTGAAATTATTTTCAAATAAAATGTGTTTGAGATCAAATAATTTATTTGTGGTAATAACATGACCGTATTTGAATAACAATATAATTGTGTTGTGTCTTGACATCGACTTTAATGTATTCCACAAGCTCACTTTCATTTACTGCTAAGAGCATAAGTCTTGGAAAATTGATATGATTCATTTAGTCATCATCGTTTTCTCTGGATATTTGCCCACATATCTCGCATTATCTGGAGTTTTCGAATAGAAGGATTAAATTCAAGGGGATCAGAAAGACATCATACAAACTTTTCATTGCTATGGAAAAATTTTCAACAATGCCAACAAATGTTGGCCCATATTTTCTGATGTGTAGCTCTTATTTTCTTCTTTTATATGGCTTGGCTTGTTGAAATTCGTCCATGACATAGGAAAACATCAAAGTACAAGATCAAGGTGACAATTCTATCAGCAGTCGTGGAAGTTGGAGCCCTGATTACCTTCAGGAGTATGTTGGAAAGGATGTGTACAGTAAATTAGGAGAAGGTTGTGGTTACCCAGACCATTCATTATCAGCTAAATCCAAAGGATTGAGGTATGATATGGATGATTACCTAAAAGTTAAAAGCAATGAAAATTTGTTGATTGAGAGTTGGAAGCAACGGCAGAGAATTAAATCAGGCACTCTCTTATTTTGTAGCCTAAGATTATTTTAGAAATTCTGGTTTTCAAGAATGGTCATTCCTTCTTCTCGCCTGGTATGAATTCTATGTACAGATAATTGCAATTCATCTATTTATGTTTCCATATATAAGTTGATAAACGATATGCTTAATGTGCGGAAGCCTTCTTTTTTGGGATTAAAATGTGTTGCATAATTTATTTTTATTGCCTGAAATAGTCAATACTATCTGTAATCTATAATCTATAAACTCGTAGTTAACATTATAAATTACATCACATTATGTTTTAACCGCATATAAAAAAGCTATCCCACTAAAAGTATTTACCATACATAATTGCTTAGGCTCGGGATGATTTTTTGTTTCCAATTTTAAAATTATTAAAAACTAAACCTAATGTCAGTTTTGAGGGTTGAGTTTCAGTCTTAGTTTTGAAATTTTAGAAGCTGTTATAAGTTAGAAATAGATAAAATAAATTTACTATTTTATTTTATCGTGTTTGATTATGAAATTATGTAATATAAAAAATAATTAAAAATAATAAGTTTACTACAATTTTTTTTCTTAAAACTAAAAAAATAATGACACTCAAGACCTTGTTAAGAGGGAACTGGCCCTTGAGTTCCATGTTGGACAGTTTGAGATTCAAGACGTTGTTCTCATCAGGGTGCTAACACTCAACACTCAACCCCAATAAACTTGCATATATATCCTTCTGTATTGTTATTGAAATTCAAAGATTGCAAATAATTGTAGGGGTCCTGAAGTGCATTCTTTACACTTTTCAAGCAGAATAAATCACTCAGTCCCAGGGAGGAAGAGGGACTCGCGGGCGACCGATAATGATGGCGGTGGCGGGCGGCAAACGGCAACAGTCAGAAACGAGAGAGGCCACTAGCTTAAAACTCACCTCCCAAATCCTAAAACCTATTTTTATTGTTTTGTAAATATGTTAAAAAGTGTTTTAAAAATTAGTAAAACGTAAACTCACAATAAAATTATTCGAAGAGATTTTGGATTAAAAATAATATTTTAAAACTGAAAATTGGTAACTCACAATCACCCAAACGGGCCTTATTGAGTTGTTTAAAGTTTTTTGGGTGAGTCCTGCACTCCATTTCAGACTTGAAAGTTTTTATTCTTTTTGGGAAAAATGTAAATTATATTAAACCCAAAATGATACAATAATAAATGGGGCATACCCGCAGTTAAAGAAAATCAAAAGTCTCCCTAATACAAGAATTAAAGAAAATCAAAAGTCTCCCTAATACAAGAAGACCTATATGCTAAAACAAATGTAACAGGTGCGCTTGTCTATACATAAGAAACTTAATCTTGCTAATAAACTCTATTACAGAAAACTAATAATCTTCAAAAATCAATTTGTTCCTAGACAGCCTGCAGTAGACTATGCCCCTAATTAAAGAGTCAGTAATGCCCTATAAAGAACTAACATCATATTTGGTTTTGACTTACAATAATAATTTTTGTTAAGCAATATTAATTAACTTGAAACAACTCTCATAAATAATAACATTGAAGATGGTTTAACTGCATATAAAATATAATTTCAAAATAAAAAAATCATATAGAGACACAAAAAAGTAATTCTTTTTCTCTGGTGTAGATAATTCTATTTCCGAATCACCAGGACTTGATATTATCTGAGTGTTGATTATACCAAAGTTTGCTGTTAGAAGAAAATTTAAATTAGATATGCGAATATGCCTATTTGTGAGCTTAGATTGTGGAATTAACTTACTCGTTAAAGTTACTTCAAACTGGTCTATTCTTCGCTTATTATAAACACATTTATAGATTTTCTGTTACATCATTTTTAGGGTACAAAAAGTCATAAACAGATTTATCGATTAACTGTTTTTTAAGAGACATTTATAGATTAACTATTAATAACTTTTTCACAGTTAGAGTATTGAATTCATATGTAGGAAAAACAAAATATTGGCTTCAGTCGTGCATGTGGCAGTCTTTTGTGGTAAATCATATGTAAGTATTGTTAGTTAAATGAATATTAGAAACACTTTTTTTATTATTAGTTGAAATTTATTAAAAATTATAAAATTATAGGAATCTTACCTTTTTTTTTAATGAGTTTTATTTATAATTTATAATTTTTAATCAATAATAAAAATATGTACTGGAAAGAGTTTATTAGAATATAACTTTCTCTCTTCTAAACTTTGATTCACAAAAAGAAATAAATAAATAAATTAGGAATCTTTAAACCTTGTGATAGTTTTGATGTCACTTAAGTATTCTTGAGTTGGTTCATTTCCGAAAATTGTGAATCTTCTTAAAATTAAAGTAATACACCAAATTAATACATGAAATTACAATATCTTTGATTTTATTCCTAATATTACCAAAAAAAAGTTTATTTTCTTACTTTTACTCTCTCTTTATTTAACTCCTAATTCAACAAAACTCAACAAAAGAAAAAGTTTATTCAAAAGATTTTTTTGATGGATGATTATACCTAAATTTAAGCAAAATTAGTATTTTAAATTTTTTAATTTAACTTTTATTGCATTTCGGCTTTTATATTTTTTTTAAAAAAAATTAGTCCTTAATGTATAGATTTATAAAAAGTCATTTAACAATAAAAAATAAGAAGAAGAAGAAGAAAAATACTAATGTCAAAAAATACAAAAATTTTATCTGCTCAATCTCAACAAAAGCAAAGAAAGAAGAAACAAAGTTCCGTTCCAAAGCAGGTGCGTCATTCCACTATCCAGCCATGCAAGTCCTGCAAACCTCTTATCTCTTCACTTTCCCTAAACCCCTAAACCCTTCCCCTCAGCGTCTCCACCACCGTCTTCAGCCATTCCTCCACCACCGCCACCGCCGCCCCCTCACCATCTCCAAATCCTTCAGCTCCGACGAGTTCCCGGTGGATGAGACCTTCCTCGAGAACTTCGGCCCCAAGGACAAAGAAACCGAGGACGAAGCCCGCCGCCGCAACTGGATTGAGCGCGGGTGGGCCCCCTGGGAGGAAATCCTCACTCCGGAGGCCGATTTCGCCCGCAAGAGCCTCAACGAAGGCGAGGAGGTTCCCCTCCGCTCCCCGGAAGCCATCGAAGCCTTCAAAATGCTAAACCCTAACTACCGCAAGAAGAAAAGAGAGGAAATGGGACTCACCGAAGAAGAGTTCTACGCGAAGCAGTTCGAGATCAAGGGCGAGATTCCGGACCCTCTCGTGACGACGTGGGCGGGGCCGCTGGTGGTGCGCCTCGTGGCGCCGCGCGACTGGCCGCCCCGCGGGTGGTGCGTGGACCGGGAGGAGCTCGCGTTCATCCGCGAGGCGCACAGGATGCAGGCGAGGAGGGTGAGGCTGGAGGAGGTGGAGAGTGGAGTGAGGACTGACACTGATGACGCGGGCTTGGATAGGTATAAGGTGTTTCTCAAGCAGTATAAGGAGTGGGTGGAGGCTAACAAGGATAGGTTGGAAGTGGAGTCTTATAAGGTTTTGATTTTACATCACACCAATGCTGAACTGAACTTTTTGGTTGCTGTTTGGATTGGATTGAGAAAACATTTTCTTGTTTCTTTTTTTTGAATTTTGTTTTAATTATTAGGACAAAATGTTGGGTTTGGCTCCTTTAAAGTGAGGATGGAGTGGAGTTCAGAACTCACGAGATAAAGTTCAATTATAACCATTACTTAGAAATCATGGTTGAGATTCTAATTAGCTTTAGAGCTATATATATATATATATATATATATATATATACACACCAACATGGTGTGGTATGGTTGACTGGTAGCCATGTCTCTTAATTATGTAGCAGGTATCAATCTATAGGTCTGTGTATGGAAGTACATCTCTTAAGAGAAGTCAACCTCGTTAATAAATTTCAGTATCTCAAGATATTAGTATCTGACTCTCAGTTAGAGAATACCCTGGGTTCATGCAAAAGAATTATACATATTTGATTTTAGCATAATTCTCCGCTATTGTAAATCTCTAAGTTGCACTTCCTTATTTTAGAGGAGCTAAATCTGAACAGTTTGCCTTATTGTTATGAGAAACATTTTTTGTAATTAAAAAAAATAGCAAGTGTTTTCTCAAAATAATAAATTCTCAAGTTTTTGCTTTATTTCTTCTTTTGAATGTGGTTTATGTTGATGTGAATGTGATTGTGACAGCAAGACCAAGATTACTACCCTGGTAGAAGGAAAAGAGGGAAGGACTACAAGGAGGGCATGGTGGGATGATTGTTCTTTCCTTTTAGTGTGTTTGAGGCTTAATAAAATGTGGTTTCAGTGCTTACTGATTTTTTTAATGTTTTATGCAGTATGAGCTTCCGTTCTATTATCCTGGCCAAGTAAGCAGTTGAGCTCATCTTATTCATTTTGAATCATGCTGTTCTGATGTTTAGAAAGTAAAAACTTTTCTTTTGATCTATCTGAGATTTCTACAAGTGTTAACATCATGTCTTTGATTTTTTTCTTAAGCTCAGTGATGGCCATATTTGGATAATTGTGTTTGTAATCCAATAGATAATGATAATTCTATTTTTGTTTGGCTTGGTTTCATCTCCACGATTACATATAATTCGAAGTTTGAACATACTTTTTCTATTATCTATGTATCATAGTTCATAATAAAAGTGTGGAAATGGAGATTCAAGTTTTTTTTAAGTACCTGAAAGAGAATTTCATATATATTAATAACTTGGGACATTTTTCTATGCAGATTTGTGTAGGGAAGGTGACAATGTTGCATCTCTATCAAGGGGCATTTGTTGACATTGGCGGTGTACATGATGGGTAGCTATCAATACCTTTTAGTGTTCTTTGAATCTTTTCTGTATAGTGTTAATTTCCTTATTTTTTGGAATGCTGTACTTCTCAGATGATAACAAGTTACTTCCACTATCATAATCTTGCTAATTGAGTAGCTACACTTTTAGAATGTGAGGTTTTTTAATGCATACATAATCAATCTCGCAGGAAACCAAAAAAACTACTAGACTTCGTAAGCATTTGTAGCACTGAAATGCTCTATTGACATAGGTAGCCAGGGACAGGAACAAGTATTAAAAGACATATCTTGAGACTACCTAAATCTTTCAATTTTGGATCCATTCTTTTGGTATAGAAAAAGGATGTGTAGTTTAAATATGAGAGAGAAGTATTCACTACCTGCTGGTTATTGAAGACATGTCAACTGTATTCTGTTTATAGTTTTAAACAATCCATTTTAGTAAATCTTTAAAAACTAATGTTTTCTCTTTATTCAACCTGAGTCTGTACATATTTTCTTCCATTTCCTGTACCTCTATTACCTGCGCTCTCAGTTTGTTATCACCAGTAACTTTGATGTGATGTTTTGCTTTTGTAGCATATTTATCTTGTTCAGTGTTACTATTTGATGTTTATATTTTTATGCAAATGTTCTTCTGGAAGATTCATCTACCATGTTATGTTCTAGGTGGGTTCCTATTAAGAACAATGATTGGTATTGGCTTCGCCATCACATAAAAGTGGGTATGCACGTCATTGTTGAAATTACGGTGAGTGTTTCAGTCAGTGGTTGAGAATTTCCCATAAGTTGTCACTAAATATTGGCTTGATATTATGATTTAATCTTGCCACTGGACTGAGATTTTCTTTCCTTCTATATTCATATGTTCAATTTTTCTGCATCTTTTCACAGGCAATGTAAGTAAGATAGACAAGGCTATATGACTGATTCTGTATCCATAAATTCCTTCCTGACCAAATTTGAATATCAAATGGATTTTAATCACTAGTGTTAGTTTCCATGATTTCTGTGTTTAGACATAAATGGATTTCCTTAATTCCTTTACCATCTGTTCACTTATTTATATTTTGTTTTGCAGGCAAAGCGAGATCCTTATCGCTTCCGCTTTCCTATCGAACTTCGTCTTGTCGATCCAAATATAGATCATCTAATGTATGATTATTTATGTGTTTTTTACATTCAACTTTCTGTAATTCATTCTTAGTACATAGTTTAATCTTTATTAATTTGATCACATTGAAGCAGTGAACTTAATATTTTTAATTCATTCTTAGTTAGTACATAGTTTAATCTTTATTAATTTGATCACATTGAAGCCGTAAGTTTAATATTTTATTTTCATTTTCATGCTTCAGCTTTAACAAATTTGACTTCGCACCAATATTTCATCGTGATGAAGATACTAATGAAGATGAAATACGGGTTTGCACCTTTCCCTTTGTTATGCCAAACCACCCCAATCTTGCTGCATCAGATATTCTGCGTTTATTAGTTCCTTTTCAATGAAAAATATTAGAGATTTATTGAGGTTCAACCCCCTCCCTGGGTGCATGTTTTGAACCTGTCAAAATTTGGTTTTTTTTTAAAATAATATTATTATGATAGTTATTCATTTGATTTGAAATTTTTAAGTTTACAGCGTGACTGTGGAAGACCTCCTGTTCCTAGGAAAGATCCAGGAGACAGGCCAGAGGAAGAACCCCTATTGTCTAATCATCCATATGTCGAGAAGGTATTTTCTCATAACAAATTCATCTCTTTAAAGTAGTTTCAAGGAACATTTGTGGTGGACTGTTTAACTCCTGCATTGCAAGCTTCTGTTTAACTTCAAATTTTATCCCATTAAGAATATATCTGTCTTTACACATCAATGGTAGGTCCAGGTCTTGACAACTTTCTCTTTTGGAATTCATTTGTCTATAAGCACACAGTAGTTCCAAATCCCTTGTGTGTGCATGGGTTTGTTTTTAGTTTATAACCTGGTTGCACTTGACCCTCATTTTTAATTTGTTCAAGGAACCAATACAAGATCCTATTCAAACCTGCATAAATGTGAAGCCAAGCAAAACCTTCTACTTGTTTCATATCCACTCATAGTTTTTGCCTAAGTACTTGAATAGGTGGATGTTCAGTTGAATCCTGCATAAGCAATGGTCTTGACATAATAAAATTACTGTCTGCTAATAAAGTACAGATATGTGCTTCTGATACATAATCACATAAAATCCCTCAACGCAAAATATAATCTGAACTTTCAAAGTTAATGGCACTTGCTTTGAGTGGTATTTGCTAAATCAACTAGTGTACCCGGTTGACACAAGTAATAAATTGCAAATGAAATAAGTATTTGATAGGGACTTGGGTATTATAGGGTGCTTAAGTCCCACATCAAGTAGCATGGGATGCTCAGTGGAGTATTTAAGTATTTGGTCCCCCCCCCTCCCTAACAACTTGCTTTTAAGGGAGGGTTCCCAAGTGCTTAGGTGCTTATCAATTGGTACCAGAGTTGGCTGTTGATGTCTCAGAAAGGGCTACCTGTGGAGAGTTCTGATCGGTGGAAGGCTTTGACCAATGAGAAAGTTGAGTGAAGTGCCATAGAATGAGCCCTTGAGACGTCAGCTCTCAAGGGCAGTGCTAGGATAGGGACTTGGGTATTATGGAGTGCCTAAGTCCCACGTTGAGTAGTATGGGATGCTCGATGGAATATTTAAGTGTTTGGTTCTCTCTCCTTAACAGCTAGCTTTTAAGGGAGGGTTCCCCAAGTGTTTAGGTGCTTATCAGTATCATCCCTAGGGATTGAGATTCAAGTACCAATCCACAAGTTTTTTTAATTATTTGGACTTAATGTTTGAATTGAAGGGAGTTCACAAGTAACTGAAGTCAGTGAATCTTTTAGTTTCTGTAGAAGCTGAAATCACAAAGCAAAAAAGTGGAATGGGGATTTGATAAGAAAAATTCGTTAAGGTTTGATTTCACACACCTCATTGCTCTCCAGCAAGACTTAATTCAAACTAATGATCAAAATCACTCAATTAAGTAAGTTCAATTCCTTGATATATTGTGAGGGACTCTTAATGTAACCGAACTACCAATTTTCCTATTGTATAATTAAATCTGAAATCAATTCATGGTTGGTCAAATCATGAAAGCATTAAGCCAAGGAGGGATCACTAATTTAAGAACAAGTCAAATTGCAAAGAGGTCCAGTTGAAATCCATCATCCCCCAACTTCTAGACTTTTGGCATGAACCTCAGTGAGTTACTGCCTTTATTTTGCAGTTGTGGCAAATTAATGTAGCTGAGCAAATGATTTTAGATGATATGGCAATTAATCCTGATAAATATGAAGGCAAAAAGCTGTCAGATTTGGTTGATGAAGAAGATTTTGATGAACAAAATGCTGTTGAATATACAAAAGTTCAATATAAGAATACTATGCTACCACAAACTACTCTGGTGAGTAATATTATGAAATTGCATTCATATGGTTGCTGACTTGTTTAACGATCTTGTTTTTTTAACACTTCGGCAGAAAACAAGTGTCAAAGAGCTTGACTTAGAGGCTGCACTTGCTGAGCGTGAGGTCAGCTTTCCTTTTTTGCTAAAGCCTTTCTCTGTTATTGCTGGTAATGCATATTACATTCTGTGATTTATCAAAATATTCTACTTCCCATATGGGTTTGCATCTTTTCCTTGCAATTCTAATGTCAGATTTGCTTAGTGCTCTGCTCTTGTAATGTCTGTTGACCAAAATGTGAACTTAAGGATATGACTATAAATTTATTCGATTTAACCTTTTGATTAGCAAGATCATAGTTTAATCTGTGAAAAATAATTTTACCATGTGAATATTCATAGTATTTATTATTGATATTTTCTCAAATTGTTCAAGAGTTCTTTGACATGTTATTCAATATATTCAGTTTGAGATAGATGGTGTAGCTTTCCTCTTTTTGAAATATGAGATGTTAACTTTTTGGTGTGCAGCTCCATCTTAAACTAAGGACAGAAGCAGAGGACAGAGGTGAGAAATACAAAATTACCAAACTGAGGCGCAATGTTGAGATGGATGAGTATGACTACATGCATTGGCGTAGATCATTTGAGGAAAGAGAAACATTGATTAGAGACATCAGCTGGTACTATTATGTTAATGTTAATAATCATAAACCTAATTCCTTGTTATGATGCATTAAGTTTCACCTATTATTTCTCCCCCTTTTCCAGTCGCAAAGTTCTTGGTCTGCCATTGGAAGAGCCAGGAAGATATATGGATGCTAGCTTTTTTGGTAAAGACCAATATGATCCTACAAGTCCTCTGTATCGTTATGACTACTGGGGGGAGCCCAAGAATTCAGAGAAGAGCATGCAAGAGCGGATGACAGATATCCATAACAAAAAAATTGTGGGCAAGGGCAATGTTTGGTACGAAATGTCTTATGAAGATTGCATCAAGCAACAGATGGAAAGTGAAGCCCAGTCTAAGGAGCAAGAAAACGATGAAGATACAAGGCAAGGCCATGCTGATGAAGATGAGGATGACAACGATGACGATGATTTTGACTTCAGTATTCTGAGCAGTTTCGGTAGTAATTTCTCAGAACAGCCTCATGTTAATGGGACCGAGTCTTCTACAATATCAAGTGGGGGCATGTTTGAGGATTGATGCTATAATGCATCATTGTGCAGCTAAAGTAAAATGTACAGTTAGGCTGAGAAATGTGCATAAATTTTGGCAGTGTACAAATTGTTCACAACGGCAATCTAATTTATTTGTATATTTTACGAAAATTGTCATATGCATGCTACTTTAAAAGAAAAAACAAAATAAACCGTGGTTGACTGATAACATTTAGGTTTTCGGGAAATGATAATCAAGAAAAGACATTCTGTGAAAATGCTCAACCATGCAATTTTAAACTTTACGGTTTAAGCAAAATATTAAAATGAAACTGTAGTAAAAAGTTTCAAATTGTGTCGATTGATATTATAAAATTATCACGTGGTATACGTGCAAACATTTGTATAACCTTTGAAGCTTTGATCCATCATTCGGGTCTTTAGTTAATAATCACGACTTAACACTAAATAGAATACGTATAGCATGTTAATTGTTATAAATATCACGTTAAATGCACATGGTAGCGTGAAAATGCTGTCGGTTGTTCATGAAAAATCATTTCCCTTTTCCCAAAACCAAATCAACCACCACCCTTTGTTTTACCACATTTCATGTTAGAAATCATACCTCCACTAAATATCTGTCTCAAACCCAACAGCCAAACTTACACACATGAATCACGACACATCATTAAACGCAAGACAACTAATCCCTAATCTTTTAGGACTAATGAGCAAAAGATTAGGCTTTTCGGCCTAGGGGTTTGACAGCAACAAAGAAAGACCTGGTTTGCATTTGGGTCTTCTTAAAACTGAAATAACCAATCCCTAATCTTTTAGGACTAAAATGACTATTCACTCACATTTTAATCATGTGCAACTTCTATCTTGCAACTCAATAAAACCAGACAAATTATCCGCCTGCTCACATCTTTTGAGACGATTAAACTCGTCCCAAAACCTGCCTAGCCACTTGCACCGATTAGGAAAATAACTAATAAAAGGATTCTTCGCACCACTAGACTCAGTCAGAAGGCACTTCAAGGAAAAAATAAATAGAAAGAATTAATTTTTACCCTGGCTCTAAAATATTTTACATTGTCAGAGACGCCAACTACTTGAGGTCAGAGACATAGAACTCGTTACAAATGAGTTCCTCTTTACAAGCAAAATTGGACATATTCTGATTGATACAAACTTTCCATCCAAGATACCAAAGCCCTTCAATAAATGGGGGCTACGAGCTTTCTATCCACATTCTCAGAAACCATTTCCCAAGTTAAAACCAAAATTAATCAGAAAGAACCAGAACCAAAACCAAATCCAATCTTCACTCGTTTGCTATAAGTTTGCTATCCCGTCGTGAACCAGCATCAGACATACAAATAGTAATTATTTGTTCATCAACTGTTCCCCATAGCCACAAAAAAGCAGCATCCCTAAGTCCAGCAACTGTTCCCAAGAAATACCCCGTTTATATATCTGTTCAAAATAATGGAACAATCAAGGGGAACAAATCAATCAATCTCTCCTTCTTCCACATCATTTGATGGTCCTGCAGCACCACTCAGAGGTGGCTCCTCCTCTTCCTCCTCCTCCTCCTCCTCCTTCATGTACAACCCTAGCTGTTCTAAGGGATTTCCCTGTAGCTTGATCCCACCCAATCCATCTTGAGGTTGATCTGCGCTTGTCTCCTCTTTGAAACTTGGCAGATGTTCATCATGTACAGCACTAAGCATCTCTAGATCTTCCAAAAAATGACTGTTCTCATTGATATCAACAGTTTTCTCCATCTGCACACATAACCACTCAGTGAAGCATACAAAGGAGCTGACTTTGCATCCTAACATACTTTCCTTTTTATGTTACCTTTTGCAAAGCCTGGCGGGCTGCTTCTCTTTCCAGTTCCCTTTTCCTTTTGGCTTCAGCTGCAGCTTCTGCTTCAGCTTTCCTCTGAGCCTCTTCTGCAGCCTTTGCCTCCGCTTGCAACCGAGCTTTCTCTAATTCACCATAAACAAAATTATAAATATCAGTTGAATCTTGAAAACCTGAAGCAGTATTTTATAACAGAAGGACTTTTGACTTTACAGAACAAAAATTAAAATTTACAAGATTTAAAATAACAAACTCACCTTCTTTCTGCCGTCTTTCAAGATCTTCTCGCTCAATCCTAAGTTTTTCAGGATCTCGCTTTTCATCCTGAGGTCAAGACGTAGTTAAAAAACCAGATTTTTTTATTAAAAAAAATTGCAATGATGTTGGGAAAGTTTTCATGAAAGACAGCAATGATGGTAAATTGGTAATTACTAGATTTGGTGATACCTTAGCAGTCACAGATCTGCTCTATAGGTGGGAGGAAGAGGCAAAAATACTAAACACTTCAATTTCTTATGTTTTTCAAACATCAGAGTTTAACCCAATAGACCTGTTCTATTAATGCAGGAAATTAAAGTTGCAACACATTACCCCCTTAACAAACCTTTTCAAGGGCTTTCTCTTGAGCTTTAAGTATGGTGTCAGCAAAACGGCTCCTTAACAAAGCTGCACGGTAGAGCTTTTCAGGAGAGACTTGCCTCTTAGATGCAGCACTCTCCCCTAAAATGTTACAGCATGAACAGTGAGATCATACCCCCAAAACAAACAGCAGACAGATTTCTTCAATTTTTCAAGCTTACCGTCTTGATGACTTTCTGGCTCAGTAGCAACATGCCCACTCTGGGAACTCTGCTCAACTTGGCCTCCCACATTTGTTGAATCTATATAAAAAAGAGATCATGAGCTAGAAAGCAACAGTGGCTGAGGCATCCTGATCAAAAGTAATGGCAATAAACCATAATATGCACATGATTACTGCCATAAACTTTGGTACTCACCCTTTCCAGTTTCTGAATTACCAGGATCCCCTTTGTTTTGATCTGAAGTCAAATCAAATCCTACGTTTTCCTGCAATACACAGTTTTGTTTAGACAAAGATACTGGTCAAACCAGAAAAAAAATATTTTGTCAAAATACCACAACATCTACCATATGTATCCCAATTACCTTGGTGGCACTAAGAGGTTCTGATGTTTTAGCCATATCCAACTCACTACCAGATGAACTGCCTGAGTCTGAATCTGTCAGCGACACAATTGCACTAGTCATTCGCATGAGTCAGACAAGAATAACAAATTTGAACATAAATAATTCATTTTCAAGTCATTAATTTTGCCAGAATCATGAGCCAAACAAGCATAGTTGTCAGTATCCACTGAATTTATAAGAATAGTGAAGGAAAAACATCCTGAAAAGTGAAAAAATGTCAAAAGTATGCACTAACACGAACCACTGGATGAAGAGCCAGATTCACTACTAGAGCTGCTCAAGCTACTGCATTTACTGTTTCTATTGGTAACATCTTTTTCAATCTCTAATGGAGGATAATTTGAAATAGGAGGATCATTCCCACCAATAATGTCAACATCCTCCTCAACCTGTTCTTCGCCTGCATCTGCAGTGAGAAATAAAGGGCCTCACTTAGTGTCAATTATTTATACAGTAAGGATACAAACAAACATACTAGCACAAGAAATAGAATATACCCTTGTGAGGTTGCATTGATGAATTGCTGAACCCTGATTCATTCAGAAGCTGCATAAAAATTAAGCAAGCAAAGATGTCAGTCAAAATGATACACACCATAGATGATTCATAGACATGCACATATTAATAGTTTAGGACACACACATTGTATAATCAGGGAACCACTTATCCTGTGTAAGACTCATAACACATTCCATGGAATAACTTTTTTGAATGTCAAATTTCATAAATTCAATTGTAAGATTGAACGTTATCATAAGGCAGATCAAGATCGTATAATTTGATGGAGTTTACAAATTAGTTTATCTACCTTTTGTTGATGTATCATATGCTTTTAATATAAATTTCCGTATAAACTATTCAATTAAATACTTAAAAATATCAAATTTATCTCAAATTTGACATGAAGGAGTGTCACAAAAATATCACATAAATTGGACAATTGTATTAGTCATTTAGTTACACAACACAAAAAAAAAATTAGAGAGTGACCTCCATTTCACATTGTCCAGCTTTTGCCAGGGATTTTTGCTTCTCCAGCATGTAATCATCAAGAAGCTTCCGCAGTTTGAATAAGGTATCATCACTAAGAGCATCAATGTCAATCTCAATTTCATCATCATTGATTTGCCCTTCATTATAACTTTGCTCCCTCAAGAAATCACTAATGCTATCAGGCAGCTCTCCAATCATCGTCTCCAACTCTAGACTCAACTTTTGCTTCTCTTCTACAGTCATGATTCTTTTAACAGGCTCTGGCTTGACATTAGTGTCATTTGGTGTTATTTTCTTCTTTTTTGTGGGAGGAACTCGATCAGAAATTTCTGTTTCCACGTGAGTAGGTCTTGAAGGCTCAGATGCGACACTATCAATAGCAGGAATTTTCTTCTCTATGGCCTTCCACCTTGTTTCAAAAAATTTACTAAGGGTCTCTGCCATGATGTGTACATCATTGCCAGCTGGATTATAAAACATTGCATTTTCGAAAGTCAGCCGCACATCAGCAGCAAAATCCATGGGATTTGAATATTCGCCAGAGGTTATTCTCTTCTTCACAGTACCCAAATCCATTGGATGCTTGATGACAGTAAAATAATCCGGAATGTTCAATTTAACAACATCAACTGGAGTGTTAAAAACCCAACCAAACTGATGAGACATCAATCGGTTTAGTACATTCTCACATAATTTCATCAACGTAGCATATGAAGTCACTGGTGCAGCAGGTTTTGCATATTCAAGATGCCCAGACATACTTTTCTTTAACTTGGGACCAGTATGTCCCGGTAAGGGCCTTTTCTTACCATGTGGCACTGATACTTCCATTGTCCTATGCTGGCTCTCCAGCTTAGGCCTCTTCTGCCCTGCACTGCAGCTCATTATGTCACTGGAGAGAGACAATCCAACAACATTTGAGTTCATACCATCAATTTTCTTCCGAAATTCCCTTACTTGTTCAAGTTCCCAAGTTAACCTCACTTTCAAATCCTTTCTCTCAAAACCCGACATCGCTGATAATGAGAAATGTTGAAATGGTACATCAAAACTACCATAACCACCGTCACCTGCATTTAAGCCAGGGCGTTTCCCTTTCGGTGCACAAGAATCTGCCAATGCTGTCAGTTCTGTATCAACCCTTCCCAAGCTACCTAGCCCTTCTGATTCACCCATAGTCTCAACAGCATGCCGAAAATCAGGAACAAAGCCAGTAGCATAACCTTTGGAGTATTTTCTAGATTTCCCCATATTCTGTGAATGAGAGTACTTTCTGGATTCCTTTTGTCCAGCAAACTCTATAGGTACAGTTGGTGCCATAAGAAAAAACCCCAACAACTGCACATATCAACTCCAACAACAGATTTTACTCCCACACAACAATCTCAGAAAAAACCCCAATCCCAAGAAGCACAAATCAAGTCTTATCCTCCAAATTTTAAAGCAAAATATCATAAAACCCAGTGACGGGTGAACTTCTCTCATACCCTATCGTATCGGCTGATTTCAGTTTCGCCCTCCACAATTCGCTTACTTTCCGAAAATGTCGAAACAAACGAAAGGCTTTTTTTCCGCTTTCACGGTGAAATAGCAATCACCACTTAATCGAATGCAAGATTCCTTAAAATCCCTATTTTGCACACACCCAAGTGAGCAAAGGCACGCTCATTATTTGAAATCGCGCACACAAAAAATGAAAGAATTGCGGAAAAGGGAAATGAAAGGCTGAAAGAATAATGGAAGCATAAACCCTAGATCTCGAGAATGCGAGATGGAAGGAAAAAAGAAAATGTGCGAAACCCTAAGGGAGAATCCAATTGAGAACCTGGGTTTTTATAGCGTGACCTCGCAAATGCAATGTGCCTCAAACCCTAAAAACGACACCTTTCTTCAATTACCTTCTTAACTCTGAGCGAGAGCGAAGAGCGAGAGAGAGACACCAAATGCAGCGAAGCCAAAAAGATTAGATAGCTGTTTCTTCTCTCTACTTAAAGCCTCGTTTCGCTTCGGCAATCACAGATCCAACGGCTCATATTTCATCACGTCCATCTTAATCGCACGGTCACTGATGCTCTCCCTCTTGCTATGTGAAATTATCTTATTTTTTTCAATATTATTTTACTTTTCTCCGTCCCTCTTCATCTCATTATTAATTACATCTCATGTTATCCTCCTCTCTTTTTATCTGTTGTAAAGTTATACCGTAACAATTTTTAACAGAAAAATAAGTCAATTATTAATAAAAGAACTAGATTTGTTCCTACCGTTTAGTTCGACGATGGTTGTGACTTCAATCTTTTCACGCGTAGATACTTGTAAAAACGAATTAACCCTCACATTAGAGACATAACGATAAGAAACATGTATCAAGAATAAGATAGATTGAAGTTGTTTTATAGAATTTTCCTCAAGGTCCATGGGCTAGTTTCCTTATTTAAATGTCATTGATATTGACAGAAAAGATAAGATATAATTTAATCTTAACATGATTTTTTATCACTTGATCTTATATGATCTTTTCTTATCTTAATTTTTTAGGTGATAAAAATATACTTTCTCACTTTTTTGTGTTTTACTATGGATGAGTCTTTTGTCAGTTAGAGAAGAGGTCTCTACAAGATCGATCTTCCGTATAGGCAGTATGTCGAATTTAGGTAGTACAAGTTTAAATCATCTAATAATTTTATCAATTGTTATATTTTTTTAGTTATAATTAATTATTATTATTATCCGGACTTTATCTCTTAGAATATTTTTTGTACTTAGCCAAATATGGATCATCCTCATCATAATATCAAAATTGATAATTGTTATTTTAAGAATATTAGTTATGGATCAAAAGTAAAACATCATATAAAGCTTAAAGGTATAATATATAATGTTATAAATATGTCATATTTTTAATAAAACTTATACTTATTAATTTCTTGATATGATAACGAGTAGCAAAACTTTATTATCAAATTATCTTTATTTGATTAATATTATCAGCAAAGTACAATTGTTTATGTATGTTTTAAATATGTAAATAGTTATAATTTAGGAAAAACATTTGTTTTCTACATATTGTAGTAATATTTATAATTTATTATAAATTATAGTATTATTATATTTCTTATATTTTATTTGTTAGAATTCGTTTTCTTTATGGGAGTTTTGTTAGAATTCGTATGTCTATGAAATAACTTGTTTACAATTTATTTAAACTTGTCTCATGACATTACTACTTGTGTAAATGTTAATTTGGGAGAGTGTGTAAAATTAGCTTATGGCATGTTCATAAGTTTTTAATTACACACACGCATTAACATCAGAAGTTATATCGTTTTAATTAATCAGCAAATAATATTTAGAAAACTTCTCAAATTTCAAGTTGCTATAAAAAACAATATCTTCCTTTATGATCTATCATTCCATGATTCAACTATGAGTTTCTTAAAATGCAAAACTCTCTTTAAGGAAAAAGCTACAAATCTTTTTTTTTTTTTACGAAGAATTATTATGTGAATGAGAGGAAAAATATTATATTGTGATCGTCAAGCTTCACCCATCTTTCCTTGAAAATTAAATTTGACATCAAAGTCATTCTTCTTTGGTTGAAATTATATTATACCCCTAGAAGGATCAATTTTTATTTTATTTTATTTATCGTACCCTGTTGCATGGACTTCTACTGCAAGAAAAAGGCACTGGAACCATACTTTAATATATAATACTTTCTGAATACCTAAAAGCATGTCTTCCAATTAATCAACACATTCTAGAAGAAAAGAAAATGTTGCCAAAAATATATTAATTAAGAACAATGGAATCCTTTTCTATGTTCTCCTATATTTAGCCACTAAATCATGCACATTAGGATCCCAAGCTTTTTTAACCACATCATTGTGAGTACTCCAAGCGACAAGGAAACGAAAAGCTCTTTCACTCCTAAAAGATTTAGCACCAGTGCTTAGAACAGAGATTGGAGAATGGTTATCCGACACAAATTCTCAACAAAAACGTATGAAAAAGATGTCTTCATAATGGTCAATATTTACTTAGCCAATCAATCCCTTCATAATATACCTATGTGAAAGTCTTGATGACAAGCTCAAGTAAATGTTTTACCCTTAGCACCATCTGTAATTATGATAGGCACTTTGAAAATTTAGGCACTATTAGCAGTAAAAAGCCCACCAAAATAGCTAAGGCCCAAGAATATACCAACGAAGGGAATTACTTGCAGAAGCTCATTTTTTGCTTCTTGCACCCCCAAAATATATGGCATAGATACCCTCACCTAGCATCCCTGCCTCTCCCAAGAAAACCCAAACAAACCCTAGGTGCTCCCCTCGATCCTGTGTTGGTTTGTGGGGACGTCGCCATCTCAGTGCTCCCCTCCAACTACAACTTTGAGGTCCACAAGCCCGAACTCAATATTGAACAACTCTCTTCTCGGTATACTATTTTTTACCATGATTGCTAATGCAAAGGCTAAGGTGTAACACCTAGAAGAATCACATTGGAATGAGAGAGATCCAGAGGTTGTACAGATATGAGACTAAATAGTTGAGAAAAACTTAAAGAAATTAATTGGTACTACCTATACCAACAAGATGTATCTACTTTTCGGTAGCTCGTCACTTAAGAACTTCACAGTTAAGTGTGCTTGATTTAGAGTAATTATAGGATGAATGACATTCTATAAGTTTTCAAGAAAGCGTGTGTGAGAACAAAATATGCTGAAAAGTTTTGTGTTGGTTTGTGGGGACAGTCACTGATCCTGAAAGTAACCATAATTGATTGTCGAGATCTTGAAAATGGATGATCTCAAAAAGTGATACCTATAGCGGATTTTGGCCGATGGAGGGTTCGACCAACAAGGATGTTGTGTGAAGTGTCATAATGTGTAAACTACCGAGAAGTCAACAGTTAGTGATGTAACACAAGGCATACCTTTAAGCACCCGCTCGAGGACGTCAAGAGCAAGTGGTGGCATTGACAGTGACGCTACCCATGGTGAAAGGAAGAAAGAAAAGGAAACACATTTGTGTTTAGAGATGTGAGAGTGAAGGCTTTTGGTGTTGAGGTTTTGGGAAGAAAAAAAAGGGAAAAGGCTATTGGATGTTGAGGTATTCACTTTCAAAATTACTATTTTTGTATTAGGTGGAAGTAATCTAGAAAAATTATTTTTGAGGTATTCTCTACACCCTTTCTCTTTCCCTTCCTCTTACACAACTTTTTAACAAAATCATGATTTTGTTGTGTTGGGGACACAATGTAGTCACAATTTTGTCTTGTATTTAGTACAAACAAAAATAGAATTGCATTTCCATTATAGTATATGATTGCGAAAAAATAAAAATGGAAATATGTTTTCATTGTTTAAAATATACAACGGAAACATATTTTTGTTGTGGTATACTTGTGCAAAAAAAAATCAAAATGGAAATATGTTTATGTAACAAAATAGAAACATATTTATGTTTTTATTTTTTTTGCTCCCCTATATACTACAACGGAAACATAGTTCCCTTGTATATTTTATACAACATAAACATATTTTTGTTGGAAGGGCATTTTGGGGAAAAATTAAAGCATGTGGGAGGTGAGAATAGCAATTGCCTTTATTTCACTTCATGCATTTACTAGTAAGACTTTGGTGGAAGAAATAGTGGATCATCACAACAATGTTTAAGTAAATTGAGTTATCACCAAGAATTGAGATTCCACTAGAATGACGATTAACTTATAACAATACCAATAGGACCATTACATATCTAGTCCCAACATGAACTCACATTACTAATTGCATTTTAATAGTTGTATTGTGAAAATAGAAGGCTTCAATTGACAAATCATATTACAAATATAAGCCACCATCCATAGGAGAGTGAAGAGTGCCCAGGTTTTTGAGTTCTCTATGAACACGACAGAAAAAACAAGCTTAGGTAACGAAACACCTAACGGTGATAGTGGTGATATGCAGAATAAGGTGTCCTTTTCGCGACAAGGTGTGGGCTAATAAGGATAATGCTTTGATTTCCCAGTAGATTGTTCACAGTATGCAAAGAAAAAAAAAGGTAAGTCTAGCTACCTTATGCTCAAAAATGATTTTGAGAGAGCCTATGCTAGAGTTGAGTGGGATTTTCTTCGCCTCACTTTATTTGATTTTGGATTTTCCTCTTCAATTATTGCCTGATATGAACTACATTACCTCTACATCTTTATCCTTGAGATGGAACAATGAAGTTCAAAAGAGTTAGCCATCACAAGAGGCTTAGACAAGGAGACCCTCTTTCTCCATATCTTTTTGTGATGTGCATGGAAAAATTATCCTATTTGATTTTTTTTTACTAACAACCTATTAAAGTTGTTAAAAAAAAGGTCATCCTTCTCTCACTCATTCTTTGCAAATAACTATTTGCTTTTATCAGTAGCAATTTGTGCTCAAGCTCGTCTTATCAATGGAATATTGAATGTTTTTTGCAAGGCTTCAGGTCTTGAGATTAATTTGCAAAAATCCAGATTTTTAGCCTCAAAGAACATGCCCTGGAGAAAGGTGGACAAGATTACTAGCACTCTTGGCTTTCAAAGTACTCAAAATATTAACAACTACCTTGGTTTTCCTCTTGTTGCTAGTAGGGTCAAGAAATCTCGTTTCTCCTTCATTGTTGATAAAGTCAATGTCTGTCTTGTAGGATGGAAATAAAAGCTTCTAAATAAGGCAAGTAGAGTTACTCTTGTTAAATTTGTCATAAATAAATTCTATAACTGTTTATACTATGCAAAATATGAGGTTGCTTAAAGGTATTTATGATACTCTTGATATTGCATTTAGAAGATTTATTTAAGGCTCAAACCATAGTCATTGGGTGACTTGGCCAACTAAGAAGCTGGATGGCCTTGGCATCAGGAGAACGAGAAAGGCCAATGAGGCAATGCTAGGAAAACATATTTGATTTATTCTTCATGAACCTAACAAAACTTAGGTTTAATTAGTTAATGCTAGATAACTGAAAGGAGACACTATTCTTCGTTCTAGTGCTTATCATGGTTGTTTGTTGTCAGAAAGTGGATTTAGACTTAACTCAACCCTATAAAATTGGCAAAAATCCAAGTCTTAAGATTAATTTGCAAAAATCCAGATTTTTAGCCTCAAAGAACATGCCGTGGAGAAAGGTGGACAAGATTGCTAGCACCCTTGGCTTTCAAAGTACTCAAAATATTAACAACTACCTTGATTTTCCTCTTGTTGCTAGTTGGGTCAAGAAATCTTGTTTCTCCTTCATTGTTGATAAAGTCAATGTCTGTCTTGCAAGGTGGAAATAAAAGCTTCTAAATAAGACAAGTAGAGTTACTTTTGTTAAATTTGCCATAAATAAATTCTATGAAGCTGGATAGGATTACTCCTCACTTATATAGTTTATCTCGGCACAATTCGATGTGGAACTTTACCATATCCCATTTTTCCTCATGGCTACCCGCCATATGAGACTTTCAACACATTCCTCTATCTAGATGTGACCACATTTGTATACGTGGGCTTCCTTAAAGAATGTTTCTTAATTTCTTCAACCCGGGTTCAAATTTCGAGTGGATCAAGGTAATCTCTCCTTATGGTATAATCATTGGTCCATTAAAGCCGTTGCTTGTCATTCCATCAACTACATTCATTTAAATGGTGTGAGTCTTAAAATTCAGGATATTTGGAGAAATAGGGCATGGTGTTGGTGTGATGCGGTCTCCAATATCCCTCAATGGCTCAAATTAGAGGTGGAGAACTTATTTCTTAATGATGATATTCATGATGTTGTTGCATGGGGACATGAGTCTAATGGTATTTACACTACTTCATTCACTTATAGATGGCTCGCAAGAGCTCGTTCATCCGTTGTGTTCAATAAGGGGAGAGGATCTTGGGTTTGGCCACTCCAAATCCCAGAGAATATCAAACACTTCCTTGGCTTGTTGATTATCACTACATTCCAGCTAATCTCTTTCGAACTAATCGTTATATTGCTTTTGATTCTCTTTGTTTCAGGTGTGGCAGTAGTGAAGAATCCATTCTTCACCTTCTTCGTGACTATCCCAAGGCTATCCATGTATGGGACCTCTTTCAATTGGATGTGCATGGCAATCCTCCTGAAGATGGCGTCTCGATTTGGATTAAGAAGCATGCGACCAACATCAGTGGTTCTCTTTTTGTTGCAACAACGTGGTGGGTTGGGAAGACTCGCAACAAGGAGGTCTTTCGTCAGACATGCATCTATTCCAGATCATGTCCTTCACAGCAGAATTTTATTGCTCCACAGTACCATTCAGAGGGTCTTCTCCCATTCGACTTCTTCTCGCCCTGCTAGATTGGTCCGATAGTTTGCCGCTGACAATGGCATTTGCAAGTTAAAAACTTATGGCAGTACTCTAGGTAACCCAGGAAAGGCAGGTTTTGGAGGTGTAGTTCATGATTCTAATGGTGCTTGGGTCGTGGGCTACCTTGGCTCGTGTGGTATAACCACAAACACGCACACAGAACTTCATGCAATCTACCATGGTCTGAGTATCTTGTGGTTGGAGGGAATCTGAAACCTAGTGTGTGAATCTGACTCACTTTGTGCACTCAAATTTATTAAGAATGGAGTAGAGGTAACTCACCTTTTTATCCAATTGTTTCAAAGATTATTTCTTTGTGGCAACATGACTGGATTATATATTGAGTTCAAGCATACTCTGCAAGAGGGAAATCAAGTGGCTGATTATCTGGCCAAGGATGGTGGTGCTCAAGGAGATGATCCTCTAGTTATTCTAGATATTTGTCCCCTAAGTCTTAAGCCCGAGCTTCTTGCTGATGCATTAGGAGTATGAATATAATGTCTGCTAAGAAGCTTTTCATGACATGACAAAATTCTTGCCAATAAGCTTTACAATGAGGGAATGCTCCCTAGACACGTAGAGTTCTTGAAATAGATTATAATCCATGAATTGGGTTAGGCAACATAGCCTAATTAATTTCCATTGCTACGTATAATACAAAGTAACTTTTTTTCAAGAAGATTCTTTGTTGCCCTGATTAGTATAGTATAGTAGGCTTACCCAATATCTTTTTCATTAAAGGAAGGTGTCTACTAACATGGGAGACACGATAGGTCTCCTACTGTAAGAAAGTTACCATGTTCATTAGATATAATGTGTTTTTAATCAGGTGACACACCTTTTTTACGGTTACTTGCTAACAATGTTGCTTTAACTTTATTTTTCAAAAAAAGAAATAATTCACTTGGAGTGAAAAGGACTCTTCCCCACCTCTCCCTCCTTTCACTCCTTTTGTACTAAACATCAAATTAACTAAGTTCGTCCCTGACCGAGTGATCGTTGGTTGTTTTTTTCTTTTTTTTTTTTTGTACATGGTGATCGTTGGTTAAAATAGCGATAAGAAAAAAATATCAAATGGTGAAGTGGGAAAAAATTATCGAATAACATCAGTTAAAGTTTGAAATTATTTTTGCCTTAAAAGATTTTTTCCCTTAATTAATTTAATGTACAATTATCATTGAGTGAATAATTCTGAATAAGAAATAATATTTAATTTCAAATTAATAATGTGCATATATGTTAAATTGATGAAAACCTTGAACAAGTTGAATTAGTCATTGAAAAAAAGATACTACTCCGTCGGCGTCCCTCTTAAAAAAGGTTAACAATTATAATTTCATAACACAATATAATAATATTAAATTAAAATATTAAGTTAATATTTTATTTTTTTATGTCAAAGAAAAGTTAATATTTTATTTATATTTTTTTATATATAACTATTATTATTATTATTATTATTATTATTATTATTATTATTATTATTATTATTATTATTATTATTATTATTATTATTATTGGCTTTGCTAACTTACATCCAATCCAGCAAAAAAAAACTTACATCCATTTTTTTAAATGAATTAGTTAGCAAGTTATACCTTTGTATATTTTAAATGATCAGTAATTATATTTTTCTAATTGACTCCTTTTAAATAAATAAGTGGCTACAAGTTAGCAAATTCATATGCATATCTTAACATATATACACTTATTTTTTAGAAAGTGTAAGCAAGCCAGTTATAGTTTTGGTGTATTTTTAAAAAAATGTAGTTAGTTGTTTCTAAGTTACATGTTTTAAATGCTTTATGAAATAAAAACCGTTTCTTCATCTTTGAATAAATACTTTTTGAACCTTTATATTTTCTATAATTTAATATAAAAAACTAATTATTTATATAACATGAACAGAAATATTTTTGTAACTCAAGTAAAATTAATGTAATTATATATATATATATATATATATATATATATATATATATATTCCTATTTATTATTGAAATATTTTGAATAGGAATTAACCTTTTAATATTTACGTAAAAAAACTGTTTGAAAAACATAATCAATCGAATGATCAATAAATTAAAATTATATAATATATTAAGATACTTTAAAAAATACAATAAAATATTATAAAATTATAGTAAATATATTTTACTATTTATTATTGGTAAAAAAATAATTAAAATAAAATAAAGGAAATTGATTGATTGATATTAATTAATTGATTGAATATGACAAAATAAATATATATAAAATAAACTGTAGAATCATTTTATATTAATGGATCAGATTTGGTATAATTTTTTCTAGAGTTAGACTAGTGTAATTTGATCCCTCCTCATGATAAAATAAGATTTTTGATTCATTTTTAAATGGTATATTATTAGATTGAGTATTAATTTTTTTAGAGCAATTTAATTTTGACTCAATTCTAACATTTATAATAATTAATTAATACCAATAATTAATAAAATACCACATTATAATTTAATGTCATGAAAATATATTATATAAAATAATTAATATAAATTTTATATTATTAAATTATGAATATCAATGTGTGATTATTTTGTTTGTGACTTTGTGGCATATAGAGACACTAAGGTTAAAGAATGAATATAAATTTTAAATCATCAATACTACACTAGGTCTAATTGACTCTTGCTTAATCATCGGTGCTACATCTAGGTCTTATTAGGCCTTGGTCAATTATTAATATTACACTTAGATCTTATTGGTCATCGGTCAATCGTAAGTACAAAACTTAGGTCTTAATTTATCATTAGTGTTACACTTAGGTCTTATTGAGTTATAATCAATCATTAGTGTTACATTTGAGTTTTATTAGGCCATTTGCTTAAAGAACTTAACAAATGGTAAGATGACTATATCAAGCTCTTTGGTGGCACATACAGATTCGAGGAATTAAGGAGGTCCTTACTTGTTGATGGGTTATCCATGATATGTAATTTATGTTTTGTTTTTTAAGAATTAACTTTAAATAAATGTGATGTGTATATTTGTTTGATTCAGGTTACTATGGATAAGTGCATGAATATAACAGAGATGAGATATGTCATTGCATCAAGGTATAATGTAATCCTTGTATCGTTGTCCCTGCAACAAAGCATGACATTCTTTCCTCTTAGAAGTCAACCACCAACAAATTCTTTTGTGCATCGCATAATATGTATTGGTCACGTCTATGACAATCATTTTGTTCAGGTGGATTCAAGATAATCCTATTTTCCAATTTATGCAATCATTTGTGTTATAATAACGTAAAATTGTTTGTGCATGTACGATGAGTTTATTTAAAAGGCCGTTGTCATTTACCGCCTTTAGCATTGTTATGGTCTAGGAATTGTCATCCTCCGACAAAGTAATGATCAACTTCATATATGCATCAGTACAGAAATTTGATGATGTTGAAAAGAGACTATGTTGACATAACTAAAGACTGAACATTTAGTTGCATATTCACGTAATTATCACTAGCTTTGTTACATTAAACTTAATTGTTTAAGGTGTAAAACTTAAGAATTTATTGTCACGTCATTACTAGGGTTACCTGATACATTTTACGATTACGTAATTCAAAATAATTTGTTAACGTTAACCCTAATATTTACAGGCATAAACATAGTCTAAAAATTATAAACCAAAATAAGTTAACATTTACAAAATGTTTGGTAAAACCAAAAGGTTGTCAAATACAAGAAAATTATAAACATAGTTTAAATATTAAAATATAAAATGGATGACGTCTATGGCTGATCCGTGCGTCGCCTTCATCGTGACCTGACATAAACATTGCCCTCTGTAGTGACACCCCTAGCGATCCTTAAGCAGTCTTCCATGACATCATGTACTTCTGTACCTGCAGTGACTATCCTTAGGTTGAGCAAACGCTCCAACCTTTTTGCGATTGCTTGGCAAGCCACCTATGACATTGAAAAAAAACTGACAAAATATTACATTATTTCAAAATTAAACTAAATGACATTTAATAGAACATTAATGCATAATTTATCGCTACATGTCTAGGCTACTCCACATCAGAAGGGGCATGTGCAGGTGTTGTTGCTGGTGCCACTAGGACCTCAGGGATATGTGACTCCACATATGTGTCATCCTGCATCACAGATGGATGTCTGACCAGATCAGCAAGCTGTGTCGGTGTCATGAATGGATGAGAAATCATGAAGAACCAGTGCATGTAATCAGATGCACATTGTCTTAGCACAACACAAATTTGTCCCATTGGTGCAAGATAGTCAGAGAAATGCATCCACTTGTCGTCAATATCTTCAAATGATAACATTGAACCCGTAGTCTATGGAGGAATGGTTTGAACATATCCAAATTGCCCCACCACCCTCTCTAGTCGGTGTTTAGCGACAACGGGACCCCATCGGATATGACATGAAAAGCATGAAATCAGATCAAAATCCCACACTATACGGTGGTCATCATAAGGCATCCAGTAAACATCAACAATCGTGAGTCCATCTAGACGTTTTCGGTACATCGATGCTGGTAATGACTTTGAAAAGGCCTTCGTAGAAATCCACCGGCAGGCATATGGTGACATTTCATCATAGTCTGGATCCGTCAAAGACTCAACAATAGAGGAAAAATGCTCATATATCCAACACTACACAGATTAGATCAAAATAAAACAAATGTCAAATTAGCATATTAATAACATATTAAAAACAATTAAATTACAATAATTGACAATAATTATCTATAATAGTGTGATGTATCCAGCAAGCTATCGGCTGTCGCTCTTACAAGCATCATTCAAATTATCATACATATACATTAGGACAGCAGCTCCCTATGCGTAGCTTCCACTCTGACCCAAGTCTCGGAAAGCGTCTAAAAAACCCACATGAACATGTGTTGCACTCTTGTTAGCAAAAAGAGTGCAACCTAACAAATGCAACAAATAAGCACAAGCTGCAACAGTCCAATGTTCGGCCTCACATTTACTCTGATAAATATATCGTAGCCACAATAGGTGTACGTATGCCCCATGACATTGTACTGTCTCAGCTTTAACTTCCTCTCTGGAGACTTCAAGTAACTCCACCAACATCAAGACCGCTTCATTGACATGCAGAGTCTTAAAGTTGTGGAATGCACCTATACTAGGAAGATGAAGCAGAGAGGCCACATCATCCAGGGTGATGGTCACCTCTCCAACAGGAAGATGGAAACTGCTCGTTTCCTTATGCCACCTTTCCACAAAAGCATATATAAGTCCCTGATTGCCAGTGTCCACTGAACATGCGATCAATGGATTTAATCTTGTGGCAGCGACTAGCCCTTCAATTTCAGGAGTAGGCCTCCCAAATTTTTGAACCTTCCTTCCATGGGAGGATAACTTTAATTCAAGACGTTCTTGGAAAAAATTTAAATGATTTTACAACTTTTAACAATAATAATTCAAATTATGACAAATTTAAATAATAACAAATACTTAACACATATAATTAATTAAAAATTTTAAATACCTCTTCATTCCATACGATGACTGCAACATGGTCACCATAGGCAGTCATCACTAATGAGTCACACGACCCATCAAGAAACCCCTCAGCATCATCAACAACTTCTTTGGCATGTCGGAATACGTCTTCAGTCACGTCAGCCACATCAGGAGCATCCTTAGCAACAGAGGCAGCTTCTCGTTGCCTATGTGCAGATGTTGTAGGCCTTCGTCGTTGGGAAACATCATCTGAATGACAATGATTCTCTCTCCCCAGGGCTCTATCTATTACCCTGCCTAAGGCACGACCTAACCCTCTAGTTCTAACCATAATCTGCAAATTTTCACACACATACATTTTTTGGTCGAAATTCAATATATTTTTTCATTTATCTAATAAACAAAAACTATTTACAAACAACTAATTAAATAATATATGACAATTTTTCATAGAAATAAAATAAACATAAACAACTACAAAATTCATATATATACTATTAACGGAAAATGCATTGATCTGTACGAAAACACAATACCAAAAATGAAAATGCAACCATTAACGGAGAGAAAAAACTTACCTCAACGGTGGAACAACAAAATGAAGCTGCAAGTCCTCAATGCTGACAACGAACCACCCAATGTGTGGAAAACGAACCTCCAAGGAACGGAAATGATGCAGGGAGGAGAAAAAGCTCGAACGACACAACGAAGCTAAGGAAACGGCGCAGGGAAGAAGATGCTCATAAGGAATGCGTGAATAGTGCAAATGGGTGTACACCTTTTAAATTTTAAGTGAAGGGCATTTTCGCCCATTCACTTAAAATGTTGGGTGCACCAGCAATAATGATGGGTGCACCTAGCATCACCCATCGTCAATACTACACTTGAGTCTTATTGGGCTTTGGTCAATCATATGTGTCACATTTAGGGCCTTATTAGATCTTAATCAATCATCAATGTTACACTTGGGTATTATTGAGTCGTAATCAATCATTAGTGTTACACTGAGGTCTTATTGGACATTGATCAATTATAAGTGTTACGCTTGGGTCTTGGTCAATCAAGTGTTACACTTGGGGCTTATTATGTCTTAATCAATCACTAGTGTTATACTTGGGCTTTACTAGGACTTTGTCAATCATTAATATTACACCTGAATTTTATTGAACCTTGATTAATCATCAGTACTTATACCTAGGCCTTATTGGATCTTAGTCAACCATCATTGTTGCACTTAAACCTTATTGGGCCTTGTCAATTGGATCCATTTACCAAAGCTTAGGCCCATGTAGCATCACTTTGGCCAATGTAGCAAAACTTAGGTTGTTGTGGGCCTTCCTGGGCCCATGTAGGCATACATAGGGCCGATGTAGCATAACTTCGGCCAGTGTAACAAAATTTAGGCCCATGTAGCATAATTTGCACCCATGTAGGCATAACTAGGGCCATGTAGAATAACTTGGGCCTGCTTAACATAATTTTGACCCATGTAGCACATTTGTATGTGCCCTTATAATTTTTCTTTAATTTATTGGATTTTACTATAGAGAGTTGGACCAACATGAAAAACATATTTCAAATAGGTGATTTTGGTGATGAAAATATCTTAATTATAATTCTAATTATTTTTAAAAAAAAATTGACGTGTATTAAATGTTTGTATTGACTGGAATTAAATTGCATGATGAATATGATAAAATGGGTATTGGATTGTCTCACTTAATAATTTGTGAAAGGATGAGAATGTGGTTTTTAAAAAATGATGGAATATGATTTCAAAAATAAATAAATGTTGCAATATTTAATTTGTGTAAGTGTTAAGTTAAATTATTGTATGGATAGATGTAAATTATTAATTTATAAATGACAAAAGTACGGTATAAAGTATTAATGAATGTCATAGTGGTTGAGGAATGATTAATATGAAACACATTATAAAGAAACTAGTGAGTTACTTGTGTGTTTGCACAGGTTGCCTTTTTATGTATTTTTTGAAATAATTTGCGTATATTACAATTTGCTTAAAAATAAATATTAGATATATATTTGTTGCTCAACAACAATACAAAATCAAAACATGAAGGTTTAATAAGAATGATAGAGTAAAAATTGTTGTTGTGGCTGATGTTGCATAAATTGGGTTAAAATAGTAATTTGAAACATATTAAAAAGGTTAGTCTCATTAATGGTTCCTGTTGCTAGGTTGCGCCTCGAAGAAAGAAGACATAGCCCAGAAGCGTTCAAGTGTGAAAGTGTAATCTGTCTAACCCTTAAGGTCTAGTATGGATTATAGTAAAATCGTATTTGGGTTAGGTCATTTGACAACCAAGTCAATGAGCCTTAGGCAAGTCGACCCAATAAGAATCAAATGATACACAGGCCCTCAACCTCAAACGTTGTGACACGAAGAGGCTAAATATGTACCAAGAGGACTGCGGGGGTTACAATAACAAAAAGTGTTAATGAGAAAAAACACCCGTAAGAGTAGCATAAGATATTTGTGTATTCATATGGGTCACTCAGTTTCACACATGCATAAAATACATATGCTTTTAAAAAAATTATATTGAGACAAATGTAACCAGTTGTTTAAATTCTAAAAAAATGCATAAAGAGTTAGAGTACTCAAGCAGATAAAATATATTTAGTTATAATCCCATAAATCTTTCTTATTTTAGTTAAAATATTAATTTTATAAAATTGTATGAGAATTCATGTTTAAAAATTTAGACAAAATTTAACTTATGTTTAATTGAAACATTTTTGTAATTTTGAAATGTAAATGATAAAATAATTCAATTATTTTACAACTTATATTGTGAATAAAAAAATGATAATTTTATAATATTTATATACAGTTGATAAACAATACTTTGAATAATTTAAAGTGAGATTTAATTAAATTACATGCAAACTTTTAAAAACAAATATTACTCACCAATACGTCGTTGATTCGAGTGGAATTAAGATCAAATTCTTTAAATAAGACCTATAATGATTTTACTTTACTCAAATAAGATTGTCTCTCGTAAATATTTGTGTAAATATTTCAATCAATTTTTCATGAAGGATTTTAATGATATTAAATGTCATAAGCATGTTAAAAACATTGTTGCCTTTAATGATTTTACTTAACACAAGCAACATTGTTGCCTACAAGGCCAAAGTTTACACTACACAAGCCTAAGGTTTGTGTTGCACTTGCAATAGCTATGCAATGGGGGCTAAGGATGAAATAGGTTAGATTAGACTAAACTTTAAATAAATAGGTCCAATCTATTTTATAAAGCTAAGGCTTAAACTTGACCTATTATCTATCATAAGTATTTTTATAGTTTAACTTGACTTTTAAGTCTGATATGATTTATTAGTCTATTTAAAAACCTATTATTTATTAACTTAATTTTAAATTGGCTAATGAGTCTTTAAAAAAATAATATATGGTAAAGAACGATCCTTTCCATTGTTATTAAATTTTAGTTTTTCAAATGAACTTTAGGGACAAAAAATAATGATTTTACATTTTGATGGATTAAATCTAACAAAGATAAATATTTTAGAACGACCAAATCTAAAATTCACTCATTTTATAAGAACCAAAATTAATAATAATAAAATCAGAAGGATTAAAAACATTAAATTTTTTATAGGAATCAAAACCAAAACATTTAAATTTATAGGGAGTTGAAACATATATTTTAGCCTAAAAATTAATAAAAACTCCATATAATAATAGGCATTTTGTCGACTCACACCAACTTAACTTTTACAATATGTAACATAGCAACATCTAACTAAAATTTTCTTAAAATATACCAAAGTTGTAACGTATTTACTTACATTGTAAAAAAAAACTTGCTTACTTACACCTTAAAAATAAGTGTGTATGTTAACTTGTAGTCACTTATTTATTTAAAAGGAGTCAGTTAAAAAAAATATAACTAGCAATTCCTTGAATTACACTAAAGATATAACTTGCTAACTAATTCATTTTAAATAAATAAATGAGTTTAAGTTAGCCAATCTTATTATAGTTATATATATATATATATATATATATATATATATATATATATATATACACACACATTAATAATTAATAAATAAAAACAATATATTAACTTAATATTTTCATTTTAATATTAGTATATTTTGTGTTATTGACATTATAATTATTAACCTTTTTTAAGAGGGATGCCGATGAAGTAGTATTTTTCTTTTCAATGACTAATTCAACTTGTTTAGGGTTCTTGTCAATTTAACATATATGCACATTGTTAATTTGAAATTAAATATTAATTCTTATCCAGAATTATTCACTTAATGACAACATACACTAAATTAAATAGGAAAAAAACCAAGGCAAAAAACGACGAGGACGAAACTTTGTTAATTTGTGGGTGTGGTCCAAATAAAGGAGTGAAAGAAAGGAGAGGTGCGGTAAGAGAAGAGAGTCAGGTTGGAAGTTGGAACCCGTTTGGATGTGTGCGTCCTTCAAGCGGTCAGCCTGGTCTTCTCAGTCATTTCAGACTTCAGAGACCGTCAGAACTGGCACGTAGTGCACGTGGAATTTTTCTTTTTCTTTTTATTTATTTATAAAAAAATCAAGTAAAGCAATTATGCAAGCAGGTAGCCTTGGGAAATTCTAGTCGTTCAATTAAAAACGCAATATATTATCAAGGTCTCCCACCTTAGCCAACGCGTTAAAGGAAATACAAAGGAAACACCTTACTCGTACGTGCTATATATAGAGGACCCTCCTCAATCCAATGGTTCCTCAGCAGCTGATGATAGATGATAGATGATAGATGATAGATGATGGATATCTCTTTTGTTATAGAACAATAAAAAAAATATTCTAAAGTTATTTAGCCTGTCCCACATCTCTCACTCTTGGTGTCGTTGTTTCCATGTTTTTTTTATGCAACTTAACTTTTTTATTTCAAGCATTTTTAAGTCTTTTTACTTTTTTTTGCAAGTGTTTTGTGCAACTTTGTCTACCTAACATTTTCCATATTTACATTTTCATATGTAAACCCTTTCTTACATCTATTCATTATTATAGTACGGTTTCTAATGTTAAAATTTTTTAAATACTATACTTTAAATTAAATATATCCTTGATTAATTTGACTACAACCCGTTTATATTCAAAACTGTGAATATTCGTTTTAAATCAATGCCTTGTTAATTCAATATAAAACATTGCTTTTCAATATGCGTTCTCATGGAGAAAAGTGAGAAAACCACAATTCTACAAATGCCACAAGTAAAAACCATATGATCAAGTGCAAGTCTTCCATTAATTGTAGGCGTGACGGGTAGTGCACGTAGTTTGAAGATAAGGATTGGTCTTGGCAGAGAGCAGTACTCAAAGTCTCGACCAGTTAGAACAAGCTGTTATATTCTTTATTCTCATGGGTTGAACCGTTGGATTTTGGGGGAAGTTACTAGTATTATACCATTTCCCTTAGGAGCAAAAACAAGAAAGAAAAAGCCGATACAGATAAAGAAAAAAGCTAAAAAAGTATGCATGCCCTACTGAGATGCAGCGACGTGGTGCAATCAGCAACTTCCGAGGAGCTTATAATGGGATATTGGATTGTCAAATAAAGCCATATCTTTCTTTCAATCTTTCTTTCTACAACCCATGACCGTGACCCCAGCCAACCAGAAACACTTCCCCAACAGTGTTACAGGTTCTCCTCCCAATCCAACCCTTATCCACCATCTGTCCCACCCATCACATCCTCATTTCATCCTATTAACACTATACTTCGACCACATCCTGATAAATTATTAACTACATTAAATTAAAAATATGAAAAATGTTAATTATGTCTTAAGAATTTTAATTAAGAATCTTAAAATAAAAATATTTTATTAAGAGATAAAAAATTTGTCTCTGATTTTAATTAAGAATCTTAAGAATATCTTAATTATCAATATTCTAGAAACAAGACTTGACTAGTTTACGATCACCTTCTTTAACTCCTAAACAACTTGATTAGTTTACTTTATTCTCCATTTCATTTCTTGGATGATCCAAACTAAGTAAGCATAGGAAGCCGAGAAAGATAAGATCCGATATATTATAAGCCACAGAACAACATAAAGGCTTCACTAGTGGGATTAGGAAACATTACACGATACTGATCGATCATACATTCATACCGTAGAGTATTAATATTCATATATTTCATATACAGATTTACGCAGAGTAATCAACTTAACTCTTTCACGTCCAAATTTGAGATCGGAAAGTCGTGTTGTTCCGATCAGGAAAAGCACATGCATTAATTTACACTTTACAGTACTTAAGAAAGCTACCTGACCTAGGGTGATATATACATAGTTATTGTAGTCTTAATTAGGTGCAGCTGCCACGGAACCAAACGATACCGTTTCTATGGCAGTTTTTTTTTTTTAAGCGAACCCTTAACTTACCTCGAGATATTAGAAGCAGTTATTAATTAGTTATTTGTTATAGTGATTAGAAAGCTAAGCTTAAGCTAAGAGCAGCTTTAACGTCTAATCTCCAGGCAAAGCCACCACTGTCCATTCTCCACACATCACATGGCACCGTTCTTTCTATCCCGCACGCGTACCGCACCCTCACCCTGCACGTGAAACCTCTGTACGGATACGGTACGGCCACTTTCATTGCCAACCATACTCCTCCAGCACCTACTGTTTCCCTGTACGCCTCATTTGTCCACGTCACCCTCCCGTAACCATCCGATATAAACCCCGGACACGTGTCCTCTTTCAGCTTCACCTTCCGTTCCTCGTCTCCACTCCCCAACCCTAATCCCTCATCCTGCTGCTGCCACGTGTCCATCACGCACTCCACCGTCACCACCGATCCCGCTGCCGCCGTCGCCGGCGAGTACCAGCAAGGATCCAGCTTCTCCGAAGCAGCACCGCCGCGGTTCTCGAAGTTGTTCTCGAAGCTCAGCAACACAGGTACATTCTTGTTCTTTAGTTCTGAGGTGATTTTCTTCGGACCTGGAGATCCCGGCAGCAGCGGGAGAGTCACCGCCGGAGGAGGAGGAGGAGGCGCGTTTCTCCTCCGGCGGATCCCTCGACTGCACCGCTTGCTGGCGGTGTTATCCTTCCGCTTGGCGGAGCCGGTGCTTTCCGACGAGGAAGCGTCGGAAAGAGCGGCGGCGGCGGCGGGGAGGGGCTTGGGGGCGATAGGGCGAAAGCGTAACATTATTTTGTCCATCTTGGACATGTTATATGCCTCGCGATGCAACAGGCACCCTTAGTTTCCAGTTTGTTTGTGTGTGAGGGTTGCTAGGTTACTAGGGAAGAGTGAATGCAGGGAGAGGGAGATTGGGTTTATAGGAACAGTGTGGGGTAGACATTGGACACGTGCGAGGGGAGGGAGACGTGGCGCTTGCACGTAGCAGTGAAAGTGCATGGACCACGTGTGCCAATGAGATGAGGAAAAGGACTATTGTGATTCCGCAATTAGAAACGGGAGATATGAGCCAAGTGGACGGCCAGATAAGGACAACTTTTCCTATTTTCGATCTCATGAATTATTTTTATATTTATTAAAAATTTAGTTGAAATTATTTAATTTTATTAGTGTCAAGTAAAAAAAATATTTTTAATTTTTCTTTCATTAAAATTTAATATCATGAATAAAATAAAGTTCTTGAAATTAAAATTACAAATAAATTAAATAAATAATATTTTAAAAATAATATTATTAAATAATAATAATAATAAATTAATTAATTAAATTTACTTATATTTAAATTTAAGATACAGATAAATTTTTGATTGTATGAGTCAGGAAGTAAATACAACTAAATATCTACTTTATTTTGGGGGGTAATATTGAATAAGATCACTAAAACTTATAAATTCTTCTTTTCAACATTTAACGTAGATATCATAATTCAAACTCTGATTAAGATAACATAATATAAGAACAATAATTAATTTAAGATAATCTTACGTCAATTGACGTATAATTTTATGTTAATTAATCAATTCATTTTAGAGTGGATTGGATGAGAGATAAAGAGAGAGAAAAAAAGTAAAAGAAGAAAAGATGATGAATATAATATGTCATAAGTATAGAGAAAAATAGAAAGAAAAATTTGATATGTACGAATATATACCGCACTAAACTATTAACTCATATTCATTAATTATTTGGTAAAATTGTAAATTTGGTCTTTCATTTTATCTTCAGTTACGAATTTGATTCCTCAGTAATTTAATTTACAAATTTGATCTTTTATTTTGTAAAATCGTGCAATGTTGGTCCCCCAAGTCACAGTTAGACGTTGACCGTTAACAAGTGATGTTGACCGCCATGTGTCACGTTCTTATTGGATGATGACTACCACATGTCATGTTCTGATTGGATGTCAACTCCATGAGACCAAATTCGTGATTAAATTATTGGAAAACCAAATTCGAAACTAGAAATAAACTGGGAAATCAAAAATACAATTTTGCCTAATTATTTTTATATTCCACTGGATTTTTTTATTGAATACTCCTTCAGCACTAAAATATAAACAAAGAAAATTAAATATGTTAGAGTAAAATATAAGTAAATTTTAATTAATTATCTTATATATATATATATATAATTATAATGGCATAAAGTTTTGATTAACTTTATTGGTGACTAAATAGGCATACGAAAAAAACTGTCGATGTTATTTTTCGGTCGTAATAATAATAATAATAATAATTATTATTATTATTTGTAGAATGATGTTTTAACATTTTTTTTTGGGTTTCATCTATTATATTTTACAATTATTTCACTTTGGCACATTAATTTTAAATTTTTTTATTTTGGTCTTTTATGTTTTCAAAATATATATCATTTTGGTCTTTTTTATAATTTTCTTTTATAAACATTAATATTATGTTAACTTTTAATTTTTAAAATGATTTAATGTCACCTTTAATCCATTGTGTTTTACATTTGTTTCACTTTGGTATATTATCCTTTAAAAGTTTTATTATGATCCATTATGTTTTTGAAATATATCGTTTTGATCATTTTTTAATTTTTCGTTAAAAATGATGGTGTCCATCAGTGTTTTAAATTTTAAAATAGTTAAGTTAACATATTATTATTATTATTATTATTATTATTATTATTATTATTATTATTATTATTATTCTCTTCATTCAATTTAATCAATTAATAATCATAATAATTTCATTCACAAATTATTCCCAACCTCAATGAATAAGGACTCTTTCTCCTTCTGTTGCTCTGCCTCTCACTGTTTACAAAAAAAAAAATCGTTGTCTCGCCCGCACTTTCATCCTCACTGCAACCTCCTTGCGCTGCTGGAATTGTCGTCTCGCCTAACAACAATTGTCTCATCATCGTCGCCAGCAACAACATGTTGACATAGGTGAAGAAGAAGATCGATAACGCTCAATTGTGGATGAAGTTTGATCGGTTGGGTAGGTCAAAATCATCTTCCAATGAAACAAACTGTTCCACCCCTCTTTGTGTTGTTCGTCTTTTCCTGACCTAGTTGTAGATGTTGGATGGGTAATCCTCTACTTGTCGGCCATGGAGGTCTTGCTCGCAAATTTCATACAGAGCCTTATTGTGACTTTCTTGTTCAAATTTGGGTTAATTGACGAGCTAAGGTTAAAGTTACGTTTTTGTCTTTCATCAAAGAAAACTCTTGCTCTGGTCTCCTCTGCTTTTGTTTCCAATAGCATAATTGAATGAAATATTTTGATTTTCTAGTGAGAAGTATAAGAATTTCCGTGATTCTAACGAGATTATGTGTTAACATCATTTGATTTTTACAATATATTTTTAACCTTTTCAGATCTGGAGGAGGTGGAGGAAATGATGTTTTTTTTAAGTTGTTTATTTTTTAAAAATAAAATAAAGATAGTGGAAATTTTTAGTCGTTATTATGTAAAGTTAATTATTTTTTTGACTTAATGTCATTTTTTATTTATTATGTTTTAGAATTGTTTCGCTTTGATATATTAAGTTTTAAAAGTTTCATTCTAATCTTTTATATTTTTGAAACATATTATTTTGATTCTTTTTAAAATTTAATAGTTAATAAAACACTGATATTTTTAAAAAAAAGTTGAAAAAAGATCAAAATATCAATTTCGAAAATATGAAGGACTATAATAAAAATTATAAAATTTAATGTATCAAAAATAAAATAAATATACAACATAATGAAAAAAATGTAATTAAACCTTTAGTTGAACAAAAAAGTCTAATTAAAAATTAAGCCTTTAGTTTTCATTGTATCTCTTCATTTCGTTCCCCTGATTTCTTCTCCATTTCCCGTTTGTAGAATAGTCAACTAACTAAAGAACAAGTCAAACAAAAATCATTTTATAGTGCAGATCAAGATTTGTGAATCTTGATGGCAATGGGTGATTGTTGAAAACGACGTTTGATGTGCTTCTGAAGAAAGTTTACTTCAGCTTTTGCAGTAGAGTATTCCACCTCATAGTAAATTATCCAATGCTAAATAGCTCCGTGAGGAAACTGCCAATGTTGTTTTACGTAATGCCTGACTTCGTTTTGATTTTAGATTATAAATATGGTACATGCATCCTAGTTATTGCATATTTCTAGTATAATATACCAATCAGTAGCAATTGCGTGAAATGACGGAAATTAATCCTGGTAAAGTTACACAGTTACGTATTAGTGGGATTTTTTCTTCTTCTAGTATAATATACCAATCTAGTAGTAATTAATATACCAATCAGTAGCAATCATTGGTTTTTTTTCTTCGTCTAGTATTTGCTATATTAGTATTCGTGGATTTGTTCGTTCTTTTCAACACTAAATCCTATTTAGACTTGTTGATGTTTATACCTTATACTAGTCAATCATAAAATACAAATTATGATTCAATCCAGTTAAACTTTCTTCTTATGAATCCAAAAGCTTTTAATTAAGTTTTTTTATTATGATAAAAGTACATTAAAAATCACAAATATATATCAGTAATATATATATATATATATATATATATATATATATATATATATATATATATATATATATATATTATCTTAAAAACACTTCGTAACATTCTTTTTCTATGTCAAATTGAAATGTAATATAATGATTCTTTAATCATTAAAGCTGAAAATGAGTCAAGCTTCCACTCTGTTTAATAGTATTTAGTTCAACTTGAAATTTGATATGAATTATTTTTTCAGCTTGTGAACAATTCAATTCAACTTCTTAACTCAAATAACATGAATTATGATTTATTTTTTTTTAAATCCTATACATTTCAAATTCTTAATTTATTACTGGATTTAAGATAAAATAATTTTTAAAAAGATAAAATCAAACTTATTCTATTAGCTTTATAGGATCAAAGGGTATAAAAAAGCATAATTATAACTAAAGTTTCCATAAACAAAAATTGCCTCTCTCTCTCTCTATACATATATATATAACTAATTCATTAAACGAGTTGAATTATAGGAATTTAAGTTCAACTTATTTATTTTTAGTTCATTTGATTCATGAATTAAATTTAATGAATTAATTATCAAATCGAGTTTTGAACTATTTTTAAATTAGTTCGATACATTATCACTCATATTAATCATGATCCCTTAATAAAGTCATGATTTTATTAGTTAAATTGATTATATTGTTACATGGTACACCAAAAAATTAAATTTGACTTTTAAACCATTGCCCTAGTTGAATATGGCGGATCCGCCGGTAATTCAAATCACACCTTGGTGGCATCATCAATCCATCATGCTGTTGTAGCAGATTCTCCCTCTCCTTAAACCGGGCACCAATTAGAATTTTTTTATGAAGAAAAAAAATCAAAAAATTAGAAAACCAACGACTGGGATTGCTCCATTTGTACCAAGTTTTGCATGCAAATTGAACTCCACGTTATATCCTTAATGAGCTAGTGTCCAAACTAAACCTTAGGATTAACATGGTAATGTAATATTATGATGTCTTTATACGTGTAAGAATCATCTATTTAATAAAAAAAATTATATTTAAATTTTTTGTATGTAATTTTTTTTAAGAAAACACAGTCATATATCATAAACAGATTAATCTATCACCTATCAATTTAACAAACATCCTGAATCTCTAACAGGAGAAAAAAAGTTGTTGCCCGAATTATTGATCATTTCATCATTTGAACTCCAATTTCAAAGCTTATGAGTTAGCACTATCCCTATCCATAATATAATACCCTTCCTCAACAAGAGATGCTAGGGGGAATTAACTAATTAAGGTAGTCATTGGTTATTGGGTCTTAGACCCTTTCTTAGTTTGCAAAGTAGGTACGTGTCATTATTCTTGAATTTGAATACCAACGGTGGCGTCAAATGAGTACAGTGATTATCAATTGTCGTGTGTTGTAGTTCCCCTATTGGTTATTGGGTATTGGCTTGGTGTGTCGTACGACAAGGAAATCCTGTCCCCAAATTTTTTTTGGTTGCTTTCCTTTTTGAACTTTGTATCCCCAAACTCACATGGGAGGAAGCGGCGATTGGTCAACTTTTGGAATAGGTTCAAGAATTCTTTAGCGGAAGGTATGGTGCACATATGCTATGTTTGGTCCAAAAAAGTAACGACAATTCTATGATTTATTAATTAAAAATAAATGTAAAAATCATTAATCTAAAAAGTTATCATTATATTATTCTGTTTGGCTAAATCAAAGGATCTTTGGCTTCTTAGTAGATATTGAAGTATTTTTACAAGTTTGAATCTTTTAGATTGATTATGAAATTAATTTTTGATCCAAGATTTATCCTAAAAATTTTGTCCGAGATTTATCTTAAAAATTTAATGTGTGTTGTTAACCGAGTTTAATCTATTGAATTATCACTATAATATAAGTATATAAATTATTTGCTTTTATATTTTTTAGTAACTAAAACTATTTAATTAAAAAATAATTAAAATATCATAGAAACAAAGAATTATTTAATGTTTAGAGAACATTCTTAGTAAGATGAATATTTGCACATAATTAATTGAATATATTCTTAATATTTTTTTGAAGAAAATAATATTTTTTAAACTACTCATTAATAAGACTTAAAATATAATTAAAATTTTCAGATTAAAATAATAATAGCTTTAGGACTAGTATGGAGTGGCTGCGGGTTTTTGTTTTTCTAAGAAAATTTTGAAATAACTATCATGATTATCAAACTCTAATTTTAAATCATAAAATCGTATGATTTTATGAGTATGCACACCCCCAATGAGTTGAATACCACATAGAATCTTTTTTTGACAGATTTGGATTAAATTTAATAGAATCGAACCAAACTCGAAGTAAACTTGAAAGAGTTTAAAGATGATGGAGATGAAAATGTTGTTGTTGGTGGTAATATTAGAGATAATTTAATCAGAAGATTGATCAACATTTGAACTATTTCTGTTTTTTAAATATTTTTATTTTAAGAATTTATGTCTTGTATTATATGAATTTATATTTGATTGTGTGCGACCTATGTTAGTTTATTAAACTATTGTTAAAGTTTATTATTTTAATTTATTTTAGGATTGAAATATTTAGTTATGATTATATATATATAAATATTAATATATTTTTTATATTGAGTAAATTCTTATGAGTTTTTGAGACTTTCATGAGTTTACGTATAATCATGAGTTTAACAACCTTCGTACCTATACTATTGAACAAACTATGCTATTCATTTACTGTGTTTTATTGTTCTCATCCTACTTGAAAACTTCTTCCTTCTAACTGACTTTTATTTTTATTCTATGGGTCTGGGTCTTATCAGTGTATTTCTTCTTTTCATTCAATTAATTTATACTTTTAATCATTCAACGAGAGAAGCTGAATAATGCGTCCATTAATTTAGATGATAAAAAAAGAGACTTAATTTTGTTTTTATCCCTCAAATTAGGGAATTTGTTTTTTGAACCCTCGAAATAAAAAGTCCCTCATTCGAAAAATGCTTTTTATAGTTCCTCTACCATAATGAGTGACTAAAAAAATAAATTTTTATTTAAGAAACTAAAATTAAGCATACCCCCTACCAAACTAAAAACATAATTAAGCTTAAAAAAATGTGCCAACTTTAAAATGGTTTGTCAAGTTGATTATCATGCTTTCATTTGAATATAGAATAAAAAGTAAGGTCTACTTAGCTAATAAACACTCAGATGAAATGCACTCACTTTAAGTATGTATACACGTCTCTACATATTGAAGCCCAAATATATTAGAGACTGTAATGTCATAATTTAGTATCTTTTCAATCAATATCACTCCATAAATCAAGTCCATGCACATATTTAAGTAGGTATGCATGAATGTATACCTAGAGAAGCAAATGAAGAACTCAAGAAGTATCATTTATTTTTTTACAGCATGCATTTCATGACCAGTAAGCATATACCAGATCAAATGACCATCTACTTTTTTATTTTCCATAAGAAATGTTACTGCAGTAAGAATGATAATAAAAAAATACATCAGCATTACAGCACATGAAAGCTAAAGTATATATAAAGGTAGCCTGAAGCTTTCTTATAAATTTCATGACATTTTCTGCAATAGATCAAGGAGATAAGAAAACTCAAGCAGATCACGTTCATTCTTCTCACAGGGCATCACGAGCAGCTATACGACAAGTTATTGCATCAGCAAGTGATGATACTCCAAGTTCCGAGGAAGATATCTTGTAAATCTGAAGCATAACAAGTTACTGAATACGCTAGTTATGCACAAAAGGATACTAAGTGATTTGGATCAAAGATATTATGAACCTTTTGTATCTGGGATTGGTTTGCTCTCCCTTCTAGCTCCTCCAGGTCAATCTCTTTGCCGTTAATGAGCTTCCCTATAGCTTTTATCTAGTAAAGATACAGAGATCACTTTAGTTATGTGAGTGTAAGAAATAAATGGGTGTCGTATTTTACTGTAGAATTGACTCACCTCATCAGGACTAGCATCAAATCGAGCAGCAAGGATACAAGTTGTGCTGTCAGAGATGCCGCATCTTTTCAAAGATTCAGTAATCTAGTCACAAGACACGCCAAAGTTAGCAACTCTAATTGGAAATATGTATCATAACAGATTAAATAGCAATACATAATTACATGCTTAGACCCTGAGTAGTTGTAAACAAGCTCTGAATGAAGAGTGCGTGTGGTCAAAGAGTCTCGAGACTTGGCTACAAGTGTTTTGTGTGCAGCTGCTAGAACAGGGAAAATATCTGGAATCTGGTTCAATTGACAACAGTTGTACCATCAGAAAGAAGCAAAAGTGTTGTTAACAGTCAATGTTGAAAATTTAAGCACCAGAATCATTTAGGATCCTCCCATGTTACATACTAACATGCAATGCTTATGACAGAGAAAGAGAGAAAAGTAAAACTATTAAATTCTCTTGACAAAATGGTGGGTCCATGTCCAACTATAATTACTTCTGCATACTTTTCTCTCATAACATGACCTTCTTGTGTTAGTGAATGACATAAATGATTGTGATCCTCTTGTAAATGGTGTTGAGCATGACATAAAACACAAATATAAGAAATCATACAAGTAAAGCATTGAGGAATGCAACTTCTGGCTCCAATGTCCCGGCTTGCATACTTTCCAAGAGTTCTCTGAGAATAACAATTACATAATATACTTTAGCTAAGAGCAGGCTCCCAATCTTTTGAATCAATTACAATTTACAAATAAATAGATAAATTCTTTTACAATTGCTGTGTATTTACTTTTATAGACTGACATATGACAAGAAATAGCAAATATTTTGCAAACAGCCAAACACCATCTAGAAATAATTATATAGGAGCAACTGGTTTATCAATTATCATAAATTAACTAACTGTAAATTTGTAACTTCACTACTAGCACCTAGTGTTATTACTTGTTGTCACAAGCAAAAATAAGCATATCAAACTCTAACTATGTTTAAACTGAATTTTGAGACAAAGTTATCACTTGTGTCTATAGAAGGCAATATTTAAAAGTTATCCAGAAACAATCATTCACCTTATAAACATTTAGCCTAATACCATAATAAAGAAATTTGATTTAAACATAATTAAGTTAATAGCAAAACATCTTCACAGTTGGCATGAACAAAAGAAAAGCTTAAATTTGATTCTAAATGACAAACAAGCTAAATATATTGGCTTTCACTTAATGGTAACATTCCCATGACAAGTTGAGAGAGAGACTAACTTTGAATTTGTTACGTCAGTGTAGAGTGCAACAGAAAGAGTGGTTCCATTTATATTGAACGATTTCATAGCTTCTGTTTTGAATCTGTAACAAGAGCATTAGCTGTTAAACAAAATAAGGAAAGAAACATGAAAATAAAATTTCTCAATACTGGAAAGAGTAAAGAAAGAGAAAGGTGCAATGTTTTGAAAACCAATCCGGTTATTGACCCAGTCGAGACGCAGAGTTAATAGGTTAGTGGTCAAACCTGAGGGCACGGATTGAACCAGTTGACCAGGTATATGTTAAAAGATATATATATATATATATATATATATATATATATATATATCATAATTTGATCAATTACTTTTTCTTAGTATGTGTAAAACAACCTAAGACGACAATTATTTTAAGACGGAGGGAATATATAATTAATTGCCACTTCCTCCTGATAGCCCTTGTGTAATTTACAAACTGCCAATGCCAACAAAATTGCTTCCTATTAAACTCGTCACCCTATGTAGTGGACCTTCAAGATACCAGACAGCCAACCCATAAGGAATTGTCCGTTCACCACTGGTAGAAACAATGCAAATAGAATACTACTAACTTCTAAATTTTAATAATTAGGTGTGAAAACTTATATAAAAGATTGTTTGACATGGAACAATACCACCAGTGGAATTCCAATTCCGACATCAAAATGATAGCATCGCTCAGTCACTGTCATGATTAATCACCACGAATAACTCAGTAATTTGAGTACATTTGACACCAATAATGGATACCCAATTTAGATTTTGATAGTAAGTTCGAAAGAATATGATTCAAAATTACCTTTTTTCCATATGCTAATGACAAAGATAAGTATTTTTCTGTTAAATGTAATTACGAATTTGAAAAATCTGTACAAACTACAAAGCGCATGTTTACTGCCACGGTGGTTGAACAAGGGGACCAAAGAAAAAATGGCATTGTAGTTACAGTATGACACAAGCAGTATAAAAATATGATCCTTAACTATGCAATCACAAGATTCACAACCCAATTTCAGTTAATAAGAAGCAAATTAAAGCGCGAAAAAGGATAATCTAAGAAAATAGAAAATAATGGAGCTTCAGTTCAGATGACGAACAGTAGGAGAGCTCCGTCGACTAACAGCAGCAGCCGGACGGCGAGATTCAACGGCACGGATAAGAGCTAGGGCTCGTGCGCCGTGAATCTGTCAATAAGTGAAGATTGAGTAACAGAGTAAACGTACCGTTTCCTTTTTTGGGCCACGTCCAAAACGTTGTTGTTTGGAATTCTTTTTTTTTTTTTATAAAAAAGATAGAACACACTCCTTCAAAACACTCTCGGCCAAAATTTATTAAAAAAAAATAGTAGGTTTAATATCATATTTAATGATTCTCTCCCAATTTTGTAATTTTAAATTTTTTTAATCAATTAATAGAATGTGCTTGAAAAAATATACTAAAAAGTGTGTTCTTAACACTCTTAAAAAATATATGCAACCCAATTTAGGTCATCAAACCTAACTAAGTGATCAGGTTTAATCAAACTGAGTTGATATGCATGTTTGATTCGATGATCAACTCAAATTGACAAAATTACCGAATCTCAATCAAATTGAATTACTTATTTAATAAAAATAATTTTCATATAAAAATAAATTTATGTAGTTTATACGAATTGCATAAAATAATTTATATAAATATTTTACATATTAGTTTATGTAATTATATTGATTTATATAATTAAAATAAACATAATTTATATATTAAATAAATTAAATTTTTTTATTTATTTATACAATTTTTTTAATAATGAACATATTATAATCAGGCGAAATTATTTGGGGGTAATTTACATATTTTAACTATAAAAATTTATGTTACGTATTAATATATATTTTAATTATAAAATTTTGATTAATATATAAATTTAATTAAAAATTTATATATCAAATAAATTTATATTTAATATACAAATTATTTTATTTTGAATATTTTTCATATTGTTATTTTAATTGTGAAACTTTATTTAATATATAAATTTTTTCTATTCTAATTATATAAATCAATATAATTACATAAATTAATATGTAAAATATTTATATAAATTATTTTTATCTAAGTCATACAAATTATGTAAATTTAATATGTAAATTATTTTCATTCAAATTATTCATAAAATTTTTAATGGAAGTGTGAAAAATAAAAATTAAGAAGAATTAAAAAATAAATTAAAAATGAAGATAAATTATCATTTCATTGTATTAGACTTGCGTTGACAATGCTATATATAAAAATATTATTTACAACATTGACTAATGATAATGTCTAGCTTACTTGTTCAATGACTTGCTTTTTGGTAAGAGGTCCTTGATTTAATTTCCTTTGAACACTTTATTTTTCATATTATTTAATTTTTTGGGATGGTCAATTGACTAAAAGATCAAAATTATTAATTTTTAAAAATTGAAAGATTAAATATCTTAATTTTAAAATAAAAAGACTAAAATGGTAGATTCAACCTTATAAAAAAATGCATTTTAGTCAATTATAAAATAATTACTTAGCCATCCTTCTTGGCTTCTTGCGGTTTACTCTCTCAATAACATCTTTTTCCTTTGCGTTAATTTGATCCACGGTCGCATTTCTATACATTTGCCTTGTGTGTTGCGTAAGTCTGCATGGACTCAGTTTCAAAGAGTCTGTGGGCCTACCTGCGTTATTGTAAGATCCTATCCACTACTTCGAGTCCTTGTTATTTGTTTTGGGCCTTTCTTGGGCTAAGGTTTGCACATCTTAATCGAGATGCTTACATGTACGGAAACCATTTTATTGTAAAAATAATCATTTTTTAATTTTTCACTTGAAAAATTAGAGAAAAAAAATACAATTTTCCCCAAAATAAATTAAATCAAGCACATTCTTAATCTGGATGATGTGCAAACTTAAGCTTCATTTAGTATAATATATTCAATTGAATTCTCGATAGTAGGCAAGGATAATACACGTGAAAGCTGAAGCTTCAAATAACACAGTACTACCATACATTTCGTAGATTGAATATTGCTCGAAAAATAGTATATTTATTTCAACTTCTACTTTAGTAAATTCGTTACTCGCCTGAATACGGTCCCATTTTAGAAGCATGAACTTGGACTATTCAAGTAAACACACTTAAAGTCGTTGCTAATATTGCATTCAGGGAGTCTAATTTTATTGAAAACTTATAATAAGTCAGCATTATATAGATACTAAATTACAAAACACGACCATTTCAGCAACAGCTTCTAGAGCAAAGGATCAAAATGAGGATTTCGTGATTAGAGATATCCTATATATCCACGACCATCTTACCATCGACATGAGAAAATTCTTCGTAAAATGCCTTGAAATGCTCATATGAATGCTTCACATCATCAACAGCACAAATTTCTCGTATGCTATGCATTGACAACTGCGGTGCACCTACATCAACAGTGCGAATACCTATGCCACTAGCAAGAATAGGACCAATGGTTGAACCACAACCCATGTCATTGCGCACCACAAAGTCCTACATTCATCAATATACCTCATTATAATCCATCATCACATACAATGCTTACACAATACCAAGCTTCTGATAATTCAAAATACTACAGATACTAAAGTAGAGAAGGCTTTCTCTCTGCCGAAGCAATCAGTTCCAATTCCAATCACAGAGGAAGAAAAGAGAGATAAAATTGTTCACTGAACTGACCTAAACGGGAAGTTTATGTTTTGATGCTATCTCCCTGAATATGAAGGATGTGACAACATTGGTTGCATAGCGTTGGTTAGCGTTGGTTTTAATGACAAGTCCTCCATGTAGTTTGGGCTGATGGTTTGCTTCATGCTTTTCCTGTAAGAAATTAGGCCTTGATAAGGATCAACAATTTGAATTATTGACAAAAGTAAATCAAGGCACATAAAAAGACGTACCATGTAATTTGGGTGTAGTGCATGTGCCATATCGGCAGATACAAGGTAGCTTAATTGTACTGCTTTCTCCAGAAGCTAAAACAAATCACCATAACAAAAACCAGTTAGATACTGAAAGCATAATTAGAGTGTGGTTATTCCACTTTCCATCGTTGAAATATCTAAAATGCTAAATAGTGGAATGGTGCTGTAAATTATGAGGGCAGGCATAAGTGCATGACCACAGCCCCTACCTAGATTTAACTCACTGTAAGTAGTAAGAGTCATCCATGTAGTTCTTAGGCATAAAAAGGGGTAAAAAAAAGTTAAAGGAATTATACGTTGGGATTTGAGCTGAAGGAATTGGTAACCCTTGTCACAGCATTTAGCATAACAGGAGAGCCAGCTCCTTGTGCAGAGTTAGATCCAACTTCCTCGTGATCAAATAAAGCCACCATTCTAACCCCTGACTCTTCCTCAAGACTGCTGTCAGAGGATGTAGCATCTATTAATGCCTGAAATAGAAACCAAGATGTTAGCATAGGATAATCAACAACTACTTACATTATTGAAAAATTTACACATCATGCAAACACACTTTCTAATTTACAGGTAGATTAGTCACTTAATCTTAACTTTTAGATTAAGTCCCAAAATGCTGAAGTCTAGTGAGAAAAAAAAACAGCGAACATACACATACACCCTGTGGCATTTGAATTTGTGAGTATGATGTCATTCAACCACATCATGGTTGACAAACGAAGAGATACTTTTGATCTTAAGTTGATTGGAATTTTCCATAGGACCAAGGGAAAGACACATCTAAGAATAATTTTTTAGCTATAGGTAAATCTAAGATTGGCAAGGTGAAGCATAGCAAATACTGACAAAGCGTCAAAGCCACCGATAATACAGCCTTCAAAGACTTCACCCAGAAAAGTCACCAGTTGAGGGGAAGAGGTAAATAGCTCAAGGCCATACATACCCTTATGTAGCACACTATAACAACAATCTGGGACTCTGATGGATCATAGCATTCCAACATGTGGGTTGGCTTTGTGTTCAGGGTGACAAGGTCTCAGTGACTCTAGTGCCAAGAGAATACTACAACACCAACATCACTGCTCAAGCTGCAGATTTGTGAAGATACTGTGGGAACTCTAATACCATTGGAGATAAGCTTGACAGAGTCCACCCCCAAAAGCTAGTTACTGAAGGGAAAGAGCCCAAGGTTATATATGTTGATGCCAAGTATCCCTACCACTGTGAGACTCCAATGGATCATAACTAAGAAATAGTTTTGTATGTATGGTGCGCACTCAGTGCCACAAATATACTCTTGTAATATAGTAGTGCCTTGTGTAGTATATTTTTATAACTAGGACTAAAGATGTGTACAGTGATACCAACACATTCAATAAGGGTTCTTCTCTCAAGATCCTTATCTCTATAGTAACAACCAAAAAAGGGTTCACACAGAATACTGTCACTTTTTCTGCAAGCAAAATGGTATCTAAGCACGGCATAATATTCTTTTAAAAAAACAAAACAAGGACACAATTAATTGATTTAATAGCCAAATATGACAGGACATTAAGAGCATAAGCAAAGGCTCATGATTGCATATAGGAGTATAGACTATTATATAATATTGAGTAAAGCCTCAATTTGTCCTCCAAACGTTAATCTTCCAAAGATTTTTTTTCACCAAATTAGTCCCTTTTAAAAATACACTCAAGAATGAATATGATAGTGTTTTAGGTCTTTGAAAGGACTAATTTGAGTGAACAAAAGACAAAAGCTTTTATGGACTAATGTTAACACACTAATCTTGGAAGACTAAATTAAGGGTTTACAGGGAAGCAAAAACACCTTATGACCATTATGTGTTCACACTAAAGTGGTTAATATCATGGTCATAGTAGACATATCCGTCAAATATGCCCTCTTCCTGTTATCTACCATCCCTTACTGCCAAGGAAGTGGCTGAAGTTTTATCAGAAAAATTCTCAAACTTCATGGATTTCCATCATAAAAAGTTATTGAGAGATACAGGGTTTTCTCAGTCAGTTATGTATGGACTGAATAATCAAGGAAATCAGGAACCAAACTCAAGTTCTGTTCTACCTACCATCCTTAATCCAAGGTAGTCAGCAAGTGTCTAGAGACATATTTGCAATATTTGACAAGATCAGACTGAAATCCATATCTGAACCTGCTGTGAGCAGGACATTGACAGGTTTTCCATCAGAAAATTGGAGAGCTCAGACTGAAACCAAAGAGGGCATGACTGAAGCCCTAATCAAATGGCAAGACCTACAGAACTTTGTAAGTTTTGGGGGATCCTCTGCAGTTATACAGGGGTAATTACCTACATTTCACTTGGGTGTGCATTAGGAAAGGATGTAGGGGATCAGGGTCTCAAATGCACAACGTAGAGGGCATGACCATTAGTAATATAACAGACTGCCAGTGAGGCAATCAGGGAAATAAAGTAGAGAATTCTCTTATGACTTGCAAGATATAGGAGAGATGAGAGGAGTGTACTTGTAGAGTAAGGAAAAAGTGTGTAGAAGAGAGTGGGAGAGTGAAGGCTCTCACAAATGCCCTGGCTTTGTTTGTTTTGGGTTCATCTCATCTTATCCACTGTAATTCTATGATACAGCTATTGATATCACACTGACATTGGTATCTACAGTCAATACTACGTGTTAGAATATAAGCTAGTTGTATCTTTGTAAGAGTAATCTTGACAGGTTTAGAAAAGGCTGTTTTTAGTGTGTATTCTGAGAAGCCTAAGTAGGAGCAGGTTCCCTAGTCTGAACCTGTCTTTTCTTCTTTCTTATTGTACTCTCTTTCTGTTTTATATAAATATATACAATGTGTGGCTAAGTAAAGTAACTCAGCACTTCTCTAATGTAATGTGTATCTCAAACCCTTCAACAATGCAGTTCTTAACTTAACACTACACACATTAGAAAAATCTCATTTACAGACAATTGATAGAATTTCTCAGAAAAATTAACAGAATTCCATTAGCATCACCAGAAACACCTTATTAATCTCTCTCAACTCTTTAATCCCTACTATATCAATAGATATAGTTGAGACTAAGATATATTTGATAATAATACTTGTGTGTCTCACCCACCCACACACAGCTGAAACATATTTATATATTAAGAGTTAAAATACAAGCTGTCTCTCAATGATAGATAACTATAGCAGAGAGAAAAGACATCAAAATATAAAAAACTACATATATAAATCTAACATTCCCCCTCAAGCTGGAGCATATAGATTGTATGCTCCAAGCTTGGAACATATGAACTAGATCCGAGGTCCTCTCACAAATTTGGTCCAAATATCTGCAAGCTGATCATTTGAGTTGACAAATTCAGTACTAATCTCCTTGGACAACAGTTTCTCCCTAACAAAGTGGCAGTCAATCTCTATATGTTTGGTTCTTTCATGAAACATTGGATTGGAAGCAATGTGAAGAGCTTCTTGGCTGTCACAATACAACTTTGTTTGTTTAATTTCACAAAACTTCAACTCTTGAAGAAGTTGTTTGATCCAAACTAACTCACAAGTGGTTGTGGCCATAGCAGTATATTCTGCTTCTGTACTAGACCGAGCAATAGTATTTTGTTTCTTACTCTTCCAAGAGATAATATTGCCTCCAATGGATACACAATATCCAGTAGTGGACCTTCTGCCTATGGGGCATCCAGCCCAATCAAAATCACAATACCTAGAGATTTGGGTATTTCCTTTGTCCTCATATAACAATCCTTGTCCTAGAGCCTTTTTAATGTACCTAAGAATGTGAATCACAGCCTTCCAGTGATCAACATGAGGAGCCTACATGAATTGACTAACCACACTAACTGCAAAGGAGATGTCAGGTCTTGTAATTGTGAGAAAAATGAGTTTTCCAACCAGTCTTCTGTATCTTTCTGGATCTGAGTATGGTTCACCTTGGTCTGCCATTAACTTTTGATTCAGGTCCACAGGACTATCAATGGGTCTACAACTAGTCATGCATGTTTCTTCTAAAATATCAAGAGCATACTTCCTTTGGGAAACCACAATGCCTTCATTTGATTGAGCTACCTCAATACCAAGAAAGTATTTAAGACTCCCATGATCTTTAGTCAGAAAATGACTGGACAAGTATTCTTTTAGTTGGGAAATCTTAGCATTATCATTTCCTATGATGACTATATCATCCATATAAACAACAAGATAAACACATTTTCCAGAACATTTATGGCAATAAAAAACTGAATGATCTGCTTCACTTCGTTTTAGACCAAAACTTTGAACAACATGACTGAATTTTCCAAACCAAGCTCGTGGAGATTGTTTGAGCCCGTAGAGGGACCAACGAAGCTTACAAACTAGACCAGATTCCCCTTGAACAGCAAACCCAAGAGGTTGCTCCATGTAAATCTCCTCATCTAGTTCACCATGAAAAATACATTTTTGATATCCAACTGATGTAGGGGCCAATGACTAATAGCAGCCATGGCAAAGAAGAGCCAGAGAGTAGTGATTTTGGCCACAGGAGAGAAAGTATCACCATAGTCAAGACCATATATCTAGGTATATCCTTTGGCCACTAATTGAGCCATAAATGATGCAACTCAGATAAATAGGATGAGGATTTCGAGTAAACCGAATGTCTTTCCCGAGAGAAATAGCCCAACCTGAGTCGTCATCATGAAGAGGTGATGATGAAGAAGGATTCGTCATAGGGGAAGCCAATGGAGAACGAAATGAACTAGAAGACTCATGTAATGCTTGATCAGTTCCTTGTTTCCTGTGTTGAGATATCATAGGAGGTGGTGAAGATAACTCGACTAGACATTGGAGGGTGAGAATGATTTTCTTCTTGGTTGGAGTTCTCACAGATAGGAAATACTACTGAGCTGAAGGACGGGATAGGTAAGACCTATTGTATTGAGTTGATATCTTACTTAGAGGATGAGAAGAAAGGAGTTTTTTCAAAGAAAGTAACATCAACAGACATGTAGTACTACCTAGTTTCTGGAGAATAGCATCGATACCCTTTCTGAAGATGAGAGTACCCAAGAAAAACACATTTGATTGCCTTTGCATAGAGCTAGTCAAGACTTGGGGAAACATCATGGACAAAACAAGTACAACCAAAGATACAAGGAGGAACATGATATAAGGGTTCACGTGGAGAGATAATGGAAATAGGAATTTTATTATCAAGTGTTGAAAAAGGCATTCTATTTATTAAAAAACAAGCCATGAGAACAGCATCACCCCAATGGTGAACAGGGACATCTGCATTAAACAATAAGATGAGTGTTGTCTCAACCAAATGTCTATTCTTTCTTTCTGTTATTCCATTTTGTTGTGGTGTATGAAAACAAGTGGATTGATGTAAGATGTCCTGTGAGGATAAAAAGGAAGAAAGAGTAGAAGAAAAACATTCTTTAGCATTGTCACTTCGAAGAATTTTAAAGACTTTGCCAAACTGGTTCTTGATTTCATTGAAGAAAGATATAAAAATAGGTGAAAGTTCAAATCTATCTTTTCATCAAATATACCCATATACAACAAGAGTATTCATCGATGAATGTGACAAAATATCTAAACCCAAAAGATGTAACATGACTGGGATCCCAATTGCCTGAATGAATGACAGAAAAAAGAGTTACATCTTGATTCTGTTTGTTTTGGAAAGGAAGACCTATTATGTTTACCTAATTGAGATGATTCACACTCTAACACTTGTACTCTAATGAGACCAGGAACCATTTGCTTTAATTTTGACAAATTCGGATAACCTAAGCGATCATGAAGAAGTTTTCTCATGCACACTCACACAGGTGAAATGTATTTATATATTAATAGTTAAAATACAAGCTGTCTCTCAATGACAGATAACTACAGCAGAGAGAAAAGACATCAAAATATAAAAAACTACATATATAAATCTAACAGATATCAATAGATATTGTAACAAAGACATAGAAAAACCATGTGGGTTTGAATTAATGATCTATCATTTCACAAGTTCATAGAATGGGAGAAGATGCAATTATACCCAGAGATCATTGGCTGAAATCATTCCATTAGAGCATAAATTATAATGATGTTATAAACATACATTATTGATATTCAGAAATTTTTTCTATTCCTTGCACTATAGAATAACTCTAGTCCAGAATGCCCCAGTTTAGATTTTAGATGCAATATCTTGAGTGGTAAACTTCCAAATCAAGGTTATATTTCAGAGTTCATATCTATACCATACAGATGCGTTTGAAACTTGACTTGAAAAAAAATCTGTATAAAAGTTAAACCTTCAGCGAGCAAAATGACATGCAGAGGTTATCAAGCCGTCCTGAAAAAATGAATTCCTTTGCAGCTCCAGCAATAGTACTTGGTTGTGTATCACAAGCTTGCAATTCAAAATCACATATGTCATCTGGTTCACACCCAAGCTTACTTGCAAGCAACTGGTGAAAAGTGGAAAGAAGAAAATCACCGATAATTAGACTCGTAATCATCATGTATACATCCCAAGACCCAAATTAAGAAAGTTACAAGTTATAACCACGTGTTGCAAGTGTTAATACATATCTAGAGTTTCAAAATTTGTTGTTAACCTGTAGAAGAAGAAGGTGGTGCTTCGTATTGCTGGTGCCTGTTTTATCATTTGCTTTCTTTCCATCGTTCTGATTTCCACTTTCAACAGGACCATTTTCAGTGGACACTTTATTGAGCTCACCCTGCAAAACAAAGCTCAACGAATGTGTAAAAGGTAGATCTAAACAACTCAAAATGAGCACTATGAATCTAAATAAGCATTGTTTGTAGAGACTTTACTTATTTGTTTTAATTAACTAAATACGAGTCTAAACGTATAACTGTCCAAAACGATTGCATCAAAGATTAAAAACACAAACAACATTTACTAACTAGCAAAATTGCGTGCTAATATAATTTTAAAACGCCTATTTAACCAATAAATGAGCTTTCTAACCACATGCAATCACTTAAATAATAATTCAGGTAACATAACATTAAGTGCATTTAGCCTGCAGGACTAGATACATTAAACCAGGACACACCATAACAATTATTTCCATAGAAAAAACAGTTACCAGTGTGATTACCTTCAGTGATGTTGCCAAGATGGGAATAAGGTGAGTCTCGTTGTTAAATTTGAATCCATCACTAACAGTCCTGTACACAATGAACCAAAGGAAATGATAAGTTGAAAATGATGAACAAGCAAGCAAGCAAACAAACAGGTAATGCATCTCAACAATAGCAACAGAACTTGTCCAAGTGAATTGCCAAAGTCGGGATCCGCATTATAGGTTCCTCTATTCTAACAAGGCGATGCGAGTACGAAACAGAACCGGCATTCTCTTCCTGCACAATGACCCTCCCCGCCACGGTCAAGTCTCGATCAAACCATGTGTGCCACAAGCCTCCTCCATAGGTTTGGACACCAACCTCCAAAATCCCAGCCTTAACAACCTGCATAAAACACCTCACTAATTAAACATCACTTACATTACATACATATAATAACATATTCAAATTCAAAATTCAATACATGAATTATAAATTCAAATTTAGTGTCATAAACAACCACTTTCATCTTCGAAGTTGGTGGGCACTGTTACATTAGTCTCCGAATAAAATAAAAAATCTAAAAAAATCCTGAAACTGTGTGTGAGTCAGTGTGACTAAGTGATAACATAAACATATGTTTAGGAACCAAGATAATAAATTATTAAATTTAAGGACTCAGATTAAACAAATTACAATTTCTGGGATGTTGGACTTAAAGTGATAATATTAACATATGTTTAGGAATCAAAATGATAATAAGTGATTTATTTTAAATTTATTTGATTAAACAAAGAGAAAAGGTCTATACACTGACATTGTAAAAGAATTTAACACTGTCAATCAATCACAAACCACTATCAATATAACAGTGATTTGTGATCGGATGGTGCATGATAGTGTATTCACCATTAAACTCTTAAACAAATTACAATTTCAGATAGAGTAATGATACACAAATGCCTCATTATTTTAAACACCTCTCTAATATTTCTTATTTCTCTCTTCCTATCACATCATAAATCCTATAATACCTATATTTTTTTCTCTTTTTTCTCCCTCTCTTGGTGTCAAATAGCATATTAGGTGTTCATATGACATTTTTCTTTCAGGTATTTATTTGACAGAGACTGCTATTGACAGCGTATCAACATTTTTTCTTTATGACAGACCCACAACTCCAGGGACTAAAATATGGCAGTTTTGTTACCTTGGTGACAGGCTTGAGTTTGAGACAAGGACTATCCGTGTGAGCCCCGATTATGTGGAATCCATTTCCAGAAACATACCTGACAAGTTGAAAAAAAGAGACATTATTATCAATACTAATATAATTGTTCCGTGTTTGTTTGGTTGAAAAATAGAGAGGAATAGAATGGAGCGAACTTTTTGCCGATGGCGAAGGCGACGATGGTGGAGTGGTTTCTGGTGAAGAAGTACTTGTTGCCCGGTTGAAGTTTCCACGGTTCCCTCTCCGAGAGTTGGTGGTACCCCGCGCTTCGCAAACGCCTCTTTGCCTCGTCTGAAAGGAACGAATAAAGAGTGAGTGAGTAAGGATTTGCGAATTTTTTGGTGAGAGGAAGAGAGAGTTGGGTTTGGTCTTACCGACGGCGTGGAAAGCCGTCGGAGAAGCGTTGAGGAAGTCGATCATATCGGAAGCCACGGCGTGGCTGTCTAGCTTCGCCGCCATTGTTTTTCGGATTCTAGTTTCGCTCACTCCTCTGTGTTGATTAATCTATCGAAGCTAACCAACACCGTATACTATTCTACTATTCTTTAGTTATATCGGGTTTTAAATTTGCAGAGCCTCACTATTTGGATCCTAAGTTAGTGAAGAATAATATTTCGTTCTTCAATTTGTAAAATATGTGACAAATCCGTCTTACAATTAAATATTTTTGTTAACCCAGATAAGTCTACATGATATTGTTGGATTTTTTGACAGTGAAACATTTATTGTGTTGTTGACTTGAAAAGACTAAAATGTCATAAGAAATTTTATTGGACCAATTTGTCAGTTCAAAAAAATGTCTATTCTTTCTTTTCCTCATAATACCCTCCTCCTCCTTCCTCTCTGTTGCTCTCCCCTCCCGATTCACTCCTTCAATATAAGTAAATATGAGATCATCTTCATGGTTACTTCAATCATGGAAAATGAGATTTCGATAAGAATTGTTCTCCTTGACTCGCCCACAAATGCCTATACGAATGCAAATTTGGAGAATTTTGTTCCCTCTTTCGTTCTCACTCATACGCGCGATTTTCTCTTCTCATTCCACAAATTTGAAATAAAAAACCCCAACATTGTGCATATTTTCAGATTTGGAAAAAGAAAACAAAAAGGAGTTAAAATCTAGAATCACGAATTCAACATTGTACGTTGGTGAAGGTTCACAGTCGTCACGCTTGAAATGGGAAGGGAACCTTGTAGTTGCATTCTTGCCGACGTGTTCTCCCACTCTCGTGTGACGGTTGAAGGAGATGATTTGGGGTTGGGTGGTGGTGGAAGGGAAGGTTAATTTGGAGCAGTAGTTCTTGCTGGATTCAAGACTCTTGTTGTGATTTTGATGTTCTTTTTTGGGGGTATGAGATCCAGTCGTTTAACTTGCTAGTGGAGATGTTGCAGATCAAAAAAGGATGCAGCAGTGAAAGAAAAAGGAAGGAAAGAGAAAGAAAAGGGAGCTGAAATGTCACTGGAAAAAAGTCACCGCCAAAAATCGCATCTGATGACAGTGGTCCATAGCTGTGGAAAGGGAAACATGAAGGCATAGTAAGGTGAAAGAAGAAAGGAGTAAAAGAGTAATAGTTGTTTGGTTTAAATGGCTACATTGCTTGTTGCTGTAGAAAGTTTTTGCTAACAAATCCATCCACAAATATGTAAAACATTTTGTTTGTTTTGAAGGAGATATTTAATATTTGAATTAAATTGTTTCATTTTTTGCAAATTTACAGACAAAATTTTACTTTTTCATTTTTTTTACAAATTTATAGACTGAAATAGTAATAGTAGTAGGGTGGCTTCTACCTGGACGTTGCAGTTAAATGGTTCACTTACGAACCACTGAAAAAGTAGCTACAGTAACATAATTTCTTAATTAAATATAATTTCATTAATAGAAAAAGATTAATATGTCCTTTTATTAAAACTATGAAACGACTATTGAATCCCTATAGGAAATGTCTAATAAGCCTTTCTGCTCTAATGAACATAGTACGACTACAATGACTTCAAGCATCGCCGGTTCTTTGACATATCCCCTTTCAACCTTGATTTTGTGGTGGGTTGCACTAACATTTCTTTGGTAAAATACTGATAATTATAATTCATGTTTTTTATATCTTCTTTCCATAAATTTTGAAGTTCAAATACCAGCACTCTCACATGACTTGGAAAAAGAACTTTAACCCCAAATGTCTTGATTCAATCAAACTATATTAAATTAAATTTAGGAACTTTAAATTTGAAAATTACAAATGAAATTGGGAGAAATGCACAAATTACAGATGTTATCATACACCTGGAGTGCAATTTAAGGGTACTCTAACGCCATTCATGGCATATCAAAAAAAAAATCCCAACACCTGTACTGTAAAGTCTAACAAACTGCGCGTGTAAAGTTATAAAGAAAAACAAAATATCAAGACTCCTACCCCAACACGTCTTAAACTTGTTGAATTACAATAACCATTTAAATATCATCATGAGAATGTTTTCCTTTCTATAGCAATGCACCTTTTTTGTGTCCTGTGTGCAGCATGTATTGCCTGAGATTCCAAAACTCCAAAAGTAGTAAAATTTTCCTACACTGGTTCCTCAAATGTTACAATTTTTTTTAGGGTCAATGTAAAGTTAAAATCATTTTAATACATCAATCCTCAAATGCACAAATGAAATAATGGAAAAATAGCAAATCCTCTTAGACAACATTGAAAGGCCATATAGAGGATTGTATGTAAAGTATTTAAGTATACTGATCTGAACCATAAATAACACTCTCAGACCAAACAACAGAAGTAAAGAAAAATAATTTTTAGAGGTACCTACCTCTAGTCATTGCTATCAACCTACTGTAGTCTTCACACTTTTAGCATTTCAGACTCCCACTCACTCAAACTTGATGGTGTGTTTTATCTAAAGAGAGGAGTGAGTTTGATGATCAAAAGCACCCAGTTTTATTTATAGAGCTTTATCCATCACAAAGCTCAACATAACGTGAGTATGTACATTAAGATCATGGGTTGTTGTTGAACGATGCACAGACGGATTGAATGTGGACAAAAAAATGGACCCGTATAGAAACTCACTTTCTATAAAAATTGCAACAAAAAACAGTCCAGAAAAATAGGAACTAAATAACTGAAAATTCCAACATTCTTTCAATTGGTCCATTTAACCCAACATTAGTCATAGCAAGAAACAAAATATGAGTCATAGTGATAGGTCCTCTAATAGCGATTATTATCTTCCATGTACCACAATATATCAAGTCTCTAAATGCCAACTCTCAACTTTATGAATAAACCATATATTTATCCCAAATCTAAACTTAATGATATTTCTCAAAATAAATAAATGAATATGTGCACAAACTATATGAGAAAACATCAAACTAAATATGAGTTTAAAAAATAACAATTTTACTACAATGAAATCACATCATGGAACCAAGTCTCATTCACATTACATGATCCTTAAAATTCTTTGATGACATGCCTTTAGTCAAAGGATTGACAGTCACCAACTCAGTGCTAATATGTTCAAAGACCACTTTCTTTTCTTTAACTCGTTCTCTTATGACTAAGTACTTGATGTCGATATGTTTACTTCGACTTCCACTTTTGTTGTTCTTAGCCATGAATATCACAACAGAGTTGTCACAGTACAACTTCAATGGCCTAGAAATAAAGTCCACAACTCTAAGTCCAAACATGAAACTCTTCAACCATACACCATGTGAGGTAGCCTCAAAACAGGAAACGAACTCAGCCTCCATAGTGGAAGTAGCAGTCAAGGTTTGCTTGGCACTTCTCTAAGATACAGCTCCACCAGCTAGCATAAAAATATAACCAGATGTTGATTTTCATGAATCAATGCAGCCATCATAGTTTGAATCTGAGTAGCCAATCACCTCTAGACAATCAGTTTGTCTGTACATAAGCATGTAATCCTTTGTTCCTTGAAGATATCTCATCACTTTCTTTGCAGCTTTCCAGTGGTCAATATGTGAATTACTCTGATATCTTCCCAAAACTCCAACATCATATGCAATGTCAGGTTTGGTGCAAACCTGAGCATAGATAAGATTCCCAACAACTGAAGCATATTGAATATTCTTCATGTGTTCTCACTCAAAATCATTTTTTGAGCACTAACTCAAATCGAGTTTGTCACCCTTCACAATAGGAGTTACACTTGGTGAACAATCTTTCATGTTAAATCTCTTTAAAACTTTGTTAATATAAGTCTCTTGAGACAAACCTAAAATGCCTTGAGACCTTTCCCTATGGATCTTAATGCCAATGACATAAAATGCCTCTCCCATATCCTTCATATCAAAGTTCTTTGAGAGAAATTATTTCACCTCATATAGCAAATTCTTATCATTAGTTTCAAGCAAAATATCATCCATGTATAACACAAGAAAACAAATCTTACTCCCATTGACCTTCTGGTATATACATTGATTTGAGGGTGCTCTACTAACGTCACCTTATGCTTGATACAAAGGCAACTCAAGAACTCATTGAGTTTTCAGTCTATGAATTGTATCCCATTGTCTGTGACTAGTGTGTTTGGAACTCCAAAGCGTGTGATTATTTTTTCGAAAGAAATTTTGAGCTGCTTGGGCCATGATGTTTGCTTGTGGTTAGATTTGTATCCACTTGGTGAAATAATCAACTGTTATCAACAGGAATTTTCTTTGCCCCAAAGCTTTGGAAAAGGGCTCAAGAATATCCATTCCCCAAATAGTGAACGGCCAAGGGGAGACCATTAGGTGCAGCTCTTCAGCCAGCCGATGTATCAAATTCCTATGTCTCTGGCACTAAAAGCATTTCCTCACAAAATTTGAGTAGTCGGTCCTAAGGATTGGCAAATAGTAGCCGACACTCAGAACTCTAGTGGCCATGGTTCTTTCTCTGGAATGCAAATCTCAAACACACTCATGTATTTCTCAAAAAACATAGTTTGCCTGGTATTGGTCAAGACACTTGAGGAGAGGTGAGGGGAAACCTCTCTTATATAGTTCGTCGGCCACTAGGGTGTACCTGGCGGCCTGTGTTCTTATCTTTCTGGCTTTGATCTTGTCGATTGGAGTATCTCATGTTTCAAGTACTCGAGTATCTCTTTTTTCCATCCCGAGGGGGCTTCTTGATAACTGTCGTGCATAAGTATATCTTGTAATTAAGTCAATAAAAATTACCAGATTTTCTCTCTTTTATTGCTTCTTTTTGTGTAAATAATTAGAATTTTGGCATCATCTAAGTTTTTGTCCAGTAGGTGTTTAAACTGGTGAATTTATACTATTTTAGTGTTATATTTGATGCAGAAACACAAAATAAAGCTTGGAAGAGAAGTTGAAGGTCAGGAGACTCTCGCTCAACGAGCCATACGCGCTTAGCGTGACACAAGCGCTCAGTAGGCAACACTCACTTAGTGTAAAGAAGTCACATAGAAAACCTGACATCATGTGAAGACGTGCTTAGCGTGAGACCACTTACTCCGCACAATCGCGCTTAGCGTGAGGTCGCGAAAAATAACAGACAAAGTTGTGTTTTAAAGGAGAAAAAGGAAAGAGGAGTGAGGGATGAAACTTGTTGATGAAGTCATCCAACACTTGTGCTTTGATGGTATCTCTTGGTTTGTAGGCAATATCATATTCTAGGAGTTCGATTGACCACATCATCATCCGTCGGACCAACTCGAGATTACACAATATTTTTGCTATGGGACAATCAGTTCGAACAGTGATTTAATGGCTTTAAAAGTATTGGCAAAGATGGCCAGCGACGTTAACAAGTGTGAGGGCTACCTTTTCCATCACCTGGTACCTGGTCTCCAGATCTTGCAGTACTTGGCTTACAAAATATACTGATCTTAGCTCACTCTCTTCCTCTTGTACTAGAACCGCACTTATGGCCTTGGTCGAAACCAAAAGATAAACAATCAACTTCTTGGTGGTATCCAGTTTCAACAAAACGGATGGTGTCGCCAGCGTTACCTTCAGTTGCCGAAAAACTTCTTCACAATTTTTATCCTAGACAAAAATTTTGGCCTTCTTGAGGAGGTTCATAATGGGTCTAGCCTTCTTGGCAATTCTTGGTAAAAACCTTGACAATGAGGCTATTATGCCATTATGGTGTTTGTCATTATTTTTCTTGGCCGACATGGTGTTGGCCCACACCTATTTTTGATACTTGGCCAACTCCTCCATCTGCATATACTTGGCAACTCTCTTTCACACTTCATCAAGATCAAATGCCAATTTCTTGCATAGGCCATTGACAAAAGGTCACAGCCGTAATGTCATTATCAAGTGGTGCATAGCCACTGCTAGGTCCAAATTTCAGATATTCAATGTGACCTTTCTGAAACGTTCCATGAAGGTCCGCAATGACCCCTTCTTCTCCTATTGTATGTTGATGAGGGCCACAAATGTTAGGTGGTGAGGCTGATTAGTGGCGAATTGTGTTCCAAAGCGGGCGATTAGGGTGTCGAACGAGTCCACAGAGTTAAGAGGTAGTTGTGTAAACTAATAAAGGGCATGCCCCTTCAATGACGTCAGGAATACCCGGCAGAGGATATTGCATCATCTGTGGTGTACAGGCTCACCTGGGTAATGTACACATCTAGGTGTTCGTCTGGGTCTGTAGTGTCGTCGTACTTCTCAATAGTCAAGTTCTTCTAGTTGGAAGGAAGAGTCGCCTCTATGACAACTGTCTTCCCAAAGTGTAAAAAAATAGGGGAATAGTGTTCGAATGCACACTCAGATTAGTGGCTATAGGTAAGTCGACTGTGGTTGATTCAACCTCTCCTCCTTCCAGCAACTTAGCCTTAACTTGTCGTGACCTACGTGCCTCTCGGAGGTGCATTCTTGCGCCAAAGGACAACGATTTCCTCGGCATGGTGTTTTTGCATCTCGGAGACCTGAGCTTGTACTCTCCTAACTATTGAAGATAGATCGGTCTCATCCTCTATGTGAACGTCTTCATTCTGGTGATTAGTCAGTTGCTCCATCGGTGTTGTATTTGTACCAGTTCTTATTATTGCCATGAACTCTTGGGGTTGAGATATATCTTACACGACTCTACGGTGGGCGCCAAAATGTTCTTGTCACAAATGGATCAGATACTTGTCTTTTTGCTTTATGGTCTTCTACTGTGTCAGAGGATCTTTTTCCTGTAGTTCCTTGTTGAAGTCTCGAGTGCGTTAAGTGTCTGGAAGAGCGAGGGGATACCTAGAAAAAGAACTCCAACGCTTAAGTGAGGGTTTGACTCAGAACTGTTAATGGTATGTAGCAAACATTTGAGAGTGAATTAGTCCTCTTACCTAAGGAGTTCACCCCTTTTTATACAAACCTGTTGGGCCTAGGGTCTATGGGTCTGTCATATCCTGATTACCGGTTGTGTAACACTCCTCCTAATTATGCTTAGGAACTTCTAATCAAGTGATTACCTTTAAGTGAGTTTAGCGGTGATAATCACGCCAGAATGGTACTCATTGTTCACACATATTGAAGGCTAAGACGTACTGTATGGCATATATGGATACGTGGCCGAATGATATGTTCAGTTTGAGTGTATTAGGTGTCTTCTTGGCTTGACTGAGCACCTTATCCGGTATACTAACCATACTAACATTAGCATTTGCTGTTAGAAAAAAAATATTTTGTGAACAAGCCTAAAGGTGCGTAATTTATTTTGGTAAATAAGATGAGGGAAACGAAGGTAGTTGATTAAAATGATTAAATCTCTGAGGGGTGTGTGCGAATAAAATGATTGCTGATTTTTGGACAACAGATAAAAATAAAACACAGGACCAGCCTACACACCACCAACATTCTTCGTGGTGGACTAGGGCGACGAACCTCATGATAAGCCAGGTGCTTCACACGATATCGTGCATTTGTTGCATCTGAACAGGTCACAATAGTTTCGAGGCGAGGTACATTAATCTGTATCTGTAATAACACAAAGTAGAGAATTTAGAGGTATGAAAAATTATAACAGTAAAATTGTTAACAGCTAAAATCAATCTATTCCCTTGATTTTCTAGTAAAGGCTGATAAGTAATAACTTCATTTTATTGCCATTTAAAATACACAGCTCGCTTTAGGAAGAGCCAAATCTTAAAACAACCAAACCTAATAATGCTTCAAGCATTCCAAGTAAATATGTCAATACCATAACAAGGCAATCCCTAAAGAAAAAAATGTTGCACGTGTTAAGTGCTGCTCTCCATGCTTTTTTCTTGATCACAATTTGGATGAACCACTAGATAGTGCATAATCAACTAATTCTCTTCTCAAAATTTTCCCAGCCGGAGATTTTGGGATAGATTTGATAAAAGAAACTCGTCGTATCTTCTTGTATGGAGAAACCTGCAACAATAAGAATACTTCGGCAACATGGCAAGAGGAAAAACACAAATCATGACTTGTTCACAAGAACATCTAGGTTTTATGAGTGTTTATTACTGGATATATAATTCATTCACCAAATATTCACATTTTAGAACACATGGTTTCAGAAGCACACCTGCTTTGCCACAAACTCCATGACCTGATCTGCAGTGACGTTGCTTCCAGGTTTTCTTACTACAAAGGCCATTGGAATCTGCCCTGCCTCTTCATCAGGATACCTGTCCCCAAAAGATTAGCAGATTTAGTGAACCTTGTTACAAGATCAAGTCATGTATGTTAAAGAGAATGAATTGTAGCAACACCTTTTTCTTTTGGATTGAATTTGAATTCTCAAAATTGAACATGGATAAAGTAAGTAATAGACTAATCATACTCATTGATGAAAAAATCAACAATTGATATTCAAACACATTTATAATTTGTTATGCATGTGCATGTAATATCGACCGATGACTTTCTCATCAACTGGGATTATTTAGTTTAACTTTTAAAGTGATTTGCTCACTTTAAAGGAGTCAAACACACAACAACTAATAGTTCAAAGTCAAAAAAAGAAAGTTTGATTCCCCAGGGGAACTAGAATTGGGAAAAAGCTAGTAGATTTAAATCATTGTCATTGAAGACAACTGATTTGCTTCTGAGCACACAACATTAAAGGACTTGATACATACGGAACTACTGCAGCATCAGCAATTTCGGGATTGGTGTGTAGTATATGTTCCAATTCAGCAGGGGGAACCTGGATTTGGTTTGAAAAAATAATAAGAAAAATGTTAAGTAGTAAAATAATATCCAAAAAAAATGTTAGTGGAAATAACATCTCACCTGATAAGCTTTGTATTTGATCAATTCCTTCAGTCTATCTACAATGTAGAGGAAGCCATCAGAGTCAAAATAACAAAGATCTCCCGTCTTCAGCCACCCTTCTGAATCCAATGTTTCAGCTGTCGCCTTCTCATCTCCTACATAACCTGCACCGGCACCATAATCACCATTCATGGAACATATTACATAAGCAAGACCATAAAAAATTAAGTATATTTCGCTAGTGATATGAAGTACGTTTGGTAAAAAACACGAATCATATTCATCTTGTATGGCTTAACCTGAAATTGGTATCATTTATTAGGAATCATGATGATAACAGATCTTATATTTTTATGCACTTTTTTAATCGATGGTTGGTTTATAAGCCTTTCTTCACTACCTAATCCTCCCTCTTGTCTCAGTTATAAGGAAAAAACAACTTATTTTACTTATTAAGAAAACTAATTAACTTCATTATGTTGTGTAATCTCAATTAAAAAATAAGTGTTTCCTAAACTACCCTTCATTGAACTTGATATTACACATAAAAAAACTCACTAATCCTATTAAATGAAAGGTATTTTGAAGATAGTTTCATTAGACAAAGTTAGTAAAATTTTGCTTATATTTGATACCAAAAAACAAAGGATTTCTTATTCATATTCAAGACTGGAGAGAGTATTATGCAATGAAAATGAATAAGCCTTTCAGTACACCTCTCAAATTATATTTGGATTTTTTAACTAGAATGGTGTTGCTAAATGCTAAGCTGCAAGCACATATTTCACCAAATCAAAAGGAAATAGCAAATCACCTTTCATGATTGTTGGACCTCGCAACCAGAGCTCCCCTTTTTGGCCAGGAGGTAATGCCTCTCCAGTAACAGGGTCCACTATCTTGGCCTCCATATTTTCTGCTAGTCGACCCACAGAACCATGGCGCTTAGACTCATCAGGCCCTAACACTCTAGCTGCCCCTCCTCCACTTTCAGTCAAACCATATCCCTGCGTTTAAATAATAATAATAATAATAATAACAACAATAATAGATAAAAAAAAATATTCATAATCCAAAACTCTTGTGGCATTATATAAGAAATAGTAGATCATATAGATTCTTTTTAAGGAAGCAGATTATATAGATTAAAAAACAATATAGTAGACTATTATATATAATCAAGACTTCTTTTCAATAATACTAAAGATGCTTTTGTGACATTTTGATTGAGTTGCGGAAAAATATGTAATTCCTATGACATAATCAGGGCGAATATATTTTAGACATAATTACAAATTTTAGTCTCTCTACTTTAGTGTAGTCCGGCAGTTTTGTCTCTTATTTCCTTCAAAACACACAAGCGCACAAAAAAAAAAAAAAAAAAGATTATGAAGGAGCTTGGTTCCCAAGTTTTTAAGTTAATTACTATTTTCTAAAATTAAGCAAATTTAGTCCTACTATCAATTTTGTTTCCACTTAAAACTCTTAAATTCTAATTTTCTATTCATTTTTTTTATAATCTAAATCAAATATAAATTTTCCTCTCCAAACCCTAATCTTATAGTATTTTATAAAATTCTTTAAATTTTGTCAATTTTCTAATAAATTTTCATTTCTAAACTTTTAAAATTATTTCATATCTCAAATTTATCATATAATTTCCCAAAATAATTAATTTGAGGGTTTATTGTAGAAAAAAATCAATGAAAAACCACATTTTCTTAATTAAAAAATAAAAAACTAAAATGGAACATTATAAACTAAAAGAAATATATATATATATATATATATATATATATATATATATATATATATATATGAAGAGGGATCAAAGTACATTAGTGTAACTTTGACAACTATTGCATCACTTTATCATTTCAATTGAATAATGTTTTCTAAAAACTCACCATGATCGAAAATTCCTTTTGCATAAATCACATATGTAAAATTTCAAATTAATTCAAAATCATTTGATACTTTATTTATATAAGTTAAAACCGACTTAATATAAACATTTTAAAATATAATAAAATATGTATCATTTGATTATCTTTCTTGTTGTTGTTCAATTTTAACAAAATTTGATACAAACGATTTTGATAAGATATAAATATAATTTAATGATTAGATAGATAAAAATCACATTTTATATTAAGTTAATAGTTGCCAAAATTACATCGATATAATTTGATATCTTATATATATATATATATATATATATATATATATATATATATATAAAACTAATTTTTTTATGAGATCAAATGTATTTTTTACTTAATTTATGACAAATCATATCTTCTTTTAAAATACATTGATATAAAATATTTTTTATTTTAAATTTATTCTAACGATAGATATTCAAAGGATACTAGTTAACTTTTTTCTTTTCAGTCTTCTTAATCCGTATGGTAATTATTATAAGACAATTTTATAAGGGAGATTCGAAACCGGTATAATCTTCTAAAATTCGTAACTTTTTTCTTTTACTTTCCTCATCAGCATCGGGTATTGATTAACATTTGTTTGGTATTTTTTTTTCTTTTTTCTCTCTCATGAGGTATTTACTAGCATTTTTTATGGTATTCATATACAGTATATTTTTCTAAATATCATTATCCTTTGTGAATTTTATAAAAAAGAATGCCTAAAGAGATTCTTAAAAGAAGAATATAAAGTCCTCTTTGAGTCCTAGGAAATAGTGGGATTGGTTTTCCTTTGCCTAAAGGTGGGATATCTGGTATCTGGATCTAAGATTCTAATACGGATAGAGTAAATAATATAATTCCAAACAAATTATTGTAGGCCCCATTAAAAAAACAAAAAAAAAAACATATATTAAACCCGTGAGTGATAATACCCGCAAAAAACACAATAACTGCACCCACGCATGAGTTAAAACGCAGAAAAAGTTAAAAAAAAAAATAAAGCAGTTCGTTCACCTGCCCAATTTCCACGTTAGGGAATTTGCCTCTGAAGTCGTCGGCGACTTCCTTCCCGAGCGGCGCGCCGCCACAGCCCAAATACCGTAGCGAGCTGAGATCATACTTCTTCACGAGTTCCGACTTCGCCAGCGCCACCACGAGCGGCGGCGACACCGGCATGTACGTGATTCCATACCTCTCCACAGCCTTTAGCATCCCTTCGAAATCGAACCTCTGCATGAACACGAGCGTCTCCCCGACGGCGATGGCCCTGACCAGCATGAAGAACCCGAACACGTGGAACAGCGGCAGCGTGAAGAGCGACACCGGGTGAGGGTCACCATCCGCCACGTTTCTGAGGTGATAGAACCCTCCGATCAGCGTGATGAAGTTGCGGTGCGTGAGGAGCACGCCCTTCACGCGCCCCGTGGTGCCAGAGGAGAATAGAATCGCCGCCGAGTCAGACTGACTCACTTCTTCGACTCGGTGAGCACGCGAGTCTCTGTTAACGGTTTCGTCGTCGTCGAGCATGGAGAGGAAGAACGGGGAATCGAGGAGGATTGTGCCGAATTTGAGGGAGGGAATGTTTTTCGCGGCGTTCGAGGTGGAGAACGCGATGGCGGGTTTGGCGAGTTTGACGATGTGAGTCAACTCGGATAGGGAACTGAGGGGGTTGGCGGGGGCGATGGTGACGCCGAGGGAGAGGAGGGAGAAGTAGAGTACGGGGACGTGCAGGGAGGATGGGGTGAGGATGAGTGCCACGTGGCCTTTGGAGAGAGGGGTGAGGGATTGGAGAGAGGAGGCGAGGGATTGGACTTGGCGGAGGAGGAGAGAGTAAGAGAGGTGGCGGTCGGTGGCGGCGTCGATGAGGGCGGAGGTGGTGGTGGCGGCGGCGGGGAGGAGGGAGAAGGCGTAGTCGGTGAGGGAGAGGGGGTGGGAGGGCGGAGGGAGAGGGACGTTTGGACGGAGGGTGTGGAAGGTTCTGGAATGGGAACAGAAGCCGCTGTTTGGGTCGATGGTGGTGTTTGGATGTGACTGTGTTTGGGTTTGGGTAGCCATTACTGAAATGAAATGAAGAGTGAGTGATCTTCTTGAGTGGCTGTTGTTGTTTTCCCGGTTCTCAACCATAGTTGTCTCTTCTTCTGGCCCAACCTGAGACACATACTATACTACGTTATGTACCATTACTGATTGATTATAGTATCACGTGTGTGTAAAAAGAATAGCATAAATAACCAAAATCTTACATGGCTGTCATTAAAAATTGATTCCTAACAAATCAAAATTTAATTTCGGAATACATAAAAAGTTAGGATTAATTTTACATTAATTTGTAAAATTTATGAATCAATTTATTATCATATTTTTTTATATTAAAAAATTAAATTTGAATTTTTTATTTTGTGAGGACTAATTTATCCGCTTCTTGCACTTTCAAAGTTAAATTTGACTGTTGACCCAAAAATATTATATTTTAACAATTCAAATTTTTAAACATTCTATCAATATTTTTTTTTCTTTATTTCTCTTTCTATCACGTTAAATTATCAATCAAATTAATTATTTTTTTTCTTTCTTTCTTTTCTCAAGTTATAAACAACTCAAAATTGTAAAAAAAAAAAATTTCATATAAAAAATTCCTTGCTATTATTAACACTTTATATTATTCTATTCTCTTTAACATTTTCTTTTGAGAAATGCTATGATAAAACACTCATTGACATGATTTTTTGAACACATTTTTTTATTGATTAAAATTTATTAAAGATCACAAAATTTAGTGAATTTCTTATTTTATTTAATGACTCTCTCAATTTTATAATTTTTAATACATTTTAACCAGAAAGAAAGAAAATGTATGAAATAATATAGTAAAGGACGTGCTATTAACTCTTTCATTAAACTAAATTTTACTTCTAAATTAAAAGATAGACTCTTTAAATAAAAAAAATGAAACCTACTAAAAATTTTAGTATTATCAATTCTAATCATTAATAGACAGAATGTTAAAAAGAAAATGTTTTTTTAGTATATTGCTTTTTTAAGGAGTTTTGAGTATATTGTTACCAACTTACCATTCTTCAAAATAAAATGTTGGATTGAATTAAAATTTGAAATCATTGAAGTGTGAAGCTCACAGTAAAGTTTTGTTTTATCTCATTGTTTAGCATTATTCAATTGTATATGGCTATGTCATTAGAGATACGTTGGTCGGTATCAATGAAATTGAGAAAAAATATTTAAATTAAAATAATGTAGAAAAACATGAAATGATATCAAATTTTTTGAATTTTTTCACACAATTCTCAGCTGCAGTAAATCAACCAAACGGAGTCTTAATTTCTATAATTAAGACCTCAAAGAAAATCCGTGTTATAGAGGTGATAATTTTTTTTGTACAAAAAGTACATTTTTTTTACTGAATTGTATAAATAATAATACATAAAAAATTGTTTGTTGACTGTTATTATTTTAAACATTTTTTTATTTTATATAATAATTGTCAAAGACTTAAATGGTTCATTGAATTTTGACGCTGACGGTACATCCATGTATCATTATTCAACATTATTCAGGTATATATGGCAACATCATTAAAAGTATTTAATTTCCATAAACAAAGCTTAAAAAAAATCCATGTAATCATGGTAATTAAAAAATTGTATACGAACAATATATGAAAAATTAAGGAGTGACATATTGGCAGGTTATCTTTTATTTAAAATTTAAAAAATAACAAATTAAAAGATTTATATTTCATTATTTTATCATGCAGTTACGATTTTTTTACAAGCCAGTTACGAATATTTAAATATTTAAAATTAGAACTTTTAACAGTTACAAACAATAAAGATACTAATATTGAAATGTCCTCCTTTCAAAAAACAAATATTTCTTTTTTACTGCGAAAAAAATATTGAAATATCCTTTTTGTACTAATGGATCATTCATAATTCTAATAATTTACTTAATAACTAAATAATTATTACAATTTCTGAAATCTCATTATTTAATGGTGTACACATTTTTTGAATATGGTACGTTAAATAGAGTCCAAATTTCATAATTATGAAATATTGCACATTAACTAGATTCAAAAATTTATTTATGTAATTTTTGTGATTTAGAAAAACAATGTCACGTTAACTATATTAAAATAGTAAATATAAGTATATATTAAAATAAAGATTGCATTTTTGTTTTAATAAAAGTATTACCAAGTGTTGTAATGGTTTCTAAATTTTAAAATAAAGGTTAATTAATATAAATTAAATATATACTAAAAAACCCACATATTTTAATATATATTAATAAATTTCCTCAAACGTTTCATGTGACTTATTTTTAGTCCTATAGATTGATATCTAATAAAATCTTTCATCTCATGTTTCATTAAAAACATTCACCCTTTATTACTAAGTAACATTGTATTTGTTTAGAAACAAATAATCCTCCCTTTTTCTAATTATCACTTATAAAAATTATAGTTTCATTTATTCTTCCAATAATATACTATTTAATTACGTGCAGTAATAATTGAAAAAAAAAAGTTTTATGTAGATTATGTCCCTTGCAAGGGTGAATTTTGTGTGTCTCGGGTTTCAACTTTAGTGTTTCAGTGCAATACTCCATTTGTGTTGTCCTAGCTAGTTTTTACCAAGTCGGAAACCACCACGGAATTGGCACCAACCATCACAAAACTATTGTTTTTAATATAGGGTTAAAATGGTCTATTCATAATATAATTTGAGGGTGAATAGTTGTCGGTGAATCAACTATCTCAGGATTCACCGTAGAATTTGCCTTAAATCCAATACGCAATAAATAACCAAACATAAAATTGTCCTTATTTCTCATTAAAATTGGGCTTTTGTTATTTTTGGACCATTCAATAAGCCTTTGATAGGTTGAATAAAAAATTGGAGCTGCTATTCACACTTCACTTTTTTGTATTCCCAAAAATATCCCTATTCTCTCTCACTTCTCCTTCCTCTCTTCCCGAACTCTCCTTGTCTTTTTTCCTATGGCTTTTCTCACTCTTTTCTTCTCTCCAGAACTATCTCAAGTCATTTTGAACTTCCAAGTTTTTTTTTTTCATTTTCATTTTTCATACATTTTACAGAAATTAGTTTCCATAATATAAAGTTTACATTAGGGAAACTAATTTTTGTATTTTTACATTACAAACAATGACTTTTGTAATTTATTTAGTAATGTTGGGTCACTTTTTTAAAAATATGTTTTGAATATTAGTTTCTGAGAAAAAAATATTTTTGTCAAAAAAAATTCATATATGTAAACATATTAATTATTATATTAAAATTAATTATCACAAAATTTATTATTTAAATTTACATACACCTTAAATATATATAACAACATAATTTATTTTATAACATAATTGGTCTATTAGCTTAGTTGATTAGAGCATCATGATGTTTAAATCCATATGAGACATGCAAGTTGGGCTAATCTGTATCCCTTTCATGGAAGGCTAAAACAGAAAAATCACATAATTACTAGGTGTATCAACAATTTTACATGGTGCAAGTAGCAACGCCCTGGATTTTGTTACCTTTGGGTAGATATTTTGGGTTGGATTTTTCTCTAATTGTTGGGTATTCTAGATGACAGGCAGCATTTGTTTCCTGTACTTCCCATATTCATTTTAGAATTTTTTTTTTTTCAGAATGAACTTATTATAATGTCAGTGGAAATGCAGGAGGATACAATAGTAAGAATGCATGAAACAATAGCCGTGATGGGATTGATATATTGGAATAATACAAAAATAAAAAAATCTAAAAAAATATAATAAAACAAAGTGAATTATAATTATGGGAAACATAAATTACGATCTTCCATTCACATTCGTAACATAGCCGTGAGTTTGACTTAAACTTATATATGAATATATTATTTGGTTATCCTGTCATGATAGATTGCTATCTCATTTAACTATCCTTTTAGAAATAAATAATTATTTATCGACTTTTAGTCCTTTAAATTAAGTATATTTTTTTAGTCCTCTCAATTTAAAATTATTTTTTTAGTTTTAGAAATTCGCATAATTTTCTTTTAGTCCCTCTTTATTGTATGAACTAAATGAAGAATGAGATATTCATATGGGTGATTTTGAGCGTTATAAATTAATTTTTTATTTTAAATCTTAAAATACAATTTTAGATGGTTTAAAACTATCATAATTAAGTCAATAAAAAATTAAAGCAACTAATAAGTTTTTTTAACTTTCTTATTGACTTAATTGCGATACTTTTTAACTATTAGAAAAATCATACCTAAATTATAAAATAAAAAAAATCAAATTCTACATGTTAAAAGTTGTCACTAATTGTGGGTCTATTATTCTCATTTGACTCACACGAGACACAAAACAGCATTATATGAATTCGATAAACTAAAAAATAACCCAAATTTAAAGGACTAAAAGTATATTTAAGACTTATTTATTTTATTAGTAGCATTGTGTTGATCAAATATTCATCCTTTTAATTAACTTAATTTGTAATTTATTATCTTATCAAATTAAATATTTTTTTAAAAATATGGTATTAGTATTAATCAATTCAAATTTACTTTATGTTTGGTTATTGTGAGAATTTTGTTTTTTTTATCTAAGTCACGATAACTCGACAATCCATAATTTTCCAAATTAAAAATAATAAGTTACTAATATTTTTTATTAACTTCTTATTTAATTATCATAGGAGCATTGAGTTCTAGGGTTCGCCTGAGACATTATGACTCAACAATCCCTTACCAAAAATCAAAGTTTCTCACAATTGTCATAAAATGTAAAATTAATTGAAATAAATCAATCCACAAATATTTTCAAACTATGCCAATTTTAATTCTTCATTTCACTTGAAGATACATATATAGAAATAGGGGTCTCTCCTTTCGTGCTCAAAAATATTTTTTCACAGTTTCTCTCTTTCAACTTAAAAGAATCATGCAAAATTAATTTCTTCTTTTAAAATATAGTAATAAAATCTTTATAGGTACATTTTCAATTCCAAAAATAATAAATACACAACTCACATTTTCAAATTCCATTATTTATATCATTAATAAAATAAATATTTAAAATTTATTAATAATTTATACAATTAACTAAAGTCTAGTGGAATTAATAGATGTATAAAATCTTTATACAACTTATTAATAGATGTATTAAATTTGTCGTGTGGGATTAAGTTTTCACCCCTTTCTTTATACATAATCAGACTTCTGGGTTCTGAATCCAAACCTTTTTTTATTTTTAACATTCTTTTCCATATTTTTCTAATTTTGATTAAATTATTGATTTTATCTATAACTCTTCTATAAGGTTGAAACACCTCTTTTTGCCCTGGACGAGGACGACTATGTATAGTGTTTGACTGTTTTTTGAGTAACCTATTTCATTGCACAGTAGGGTGATGTAGAAACAGATAAGAAATTGAGCCTGGTAAAACGGAAGTGCAATTTAGTCAATTAAAACATTTTTCCATAATTAATGGAAGGATCTTCCTACAATTGAGGAACACATGATCTGTAGATTCCTCATTGTCCTCACAGAAAACACACTTGTAATGATTCCTATGCATCACAATATTCTTCTTCTTCAAGTTATCCTTAGCAGGAAATCTATTAATGAACAACCTTCACAAGAAAAACATAACCTTTGGTGGTATGTTTAACTTCCAAATCTACCGCAAGAAGTTATCAAATTCACATCCTGATCTCAATGCCATCTTCGCCCTCAGTTGTTGCTTAATACACACTTGTTGGTGTGAATTAAGGTACAATCTAGGATATAAACTTGCTAAGACTTTCTCCCATCCAATTATCCTCCCACCATCTCCTAATTTTCACGCTCTCATTTTGTCAACCCATTTATCTTCACTTTCCTCACCACATATCCTCTTCAAATCCCTCCAGCAAATAGATGAATTTTTCTCAACGCCCCTCTCCACAAGTCCCCTCCCCCCATACCTAGATTCATTAACTTGACCCCACAAAGAATGGTTATTATGAAAAAAGGTCCACTTCCATTTAACCAACAAAGTCTTGTTGAAAAACCCAGTTACTTTTAGTTTTAGGATAAATTATACTCATATCTAGAGTTAATAAAATTTTATTTAAGTTATGTTGAATAACACATTTTAACTAGTTTTTTTTTTTAGTTTTTAGTGTTTTTTTAACTGTTAATTTCTAATTTTTTATATTTTTTTTTATTTTTATCTTTAATATATTTATTCATTTTCTTAATTATTCTTTTTAAATAAATTATAGTTTTATTATTTTTTTGTTATTTTTTATTTTTTAATTATTTCAACAATTAATTTTATTGAACACTTATAATTTAATAAACTATATTTTTAACTTCTAGCTTTCAATAATGATTTCTATTAATTTTATATACAATTATATAAATCAAGAGAAATTAAAATAATAAAGTAAAAAAGAGAAATATCAAATTTAATTATATTAACCGTCAGAATTATGGATTTGATTCTATCATAACTAGGCTCCCTTTACACTGATTACATTTTCTTCTAGCTGCCGTTAAGGCAAAGGAATAAAGGAAAAGGTGGCTGTATTATTCGGGTATAATTTAAATGGGCCCAATACTAAAGTTAGCCAAAATTATTAATCTATCTCTGCTTTCTATTCTCCCCTTAAAAGGACAGGTGTTGGAACTTGTAACTTTCCTTCAAAACTTCAAAGATGTATGCTACTAAACCTTGCAATGTTTCTTAATCAAAGTTTTACTTAATAGTTTGTGTACATGGTAAAATGCTATAGTGATCATGAAAGTGGACATCTTATAGATAAAATTTGATGAGAATATGAAGGTTGTATATGTGCATTCTTTTTCCCAGTAAATTACGCTTCTCTCTTAAAAAAAACACTTATAATGCTCTTTTTTTTTTTTATCATTGAGAACAAACTTTTCTCTTACTTTTAAATACACATTTTCCTCCTAATGAGTATATATAACTTGCACTAACCCTTTTCAATAAATATCAGTTGTACTTTAACCCTCTTCAATATAAATGAACTACTTAACAATTGTAATTATGAAAGTGTCGCCTAATAATATTATCTGTCCTTTTTCTACAATTTTTAATGTTACCAACCATTAATTTTCCTTTAAAAAAAAACCAACAATCATTTTCAAACACATTACCATTAAGTAAAGTTTGAAATATCTTTATTATCAGTTTTAAATATTTTCTAAAATATTTATGTTCATCTTCAGTAGTTAAAAGCAATTGTTAATAAATGCTAAACAATTAGAGAATAGTATACATAAATTAATGTCTTAGATTTTAATTTCATTTTTTTAAATAGACCCAACTCACCTTCAAAGTTCAAATATTCAATATTCAATTTTTTTTTTCTCTTGTTAGTTTCTGTTACCGAAACACTTACATGACTCCATATCTGACTTCATATGAAAAGATTGAGTATCAAAAACATCATAAACAAAAAAATTACAGAAATTAAAAGCAAAATTTGGAATATTTATCAAATAAAAACAAAAAATATATTTAAACTTAAAATTAATGTATAAACTTTTAATTTGATTTTTGAAATGAACCCAGAGCTCACCTTCAATATTCACATTCTCCCTTCAAAAAAAACTCCTACGTACGTGTATGTCCACTGTGTGAATACTCACTCGTTACAAAAAACAATTATTGGCTATTGGGTTGGCTGTTGCATTCCTCCAAAGTTTTAGGACTAACAGGGCCAATTCCTTGCTTCCTTGCACGTGCTAGTGCGCAAAAAGCATACAACTTTTTGCTGTAAAAGGATGGCAATACTAAAGGAATAAAGCTCATAAGTCTTCACCATGCCAAAATTAAAGATCATTATTATTTCATGCGAATCGCATAACTCTTCCCAACTCAACAACTGGTTTGGATTTTGTTTAGCCCCACCTCTTTCTTTGTTTTAAGATTTACATTTTGTAAAATGTGCTAGATAATTTACTACTAATAAACCCAGTTCAGTTCACCAAATTTTATGAGAAATGAAAATAATTATGAAAGAGAGATGTATATTATCATTTTAATTAGTCTTTTAATTTTTTTTCACTAAATTATTTTTCAAATATCAAAATTAATCTCTTAATATGTGAATTATTATGTTATTCTTTAATATATTTTATTAATAAATTAATCTTTAATTTTTAAAATTGAAAAATATTAGCAATGCAATCTCTAAAGCAATTTTTTGAACTATCTTTATTATTGGTGTAAATTATTGAAACTTGAAAATTTCATATTTTTTTCTTCTTGTTTAATACAATAATGTAGTGCATAAGTAATTGTTGGCACTCATTTATGTTAGATAATCATTTAATAAGATATAACAACTAAAGAAAAAAATGTTGAATTAACAACACAAAAGTTGATCGGGTGGCTAAGTTGTTAACATCACATATCACGCTTATGTAATGAGTTTTCTTTGCACCATTAATAGAAAGTATATATATGAAAACTACTACTATTCGAACTTGAATAGGGTTCTCGTGCAACTAAACTACTAAAGCCATGAGACTACATACGAGAGACAGGTTTAAAAGGTTGCATTTCAATTTTATATATAGATAGTTGGATAAGGTTCAGTGTTAAATGTGAGCTTGTTACTAAAATTTATAAATAAAAGTATCTAGCTAGTTTAAATTTTAATTAATCACAGTCATAATTCTCTTTAGATTAAAAAAATGTCATTTTTATTCATACAAATTCATTTTAAAGTCATGGTTATTTTTTTATGTGTAATTAATAACTGGGCTCATTATTAACCAAACTAGTTTTAGTACGAAAATAATGCATCAACGTAATGTTTGTAACTATCCCCTAGATCTAAATGAAATCGAAACTCTTCTAAAAAAATGGATATAATTTAGATCTTAAAGTCTACGTACATGGTTTTGAAAATAATGGAGCAATATGATCTATAGATGATGCTCAACATTACTCCTTTACTCTTATCTTTCTTTTAGTAGTGATCTTTTTATTTAAGACATATCAACAAGTGATTGGTCGCGATAAGTTTGAATTCTTTAAGAAAGTGATTAAAAAATATTAAAAAGGAAACAACCTATCTTTAAGTGCTTTTAAATTTTCTAAAAGAGATTAATCTCAATAAACAATCAAACATACTACTCTTTGTAATCGTGTAGTATGAAAGAATATTCAAATATGCATCACTTTTTTTGTTTTTACTTTAACATTTATTTTATCATATTTTTTTTTCCTTACAAGCTAAATTGAGTTTCATTTTTTATTTAAATCTTTTTAATTTATTCACCTATCAATTAAAAGCTGTTTAATTCGTGGATGGCAAATCTTCAATCCTTAACCATTAAATTTGGGACAGACGAGAGTACACGGGGCTGTCCCATGCCGTAACCTATTGTCATTGTTACCCAACATTATAACACTATGTAGTCTGAAGTCATTTGTCCTAATAAGGGGTGTGTGTGGAGGTCATGGCCTAATAGCCAAACACCCATTTGTGCTTTTGAGTTTTGATTTGTTTGTGACAGCCTGTCAAGACAAGTAAGCAGGAACCCCAAGTTCCAAAGGACATTATCAATACATAGCCATGTAAATTTACTAATTTAGAGTCCATTTAGTTTAAAAGAACCAAAAAAAATTGAAAGTAAATTGAGATAAAAAAAATTCAATATAAAGATATGAAATTCACTAAATTTTAAAACTTTTGTTTCAAATACATCCCACTATAATTAAACCAAACACTGTTAGTCTTAGTTTGGTTGATCTATTCTCACTACTTTAGAATGATAGCTTTTTCCATAATCTTGAGATTATAAGTTTACTGGTTACAATGCAACTAGGCTCAAATATAGTAAACAATTAAATTTGGAAAATTATTTTTAAAAATTCTAAAATACATTAAAAACAGTATTTTTTAAATAAATTATCTAAATTAAGAGTGTTAATGAATTGTTTCGTCCACTAATCTAATTCAACCCAATATTACTTTTGACATGTTGAGAAATAAATTAAATCTGATGCATTTTAAAAGACAAGTTTAAGTTATATTTCTAGTATGCTCAACTCACTTTTATTTCATATATACTTTTAAAAATATAACTTTTTAAACAAGTATATAATAATAACACATCTTATTAAACACATATTGATAATTATACAATCGTGTTCATTTTTCTTAACTATTGTGAAATAATATTAACTATATTTATATGCACAGTTAATCATGTATCTAGATGAACATTGGGTGAGAGTGTGGGACGATAATCATTACTCAAGAATCAAAGGCTAAGTGAAGGATACGAGAGAGGTGAGAGGAGCAGAAGTCTGGTATTATGTAAGTTTTCATTAACTAAAAACGCAAAGAAATCTGAAGGTGCAGAGTAGATTGTTTTAGTTCCCAAGTAATGCCAAAATCCGCAAGTGAAAATGAAGTATATAGATGTAGACATAGTTCTACAATGATTGTGGGGTCCCCACCGCATAGCACCTCCAGTTTGTTAGATTCATACCATAAGTGCATATATATTAATATATCATATGACCCATCACACCATGTTTTATTTGTTTGTTTTCTGCGGTTAACAAATAACAACTTATATTACATGGTTATCGGTTGGTGTCTTACCCAGAAGGCCTTCAATTTCACCAGTGTCCATTTATCTGTAAAGGGTTGAATTAGAAACAATGAGGGCTTGGTTGGATTTTGGTGTCTGTATTTGAACTTTAGCCGAAACAACATATTAAGTGTTGATACTTGGTTTCTTCACTTCATAATAGTTTATTTCCCTCCTACTTTTTTTTTCAGAAGAACCTTTCATGTTACCCTTTTCCTCTGGCACCCCCATTATTGCTATCTGGTGGAGAGAGCACAGTAGGAAAGAACACCATGTGGAAGCAGTAAATGCATTTACTTCAGGTACCCCACTTTCATATCTTGGATTCCGGGCAAAGATCACAACTTGATCTTTCTTTCGTTTAATATATTGATTTACATCTCAGATATTCACTATATAAGAGAGAGCCTTGCACAGATGTTATTAATTATTATTGTTGCTCTTTCTCTTTGCCCTCATGCTACTTTTCTTTCATTCATAGCCAATGCTTATTAGTATCTTGCTTGAACCTGTTCTTCAATCTCTACTATATTCTGTTCATTAATGTTTGCACAACCACCTCTGCTTAACAATTCAAATGGTCAAAGATATTTAAGCTCATAATGAGGTACTAGTCAATTTTAATGTCTATGCAAGTCATCCTGATATTATTGTTATTTTATTGATATTATTATTATATTCTGGGGGGTAGTCTTTGTTTCAAGTTTTCAATTATTTTTAATGGAACTTCTTTTACATTTGTTTAAGACAGGTTTACATTGGATTCTTTATATGAGCAAGTTGCTCCTTACTCCTTGAAATACTGCAAATAGAAGAGTAGAACTTTCCTTCATGGGGTTTCATGACTTGGTTTTGCTATTCTGTTCAGCTTGGTGTGTGTTTTATGTGGGTAGTTGCAGTGCTCAGTTGCAATCTTCTCAGACCCAAGTGCTTCTCCAGCTGAAAAAGCACTTGGAGTACCCAAAACAGTTGGAAATATGGAGAGATCGTTGGACAGATCTTTGCTCTATTTCTTCTTCTGGGCAAGTGAATGTCACATGCAAGGACAATTTTGTCACTGAGCTCACAATCTTGGGTGATAAACCAACAAAGGGTAGAGATTTTGATGGGTTTGCCAATCCAAATCAAACACTATCAGAGAGCTTCTCCATGGAGTCTTTTGTGGCTACTCTGGCAAGGTTAACCAGCCTTAGAGTCCTTAGTCTTGTCTCTTTGGGCATGTGGGGACCACTCCCTGATAGAATTCACAGACTCTATGCACTTGAACATTTGGACTTGAGTTCCAATTATCTTTATGGATCAATCCCTCCAAAGATTTGCACAATGGTGAACCTTCAAACTCTTAGATTGGGTGATAACTTCTTTAATGGTACCATCTCAAGCTTGTTCAGTTCATCAAACAATCTCACAGTTCTTAGTTTGAAGAGTAACAGGTTGAAGGGTCCATTTCCACTTTCAATCCCTAGTGTCATCACCCTAACTGAAATTGACATGTCATGCAATCAAATATCAGGGAGATTGCAAGATTTAACTGATTTGAGTAGCTTGGAACAACTAGATTTAAGGGAAAACAGGTTAGACTCTAAACTACCTGCAATGCCAAAAGGGTTGATAAGTCTTTTCCTCAGCAGAAACTCTTTCTCAGGTGAAATTCCCGAGCACTATGGTCAACTAGATAGGCTTCAGAAGCTTGATGTTTCCTTCAATTCACTCACAGGCACTGCTCCTGCTGAACTTTTTTCTTTGCCTAACATTAGTTACTTGAATTTGGCATCCAACATGTTGAATGGACCACTCCATAATCACCTAAGATGTAGCAGTCAACTCAGATTTGTTGACATATCATACAATAGATTGGTGGGGGACTTGCCTTCCTCACTCAGCACTAAATCAGAAAATAGAGTTGTTAAGAGTGATGGAAACTGTTTATCTGGGAGTGTGCAGCATCAGCATGCAGTATCCTACTGCACAGAAACTCATGCGAAGAAGAAATCATACAGAGTTGGAATTTTTGTTGGTCTCATTGTGGGAATTCTTGCAATCATTGTGGTTTTGGCTTTGACCATTGTTATAACTTGTAAAAGGTATTTCCCTTGGGGGGTGTCAGAGCAGCACCTATTGCATAAAACAGTTCAAGATAGCAGCTATGCAGCAGGAATCTCCTCTGAGCTTCTCACAAATGCAAGTAGGTTCTCTTAATTCAAGAATGGACAAAAACAAGGTTTTAAATTGCGGTCATGATTGCAGTTTTGTTGCAATCCTTGATATTGCAGGAAACTGATGTAGATGCAACTGTGGCCACGGAACATTTTTTAAAACCTTTGATGAAAATATGGATAAACTACTATGCAAATATGATAAATTGAGGGACATGAACATTGAATTCAATTATTTATTTCTTTTCATTTTTGGGGTACTAATTTCAGGGTATGTTTCTGAAGCCGCAAAGTTAGGCAGAGAGGACCTCCCCACATGTCGGTCATATTCCTTGGAAGAGCTAAAGGAAGCCACAAATAACTTTGACAACTCCACTTTTATGGGTGAGAATATATATGGGAAGGTAATATCCAAAACATGTTCTATTTTCAAAACAGAAAAAAGATATTATTAAGTTGTTGGAAGTTGGGACTTAGTTGAATGTAGCAGTTGGGTTTTAATATTTGAACATTTAAAATCTATATTTTCTTCTTATCAGATGAGATACTCACGAAAATTTCTCCCTGATATTGCAGCTTTACAGAGGAAAATTGGAGAGTGGAATACAGGTTGTAATAAGGTCCCTGCCTTTGTCAAAAAAGTATTCAATTAGGAATTTCAAACTGAGGTTGGATTTGCTTGCAAAGCTGCGTCACCCTCATTTGGTATCCCTCTTAGGGCACTGCATGGATGGTGCTGTAGGAGAGAATAATGAGGCTAATGTCTTCCTCATTTATGAATACGTGTCAAATGGGACTTTTCAGACTTATCTCTCTGGTAAGAGTATACTGTTTCTTTCACTTTATTATTTGGTTACTAAAATCTTAAGTCATTAAAGTAGTGTCATTATCATACAACCGTCTAAAAGCAGAACAATAGTCATTAAGCTATTTAGTTACATGAGGAACTTATAATTGTTGAATCCAGCCATTCTCATCTTAGAATATGTAACTCTGAAACTAACCTCCGTGTATATCACCTGCCATGTATCGAACATTACTTCTTTTTATAATAAAAAAATAGGTGTTGGTTTTCAATGTACAGCCCTAAACTATACATTAAAGTAGTGGTTTTCACATTAATGCCATTATTCTGACAAGTAAATGCAGAAGTTGACAAGAAATATGGAAATATCCTCCTTGTATATAGCAAAGTGTGGTGGATGGCTAATGGGAAATGCGGTTTAATATTATGGCTTTCTTTGCTTGTTTTCATTCAATGCCATGTGGTAGTTGTGCTATGATTGGATGATAACACCTTGGAGATTTAAAATTGCTTTGGAATCCATTCAAAGTGTGAAAAACAACCTTAAGTAGGTAGCTTTTTTTCCAACTTGCATTCAGACCCTCAAATTGAAATATAATATACATAAGAAATTAGAACCTAGAAAGTTGAAAGTATTCTCTGGTTCTCACCAATTAGTTTGGATTGTGAACTAAATTTAAATGTGTCAAATTGCATGTTCAGGAGATAGTCCAGGCAAGGTTTTCAATTGGTCAGAGCGATTGTCAGTACTAATTAACATTGCTAAGGCTGTCCACTTCCTACACACTGGCATGATACCTGGTTTCTTCAAAAACCGACTTAAGACCAACAATATCTTGCTGAATGAGAATTGGATGGCAAAGTTGAGTGACTATGGATTGTCCGTTATATCAGAAGAAACTGATGCAAGTGGGGTAAGATTTCTTTTCCTTTAAATTATTTTGTGTTTTTTTTTTTTCTCTCTATTGGTGGTCTTTCATAACCTTGTCTATCATCATCAGTGATTAAGTCTTGTCTTTTCTGGTTTGTAGGTAAAAGGAGAAAGTCCTGATTCATGGTAAGGATTCCCATATACCATATGACTTTGTTTTATTTTCCTTCAATAGTTTGTCTAGATCCAATGTCGTCTCTGTTAACATTCTTGGTACACAACAAATGGGATAACTTCTGATACAATTAGTAGAATTTCATTATTAGATGATAATTTTTTTGGAAACTTCCTTGAGGTTTATTTGTGTCATGATTTTTTCAACATGTGTAATTTCAGGCAAATGAAAATGTTAGAGGATGATGTTTATAGCTTTGGATTCATACTACTCGAGGCACTTGTTGGACCTTCATTATCAGCTAAAAGTGAAGTAAATGTGCTGAATGTAATGGTATGTGCAAAGATGTTTGGATTACATGATATCTTCCAATTACAAGACATAATGAGATGCATGTCCTTGCTCCTTGTTGATGGTTGATGCAATACAAATCTACAATACCATCCACTACAAGTATTAACAATGTTTGGAAATGATTAGATCTTAAGAAATAATCGCTCATTTTTTAAAAACTCTCTACAGAGTTGATAAGCAATTATATCTTCAAAACAAATTGAACCAAACACGCACTAAGACTTTTTTTTTATCATTCTTTGTAAGAATGTCAGCATCAGTTCAAGTCTTAAATTAAGAAATAGATTTGTGATGATGTTGGATGTTCATACTTCTATTAGGTCAACTATCCTCCACTCCCACTCAAGTGACAAGTTTGCACTTTCAATATTAAAGAAAAGAAAAAGTATATAGAGCATCCCTAATAGAATATATATATATATATATATATATATATATATATATATATATATATATATATTTATTTTTCTTTTTTTTTTCTTTCTATGTTAGTTAATTTAACTCCATTCTGCAGGCATCTTTCAATAGTCAAGATGGTTGGAAACAGATTGTGGACCCAGTTGTGCAAGCTACATGCTCTAAAGAGTCTCTATTAGTTGTTATTTCCATAACAAACAAATGTATATCTTCTGAGTCATGGAGCCGACCATCCATTGAGGATGTCCTTTGGAACCTTCAGTATGCATCTCAAATTCAGGCAACACCTGATGGGGATCAGAGAATTTGATACTCCACTACTTCAGTGACAGTAACTTCTTGAGTTTTGCTTCAAACTGCTCCAAAAGATAACAACTAGCTATTTCAACATTTCATCTTTTGGATTTCTTAGAATTGTAGGAAAGAATTGGCTGCATACACCAATTCGGTCAATTTTCATCTAGTAAGTACTTTGATCTGTATAGTATTATTACTATTTTTGTTATTATTATAAGGTTATTATTTGTAGTCCTCTAAACTCTTTGTGAACAAACTTATGCACCCTGGCCTCTTCGCAGAATTGACTTAGGTAGTTGAGTCTTGAGTCTTTAGATGATGGAATCAGAAGAGAAACCAGTATTGCTTCGGAAAAAAAGCGTAACTTTAGTTCTTTATATATTAAATTTTAACAACAAATTATATTAAAACAGGCATGCAATAAAACTAAAACAGGCAAAATTAAACACACTAATGTTTGGAAGTAGCACTTAGACACCCTGCTGAATCATAGCTCTGATCCTCATTGGAAGATCATAAAGCTTGATAAAGCCAAAGCATCAGCATGATCATATATCTCCCCACTCTCAAACGATGAAATGTCTTCCCTATAGAGGGCATAGGGGCTTTTCCTCCCCACCACAGCAGCCGAACCTTTGTAGAGTTTCAAAGTCACTGAGCTTGTTGTGGTGTACTGGTGTCTGTGATCTTCTGCATGAATGCATCCAAGGACTCACTGGAGTGGATCAAACCACACCTCCCAACAAACATTGAGATATAAAGTTGATTGGGTGGTTAAGGAAAAAAAAAAGGTGGAAGATTCTATCCCCGCTAACAAAAACTAATAAATTAATAATTAGTGTTTGCCGATAATAAAAAAAAAAACCTTCCCAGCGTACATTAACTCTGCATATTTAAGGGCCAATTAATCTTTCAGCTGAAGCATTTCTCGATCAAGTGTCAAGCACTCTAAATCTCTCACTGCAGTGAATAGGATGGTGCCACCGGGCGTTTTGTAAACTCCACTGTTCTTCATGCCTACAATCCTATCCTCAACTAGGTTAACGCTCTCAATTATTAAGGGACGCTTGTTATATTTTTGGGAATAGTATTCTTGGGAATGTTATTGGTCAGAATATTATAACACCAACCATGTTTGGTAAATACTTATCAATCCTCTTAATGTTTTTAAATTTAGTTTATTTTAAAAATAACAATGTTAAATAAATAAATATTAAATAAAGTTGAAAAAAAAGAATAAATATTCATTTTAGTCTCAGCAAATATGATACAGTGACAAATTGATCATTGAAAGATAAAAATTTAAACTTAAACCCTGAATATAAAAAAAAGTGTGACAAATTGGTCTTGACGTGTTAAATTTATGAGACTATTTTGTTATTAAAATGTATTCAAGAATCAATTTAATAATAATTTATATTTTTATGACAAATTTGATATTAAATAGCAAAATATAAGGATTAATTTGTCATTAAATAATTTTATATAGGCCTAAAATCTCTAGTTGGAGAATACATCCTTTGTTTTATATAAGTCCTGGAGAGAGGATTAGTCTCATAATCAATCAAATGATTGAAACTTATGAACAATGTTTCAAGAATCGGACGGGACTAATTGGTCTGATTGGTTCAACTTAAACTTGGTGGGCACACCGGTTCAATTTGCTGAGAGGATCAGAAATATATAGAAATGTACTAGAATCAGTATGATCTTGGTTGAATTGGATGGGTCTTTAGTTGTTGAATGGGTAAGTTATTAGTTGAATTGGACGAATTTTTTATTTAATCGATGTGAATCTTTGGTCGAATAAGATAGTATTTCTTTTTTTCTTATATATAAAAATGATTTTTTTTCTATTTTATTTTATGTGAACCTATAATTATTTTTAAGACATTTAATGTTTGTTTGTGTTGAGAGTTTAATTATGGGCCAATGAGATTTGGATTTAGACCAATGATTCATTAGTGTTTCATCCTATTCCAAGATTGGTTCTTAAAATTTTACTTATGGGATATCTTACGGGGTATTTGGTTCAGTTATTTTATGTTTACATTTTAAGTGAAAGTAGAAAACGGTGATAAAATATATGTTTGGTTGGATTTCTGAAAATATTTTCAGTAAAAATAAAAACAAGAAACAATCAGAAAATGAAAATAATAAATTCTCGTTTTCAGTTGAGAACAGAAATCTCAGGTAAAATGAAATTACGGTGACAATGAATGTAATTTTAAACAAATCTAAAAATACAAAAAGACAAGAAATCAATATATAATAAATTTGTAGTATTTTTATTTCATGAAAACAGAAAACAAGAAGTCAAATTAAACATATTTTCAAAATTTTAATCTTTTAAAAACAAAAATAATTTTCAAAAAATAAAAACAGAAAATAAAAATGTAAACCAATCATACTCTATTCTGCCACCTAAAACTCAATGATCCGGTAATTAAAAAAATTTCTGCAGCTGGCACCCTCACTCAGTGAGTACCCACTGTCCCATCCCACCCAAGCTTGATATCTAACCAATTACCATCATCAGAGCCATCCACTGAATGGTGACCTGCGTAAAAGTGTGAGTTGATTGAGAGGCAATCATTTATTCAACTTCGCATTTCTCTCGCATCCACTGAACCAAGATTCCTATTCCAAAATGACCGGTAACTTTTCCATTTCCATTTCTCTCAAATCTCAGATTCATTCATAATAATCATAACAACCCTTTCTCTAATCTTTGGTGATTGATTGCTGCAGCTCCTACTTCTTCCAGCCTGTGGCTGGCTCCAAACCCCAGCAAAAGATGGGGCGAACTCTTCTTCCTTCTCTACACCCCCTTCTGGCTCACCCTTTGTCTCGGCATTGTTATTCCCTTCAATCTTTACGAGGTTTTACTCTATCCACCTTTTACATTTTTTTTTGTTAAGCATTCTAATTATGATCTCCAAAGTTTTGATCATATCTGGGCCCACTACGGGAATAAGTCCCGTCTAGATCTTAATCACACTTAAAATTTATTGTTCTTGTTTAAAGATGTGTGTTGTAAATTGAGCTGCATTAATTGGGTTTTCACACTTCTTTCTTCATGTAAATAATAAACTATATGAATAATAAAATTCACTTTTAATGTTTAATTATGAGTTTGAGTAAAACAACGTGATGGTACTTGGCAGAAATTCACAGAGCTGGAGTATTTGCTCATCGGATTGGTCTCGGCTGTTCCTGCTTTCGTCGTTCCATTGCTGCTCGTTGGAAAGGTGTGCTTAACTTGTTCACCTCGATTTGAAATGCTTGTTGGCTTATAGTAATTTGTTTTATGAATTGAAGCCTGGCAACTAGCAATTACTTGCTTCTCCGTTGGGCTTCATTTTGTACTTATTTTAACATGATCTGGTTTGGTGGTGTTGTTTATCATCTTTAGTACTGACTTATTCGGAAAATGGCTGATGAAGTCAGTGTCAACAGAGAGTGGTGTAATTTATTTCATTTATGATTTCAAAATTTGCAGGTTGACAGAAGCATTTCTTGGAAGGATCGTTATTGGGTCAAGGCAAGTGTTTTTATGGGATAAAATTTTCCATTGTTGTATTATCATTCAGTAAGAATTATGTAGTGTGGACCTAAAGTTATTATTTAGTTATATTGGAGTGTTATTTTGTGTATAGTGCTGTATGTTTATCTCTACTTATTTTGAGTAATTAATAGTCTTTATGTTTATAAAAAAAATAGTTTTCTTTGACATGATAGAACCAGTCATTACACAGCTCTTCCTCTCTAGAACTACAACTAGGCATTAAGTCATCAAAGTTGTGACCTGTAGGGTATAACTCAAATACATATTTTTGCATTTTCTTGTATCTGCTTCTTAATCTTAATACGTTGATAAGACTAGTTCGAATCCAAAAATAATATAGTGAAAAAGTAGGTTAGTGCGAAACCTGCTTTTATTCTCCATGCAAGAAAAGGATCATAAGAAAGGGCATGACCATAATAATTGTGTGAATTTATCCATTTGAGGTATTCTTGATAGGAAACCATATGATTCCCTCCAGATAGTAGGTCTGTAGTTTGGTACCATACTCCTTTAAAGGGGATGACTTTGATTGTTGCAATTTCTGGTGTCTTGATTTAGCCTTTTACAATTTCAGTTTCCTTTCATTTTGTATTCAGATCGAGTTATTCGACATCCTAAAGTGGATTTTCTTGAGAGAGAAAAAAAACAAGAGACATGTGATGAATTTTTTGTCTCAATTACATACCGGAGGCTATTATATATAATAGGTATCATAAATACAAAGATTATAGTCATCCTAATTATCATCATTACATAACTATATATGTCCACATAATCACCCTTTTTATACATTATTTCTAACACACTCCCTCAAATTGAAACATAAATCATATCTACTGAACTTGTTACATATATAATTGATTCAAGGACCTCTCAATGAATTATTAAAGACATCTTGCATTAGAAGTGACAATGTCTCCAAATAAGATCTTCTCCCTAATGAAATGAAAATCGATCTCAATGCATTTGGTCCTCTAATGGAACACTAGATTTGATGCGATATGCAAAGCAACGTGATTGTCACAAAATAATATATAATATATATATCCATACAATTATCCTATTTACATTATTTCTAACATATTATAATACCTATGTATTTTTTTTTTTATTCTTGTGTTATCTGAAAAAAACAACTGGTACATACTGCTCTGCAATCCTTATTATGTATCAATTTAATTATAAACCATATTTGTGTTTAATCAGTTAACCTACTCACTACCTGACATGTACATATTTAATACTGACAGGCCAGTCTCTGGATAATAATCTTCAGTTATGTTGGGAATTATTTCTGGACACATTACTTTTTTACAGTTCTTGGTGCATCTTATACCTTTCCATCATGGAAAATGAACAATGTAAGTCAAAGACCTATGAATTATCTCTTAGTGAGACCACATACTCTTTATTAAATTGCTCTATTTGATGGTGGCAGGTACCACACACAACATTCCTGCTCACTCATGTTTGCTTCCTGTTTTACCATGTTTCATCGAACATGACACTGCGTCGATTGCGGCATTTTATTGCTGATTTGCCAGAAAAACTTAAATGGGCTACTGAAGCTGCATGGATTCTTGCTCTTGCTTATTTTATCGCATACCTGGAGACACTGGCTATTTCCAATGTATGTTGTAATAAACATTCTGTTTTTTGTTTATTCATATGTTTTTAATATGACTTAATTATTAATTTGGTGCCCAAAGGTTTGGTCCCCAAATTCTTAAAAAATGCATCAAATTTAGTCCTTCCCATCCAATTTGAATTATGGATTTCAGCGGTTTTCTTTTACTGATAGTGGCGGTTTTTAGCCGCCCCTATATTTATTATTTTTTAAAAAGCTTCAGATCTGGTTCCCTAAGCACCTTCGCAGCCACCATCTCCATCCTTCTTCAGATCTGTTTCACCATCACTGCACCGTCACCTCCTTCCTCCCCAGACATCACCACAACCGCCAACACCACCATACCCACCCAGATGAGCCCGCCACTGACCATCAAGCCTCAAACGCGCACCGCTGCCACGTCCACCAGTCAGAGTCGCACGCCACCAAGTTTGAATCAACCTTATAGGAGAACACACCATAACCCGTGCCTATTAAATGTTGAGCATCGTTACTGCCTCGTGATCCCAACACCCAGATCTGTTCTTGTTGTTGGGTTTGGGTTTCTGGAAGTTATGGAGGGCGCCGGCGGAGGTAGCGGGGGAGACGTTTATATATATATATATATATATATATATATATATATATATATATATATATATATATTTAATTTAGATGTTTCTTATTCTTTCTTCAAGTTTTTCCAATGTTTTATTCATTATGACAATCATCCCAAAGCCTAAATTTCTTAGTTGCATTTAAACACGTGTATATGCAATTTTTTGGAATCTACACGAGTCAGTTTGCGAATTTGGCTTCTGTATTGAGGATCTCACTCCGTATTTAACTTATGCTTTGGTTTTTTTTTTTTTTTTTTCCAATTAGTTGTTTTATTTCTTTACTCGTCTCTTCTTTCTTGTTCTTGTTCTTTACTTCTTTTTACTTTTTTGGTAACATGTTTGTTGCCTAAATTTCTCTTGCTTTTTTTGTGCTATGGAACCTCCATCTCTTAGACTTATCTCCCTAGACATTTCTCTTTCTTTTAATTTAAAATTTCCATATCTTTTTCCTATCTTCAAGATGATACATGTTTTCTTATATCAAAATGATATCTTGTCTTTTGATAACTCAATATCCAGTATTAGTGAGGATGACACACGCAGAAGTACCAATATGCTTAAGGTTGAAGGTTATATTTTGAACCTGTAAGATTTATAATTCTAGATGCACTTGTAAATGGCTTTTTTTTTTTTTTTATCGACAAATGTTAATTGTTAATGTTTTATTAGTGGGAGGGATTCAAATCCATGACTTTTCCCTTCCTCCTTCTCTCTTCAACCACCAAGTCAATCTTATAACTCCTACTTATAAATGGCTTTAGCTATAAGTTCTTTCTTTTTTTAGACTTTCCCCCCTCAGATGCTATATAATACTGTGCCTACATCTTTGTGAAATTTTATACTGTTACCGCATCAGCCAAGCCAAATGACTAGTTTCCTAGTTTTCTATACTTTTCTTCTTAGTCCCATATATGACAATAGTCACAAACAATGCAAATACATATATATCTTTCAGGGTATATAACCCTGAGATGTCATTTGAAACCATCTCACCCTGCACTTGACCTTCAATATGAAATGCATATTTCTGAGGATAATGCTGTGCATATGGATCTATGCAGTTCCCTTATTATCAATTCGTGGATCGCGACTCTATGTATAAAGTTGGATCTTTGTTTTATGCCATCTACTTTATTGTGAGCTTCCCAATGTTTTTAAGGTAAGTTATTAACTAGCATGTGTTTGAGTTACCTCATTCTGTGTTTGAATTGCTTTGAATTTGTACAGCTTCTTGTTTCTTTGGAAAGGGGAATATGTCTATGTTGTACTAATTTTATTGATGGGGAATCTTGTAAATATGCAGGATAGATGAGAAACCTGGCGATAAATGGGACTTGCCTAGAGTGGCTGTTGATGCTTTGGGAGCTGCAATGCTGGTCACAATAATACTTGATTTGTGGCGCATCTTTCTGGGACCTATTGTTCCGATAGCAGACACAAAACAGTGTCCTCAAGTAGGATTACCCTGGTTTACAGGACATGCCAATCTCACATGAGAGGTATGTGACGAATTGTGGTTTTCATTACACACCAATGCAATCTAAACATGCAGATTGTTATGTGGAGAATCTGCAGAAGAACCCAAACTTGGACAATCTTTGTACTAGTGCTGACACTACCAAATTCCTGATAAGATCAATAGTGTTTGTAGTGCTTTCATGTTGCCTTAGGCTGTAGACAAGGCAGGTGACTTGATAGTGTTTATTGAGATTAATGACAACCGAGTTCCTTTGTCCCTATCCTTTTTTTTAGTAGTAGTAGTAGTGTCATGTACTCAAGTTTGTTATTTTTATTTTATTTTAAAGTTGGTTGGAATATATAAGATTGGGTGTTGCTATGTTCGGTATAAATGTGATCTTGCAGGATATACTGTATTCATTGCGGGTATGGAGATTCATGTCATTGAAAAAGATAGCTTTGTGGTGGTGGACTTCGTGATTTGTTAAACTCAACATATGCATGTTGGAATTGGTCTATAAGGCATGTATGCTCGGGGAAGATACTCAATTAAATGTTCGAGGGTTATGTGTATATTGTTAGATAGGAACTTGGTTTAGCATTTGTGCAGAGATAGAAATTGTGAGGTTTCTGAACATTGGTTACATTTGGTAAAAAAAAAAAAAACTTTAACACAATAAGAACATTTTAATAGTTGTAATATACATTTTCAGAAAAAAAAATTCAATCAGCCACATGTTTTAGTTATTCTTGTCAATATAAAAAATATTTTGAATCAATTTTAATAATTAACTAAACACATTTTTAGTAATATCCGAGAATAACATTTTCATATGCATGATATTCTTAGGAAAAAATATTTTTAATTAAGAAAATTATTAGTGAAATAAACGTTTTCAATATATTAAATGATTTTTAATAATATATAATTGATGATCGATTATATATTATCTTATCTTATTTTAGGATTTAAATAGATATATAATTATCTTAAGATTTACTTGAATTTAAACTGCGGATATTTTATCTTAAGATATGTACATATATCTCATGTACAATTACAATCTTAATTGATTTTTTATAGGTATCTTATTATCTTAAGATCTCTCTATATACCTCATATCCACCACCATCTACTCGCATTTCCCCGACTATTAGTATTCGCAATCCCAATCAAATAATATTAAAATTGTCTAATGAAATAGAAGATTTAGATATACGATACAAAAAAACATTAATTAGAGCATCATGTTCGTTACTCTCTTTAGAAAGTATACACACAATGGAAAATGTGCTCATTGGTATAGAAATATCTAATCTAAGATTAATAAAAGATAGATTGATTGCATTTATTATTTTAAATAAAAAATTAAAATCTGATTGATTGCATTTAACTCGACAAAATTGAAAAAAAATCTCAAAATTACTAAACAATTTTTTAACATAAAAGGAAAGAATTTCAAAAATATAAATATTAAGTTTTGAACTTTTGATAGAGTATGAACTGTTAATTCAAACTCGAAAAATCAAATATTATGATTATACGACATCATATATCATATCATGATTATTATCTTATATATTACTATTTATTTGAGCATTTCATCTATTATTTATTATTATAGTGAAAAATCAATATTTAAGATTTAATGAAAAATTAAATAAATTTAAAATAAAAGAATGGAATTATTAAATCAATGATTAAATTTGCATTTATTATTTATTAATTAGAATTTATTTAATTGTATCTAATTTAAAAATGAATTTATGCATATTGTTATAATACTAGATTGGATGACCCGTGACGTGCAGGTAAACATTGTTTATGCATATTGTTATAAAATATTTTATATAAATAAATATTTTATAAATTTTAGATTAAAAACTATTTATAATAAAAATATTTTCTATTTGTTATCATAAATTCTAAACTATGAAATTTTTAGTTACTAATGATCCATTATAGATATATAGTTGATTATCTAACAGACATTGATTTTTAAAATATAATACATGAAAAATAAAAAATTAATTACGTGTTAGATAAGAAAGTAATTTAAATAATTATTTTGAAATGTTTCAGTCAATCTAAAGTGAGAGTTCTTAATTACAAAATGAAATAGATTTTTTCTTTCTACAACAAAAAGAAATTAGAAAATGACATTTTTAACTATATATTTTCAAATAAAAACATAAATTTAAGTCATTGATGTGTGAATTTCACGACATATATGTTAATTTGTGAATAATGCTATAAAATGTTTTAAAATTTTAACCTATAAAAAAATAAATTATAAATTATAAACTTAAAATAACCAGAACTTTGTGTTAGATATTATAGTGTATTATAAAGTATAACAATTTTTAAATTTTTAATTACTGATTTAAAATATAAGCTAAATTATTAATTCTTATATCATAGCTTATTATACAGTAAATTTAAATCTTCAACCAATTGTTTATATTTAAAATCAATAATTAATAATTTAAAAATGGTTATAATTTATTATTGTTATTATGTTAAATTTTATGATAAACATTAGTTTATGATTTACACAGGGATGAATGTTAACATGAATGGGAATAGGTCAAGACCAGCTACAACCATACAACAGTATAAGATCAGAATATAACTACCGTACAAAGATCACAATATAATAACTAGTAACAGTACAAAATCACCACCACCGTACAAAATCATAATATAACAATCGTACAAAATCACCACCGTATAAAAAGACTGACTTTGCACCCACTAACTCCACGTATCAATTTGTGGACGGTTCCTCAAACACATGACACCATATCCCTAAATAATGGGTCAGCAGTTAGCCATATTATCAAAACAGAAAAATAAATTTAAATAAAAACAGAAACTAATTAAGTCTTATTGCTAACATTCCCTCCCTTAAACTAGATGCAGTAGCATTTAGTAGTTTATCTCTGAAGCTTCCAGCATGCCTAACATCATTTGTAGCTTTGAGAATTGCTCTAAGTTGAGTGACTTAGTCATTATATCAACAACCTGAGTCTATGATTGATCGTTCCTTCTTTCACTAAGTCTCTTAAAAAATGAAATTTAATGTCTATATGTTTACTCCTCCCATGAAACACTGGATTCTTTGATAATTTTATCGTGGAATTGTCGTCACATAGAATCAGTGTGTTCTTCTGTTCTTCAAGGCTCAACTTCTCTAACACCCTTTGAATCCAAATACATTGACACGCACAATAGGCAACGGCTATATACTCAGCTTCTGTGGTGGATAATGTGACTACTGGTTGTTTCTTTGAGGACCATGAGACTGCTCCAGAGCCAAATAAAAATACAAATCTAGAAGTACTTCTTCTATCATCTATATCCCCTGCAAAATCACTGTCATAATATGCTACTATCTTTGCGTTTTCCCCTTTCTTGTAGTAGATGCCTAGTTCAGTTGTTCCTTTCAAGTACCTTAGTATTCTTTTGGCTGCAAACCAGTGAGATTTAGTGGGACTGGACATAAACCTACTGATCAAGCTTACTCCATACATTAAATCTGGCCGAGTTGCAGTCAAATACATAAGACTACCAATTGCTTTTTTGAACAGAGTTGCATCAACTTTGGTTCCTGCATCATTTTTTTACAATCTTGTGCCTGGAACAATTGGATTCTTGACTGCATTACAGGTTTCCATGCCAAATCGTGACAACACTTCTTGAGCATATTTCCTCTGACATATAAAGATTCCACTTGAATTATGCATAACTTCAATACCAAGAAAGTACCTTATTTTGCCTAAATCTGACATATCAAATTTTGTCATCATGGATCTTCTAAACTCATCACACATACTTCCATCATTTCCAATATATATTAAGTCATCTACATAGAGACTTACAATTAAAATTTTACCTCCCTCCTTTGATTTTGTAAACAGTGTATGTTCACAAAGGCCATAAAGTGCCTTTTTTAACTTGTACACTTTCTCTTCTTCACCCTTTTTCACAAAACCATTTGGTTGCTACACATAGATCTCCTCTTTAAGTTCACCTTGAAGAAAGACACTCTTCACATCTAGCTGAAATACATTCCAACTATATTGTGCTGCTATAGCAAGTATTAAGCAAATTGTGTCAAGCCTGGCCATCGGGGCAAATACCTCTGTGTAATCCACTCCATATTGTTGCACATACCCTTTAGCTACTAACCTGGCTTTGAACTTGTGTATTTCTCCAGTCTCTTTAAATTTGGTTTTAAAGATCCATTTGACTCCTATTGGCTTTACTCCTCTTGGTAAATCAGTCAGCTTCTAAGTCATGTTTTTCTCTATTGATTCCATCTTTTTCATCATTGCATTTCTCCACTTCTCACTCTTAATAGCTTCCTCAAATGAGATTGGGTCATCCTTGGTGACCATCATTACATTTAGGCCATTATCAGCTGATAGTCCTTCTCCTCTTTCATAATCTTTCATCCAAATTGGTTCTCTCTTATTCCTTATAACCCTCCCTTCAACCGGAGTCTCATGATTAATAATATGAGAGTCATTAGGATAAGTATCAGTACCTGTAGAATCATTCTCAACATCTTCATTTTAATCCTCGATTTCTTGAGCACCAATAATTTCCACAACTTTTTCTTCAGACTACTCTTCGGAACCACTCACATACTCTTCATTATCTCCCCACTCTAGAGTATCCTATTAATGTTCTTTTGTATTCTGCTTCCAATTCCAACCCTTTTGTTCCTCAAAAACCACATCTTTGCTGATTAAAACCCTTCTGTTAACAGGATCAAATAATCGATATGCCTTTGATTCATCACTACTCTAAGGAGAACACATTTCTTGCTTTTATCATCCAGTTTTACTCGCTGTTGATCTGGTATATGGACATGAGCCAAACATTCAAATACTCGAAAGTAATCAACAGTGGGCTTCATTCCACTCCATGCTTCTTCGGGATTTTTGTTTTGTACAGCTGTTATAGGACTTCTATTGAGAATATGAACACACCACCTCACAACTTTGGCCCAAAATATTTTAGGAACTTGTTTTCCAACCAGCATAGATCGCACCATATTCATAACCATTCTGTTCTTCTTCTCAGCAACTCCATTCTCTTAGGTGTGTAGGCTGCAGTCAACTGCCTACGTATGCCATGGTTTTTACAAAATTCACCAAATTCCTTTGAAGTGAATTCTCCTCCTCTATCTGTCCTCAAACATCCAATGCTTACACTAGCTTCTTTTTCAACCAGCACCTTGAACCTTTTAAAGAGTGAAAAGGTTTATGCTTTTTCATTCAAGAAATAAAGCCAGATTTTACAGGAGAAATCATCTATGAAACTCATAATATACCTCTTGTTGCTGCTTGATATTGGATTGATAGGTCTACATATGTCTGCATGCACAAGTTGAAGTTTGTTTGATGCTCTCCATAGGCTTTCGGTGCTGCTTCCCAGCCAAATAGTGTGTGCAGATTTGTCTTGGAACTGTGACAGTGGGCAATCCATTCACCATTTGTTTGGAGGAAAGTGTCTTCAAACCACTGTAGCTTAAGTGACCAAATCGGTTGTGCCAAAGTTGTGACCCTTCCTCTAGTTCCATCTGAAAACATGTTGAATTCAAGGGTGGCTTGGTAGCTGTTAGTACAAACATCTTATTTCCCTTCATTTCTATTTCCAGAATCTGTCCTCTTTCAGGATGAGAGACTTTACACTTCCCATTCTGAATTAGTATAGACAAGCCTTTCTCTTGGAGTTGTCCTATGCTTAGTAAATTGTTCTTCAGTTCTAGAATGTAGTACACATGTGAGATTACACGTGTGACTCCATTAACATTCAACCGAACACTTCCTTTCCCTGTTACAACCATATGAGTGTCATTGCCAAGTTTTACTGCATGTCTAAAGTTTTCATCTAATTCCGAGAACCAGTCTTTGTTACCACTCATGCGGTTGCTGCATTCGGAGTCGAGAAACCATTCCTCTGTCATTCCTTGCTTAAAATCAAGATAAGCCATTAGCAAGAGTTCATCCTCCTGATCTACCTTGTCTTCCACCTCAGCATAATTTATTTTTTTTTCCCAGGTAGGACATTCATATTGAAAATGTCCAAGTTTGTGACACTTGAAGCATTCAATTTCAGCTTTGTTGATTGACCGTCTCCCTCTTCCTCTACGACGGAAAAACCTCTTCCTCTTGGTTTTCCTCATCCTCGTCCTCTTCCTCCCCTATCTTCATGCGTAATCTACGGTGCCTGTCACTCCTCTTCATAACACACCATCCTTTACTTATGAACTAAAAGACTACTCTGCAGTTCATCGATTGTCATAGTATCCAAATTATTGGATTCTTCAATCGAGCACACAACATAGTTAAATTTCAGAATCATGGATCGCAAGATTTTTGCAGCAATAATGTTCTCTCGCATGCTTTCTCCACACGCCTTCATACTTTTAGCAATTTCCAAGGTGCAGGCAAAGTATGAATTCACTGTTTCATCTTCCTTCATTTGCATCATTTCAAATTCTCAACGCAAAGCTTGCAATTGTGCCCTTTTCACCCTTGTAGACCCTTGAAATTTTTGTTTCATAGAGTCCCAAATGTCTTTGGACGTATCATCATTAAGGATAGTATCTAAAATTTCACGATCGATGGCTTGATAAAGATAATTCTTTATCTTCATGTCTTTTAGTTGTTGTTCTTCCATGGCCTTGAGTTCAGCTTCTGATGTTTTATTTGTAACAACTAAGATCCCATGCTCTACCAAATGCCAATACTCCTTAGAGCGAAGAAAATTCTCCATGAGTTTCGCCCAATGATCATAATGCCCATCAAATCTAGGGATTGCAGGTTGCACATATTTGCTGCTGTTTGATTCTGCCATGTTTCTTCTTCTTTTCTATAGAGGAGGCTGCTGGTTTCTTTTGTGCGCTCACACATTCACTCACAACTGTTTCTCTCACTCGATTGTTTCTCTCACACTCAGATAAAATTCTGGATCAGGCCTTTATGAAGGAGCTCTGATACCAATTGTGAACACAAAAGTATGGTTTTCTCTGTTTTTGTGAAATCTCGTGTTATTCATTCAAATGCAAACTTTAGGTTTTACTGCCTTACAATAAAAAACAAAAGAACTGACTCTGCACCCACTAACTCCACGTATGAATTTGTGGGCGGTTTCCTAAACACATGACACCATATCCCTAAACAACAGGCCAGCAGTTACCCATATTATCAAAACAGAAAAATACATTTAAATAAAAATAGAAACTAATTAAGTCTTATTGCTAACAAATTGATTGAATTTAATTTGTAATTATATATGTTTGAATTTAAAATAAAATAATCTTATTCAATAACTTTTGGAAGGAATAAATATCCAATTATCATGGAACATCATTCCATGAAACAATATTTTCATATATATATATATATATAATAGATTATTTTTTAAATAAAAAAATTAAATGTGTCACATAAAAATTAGTTAGTGTTAGAACCAGAGGAGAGAAGAATTTTCTCTGATGTGCAAAAAGTAAGTGCAAGACTATGCAACACTTGTAGTGTATTATTGAGAAGTTATTTATAGACAATAGTAATTATGCCTATTTACAAGGTTAATCAGTAAAATGCTAAAATGCAATTTAATTTAATAGTATTTTTGTTGGAAGATCATATACTGATGGGACTGTAATTGGAATTCGAAAGACAACATAAATATTAAATTAGTTCGTGAAATTATGCTTTATAATCATCATGTAAAAAAAATATTTCTAAATAATTATTATTTTAGTTTTTTCACGTAACATTAATTTTCTTTCACTTGTATCTCTTATATTATTAATAGTAGATAATAAGATCTATAAATGAATTAATGATGATATAAAGTTAATTTTATAAAATTACTATTCTCTCTAGACTCATATATAAGTTTTCTTAAGTAGTATATAAAACAATACAAATAAGAGGCAGTATTATCTTTCATATGTTTATTATTCATTTTCATTTGTATAAAACAACATAAAATGATAATTGTGTTGGAATCGAGAGAATATATGTTTTATAGTGAGGATATTGTTTTGACCAAGCAGACCTCTTACTATAAAAGAAAGAAGGGTGGACACACAAACAACATTACAAAAAAATCAGAATATAAATATAATAACTAATAATAGTACAAAATCACCACCCTACAAGATCATAATACAACAACCATACAAAATCACCACCATACAAAATCAAAATATAACAACAGTACAACAAAATCAAAATATGCACACTACTACAAATTATTCCTTATACGTCGTTAAATCTACATCGGTTATAAAAAACCGATGTAGTAAGCCACGCGGTGGTATTTTTGAAATTTTATTCAACTTTGTAAAGGAGATTACGAGGGTTTTTTAAAACCGCCTTTGATGTTAACGTTACAAAGGCGGTTTTATAAAAATCGTCTTCGTATGTTTACAGCTTACTACGGTTTTCTTTTAACCACCGTCGTTGAAATTTTGGTATTTAAATCGCAATTTTATCCTTTCTTTTTGCACGCGCGCTGCAGACTCGATCATCTTCCTGCTTGAGTCATACCTCCTTCACTCCTTCACTCCGCCACAAGCTTCACTCCACCGTAACCTTGCCTGTGTAAGTCTCCATAGCCAGGCACAACTTTGTTGTTCTTCACGCTGACAGTCGTGCGGTAAGTACATTGTTTTGATGCACAAGTTTGTTGTTGTTGTTTTTGTCCTCGATAAGCCTCCAGTTTGATTGATGCATGCTTGGTGTTTATGATAATATGAATTTGTTTCCATTGTGAGTTGTGTTTATTTAAACCCTAATTTTATTTAGGTGTAACTTGAAATCCCTTTTAGGGCTTTTTTCATGGTTTCCAACCTTAATGCAGAAAATTCTCCAATAGATAAATTATAAATAGTTAGTTCAAAATTGCGAGCTAAAATATTAGGCCTCAGAATTGTTAAATATTTTGTGGAGAACTTGAAAGAAGAGTATCTGGTGTTCATAGCTGAAACAATCCCCTTCCTCGGTGAACTGGTTGAGGATGTGGAGCTTTCAATTAAATCTCTTGCTCAGGTCTGCAGGATATGGAATCTGTGAGTGGGGAAAGCCTTCGCCAATACCTATGACACATAGATTAGGAGAGCGGTATTCATGGTTTTGTGACATGAGCAAAGAGCTAGAGATGCGTAATCAAACAAAAAATATAGTTGATAGGCCAATGTAAACTATGGTTAATCAAGCAAGGAGGTTGTTGGTATATTATAGATTTGTATGCATTGAAGTTTGTAGGTTATGTATGCATACTCTATGTTAGCTTAATTTGTTCTCAATGGCAGGGGCATAATATATCAGGAAAGGATCACCGTGTTCATTGTTCCATAAATATCAACACAGAGACTGGACGTTTGTCAGCAAGAAGGCCAAATCTGCAGGTTCTTCAAACTTGCAAGACTTCTTTAGCTGTTGGTTTACTTGAAATTTTTTAAAAGCCATATTTTTCATTCCTTTGTCTGTATATATTTATTTATTATTTATTGATGATGGTTTGATTTCATCTTTTTATGTTTGTAAGATATAAAGCCATTTATGTGCCTTCACTTAATACCTTATGCTTTTAGGAGAATTGGTTCTTGATATGATATCAAAGCCTCTATGACCAAGTAGTCAGGAGTTTCATCATTGTTGCTCCCATTCTTCTTAAAACAATGTTTAGTTTTTAGCACAAAGTATATGGTTGACCTGTGCATCGTCCATGCTTCAAGCTCAAAGGACTTACTATGACAAGCCAAGTTAAATATAAAATGATTCATGTGCCCGGCCACATATAGTTTAAGTTTTTAGAAGAGTTGGTTCTTGCCAATATTAAATTTTTAATTTACTAAAAAGATTTTATAACATTAGTTGTTGAAATGAAATATTAGAGAGAAGAGTCGAATTACTTCTTTTCTTTTCAATCTGTTAAGTAGAGTTAGTTACTTTAGTTAACTCAACTAACATTGACTTAGTTGACAGTTGTTCTGACAGCTGTACATAGCTGTCCTAACTCTAATATAAATACTAGAGGTATAACTTCTTTTCAGTTGTGTTGTTAATAGAACAACTCATTTATTGATAAAAGATTAAATCTGGACAACTAGTAGTGATATGCAAAAAAATGTTATTTAAGCTTCTTGTTTGTGATAATAACATGTGCCAATATTGTCTTTTGATGCAAGTTTAGTTCATGAGCTGTTTCTCACTGTAGTAAAAAATCTTTTATCCTCCCTAAGACTGTACATTATCTTATTTTCTGTCCTTTGTTATGAATTAATTATTTTAAAAGCTTCACCTGGTAGGTGAAAAACGGTCTTGTACACGTGCCTCCTCACACAATAGTCATTATACCCAAACTCAATATATGTTAGAAGGATGGGAATGGCTTTAGCTTTCTACACTAACAATATTATTGAAAAAGAAAAGGCAACTCATTTGTTATCTTTACATTGAACTTTGAATTAGAAGCATTCACCACTTTCTTGACTGAAGTCTAATTGGTCTTGATACAGTCTCTCTTAATTTTTTACAACTATTTGAGCTCTATGTTAGTCTATGAGTTTAACTTAACTACTACTTTTAATGATCTAATTTTATTGGCGGAAAACAGGACTCCATGTTGGTTACAAGGGTTGTCAATTAAAAGTGATTAAAGATTTTGATTCAAGTTGGTGATATGGTAAAGGTCTCGTTGTGGTGTGGTCTATGTTTGACATTATTTGTTTGTGTAAACATTCATGAAAATAAATTAATCTTATAATCTTGATGGTCCATATGCATGACATAATCTTATTGGACACATATAACATGCATGCTAGGAAATTTGCTTGTGATCATTGTAAGCTGTTTTATTTGGAATGGTTACGAGAAGACAAATAATTTAAGACATTGAAGTTCCTCTTCTATAGGTGATCATGTGTTCTTCCCGCTCTCTTAAAACAAGTGTCCTGATCTTGAAATCATACGCCATCTTGAAAGATCATACGCCATCTTGAAAGATCATACGTGATCTTGAAATCAAGAATAAATTTTCCTTCCTCCTTGAGCTCTTCAAAACCAAAGTCACATGAACTCCTCTAAATTGCCTTGTGTCACTACCAATGCTACACCCCTAAGATCCTTCCCTACAAGATTTTTTAATTCATTGTCAAGGTGTGAAGGGAGGGAGACTAGGTTTATGTTATCTAATTATATATTATTTTAATTATTTGTGTTAAATTTTATGAAGGTATTTCTCAGGGCATAAATACATCTGTTGCAACTTCAATTCAGCCTACAATTATAACAGTTTTTTTAATATATTATTTTATAGTAATAAAAATAATGTTAAGATAATTAATGTTAAAAAGATTATTTTAATAAAATTTATATTATTTTATTTTGTATCATCATGATCCATACAACCATGAAGAAGATGAAAAAGTATTATGTATTGTTTTCCTTGTTTTTATCTTGGTGCATATCAAACATACTTTAAAAGTTTTATTAATATATACCTTAAATATATAAAATTATGTTGGACTATCATTCATAAATTACTATTAATATAATTACTAAATTATTATTATAAAACTTAACAAACTTATTATCTATAACGAGACTATGATTTGATAATGATGTACTTTTTTTTACATATCACATATTTACTCATTTCATATAAAGTAAGAACTTATACCGAATGATGTTATAAAACATTTTATTCTCAATACATTTTTTTTTTCTAAAACGTTTTACTTTTATATATATATATATATATATATATATATATATTCTAATTAAATTCACAAAATGTCGCTATCACACAAAAAGTATTGAAGCACAAAAGAAGCATCCATTTATACCGACCAAATGGTCAATGAAAACTAGGGTTATAAGTCAATATGTTGTTATCAGCCTTTAATATGTCTTATCTAAAAAAAATTCAAACACAGGACAATAATATTAAAAAATATCATCTAATCTTGGTAGAAATCGAAGGAAAAATATATTATATTAATGTTAATTATTTAAATTGATACTTAAAAATTTGATTAATTTAATGTTAACTTAATTTCAAATATATTTGCATTATGGTATCTTTTCCTCTAATTGAAATTATTTCTAAAAGTCATGTCTTTATTTTGTTTTAGTTTTATCATGGTTAATTATATTTTAAATTAAAATAGTTCCAAAATAAATTGTTCATTAAATATTTTTCATGAATAAATATCATAAGAAATTAAACTTTATTAAAATAAATAAATATTTTTTGTGATTAAATTTCAATCTAATATTCATAAAGAGATATATTTTCATCAATGATAAAATCTTAGCATAACTTTTTTTTCATTTTCAAGGTCTAAATGCTTTTATGGTAAAAAAAATATTGTTTAAATAATTTTGTATAATTATTTGTTTGTACGTGAGCATTGAAGAATGCAATGCATAAATCTTTTTTCTCTTTCTAGGTGTATATTTAGATAAACAGTATATAACTAATCATTTATAAATTGATTCAAATCAATCTTTATTTAACTATCTAAATAATAATATGTTTATTAGAATACTCAACTTAAAGTTGTTTGTGTTGAGAAGTGAGTAGCCTGACATTGTGATTTTTGTGGGATTGAGATGTTGGAGTGTAAGGAGTTTCTTTCATATTTTATCTACCATGGAAGCATGGTTTATATCTTTGTTTCATGCGTTTTCAATCGTAGGGTGTTGTTGCCTGTGTGTGTGCATGAAGGGTTAGGTAACAATATGTGCATGATCATTTCGTGTTTTTTTTTATTTTTGTTTGACTGTATTTTGTACTTTTGAATACCATAGAGGTATATTTTGTGCTTTTTAAAGTTTTTTTTAATAAATTTGATTGGCTGTTAAAAAACATTGTTAAAAGTTTAAATAAACTAAAGACTAATGGAAGCCTAAACAAATTGAATCTATAAATAACAGCATAGCATATATTGCTCCAATTCAGAATGCATGAGGCTTCATGATCAATTGATGATCAACACATACTAGTTTTCCTTGTATAAATTAGTTTAGATGATGGAGACAATTTAAAATACCAACAATAAGATGCATGGTATAATACTTTACAATGTTAGAACCCATCTAATGAGGTTTGACAAGCTTCTTATATTTATATAAAAAAAAAATAGGCCAAAACATATGTGATAGATCACCTAAGAAAAAGAGCCTATATATTCCTTCTTTTATTTAGTTATATGCTCCAATGCATACCCTTGCATATGCAAAGAGGTTGTTTCCTGATTCAAACCTATGACCAACAAGTCACCAAGGCACAACTTTACCACTGCACCAGGGCTCGCCCTCATTTGCCTCTAGTATATATAAAGACAATTACTTCTTTTGAAATACACATTTTTTATTTTTAAATTACCTTTCAAAATGTAACAATTATCTGTACTTTCTTTAACTGTTTATTTAAAAAAAATATAAATAGAGACATAGAGTGTGTCTTTCAACTAGCGTGGAACTTCATTTTATTGTCCACTTTTTGCATCAAACTTTTTCCTTTTTTGTTTTCCATTCCTCTTAGCTAGCCCCTTCACCTCCTACAACATTCCACCACTTCCGAAAAGCCTCCACCACCGCCATGCCCATCTTTGACATTACCGCTTGCCTTGCCTTCGTCGCGAAGAGCAGCCTCCTCCGCCTCCTATACTCGACGCTTCTTCGTTCGCTCTCAAAACCAACACAACATCATAACTTGGCAAGTGATACATACTATTTATGTTGGGCTAGAATAATTGGACCCATTATTGTAAAACTCCTATAACATATAGAGTAGTACATGTATGTATACAAGATACTCTATAATAGGCAAAGGAATAAGATTAAAAACTCGTTCTCCTTCTCTCTTACTTCTATTTTCTTCTCACATCCAACCCACTATGAATATGTTGTCATGCCCTTTGACTTGACAAATGCTCCATCAATGTTTCAAGGAGCAATGAATTTGATATTTGAGAAACAATTGAGGAGGTATGTGCTTGTTTTCTTTGATGACATTCTTGTGTATAGTGCAAATGAGTCATTGCATTTAAAACACCTAAGGACATTTTTATCAATAATATTACGGGAAAATAGTTACTATGTGAAGAAGAGCAAGTGTTGTTTCTTTATGAGAAGGGTGGAGTATTTGGGACATTTTATACATGTGGAAGGAGTGGAGACAGATCCAGCTAAGGTGCAGATAGTGAAGGAGTGGCCTAAACCCCCAAATGTTAAGCAATAGAGAAGTTATTTGGGGCTAGTTAGGTACTACATAAGGTTTGTGAGGGCATTCAACATAATTGTTGCACCTCTAACTGATCTGTTGAAGAAGGATGCCTTCCAATGGGGAAAGGAAGCTCAAAAAGCCTTTAACCCACTTAAGAAGGCTTTAATCAATGCTCGTGTTTTAATTCTTCTAGACATGCACAAAAAAAATTATAGTAGAAACAGACGCATCTAATGGAGGCATAGTGGTTGTTCTTATGCAACATGAACACCTAATAGCCTTTATTAGTAAGGTATTGTCATCTAACAATCACCTATTATCAGTTTATGACAGAGAACTATTGGTGTTGGTGCATGTAGTCAATAGATGGCATCAATAACTATCGATACAACCCTTTATCATTTTAACAAACCAACAAAGCTTGAAGTACTTGTTGGAACAACGCTTGTCTTCACAAGAACAATACAAATGGGTGACTAAATTGATGGGTCTTCAATATGAGATTAGATATAAGAAGGGTAAGGAAAACTTGGCAGCATATGCACTGCCAAGAGCAACCCATGGGCACCTGCTACAGAGGACAGTTTCCGCAGAGCCGTGAGATGAAATATTGAAGGGGTATGTTGAAGATGTCACATTGATGTAATTAAAGGAGCAGGTGGAGTCACAAGCAATAGTGGATCCTAAGTACATTAGCAATGGAGGAATCCTGTTAAGGAAAAATAAGATCATGATTCCCAAGGTACCTAAGCTTAGAGAGTTAATTTTACAATGGCTCCATTCGTCTCACCAAGGGGGTCATTTGGGCATTAAGGCGACACACCAAAGAATTAAGCAATTGTTCTATTGGAAGGGTCTATTGAGGGATATAGAGCAATATATACAGAATTGTGAAACTTGTTTGTGGTGTAAATGCGAGACGATGGTAGCTCCGAATTTATTGTGGCCCTTACCTATACATGAAGGAGTTTGGTATAGTACAGTTATGGACTTCATTGATGGGCTTCCAAAGTCCAATGGCAAGGATACCATTTGAGTGATAATTGATAGGTTGACTAAATATGCGCATTTTATTTCACTTGCTCATCCATTCTTAACCTCTCAACTAGCTCAAGTTTTTTTTGGATAATTTTTACAAGCTTCATGGAGCACCAACAAGTTTTGGTCCGCTTTTTTACATCAACTGGTTGTGAGCCAAAACCTTTCATCGGCATATCATCCTCAATCTGATGGGCAGAGTGAGGTTCTTAATCGCTGCTTAGAACATTACTTGAGATCAATGGTTTGGATGTCTCCTATAAATTGGTTTAAGTGGCTTCCTTTAGCAGAATGGTGGTATAACACCACAATCCATTCCTTCATTGGTACAACACCCTATGAGGTGTTACATGGCCAACCACCACCCTTACGTATTCCATAATATTGTTCAAATGATGTGCTTGATAGAAGTTTTGCTACTTGAGAACAAATGATGATGCAATTGAAATACAATTTAGAGAAAAGGCCATTAAACGCATGAAAACAGTGGTTGATAAGAGGAGAACGAAAAGTAGGGGATTAGGTTATGCTCATTGCTGCAAGAAGGAAAGGAACAACACATGTTACAATGAAACATTTTGAGGCAACTGCTGATAGGATCACTGGTGGTTTGGAAACGAAGAACAATGTATGTCATTTTAAGTTCTTTATTAGGCTTAAATAACCTTTTAAGTCTGATATATTTTTTATTTTTGTGTTGAGTCCCTCATAAATTTTATATTATTATGAGTCCAAAAATATTAACAATTTTGTTGAGTCTTTGTCATCAGATAAGTGATAACATGACACTATTTCAATGACTTGGGATAGTACCTATTTAACTTAATTGACGGCAAAAAATTAAAACAAAATTTTTAACAATGAAAATATTTATCAAGAACTTAACAAAAATCGAGTATATATCAAAGGTCTCAAACATATTTAGACTATGTTCGACAAAATTAGTAAGAAGCTGAAAATTAAAAAGCTAGTTGATAATTGTTAAAGTACCTAAATAAAGTAAAATGACATAAAATAAAAAAAACATTAAAAGTTACTAAAAAAATTATTTACCAAACAATACTCAAACAACCTTTTAGCCAATAAAAAGATAGAAACGGGAGAAATGCCTTATCAAATATAACCTCAAGCCCTCTTTCTTAGGTAGGCTTGTGAGGTGCGAAGGGTGGAGCTGGATGCTATAAGAGTTCTACATATCATAGCCTTCATTTTGCTTACCTGTTAAGTCATTATCGTGGGAGAGTAATGATGTTTTAGCATACAATAGTAGCGAAAATACTTGATTTCCTTCCCACTATTATTTAGAGGTTGTGAAAAAGCTTTTCTAATTTTCTCCTGAAATACTGAAAACTTATCTAGCCAAAGTGACATTAATGAAGAATGTGAGCAATATGATGTAAGCTAAAGCTTACATCTACTTGCCTTTCATTTTGATGCACGTCTGAAAACATCTGTTAAACCCTTTAGTCTATCGGTATCTAATCTTCAGAAATAGTTGATCTCAGGCTAGTTGTGTTGTTATAAGTCAAGACTAGATTATTTTGCAGCTGATATACTACTATTGTGTTTGGCTCAATATTAGCAAAATTGATTTTAGATTAAATTATTATTTTAGTTTAAACTGATCACTACAAAAAAAAATGTATTTCCAATGATGAAAATTTGTCCGAAACCTCAAAAATTTATTGGTAATTCAAAATTTTAGATGGACTAAAATCCGTCAGAAAAATGATCATAAAAAATTTTAACCGACAAATTTAACAAAAATATCCGTTAGAAATTCATTTTTATAAAGAATTATTTATTTTATTTGTTTTTCATTTTTATTATTTATCATTGATAATTTAACAATTATTTTTTATATTTATATTATTTATCGAAAAAATTTTAATTAACATGTAATTAACAAAATACTCAAACTCATAAATAAAAAAAGTAAAATAGATGATTAAGTTAAATTGAAAATAAATATAAAAAAACACAATATATCAAAAAATTATATTGGTTATGATGATTATAAAAATATACTGCTATATTATTTTTAACATACAAGACAACATAAGATTTGTAACAATTACAAGAAATTATGGTAAAAGTGGGACAGTAGAGAGTACAACATAGAGTAGAGTATTTGGTACAATCACCAATGTGGATTCTGATCTTTCTGTATTTGTATACTCTTACTCTTGGAAAAATGTTATTCACATGTAGTATATAAAAGTGACATATTTTTAAAAAATATATAAATAAAGCAATAGATAACAAGTGAAATAAAGACAGAACGCTACCTCCAAAGAAGACACAACACGAGTTACACTAAAATAAAAACACGATCGTTTATGAAAATAAATATATTATGAAAAATTGAATACGAGTTTTTGTAATGATTTATATACAAAAACTAGTTTCAGTAATATAAAAATTTACACTATAAATTTTGAAATGTATCAAAATATAATTAAATTATAAAAACTAATTTTCATGAAAAGGTCTTTTTAAAAAATTTAAATAAAAAAATTAAACCAGCACCCAACCTAACTAAATTGCTTGGTATTCAATATGTCAAAATATTGTATAGTAGAGTTTGCCACTAAAATTAAATCAACCACTCTAATTGGTTTCAGACAAATTTTAAATGTTAAATGTCTGAAACTTATATGGTAACAAAAAGAAGTATTTGCTTAAATTAAAGTTAGAGATTTGGCAACAGAGCACAAATAGAGACTATACTTCTCATAGGTATAAAAATAAAATTTATACTCCTAAAAAAAATCCGCGACTCAATCAGTCATTTTTTCAGTTTGTTATAAATTATTCTAACAACAATATATATAGAACCAACCCATAATTAAACATTAAACAAGTGGAATGATATAGAGCTCAAGTTCAATTCATTTATTTAACCATATCAATTTTTTAGTTTAAATTTAATACCAAATTGAATGAATTGATTGTGAAACCGAATTTTAAATTATTTGAGTTGATTCAATTGATTCTCACTCCTAGTAAGGGATAAGGGATCTTGGCACACGAGTGCAACGCACGTTCCATAATAGAGAAGTCGATAAAAAGATATTTCCGAAGGCGTGAGTGAACAAAACTCCATTTCCCGCTACGCTACTGCTTCGATTTCGAGGTGGAGCTCCTTCCAACTTGTAAACCCTTCCCAACTGCAAAGGGTTTTCGCCCTTCCGATACGGAATGTCCGCTCTCACATCTCTCTCACTCTCTCTTCGCACACTCTCCCTCCGCCCCAAACCAACAACCTCACTTTCCGCTTCACTCTCTGCAATCCCAGGTGAACACCCAACCCGTGCCATTTTCATATTTACGTTTGTTATCGCATTTCATATATGTGTTATCTATCTGCATGCACAGGAACAGGAAGTAGCGATGGATCTAAAACCAAAGTACCTCCCCGCAAAAGAACGAGGAGAATAGAAGGCCCTAGAAAGAGCATGGAGGACTCCGTTCAACGAAAGATGGAGCAGTTTTACGAAGGCTCCGATGGGCCTCCGCTTCGCGTTCTGCCCATTGGCGGTTTGGGAGAAATTGGGATGAATTGCATGCTAGTCGGGAACCATGACCGCTACATTCTCATTGATGCTGGTGTCATGTTTCCAGAGTAAACCCCTAATCTTATATATCTCGGAAAAATGCTAGCAACATAGTCTCTAACGTACTCTTTTGAACACACTTGCTAGTTGCTACTACCGGGTTTGAAATCACAAATTTTGGTGAATTTCGCTCCTTTTTAATGGTCGGATTTCTTTTGAAAAAAATTGTTTTTTTATATATCTCTTGCAAAGTGCAAGCTCTTTTAACAATTTTACACTGTAATCACAGTTTGAATTACTCCTAGATAATTATTTTAAAAGTCAATAAATTTAATACATGGTAGGTTGTAATTGGATGAGTGTGTATAACTTTTTATACTATTAGTGCATACAAATTTTTTCTCTTTTTTTTTTCAACGGATCTTTGATTAATTTACACATGCATTTATTTTATTGTGGAGTAGAAATGAAAAAGGATAAAATAGGAAATCTCATAACTATTTTATTAGAATCGAGAAAATTTATTGCATTTCTTGTTTTCTATGTAGACAAATAAAAAGGAATGGAATGAGTAATAATTTTCTTTCTTCATTTTGTAGTTTTTAATAAATTTTAACAAACAGGAAAATGTGTGTTAGTAAGAATGTGTTAAAGAGTGTGTTGCTAACACTCTTCATAACTTATTGGTCGGATTAGCATATTTTGGTGATTTTTGATTTGTGGATTCTGGTGCAATTATTTCATTCAGTTATGATGAACTTGGAGTTCAAAAGATTATACCTGATACCACGTTTATAAGAAAGTGGAGCCACAAGATTGAAGCGCTTGTCATAACGCATGGTCATGAAGATCATATTGGTGCGTTGCCTTGGGTAATGCTTCCTTCTCCATGAAACTTCTGGTTTGACTTGTTATTCACAACTCAAAGCATGAGAATTTTGTCTAAGGGAGAGACTTTTGTTTGAACTGTGGTTCTTAATAGATAAATACAAAAGGTGTTTTACAGAATTGTAGACTTCGCTATCAAACTCGAGAGTTTATGTAAACTCGTGAGAGTTTCATAGACTCTAGGAGTATTTCTTACTATGAGCTTCCTATATCTCATTCTAGATGGTGAGAGAAATAGAAGAATGATTTACATTGGGAAGATTTATACTACACTTTAACCCAAAACCTGAGCCCGTGGGTCTTATCCTCACTTATATGGTGCTCAACCTTCCCATTCCTATCCGATATGAGACTTCGTCTCATGCTTATATTCCAACAGTATGGAATAAACATCGGAGCAAATATTTCTGTTAGGTATCATAAATACAAGAATAGTTTGCAAGAACATGCAGCCAGTTACCCTAATTAACATAATTTCAAGAATATGGTTTTCCTGTTTACAACATTACTATAATTACATATTTTAGCACTGGATTTCAAAGAGGATGTTTTGTCAAGATATTACTAGTTATTTTTGCACCAAAAAAATTGATGTTCTTAGGTATTAGTATTGTTACTGTCAAGAGATTCTAATTGATTATTATTCATAACTATGTGTATTGTTCTTTCTTTATGTCTATTCTTAACCTTAATTATATTGGTTTGTCAGGTCATTCCAGCATTGGATTCCAATACACCAATTTTTGCATCTTCCTTTACATTGGAGGTATCTGGCTAGAAAATTTATTTATATAAATGCAACTTATTAATTTGTTCATTGCTGTGTGGATTGATCCATAGGAAGTGATAGAAGTTATTGTAATTGATATCTATCATTACTAAAAATTTGCTACACAATTGGTCATCAAATATCTGTTCTTTGCTAGTTTATTGTTTAGTCCAGAGAAGGTAAAACTTTTTCATTTTAACAGCTTATGAAAAAACGTTTGAAGGAACATGGTATTTTCGTTCCATCTAGACTCAAAGTATTTAGAACAAGGAAGAAGTTTGTGGCTGGGCCATTTGAGATAGAACCCATCAGGGTGACCCATTCTATTCCTGATTGTTGTGGACTAGTTCTTCGCTGTTCTGATGGTACTATTCTTCACACTGGGGACTGGAAGGTCAGAATTTTACTTTTATTTCTCAGAGTATTGTCCCTCCCTTTCATTTACCTTCAATCTCCTTTTGCTGAAGAAGTTGATTCAATAGATTGATGAAACACCACTTGATGGGAAAGTTTTTGATCGTGAAGCTTTAGAGGAACTCTCTAAAGAAGGAGTGACATTGGTAAGTCATCTAGATATTTGCTACTTGTTCTTGGTTTATATAATTTATCTTGATCTTATTCCTTGGGTTTAACATTAGGGATTTGAAGATCAATAAGGTTTAATAGGCTAGTAATTAACAATTCCCTTGAAGTCAGGTGTATATTAACTATTATGTTTTGTGATGTTCTCTGAGTGGTTCCTAGATAGCTCCTATTAAGATTAATACGGCTTTCATGACCAGTACTGGTAGAACTGCTCGAAGGATAAAATGTTTCCACTTTTTCAAATTTTCAATTTGTATTTCTTTGGTTATAGACTTTTTAAATTTGGAATATCTAATATGGTTAGGGGGTATTCTTTTCAACAAGCTTCTTTCCCCTGTTTCTCAGTATTGTTAGAAAGAATTTTTCCGTAGTTTTTGTTCTGCTCTGCTGAATTTTCCTATTAGATATGAAAAAGAATAGTCTTAGATGTCATGTTAGATGCACATCTATTTATGTTTAATATGATCATACAAACAGTTTTCTTCTTCTTTAGATCAAATATGTACCATTGCATCGAACATTAATTTTCAGATGATGAGTGATTCAACAAATGTACTCTCACCTGGAAGGACAATTAGTGAATCTGTTGTGGCAGATGCTTTGTTGAGACATATTTCAGCATCTAAAGGAAGGGTTATTACTACCCAATTTGCATCAAATCTACATCGGCTTGGTAGTGTGAAAGCTGCTGCTGATTTAACTGGCAGAAAGTTGGTAATATTCTCCTTGTCTAGTTTACTTAACTCAATTAGGAATGGTCTTATTTAGAATGACAAAAATGTTAAGAGACTTTAACTGTTATATCAGGTATTTGTTGGCATGTCTTTAAGGACGTATTTAGATGCAGCTTGGAAGGATGGAAAGGCTCCAATTGATCCATCCACTCTGGTAATTACTGTTTGGACTTTGCTGCAGAATTCTGCCAAATTTGTAAGAGATTGATTTCTGGACCATAGAAAAGTCTTGTGCTGATCAGCATGTTTTATTAACTAGGTTGTTAGCAGAAAGTCAGTGCAAGTAGGCATATCTCCAGTTATGATTTTTGCCTATTTATTTTAAGAGGTTGTACAAATCTAATACTGATCAGCTTCATTTATTAATGTGGTTGTTTGCCTATTAGTTTTAACTTAAGGAGCCATTCTGTCACCTTGCCTCAAGTGGTTTTGATTACACTGACTTTGTGAGGTTCCACGTGGTCATTTAAATACAGTATTTATCTTTTGCCTCTGATGAACTACTTGCCCTCCTTCCTTTATCAGTGAATTCAAAACACATCTTCCAGTATATGCACTTTGGACTTTTAAATTTAAGCATTTGCTTTCAGGACTAGTAGAGTTTCATGCTAGATGGTGTTACAATTCTAAAGAGTATTATTCTCAGGCCTTGTTTTACTTTACCAGCTTGAACTTTATGGCCAAGTAATTTTTTGATATACATCAATCTTTGTGTCTCTGCTAGAATTTCCAAGAAATATTTATTCACTACTTTAACTTCTGAGCCAATAACTATTTGCTTGACTGTATGAATATAATTCATTTTCATGCTATTTGGATAATTACTGCTTGCTTAATTTGTTATTCATGCCCTTTGTGTTTCTAAATTTATATGAAAACTATTCATCTTTAACTTTATAACAGCTTTCATGAGTCTCATGTCTCTTGCCCTGCATTTCGTTATTTTTAATTATGCATAAGGTGAAAGCAGAGGATATTGATGCTTATGCTCCAAAGGATCTGCTAATTGTAACAACAGGTTCTCAAGTAAGTTATTTCAAGATCCTTAAAAGGGTGTCTAATTTCATTAATTATTAACATTGGACAGGCTTAAGACGTGACCATATATGTGCTATTGTGTCAGGCAGAACCACGTGCTGCCTTGAACCTTTCATCTTACGGAAGTAGTCATGCTTTCAAACTAACCAAGGAAGATGTTGTTTTGTATTCAGCTAAGGTATGGCAAAATACTGTCTTAGTTAATTGTTTTTTCACTTTATCTAAAGGCCGAAATATGTGTAGTATAGTCGAATGAAATTGTTTTGAAATTTACAATATCGTACGGCTATAAGTTCAGTTATACTATATGCTATTGAATGCTAGACTTTAAAGGGACAACATGAGAGAAAGTTGGGAGTAGCAGAAATGAGAATGTTAAGATGGATGTGTACCCATACAAAAGTTTTGGTTTTTAACTATGCTAAATGGCATTGTGTGATCTATGTCATCACCTAGTGGGATAAGACTTTATTGTTGTTGTTTAAAACTTACAATATACTATTTTTACTCTCAATCCATTTTAGTAACAATGTTGGACTTTTCTGCATGACCTTTCTCTTGTATCAATATCTGATTTTTTTTTATTTATTTATTTATTTCACTATAAGAATACCATTTCTAATTTTTTTTTTATCCACAAACCAGTTTATGTTGTGTAATTTGTGCTCTGATTCTAAATTAAAATGCTAGGTTATCCCTGGTAATGAGTCTCGTGTGATGAAAATGCTAAACCGCATATCAGAGATTGGATCAACAATTGTTATGGGGAAAAATGAAGGTCTGCACACATCTGGTCATGCATATCGTGGAGAATTGGTAAATTTTTATTGCATGTCAATGTTTCTTTTTTCTTTTTATTCATTTTATCAGTGTTTTTTTTTCATCTTTATCTAGTCAATATTTTTGCAAGGTATATAGAAATTAGAGTTAATTAAATTTTTAGTCTCAATTTTTAAATACTAATGTTTACTCCTTCAAATCTTTTTCCACAACTTTTAGTCCTCAATTAATTTTCCATCAACATTTTTAGTCCCTTTAAAAAAAATCATTTTTTGTCCCTTGTTTATTTTTATAGCTCAAAATTAATCCCTATTTTGCCCATTTTTAGTCCCTTGCTTATTTTATATTTGAAGCTAATTTTGAGCAATAAAAATAAACAAGGGACTAAAAATGGGCAAAAAAATTTAGGAAGACTAAAAATGTTGACAGAAAATTAATGGAGGACTAAAAGTTATAAAAAAATTGAGGGACTAAAATTGAAATCTGAAATGGTTGAGTGACTAAAAATTTGAGAACAAATTACAGCAACACCCCCTGAGCTTTAATCATATTACACATTTAAAAAAAAAAATCATATTACACATAATCCCACCCTTTTTTACAACTGAAAAGTAGTTACACCTCTAGTATTTATTCTAGAGCTAGGGCAGCTGTTTACAGTTGTCAGTACAGCTGTCATAACTGACAGTAGCAACTGTCAACTATCCTAAGGTTAGTTGAGTTGACTAACATAACTAACTCTACTTAATAGAGTAAAAAGAAGAGTAATTCTACTCTTCTACTCTAATATACACTAACCCCCTTTTAAGTTTGAAAACATTACACTAGCACCCCCTTATATGTTTGAAAACATTACATTGCTACCCCCTCAACACCTCAAATCTTACACTAACACCCCTACAAGGGAGGTGAATGTAATGGTTAAAAAAGCAGTGGGTACTTGTATAGTTAGATGAAACCTCAGTGGATGTTGCTGTAATTGCTCAAAACTTAATTAACCCTAGAAATTGCCAATTCATTATTACTATTCTACTAATCAAGGAGAGTTTAAAACTTATTTTGAAAGAAACTGGACCTGGTTAGATCTTAATTTCATTATTAATATTCTTGTTATATCTTTTATTCCTGGTAAGATATCCAGATTGTTAGATTTCACAAATCACACGAATTAGCTGTCCTTGTCAAACTAGTTTTGTTTTGATGCCTTTTCAGTTTACTCATTCATGTAATTAGTCTTTTAATATGATTTCCATGTGTTTTTTTGTTGATATGACAAGAGTAAAGGAAATATATATTTTTGCAGGAAGAAGTACTTAGAATAGTGAAGCCACAACATTTTCTTCCAATCCATGGAGAACTTTTGTTCCTGAAGGAACATGAATTACTTGGAAAATCAACTGGGATACGGCACACTGCTGTGAGTCATTTCTTATGTATCAGATGTTGTAATATAATAAAGAAGAGATTAGTGGCCTATAACAATGAAATTTATATTAATATATCATACGACTTATTACGTAAAATGTTGAAGGAATTGATGAGCTTTATGCACCAGGTTATTAAGAATGGAGAGATGCTTGGTGTTTCACATTTGAGAAATAGAAGAGTTCTTTCCAATGGTTTCATTTCCCTTGGAAAAGAGAACTTACAGGTTGGCAACCCCCTGTATTCTGTTGCCCTCTTTTAGAAATTATTTAATAATTTGTTTTTTTTTTCCTTTTTCATGCAGTTGAAATATAGTGATGGCGATAGAGCATTTGGTACATCTAGTGATCTCTTCATTGATGAAAGATTGAGAATCGCATTAGATGGCATCATTGTCATTAGGTAGATCTTTCAAGATGTAAAGTAAGTAAAAAAGAAGTATGTCATTGTCATGTTTAGTGACATCTTAATATTTTATCTTTTTCAGCATGGAAATATTTCGCCCTAAAGTTTTAGATGGTTCGGCTGAAAACACCTTGAAAGGGAAGATAAGGATTACCACGAGATGCTTATGGCTTGACAAGGGGAAACTGATGGATGCACTCTACAAAGCTGCCCGTGCAGCTCTTTCAAGCTGCCCTGTAAAGAGTCCACTTGCTCACATCGAAAGAATTGTGTCTGAGGTATTGAGGAAGACGGTGAGGAAGTACAGTGGTAAACGGCCTGAAGTTATTGCCATTGCCATAGAAAAACCTGCAGCCATTCTTGCTGATGAGATAAACACGAAATTGTCTGGCAAATCCCATGTGGGTCTTGGAATGTCAGCCTTAAGTAAAGCGGTGGATGGACATAGGAAGGGAAATCAGTCCACTGCACTGCAAGTTAAAGGTAATATCAATGAACATTTGTGGAATACATATAGAACTGTGGAGATATGGTTGGTTTGCTTTTGTGCTTGTATTTGCATTTTATCAAATATGCAACATCAAGTGTATGTTTGCATGACTTCTGAATCCACTTTCTTACTGAGTTGAAGGGTTTGTCTTGATCTCCCTCTAGATGACTGTTGCCTGCGTGGCTAGGGGAGCATGGCAACATCTCTGGTCAAGACTAAGTATTATTGTGGCTAACCTCTTTATAACTAGCATGTAACACTCAAGTTCTTTCATTCAGCTTATTTATTGTTTGTGAAACTTAAGGAAGCTTTATATATATGCCAAGCTAATCTTGATTTTCACTCTAGCAGGTTCCTTCTCTAACTAATCCAATATTGAAGGTCAATTTCATTCTTGAAATGAGTTTTGATTGCTCTTAAGTTGGCTCCTGTTTGTTGTGAATCTTGAGATAATTATGTTGTTTCAAATCCATAAGCAATTGACAATATGAATGTTTTGGGCTGTACTTGTTCTTAAATGGATAGGAGAGTGTAAATTTCTTTACTAACGAGATGTTTTTGTTGTTTATAACTCTTAGTAAAATGACATCAGAATGCAATGGACATGCATGGTTTATATGCAGCATATCTGGCTTAACACATGCACACTTGTGCATTGGCACATACCTGGCATGGAGATGTATCTGACTTTTAAACATTTCTTCTGCTGTCATATTTTTATGCCTGTGTCTCACATTTATTCTTACGCGTGTTCTGTTAATTTGTACAGATGATAGTATTGGTAATGCAAGTGGAGCAGGGGGTGATTTATCCGATGAAAACAACACTGCAAGTGGGCCTGAGGGTTATTTATCCGAGGAAGACAACACTGCAAGTGGGGCCGAGGGTGATTTATCTGAGTCAGAGGATTCAGATGAATTTTGGAAACCATTCATTACATCATTACCAGTTGAGAAGTCAATCAGTGCTGACAATAGTTATGTTTCACAAAAGGAGCAAAAGTCCAATTTGAAGAAAGATGATTCTGAAGACATTGATGAAGCCAAGTCAGAAGAAACGTCTAATTCTGAACCCAAGCTTTCAAAATTAGTTAAGAGAAATAAATGGAAAACTGAGGAAGTTAAGAAGCTGATTGGTATGCGTGGGGAACTAAGTGACAGATTTCAAGTTGTGAAGGGAAGGATGGCCCTCTGGGAAGAGATTTCTCAAAAATTGTTGGCTGATGGGATCAGCAGAAGTCCCGGACAGTGCAAATCTCTGTGGACATCTTTGGTAGTCAAATATGAGGTTTGTTTCTTATTTTTATCCACTTGATGTTAATATTATAAAGAAAACTGAGTCACTTTAAAAACTATCCCGAATTGGTGGACTGCTTTTATGATTAATGGTCACTGGTCAGTTTGGTATGAAGTATAAATGGGTTGAAAATTCATGCGTTTAATACTGATTCATGAAATTTTCACCCACATACCAAAATGACCTTAAAGGAAGCCTCAGTTCATGTGAAAAAGGATCTTAATTTCTTATTCTTATAGCCGGTTTTTTATTAATAATTTGCATGGCATTTTGTTTAACCTGTTTACAATACTTCCCTGAATGCCAAGATAACTTACTCAAAAAAATTCACATCATATGCACCAATCTACTTTGCATTTGTGTGTGGGCTTCAACAGTGATGAACCTTCTTTTCTTGTGTAAGATAGGAAAAATCTCTTATGTTATGAGGTTTTCTTGCACCCTTTTGGTTGTCAGACTAGTGTTTTCCAGCAAAGTGAGGCTAACCATCCCTACAAGAGCTCAATACATCTAGGATGAAGATTTCATTATAAATTCATTTCTCATGTGAATGGTGATAGTAAAGATCAACTGTTATGGGCTGACTGTACCCTTTTATCATTGCTGGCAAATTTTTTTACCCATTTTTTGTTTCAATGAATACCTCATACCATCTCAAAGAATAGGTTAAAAAAAGGAACATGGTTCTTTCTTTCTCCTGTCTCTCTCCATGTTAACTACATTCATTAACATGGAGATAGTAAACTCATACTGTGAATGAAACCATTTTACACTTGATATCTTGGTATTATTTATAATAGAAGGGGTCATATTCAGCTTTGTGCACTGAACAAAATGATAATAAATACAATTATGAGATAGCTATTATTTCTTCTAATAACTTATTTTGTATTTTAAGCAGGGGATTAAGAATAAAAATGATAGCAAGAAAAGTTGGCCATACATAGAAGACATGGAAAGGATAATGTCTGATAAAGAAGCCCCTGCAACAAAATGATTGGAAATATGGTGGACACTGGTCAGTATAATAAATATTTTGGAGAGCCATCTACATTAAAATTGTTGATAAGTTTGAGCATGGTGGCCAGGAAGATAATCCATGACTTGCATGACATTGAAGATCCATAGTTTTTTGAAGGCTGAGGGATACACAAACATAAAGGGGTTGGCTTTCATACTGACACGGGAATATCTGGGTTTAGGGGTCGTTTTATTCTCCACCTCAAATGCCTGTCCCCGTTTTTTATTACATTTGTCCAATATATGTCATAATTAATTTATTGTTTTTGTTGGTGGCACATATTGGGTGCCCTAGGAAACCATGGAAATGTCTACATTTTGGCCAGACATTGAACTATGGAAAGAGTTTTGATGCTTTTACTCGCCAGTGCCAACTTAAATTCCCTGGCTTACATATTTATTTGTTCTTTTTTGGTTCAGTATACTGTATAAAAAATGTACAAGTAGAGAAAGGAGGAAATTGTGTCGGATGATACGAAAAATATTTTTAAAAAAACAAAGGTATTGTTTTGTTTAGAAGTTTAGACTGAAATGATTATACCAAAATCCTTTTTATTGTGGCAAGCATTGGATCATTTATGTCATACCGTTTTGGTTTGTTTTGTACTATAAAAACTTTCACAAGACGAAAGTAGTGTCATCTTTGTTTTTGTCATATAATGATGGCGCAGAAGTTCGAACATATAACTTCATGTATTGTATCCCAACTTTCCAACATCAGGCCAAATATAGTGAGTTAGTCATATCGTCGTCTACCATATAATCCAAGGAAAAAAAAAATCTTTAACATCAAACCAAATGCTCAGCAGGGAAAAAAAGTAAAATCAAACCAAATGCTTCAATAAGGAAAATCAAATTACAAATCCAAGGAAAGGTAAATAAAAAATACCTTCAGCATATCAGATCAATTGCTTCAACAAGGAAATGTAAAAGGAAAAAAGACTTCAGAAAATAAATGGGCTGCTAGGAAATACTTTATATATGGGTCGAGCCGACTCAAATAGAGTCCAATCTTTTTCTACAAGCCAACACATTGTTTACATTTTCCCATTGTTTCTAACTCATGATCAGTGCATTGTTCTTCAAATTTGTAATTCTTTTTCTCTTTAATTTCTCTGCACTTTTGTTTATCTACTTATTTACTTTTGGGTTTAAGGATTAAGGTTTTGTTTTCATTTAGGTCACTAATCCGCAATATGAAGTTCTATACGGTTGGTCTCAAATCATTCTGCACACTGATTACACCTCAAAACGACGTCATTGGAGAACTCTCCATCGCTCCATTTTTGGATATTTTGAATTTCAATGACGTGAATACTCTTAGAGTGTGTTTGGATGAAGAAATTTAAAATTCTGATAAATTTTAAATTCTAAGAATTTCAAATACTCCAATTGAAATTCTTTTATTTTCAAAATTGTGTTTGGATAAAAAAAAAGTTAAAATTATGAGGGTGAAAAAAATGAATGAAAAAAAAGAAAAGATATGATTGGTGTGTTAGTTATACGTGTTCCTTTACACTCAGACCTGATCAATGTTCCACAATCTCATACGGTGTTTCTTGAAGAAGACGGTAAAAAGAGAATTTCAATTTTTCACCTTTTAGAAGGAAATTGAAATTCCAGATTTTTAGTTGTTTAAAATTCTGTTTTAAAATTCCAAAATTTTAAATTCTTCACAAAAAAAATCCAAACAATGAATTCTAGATTATAGAAATTCAAATTCTCTGATAAATTACTTTCCCCAGTTTAAATTCTCTATCCAAACATACTCTTAGGTTTTGAATTTCACAATTCTCATGTTCGAAAATCGGGAAAAACAATGGGTTAAAAATTATTTCTGAATTTGTGGAGGAATGGAGATAAAAAAGTTAGGGTTTAATTTATTCTAGAGAAAGGTTGAAAGTTAAAGGATATAAACTGAAGTGTTTCTTGTTTTGTGACTTCCTTTGTTTTTTTTTTTTAAGTGATATAGTTGTCAATTTTGGTCCAAGCGCTTTAGTTAATGGGCCAAAGTCAAACAAAACATGTTTAAAAAGTCCTAATTAGTCCATGGCAATTGTTTTGTGCACCCAACACTTTTCTTATGCACCCAATACAAGATGGACAATTCCAATATTATCCTTCTATAAAGAAGATACGGATTGTGAATCTGTAAGCCTATTTTCATATGATATTAATAAAAAAAACAAAAATATGTTACAAATTAATTAAAAATTAATGGCTCATGCAGAAATCAAACATTTGATTTTCACATTATTAACACGATGCCCTAACCAATTAAACTAATAAATTAATTATGTTATAAAATAATTAATGTTGTTATATATAACACTAAAATTTCTAATGTATATTTAATACACATGTAAATTTACATAATAAATTTTGTGATAATTAATTTTGATTTAATAATTAATTTGTTTAAATATATAAATTTTTATGAAACCTATGATTTTATTTAAAATTTATATATGTAAAAAAATATATTATTAGATCAAAATTAATTATAATAAGACTAAAAAATACATTAGTAGATTTATGTTAATAACGTATTTTTTTACATATATAAATTTTTATGTAATCTGTATGGCACACGGATTATCAATCCGTAAGGTTATTATGGATTCACAATTCGTATTAACTTTATGGAAGGATAATATTGGAATTGTGAATCTTGTGCTGGGTGCAAAAAAAAATGATAGGTACACAAAGCAATTTCCTTAGTTCATGAGCATTAAATTTTTTTAAAAATACATTTATAGGCTCTTTTGTTCATATATCTATTTTCTATTTTACCAATAAGACCCAACACAATTAATAAATGACGAGGTTACTAAACAAAATGAGAATACATTAAAACTTGATAATGAATAATATTAAAGTTGATCAATCTTTGGACTATTTTTTCAGTGTCACTTTTCTAATAGGCTTGTTGATGGAAACTTTTGTCCTTGATTCCCTAGCAACATTTTTTTTTGTCATTGTTGGTTGATTTGGCTTTCGGAAAAGGATTAGTTTATGGTGTAAAATATCAACTCACGTGAATGACGAAAAAATAAATTTGTAAGGTAAGATCTAATAAATTTATAAAACAAATTTTATACGGGAAAGATTTTCATATTGCATGTTTCAATAAACATAGTAGGTGTTGAATCAAAAGTTTCTTCATTTAGAAACTTGGACCACTATATTAAAAAGTACCAAGTATATTAAAAAGTATTGTATAAAATGTCAATTATTTACCACTAATTAACAAATTTTAAATAACCAGTAAAATATAAGAGATCACTTTGATCTTATCAAAATTTTCTAGTTTATAACTTATAATACTATAATTGACAAAAAATTAAATTAATTACTCACTCCAATTTTTAAGAATCACATCAATATGTTTTCTCATTTTTTATTTGTTTCTCTCTAATTATCATTTTCAATCATGTGGTCAATTGCATCTAATTTAACGGAAAAAAATAATCCAACAAAATATAACATACTGTAAAAAAAAAAAACCTTGTCGACGTACCATGTAACAAATTAAGAATAAGAAAATGAATATAGTTTATAAGTCACTCATCAAATATGTTTCATCAAAGCAATAAAAAATATATATGCTTCATCAAAGACAAAAACAAAATTCTTAAAATAATCTTAATTACCCTAATTAAAACATATACATATGTGTTTTTAGAAGACATTCATATACATATGTTTGATAATAATTAATTTAATTATTTTAAATTAGAAGATATATTTTTCTAATTATCTTAGTTACTATACTTATATGATTTTATGAATTAAAAAGAAAATAAAAAATCTAAAATTTTCTCACTCAATTACATAAGATTTCTTTCCTAAACTTATTTACTTTTATTATAATAAAGATAGAAATAAAGATAAAAATTAAGGGAAGATGTACTTTTTATTTTATTTCACTTGTTTGAATAGAATAAATATTTTTGTTCTCCGTCTAATTTAAAACAGATTAAGGACAACACAAATCAAACAAATAAGAACATGATAAAATCTCTAATTTTTGTTACTTAAAAAATAATGAGATAACTTTTTGTCCCAAATACAAAATATTAAAAAGATACATATATTTGTATTTATATCTCTTTAATAATTGAAAAATAACAACTAATCAACGTGATCATTTTAAAAAGAAAACATTAGATTTTTTTATTCTAATCTTTTTTTTTACAAACTCATTAAATTTGATATCAATTAAATTAAGATAATTAATATTAGATATTTTAGTAAATTTTATATTTTCTTACAAGATATAAAATTGTTGTGTGTGTTTCTCCTATTTTGTTTTTCTTGTCCTGTACAGTATTATAAAATGGGAAGATATTTATTATTTTTTGTTTATTTAATTATAAATTACATTTTTACTCTAAACATAAAATTCATTCTTTCCTTCGCAATTCACAGAGTGTCTCCTCTTGCGTTCTGCTTTGCTGGCTGGTTTTCTCTTGATCAGGTAAACCCTGTTTCCAAACTCTGGTCGACTACGCATAACAGCCCTGTTAGAATTTTTAATAACTGTTGTAAATTATCGTTGCTTTGTTTTGTTCTGCACTATAAACATCTGCCTACCATATAACTCAGAGGGAGGAAAATCGAAATAAAGCCAAACGTTTCACAAGGGAAAGAAAAAAGTGGAGGTGGAGGTGGAGGTAAAAAAGTAGAAAATAATTTCCTCCAGAAAATAAATGGGCCTTATAAAAAAAGCATGAATAGGGAATTAATATTTGCCCCTCTAAAATTGCTTCCCCTATTATCAATGTGCAAATACCAAAATATTTTCTCTCTCATTTCCTCCGATACTAGCACCCACTCTTCTCCACCTACAATGTTTATAACACAAAATCACAATTCCGTTGTACTATAGAAATTGTGACACAACGGAATCACAAAAATTACAATACAATGAAATCGTGATTTTGTTGGATTGCAAATTATGTAATTAATACCTAAATTATTTCTATTTTTCAAACAATGGAAAAAAAAAAGTATAACGGAAGTATGATTCCATTGTACATTGTGCAACAAAAATCATGCTTCCATTGCACATTCTTTGTTAACCCCTACTTGCACAACAAAATTATAATTTCATTGTGCATTTTTTCCACAAACTTAGTTATACAACAAAAATACACTTCCATTGCACTAATTAGGGTGCGGAAAAATGCACAACAGAATCATGGAATCCCAATTCCATTGCAGAATGTTTTTTCACCTCATCAGTGCAGCGAAAATGTATTTACATTGTGCATTGTGGGAAAGGGTGTTTTTTTTTTAATTTGGAAAGATGATAGGGGTCAATAACAACTGTGCTGGGGCCAATAGTAACCCCAGCGCGAATATGTGGGCCGGCCCAAATAAGTCCTGCCTTTTTCTCCAAGCCAGTACATACTGAAAAACAGTGTACCTCTTTGCTTTTTCCCATTGCTTCTAACGTGAGATCTCAGATTGCAATTGCCTCTTCTCTTCTCCCAGAATCGGTGCGCCATGTTCTTAAAATTTGCAATTCTTTCTATCTTTAATTTTTCTACATTTATATTTATCACTTTGTTTATTCTCCTCTTGGATGTAGGTGTAGGTTACAGGTTTAAGGGTTTTGTTTTCATTTAGGTCATTAATCCGATATCATGAAGCTCGATACGACTAGTCTCGAATCGTTTCCCACACTGATTGCACCTCAAAACGACGTCGCCGGAGAACTCTCCGCCGCTCCGTCCTTTGACCTTCCGAATTCCAATGACGTGAGGACTCTCAATTGAATCTCAGGATTCTGAAATTGTTCGAAAATCAAAGGAAAAAAAATAGGGTTGATATTTGTTTCTGAAACTGTGGGGGAATGAAATAAGAAAGTTAGGGTTTAGTTTATTATGGAGAAGAGTTGAAGTTTGATGGTTTTAACTGAACTGTTGTGTGTGTGTTTGTTTGTGGTGCTAGTTCGATGGGTTCTTGAAAGACGCTATTCAGATGGTGAAGCCCGCGAAGGGTACTACAACTCTTGCTTTTATATTTAAAGAGGGTGTTATGGTAGCTGCTGATTCTCGAGCTAGCATGGGAGGATATATATGTGAGTATTTGTTAGATTTTAATTTCATTTTTCACTGTTCTTTGTTCCTTTGGCTGAGGCAGAGTTTTTTGTTTTTGTGCTAATTGCTGCAAATTAAAATGATGGGTTTTATCTATTTGCATTGTGTTTGATCTTGAATTCTGACTGTTGGCTGTCTCCAGCGTCGCAGTCTGTGAAGAAAATTATCGAAATCAATCCGTATATGCTTGGGACAATGGCTGGTGGTGCTGCTGATTGCCAGTTTTGGCACAGGAATCTCGGGATTAAGGTAATCTTTGCAACCTTGAGCCTACAATATTGCATGGTTGCTTTTGCCTGTTCTGTTATCTTTAGGTCAGTCTCCTGCCGAATTGCTGCAATAGTCTCCCACACCTTTGTCATTCCTTGGTTATCTCCTTGCAATTATTGTTATTGAATATTGATGTTTTAGTTGAGTTGGTAAGATTTACCTCTTTGAAGTAAATTTATACTCACTGCATGAAAATTATTTGTCCATAGGCAGCATCTTAGCCTGTGTTTTGGAAGCAAGTAAGGAGTGAAAGAAAGTGAATGGAATGGAAATTGAACTATGGGAGGGTAGTCTGGTGTCTTGTTTGGAATGCCATGTAAATGGTGGGAATGAAAATGATAAGGAAAATAATTATGTTTTGCCTGTGAAAAATGAAATAATCTCTTTATTTAAGATGAATTTGTTTAGAAGGATGGCTATGCAATTCAGAATTTCAGATATAATCTCTTTCCCATGTATAAAGTGTGGAGAGATTTACTTATAGGGCACAATTGTGTAGGTTCCAAACATTTTTCAATTTTAATTTTTTTCATATTCTACTAAGTAGTCTGAGTGTGGTGTAATATTGCCTTTCACATCTAATTTTCATTTACTTAGTATTCCTTCTACCTATATCCAATTAAAATTTGTTTCTAATTTATAATGCATGTGCTTGACTCCTTGACCATCATGTTTAAATATGTTTTACAAACCTCAAGGGAGGCAACTGTATTTTATTCTTTTATTCTTATAGTGATATGTACGTCAGTGTGGATGCTTCCATTATTTTTCCTTTGATAACATCTAGACTGGTGCTAGGAATGCCACTTAATTGCCATTTGTTGTTGGATAGGTTGGTTTTGAATATACTAGGTTTCATTATGTCATTTTTATTCTATCTCGTATAAGCACTCCAGATTATGGACACTTAGTTTGGGCCATTACTCATTATTAACCACCGCTTGACTAACAGGACTAGGCGTAACATAGAAGATCTAAATGACTGGTTCAATAAACTTAAAAGAATTTGATATCTTTTGGCTTTTGTTTTCTGAGATATGTTTTCTGCCTTTTATGTTTTATGAAGTTACCCATGTGTTCTCTGATTTGGTCCATATTATTTTAGTGTCGTTTGCATGAGTTGGCAAATAAAAGGAGAATTTCAGTGACAGGAGCCTCAAAGCTACTTGCCAATATTTTATACTCTTATCGTGGAATGGGTTTATCTGTTGGTACCATGATTGCCGGATGGGATGAGACGGTAATTCACACAACAAAGTACTGAACAACTTTTTCTCAGCTAGTCCAATTCTTACTTACAACATTTAATCTCTTTTTTAGGGCCCTGGTCTATATTATGTTGATAGTGAAGGAGGAAGACTTAAAGGCACTAGATTCTCGGTTGGATCTGGTTCACCATATGCTTATGGTGTATTGGATAGCGGGTTAGTTAAACTTTCTATTTAACTATCACCTATAACTCTTCTGCCAAATTTCGTTGACAAATTTCCTTGTTATACATACTAGGTACCGGTATGACCTGTCAGTTGAGGAAGCTGCTGAACTTGCTCGACGAGCAATTTATCATGCAACATTTCGTGATGGGGCCAGTGGTGGAGTTGCTAGCGGTATCTTTCTTTCTCCCCACTACATCTACATGCTAACTTCTATCTGTTTATGACATTTAGTTGTTATCCTCTCCCTCACCAGCAATAAATTAGTATTTACACAAATTCATGATAACTTAATTGATATGTCTCATAAGCTAAAACTTGCACTGCTGCTGGAGAACACACATGTTCATGATCACCAAAACAATGATGTGCATTTTACTATGTCCAGTTAAATGGATAGTTGAAAATAATTCATGGTTTCTAACTAGTTAGGATGAACTATTAATGTAGTAATATTATTGTCGTTATCACTTATCCCTGACTTGGTGAGTACTTTCAGAAGCTATTTTAGATGCATAATTTATAGCGATAAACTTGCAGTGCACAAAATCGCCATGTTTCATTAACTTGGATATTTTTATGATTTTAGTTTACTATGTGGGACCAAATGGATGGAAGAAACTGTCTGGTGATGATGTTGGGGAACTTCATTACCATTACTACCCAGTTACCCCAAGCACCGTGGAACAAGAAATGGTTGAGGCTACTGGTGCTTGATGAAGTAACTCGTGGATGTCTTTTTAAGTTTCCTTTGCTTGCCAGCGTATTTTGAACCCATTGCATGAAACTGATTACTTTATAATTGGAAATTGACAATAGTTTGATAAATACAAGTGCTGTCCTATCCTGTTGTGTTTTAGATCAAGCCATATTTATCATCCAAAATGATAGATTAGAGCCATATATAATGTGGAGTGGTTTAAATTGGTAAAGCAGGTCAGACGTGTATTGCTAGCTATTGCTAATGTAATCCATCTTGCGATTAATGGTTTTCGTGGCAACTTCTGAAAGTTGTACAAGAAACTTCCTAGGGAGAATTGTGGTTCAATGTCTTCGACTGATTGTAGTAGTTAGTAAGCATACTTTTGGTACGTCATGGTTTTAATTTAAAGCTTCGTCAAATTGAGACTTAAATTAATTGTTGATTTTTTTTTCAAGATGCGAAATAGAATATTATTAATACTTAATGTAAGTGAAATAGCACATGATATAAAACCAAAATTTTGATACAGAACATGCTACATATGCAATGCCTTCCCAAATCTTACAAATCCCAAGTTAATTGCATATCTCCACCCAATAGCAACCATGCAACCCAAATGTATTGCTAGGATAAGGACTACCCTGTGCAACTAAGGAAGACTCAACAGTTACACTTTCACGTCATATTTTCGCCAAAATCGCATGCCCAGCTACTGTTGTTCATGCCAATATTTTGCAGTTTCTGCCCAAAATCTCTGCACTTTTCATAAAAATTGCGTTATCTTTGTTTACATGAGTTACAGCTTGATAACCTCTCGCCATTATCTCCTCATCAGTGTATGCCAGTTAAACACGTCCTATATGCCAGTATTTGTGCCACTGTCTGAAACACATCCACCTAAACAGCAAGTGGATTGTAAAACCAGCTTTGATCAGGGAATAAAGAAACTCCCTTGTTCTAAACAGTTCCAAGAATTCAATTTTACTGTCTCATCTTGTTCAATCTGCATGAATTTATCCTGAAAAGTCCGGTTCTTGCATTTGATTACTATTGCAAACCATACCTCTCCCCATCTCTTGTTCATGTCCCCTCCCCCAAAATAATATCCTCTTCTCACCCTCATTTTGCTATTCTCACCTCATGTTTCCATTGTTAAACTAATCAAAATTAACGGTAATATAAATTATATTTTTTAAAATTGAAATTAAATTAACTAAGATACAATTTACTTTTTTTATGGTAATCAGTATCATACATTATTTTTTTAATTGAAATTGAATTAATTTTGATAGAAGTTATCATCTATAAAAGTAATCAAATTAGTTATTATACAAAATGTCTTTATTAATAATAATCAAATTATAATTAGTATCGTAATCAACTTGATTACGGGGTAATTTGTGTTTTCATTAATTCAAATTTTAATAAAAAAAGATAACATATATTACTATTCAAAAAGGTAATGTGCATCATTAAGATAATTTGAATTATAATTAATTCAATTACTATTAAAAAGATAACTTATATCATAATTAATTGAGAAACTACTAGAAATTGAAAAGTTAAGTGATAATGGGAAGATGAAAAGTTAATCTTGTAAAAATTTGATGATATATTAAATTTTAATTTGAAATATGAAATATTTTAATCTAAATTATCTATTATTTTTAATCTTGATCCAATAATTATTATCCAATAATTATTATTAGTTGTTTTCAGAGTGAGATAATGTTCTCACAACAGTAGTCGTCTTCACGCCCAAATGAAAAAAAAACATCGCATAAAAAAGAATTGCAAGCATAAAAAGAAAATTTTTAAATCATAATTTATAACTAAATATTACAAAATTGAATATTAAATATTATAAAATTAAATTCTTAGGACTCAATCATGGACAGACGGTGAAACTAACAATTAAGACCACCTAATCTTTGCCTATAACTTAAGCAGAACCCATCAAAGGGCATAGAATCTTTGTTATGATATACAAATTAGTCATCAGACAAAGTAATTTTTATTGAATCAACCCATTTGATGTAGTTTTAAAATAAGTGAATTGTCAATAATACATTTTTTTAATATTCTCTTTTTTTATTGGTTGAAACAATTAAAAAATTAAATTAGGAGAGAAGATCATTTAATAAGGTGTGAGATTCACAAATCTTTTTGTTTCCAATAAACTTATATTTTTTCAAAAAAAAAAATATTTAATAATACGCCGCTAGCATTTTTTCTGAAAACAATGATCTAATTTATCAAACTTATATTTTTTTTTTCTCTTCTCTCTATTTATGTGTCAATTAACATTTAGGTTATATAGATAACACCTTTGTAATTACACATCAGTAGGATAGATCGGTGGAAGGGTCGGTTGCATAATTCATTTATATTAATATAAAACAAAAGAGTGAAAGGTATTTAACTCAGTTGATCAAATAATGTGTATAAATTATTGTAAATTTTTTAATATTGTGTTCAATTCAATTCTCACTGATAAAAAATTAAAGAATATGCTAAAATATCTTCTAAATAATAATTAATAAAAAAAATTTGAATAACCGACCTAGTTGTACCACAGGAAGAAACATTAAATTAACATATTGGTTTTTTAATTTAGTCAAGTAATTATTTTTCCAACAGATGGCTATCCTATTATGTTATAACTTAAGACGCGGTGTTTGATGTGGCTCGTTAGGAGTTCAAAGTTGCATTTATGCCCAGTAAATCCAGATTCATCATTATCCTCGAATCTTTATATATCACCCTTAAAAGGGAGAAGAAGAGAAGCAAATGTGTCTCCATTAATGAAACAACATCATGTTCGCACTTTGGATAACAAATATCTTACGGTGAACTATAGAACTGAAAAGTCTTAAACTGAAGTTTACAAGAAATAACAATTAGTAATTGTCTTTTTCAGTAGAAGAAATCACATTTAGTGTTCAAAACTAACTAAAAACGTACATTTCATTTGAATAACTACAATATCCAGATATTTGAAAGTGAAGCGAAGTTGGATAAGAGACTCCGTGATCAAACCAAGGTTAAATTTTCGACTTTGAACAACTAAACTCAGACATATCCAGTAATGGGTAGGTCATTTTCCAAGGTGGGTTGTGAGAAATTTCATGATGAACAAGTGTCAAGAGATGGTGATGGAGGACCAAAAAAAATATGGCTACTCCATCTGTAACGTGCTAGCAAGGTTGTTCCATCTTTTCAACTAAACGATTTAATGGAGAAAAACTAACTAGCGTAAAGATTAGAATTGAAGTAGAAACAATATGAGGAAGAATATCAATTTAATAAATTACTCTAAAGTCTAAAGACTACTATTTGACAAGGCATTTGTTTGATAATGATGGAGAATAGAATATAAGGACGTGCTATCCAACGGTGTACCATTGTAATGGTTCGTTTGTTTTTTTACTTTAATTTCTAACGCACAAATTGCTTTTTGTTTTATTCATTCAACGGTCAGAATGCTTGGAGAAGTTATTCTTTTTTAGTTAACATGTATTCTTTAATAGATCAGATTCGCATTCTAAACTATGGATTAAATTAAAATAATTTTATATCAATTGATTTACTTAGAAGAAGTTAGTTTTAATTATACATACTATCTCCAACATATAATATGATTATTTATGTATTATTATAATCTACGTTTATGAAATGATTGTATGATAATATAATATGGTAAAAATTTACATGTTAGTACGGAAAATAGACACGTGTTGAACTCTTATTGTCTGCAGTGTCAACACTGTCGCCACGTTGCTCTCACCAATGCGGAAGCAGTTTACCGTTAATGGTGGCTTCCGCGTGTATGTATCCATTTTCAATTGCAAATTTGCAATTTGTCAAGTGTTTATCGAATTAACTATTTATATAGTTTGGTCCACCTATGACATCGTGACACGTACCTATGCCGTGGCCTCCATGCTCTCTTGAATCAATAATTGTCTTTTGAAAATTAGAACACTCTGGGCAACTTCCTAGGTATCTTAGTAGTATTTATCTTCTGCACGACCTCCACACGCCCCTTAAACCGCCTTCACCCAATTTATATAAGACCACTCGCAAATTCCCATGTTTCATACAATAGCCCTAAACCAACACATATAGTACAACTCAAATTTCCATTTTCATACAAGTTACATTTTGTTACCTATACTACTACACTCTAGTTGTTCCACCACTAGCGTTTGTGGCAACAACTTTGATTTGAGGTTCTGGTTTTTTGTATAATCAACAAGTATTTTAGGCTTCTATTTGATACTCATCGAGTCTTCATTCCACCGAGTCAGTTCATTTTTGAACAAAGTGATATCTTCTCATTCTTAAGCCGACAATCTATACTCCACACTTTAGTTGTTCCACCATATTTTTTGTTACTTATACTACACCTTTTTAGTGTTTGTAGCAAGAACTTTTGTGTGAGGTTTGTTGCAATCAAGAGATATCTAAGCCTTCTATTTGATACTCAATTAATCTTTTGATCGACTTATTTTGAGATAAAGTGATATCTTTAGTTGTGATTTCATTCCTAGACCGAGAATCGAGTCTCAAACTTTGATTAGGAATTCAAGTGTCAAATCACTTGTACTAACCATTTTTTGGTTAATTTGAGGTTCAGTGCATTGCAACATGGGGAAGCAAGTTGGTTTTGAGGATGTTCTTAGATATTTCGACGAAGATGGTGATGGAAAGGTTTCACCTTCAGAGCTGAAGCACGGGCTGCGAATGATGGGTGGGGAGCTTTTGATGAAGGAAGCTGAGATGGCAATTGCGGCATTGGATTCTGATGGAGATGGGTTGCTGAGTTTGGAGGATTTGATTGCTCTTATGGAAGCTGGGGGAGAGGAGCAGAAGTTGAATGACTTGAAGGTGGCTTTTGAGATGTATGACACTGAAGGGTGTGGGTTTATAACCCCCAAGAGCTTGAAGAGGATGCTTAAGAAGATGGGCGAGTCCAAGTCCATTGATGAGTGCAAAGCCATGATCAAACAATTTGATTTGAATGGGGATGGTGTGCTAAGCATTGAAGAATTCAGAATTATGATGCAGTGAGGCATGTGTATCTAAATGTTGATTATGTATAGTGTGTATTTGAAATTTGATTGATTTGTTTGCACATCATATGTATAATAACACTATAACTCCTATGATAGTACTATTTTAGCTGCTTCTCGATAGTGATCAAAATAACTATCAGATTTTGCCCCAACTGTGCTATTTCAATCATTATTCAAGTTTTCTTAATGAGAGTTGTGTTATTATTCTTAGATGGTTTTTTATTTTCTTTTAAGAAAACACTCACTTAATAAGGTTCTCAGTTCTAAATAAGGAGAGTCAAATGTTATTGGCCGAGAAAAAATGTGTATGTTACAAATACTGGATTGGGAAATGGTTCGAGTTTTTGGAGACACTTGCTTCCAACAATTACCAATGCTATTCTTGTCAATATTAAGGTTAAGGTTAACTTCCAAATATGTCGATTAAATTCTGATTTATGAATGAGTACTGCATTTCAACCTTTTCCGAAATATAGCTTTTATGTGCATCAATTTTTCTGTACCTGTAGTAAATATTACTAAATTATTGACAACAAATATAGAGGATAAAATCTTATAGTGAAAAGTTTTAATAGATATTGTATGAATGAATTGGAGCGGTGTTTTTCTGTCAGGTGCAATCAGATTCGTATCCTCCTAATACATAATATGGTTTCGGTTTATGAATATCCTGTGCTTTCTTGATTCAAGCTTGCTAAGTACGGGAAAATTCATTTTTTTACCAAAAATGGGGGAAAAAAAACTCAATATGCAACTTGACTTAGGATTTTACAAGCAATATTAAAAATTATTTGGCCGCAACCCACTTAGGGTACATTTAAAACCCAATTAATTCAGTTGGCTTTCTATTTGTTGTCTGTTTAGAGTGTGTGTGACTATTAACACTAAAATAAAATAGCCAGTTAATGTCGGTTCCAAAAGGTTGTAACTTTTTGGAAGTCCCAAATTAGCTGTGTCGGTTGTTGCTTGCTTTGTTTGATAATTACTAACCTCTATCAAATTTATGAGATATATAATGGGTTGAATAATTAAAAAAAATGTCACAAATTATTAATAAATTGACAATTAACTTTTATTGATAAAAAAAACAAACTCTATCCAATTTGTAAGTTGTATTCACATCCCTTTGTAGTTTGCACCACTAACCTGTTATTTTGTTTTTCTTATAAAAATATTTTTTCGAGCTTTCGAAACATATTTTTCTATAAAGGTAACTAATTTCCATAATATATTAATTATATTAAGAGAAATAGTCTCATTAATGCAATACATTAACGAAACTAGTTCCCTAAAACTATATTACGGAAATTATTTTCCATATGATTTATAAAGAATAAAAAAATAGAAGTCCATGGTGGCCCAAGACAACTTTCAAGAGAGAGAAAAAAAAAAGGAGAAAAATGAGAGGAGGGGCGTAGATGGTGGAGATAGGTAGGAAATGGAATCGGCCACTTAAGGATGAAAAGTCACCATGACTTTCTCTTATTTTCCATTTAGTTGACGGCTTATTTATATAAACCATTATTAAGTTGTTATCCACTTATACAAAAACAAGGAAAAGCCATTGTATCTCTCCCTCTTCAAAGGCTCTAAGTTTGTAGGTAAGGGGAGGGGTGAAGCCGTGAAGGTAAGTTAAAGAAGGGAATCATGGATGGTGGGTGTGATGGTGGGATTGAAAGGATGGTAGGAGGGTGAAGGTGAAAGGGAATAGGGAAAAGGAAAGAGAGGTATTTTGGAAATATAAAAATTAAACAAATGGAGGTATAAAGAGCAAAACGCAAGGTATAAATAGCGACTTCCAATAATTTACAAAACAATGTCTTCGCTGCCCCAATAAATTGAGCAATAAAGCAATGCCATTCACTGCCCAATAAATTCAGCAACCATAGGTGAACAAAAATCGTAAGATACTTAAACTTTTAGTCCTGAAATTTTAAAAACCTTCCGTTAGTCCTTATTATTTTATAAAAAGCCAATCGTCCTAGTTTTCTTTTCCATGAAAAGCAAAAACAGTGTAAAAGGTTTACACTAACTCTAAAACAAAAACCAACAAAGATCTATTAAAAGTTATAATAGCATTTCTCCAATTTTACAAGGCACACCTTTTTACGGCACCTTGGTATTTAAATCTTTGATTTGTTCGGCTTCAAATTTTCTTCCACATTTCTTTATTCCATCTGGCATGTTCATTTGTTCAAAGCATGACAGACCTATGGACCTTCACGCTGAGGCAACAAATTTCTTACATTATTTTTTCATTAGAATAGAGCGATTAACAAATTTCTTACATTATTTTTTCATTAGAAAAGAGGAATGTTCACAACTTATTATAACAACCCACTGTTGTTGGATGATTTTATATTTGACCTTTGACACGATTATTACATAAACTATATGTAAAATCTGATACCCACACTTCATTTGATGTAATCAACATCCAATTTGCCTGATAGTAAAAATGTATTTTGAAAAATATTATTGAAAACATGTTCTTTAGCAACATTTTTTTTCTTTTCATTTTAGACGAACCAACAAATAAAAAAAATAGTAAAACATTAGCAACTAGTCTACCTCAAAATTACTGTTAAGCTGCTTATTTAGCATCATTACAACACCCATCTATCCTTTGCAGGCTTGATGCTGTAAAACCATAGTTAATCCAATTCACATTATGTTGATATAAAATGTTATATAAAAGGGCATTTAATAAATATTAGTTGTAAACACTGAAAGAATTGAACCATCGCATAAGTCCAACAAATTTTTCATTGATTTACATTCTTAAGGAAATTCGACTAAAGGGAGCTCTATCATGCATATGTACAGTAAACAGAAAGCAGGGATGATCTAAATGCTTATTGTTTTAGCGGAGGGCCAATAAATACTTTCACATGGTCATATGACTCTTCTTTTTTCTAGTGCGACACTTTCAACACACACATCTTTTAGAGGTGGCAGCCAGGGGATGAGGAACAAAATACATGCAGCAGAGCCTGGCCAAAATTCTGTAAGGCTCCACTCCTTTCAAAACCCAACATCCCACAGGTTAGGGTTTAAAAAAGAGAGAAAAAAAAAAGGTACTTCAAAAACCTATATTTCATTTTTATAGACGAAATAGCTCAGCATCAAGCCCCGCAAGCATTATGAGGCTGGCAAAAAGCTTCATATACGCAGGCTTCTAGACAGGCAGCAATGGGAGAAACGTTTGTACAAAGGGTTTATCACATGAAATAGCTTAATGCTTTTTTAACTCTTGAACCACCTTCACCATATAGTTCGTTCCATTGTTGAAGCTCGGTCATATTTATGGATTCAGAAGAAACACTTGCACAGACCTGCTTCAATATCACAGTTATTTTTTTATTTTTTAGGAAGGATCTTGCATGAAAGAAATTTCCTTTTTATATACCTGTTGATGAGCATATTTGAAATCTTCCATGTTTAAAGATCGGATATCTGCACTTCCACTTAATGCTGGAGCAGGTCTACCTTCTGATACAGCAGCAGCCTGTTCCTGTCATGCATCAACAAATTATACATTAAGTAAGAATGATTCATGCAAGCTCAGACCATTCTAACTATGTTTACAATCGAGAAAAATGAAAAACTTAAAAAAAAAAAAAAAAACTAGCATACTGCTAAGCCGTCATTGCAGAAAGCCATACCTTTTTCTCCTTTTCTAATATCTCTTTAATTGGACGGTGTGCAGCAGTTACACACAAATTCTGCAATAAAAGAGCAAGCATGAAGGCACCCATAACCTTAATTTAAAAAAATTATTGGGTTAAATAAAAAGGAACACCCATAACCTTTAGATCGCTTCCGGAATATCCATCAGTCATACTTGCAATTGCATCCATATTAATATCAGAAGACAAGTCCTCTTTTGCCAGTATAACTTTTAATATTTTTGCTCTATTTGGAGCATCGGGCAAATTTACCATTAATCTGCAGAAGACCAATAAGATTAAGAAAACTTCGAACATTTATTAGTTCCATTAACACCCTACCCACCCCCACCACCCCCCTCCCTTCCCAAAAAAGAGCAAAAAAGAAGGAATTGAAGAGCAGTTGAACATGGAGTTCACCTCCGAGGCAGCCTCCGAATGACAGCCTCATCTAGGTCAAAAGGCCTATTAGTGGCTGCAAGCACAAGAACTCGCTCAGTATCCTTTGTGCGTAAGCCATCCCAGTTCACCATGAATTCATTTTTCATCTTTCGCATGGCCTCATGCTCCCCAGGATTTTCCCTCCTGCCCAACATGCTATCAACCTATACAAGAAGCCATACAAGTTTTAACTGATTTATTTTGCAGCAGATGAATTGATACAAATTAAAAACATTTGTGCAAAAGGCTTACTTCGTCAACAAATATCACGCTAGGAGCAATTTTACTAGCCAGGGAAAAAACAGCTTTGACATACTTTTCACCCTCACCAAACCACTGAAGCAAAATGGGAAAAGAACACAGTTAAAATGAACAACTAACTGATAGCAGAGACATTAAAATAAACCCAGTGAAGCAAATTTAACCTTAGATGTGATACTTGACATGGAAATGTTGATGAAATTTGCACCAGCTTCGGTAGCAACTGCCTTTGCAAGCATTGTCTTACCTGTTCCAGGGGGACCAAATAATAGGATACCCTTGCACGGCTGCATGGAAGGCAATTCACAATCACAATATAAAAATGATAATAATTTGACAAGAGAAGGCCTACAACTTCACATTACTTTAATGTTTGTGATTTTTACTGGAATAAAAATTTATTTCAATGTTGAGGAAACAGCTCCAAAGCTCTCCTAAAACCAGTTTCTTAAACCAATTGCATTCATCGATGCTCTTAGCTTTAATGGTTTCATGGAAATTTTAAATTACATGATTTACATGCTTGCAGAAAGGCCTTTACCACATGTAAAGACTACCAAAAATGAGATATCATGAGTTGGGTCAGATTATTTATTTTTCTTTCATCAGTCAATCAACTTTTTTAACAAAAAAATAAAACTAGTGAAAAGCAGGGAAGGAAACAAACAACAATGGAATCTTTTTTTTTTATCAGCAACAACAATGGAATCTAACTCCTACTGTCAATAGACACAGAGAATGCATATTAAATGATAGAATGTGTTTCAATCTGTAATGTAAACCTTGGTTAATTGCCCTTTGCAAAATAGCTCGGGCCTCTGTAAAGGAAGCATAACCAATTCCTTCAAAGTATCCTTGACATTTTCAAGAGCTCCAATATCATCAAAAGTAACACCAATGTCATTAGGTGGAATAACATCAGCCAAAAGCCTCTTTTCAAACTCGTTTTCTGTTACAACATCCTGATTTCAAAAAACATAAGAGGGATAATTCAGAACACAACATTCATGAAATAAATTGATTAAACTCTATCAACAGAATAACTTCCAAGCAGTAAGTTGGGAACAAACTACTGGATGTCACTATCTCCCACAATCAAAGCAGCAAAAGTCCATAACAATCACCTTAAGAGACTTCTTCAGGCTTTTCGACTCATTCTGGATAGCATGTAAGATCCCAATCCCATACTGGATGCTGGTAGAATAAAAATTAATAACTAATGATTAATAACATAAGACAACCTAAAAGTGTTATATGTGTGTGTGTGTGTAAGTATGTATGTATATTAAATAACAAGCTGTGCAAGCTAATAATTACCTCTCACAAGACAACACAAGCTTTGCATCAGGATCAGTTTCAGCATTCTGCATGAGATGGCGGCTTAAAGCCCAACCAACTATCTTCTCTGCATCTGCAATATAGCAAAAATGTTATAGGAGATATTTAAGCAGCAAAACCTTAAGCACATACTGGTAGAACATACTTTCAATACTAAGTGTCTGATCCTTAATGCACAAGGTCTCTAGTCCTTCACATTCCACCCCACATCGGCTCAAAACCTATAAATAAAATTAAATGAAAAACAGTTAAGAACATCATAACAGCAATTATAGTCTACACAGCTCAACATGGTCAAATACTAAATGTATAATACATGATGAATTAAGGAGACAAAAAGAAGAAACAGAATGATAGCTGACAGACGGCAATTAGCAACTCTGACAAAATAGCCATATCAAACAGCCATTTTGTCTAGCTTCTAGTTATTTAAGGTGCATCCTGTTTCTCATATTAGCTTAGTCTATATCACAGTATGAAAGAGTTGTTAGGAACCCAATAACAGAATATGAGAATAGAATGATTTTATTATTAATATTGAATGAAAACAAAGAAAAGGAGAGGATTAATCTCAAGGGCTTCCCCTTTCTACGATTTGTTCAATTCCCAAATGCGGATAATTCAGAATGCTCCCTCTTTCCTTACATCCTCCTATTTATTTAACTAACCCCCTCTAACTAACTACTGTAAGAGTACTTTTCCCTTCCCCTTTGCCCTAACAAGTAACAATAACACCCAAAAATGTACAATTTTATTGAACAATAGAGAGTAGCAGAAACAATTCTCCTCCAAGGCTTTCTTTAGAAATTTTCTAATTCTCTGAATGCCCCTTCCATCCTTATCCTCGCCTATTTATTTAACTATCATCCTCCAACTAACAAACTAATCCCTTCCAACTATCTGTCCCTATCTAATTCTCCCTTCCCTTACATCAGAATTTAGAGAGGAAGATTTAAGATGGAGTTACTAAATGAAAGATGCTTTCTTATATTAAACAGGGCATCCATTGACATTACCAACAAAGATGGTACTATAATTTGGGTGCTATGTCTTAAATAAAAATTGTCTGTAAAAACTAGATGCATCAATGATACAATGAGATGTTGCCGATATGGAGAGAGAGAGAGTATAGAGAGAGAGAGTAGAGAGAGAAACAGTGGGTGGGAGAGAGTTAGGACTAGGAAAGAGAGGAGAGAGAGTGCCGGTTACAAACGATGGAGGGTTCCCGTCTGACCATCGAAGGGATAACAACAGGACAGCGTCAATCCTACATGCGAGCGAATTGGAGAGACCATAAGGACGTCATTTCTTTCTATTTTACGAGGATCCCTGAAGATGCAACAGTAGAAGAGTTGTGGTTCCATTTTAAACAGAAAGGAGATGTGCGAGAGGTTTTCATACCCCAGAAAAGAAACAACCAAGGAAGGAGATATGGTTTCGTGAGGTATAAGGGGGTGAGAGATATGCATCAGCTTCAACAGCAATTGGACAACATGGTGTTCGGAGGATTGAAGATGAATGTTAATGTTTCCAAATATGGGAGAGCAAAGAAGGGAGAGCCACAAACAGTAGAGAGGGGAAGAGCAGAGACCAAACAACCACAAAAGGGGAGAAGAGAAATGTACCTGAGCAGGATATCAGGAACGAAGATGGGAGTCCAACGACAGTCGTATGCGGAGGTGGTCAATCGGAATACCCCAACACCAGCACAAAGGAGAATACCAACCAAACTCGAATATACAAGTTCCAATTCCACATCTGAAGTGAACCTTGACATACCGCTGACAGGCAAATAGTGGCTCAAGGAGGCCTGGGTGGGTAGACTGAAAAACCTAGCAGGTTTTGATAGGATAGAAGATGGCATATGGTGGGATGGCGGACAAAACATATCACCAAAGTACATCGGTGATGATATGATCTTGTTACTGGCCCTCACAAAAGAGAAAACAGAGAGAATGTTCAACGAAGAAGATGAAGGATGGGGCGATTTGTTCTACTCAATAGAGAAGTGGAATCCAAATCTACACCCTGGCTTTAGACTGACTTGGCTCCAATGTTGGGGAATACCTTTGGTAGCATAGGATAGGTATCACATTAAGCAGATAGTCGCGGGTATAGGTGAGCTGGTGGATGCTGATGAGAGTATAAAGGAACAAAGGAGGTTTGACGCTAATCAAAACGTCATGGAAACCGCTGATCCAACACACGGTAAATGTCCAGATACAGGGAGAGACTTTTTCGGTGCACATAACGAAGGAGAGTGGGCCTCCAGGAGCTAGGTGGCAGCTAAGGCGGGAGCGTGACTTCAACTCATCTGAGGAGATCAACTCCAACAAAGGCGATGATGAAGTGTGGTATGAAGGCGAGATACAGGGGTGGAGGCACAAACTTCGAGCAGCGAACGTGGTGGAGAACATAGGAGCAACAGTGGGGGAGTGAGCTTGGAGGCAGAAGCTATGGAGGACATGGCGATGGAGGGAGTGTCGGGGTGTGATGACAAGACCCGCAATGGGAGAGGCAACAATGGGTCATCAAAGACCCAAGGGGGAGCTCGAGCCCAGACGGTCATCGTTGACGGTACAGAGGACAGGGGTGGCGACGAGGAGAGGTCGCTGCGCGGGGAAGACGGATGGCGAATCATGCAGGTTGCTCGGACAGAAAAACCGACGGCGGAATCAGGCGGTGCGGGCCAAAACAGAGAGGCGATTGGGCAAAGCAGCGGACACGACCCAAAGGACAAAGCTATTGTCCGACAGGTCGTCAAACAATCGAACAAAGCGCTGACAGGTGCTCGGCGCATGCAGAGCAGGGATAAAGAGGCACTAGTGACGCAGGGAGAAAGGAGGAGCGATTTAGGGATGAAGATGACCTAGGGAGGAGTGTCAGCTCTGTCGGCAAGGACAGTTTGCACGAAAACGAAAATAGGGGGGCGACAAGAAACGTTGGAGGAGATGCTTACGAGGAAGATAAAGGCAGTTTTGAATCACCCTCACCCAAGTCACGTGACAAGGAGGTGATGGGGTTGGTGGATTTGGGCCGTGCTATTGACACCCCCCCTAAAACATGTTCTACTCATAAAAAAGGCCCAGTTTTAAAAACAGCACCGCTTTCAACTCCTATGTTAGCGTATTCCCGTAAAGGGAACAACAAAAAAGCAAAAGCCCACAACGGTGCTGCCATTTCGAATCAAGCTGACTCAAGCCCAGAGCGTGTTCAAAACAGACCATTTCAGCAGAATAACGATGGACATGGATCAGCCAACCACCAAATACAAACAGAAATCTCATCATCACACAAAAGGCATGAAAATCAGCTCCAGGAGGAAAAATTTGATCCTCATGTAGAAAGTGTGTGGAAAATGATCAATGAATTGGGGCTAAAAACAGGTACATCTCAAAGAGATTATGTTCAACAACTGACAGACATGGAGGAAAGAGATGGAGAAGAGGCAGCTAGCTTGGGAGGCAGGGGAAGGGTCTCATGAATATCATCTCTTATAATGTAAGAGGGTTAGGGAGGGGGGTTAAATGGTCAGCAATCAAAAGGATGGTTAAAGAGCATCATATTGACCTTTTATGTTAACAAGAAACAAAAAAGGAAAAGAATATGTGTCAGGCATTATGGGGGAATTCTGATTTCAGTTGGGAGGCTGCTCCATCAGTAAATTCAGCTGGTGGCATTCTCTGTATATGGAATCAAAATTCTTTTAAGGTGGAGAGTAGATCAGTTGGAGCAGGATTCATATTGTTGTCAGGGAAGTGGGGTCAAGAATCGCAATCAGTGCATGTCATAAATATCTATTCCCCATGTAATCTGCAAGACAAAAGGGTGTTGTGGGATAAAGTCTGTCAGCTGAAAAACCAGAATCCGAGTGGACATTGGTGTATTCTAGGGGACTTTAATAACATCAGGACACGTGGAGAAAGAATGGGGTCTTCGCAGAGGGGGCTGGTGGATGGAAGCATCGGGGAATTTAATAATTGGATGGAGGAGTTGGAGGTAGAAGAAGTGCCATGGGTGGGAAAGAGATTTACTTGGTTTAGACCGAACGGTACAGCTAAAAGCAAGTTGGATAGAGCCTTCGTTTCCCCAGAGTGGCTCTCCAAATGGCCTTGGTCAGTCCAAACTCCGCTGGTCAGGAACTTCTCGGATCATTGTCCCGTATTGCTTAGATCCAAAAGCATCGATTGGGCCCCAAAACCCTTCAGACTATTGGATTGCTGGTTATCTGATAAATCTTTCAAGAAACTGGTGTCCGAAAGTTGGTCGTCCAACCCTCAGAGTGGAATGGGGGGTGGGGGGGTCATGTTTTAAAAAACAAAATCAAAGCTCTCAAACAGAAGATAAAGACGTGGAATAATGATCAATTTGGAGACACTTTCAGCCATTTCAAGAAGATAGAGGAAGAATTAAATAAACTAGAAGAGGAAACAGCAGACAAGCAGTTAGATGACAACGAGCGAGTGCTCAGAAAGAAGCTTCAGCAGGAGGTATGGGAGGCAGCCCAAACACGAGTCGTTGTTGCGACAGAAGGCAAGATCCAAGTGGATTAAGGAAGGAGATTGCAATTCGAGATATTTTCATTTGCTGATAAATTCCAGGAGGCGGTCCAATTGTTAAAATGGAGTGATGGTTGATGGAGTGTGGAAGGATGAGCCCGCTCAAAGAGGAAGAAGTTAGGAGGTTTTTCTCACAAAGGTTCCAGGAAACAGATTTTGATAGACCAACATTGGATGGGATCAGTTTCAATACCATTGATTTTCAGCAGAATGCCATGTTAGTGGAGCACTTTCAGGAGGAGGAGATAAGAAGGGCTGTTTGGAGCTATGGAAATGATAAAAGCCCGGGCCCGAACAGGCTTAATTTCAAATTCATTAAGCAATTTTGGGAAGTCATCAAACCAAACTTCCTTAGATTCTTTGACGAGTTCTATGTCAATGGAGTCTTCCCGAGGGGCTTGAATGTATCTTTCATAGCTTTAATCCTGAAGGTGGCGGACCCTCAAGGGCTAAATGAATACAGGCCTATCTCCCTCATAGGATGTACCTGTAAGATACTTGCTAAAGTGTTGGCTAATAGACTGAAGAGAGTTATGCCCTACATCATTAGCGAACGTCAGTCAGCATTCATACAAGACAGACATATGCTCCATAATGTGCTGATTGCAAATGAAGTAGTTGAAGAGACTAAAAGATGCCAAAAACCGTGCATGGTTTTCAAGGTGGACTATGAGAAGGCGTATGATTCCGTGTCTTGGAAATTCTTGATTTACATGATGAGGAGATTGGGATTTGGTCTAAAGTGGATTCAGTGGATACAGGGATGTCTAAAATCAGCTTCCATCTCGGTCTTGGTAAATGGAAGCCCTTTGAAGGAGTTCTATCCACAGAAAGGACTCAGACAGGGAGATCCGTTATCACCCCTTTTATTCAATATTGCTGCAGAAGGTTTGAGTGGTCTAATGTCAAAAGCAATTGACGGAGGATTATACAGGGGATTCTTAGTGGGCACAAAGAAGGTTGAGGTTAGCCTGCTCCAGTATGCAGATGACACCATATTTTTGGGAGAGGCAACTATGGAGAATGTAAGAGCAATCAAAGCAATACTACGTGCTTTTGAGCTAGCATCGGGGTTAAAGATAAATTTCGCCAAAAGTAGTTGCGGGGCCTTTGGGGTGCCAGATCAATGGACTTATGGTGCATCCAATTATTTCAACTGTAGATTGATGTCTTTTCATTTCACATACCTTGGCATCCCTATTGGTGCTAATCCTAGAAGATGTCAGACTTGGGAACCTACAATCACTAAATGCGAGAGAAAACTAGCGAGATGGAAACAAAGACATTTGTCTTTTGGGGGGAGAGTGATTCTCATAAATTCAGTGCTAACATCTATTCCAATTTATTTTCTATCTTTTTTCAGGATCCCTAGACAGGTGGTCGACAAGATAATCAGATTACAGAGGAATATTTTATGGGGTGGTGCGTCTGATCAACACAAGATTCCTTGGATCAAGTGGGAAACGGTGTGTTTGCCAAAGGAACAAGGAGGACTGGGAGTCAAGGATATCACCTCGTTCAACACATCATTACTAGGAAAGTGGAAATGAGAACTGTTTCAGAATCAGGGGGAGACTTGGTCAAGAGTTCTTGAATCAAAGTATGAAGGTTAGAGGAGTCTTGATGGAGCTTCGAGGGCTAGTACCGAATCATTATGGTGGAGGGATCTAAAGATAGTAAATCAAAACCTGCATCAGGGCCAGCAGCTGAATAGGTCGATATTGTGGAAGGTCGGGTGTGGGGACAAGTTTAAGTTTTGGGAGGATAGGTGGATAGGCGGAGACAACAACTTGGCAGAGAAATATCCTAGATTGTACACCATATCGGCTCAACAACAACATTTCATTCAACAATTAGGAGCTTTCAAAGAAGGTGGGTGGGAGTGGCATTTTCAGTGGAGAAGACCTTTGTTTGATAGTGAGATAGACATGGCGGTAGCTTTCCTCCAACAGGTTGAAGGGTTCAGAATTAGACCGGACTTATGTGACCAGTGGAAGTGGGCGGCAGAGCATAGTGGCTGTTATTCGGCTAGGAATGCTTATAAGGTAATTCGTCATGACATAACGGGAGAAGGGCAGGATGGACAGTTCAAGGAATTATGGAAGCTTAGGGTTCCATCGAAAGTGGCTATGTTCGCGTGGAGGTTAATCAAAGACAAATTGCCGACTAAAGCCAATTTGAAAAGGAAGCGAGTTGAGTTACAAGAGTACTTGTGTCCTCTTTGCAGATCGATGGACGAGACCACGAGTCATTTATTCTTTCATTGCAGTAAAGTTAGCCCTCTATGGTGGGAGTCAGTCTTGGGTGAGTCTGGTGGGGGCTTTCCCATATAATCCGGGTCAGCACTTTATACAGCATATCCATGTCCTCACGTGGTCTTGGCTGAAGGGGTGGGAAAGGGATTTCAATGTTCCTTTTCACCAATGGTCCTCAGCAATGTCTATAGCTTTTTTATAGAGTTTGCTTTGTAGGGTTGGGTTTGTGGTGATTTTGTTGGGCTGCTGTTCTTTTGTTATTTTACAGGAGAGTTACTATCCTGTGTTGTTATGTAGTACCCCTGGTACTCTTTATCTATTAATATAATATATCTTTGCAGTTCAAAAAAAAAAAATGGAGTGTTTGAAGGATTGCAGGAAAACAGATGGCAGTGGTGGTGGTTAGCTCTGACTTATTCTATTTGGAAGCACAGGAACAACATCATCTTCTCCAATGCTATTTTCAACGCTCATAAACTAATGGAAGATGCAGTGTTTCTTTTATGGACGTGGCTCAGATGCTTGGAAAAAAATTTCTCTCTTCATTTCAATCAGTGGTCCTCAAATCTCAAAACTGGATTTCTTAGGACAGCAGCACAGGAATATAATTTATTTCCATGTTCAATTAAAGTAGTGTGGGATCTTTCAGCTTGTGTTATCAATGTCTGTACCCAAACTACATATGATATGTCTCTAAAACTGTATTATTTAGTACCTCTAGTACTCATTTATAATATATTAAGTTTGCTGAGCAAAAAAAAAATCAATGATACAATGAAACTTGAATACTTTCTAAAAGTAACAAGGAATTAACTACAAAGGACTATACTGTCATCATTAGTACTACACCCCGACTCCTCGAGATACAGGCCTAAGTTCCATTAAGAAACTTACATAATTCTTAACCCTTCATAATCATACCACTTTATTATTATTATTATTATTATCTTTTGGGTGGGTGGGTGGGTGGGAGGGTGTGGGGGGTGTGCCCTCACCCCTCTATTTTAAGTCCATAACTTACGCAGCCAGCGATCAAGGGTAATATGCACAGAACAAAAGATTTCACTAGAACAATAGCAGTAATCCTAAAGCAGGAAAACGTGTAAGCACAAGACCTGCAGAACAACAAAGTAATAAATTGCAGCCCCAGTCCCCACTTTGTCACATAAGATATAAAATAGTACCATAAAGACACAACATTTAGAATCATACAGAAGACTAAACCTAGCATGGCCATAATTGCATTTCCAATATCCAAAGACATACAAACCTAAATTCTTTTTTAAACAACAACAATCCTAGTAATGGATGTCAATATTCTGCAATATGCAGATGATACTTTGTTTTTCGGAACTGCAAATTCGGCCAATGTTAGAGTCTTAAAGTCTATTCTGAGATGTTTTGAGATGGTTTCAGGCCTCAAGATCAATTATGCTAAAAGTCAGTTTGGCTGTTTGGGCAAATCAGAGGGTTGGTGTAGAGATGCAGCTCATTTTCTTAACTGCAGCCAGCTGGTTATTCCTTTTTCTTATCTTGGAATTCCAGTGGGGTCAAGCCCTAAAAGCTGGAGTGTTTGGCAGCCTATCATCAACAAGTTTGAGGCCAAGCTTGCAACTTGGAAGCATAGATGTCTCTCTATGGGTGGCAGAATAACCCTCATCAATTCTGTTTTAACAGCTTTGCCCATTTACTTGCTGTCTTTTTACAGAATCCCCAAAAAAGTAGTTCATAAGATAGTATCTATTCAGAGAAACTTTCTTTGGGGAGGTGGCAATGAGACAACCAAGATCCCTTGGGTCAAATGGGATACAGTTTGTCTTCCTAAGATCAAAGGGGGGTTAGGAATTAAAGACTTGAACAAGTTTAATGAGGCCTTGCTTGGCAAATGGGGTTGGGAGCTGGCGAATAATCAGAACCAGCTTTGGGCAAGAACCTTACTGTCCAAATATGGAGGATGGAACGCTTTACTCTATGGCAGAAACAGTGCAGACTTTTCTCCTTGGTGGAAGGATTTAAAATCTGTCTTCCAGTAGCAGCACCACAATAGTTTGATCAGTAACTTGAGGTGAAAGGTGGGTAATGGGGCCAAAATCAAGTTTTGGAAGGATAAGTGGAGGGGGGATGACTTAACCCTCCAAGACAAATATCCTGCTCTGTATCAAGTGAGTTATCAGCAGGACTCTACTATCAGCCTAATGGGTCAATTTGTTGACAATAGATGGGATTGGAAGATGCATTGGAGGAGAAATTTCTTTGATCATGAAATCGATATGGTAGCAGCTTTCATGGATGAGATTGATGGTGTTTCAGATCCACCTTTCTAGTATGGACTCTCTTACTTGGAGGGCTGATCCTAGTGGGTCTTATTCCACAAAGTCAGCCTACAACCTCTTGAAGGATGATGGCAGTTCTGATAATGAAGACAGTGCTTCCAGGATTATTTGGAATCTGAAAATTCCTCCAAGAGCAAGTGCCTTCTCTTGGAGAATTTTCAAAAATAGATTGCCTACTAAGACAAATCTGAGAAGGAGGCAGGTGGATCTACCTTCTTATAGATGCCCTTTATGTGATGTTGAGGAGGAAAGTGTTGGCCACGTCATGTTCTCTTGCACAAGAACTAGGAGTCTTTGGTGGGAGGTTTTGAGCTGGGTTAATAGAGTGGGCCCTTTCCCCATTGGCCCTAAAAATCATTTCATACAATTCTCTCATTGGAACAGCAAGAGCTATATAGACAAGAGATGGGAAGTGCTTTGGATAGCTCTATCCATGAATATTTGGAAGCATAGAAATTCAGTGGTTTTTAATAACCAGATTTTCAACCCCGAAAAAATCATGGATGAAGCTTTATTCCACAATTGGTCATGGTTAAAATGTATGGACAAAGATTTCCATATTCATTTCAACCAATGGTCTACTAACTTGAAGGAGGAGCTATCTTAGGGGGTTGTTTCCTTTTTGGTTTCAGCTAATGTGCTTATGTATCTTATAGATGGGCTAGGCAATTTTCTGCCTTGTATCTTTTTATCCTCTCTTCAGTACACCTAGTACTGAATTATATATAATACTATCTGATTTTTGCTGTGCAAAAAAAAAAATCCTAGTAATGGATGTGTAGCCACAAAAGAAAGGACAAGACATGAAATGATTGAATATGAGAAAATATTAGTGTGGCACCAATTGAGAAAAAGATGACAGAAAATCAGCTAATGTGGTTTGGGCACGTGCAAAGAAGGCCATTGAAAGCACCAGGAAGAGTAGATTGCATGATTTTTAACCCCATGAAACGGAGGAAAAGAAACCAAGAAGAATATTGGAAGGAATTGTTTAGAGGGAACTCATGGTGAATAATATCCCAGAGAATTTGGTCTTTAATCGAGCCTAATGATGTTGTAGAATCCATATAGCCAACCTCACCTAGTGGCATGAAAATTTGTTGTTGTAATCCTAGTGATAAGTCTTAAAATGTTGCCAGAACAACAGATTTAGCAAATAGCAATAACAACAAGGCAAAATGACTAAACGGAGCATAGGAAGATTTCTATGGGGAGGGGGAACAGAGCATAGGAAGATCGCTTGGGTAAACTGGAAAACAGTTTGCATGCCTAAACTCAAAGGTGGACTTGGCGTTAAAGACCTTAGAACCTTTAATTCAGCACTGATGGGTAAGTGGAGATGGGACATGTTCCACAGACAAATGGAACCTTGGGCCAGAATATTGAATTCTAAGTATGGTGGCCGGAGGGCGCTGGAGGAAGGGATCAAAGGCTGCAACGATTTGACTTGGTGGAAAGACCTCGTGACAGTTCAGCATTTACAGCAGCATGCTCCTCTCAAAAGACAAACTGAATGGAGCGTGGGTAGGGGCGACAAATTCAGATTTTGGGAGGATTGCTGGATCAACAACGGATTATCTCTAAGAGACAAATTTCCGAGGCTGTACCAGATTTCCTGCCATCAAAAGCAAACTATACAGCAGTTGCGGACATACACAAACAATGGGTGGGAATGGCAGCTCAACTGGAGGAGAAACCTTTTTGATTCTGAAATGGCAATGGCGGACACCTTTCTCGGGGACATATCACAGCAGCAACTCCATCCAGAACGGGAGGATACTTGGGTCTGGAAATTGGAACCTGCAGGCCACTACTCAACAAAAAGTGGATATGAATTGCTATGGGGGGAATTGATGGAAGAAAGACAGGAACATGATTTTGGGGAAATATGGAAACTCAAAATACCCTTAAAGACAGCAGTTTTCACTTGGAGGCTAATTCGGGATAGATTACCAACCAAGACAAACCTTCGAAGGAGACAAATAGTAGATGACATGCTGTGCCCTTTTTGCAGAATTAAGGAAGAGGGGGCTGATCACTTGTTTTTCAATTGTATCAAAACCCTCCCCTTATGGTGGGAATCGATGTCATGGGTCAATCTCACCAGTGCATTACCACAAAATCCTAGGGACCATTTCTTACAACATGGAACTGAGCTAGCAGAGGGAGTTAAGTCTAAAAGATGGAAATGCTGGTGGACTGCCTTAACCTGGACAATATGGCAGCATAGAAATAAGGTGGTGTTCCAAAATGCAACATTTCACGGTTCTAAGCTACTGGACGATGCTCTACTCCTACTATGGTCATGGATCAGAGCAATGGACAAGGATTTCACTCTTCACTTTAACCAATGGTCCTCTAATTTGAAGGAAGGGTTCTGTAATTAGGGGGACAGGTGTGGGTGAATTCTTGTAACACTTCATTGTGTCTCCAGCTCTTTCCCAATATTCTGGAAAAGCAGGATTCACATTTATTCCTATGTACTTTCAGTACCACTGGTACTAGCCTATAAATATATTAAATATTTTTTGCTGAGCAAAAAAAAAAAAAACAAGGCAAAATGACACACACACACACACATATATCAGTCAAGACAACCACATTTAACACTAATTTGAAGGAAATAATATCAAAATTATGATGAGAAATTACATTGAAGCTCCCATTTCAGCAACCAAAATATGATGTAACCATGAATACTATTTGATGGACAGCATGAAATAAAACTTGCCTCAGACACTTTAGAACAAGAAGTTAAACATTATATCCAGTAAATTTAGTCCCCCTCTAAAACGAGCAAGTACACAAACTGCAATGTGAGAAAGTAAAGTTGCATCCACCATTGATTTAAAGTTAAATGCATTTATGAGGTACTATAATTAAAACCAACAGATGTATCCTTGTTTTCTCACTTTAAAGGAGCTAGATCCATATTCATTAAAGAAAGTCCTGGCTCAAAAATTATATCCTAACTGTCTTGTACAAAATTTACTTAGGTCCAGAACAACCAATTTGTTGTCTGGTAGCACTGTTCCATGTCACCCATTTAAATATAAAACCCAACATACTGGCACAAAAATAGTTTTTTGGAAAGGGATGGCTCAACAGGCAAAATAGAATGAATCCAAAATGAGAAAGACGCAAAATCCACAAGAATAATGTTTTCTTGAAAACCAAATATAAGGTTAGGTTTAAAACAAAATATTAATAATAATATAATAAGTTGCTATAAAACAATTTGGATTAAAATTACAAGCTCACACAAGATACTTACTGTGCGTAAGTTGTGCAAATTTCCTTTAATTTTAAGAGTCTCAACATCTCGATCGAGTTGTTGCTTCCAAGATGCTAGAAGTGTCTCATCCTGTAATGTATCAAGAAACATACAATAAACACTGTTAGATATAAAACAATTTATGTACCTTTCCCAACATTTTGAATTTTTTAATCATGACACAGTATAAAAGGTTCTATATGACCAAATGGTCATGAGTTCAATCTTTCGCACTCCCATTCTTTTAATTGAAACTGAAATTTATAATTATATGTCTGCATTATCCATGCTTCGAGCCTAAAGGATCTTGAATGAGGGGGCATGTAAACAATAGAACAATTCATATACCTTCAACCAACAACTTAAAACATTTTGGTAATTAATTTGACAATTATATTATATAAGGAGAGGGATAAAAATTGAAGACATACAAACCTGTGGCATGTGAATTGTCACTTTATTTGGGAAAAGCTTAGTTAAGGTTTTGTTTGGCTTTGGGGCCTCCTTTCCCCTGTCATGCAATCTTCCAAAACTATCCTGATAGATAGAGAAAACAAGGGAGAGATGTTACTGTAGCAGAGAAAGCCTGAAGTAATACATGCGAAAGACTATACCGGTAAATCGTGCTCTGCTCTTTCAAATATAAGACTATACACAAAGGGAGATAATGGTTCTTACCGGGAAAGCCAAATCAAGAAGAGCAGTCTGATTACTTCCGAACTTTGTAAAAAGCAAACCCCCAGGATGTGACTGCAAGGAAAAGCAGTTAAATACAATAACATAATCACTTGTACACGCTAATACAGACCAAGAATGAAAGAAAAATTTCAAAGGATCATATACTTAAGATATCCAATTTGTATCTTATTTTGACAATGCACATCTTTCGCAGTTTCACAATTAATAAAATAAAACCAGATATATTAAACCCACACCTACTAAAAATTACAGATCATAGGAAACTGATCAATTCAGGTACCTAAACCAAATGGTATGCATATAACACTTTGCTCAAATTATCATGCAAATGGCTGCTAAAATCTTTTTCTGTAATTGTATCCACATGATGGCTTAAAATGCCTCTACACTTAATGCCATTCTAGCATTACAAAACAGATATCATTAAAAACACAGTTATTACCTTCTCCTTTCGACTGTCAGTGTGAGTGTGTGAACCTATTACGACCACATTGTCCGGAAGATTTTCAAGCCTACTTTTAAATGAAAATGGATCTCCATTTCCAACTATAGACTTCTCTGCATCTTTCATGAACAAAATGAAAGGTGCATCTCTGCTCTCACTAACCACAACCTGGAAAAAAGATGTATAAATTCTTATAAGATTAACGAACGATATATTATTATTCGAGGAAATTTTTATTAGATCAGAGGGTGGAGTACAAGTTGACCTCAAACAATGTATTAATAAGTAATTTGTCAAGTTCTTCAATGCCACTGTTTTCCAATCGAAGATCAGTCACTGGAAAGAGAAAAGGACAAGTTCAAGATCAAAGACCAAGATAAAGTTTGTAGATAAGAATATAAAACATCTAAAAGGGTAATTTATTAGATAGATAGGGCATTACCATTGCAGAAAAATCCTTGACCAGGCTCACACAAACCTCCAAGATCAACTCCATCAGGTATGGGTTTATCAAATCTTACGCCAATTTTTGACAAGGGATTATCATCAAAAAGTAAGACAACCTTCCCCCGACTTCCATTAGCTGGACCCCTGAATATGCGATTGCTGAGCAAAGTTATAACCAAAAATAAAAACAATTGCTTTGTTTGCTAAATAATATATATAAGAAAACAGTAAAACTACTATAGTGTTCTTAACAACACAATCCAGAAATAACATTTTAGTGAAACTGAAAGTAAGCAGTAGGTGCATATGAAAGTTTGTTGCTCCATTTTTTTACCTTCATTTATATGACTACCAAAAAAGAAAGAAAAATAGTTTCTAACTCTTATTTTCATTTCTCTCATTTTTTTCCTACCACATTTCTCCCTAAGCAAAGTTTAAGTTGCAACCTAGAGTAGATAGAAAGAATAACATTTATGCAGTTACACAAATAGCAGCTTTGGCATAAGCAATGACTAAGGTTGAAGTGTCATTTGTTACCCACCAAAAAATTAACATTAGATTTAATCTATTCTCACAGTGTAATCACCTTAAAAAAACCCTTCCCCTTACATTACAGTTCCATATCTCCCATGAGTGGTATAGTCTGTTCATTGCCAAACATACATTGTATTCACCAAAAAAAAATGTGCTGTATAACTAGTTATTTACAGTGATTTGGATTGCCAGGGTGCAATCATGAGTTAGGGCAGTCTGCTAGGACAGTTAAATTTGGTTAAAAAAATTCAACCTGCTACACTGGTATACTACTATATCGTGTATAAAATATTAGATCTGCATAGGTAATCTTGATAGACAACTTAATCTCTGTAGTTCATTTTCTAAAAGCAAAAGAATGCGCACAACAAGTTGTATCATTAAGATTATGAGAAATATAAGCCAGTTCAGAACAATTTAATACAAACTTGTACCTTGAAGAAATAGTCTGAAGCTGATACAAGCCCCCAGAAGATGAACTATATTTTACCCTGTCACCTGCAGAATTATATATGGAAAACGTCAACCTTTGTGATAAATTAAGGCTCCTTAAATAGAGATAAGAAGCACACATACCTAGTTTAAACACACAATTTTTAGCTGTCCCGGAGGTAGATGGTACATTATCAGCTTCCAACTTAGGTTGAGACTCAAAGCCATATGGAGTAGGTGCATTTGAGGAGTTAGGCGTTTCTGGTTCACTAGCTGATGGATCCATGCACCTGGCCATGTCTGTGGCTGTAGGACTTTGTTTAGCATAGCCACAGGATTTGTCAGCACTAAATCCATCTTTGAGCAGCTCAGCTTCCTTGGAGGATAAACCCTATAAAGTATAGACACAATAAATGTAGATTCATCACCAGTGTTGCCAGTGAAAAAATGCTTCAATTGCACATCAATGAAAAAGGTGTGCATGGATTAATCTAAATATCAGAGCAACAAGGAAACTTTATCTTACACCCAAAAGCGAATGGCTATCAAATATGAGCAATTTAGCACCAAAGTATTTTGCAAGTGCTTTTGCCAACATCTCCTGATATATTTCTGACCCTGTAAAAAAAATGGTAATTGGGAGAAACAATGAGTTGAAAAGAAGGAAGTCAGAACCAAAACAAAATCCTTAAAAAAGAAAAGAGATAGGAGAGCTGTAATGCATTATGCACACACCTGCAGGTCCTGAGAGTAGAATACGGGGGTTTATGGTTGTAAGATCTGTGGTGTACTTCACAAGTTCTTTATGCTTCAGGTGTATAACGCAAGCAGCAATTAGGACATTTTTTGTATTCTCACTGCAAAATTATATGATCAGAAATACAATTAATGACCAAACCAAGAAGCCATAAGCATGAGAATCGAGCAAAATGCATGAGGGACAATCAAGTCACAAATAAAAATTGTCTATGATAAAAAAAAAAAAAAAAACTAAGAAACTTTAATAAATGTTTCACAATCAAGACTTTCAATTGTGGACAATATCGAGTGATGTGGCTGCAACATCTCATGGTAGTAACCACATCAAACTGAAATATTGTAAGACCACATTAACTGCAATGAAAAAAAGACCAAAATTTAAAATCTTGTTCAAAATTTACAACCACGTGCCATGCCACTGCCAAGTCCTATCAATACACATCGGAAAAAAAGAAATCAACATGAAAAGATAAAGCTAAAATATTGATTTTGGACCATAATTGATAAAAGCAGCACCCAAGATATAAAACCCAAATGCTTACTACAAAATTCAAATACAAAATAATATAAATGAAGCAACTGCTGCTAAAAGCCACGTGGCATTTTCTCATTTCAATTCACCTAAATATTATTCCAGCTAAATCTTTTTTTTTCACATATATGGTACAGTTTCTTCAACAATCAATTTGTCCCTGCTTCAGATTTCAGCTCATAACGTAGAGTAACTGACAACTTACCATCTATATTTAGTAAATGTATTGGGTGAATCAGAAAAACTGCAAGGTTTTTTGGTTGATGAGGGGTAAAGTAGGTTTTGCTTTCAAAACAAAAACCTGAGTTTTCTGGAAGGACCTGTTTGAGAGCATTTTATTATGAGAAATACAAGTTTAGAAGGGGGGGGGGGGGGGGATGTAGGGGTGAGTTAGAATTGAATTTAAAAATTTTCTATCATCCAATTTTTAACAGAATACAATGGTCTCATTTGATTCATGTAGCTGACTTCACATAGAGGGAATGGATTCTAATTGTTGTTGTAGTTGTTGTCATTGACATTGTTGTTGGAGGGGGAAATGTAGGGGTGGGTTAGAATTGAATTTAAAAAAATTCTATCATCTAATTTTTAACAGAATACAATGGTCTCATTTGATTCATGTAGCTGACTTCACATAGAGGGAACAGATTCTAATTGTTGTTGTAGTTGTTCATTGACATTGTTGTTGTATCTAAATTTTTAAATCAATCTATACACCAAGTATAGATAAAATGATAAATTAAAATCAGCACACTATCATGGAAGAAAACCACTTAATATAAAATTGTAAATGATATAAGCATAATTACTATTTAATGTCTGATATCATTCGCAATTGTTTTAAGAAATTTTCAGACTCGTTGATTCAGATTAATCAAATGGAACCTTTGTTAGCAATGCAGCTCTAACATAGAAACGTCCATATATCTATCTTGTATAGGATATCAAAATTTACAGTTAATTCAAAATTGTAATTGTTACATAAAAATGATTAGTTTAATTTTCTACACTTTAATGATATTTTAAATAATGCAATTGTGTGTTAAAACTAATTTTGTAGTAAACAAACGTACATGAAATATGCAATGGAAATTATTTTTGAAAATAAGAGAATAATAAGAAAATGCATGAAAGGAATAACAAAGAATGACAGTTTGAAATTCACCAAATACGTAAAATTTCAAAAAAAAAGCCAAAAGTTTCGTGGGATTGACTGAGACATCTACTAGTTATACCTCAAGTAGTACGGGAAGTTGTCTAAGGACACTTCTATTTCTTTCCCATCCAGTATTGCAGCATGGACATCTTCTTTAAAAACCGCACAGCGTACAGAAGTACCCGAAGTTGATGCAGCTTGCGCATCCCTCGTCCCATTTCTTTCTTCAAATACCTGTTTACAGATACTTTTGCTCAATTTCAGTTTACAAGTAGATCCAGCTAGAACCCTGAAGAAAGGCCCTAGGAAAGCATTCACCCCAGAGATTTTTACATTGCCTGCCTCTGTGCCTGCATCATCTGGATCGCAATCCATAGGTGAATTCTTGTCACTTGTTCCAACATCAGAAGCTTTATCAGTCGCTACATTTGGAGCTGAGTTGCCTTCCAGGCCATCGAGCTCAGTTTCTGTACCATCAGGGAGAACAGAATGACTAGACACATCTGTACCCTGCTGAGGTTTACTGGCAGTCTGAGATGGAGATTTCCATCTTGTAAGCTCTGGTCTGAGGCTAGAAAGAGAGGCCAAAATAGAAGCTCCAGCCAGGTCTCCAGCCCTCCTCTCAAACTGAAAAAACTTGCCAACGCCACCCTGAATTTCTGCAGCCTTAACTGTAACTTCAGGATTTATTTGCTGAAAAATCTAGGTCAAAATAAATCAAGGAACCCCATGCACACACAGATAGAAAAGGTCAAAATGACTTAATACATGTAAGCAAATAGAAAATTTTGATTATTCTCCTTTAGAAAAGAACAGTAATGAAGAAAGACCAACACCATATTCAAATGCAAAAAAAATAAAAAGGATACATAAGAATGATTCCCCAGCAAACCAAAAACCACCTCATCCCCAGAGTTAAGCATGCAGCTGGTACTCTTCTTGACGAGAGTCCCATTCACTACCACCGATCCTTTGCTACCCATACTTTCTAGCACAGCCACGACACTTCCCTCGCGCTGATCATTTCCAGAAACAACAGTAATCATACTGCACATACATATCCTACGATATTTACCTCAAACAACTATAAAGAAAAGAAAAAAGAAAAAGAAAAGAAGCCAACCAAGCACACACCTTCACTCAAGCATTCATTCACATCTCAAACAGCAACCCAGTAAAAAAATCATAGTGCCAAGGTGTGTGCTCGGAACAAAGAAAAAAAAACCTAACCCTTCCATTCCAAGCACAATCACAAACTCCCTGAGATGTATGTACCTGCGTGTGCTTGATCTTGCACAAATTTGCACTTATAGTCTGATCCTTCAACACAAAATTGCAACTCCTACTTGAGCCAATAGTAAAGTTGGGTGTGCAAATTAAAACATTCGGATTCTGCAGCAACAACAAAATCAAATTCCAAGTAAACAAAAATCTGGATTTTGGAGTGAACTCCAATTTCACTCAGAAACAAAAACAAATAACAATAAATAAATAAATTACCTGCGCAGACTGAGACAAGAGTCTGCACCATGGAACTGAAGCTTCGAAATTTGGGTTTTGCTTCGGATGTACACTCCAAGAAGAGAACGAACCCCTAGGTTTATCAGCCACCACAGTCGGTGTAGAACCTTCATATCACATAATAATAAAATAATTAAAATAAAAGATAAACAAATAATAAACGTGAGAAAAGTGTGACCGGCAAAGACTAACCATCGGCGATCGGCGGAGTGGCCTCGGCCTTGCCGTCGGGACTGGCGGCGCCGGAGATCTGGGCGTCCTGAGCGGCGCATTCTACGGAATCAGCGGGAGGCTCCGGCGTGCCCAATTCCTTGGAATTTTCCGCCGCCGGCATCGGTTTCTCCGACGCGGCGGCACCATTGTCGACCTGAGAAAAAAAAATCGGAGCGAATCAGCAACGCGAATCGAGCGAGAAATAGGGTTTCTGCGAAGAAATGGAAAAAGAAAACAAAACCTTTTGGCGCTTAGGGGGAGGGGAAGGAGTCTTGTCTTCGGAAGAAGAAGAGGACCTCTTGTTACTGTTGGAGAAAGACCCACTGTTGCGTCTCGTTGAAACCATGCTTCTTCTTCTTCTTCGTTGTTTCGTTTTGGCTTCAACGACAGACACACAGAAGAAGAAGAGAGAAGAGAGAAACAAAGGGAGATATGAAATGAATGATTTTTTTTGTTTGTTTTTTTATTAGTTATGGTTATATATAGGAGCGTCATGTTATTAATTAATTATTAATTGATTGATTAGTTGGTGTGTGTGTTTTTTGTTTGTTTCGTCTTTTTCTTCCTACTGTTGTGCCGTGCCTGCTTCTGAGTTGAGTTTGGTGCACACTGCATAGCACCGCACGATGGGCGCAGGTTAGTGATGTGGCCATTGATTCGGACAAGATGGTCGCGCATTTTAGTGTGACGTCTTACACTGCGCCGGGGAAGGGGGATATGCTTTGTTGTTCGAGACTTCTTTTACGAGGAAAAAAAGAAACATAACAGCACAACTTTACATAATAATAATAATAAAGTTAAATTATAAATTTAGTCTCTTTCTAGTATCTTGAAATTTGATTTTATTTTTCTATAATTTAATTCATGAATTTAGTCTCTCAAATTTTTGTAATCTTTCCCCAACCTTTAAATTGAATCTTGATGATTAATTGTTTAAATTGACCATCACGTGTGGTGTTTTTAGTGAACCTTGATTGTCACTTGCGACAATTTTATTGGAGGTTGCACACGAAATTAACATCTAATAAAAACATTACATGTGACAATCAATGTTGATGAGTAATAGTGAACATTTAGTCTCGAAATTGAGTACTAAAATAATGGAATTACAAAAAATTAGATGACTAAATTCATGAATTAAATTATAAGGAATCAAAATTGAGTACTAATAATAATAATAGCTTAAAATAATTTTTTAATCCCTTAATTTTTTAATATTTTAATTTTTAGTTCTTTAAAAGTGTTTTTTTGACAATTTTTAGTCCTTTATTAATATTTTTGTCAGGATTTATAGTCCTTTAACTTTTTTGTTGATCTATAATCTCTCATTTATTTTTACAAATCTTGATCAATAGAAACAAATAAGAGACTAAAAATGTTAACGGAAAATTAATAGAGAACTAAAAATTAATAAAATTTTAAAGGATTAAAAAATAAAATCTAAAAAAGTTAAAGACTAAAATCTTAATTAATCCATAATAATAAATTAACAATAACCATTTTTCACACTTGCAATTGGTTTAAAAAATATTTTAAATAAATACATATACATATATATATATATATATATATGTATATATGAATCAATGAAATTCAGTTTCTTCGGTAAATATAAATAAACAAATGTTAACTAATGTTTGTTTTTTTTTTACCGCCAAACATCAACTCAAATTCATTGCAATGATAGAATCAATAATTGAGAAATACTTTGGAAAGTTGATTATAAAGGAAAACTAATTGATGATCTAAATAATGTATGCACAGCATTGTTGACTTTCCTACTAACATAATTAATAGTAAAATGTGGATGAAACAAAAGAAATTGTTGAATACTAGAAACTAAAATGCCAAATTTTGATAAATTAGCTTCCTACTTGCAAATTTGGTATTGTGAAGCAGGACTTATGTTGTGAGAATGGTGTCACATTATGGTGGAGAAACAATGGTCTGAAGTCTTTTGGTGGATACAGAGCCATCAAGTGGGTTATAGATGTAGTTGAGCTTGAGGAACATGTTGTTAGACACAAATGTATTGTTGGATATTTATGTTAAAAAGGTTGTTTGTGATGTTAGTTGGTTTGAAGACGGGCTTCCTCGAATTGTTGAGAGGGAATTGGTTTTTAAAATACCCAAGGCCGTAAAAGTGACATGAGTAATGTTGAAGTTAGGGTGAGTGAAATTGAGGGTCCAATTGAGATGGATGATAAGAGTGACAGTGAGAGTAAGTCGGATGTATACCTCGATGATAGTGAGGAAGATATGATTTTAGGTTTAGATGATGGTTTTGGTGATTATGCAACTATGAACTTGACTCCAAAAGAAGTAATTGAGAAGTTGAATAATGATTTGCAACATGGAGTCAATCCTACATTCACTAAAGACATGGAGGGAGACTATAAAAGTGAATAATTGAGTAGTTTTGATGGTTCAAATGTTAAAGAGGAAAGAGGTAAGAAGGATTAATTTCCTAAGTTTAAGAAAGAAGAATTAGGAAAGAACTTCAAATTTCAGTTGGAAATGAAGTTTAACTCTTTAGTTGACTTTAAGGATGCAATGAGAGAGTATTTGATTCTTATTAGAATGGAGGTTAGGTTCCCAAAAAATGACAAAATTAGAGTTAGAGTTATGTGTAAGTCAAAAGGTTGTTCATTTAAAGTTTTGGTAAGCCAAGTGGAAAACAACACAATATTCAAAATGAAGACATTTGAACGGAAGCACACGTGTGGGAGGGTCTTCAATAACAAGACTACAAATTCAAAATGATTGACTAAAAAAGTTGATGGCAAGTTATTGACAACTAAAAAAGTATGGTTGAATGGCATTATTAATGATATGAAGAAGACCTACTCTATCAGAGTAATTGTAGCTCAAGCTTGGAGAGCAAAGAAAATGGCTTAAGAGGACGTTGATGGAGATGCAGCAAAGCCATGTTGCTTGTTGTATAGGTATAAGGAGTAGTTGGCATTAAATTTCAAGCAAAACACATGCAAGTTAAAGGTTAAGCACATATCCCCTACATTGCTTCCAAGATTTAGAAGTTATATATATATATATATATATATATATATATATATATATATATACATATTTAGATGATTGCAAGATGGGCTTTGTAGCGGGATGTCAGCCATTTATTGGTGTTTATGGTTGTCATTTGAAGACTAAGTATGGAGGTATATTTTTTATTGTTGTCGGGAGAGACCATAATGACCAATATTATCCAATAGCCTTTGTTGTGATTGAGTCAGAGACCAAAGAGTCTTAAAGATGGTTTCTCACATTGTTGCTATAAGACATTGGTATGGATAAAAAAATGGATCTTTATCAGTGACCAATAAAAGGTGAGGTTCTGATTTAGTATATTTAAGGTTAACTTTTTATTGTTTTTTTTTTTAATATTTTGATTGAATTTTTTTTAGGGGTTGGTTAATGTGTTTTAGGAGATGTTTCAAAGTGTCAAACACAAGGTATGTGTTAGACACTTATATGCAAATTTCAAAAAACAATTTGGAAAAGGAGCCTTGATTAGGGATCTTATGATGAATGTAGCAAAAGCAACATATTATCAAGCATTTGAAGAAAATTACTTGGAATTAAAGAAGATGAAAGTCAAGGCATAGGCGTGGCTAGAAGGAAAATACAAAAAAAAACTTGTGTAAACATGTTTTTTCTTATTATCCTATGTGTGATGTGTTAATGAATAATCTTTCATAAGCCTTTAACAACATTGTCTTAGTTGCTCGGGACAAATTTATAGTGTCAATGTCTAGGATTGTTACACAGAGGGGAAAAATGACATATTATGACTATAAAATAATGCCTAAAAAAAATACAGGATGATGAACTTCATGCGAGTGGATATTGGCATGCTAGTTGTAACATCCCAAAAATAATTCAATAATTATTTAGATAAAGATATTTAAATATATCTTTTAGTAAAGGAAAAGATAGATTAAATTATTTTAATATATTAGATTGTTAATTTTATTTTAAAAAGATGTTAGTATAATAATATATTAAATTGGTTAAGATAATTATAATTAAAGATAATAGAAATAATAGATAAAGAAATATCAGTTAAACAAATTTAAAATTACATACAATTCTTATATAAGGGTAGACAATTCATTCTATTAGAATTACACACATAGATGACCTCTCTTGGTATTAATGGATTGCTTAAGGGCTAAGAAAAAAATAAAGCAGGGAAATTATTTCGACACAATTGGTAGAGGAAAAGAAAAATACACAAATTTATTGCTTCAAGAGGTGAGTAAATTTTTTTTTTTCTAAACCTCCATGGTATGAATTCTTGAGGATGTGTATTCTTTATATATATATATATATATATATATATATATATATATATATATATATATATATATATATATATATAGAGAGAGAGAGAGAGAGAGAGAGAGAGAGATAGGCATTATCTAAAGGATTTTATCATTGAATTAATGAATATATAATTTAACCTTTAGAATCAGGACCGATTTATATGTATGTATGTTATGTTCTAGTCATTATAAATAGTATATGCCTTAGTTATTATATTACGTATATAGTTGTTGTTATACATGTGGTTTCATATTATTAATTGATTCTATTATTGTTGTGGTGTGATTTTGAGAAATATTATTGGATGCACATAATTAGGGAATTTGTTGGTAATTTTTTTATAATGATATTCTTGTAATTTTATGAGTTAATCATCACCTCCTTGGAAGGGATGATGACGTGTATTTTATTATGAGATTATAATGTTAGATACCTCCATTTGAGAAAAGAATGATATTTATTTATTTATAGATATCATCTGGGATGGAGAAGAGATTATGGATACCTTCATCTATGATGGGGAAGGCAATGGGATACAATTGCATAAAATATGAGCTCATAGACTCTTTGAAGAATATGAGATATACACTGGTTTCGGGAACCAAAAAATTGAGTCTTGTGATTCAAGGAATCACTAAGTTGTGTCTTGTTATATTTATTTGGATGCGATGAGGTATTGCCATTTATTTAAATATTTTATTTATTCAGAATATCATGAATTGTGATTGTTTTAATATATTTTTATTGGTGTGTGTGTATATATATATATACAAACACATATATAATCTTATTTTAGATTCATTGGGCATACCATGATTGACTTTCGAGATTAATGCACTAGCTGAAAACAATATTATTTACAAACTCCTTTTAATTGTTTTATTTACTGAGATTATCATTTCATTATAAGTGTTATTTTTAGAATATGAGGAAGAAGTTGTTGAGTTTGAGGAGACTTGAAGACATAGTTTTCTTAGTTAAATTTATTTTAACTAGATTAGTACTTCAGAATAAGACGCTGGATACGACTACTTTCATTATATTTTTAATGTCAATTTAGTTTAGATGCTCATGTTTTGGGAATAATATTTTCTTTTTTGTAAGGACTCGTTTATTTGACTTATTTTATTATACATGAGGTATTTTCTGACTATTATAATTTTGGGATTTCATATTCTTTTTGGTATATTTTATTAGAGGTTGTTATTGTAACGAACCAATCATGCATCATAGTACATTTTTGAAGTAACATACATATAATTAAAGTACAAATTTGTGGTAGATTTAAGGAAGAAAAAAATGTATATGTAACTTATGGGAATTAGTTGGAATACCACATAGGCATGTGGTGGCTGCCATTTCTTTGATAAACCAAACACCAATGGATTATGTGGGCTATCGTTATTCAAAGGATATGTTTGATATATGCTACATACATAATGTGTCTATTCTTAATGGACAAGATATGTAGCCTCATTTTGATAAGGAAATGCTACCACTAGATTACAAAAGAGGTCCATGGAGAACCAAACTGAGAAGGAAAAATACACACTATAAATGTGATGCATATAGTCACAATAGTAGGAGTTGCATTAGTCTTACTATCAATCCAAAAGCACAATTAAGAAATGTATCACCTTATAACTATTGTTGTGTATCTTTTGTTATGGTTTTTTCTAGATTATATATTATTGAATTGTGTCAATTATGTTGGTTTTCAAAGAAAGCCTAAAAGGGGAATAGTGAACACACAAACTCAAGATGTTCCTATTGAAATAGAAAATGAAAATGACAACCAAGTTCCTCAAAATGGCAATGAAGATGTTGGCCATGCAAATGATGAAGTTGCTAGAGGTGGGAATAGAGGTTCAAAAGTGAACATCACTACAGAAATTGATGCAGCAACTGAAATTGTTGCTTATAACAATCAATTTGACTTCACCCTTGGAGATTTAACTCAATAATCAATGTCACCACCAAGATTGGCAATAATCAAGTCGGCTATTAACAAAAAGGATAATGCAAAGAAGTTGACATCAAAGGATGACAACAAAATTGGAGCATTGAGGAACAAGCACAATCACAACAAGAATGGAAACAACGACAAAAATGACATTAACAAAGGTGACAAGGGGAAAGCATGTAGAAGTGACATGCTACTTAATTAGTATTTATTGTTATTCATAATGTTTTAGGCAATGACTTTGGTTTATGTTTAATAAAGTTTGCAATTTCAGAATGGTTTAGTAGGTGTAGTGGCCAATGACACTTCAAATAATTTCTTGCTTTTGTTTATGTCTAGAGTTTGGTCTAGTATGTGTCATGACCAATGACAATTTGGTTTAAGCCCTTATTTTGTTTATGTGTAATGGTCATGATAGTTTGTTTAAGGCCTTATTTTGGTCTAATATACAAAACATGGTTTAATCCATGGGCAATGCTACTTTTGATTGAATTAAAATGGATATTCACCAGTTTTTACTCTATGGCATCAATGACTACATGAATTAAAATGGAAACTCACCAATTTTTAAGCCAATAATAATGGAATATGCACTACACTCTCAAACCAATTTGTTGTGTAATTAGACAAAAATATTCATGGCTGACCTCCACCCAAGAACATAAGGACTAAAGTGAAGAAAAAAATTACAAGGATAAAAGGCAAACACAGGGACAAAAGTGAAAAAAAATTACAAGGATGAAAAGCAAACAAATGCTTAATTGCAAGAACGAAAAAGATATTTAAGTAATGATATAGTCCATGTAGGTCTCCGTTAGTCACATCAAATTTTTTAGCGAAGACCGATGGGAAGGGTGTAAAACAAAAAAATGCATAATTGCAAGGACTGAAGTGAAAAAAAATATTTATAGGGACGAAAAGCAAAAAAATACATAATTACAAGAACGAAAAAAGACATTTAAGCTTAATTTTTATTTCAATAATTCTAAATCTTTTTTACGAAATATTCATATTGATTACCTTACTTATTAGATAAATAAAGTTTTAATTTCTAAAAAATTATTCAAAATCTTCCCATTACTATTTTTTTTATATTTTTTAGATAAAAAAGTGTTACATGTTTTTCTTAGTTTCAAAAACATTAAATGTATTAATTTTTCATTTAATAATTTTCATTAAATATTAAGAAAAGTTATAAAAGGATTATAGAAAAATATGATATTGTTCTATTTATTTAATAAATTTCACATAAAATCTCATCAGAGTCACATATTGTTTGTTTAGTTTATTTTTAAATTGTTAACACCCAAATTTTGCTCCAAAATTTAGATGTTGAGGATTCAATAGAATGTCTACTAGTTAAGGTGGAATCCAGCTAACTTTTATGTTAGTTGAATGAGATGAAAGCTAATCTAGTTGAATATGGAATTGATAACTAGTCAATATTAATCAAACAAGAAGGTTAGCAAAGCATGGACATGGTTAATACGATTACCTACAATGTTAGCCGAAATGACAAAATTTGACTAATTTTAAGGTTAGCTGAATGAGTAGAAGATCAATTCGGTCATGTTCAATATTAGCTCAGTGTAAGATTTAACTAACTTTAGTGTTAGTTGAACATTTATAAGGTTATTTTGGCTACTTACAATGTTAGTCGAATGACACATTTCGGCTAACTTTAAGCATAAAAAAATTAGTTGAATTAAGTCAAATTTAATTCAATAAAGAAAACATGATATGTTCTAGGATTTTCTGATATTTAAATGTATTGTAATGGTTAAAACTAATCAATGATAGTGTTCCCTAAAGGAAGTGGTTGTCATCTTCTTTAACATTTGGAATAACTTATTAGTTGACTTGTGGAAAGAGGAGAATATGTCTAGATTATAGGAGCAATTAGTAGTCACCAGAAAATAAGTTTGTCTCAGAATTAGTTAGCCAAAATCAATTGTTGCTTGTTGAATTCAACTACCAAACTTAGTTAAATCAATGTAAAACTAGTCGAATGATCCCCAAACCTGGTTGTATAACTCCCAAATCATGTAGGAAGTTACCAAGTAGAAAAACATGGTCCAAGAGGGGATTTGAATTTGTAGCCTATAGATAAACCTTATACTTCAAATTTTAGGAAGACACAATCAATTCAATAGAAGCCTATTTTACTCAACATTTTATCTTTCTGCCTTTTATCTCTTTACATTATAGTTTTCCTTTATTGTTTTCATTTATAAGCTTTCATTTACAACTCTTCACTTATAGCTTTTAACCTTTATTTTCACGCAAATATTCTTTTTCTTCATCTTATTTATTCTTTTTTGTTCACCTACATTAAACCCTCTTTGAAAAAGTTTAGGAACCCATAACCAAGGAGTAAATTTCCCTTGTTAGCATAAATCGATTGATCATTATTTGGGATTGTGTTGAAGTAAGGTTGACCAAAACATATTACGGCTAACTTTACATTTTTTACACGAGAACATAAATATACAAATTATATTAGAAATATGGTATTTTTGGAATTTGGTTAAGTTATCTGAATGAAGAGTTTATTAAAGTGGATGCCAATACTTTGAATACAACAAAAGAAAGTTTTGTTGGAGTGTGCATTAAAATATATCTTAATATATTTGTTATGGATAAAATTAAGGAAAATGTTCATCATCATAAGATTTTGTATAAAGAGCTTCACATTATTTGCTTCGATTGTGAATTTTATGAATATGTCACTTGAAATGCCCCCAGTTTCCTCCCCTTAATCCAAACAAACCATTGGTGGCACCCTCCCCATATGAACAAGGCAACAATAACCATAATTGAAGAAAGTGAACAAAATCCTTATGCAACCAATCCATATTTGACACAAGATAATACACCTAATTTTTCAAAACTATTAGACGTTGATTGGATGGTTGTGTCACATAAAATGAGGCCTAATAATGGAATGGATCCAAAAGAATGAGGCAACAACTTTAGTAACTATGCATAAAAAATATAATATTTAAGTTTCTGGTGGTTCGAAAATTATGGTTACTCAATAAAATGGCTATCATTGTAACAAAAAGGAAAACACAACTCATGCTCCTAAAAGTTGGGTAAAAAAATTACAAATGGTTTTCATTAGTAGGTTCAAATCACCTTAATATCCATATTGTTTGACCACCCAAATAAGCCAAGTGAGAAACTAACAAGTATAAAGGATTCAAAATTAGATACAAATTCAAAGGTTGTTGTGTGCATTAGGAAAACCAAGGATTATACTTCGGTTAGCATGAATACAATGTTGATGATATGAAATAAACTTCAACCTCCACACATTAGAAATGAAAAGCTAGCCTACTTCATCTGATATAGGAATTAAGAATATGTGAATCATGTGGAAGGCCATGATATGCTCCAAACAAATAATGTACCGATACTAACTAGAGATGTAGTGGGTTACCAAACAACTTATTAATTTGGTATTTTAAAAAATTGCTTCAAATTCTCTTTTTATATTATAACCTTTTTTTCAATGATAGATTTAGAAAATACTTCAGTTTATCTTGGAATGTTAAAGGTGTAGGCAATAAAGTGTGTAAGAGACACATTAGATAGGCATGCAATCGATTTTGGCTAGCTCTCCTCTTCATTTTGGAGACTTATACTACTTTTTTGAAAATAGTAAGACTCTAACTAATAGAGATCATTCAAGCTTAGGAGTATTCAATTGGTATTTTGGCACTAAAATTCAAAGATGTAGGTTTCATAGTGCTTATTGTTTATTTTTATCATCAAGCAATTACATTGAAGCTTCACCATATTAGATCAAGGTTCTTATAAGCCTCCTCAACCTAGTAACAGAGGATGAAGTTTATGAGAATCCTAGATAAAGGTGGTTATATGGACTCGAGCCCACGGTCCGATTCATTAAGCTTGCGATCCGCATGTATTAAGGGCCTATAAAATTGAATCTGTCTAATTATAAAGGATTTTAGGCTCGAACCGCGTAACCCATGGACTTTACAGCTTAAATCACGAAGTTTGTGGATTACCCGCATAACAAAAAACATTTTTGACATTAGTCACTTTACACTTGACATTGTTGTGTTAACACTTTGATGTTTTGTTATTAGGTATATACTAGTCTTCATAATGTTTGATGTTTTATTTAGAGTTAAATGTTTAATATTTAATTGAATGTTTATATTTAAATTTCTTTATTAGGTATTAGTCTTGCAAGTGTTTGATATTTTAGAGTTGAATGTTTAATGTTTAGTTGAATGCTTGTAATTATATTTATATATTTTTATATATTCTTATTCGTTGCCTTAGCTTAAAAACATGGAAGGAAATGAAAAGAAAAAAATCTCAATAATTTGATAAATTTATATTTTTTAAATGAAATTTTAAAGTTTTTTTAGTTCATGGGGCAACCCATTTAATAGCAGACTTTGCAAAAAGAATATAGACAAAAAAATTAGTCCATTTAATTTTGCGGGTGGGGCTTGCCCAATCACGGGTTCAAGCTAAGTTGGGTTAGTAAAAATAAACCCACTTCAGTTATAATTTTAAAATGACCTGCTTCACTTGGTGTAGACTTTTGATGAGTTAGATTAGCTCATGGGCTAAGGGTTTACTTAAAAATAAAATAAAATTCACTTTATTACTACTAATCCTCCTTAACTATTTGGTAATTATCCTTCTTAATGATTTTCTTATATGAAAATGATTTCCATATACTATTAATGTATTTTTTCTTTACATTGTAAACCAATTAGAAAGTATCACAAATTTGACTTTTAATGTAATTATTACAAAATTAATAATTTATCATCTATCTTTTTAGTCCCTTTTTTTTAATTTATGTTTTTAGTCTCTAAACTTGGTATATCTATTTTTAGTCCATTAACTATTTTTTTCGTCCTTACTTTTAGTTTTTAACTTTTTTTTTTCTGTTCTTACTTTTAATCTTTTTAGGGGACTAAAAATTTAAAGGATGAAAAAAAGTTATAGGAATATGAATTTGTCTCTACACATAGCTAGTAAAATTATAAGGCAACCAAAATAGTCACTTCATGTATCCAACTTTACCAAAAATCATAAAGATGGTGTCCCCAACCGAAATATTGGCATAATACAAAAATCCACTTACAAAAATATAGAGAGTTTCATTCAACAACAAAAGTCGTAGGAGTGTGGTGATCGACAACTAGTCGTTGGTCCGAAAATATGTGATCTATGTGGACCGTAGCAACATAGTTCTAAGGAGTTCTCTTTTGAGAAACATCATCAATGCCCATAATCCTCTTAGTTGGATTCAAGAACCTATGGTATATGTCAAACCCAAATGTAGCCAAACCATAACAACTAAGTGAAGCTAAACTTAATACAACCACCCCAACACCAAAGTCACACTCGCACAACCATGGCCATGGTCACAAGCACAAGGCCAAGTGACGACTTAAAGCTAACACTTTGTTGGGTGTGGGTGAAAAATTAGGTGGTTGTTTTTTTTCCTAAATTGTTGTGCTAATTTTCATGTTTGATAGAAAATGTGCAGTGTCGATACAACAAAAGTGAGAAAACATGGGTTATGGTTCATGGGATTTGAACAAAGCTCACTAACGACCGTTTAGCCTATATTCACTCTAGGGTAGGAACTAAGAAGAAAAGGATTCAATTTCAAGCGATTAAGACATGAAATTGGGAGCAAACGAACGAGATGAAATTAGGGATTGTGACATGAAATTGAGAATGAACGAACGATCCATCGAGCACAATATCAACTTAGTTAGCCCAGGACCTAGTCATATGGTTGGTCTAAGCAGATCATCAGATGCATAGGGTTTGAGTAGTCATTCAACTTTACAATCACATAATAAATGTGTTCATATATACTATCTCAAATTACCAAAATTATATTCCATTAAATTAGTTAATTTTATATATTTTTATTTTACTAATTGTACCTTTTTATACTTTTATTTTTGTTATCTTTTTCTCAAAAATACTTGGAAAGTAAATTTTGGAAGATACTTTCAGAAAACCTTTCAGCCTTCGTAGTAGCCAAATCACCACCATTTTCTTTGCACCTTCATTCCATTGAGACCTAAATCAATAAACCTTTGAACCAAAAAGCACCCAAGGCAACACTTCACCTATCACCTAACCCTCTCACATTTTCCTTCTTATCCTCAGTTTAGTTGAGATCAAATAGGTAAGAAAATAGAGGAAAATTTCAAAAATTAAGTGGGTCCTACATATGTTACTTTAATTCAAATATTTATTCTCAATTATCTTTTCTTCCATTCCACTCTATACAACCAAACTCACCCTTAGATTCCTTCCTACACATACACATGGTGGTACCACAAAACACATAAACCTTCCCTCATGCTCTTCACACACCATTGTCTGGCTAAAAAAATACACAAAAAATGTCTTTCTTCTATATGTCCCAATCAGGTTTATTTTGAGCAATATTTAGAAGCGGATCCTTTTATTATTTAAAAAGGAAAATGAAAGAAAGTATGAAGATAGAGAAAGGAGTCAGTGAACAAAGTGAAAATATGTTTAGGAATCCATTGCAAAATTACGTTTGAGGTAAAAGTAACTTTGCTAACGGATCATAACCCTTACTTTTGCATTCATTTTGCTTTTAGCGGTTGAATTTATATTAGAATGTGTGTTGCAACATTTCCAACTACAAATCAAACATGCACTAAGCAGTGGATGGTGGACTCCTTTGGGATTTATTCTCTCCATTCAACATACACACATCTTCACAACATCATCATTGATAGCCAACAAAGTGACATTTTTGTGGAGATTTGGAAACTCAAGGTACCACCAAAGGTGCAACATTTCATTTGGAGGCAATGCTTAGATGGAATTCCCATTAAGAGTAACTTACGTAAAAGGAATATACACATGCATGATCAAAATGCTTTGTGTTGTTTTTGTCATTTGATGGAGAAAATGTGGAGGATTTTTTATTTTTCTCATGCTCGGCAATTAGAGAGATTTGGAACACTTGTTACAGCTGGTTAAATATCACAACAATTCTTTCTCATGAGCCACAAGCTTCTCTTCAACATGTGATGCCAAGTGGTTCTAAAAGGTTCAATGAAGCATGGAAAACAGTTTGGAGCTCTATTGTTTGAAATATCTAGAGCTGTAGGAACAATTTCATTTTTAAAGGGGAGATAGTTGATTTTGCAAAGTTGTTGAATGATATTATGTTTTAGACATGGTCATGGTTGCTCAAGCAATGGTTTCTCCTACTCATTTGTGCAGTGGTCACTTAATCCAAAGTTGTGCCTAACATCTTGCTTTTAATCGTGGAAAGGACATACAAAATTTCATAAAACTACAGTGGCATATCTTAAAGACAAAATTGGTATTATAATGTTGGTTTCTAGTATTTTCATTGTAAGCTTAGTTTGTTGGGATGCATATAGGAAAGGTATACTCAGGGTAGTATTGCAAAAGGATATATCATCTTTTTTTTTTTTGTTATAGATAGCAGATTTATGTGTTACTTACCTGGGATAGGTACTTCTGGTACCTTATATCCTCTTTTTGTACTACTCTCTTTAATTAACGATAATTAGCTATTTGAAAAAAAAAACTAAGCAGTAGTAGTACCTAATTTGCATCATGCTCGGGCTGATGTGCAACATCGAAGGGTTTGTCATTTTATGTACGATATGAACAATTTGATTTTTCTGAGATTTCTTTATTCCATTGCTAGTTTGCGTTCTTTTTCTTTGTGTTAATATATGCTTGAAGGGGAACGCCTCTACAGGAGTCTTTTATGTATGGAACCAAACTTTGTATTGAATATTTCCCTCTATAAAGAGGAATTTTATTTCTTCTTATATAATAAATTTGTGTGATTGATAGCTTTTTTTTGCTCGTTGAGCCAAAGGGGTTTGGTATCTTTAACATGTCGGTTCTCAAATGTAGCCTCATTGCTGTGTTTCTTCTTCTCTGGCATGGAGGGGTGCATTTTGTTTTGGGGAAAGGGTATCTTTGGAAAAAAATAAGTAAAAAGGGTGTTTATCCAACAATTGCCAAAAAAAGACATGGGCAACTGATCTATGCTATGTGCTTGTTTAATGGGCTTTGGTTGGCAGGTTTAGTTGAGGGAGTTGTTAGGTGCACCCAGCAACATTGCTGGTGCATCCAGCAATTATGTGAATGGGCAAAATTGTCCTTGTCTAAAAAACACGAATACCTTTATATGGAAGAAGGTTCTTCCGTTGTTGTTATTTTCAACTGCGGAAGAACCTTCTTCCGTGGCTTCCTGCGAAAGAAGTTCTCCGCGAGATGGCACGGAAGAAGGTTTTTCCGCTGTTGTTATTTTCAACTGCGGAAGAACCCTCTTCCGTGAGTTAATTTATTTTTTTGGTTTTAAAATTTTCGGATTATTTTGTATTTTGTATTTTACTATTACAAAATTTAATATATATTTAATTCAGATTATTATTACAAAATAAAAAATATTTATTTAATATATATTAAATTTTGTAATAGTAAAAAAAATTGTGATAGTAAATATTTTTTATTTTTAAAAAAATATACGAATTAAATATTTTTTTATTTAATTTGGATTACTATTACAAAATTTAATGCATTAAATTTTTTTGTAATAGTGACCCGAATTAAATATGCATTAAATATTTTTTATTTAATTCGGGTTACTATTATAAAATAAAAAATATTTATTTAATATATATTAAATTTTGTAATAGTAAAAAAATTGTGATAGTAAATATTTATTATTTTTAAAAAAATATACGGATTAAATAATTCGTATGATTTATATCAAAATTAATTATCATAAAATTTATTATTTAAATTTACATGCGCATTAAATATTGTAGTGATAGGTATAGTAACATTATTTATTTTATAACCTAATTGACTCATTATCCTAGTTGGTTAGAGCGTTGTGCTAATAACCTATATATTTTTTAATCTGTATATTTTTTTAAAATAAAAAATATTTACTATCACAAATTTTTTTACTATTACAAAATTTAATAAATATTTTTTATTTTATAATAATAACCTGAATTAAATATGCACTAAATTTTGTAATAGTAACCCGAATTAAATAAAAAATATTTAATGCATTAATTTGGATTACTATTACAAAAATATTTAATGCATTAAATTTTGTAATAGTAACCTAGATTAAATAAAAAATATTTAATCCGTATATTTTTTTAAAAATAAAAAATATTTACTATCACAAACTTTTTTACTATTACAAAATTTAATATATATTAAATAAATATTTTTTATTTTGTAATAATAACCTGAATTAAATATGAATTAAATTTTGTAATAGTAAAATACAAAATACAAAATAGTATAGGCAAATACAAAATAATCCAAAAATTTAAAAACCAAAAAAATAAATTAACTCACGGGAAAAGGTTCTTCCGCAGTTGAAAATAACAACAGCGAATGAACCTTCTTTCATGTGATATCTCGCGGAAGAACTTCTTCCATAGGAATCCACGTAAGAAGGTTCTTTCGTGGCTTCCTGTGGAAGAAATTATTCTACGAGATGGCACAGAAGAAGGTTCTTCCGTAGTTAATGTTACAAATGTGGAAGAACCTTCTTCCGTGCAATCTCGCGGAAGAAGTTCTTCCGCAAGAATTCTTACAACAGTGGAAGAACTTTTTTCTGTAACATTAACTGCAGAAGAAGGTTCTGCTGTAGAAACATTGAGGGGTATTTTGGGAATTATAAAAAATTGTTGGGTGCACCAGCAATCTTGCTGGGTGCCCCTAGCAATTCCCTTTAGTTGATGATCCAATTTGATGGCCCGTATCCCAAATTCAAATTCGGATTAGGGTTTCAGTTCCAAGCCAATAAAAAGTGATAATCACTCTCTCACTCTCACTCTTTCCGTCTCTCGTTAGTCGTTTGTAACGCCTTTGTTTGCGTTTTTTGCACAGGTAAGCAAGCTCCTTCGATCCACGATCTCTTCCTCTGAATTTTGAATTCCCAAAACCTATGCCAATTGTAGCACTTCTCTCTCTGAATTGGTGAATTCTATTCACAAATTTGTAAATTTTGGGGTTTTCATGATATTTTTAGTTTACTTCGCAGTTTGAAGCATTCTATTAATGGGTCTTGATTGAAGATCCGTTTTTTATTATTGCTGCTATTGTAATCCATGGTATTGTTATGCATATTTTGCAGAAGAATTAACACATATATAGCAAGCATGGCAGTCACACTCTACGACCTTAGCTCTGCCTCTGGGTTGAAGAAGCTTGATGAGTACCTTCTCCCACGCAGCTACATCACCGGGTATGTCACTGCTTTTATTGCTTATGTGAATATTTTAAAATATTAGACAGGCGTGTAAAATCATTGCTTGCTTTTTACATATTGTTTGAAAAGAGAAATCGTGCAGCAGTTGATATTTATGGTGGTTTATGCTAGTAGGTTCTGTCAACTACTATTTTTTTTTCTTTCTTTTCAAATCCTTTATTTCTTACGTATCGTCCCTTTTGAATGTGCTTTTAGGTACCAAGCTACAAAGGATGATCTTACTGTTTATGCAGCTTTGCCAACTGCTCCATCAGATGAATATGGAAATGTTTCCAGGTGGTACAAGCACATTGATGCTTTGTTGAGAATCTCGTAAGTTCACTTCCCATGACTTACATGCCAATTATACTGCAATGATTTTATTTGCTTGGTTATGGTGTTATTTTCTGTTGTGCTGAGAGATAGGATGATGATTTGGTAATTTGAGTGACTTGGTTATATTGTTATCCTTCATACTTTTTTTCTAAATCCTATTTTTAATACTAATTTTTTGTCTACACTCTACAGTGGTGTTTCTGGCGAGGGATCTGGTGTTATTGTTGAGGGATCCCTGGTTGCGGAGCCTGTTGCAACTCCCCCAGCTGCTGACACTAAGGCAAGTGTTTTTCTAATGATAACTGTGATTGGTTTCATGTTTTCTTTTCACATTGTGTCTTAACTCTAATTATTGCTTGACCTTTGACTGAATGCAATCTGTTTTTCAGGCTGCTGTTGCTGAGGATGACGATGATGATGATGTTGATTTGTTTGGTGAAGAGACTGAGGAAGAGAAGAAGGCAGCTGAGGAACGGGCAGCTGCAGTGAAGGCATCTGCAAAAAAGAAAGAGTGTGAGTTTCTTTCTTGTCACTAGTTATCTTTGAACTTTATCCTACCCCCTCCTCCATTATACCACTTTGTGATGGCATTGATTTTCTGCTGATTCCCTTTTCAGCTGGGAAATCATCTGTTCTGTTGGATGTAAAACCATGGGATGATGAAACTGACATGAAGAAGCTTGAAGAATCAGTGAGATCTGTTCAGATGGAAGGGTTGCTTTGGGGTGCATGTATGTTATTTTTATGTAGAAGTTCTTTTTTTTTTTTTGCTATGGTTATTGATATTTGTACATTTCTTGACTTTGTTAACTGTTTTAATAACCAAAGCCTTTGATTATAATATATTGAATGAAAACAGTTAAGTATATTAAATTAAATTATAATATATAGTTAAGGATAGTAGCCTTTGATTATAATTCAACTATCAATTTATTGTATTTGTAAATGTTAAGAATGTTATTCATTGGTCTTTGATTTAGATAGAAGTTGTACTACTATCCTTTACCATTATGCTTGTATTGCATACTTTTATTTTCTGCTTATCATGGCTGTTCCATATTTCCGATTCTGATATTACTTTATCTGTGCCCCAGCCAAACTTGTTCCTGTTGGATACGGTATTAAGAAACTGCAAATTATGCTTACTATTGTGGATGACCTAGTTTCTGTTGATACTCTTATTGAGGAACATCTCACAGTTGAGCCCATCAATGAATATGTCCAGAGTTGTGACATTGTGGCCTTCAATAAAATATGTAAGTTTTTTAGATGACCTTTTCTTATCCCTAGTAATTCCTAAGGTTGGTGTTGTATTTGTTGACAAGATTCATATCCTTGTTATATGGTTTTGCATCTTGTTATAACACGCTATTTCATATCTTATTACAGAAACTACAATCGGTGGGATTTGGAGATCATGGCAACTGGGAGAATTGCAAGTTTTAGAAACTATGTTCTAGGGGGAACTACCCTGAATTGAGAATTTTTGTCTTTAGAAACCCGCTTATATTATTTGTTTCTATATATCTTTGTGTTGTCATCGGATTATTTGGATAGTAATAATTTCACCTTTAATGTGTCAACGGATTATTTGGATGGAATCACTCATCTGCTAAAAAGACTTTCAACCATTTGAATGGAATCCCCATTTGAGGTTGAAGTTTATTATCTGTGTATATGGAGAGTTAACAATTTCTCCATAGGTGGTTTCGGACGTGGGTGTCCTAACAGTGATTTGGTCAAGTAGGGAGGGAGGTGGAGAGAAAAAAACTAGGTTTTCTGATGGATACTTTATATATATATATATATAAATATATAATTTAAATGTAATGTTAAAATTATTTTTCTATTTGATAAAAAAACACTAAATTACTCTTTAAAAAGTATTCTTATAGAATAATTTTTGCTATTTTATTAAGATAACGTGTGTGTTTTTACTGTCTATTGTCTTTTCTTTATTTACACTATGAATTTGCATTATTGTTAATTCCAATTGGTAAAATGGTAGTAATAGATTCTACGCAATATTAAATAATTTTAAAGATAACACATGCATGTATTTGAACTTAATTTGTTTGGACAAATAGCAACTTTTGTATCACCTTTTTTTAAAAGGAAATTTTGTTAAAAAAATATTATTTTATGAATTGAAGTTGAAACTTAGTCCAACTTACTCAATTATTAAAGTCTGACTTGAAGTCCTTGAAAGATCATTCGAAAACATTATTAGCTTTAGAAGTTTTCAAGATTAATAAGTAAATATTAACATATTAAGAATTGTTGACACTACACTAAATAAAGTAAATTATTTGACTAATAAATTTTAAAAATGACTCATACAAGTTGGAGATTAAAAAGTATAACATTAAGGAAAACATATTTTAATATAGAAAAATATCAAACTAATATTCATTAAAGTCAATGAGTGATCTACTCAACATACATATTCAAATTTTAAACGACACATAGAAAATGAAAAATATAAGAGAAAAAACATTTAAGAATCACTCCTTTATAAATGACGATATTTATTGACAACAATAACTTAATAATAGTATTATTTTTGTTGTTACGCATAATTAGCTATATGTTAACCTGTAAAGACTTGTTACTGAAAAAAGTTGTCATTTTTATTGTTATGCAAAATGAGAAATATGTAAAATATATTAAAATTATAGTCTATAATAAAGTATTTAATAAATTACTGGAAGGAACTATAATATTTGATATATTTTATTTTTTAATCATAATCTCATTAAAAAAATATATTAACAATTGATATTGTTAATCTTAACAAAATATATCATACTATCCCAAAAAATATATTTAAAATGAAATATTAAAATAAATTATAAATAAACAAAAACATATTTTTTCAATATATATTTTAATATTTAAATTATATATATATATATATATATATATATATATTAATATTCAATTAAACTCGTGCGACAAATCAATATTATATCTAATTTTGAAAAGGGTATTTAGTTAATATTTCCCCCTCTATTTATGTTAATATATGTTGAAGTTGAAGCATACATTTTAAAAAAAAAATTATGAAAAATTAACACAAATATTGGTATATGAACTTTTAAGAAACTAATGTATTTAATATTTAAAGATTAAAATAATGAAGACATGTAATTCTTAAAAATTAAGAATAAGGTTTTATATATTTTTTAAATAATGAAATATTTCAATTTTTCTTAAGAAATGAAATTGATACAAATATTTCTTTAAAACAAATTAATTATAAAGCGTTAACTAAATCTGTGGAATGGGATTAGAGGCTTAGAATGTGTTTAGTAAACCTTTTGGGAGCTTATAAATTTTTGACTGACTTATAGGATACTTTGACCAAATAGTATTTAGGATAGGACTATTTTCATATGGTCTAATAGAAATAAATTTAAATTATATAATTATATATTTATAGTTAATATTTAATATTATTAAATATTAATCAACAAGTTGTGAGTACGAGTGAAACTCAATTCAAATATTATTATGATTATAAAAAATATTATGTATATAATTTTTTTTACTTTCTTATCTAAAAATAAATATCATCTTAAGTTATTTTATATATCAAGAAAAAATAATAAAATAAATAAAAGAAAATAGTAATTTTATCAAACTAACATTAATATTAATGTTACATTAAAAAAACTAAAGTGACACATATAAGGAATATTAGTAAAAAATTTTAATTACTATTACACTAAAAAACTAACATGATACTTAAGACATTTTTTTAAATATAAAACTTATTTTGAGACAGAAAGAATAACTACTATAAAGATTTATGCCATTTTTTTAATTAAAAAATTACATAATTTATGTATTTTAATAATGATGATGAAATTTAGGTTGTGTTCGTTTGGTAGGAAAGAGACGTAGAAAAAATTACAATAATGATGAAAAGGAAAGAATACACACTTTCATTTAGTTTAATTTAAGTAAAAGTCACTGTAAAATGTGTAAAAAAAAAGGTGGGATCCATGTGTGCAATTTTCTTTACAAAATTGAGATGAAAGACAAAGAAAAAATATAATAAAAATGCGAACTTGGACAATTTTTATACATGCATGTAACAAAGAATGATTTTTTTTTTATATTCAATTATGTTGCATTTTATATTCGCATGCATTATGGAAAACAAATATTCGAATATGCTAGACATATTCAGTTATGATTAAACAAAATTGAATATACCTTTGATGTAATTCATTTTACAACTTACATTCTATAATGCATGTACAAGGACAAGTTAAAAAGTATTAAAAAAAATACAAACACATAATAAAATTGGAATCATATAAAAGCTTAATTTTAATTTTTTATTTTATTAATTTAATTATTATGTCACTTTAATTCAAATCTTTTATCTCATCTACAACCTCAACTTCATCTCTCTTTTATTCTTTTTCGTTAGTGGCATTTTCTTTTCTTTTCTCCCAACGGAATAATACGATATCTCAATATCAATTTTCCTTACAAGAAACCTTGTCGCGCGTAACATGTGCGTTATAACAGTAAAATACAATAAATTTAATTCAAACCACACAGCGTTGTATTTTAAAACCAGAGAGAGTTTTTTGGGTATAAAAAGATGAAAAACGAGAACGAAAACTGAGCATGCAATCGATCCGACCAGTGATTCCTTCATTCGTTCAATTTCCCATACTCCGAACCGACACCATCAGTAAGAATCTCTTCTTCCTCTTCTCTGTTTTTATTTTTCTTTTTCTTCTGCAAAAAAAAAAAAACTATAAAACATTAAGTTTGATGAGCCCAAATTCAATTTTGCTCGGTTACGGTTCCAATTCTTGCATCTTCTTTACATGCATTGTGTTTTCGTTGTTAGGGTTTTCGTTCTTTAAATTTTCTTGATGTTTTTCACATAAACAATCGTTCCTTTTTCAGAACCCAGGGTCCCCAGAGAGTCTCATTTATATCTTGCGACAAATGTTGTTCTGATTATTTTTATAATATTTATTTCAGTTTCACTGATTTTGCGGGTGATTATGTTTCTGGTCTAGATCTTAGAAGCAGCAATAGGAATGAATAATCAAGCCAAGAATATTGCTGCATCATCTTTGTTTGGTCATTCTGGAATGGCCCCACAAAAACACCACCCTAACCCCATTCAGCAGTGGAACCATCCAAACCCTTTACTCTCTCAGTCACAGTCACACCCTCAAACCCAATTCCCTGGTCCGTTTCAGTTTTCAGATCCCCAAAACCAGGTCTTTGCAAAAGCTCAGTATTCACAAGCACATTTGCATTCTCCGGCTGCCCGTGCTCATCCGCAACCTCAGACTCATCCTTTTGCCCACTTGCATAGTGTAAATACTAATACTGCTAATGGTACATCATCTCCGGCCACCGGAAGTGCCAAGCGAGCAACCCCAAAGCCCCCGTTGAGGTCCCACAATTCGTTGAATACGAACCAATCCATGCCGTTTAAGGCCACGGAATTGACCCCAGCTGCTCGGCAAAAGAAGCAAACACCAGAAAAGGTGGCTGCACTTTTGCCCGAGTCTGCTCTTTACACTCAGTTGCTTGATTTTGAGGCTCAGGTGGATGCTGCTTTGGCCAGGAGAAAGATTGATGTACAGGAGGCTAAGCTGCCTCCCCATGTTCAGAAAACTCTTCGTGTTTATGTGTTTAATACCTTCTCAAATCATGCAAAAATGGATGCTGAGAATAGAAAGGCTGATGAATCTTGGTGGTCTCTCAAGATAACTGGAAGGATATTGGAAGATGGTATGGATTCTGTGTCTGGAACTTCACAGGGATCGAGTCCTTCATACCCGAAGTTCTCTGCATTTTTCAAGAAAATTACCATACTCTTAGATCAAAGCCTTTATCCCAATAATCATGTCATTGTATGGGATAGTGCTCGTTCCCCTACCGAACAGGATGGTTTTGAGGTGAAGAGGAAAGGAAACAAAGAATTTACTGCACTGATTGCAATAGAAATGAATTATACACCTGACAAGTTTATGGTTTCATCACCACTGTCTAAACTTTTAGGGATTGAGGTAGAGACTCGCTCAAGAATAATAGCTACTCTTTTTAACTACGTCAAGTCCAGGAAGCTACAGAGCCCAAATGACCCTTCATTCTTCATATGTGATCCTTCTCTACAAATGGTGTTCGGGGAAGAGAAGATGGATTTCACCATGGTTTCTCAGAAGTTATCACAGCATTTGTCACAACCACGACCTATACATCTAGAGCATAACATCAAGCTTTCTGGACATTCTCCAGCTGTATCTGCATGTTATGATATACAGGTTGATGTGCCTTTTCCACTGGAAAAGGATATGTCTACATTCTTGGCAGGTTTTGAGAGTCAGAAAGAGATTGAAGCTTATGATGAGGCAATTTGCGGCTCCTTAAAGAAAATCCAGGAGCATCGTAGAAGACGAGCTTTCTTTCTTAGCTTTAGTCAGTATCCAGCAGAGTTTATTGATACTTTGATTTCTTCTGAGAGCAAGGATTTAAAACTTGTTGCTGGAGATGCCAGCCATAATGTTGAAAAGGAGCTTCGTTCTGAATTCTTCAATCAACCATGGTAAGCATTATGATGACACTTGACCTTTTCTCTTTTTGTTGTGAGGTATATATATCCATAATACACTTGTTTGTTTAGTACGGTTGTGACCTGAATGTGAGTATTTACTTGCTAAAGTTGGGAGTTTAATATGTTGACAATCATACACATAAAAAAGAAGCTGCATCTATACCAGACACTTGTGTTAGACACAACGTGACTCAGAAAAAAACCAAGACATTTCATTTCAGATTTTGATGTGTCAGGCGTGCCCATTCTTAAGTGGCAACTGGTAGGAAATTGTAATACAATACCATAGGGCTTCACTATGAAATTGGTGGATAGATTATTTATCATACAGAGAAATTATAAGTTATGACAGGGATACCCTGTAGGCTGTATGCCCCCCCTTCATCCCAATCCTTAATTGATATATGTGTCATGTAGGGCAAACAATATTATATAATATTTTTTGTCAAAATATTTTCTAATTTGTTTGTGTTCTTTTTTGTAATATCTTCAGGGTTGAGGATGCTGTCATTCGTTACCTGAACCGCAAAACTGCAGGAAGTGATGCTCATGGACGCAATTAAGAAAACGTTGTAGAGGTGGAGTTTCTATTTCTTGCTTTTTCTAACAACTCGATATACTTTTGTTTTTGTAATCCTTGTTAGGGAAGAGAGTTTGAGTACCCAAGATGAGGAGTAGAAGAAAGGAAAGAATGTAGGACAAAGAAAATGTGTTTTAGATAGTGAAAATCAAGGCTAGTGTGATCAGAAATTCTGTACAGAATTTCAGAAAAATATATACTGATCCATTTATTTTGGTTGCCCCTGGCTCATTTCGAGTCCCTCAAGTCATGTTCTAACTTCTATGCCGACTATATTTGAGAAGGTTGGAATTAACATTTATAAAAGAAGATACAAAAAACTAACCTAAGATGTTTTGGTCGTGGAAGGAAAGACTAATAAGAAATGTTTATCAAATGAAAGATAATTTAATTAAAATGATGATAGAGGAAGACTGAAGGAAATATTTAAATATTATTAAATTAATTTAATTTATTGGATTTATTAATTGTTTTTAATTTTGATCGAGTTCAGTAGTGAATTTGATCAATATAATTAATCCAATTAGGTGAAATAAAGCTTGGTTGCTATTGTCATTGTAATTTTTATTTATTTATTTTTATTTTAAAAAGCGTATTCCACTATAGTCAAACTCTTCTGATGCTGAGGAAGCTATCTCTGTATAGTGGAGCTTGTGGCTGATATGTGAAGGAATGAGTAGATTTAAAATAAGTATTAATTTTAGCAAATTAACAGATGCTAATTATGCATAATAGGAGCCATGCTAAGTGTCCTCTTATATAGAGGTGGAGATGAGTCACTATCATGTGACAAAAGTTAATCTCTGTGCTACTGTCAAAGAAGGATAAATGATCAATTTTATGGAGATGATCAATTTAGTCTAAAATTATGTAAATGTACCGTTAAGTGATATTCATTTCCGTTAAGATTTTTGGCAACGTGATACGTGAAAACATGACAAATCCAAGTGATTGAAGTGATATCCTGGTGTTGACTAGGTAGTGTGGATCAAATTGTCAATTTTATCTTTAGTAGGTACACAATAGTACCATGCCTCCTCTACACCAAATTCCTTCCTTGATTCCCTCTACAACCTTTTTTTTTTTTTTTTCTGTTTCTTCTCTCTCCTCTTCCTCTTTTGTGTGACTCTATCTTGTGTCGTTCTTCATCCTAGAAAGCCTATGAACTTTGGAGCTTTCCATTGTATTGTGTCGTTCTACCAATATTAAGTTTTTAGGATCATGTTTCCCCTCGTAAAGAACAACAATAATAATGAATGGTAGTTTATTCAAATATGATTACATCATATTGACATGTTTATTTTTATTTTATTTTATTTAGTAGCTGTTATGTTAGTAACTATTATTTAAGAAGTCAGTTATTATTTTTATGATTTCTTTCAGTTACAAAATCTTTATTTAAACAGATTATTATTCAATAAAAAGTGTGCATTCATCTCCCTTCATTCTGTGAGTTACGTTTATTATCCTACAAATCGGTATCAAGAGCATTCTTCTTAAGAGGGACCTGTCAGTGAACCGAGTGAAACCCACCACAAAAAATCAAAACACCTTGCTTCAATTCATCAAATTGATGGATTTTGAAACACCGTACACAGCAACACCACCTGTGTTTGATGGTGATAATTATCAAATCTGGGCAGCAAGAATGGAGGCACATCTGGAGGCAAATGATCTCTGGGAAGTTGTTGAGGAAGACTACGAAGTTCTTCCTTTATCAACCAATCCAACAATGGCTCAGATAAAAAATCAAAAGGAGAGGAAAACAAGAAAGTTAAAGGAAAGAGCTTCTTTGTTTGCTGCTGTCTCAAGAAATTTTCACTAGAATAATGACCATCAAATCAGCATGTGAAATCTGGAGTTTCCTCAAGAATGAATACAAAGGAGATGAAAGGATTAAGGGCATGCAAGTCCTAAATCTGGTTAGAGAATTTGAGATGCAGAAAATGAAGGAGTCGAAACAATTAAAGAGTATGCTAACAAGTTTCTTAGCATTGCCAACAAAGTAAGATTGCTTGGTTCTGAATTTTTCGATTCAAGAATAGTTAAAAAAATACTGGTGACTGTCCCTGAAAGATTTGAGGCTACTATTACATCCTTGGAGAATACTAAGGATCTGCCAAAACTTACCTTGGTAGAACTTGTAAATGCTTTGCAAGCCCAAGAGCAAAGAAGAAGAATGAGGGCTGATGGTTCTGTGGAAGGAGCATTGCAAGCTAAATTGCAAATTAACCAAGGAGAGAAAAGCAAGTGGAAGAAATACAAGAAGAAGAATTTCAACACACAAGAAGTAGCGGCTAACACAAGCAACAATAATGGAAACAACAACAAAGGATTTCCTTCTTGCAAGCACTGTGGCAGAATGGGTCATCCCCTTTTCAAATGTTGGAGAAGACCCGATGTTAAGTGTGAAAAGTGCAACAAGTTGGGACATCATGTGAGAATTTGCAAAAGCAATCTTCAACAAAAGAATGAGGCTCAAGTTGCAGATCAACAAGAGGAAGAGCAATTATTTGTAGCAACTTGTTTTACAAGCAGTAGCTCAACTGAATGTTGGCTAGTGGATAGTGGTTGTACCAACCACATGACCCACGATCAAGAGCTTTTCAGAGAGTTGGACAGATCACAAGTATCAAAAGTTAGAATCGAAAATGGTGATCTTATCACTGCTAAAGGAAAGGGAACTGTAGCCATTGAAAGTTGCACAGGTACAAAATTAATGTATGATGTTTTGTATGTAGCTGAGATTGATCAAAACTTGCTGAGTGTGGGACAATTGGTTGAGAAGGGATTTAAAGTCATCTTTGAAAATAAACACTGTTTGATTAAAGATGTCAATGATAAGGAAATTTTCAATATCAAAATGAGAGACAAAAATTTCTCATTTGACCCACTGAAGGAGGAGCAAGCAGCCTATCCAACTACTGTAAACAGTACAGAAGCTTGGCACAAAAGGTTAGGCCATTTTCATCATGCAGCTGTGTTGAATATGCAACGAAAGGAGTTGGTTCATGGCTTACCTCACTTAGATTCTAAATTACCAAGCTGTGAAGCATGTCAATATGGCAAGCAAGCAAGATTACCCTTCAAACAATCAACCTGAAGAGCAACAGAGAAGCTGTAGTTGATTCACACAGATTTGGCCGAACCTCAAAGGACTACTTCGCTTAAAGAGAGTAAATATTACATCATCTTTATAGATGATTTCACTAGAATGTGCTGGATTTACTTTTTCAAGTCTAAGTCAGAAGTTGCAGGTGTATTTTGGAGATTTAAGCAGTGGATTGAAAAGCAAAGTGACTGCATGATTCAAGCTTTGAGGTCTGATAACGACAAGGAGTACACTTCAGTACAATTCACCATGTTTTGTGAGGAAGCAGGAATTGAGAATCAATTAACAGCTCCTTACACCCCTCAACAAAATGGGGTTAGTGAAAGAAGAATCGGATGATAATGGAAATGGTGAGATGTATGCTTCATGAGAAAAGGTTACTTAAGGAATATTGGGCAGAAGCTGCAAACATTGCAGTATTCTTGCTAAATCGACTTCCCACCAAAGCAGTAAATGGGAAGACTCCTTTTGAGATTTGTTATGATTATAAACCTTCCTTGAAAAATTTTAAAGTATTTGGATGCTTGTGTTTTACTTATGTGCCACAGATTAAGAGAGACAAGCTAGACAAGAAAGTTGAACCTGGTATCTTTGTGGGATATAGTTCAGTATCTACAGCTTATAGAGTTTTCCAACCTCACACAAGGAAAATTCTGATAAGCAGGGATGTATACTTTATGGAGAATGAGAAATTGAGCTAGAATGATATTGAAAAGATGTCGATAGCTGATCCTTTGCAAAATCAAGATGAGTTAATTGATGATGCACCCGTGAGAGACACTAGATTGCTCTAAGATATTTATGAAAGATGCAATGTAGCAATTCTAGAACTTGCAGGATATTGGGATGCAAAGGAGGATCCAAAATGGAGTGCTGCAATGTAGGAAGAGCTTGTCATGATTGATAAAAGTCAGACTTGGGAACTCGTTGAAAGGCATGAACACAGAAAAGTCATAGGTGTGAAATGGGTGTTTAGAACAAAGTTGAATGTAGATGGCTCAATCAACAAACATAAAGCAAGGTTAGTAGTAAAGGGGTATGCTCAGATTTTTGGAGTAGATTTCTTTGATATTTTTGTTTCGGTTGCAAGGCAGGATACCATTAAGATGTTGCTAGCTATTGTAGCATAGAAGGGGTGGAAAATCTGCCAACTTGATGTCAAGTCAGCTTTCTTAAATGGATTTCTGGAGAAAGAAGTCTATGTTGAGCAATCTGAAGGTTTACTTGTGAGAGGACATGAGGACAAAGTCTATCTATTAAAGAAGGCTTTATATGGTTTGACACAGACCCAAGAGCTTGGTACAACAGGATTGATGAGTACTTATCAAAACTAGGCTTTGTTAAAAGTCTTAGTGAATCCACTTTATACATCAAAGGTGATCAAGCTAACTTCATTGTGATCTCTTTGTATGTTGATGATCTCTTAGTCACTGGCAGCAATGTAGAACTTATTCAGGATATGATGCAAGTCTTTGAGACGACAGACCTAGGAGAAATGTCCTATTTCCTTGGTATGGAGGTTAAGCAGAATGAAGGTGATATCTTCATCTGTTAGAGAAAGTATGCAAAGGAGATTCTGAAGAAATTCAACATGGAGAACTGTAAAGGCATGAACACTCCTATGTGTCAAAAGGAGAAGTTATGCAAGGATGATGGTTCAGAACAAGTGGAAGAATCACTCTACAGAAGCTTAATGGGTTGCTTAATGTATCTCACAGCAACAAGACCAGATATCTTGTATGTTGTAAGTGTACTTTCAAGATTTATGAATTGTGCTAAAGAATCTCACTTTAAAGCAGCAAAAAGAGTGTTGAGGTATGTCAAGGAAACTTTAAATTATGGAATGAAGTTCAGTCAATCACAAGATTTCAAGTTGCAAGGCTTTTCTGATAGTGATTGGGCAAGGTCTTTAGATGACATGAAAAGCACCTCAGACTACTGTTTTAGTTTTGGATTAGGGATGTTCTCTTGGTGTTCCAAAAAACAAGAAATTGTTGCACAGTCAACCGCTGAAGCAAAATTTATAGCAGCCACAACAGCTGTTAATCAAGCCTTATGGCTCAGGAAAATGATAATTGATTTGCACTTGGAGCAAGATACAACTACTGAAGTAATGGTGGACAACCAGGCAGCCATAGCCATCTCTAAAAATCCAGTTTTTCATGGAAAAACAAAGCATTTTAGCATCAAATTATTTTTTCTTAGAGATGTACAGAGGGATGGTGCAGTGTGCTTGAAGTACTGCAAGACTGAAGACCAGCTGTCAGATATCTTCACCAAAGCACTTCCAAGAAGCAGATTTGAGTTATTGAGATAGAAACTTGGACTTGCCAACCATTGATACAAGGAGGAGTGTTGAACGTGTGTATCAGCAGTTGTCTATTAATTTGTTTTCTGCTAGTTGTTTGACCGAGTCTTAAGGACTGTTTATTTTATTTTTTTGTTACTTAGTAGTTGTTATGTTAGTGGCTATTGTTTAGGAAGTCAGTTATTGTCTTTATGATTTCTTTCAGTTACAAAAATATCTATTTAAATAGATTATTATTCAATAAAAAGTGTGCATTCATCTCACTTCATTCTATGAGTTACGTTTATTATCCTACAACCACCAAGAATATGAACAATTGCAATCCTTTGGAATTTTAGAATCGGGAACCAAAAAGTCCTATTAAGGATTCAAATCTTTGTTTGGCATTTCATCAAATACTTTATAGACAATAATTTTCTCAATTAGATAATGGTATTGAATACCTCAAACTTTAAGGGGACAAATTGATTTTCTTAAATGATGATATAAAGGATTTGATTCATCAAGGCATTTCATAATATTTATTATCCATTTTTCACAAATAATGTTGCTGCATATGCTTACAATCTTGCCATGTATAATCTCTTTGGGGAGGGAGCATGTGTGTTTAAATTTCCCCAATCTCAAGGATCCCAGGGCTACAGTTTGGGAGCCACAAGGTGGTGGCTTATGATTGTGGGAGAAGGAGAAGGAAGGGTAAAACAAGAAACACATTGTTTGGTTCTCTATGCCAACGTTTATCGTTGCGGTGCTAATAATGATGTTGGTGGCAGCGATTCACAACAAGATGATTTGTTGGAGCGTTGCCTTGACATTTTGCACATAGCCTCGGATGGCGGAGAGAAGACGAAGAGGGGAAACAAATGGGAGAAAAGTTTTTACTGACATTTTAGTCCAAAACATTGTGTGTTGACATAACATGTCTCATAAACATATGAATTTGACATGTTAGTTAGGACGTGTCATGTATGCACTCAACATTAATGGAAACGGAAACGAAGATCACTTGACAACAAGACTATGTTATCGGTACATTTACACAATTATGTATTAAATTGATCATTTCCATAACACATGAACAAAATTGTCAACCAGTGTAAAATGCAGGAACGAAATTGATCATTTACTTGCCCAAGAGTTAAGGGAGAGCCATTGGTGGGGTTGCTGGAAGTATTAAAGAAGTGGACCCTTTAAGTAGGTTAGGCTAATCCTGGATATCCAGGTACTTACGGGGTTGCTATTTATACAACACTTTCTTTTCTAGGTATGGTGCATTTTTTTTCTTTTCTTTTCAAAGTTGGATTTTAGCTTCTCTAAAACTTTCTTTGTTTTCGGCTTCTATAATTTTGAAACTTACCACTTTTGGTTGCTTTAAATAGCGCTTTATAGAAAGACAAAAAATAGTTTAGTTTGTGTTTGAAAGACTAAAAATGATGTATTTCAAAATTAAAGGAACTGAAAACTGGAAAATTTTTAAAGGAATTAAAATTGAATTTTGTAAATTTTAAAGGGATAAAAAACATATTTTATCCAAATTTAAAATAGTCTAGACGGATAAAATGTTTTATAACCATGATGCAGCCTGAATCAAGCAAAACTTACAAAGAAGAATCCTAACTAGAATAAAAGGAAGTGGATCTCCTTTGAGAATATTGCCCTGCACTTTTTGATTAAAAAGAGGATTATCCATGAAAATTTACACACATTTTTTTTTGGGGTCAAATTTTTTTAAAATCTGTAAATCACTTTTTGATTTATTTAATTCATTGCAAAAATAAAATAAATTATTGTACGAAATTTTTTCTTTTGGATTTACATCAACAACACAAATATTAACGGAAAAATAATTTTAACTAAGCATATCATAAAATAATTTAAAAAGTAAAAGTTTCGAAAGAAATGAGAAAAACAACCCTTCCCTTTCTATAAACTAAAGTTACTAAACTAATAATTCGTCTTATTTTATCCTTCTACTTTACGCTAAATTAAGATATTTTGGGTTTTGGATAACAATAACAATATCATTCAAATTGTAGAAGTCAAGAGGAAAAAAAAGACAAGAATAATATATTCTCGAATCAACTTAATGAATAGTAAGTACCCGGTTCAGTTTGTCCTCTTCTCGAATCAGCTTATAAATAGTGAATATCTGACTCATCGATGTCTTCATGCTTTGTTTAGATTTAGAAAATAAAGAATGCAAATGAAAAAGAAAGGAAAAGTAGTTCGTAAATAAAACCAAATAAACTCTTTGTTTATAATTTATAATAACTTACACATTTAACCAACTTAGTCAGACAGCTTGACAAGTTAATCATTACTCTATGAGTACATTAAAATTATAACCGTTATTTTGAGAGAGATTAATTTTTTTTAAAAATAAAATAAATGATAAAAAAGTGAAGATGTTATAAAAAAGAGAAGTGATAAAAATAACTTCTTTAACACACTTTCACTAATTAGTTAAAATTTATTAAAATTATAAAATTAAGACATAATTATTCTTTAATTAGTTAAAATTTATTAAAAATTATAAAATTAAGACATAATCATTAAACATGATATGAAACACATCAAATTTTATTATTTTCAATAATTTTTAGCTGAAGAGAGAATGTATGTTTAAAACTTAAAATAATGTGTTAAATATTGTGTTCCTCATATTTCTAGTTAAAAAATACTATAGAAATATATTATCAATAATATAAAACCAGTTAAAACAAAACAAAACAAAACAAAACAAAACATAATTGTTGTTTTAATGTGCAAAAGTATCTATCGGCGCATGTTAGCACGGCACGCCATTTTATTGTTGATAGTAATGAAAGATTGTGTCGGATGAGGATGTGTCGTGTGACAAAAAATAATGCAGATTTTGGATAAGCATGCCGCAATACAGCGTAGGACAAGACATTAGTATTACGTGGACATGAAGCAGTTCATCACACACAACATGTACTCTCATCATAATCGTCCACGTTTCTTCATGCTCCAAAGTCAACGAATTATGTTCCAAGTTTTTCATATCAAACGGTGTTGATCTTAGTCGTAGGAAGTAGCTAGTGGAGTGTTTGCAGATTGAGGGTCCTTCTCTTCAGTTATTTATGGGGATGTGTAAAGAGAAAAGGAATTCTAAATAACTTGCCAGCATTGGCGTTAGAGAGAGAGAGAGTTATTATGGTGACTATGGAAGAGAGTCCAAGGAGCCCAGAGGCGAAGCTGGGGTTGCGAGTGGAGGATTTATGGGACATTCAAGAACCACAGCTAAGTCCTGATGAGAAGCTCAATGCTTGCTTTGAAAGCATCCCTGTCTCTGCCTTCCCTCCACCTCCTTCAAATCAAGGTAGTTATGTTTTATGATTCATCATTTCATTGTGTATCATACTCGCATCACATGTCAATTCTGCGCAAGGTTTTAAAAAATGGTCCGCAATTGCAATTTCGGGTTTTTGAGCGCAATTGTGACCGCATCGATTGTATTTATTTGCAATTTCTTACAACATCAAGGATCGTGACTGCAACTGTGACCACAGTTTAAAACCTTGATTGTTAGGGATGACCAAAACAACAAAAAAAGATTTTGTTCATACCCACATGAAAATTAATCTCTGGTATTTGTTGACACACCACACAAATATTTTGGATTAAGAGTTACAAGGTTGACTTGGTGATTGAAGAGAGAAGGGAAAGGGGGAAGTTGTGGGTTCGAATCCTCTCACTAACAAAAACTAACAAATTAACAACTAACATTCACCTATAAAAAAACCCATATAATTTGGGCTTCTGAGATGATGTTGACACTTATTTCTTCTCATAATATACCTTAGTATCTGTTATGATATGCCCCTTCTATGTCTCTTTTCAGTTTCAGCTTCAGAATGTAACTTTTCTTTTTTTTGTTATAATTTTGGGTATTCAGAAGTTGAGATAAAATCAGATGCCACCCTAGCCGAGGCAGTAAAACTACTTGCAGAACACAGCATTCTCAGTGCACCTGTGGTGGATGTAGATGCACCCGAAGATGCTAGTTGGATTGACAGATATATAGGAATAGTTGAGTTTGCTGGAATTGTTGTTTGGATTCTGCATCAGGTTGGGATCTGAATTTGATTAATTAGTTACCTGCTTTAGTGTCAAGCTTCCTCCTATCCCCTCTCCCACAAAGGCAAAAATTCGTTATATGAAAAATGATGTATGTATAGCATATTTGTGGGGTTATTTTAGAAAAGTTCAGAAGTGAGAAGTTTGGTAGAGAATGTAAAAACATGCTAAAAAGACCGTCTAATTGAATCTAGTACAAGTGTCATGTTTACCGTTAATTCAATATCCTGGTGGGGTGATGTGAATTTTGTTTCTGGATTCCGGGTAGAAGGTTGATTTGATTGTTAATTTCATGGTAAATGTTCACTAATTGAAAAATGATGTTACATGGTTGATGTTGAAGTTATTTTTATGGGTGCTATTTTCACACTTTTTCAATATGACAATCAATGCTGTTGACAGTCTGAACCCACATCTCCTAGGAGTCCATCCAGTGGAGCTGCTAATACGGCTGCAGTTACTGGAGTAGCTTATGAAGCATTAGGCCTTGAATCTGCTGCGACAACTTCAGGCAATTTTTTCGAGGATCTGACTTCTTCTCAACTATATAAGAATACCAAGGTTGTATGTTGGCCATATCAGTGTAAACTAAGAAGTTATTTTGTTTTAATTGGTTCTTGTTGCAGCTGTTCACTTAGTTTGATCTGATCTTATTTATTTGTCAGCAGCTAATGCTTTAGCAAACAGGTTCGTGACATTTCAGGGTCATTCCGTTGGGCCCCATTTCTCGCTTTGGAGAGATCAAACTCATTTTTGACCATGCTTTTGCTGCTTTCCAAGTACAAGATGAAGAGTATTCCTGTGGTGGACTTGGGTGCTGGTCGAATTGACAACATTATTACACAGTCTTCTGTAATTCACATGTTGGCAGAATGTGCTGGTCTTCAGTGGTTTGAGAGTTGGGGAACCAAGAAACTTTCTGAAGTTGGTCTTCCCATGGTGACACCAAATCATATTATCAAGGTGAGTAACTATCTTAAGTTGAATTTCTGCATCATGGTGGGAAATAATGTACATCAGCTTATACCTCACCTTAAATAATGATGAAGCCCTTCCATATTGCAATGCATCTTCTACAACACAAAAGGTTATTGACATAAATCTGTGATATAATGTACAAAACCTCAATACTTTACAAGTATTCTAACATTAAGGTTTCTTACAATATGCCAATTACCGCAGCATACCAACTATAATCCATTATGCCTTAAACCCTCACAAGACACCTCCTTTCTTGCATGTGCCATTTGTTGTATAGGCATAAGTGCAGACATCCATCTACTTCGTTATAATATGGTATACATCAAGCTTCTCAATGCATTGAAATATGTCAAGTATGACAATGGATTCTCATAATTCTAAAGCAAAAGTTTCCCAGATGTTTTATTAAGCTTATAACTACTGCACTTAAAAATATATGGCTAATGCTAGTTATTTCCTTTTCCCCATTCAAGTAGCTAATTAATCTTTAGTAATAGATGGGTTTCCTTGTTTTCAGGTTTATGAGGATGAACCAGTGCTTCAAGCATTTAAACTGATGAGGAAAAAGAGGATTGGAGGGTTGCCAGTGATGGAAAGGGGTGGCAGCAGGGCAATTGGTAACATAAGCCTGCAAGATGTTCAATTCCTCCTAACTGCTCCTGAAATCTACCATGATTATAGGTTTGTCATCACATTTCAACTGATAAATAAGAACTTCTTTATACAGCACTACCATCTTTCTTTTTCTGTTTTATCCGTTACATACTAACTATATATTCACACACTATGACAGATCTATTACAGCAAAAGACTTCCTGACAGCCGTTAGAAGCTACTTAGAGAAGCATGAAGGGGCCTTTCCAATGTCAGGTGACCTGATTACATGCAATAAGAATTGCACAATCAAAGAATTGATTCAACTGCTTGACCATGAGAAGAATCATAGGGTCTACGTTGCTGACAATGAAGGGAATCTAGAAGGACTAATCACACTAAGAGATATCATATCAAGGCTAGTACATGAACCCCGTGGCTATTTTGGCGATTTCTTTGATGGGGTTCTCCCGATGCCTCCAAACAGCAGGGTTTGACATGCATCCAGGAAGAATAACTTCTATTCCATCAGTAACAAATTGATGTGTGTTTCTCATAAGAGCTGACAACAAGATCTTAGGGCCTTTGTAACAAGCACTTAGTACTTTGCAAATTACTAGCTCTCGTATTAATGTAGGTGAAACTGTGAAATGTGAAATTTTGTGTAAATTTTTACATAATAATCGGGAGTTTTGGTTGCATTTTTCTTTTGAACAAGTTGGTCCTTAATCTCACTAGTGTTGAGATGCTACTCTGCAATTAAGAACCAGGGAACTTAACGAACCACAATTTGGTGCCCCAGAATACCAACATTGGGTATCACAATTCAGTCAATTCTTCTTGAGTGTTCGTTTGGAACAACATAAATTAAAGGTAACAATGATGCCAACGTGTTACAAGAAGGAAATTTATACTCAACAATTTGTTTTGAACATTTGCAACTTATGCTCCAAGTTCTAAACCAGTAATCCAATGCACATTATGTTTTGCACTTGCAAAGTAATCCACAATGGATGTGCAGGCATCGTGCTTGTGTTTGCACCAGTTCAGTTGAGAAAACAAAGGAAGAACAAGTGAAAACCCAACTCGCCTGAAGTTACATATCAGGTTGTCACATCCATGACCAAAGGAGTTTCTTATTTGGAAAAAGAAACTGCTCAATCCATTAATCTACAAGTTTAACTAGTTTCGCTGGAATTTTCTGATCCTAAAAGCGAGACTATTAAAGTTTTTCTTTTACAAATAAAGAATACCAAATGATCTGGTCAGTTGAGGCTTTAGCCCGAATGATAACACATCTCCCCACCAAAGATTGATCAACTTTTGATTCCCCCTGCCTGGGTCTTTCATCTATGTTCTCCTGCTATACCAGAGAAAATCAAAACAAATTTCCAAATTCAGATCAAACTGAAATCACCATCAGCTTTATGCATCAGACATGAAATAAACTTCAACTGCAATATTTCACTGGCATTACATTGTGCTATGAGCTATAAAACATACAAGAGTGACAAATTAAGGAATTGTGGACCCAAAATGGAAAAATGGCTGCACAGTGGTTGAGATTTCCATATGGTAGAGAGAGTGGTAACAGTCCTATTCCCAACACAGCAAGCATCCATTTCATTTCCTCCTCTATTTTTTTAGTTAACATTACACAACATGGTCCCTCCCCCAAAAAATAAAAACCACCAGTCTCCCAAGTCCCTCCTTCCCATGCTCCATAGAAAGAAAAGTTCAAATATGAAATTGTAACTCCAGATTAATGATAGAAACTCAGACTTTGTTGGCTTAGAGGAGGACCAATTACTGGATACAAGTCATAGACTCCTAGTAAACTAGCCATCTGAAAGTCTTACTCCAGAAAGACCCATAAGGTCTGAGGAACTGCTATGTAGAATGGTAATTTTGTAGGAATAAAATGCTACAAGTTATTGTAGAAAGGAATTGCTGTGAAAGGCAGTTATTGTGAGAGGGGAGAGTTGTGTCCCTATCTAGTTATATTCTGCAAATAGTAGTAATTTTATAAGATGTAAGTTAGTTCTTAGAGTATTGAAGAACTCTCTGGTGGAGCCTCAGCTCCAGATTTGTATCTAAAACAGTGTGCCGTTGGATTCAATAAAAATTCCCCTTTTAAATTCAAAATTGCTGTTCTATTATATAATTTCATGCCTTCTCCATCCAGTAAGATAAGGCTTTGTTGATACTAGACCAGTTAATCAAACCATAATTAGCTCAACTGTCCTATTCAAACCAACAAGCCAAATCAATATCCTCTCATGATACAAATCATATACCAAGATTAAGTTAGAATCTCAAATACAGGTTACTTCTGTCTGTTAAATTTAGCCAACTTTGTTCAGTAAGAAGCATACTGGGTAAATCTAAAAGCAAAAGGCAGCAATTTAGTCAAGCATATCATTCTTTGTAAAACATCTTGTAAGAAACTCCATTGGTTTACTGGTCCTAATGCCCATTCAGTGCCTCATCCTGACAGCATACAACGAGCTCATTAGAAAACCACAAAGCCAATATAAGTATAAAAATTCAATCTGGATAAAAGAACAAACTTCAATATAGTGTTTACCACAGTAGAAAACTGGTCTCTAATACAGTGCATGGCTTTCAGCATCATATCTATAGAATCTGTAGCCAACTGGAACTTCATATCTTGCTCTCCTGAGTGAAATAGAGCATCATTCTGTAGCTGAAAAGTATGCAGTTAAAACTATAGAATTACATAAAAGAGCATTTGATCATTTTACATTGAACACATAAAAATAAAGTCAGAACTCGGAACACTTAAATATGCACATTGATGGACAGTCCCTCCTCTACTAAAGTGCAAGAGTTGGTGTTTACCTTCAGATTGATAACAGCTGCAGGGTCTGCAGATTCTTTATCCAGATTTGCCATATTCCATGTCATAGTCTTTAATTGAGGCACAATAGTCTGCATATAATACAGTTCAAATGTTCAATCTCAGATTAAAGAACTCAATTGAGTTCACAATCACATTCACAAAATATGCAGTAAAATAGTTGACCTGATCTTTCATCACATCTTCTTGCCACTCTTGCTGAAACTTGTGCAACAAAAGCATCAACAGTTTTTGCAATTCAGGCAGAACCTCACTGGGGAACAGCTTTGGAATATCCTCCTTGCTAGTGTTCTCATAAACACACCTCCTGATTAACATTCGGAGGCAAACCAGAAGCTGCAGATAGTGTTAAAACTTAAAAATGATAATCTTTTCCACAATAAATCTTCTTAGGAAAACTCTACTACTGGGTCGTGAATAAAGCAAAAAAGTTTCCCTATTAAAAAGAGAGAAACATTACTGGGTCAAGATCAGATTCATTTTGGAGCTGGAGCATTTCTTGGATGATGCATCGTTCGGTAGTGCCAAGACCAGTTTTTCTTGTTCTCCAAAGTGCTTGAAGAATGTATTCAATAGATTCTTTCGAATTTGCCCTTACCAGCACCGGCAAATGACCCCATATCGTTTGCTCCATCAAACACCACCACCACCACCACCACCGTGTCGGAGTATGATACACAAAAATTAGTGAATATTGCGATTTGGTCCCTGGTTAAAACTCAAGGCCCATAAGCAAACAAGGTGTCCGGCCCATTATTGAGTCGGTCTTCGATTTCTTTATCCTCTTTATATCTCTCTTCTTTAACATTCAAAATCAAACCACGCGCTGAATTCATGGATGAGTTACTGTAAATTTTTGTATTGAATTTCTGCTAACCAAAAAACGACGCGCTGAACTGTGCCATGGCACCGCACGATCTCCACCGTCCGTTCAAGCGACCGGCGATCTCCGATCAAGAGCGGCGCAGGGAACAGTCTCTGCTCCGCCAGGCACAGAATCGCCAAGACGCCCAGCGCCACGCGCGCTTCTTGGCCTCAGCCGCACTCTCTCTCCCACCCCAATCCTCCGAACCAGAATCCGAACCAAAACCCGAACCCGAATTCGAACTCGCGGAATTCGAAGCCGGTTCGGATTCCGGCTACGAGAGCCTCGACGTCATCGGAGCGTCGAAGCTGAAAGCCGTGGAAGCTCGCAAGTGGTTCGCGAAGCAGCTCATGCTCCCCGAGTGGATGATCGATATTCCCAACAACCTCGCTCAAGACTGGTCCTTTTTTCCTTCCTAACCTCAATTTCCTCGAACCTCTCTCTCTGCTTCGCTACAGCTTCCACATTAACTTAAACAAACTCCGTTTTCTATCGTTTTCAGGTTCGTCTTCGCTCGCCCTTCCGGGAAACGGTGTTTCGTCGTTTCGTACAACGGAACGACGATAAGCCGTCTGCGGAACGGTGCCGTTCTGCATCGGTTTCCCTCCGGCTTGCCGAGCGGGGCAAGGAAGAGGGACCCCTCCTACTCTATATTGGACTGCATCTTTCACGAGGTCTGAATTTGCTACTTTTCTAGGTTATTCGAATGAATGTCGTGTTTTTGTTTTCTGTTTTTTTTTTTTTCTTTGTATGTGATTTTTGGGGTGGCACAGGCGGATCAAACTTATTACGTTATTGACATGGTTTGTTGGCGGGGTTACCCTCTGTCTGATTGCACCGCGGAGTTTAGGTTCTTCTGGTTGACCTCGAAGCTTGCAGAAACTGATGCCTTTGAACCTCCCTCGCATTATCACAAGTACAGGTTTAGTTTGGTTCCGGTGTTTAATTGTGATTCGAATGGTCTCTATGCTGCTTATTCAGCACCAGTGCCTTATGTCAAAGACGGTCTTCTTTTTTATAACAAGTAATTAGTTACTCTTTCTTTCATATAAAGCAAAAAGTGCTAGCCTAATGGATGTTTTCATGCTGCTGTTGAGTTCATACCGAACTTTTGGGGTCTCTGGCGGGTGTGTTCTTCTAGTGCGAACATGATTATTTTGCATAATTGTTTAGAACTGTAGTGTTTTCAACTTATGCCATGGTTCTTGTTGCCCGTATTACTTGTTGTGTCTGGTGAGGTTTCAGTTGATAAATCTGCTTGCTGTTTTCATTTGTCTGGGTTTTTATTTTGAGTTGATGTCTTCTTTAGGCATGCTCACTATCAGGCAGGAATTACGCCGTTAGCATTAGTTTGGAAGGATGAGAACTGTAGTCAATATGTTTTGGACACAGACAGTAAAGGACAGGTTCCAAACCAACAGCAGGTTTTTCCCTTGCTTCCTTTATGTCTTATTGTTCATTGCTTTGCTTTCCATGCCTTTTCTTTACTGCCTATATTTCCGTTGTTTGCTTTTGAGGATTTCTAGCCCTTGGGATTGAGAAGTGTATGTATGGATTACTGGTTCCCCTTGTTAGGAACTTCATGTATAATTTTTTCTTGCTTCATGTTCATTGCATCCATCTACTGTCTAAGAAAATTGCTTTGCTTTCCATGCCTTTTCTTTACTGCCTATATTTCCGTTGTTTGCTTTTGAGGATTTCTAGCCCTTAGGATTGAGAAGTGTATGTATGGATTACTGGTTCCCCTTGTTAGGAACTTCATGTATAATTTTTTCTTGCTTCATGTTCATTGCATCCATCTACTGTCTAAGAAAATTGCCCAATCATGGTTTTGAAGCAAGTCTGTATCTGTTTGCTTTAAGGAAAAAAGAAAAAAAATGAAAGAAAGAGAAAAGCCCAAGTGGATAACTCCTAATGGTTGCTCTGACAAGGTCATATAGAGAAAATACTGTGTTTGAACATGTGCATCTGTACACATTATTTTTTTTTTTCTTGTAGCACCTTGTTTGTTGAGATAGATCTTGTTACTAAAGAAATAGGAGAAACTCACTCACATTTCATAGCAGCCTCTGACCATCTTCTAAGTTCAATTTGTTTAAAGTTTGCATCTTTTCCCTGTTTCCTTCTTTTTAGAACGGAAGTTACCATTATGTTATGAACATATGAATGCTAAACATTGGCTGGCTATTATGCCTTTTTAACCAAGTTGCATTGGTTCTCCATAATAAGAAAATTATGATGGATGTACCAACAGGGGTTAGAATCTCAACAAAAACTTTTTTTAAAGACTTTAAAACATTTTTAAAAATAAAGCATAATTACAATCAATGTTCTTGTAACTTAGTTTTCAAAAGTATAGATTGATAAGTGATTTTGTGGTGCACATTGATGTCTTTTGCGTGGTCAAATATGAGATGAAAAAGAATATTATATGATTGCTTGGCTTCACAAAATTTGGATTTAATTGTGTTAGCCTTGACACAGCAGTAAAGTTACTGCCTTTGGAGGTCATGGATTCAAATCCTGGAAACAACCTCTCTTTGGGGGGTAAGATTTTGTACATCTGTCCTCCTTAGGCTCCACCAGGGGGGAGCAGTGGGCATTAGTTTGCTGCCCTTTTTATTAATGAAATATGTATTTTCTTAATTTGCATCTCTAGAGGTTTTGGCAAGGCATAATTTAGGGCATTATGACATAGGTAGGAAATATTAGTTAAGGAAGCATTACCCTTTTAATTCAGAACTGATTGTAGAAGCTAGTTATTTTGAAACTGACTATGTAGAACATGAGGCTGTGCACTTGATCCTCCTCAAACCCGCCACCCTACAATGAAGAAACTCATGTGGACTAGGGTGCGTGTATAGGGATAAGATCAATTGATGGTAGATATCAAATTTTATAAAATAATACTTTCACTAACTTTGTTATAAAAATAAATTACATAAATCCAACTTTAAAGAGTAACTTTATTATATAAAGATCAATTTTGATGATTATGTATATGAAATTTTAGATATTTTCAATGTTGTTAAATATGTAGTTTAATCAGTGTTGTCAAATGGCGGTTATGGCGGTATGGCATGGCGGATTTTTGAAAAAACGCAACCAAATAGCGGTAGCGTTGCGGGTTTCAAATGGCAGCACCATGGTGGCCGCCATAGGTTTAACAGTGGTGGCAAAATGACGGAAGAAACGTTTTTTTTTTTTAAATTTTCCCAAAATGATAGATTGGGCCATCTTGGGCTGACTTGACCCAACCCTAACTCGGTTTTGGAATCAAAATGGGATGAGCAGCACACATCAGTGCGAGCACCACGCGAACTCCCGAAGTTGACGACGGCACCACACACTAGGGTGAGTTCTCTCACGGTCTCACCCGAAGTCGACGACAGCACCACACACCAGCGCAAGTTCTCTCACGGTCTCACCTGAAGTCAACAACGGCACCACGCGAGCACCATGCACCAGTGCGAGTTCTCTCACGGTCTCATCCGAAGTCGACGACAGCACCACGCGAGCACCATGCACCACGCACACGAGCAACGGACGGCGACAGCGATGGCTACTACAGACGGCGTCGGCTACAAACGACGACGGCAACACCCTAGTTCTGTTTTTTTTGGTTCTGTTTTTTTTTACTGTTTGACACTCTTTTTTAATTTTTGGTTCTGTTTTTTTTTTGTTTCTGTTCAGACCTTTTTTTATATTTTTTTTATCTATTGTTATATATATATATATATATATATATATATCCGCCATTAACAATATTGTTAACAATAGAAATTTACTTATATTTTGAATAACATTATTCGTTAAACTAAAGTGGTGAGATAAAATATTATTTACTTTTTAAATTGTACGATAGTTTATAGATTTTTTTTGCTAACCATCGTAATTAAGGCCTTTGACTCTCCGATGAGATCTTGAGATATTTCCACAAACTTTAGTCCTTTGGGTTAGCTATGGGACTGAGTCTCAGTCTGGGGCTTAATCATACTTGTAGACTTGATCTACTTTGAGAATTTTAAATTTACCGGTTGGATTAATGAATTTCCCTGGCTTAATATGTGATATTGCTTAATGATTTTCCCTGGCTTTCCAAACAGGTGGTTTTGGAGCTTCAAGACGATGGAAAACTGACTACCTCGGATGATCCTCCTATGTTATTTGGCTGTTTAGATGGAAGCTTTATACAACAGGTTTGTTTGAAAGAGGTCTATATATAATTGTAAATTGGCATCCTATGCTTAATCTAGTATTGACTTGTGAGGCTCATTTAATTGGAAGTTTCTGCTACTATATAATCTCACATTGTTTCTAGGAAATTGATGTTTTTTACAGCACTGAACTGATAAAAATGGTTGGTTGAGAAATATTAATTCTGGATGTGTTAGTATGATAGAGTTCCTGTCATGAAATTTAGCAATTATGTAACTTTCTTTAATTTTTGCAGTCAGGTTTGCATTCAGGATGTCTTCTACGGTTTTCAATTGGAGAGGGAGGATTAGTTTTGATGGATGGGAAGCTTGAGAAAGCTGATCTACATTATCTTGGCAAGGCCAATCGAGCTCGTGCCTCTGCTGATAGTTTTTCTAAGGTGCTAAGGGAATATTTCAGCAAAGCTCTAAGTTTTTGCGACTTCTCCTTTCATTTAAAGATTAAAATTTTACTCTGGATGGATTGTATGCATGTGGAAAATGTAACAATGTTAATGGAAACAATTTGAAGGGAATATAATTTACTGAACTACCAATTGTGTTGTCCAAAGAAGGCAAAGATTTACTTAAATATCAATTGAAAGATTTTGACATTGAATATCTCTTCAAAAGATTAAAATCACATCAAATGTATCTTTATTGTGATGCATGGTAGTTTGCTTGACAGAAGAACTATTCTGATTCACTTTTAATCTTTGGACTTTGGTTGACCAAATTGGTAGTTTGGTCTGATATAATTGTATTAGGATTAGACGTACCATTTGATTTTAGGGTAGATTCTACTTACTACCTTCACTCTAATAATTATAGTATTTTTGGGGATTTCCCTTATAAAAAATAACTAGCATGTGTTTTAATTTAAATGCTTTATGGAATGGAGAATTAGTCAGTGGGTTTAGTTTATATTTGGTATATTATATTTCACAAGTGCCTTTTGATTTTTCTGTTATTGCTATGATCTTTCAAAAGGAAGTAATTTCTTCAACCTTTTGACATGACTTGTGATGATTCCTTTTATTTTCTTTTTAATACACAAAATTTATTAAGAAATGAGATACAAATGCCAGAGGATAGGGTATCTTCAAAAACTAAACCAAGACAAAAAGGAGAAAAATAAACTACGAGCATGAAACATGTAATACTGCATGCCAATCTCTCTGCAGATCAACCAAAGGTAGGCCTCCTTTAAATACCTTCAGCAGAATATCGCAAGAAAGCTAAGTGAAAAAATGCTATCCCAAATGAACTCCAAAAGCATTGCTCGACCAGTGAAAGTTCTAGCATTTCTTTCTGACCGTATACCCTAAACATGATGCCTTTAATTTATCTTATGGATTATGGAAACTGTTGTGTACTACACAATGGTAATTTAGCTAGAAGTTTTGGTAGGCTTTCTCAATTCTCTGCAAAAGAAAATGACAGTTTCCTGAGAAGAATTGATTTTTGTTGTTGCTTGTTCTTTTTTCTAATATTCATGTGGTGGGGCTGACCCTGTAAGTGCCCAGATTGGAAAGGCAAGAGAGAGTATGAGAATTTTATCAAATTAGTTTGCTTATTTTGCTTGTTAATCTGACTTACTAGTTGTCTGAAGAAGACTTTCACGATCCATATAGATTCCCAATCAGTGTGTTCATCATTCATTGTGTTTGGAGGTTTTATTTACAACAATGCTGCGATTTTACAATTTCAGGTTATGTTCCAACACAGTGTTCGACACTCTCCCCTCAGAATTGATGGTCTGCTGGAATCTGTCAGTTTACCAGTTGATCAAGAAAGCAAAGCTTGTGATATTGAGATGGATGGTTGACAAGGAATTCATTATGGGTTGCATCAGTTTTTTATCCTGAGCGCAATGTTAAGGTTTTTCACCTTAAATTTTTGGTTCACTAGGATGCTTATTTCTGTGAAGGCTTCCATAATTTATATTGGGGATTCAGAAGATTAATAGCTACCACACATGCTGAGGCAGAGGCTTGAAATAGTCATACCTATTGTGACTGTAAACGAAATTTCTTCAACCCAGATGGGAGCAGGTGCACATATGCATGTTATCTTTCTAGTTCATTTAATGCTGGTAGTCTAATCATTGTATTCGATTGAGTTTTATTATTTCGAGCCATGTAGTGTATGGTGTAGCATATTAATTGTACAGTCTATTATAATTTTAAAGTTGAAATCACTACATATATGAAGTTATCTGCCAGACTTCCTCTATCTTACCCTTCAAAGCACTGATACTTGAAATGGATTGTCATATGGTATTTGGTATGTATCTCATTTGATTTGATCGAGGACGCCTTCTAGCATGGGAGAATGGCATAGTTTCTGCACCGTAGGAAACTTTTCTCAGCCTTTGGATATATCTTTTATTCAATGGATTGCCTTCTTTCCCTGGTCTCAACCGTAGAGAATCACTTTTTATAAAATAATATTAGCTGTACTCCATTGGCATGAATCCTCTCCGTGTAAAAAGTTGTACTCCATGCTTCAATTCATTGTGGTAGTCGAAGATTGCCACTTTGGTATCTTATTGAACAAAAATGATGATATTATTCCTCCATTGATCAAGAATTTCGATCCACTGTGATGTGGAATGATTGGGATGCTAGTTACAGCAAACCCTGCCGTCCCGACGTAGGTTTCAAAGATAATGCCAAGACCAAATCACCAAATAACATGTTTTTATTAATAAATCTAAAAAATGAAATCTATGTATCAGTCTAAGAACGCATGTTTGTGACGATGGTCAAGCACCCCAAGCTGTCAGCCTCCACGGTGCTGTACTGTAAAACAAAACAAAAGCAACAAAAAAGAGAGGAAAAAAAAAAACATAGTTCAAGAGGATCTAACAACGTTGCCACAAAAAAAAAAAAAAAATCAACTCAGAGATGGGGATCTGTAGCCATGGTTGTCGCACCCAACAGATCTGTGGCCACACCCAACTCCTTTGCACGGTGCAGGATCTATTTGATTGACACATGCTAGAATCCGTCTTGATTGAGACATATCGGATACTTGTCTAATTCTATGGAATACTTCTAACTCGTGTTTTTCAGTTGTTTTTTTTTTTTTTTGTACTAATATACTACAATGGTTAGATAAATAATAATATTTCATTATTTTTCACTATAATTAGAGTTGAATTATGAAACATTGATGTGTTTATTCCAATTAATGTGATTTCATGTTAATATTATATTTTATATTTTTAGCCAGTGCTACCAACGGTGCTAAAGTAAGCCTTCCTTTACAAATTTCCTATTGCAGTTGGCAAAAGATCCGCTAGGCCATTCCACCGTGGCACCGCCATTTAACAACAATGCTTAGCCATGCAGTGACATAGTTTTTAGAATTCACATTGTTCACATAATCAGAATCATGTCATCTTTGATATGTATCTATATCCGTGGTTCCTAAATCTTGCCTGGAAAGTAAACAAACTAACGTTTATTTATTTGGACATTTTATTTCACTTCAAGTTCATATCGGGTCTACACAGAGACATAACTCAGGTTGCTAGAGTGGTTTTCTCACAACCATCGTGCACACAGGCCAAAACATCTCTGTAGTCTCTTGAAATGGTAAAGGAATCATAGACCTTTCCATCACTACTTCTCTTGTACTCAAACAAGAGATATGAATGATTGAATGCCAGTCAATTTGCCAAACCCATAGTCGAGAGATCCCTGTAAAGACTCCAAATAGGGGGTGTTGGTGTGAAGTCTGACAAGTGACTTCCCCCACCACCAACAACCACATGAATTGTTCCGTTCACAGTGCCAGAGTAATTGATGCTTTTCTTGATTCACACATTGATTCTGCATCATGTACATTTGGATAATTAGAAAAATAATGTTGCTGAATTGAAATGAGAAACATTATATCTAGCTAGCCATCATATATGCATACCTGATAAATGGGGCACATTCTTTCATAGTTATGGACGTGACCATAAAATGGAATTTCTACTTTGTACTTTTGCCAAAGCTTCTGCAAACTTTCCCTTCCCATTGGCTCTTCAAATGAGCCTTCCTTGCCATACCAATCATTAGATGAGTAGTCAAGGGGACGATGAGCCGAAAAGATTAGCCATGGTTGATGCTTTCTATCTATAGTTGCAAGACAATGCTCAATGAATTTGTATTGTTCTGATCCTTCTCTCCAGTCGTGCTCACTATCTGCTACACAGAAACGAAACAGGCCATAATCTGCCTTATACCTGCATATTTGCAATGTTCATTGTTTATTGTAGTTTATGTACTAATTGATACCATCCAAAAGTAGAAAAGAATGTTTTATTTTTGTAGTTGCCAAAGCTAAAAATTGCATTATGAAGTATATGGATGAAGAGGTGTCTTTTGTAGATAAGATGAAGTTATAATTGGTAACAATTAGTGAAGGTAAAATTCACAATCTTGGACAAAGCGGAATGACAAGTTTAAATTAGAGAAGAAAATCTGATTTACTAATGTCAGACATATCATAGTTTGCATTTAGATTGATGTAACATACCAGAATTTGGCTCTATTCTCAGCAGGAAAATAATACATGGTTTCTGCAAAAACTCCACATTCTCCACCTGAATCTGGAGTATCAAAAAGTGATCCTGTGTTTGGCCAGTCACGGTCATGATTTCCACTGCAGTGTGAATGGACCGAATATTTTCAGTGTTGTTCGAAGGTGTTCATTTTGATTTAGATGTCAATGATATAAAATGATAGCAATCAAAAGAACCTTGCGATTATGTATGGTACTGTTGACGAAATTTCTTGCACTTGAGCTGTGAATTGGTCTCACTGTGAGGTGTATCCATTTGCATAAGGCATATCTCCTATGTGGAAAACAATGTCGTAATAGTCCAAATCCTTTATGAGTTGGTCTGTGGTGTTGAGAGAACCAGGTTGATAATCAACATATTAATTTGAACCATCACGCTCAGCCTTGAAGAACATTCAAATGTGTATACTACCTTTCCCATGTCACCAAATATGATAGCACGTTGCAAAGAGTTCTGTCCAGGATATGGGGATGTCTTAAACGAGAACTTCTTACTCCACACGCTAACCGTTAGACAACATATGCTCTAACTTGTAAGTGTACCTGAGAAGAGCAAAACATAACCCTTTAGAAACAAATATAGTAACTAATCATAGTGTTATAAAACATAAAGGGTTGGTTATATGAATACCTCAAATTTGGCCAAAGTTCTTTTAGGAAACTTGTGTGTATAAAACCAGGGTCACGCTAGCCAACAGTTCTTGTAGGTTCACCTGTAGAAGTATAATAACAAGATATCTTCATTACACTACACTAAATTAATAGCCTACTATCAATCTCTGATGCATTGGTTTTAGCAATTCTATTGAAGTGAGTGAGGAGGGTGTGTTTGATTTCTGTTTTCTAAAACTGTTTGTAGTTTTTGAAATTATGAACAAACGTGTGCTTCCTTATCAAACATTTTTCCATGACACAGTTGAGTTTACAATAAAAAAACGTTTTAATAAACAAGACAATATGCTTCAATCCTAAGCACAAGGAAGTATTTCATACCACACATGTTGTTACGATTAAATGTCAATGTTCTAGCAGGAGATTGTCACTACTTGAAAAAGATGATTCTACATCGATTTTATGACACTTTTAAAGACGATTTTGAACCGTCTTTGTAACCAACATCGTAGAAAGTTTTTCTACGACGGTTCTAAAAAAATCGTCTTAGAAAAGCTACATATTCTAAGACGATTCTCAGGAAAATAACCGTCTTAGAATGTGATCACATTCTAAGACGGTTCTCTAACAACTGTCTTAGAATATAATTTTTTGAAAAAAAATTAAAATTAATTTAAGATTCTAAGATGGTTTTTCAGAAAATCATCTTAGAATGTTTATAATTAAGACGATTTTTCACATAATCGTCTTAGAATGTTTTTTTCAAACAAAAAATTAAAATAATTTTAAGATTCTAAGACAATTTTTTGAAAAATCGTCTCAGAATGCCTTTTTAAAAAAAATAAAAGAACCATACAACATATTCAATTCCTCTGGCTTTTTTTTTTGCTTCATAAATGACTTTGTGTATCAAGAATTAAAGAACGACTAAAATTGTAATTTACCCCAAAAAAGAATATAGGTAAAAATAAAGTGCATTGTTATTTAATTACAAACTATAATGCATTATAAGTTTGTTGACTTGATAATAACTTCCTTAAAAATTATAAAAATAATGATTTCTAATTTGTTGATAGCATACAAACTTATGTACTGACTCTGTTAAGCTCAAAAAATAGTGTAGTATCTGATAGGTAGACCAAACACAAGCTAACTACTGGGGTGTAAGTGTAAGTAAGTAACATTAAAGGAGTAACTAAGTAAAAGGAAAACATAATCATACTGGTACAGTCACAACAGGAAGTCCTAGGAAGTTTCCTGATATGGAATACCAAACAACTATAGCTGAAATTGTGGCAAATGGTACACTTTATTATAAGCATTTTGGGTATTTATGCCACCAATAGCTTTAAATGTCACTACAAATATGAATTTCATTTATACCTCCATTTACGTAGTCAAGTTCACCAGTCTTCAATGCATCATCTTGTATCGAGTATGCAGTCACACTGTTACAAATATTAGGCAATGTGTTATTACCTAAGAAAAAATTGCTACCAATCCAAAGAAAGAAAGACAATATGACTTATGAGAAAATAGGACAAACCCTGTTGTTGGTGACATAATGACATCTGCCTCAATAAATATTTTCATGTGAAACTGCAACTGGCGATTCTTGACCATAATTAAACAACCATGTATCACCTTAAAAGCCTACAAAAATCCTCATATGTGGCAAATGGGGTTATATATATATTTTCAACTAAATATGATTGTATTGAGTTTGAGAAAAATTTCTTGGATTTTGGAAAATAGTGCACAAGAATTAAGATTTACTAACCAGAACTCAATAATCAGTAGGGTTTCTACTTTCTAGTATTGTTTCAATAATTCATACTATAATATTAAATATTGAAACTTAGCCTTTATGACTCTATTCTGATGTCAGTGACCAAATTAGTTATACTGACTAATTAATATTGTTTTGCTGACCAGAGAAGAAGATTAGACTACAAAAGCAAAATATTTAGCAAAGAGAGGAATGCATAGTTGTCAAGATGATGACAAAATGTTGCCTTTGTTTTCTATTATTGTGGTTTCAGTTTATTGAGTTTAAACTCTCGATACCTGAATTTCTAATCCTAATTTTTCATATCACTCATTAACAAAACCAGGTCATAACTTACCTCAGTTTTTGAGCTTTAATGTACTCTTTGCCATTGAAAGCACCGTAGATATTCAGTGCTACCCTTGCGTCCCATCCAAATTCTGCAAAATGTCTTTGGTAGTAGTTTTAGTAATGTCAACAATCAACCCCTCTGTCAATTTAGAGGACAGTAATAAGGAAGAAAGCCAAGGGTTTAGGATTGCATACTTTATGAGGACAGTAATAAGGAAGATATTAAGAAAATGTTGTGAAATTGTCCAATTACAAATATCATTGTTATATACGTACGTATAGTTTTTTTTATTGTATAAGACTCAAATCCAAATATATTTAATGGATAAAAAATCTATATATTCATTACAGATAATGTTATTAAGTTCAAGGCTACTTCTCATCCTAAACAAATAATGCACTTTGACAATGTATTTCATATTTAAAATAATTTATAATTCTAATTATAATATTAATATAGACGTACAGTGTCAATATAAAAGCTTTTAGAATGTTAATCAATAAAAATAAATTTATGTAACTTTTAAAATAATTATAAAATTTTAAAAAATTATCATATATAACAATTCATGATTCGATGACAATAAGTACTCCATGTTATTTATTTATACTTTTTAAAACAAAAATGACTCTTAGAAGTGGTACTAGCATACCCCGAAACTGCAAATGCAGCCACATGCAACATCCTCTTTAGACTGTCACCCTGTGCATAAACAAAAATATCATGAATGTGAAAAATCTCTTACAAAACAAAACAACTCCTAAAACTCGGAGCTACAACAATTAATATTGAATTATATATGCTAGCAACACCAAAACTGACCAACAGAAATTGAAGCCTAAAGCAAAAAAACGAGACAAACTTTTCCATAAATGCTAGCAAAAAGTAAAGTGAGAATAATCAGCAAATTGTTTCAATTTTTATTCAAATATCGCCATTGTTTTAACAACACAAATTTGTACTTTTGAATTTGCCTTTATGCAATTAGAAAACTGTATACCAAATGTGATCTTCAAGAAAAATGACCCCTTTGCCCAATATATAAGCACAAATAATTATTTTTGAATATATCGCTAAAAACTTTCGCTAGTATAACTACAAGCTATTTTGCTATAGAATAGAAAGAATAGCTTGACTATAAATTAAATTTGCATCTCAGCTCCCCAACAAATTAATGCTGCATAACTAATCATCAACAATAAGATGGGCTAGCTCACTTGCTATTCTGGAATGACGGTAAGACAACAATAAGAGGGTCTCTGTAGCCAACAGCTTTGCAAATAGTGAACAACAAATACAGTAAGGAATTAATCACAGTTATGCCTATGCATGTTCCCAAACATTAGAGTAGTGACACAATAAATGTAAACTTGCCAATCATTAACAGTGCCTGCCATAGTAAGTTAAATATTTATAATATTGCTTTGAGTCAAGGTAGTGAGCAGTAATAGTTCCAACTAGGCAAAAAATAAAAAATCATGAAAAACCATGCTTTCCCAGAGTAACAAAAATTAATCAAGACATTTATAAGCTTCCAAATTCAAGTTAATCAAGACATTCCTTCATCCGTGGTCTAGCTCCATGAATTTGAGATTCCTATTGTAAGCCTAGTATCGAAAATTCCTTCCAAAATCACTTTGAAACCCTTCCGCTTTTCCGACTGCGACTCTGACGATTGGATGGACTCCCTCATCATCACCCCCTCCTCCTACACAAAAGATTTCCCCTTCCCCTTATTCGATCTCAACCGCCTCATCTTCCTTCCCTTCTCCTCCTTTGTCGCCGCCTCTTCCGCGCTCCCTCTCTAACCAACCCTAGCTCCACCTCAGCCCAAATCCCCCGATTCGGACTCCACACAGCAGCCTCTCTTAAAAGCCCTGTCGGAGTGTGCCTCCCTCTTCGAAACTGAACCGGATCAAGCTGCGGAATCCCTAAGCCATTTGTGGAAATCTGTCTCCCAACATGGAAACCCCACCAAGTAAGTGGGCTTTTACTACTGGCAGGCCCTGAGCCGCAAGATGTGGGGAGACAAAGAAAAGATGGAGCCCAGTAGTTGGGAGGAGTTTACACTTTCTTACAAGGCCCTGAATGACACTCGCCCTTACTCCAAGTTCTCCCACCTAACCACCAACCAAGTCATCCTCAAAGCCACCGAAAACGCCTCCAACATCCACATCCTCAACTTCGGCATCGTCCATGGGATCCAGTGGGCTGCGCTCTTGTCACAGTTATTGGGCCGGGGCCGGTGAGGGAGAGTATAGAGGACAAGGAGCAGTGGAGGGTTCTGATGTAGCGTGCTGGTTTTGAATCACTTGCAACTGCACATACGACCCATGGCTAGTGACTTGAAGCTGCGCGATGCCCTCTTCTCACTCCAACACTTTGAAACCCTAATTCTATTCTATTTATTTATTTATAAAAGAAAAAGACACTTGTTTTAAGACGTTTTTTTCAAAACCGTTTTAGAATGATAGTTTCTAAGACGGTTTTGCAAAAACCGTCTTAGAATAATTGTATTTATTTACAAAAATGTCATCGCATTTCTTTCTAAGACGGTTTTCTATCAACCAATTAAAAATCAGCATTGTAAAAACAACTTTTTCTAGTAGTGTGTGCTTGCTTTTTTCCTTTGGGACCCCATTCAACAAAAGGCCTTCATCTATGTCATATCCACTTGTCCATGTAACTGTCATCTGTATTAGATAAAAATTCTCTTAAAATTGTTCTTCTTAAAAGTGGTCTGAGTATCAAGATAATATAGACTTGTGGTGAATACCATTAATTGGAGAAAGCATAAAACCAAAGGTCTCTAGCAAATATTGATAAACTTACTTCATCCCAAGACTTTCCTAGAGCAAGGCGCGGATACACAGGTGCTTTAGGATTTGCAAATGATATGGAATTGGAAACTGCCACAAGTCTTGGCTGCAATGCTCAATCAGATAAATACTACCAGCTTATCATTGAATAATTTGTTCTAAATGAAAACAACCATTTTCATACTAAGAGCATTAGTTTATGACACTATTTTTCATGAAATATTAAAGCAGAAGAATGCAACATTGGCATACATTAGTAGTTTAGATAAAATAAAAATAAAAAAGTTGGAGATATCCAACATGGGGTTAGAAAATACAACTTACATTAGATAATCCTCCTGAAAATAGTCCAAAGGAAAAATCTGCACGTTGATTGATCAACTGGAACTTCAAAATAGCTTTCCTAGTCTTCATATATTTTGAATTAGAATGGTTGGCATACTTGTACTAATACAAAGATTCAAATAATTAACAGAGAAATTCCCCATTGCTAAATTGTTGATTTATATCTATAAGTCAATTTTTTTGATAATATACATACAATCTATATCATAAAAATAAAAATAATCTACAATTTTGTGCTAGACAATAATTGTTTGAGGAAAGAAAAAAATAAGCATAGTTTATGCAATTTTAGAGAAACGGAGTAACTTTTACATCTAAGGCTTTGATAATGACTATACTTGATTACCTTGCATAGATAGATTCTCCTTTCTTCTTTTTTGAGTAATGATGTCCTTGGCATGATCATCTTTCAAAATAGAAGCAATTACTGAAACATATTTTGGAGCTTCTGACAAAGATCTCACAACGGAGTACCCTGTGGATAAAAACTGATATTGAATGGCAATAAATTAAATTAAGCATATCCATGAAATGAAAATGTGATAAAGTCATGCCTGTGGCTGGATGCACCATGCTGGCAGTTGCACCAAATGCAAGGTTCTTTTGCTCTGTGTTCGGTAGGGATCCACCAACTGGGATATAAGACCATTCCTACATAAAATTTATTGATGAAAGGTAATTTCTGTTAGGCACTCAAAATTCAAATTCGGGCACAAAAGACGCTTTAGATGCACTAGAAGATCTTGTACATATCATATTATTGTTTAAATATTATAATGTCAGGCTAAAAGGATAGCTGAAAACTGAGCCTAAGAGGATAACACAATTAAGAAGGGAAAGAACAGGATTTCAACTCCAAAAGTGTTCTCCTTTTATATATATTTGTAAAATCCACACAATCAAGCCTAACATTTCCAATATCTTACCTCTTCGTAAGTTTTCTTAATTCTGATCCCCATTGTATTTAATCTCGAAAACATCTTCTTCTTTAGTAAATCAAAAGGCATAGCATCTTTTGATGCTAAACAGGTTTCCTGCAATTGGCATTTTTACATAAAGTGTTAACAGAACTGTAACACGTAATGTAAAAAACACTAAACTTAAGAACATGGAGCAAACCTCAAAGAACACTTTTGTACGCGACATGGGCATTGCATAAAAAAAATGTTGGATAATTTGCTTCTGGACATTGAACATTTTGCTAAAGCCAGCCATCCAAACCTCGCTAAAGCTAGCCATCCAAACCCCGTTGCCATTGTTCTCGTTCTCGTCCTCTCTCAGTCGCGGAATCTGTCCCCTTGGAATCTGCCATGGAAGATAAATAGAATATTATCGACATCGGCGTCGAAGTTCCGCCAGTTCCGACGACTTCGGTCTTGATCGAAGGCAGTGACAACGAGAGAGGAGGAGCACGCGTTCCAGATCCTATGGCATTACCAGATCCTGAACCCCGACAGCGACATCGTGGCCTATTGGAACCGGGTGTTCCTTGTTACGAGCCTCCTCACCCTCTTCATCGACCCTCTCTACTTCTTCCTCCCCAACGTTGGCGGCCCCGCCTGCCTCCAGGCTGATCCCAAACTCAACCAGGAGAGGTAGATGAACTCGAATTGGTCGTCGACGATGGAGGGAGCGGCGACAGCGGTGGAGGAAGGGAGCTTAGGGAGGAGAGGGAGGAAGAAGGAGTGGAGGAAGGGTTTGGAGGCGAGGACTGGGGTATTGCGGCGTCATACAAAGCTATAGCTAGGGTTAGTAACTTAAGGAACGAATATGAAGGCGGTCTTTGTTAAAACCCGTTGTAATTTAAGTTTTAAATAATTACAGCAATGTCATTGTGTTATATTTTAAGATGATTTTTCATAATTGTCTTAAAATGTGCGTCATAAAAATAAAATACAGTATTCTTAATTATAAAAATATTACCGCGTCACATTCTAAAACGATTTTCTTATAACTGTCTTAAAATGTGCGTCGTAAAAAATAAGTTTTTTAGTAGTGAAAATTCCATTTAATTAACTTTATTGGGGTTGTGCATATGTATGGTTCCTCTACTCAGCCAACGCCGCCGGTGTATAGACATGTTGATGAACTGTTATGTTAAAAAAAGATTTCCTTTAGTTTATTGACTTGACAAAAATTGTACTTAACACCATGAAAATTTTGATTGTTGGGACGAGTGTCCACTTTTTACAAGGTATTTTAGTTAAATTTATATAACTAAAAATGCTAGCTGATGTGCTTTTCTTTTATGCTTTGTTTGATTGTGAGGAGAGAAAAATAGTAGATGAAAATAAAAGATAAATAATTTAAAAAAAAAATAGAATGCTTGGTTGTTTGATTTGAGAGAAATAAGCAAGCAATTGACAAAATAAAAAAGTAAGATTATTTAGTCAAAGTGTCCACTAAAGATAAAAAAATGGAAGTATTGTATTAAGGGTACAAAAACAAAAACTTGCTGCTCACTAATGATAAAAAAACTAAAAGATAAAAAATGGAAGTATTGTATTAATAAGGGTACAAAAATAAAAACTTGCTGCTCACTAATGATAAAATCGGGGATCCACTAAAATTTTCAAATCAATTTCACTTCTACCAAACCGGCTTACAGACTCTAGTTTGTTGTACAAACTTTTTGTGAGTCTAAAATTAAGGGTGTCCTTAGATGAATAATTTAGCAACGTGCTTATGTTATAAACTTGGTTAAGAAATTTATTAGAATATATTAAAAAGCAACTTATAATGATAAGCTTCACCGATAAATAAAAAGTTTATTTGGGTCACAACTTACTTTTATGAAGTCAACTAAGGACAAAATATCTTCCAAAACACTTAAAAGATAAGAAAATAATGAAATGATTTTTTCCATAAAATAAATTATTGTTTCTTTTATAGGTTAGAATTTGAAGACAAATATCAAGAGACTTATAATAATTTATACACCTACTCACTTATCTAATTTAAACTCCCTTTGATAGCTGAGTTTTTAGTAAAGTTAATATAAGAAATTTTTTATAAATTAATTTATGCATAATTTTTTTTACATAAGTTAGTTTTGACTTATAAATAACTTATTTTTCTTTTTTATAATTTTCTTTTTTGGATAAATTTATCAAAGCACGCCTTAAAATTTATGTAAGACTCTTCCAAGTGTCTCTTAATCATTGAGCGTGGTCTACATGAAATTTACCTTTTTTATTACTATGAATTTATTTTATAATAAGATATATTTAGTGTTGCTAATATTTTCACATATATATATATATATATATATATATATATATATATATATATATATATATATAAAGAGAAGGAACCAATTTCAAAAATAATTTTAAAAGAGTTAATCTTTATCCTAATCATTTATTTTTTTTAACTTTAATGATTAATATTGATTATTCATTATAATTATTAAATTTTAAGAAAATAAATAATAAAAATAAAAATAATTCTAAAAGAGTTAATTTTAAAATAAGTTAATCCCTCTTTATATATAATATTATTAAATATGTATTCCATGAGACAAAGATAATTGTACCGTACTTGAAGTTTGCTGGAGAAAAGACTCCGACCCAGTCATGGACAGCTGAATTCGGTATCCTCTCCCTGCAACATACATATCCAACCACTGCGTAAATTCTATAAACAAAACTCTGAGGCTAAAGCATGCAGTATGACACGTGGTTGTTTAAACCAAATATAATCCACGACGATATACAGTAACTAACATAGTTTTAAAATTCAGATTGCCTATCAGGTCTAACAAGGTCATATTACCTATTAGATCGGCCATGTCTTTAATCCAATATGATGCAGCCAAATTCTATGCTGACCCAGAATGTTGAATTAAAATTAATTATTTTTTAAAAAATGTAAAATTTTGTCAAAATATAAAAATATGATACACTAAAAAATTAAACTAAAGACTTAAATTTATTACCACACTATTATCATAATTAATTATTAAAGTTATGATAATATATATATATATATATATATATATATATATATATATTCATCCATTAATTCAGTTTCATGACCGGGTCAACAATCCGTCTAATATTTTTAAAACTATAGTAACTAAAACTTTAAATCAATTCTTAAAATATATCATTTTAAACACACAAGCTCAAGTGTCAGGTTCACTGAAACAAATCGAGAGCTTGTTTGGATTGACGTTCTTTTTGTTTTTAAGATGACGTTCTTAATGTATGTGTGTTCTCAACTTTAAATAAGAAAAAAATATAAGAAAGCTATTTCCTGTAGATTTTGGCTTGACTTGCATTCTATGTTCTATGGTGTGCAACTAAGGCCATTGGTACCGACTACCTTTATAGATAATCTACTATGAACCATGAATTTTAACAGTAAAATCAATCTTCACTATTACAAATAATGCTTTTTACATCATCATTAAATCTACCTAGTGATCAAAAACTGATGTACTAAGTCACGTGGTGGTATTTTTAAAATTTTATTAAAGTTTCTGAAGGAGTTTACTATGGTTTTTGTAAACCGCATTCGTATGTTAACAGATTATTACGGTTTTAGTCTTTGAAATTTTCATATTAATTCACGATTTTAGTTTTTTTTTTCAGCAGACTCAGCTGGTTCATCTTCCTGTTTGGGTCATTAGCTAGGTCCTTCACTCCGCAGCAACGTACCTTCACTCTGCAGCAACCTTCACTCCAAATTGGCTTATGCTATCTGTACCTCTGCTATTGTGCTTCCTTTTTCTGCTATCGTGGATTCTGACATGCAGATGCTATCAAAGGCACTGTCTGTCCCGGTCTTAGTCCTATCTTGGACAAGAATTACTTAGTTGATCTATATTTTCTTACAAAACTAGAGTCTAAAAATTAATTTGACATAACTTGATAACTATAACTCTTATTCAATTTAGGTGTTGGGGTAAATGACCTTCATCCCACTTTATATCCCAAACCAAATGATGTCCTTAATGATGTATCCTATTAATTGTTTTCTAACAAAGTTCCATCTAGTAACAAAGTTTCATCTAGTTATGGGATATCCTTCCCCACCCCACCAATCTAGAAGGACTAAGATGGTGGGGGTTTAGTTCTCTATTACAGAAGAAGAGATAAGTTTCTCCAGTAATGACAATGGGAGGGCGCAACAAATGGTGATGGTAAGCAACGTGGTTTGCAATGCCATGGACAATTCGGTTGACATGGAATTTGCTTACGTTTATAAGAAGGAAAGAAGGGGAAAAGGATGGTAAAGATGGGGGATGAATAGAAAGGTGAAGAGGGTGGGTGAAGAAGGAAAAGAAGAGCGAGAAGAGAAAGGCTCGGTGAAGGGTAAGTATGTAGGAAAGAGTTTGGAAACAAGGATGTATGGAGATAAAAACACAAAAGTTAATAAAAGAGATCTAGTTTTTTTTTTTTTTTCAGTAAGAAGATTGTTTGTTTTATCCTTAGGTTGGTTGGTCCAAAGTTGCATTGAGATTGGGGAGCAACAACTTTGAAAACAAAAATTTGGCAATTTTGGGACTCAAGTGCATGTTGTTAGCATATTTAGAATAGCAATTGTATTGTGTTAAAGGAGATATTTAGATTTAAATTAATCAAAACATAAACTGAATCAATCTAATTATAATTGAGTTTACTCAAGTAAAGTCATTGAATGTATTATTAAAATAATAAAAATGGAAACTAGAAAAAAAAATCATGATAAAATGAAAGAAAACATAATAATAGTTTTAAAAGTCAAAGTTATAAAATCACACTTATAAAATATAAAAGTTATAAAATTACAGAGTTACGAAACATTCAAAAAATTCCTTTTAAAGTAGTTTTTCTTCCGTCCCTAATCATAAGACTCTTCTTAAAATTTTATTTATTTCTTTTTATAAGACATTTTCTAATTTCTATGATTAATTATTTTCTTCTACACACTCTTACTTAATTATTCTTTTTTCAAACGTTAATGGAAATCAATTAAGTGAATAGAAATATAAGAAAATGGTTATTTTAAAATGATAGTATGACTAATGAATAAATTTAATGTGATTAATCAACTTAACTATTTTTTTTAATAAACATAAATGAAGTGAAAATAATTGAATATAATAGATTTTTTCAATTTTAAAATTCAAATAAAACTGATAGGCCCAAGCAACTTGATATGCTCGTTTGTGTAAGTGAAACTTAATGCAAGAATATACGTAAATTATTATAAATTTTCTAATACTGTGTTCGTCTCCGACAAATACAAGAAACTTGATATGTTTGTTTGGTTTAATTTGCATTAATTAGGTCATTGAGTCAATCTGAACCCTGGCTTATACATTCCCATTCGATTAGTAGATTGAACTATGCTAAATTTGACTTTATATAAGTAGTTTCGATATTGGAACCAGTATTATTGAATTTTTTAATTTTAAAATTTAAATCAGACCGATAGACCCAACGAACTTGATTTGTTTTTCTTTGCTTTAATATGCATTGATTAGGTTATCGAGTCAATCCAAGTTCATATACATCCCTATTTAATTAGTAGGTAGATTTAAGCTAAATTGCTATAATAGATTAACAAGTTGTTACTAATGGATTAACGGGGATTAAAACAACGAGTGGATAAATTAAAGTGGTTTAAAAGTCCAAAATTTCCATATGTTTATCCTAGATCTCAAATTCCATCCCTTAAAACTTTTAAAATTTATAGCCTCCTACATATTAAAAACTAAAAAAGAAAATAATATTAGCAGTAGTGTCACCTAAAAGAATGATATAATAAAACTGGCTCCAATAATTAAATTATTTGGATCCCTTATGGTAGCTGGCTTCAATAATTCTCAAAACCGGAACCTAGCTAGCTAGGTAGCGATGTGGACCTTAGCCTTGGGCATTAGTAACCGTCAAAATCGTCATGAATTACGGCTTTGAATACGAAAACAACAATAACGTAAATAACATGGAAACTGGCCTTTCTTTCTTCTTATTTCTTCCGCCGAAAAAGAACGAAAAAAAAATGAATAGACAATAAAATAAGATAAAATTTATATTTTTATATACTTTACTTTAATTCAAAAAAATTTATTTTGATTCACTTTTATTTCATTTCTTTCCCTAAAACTTTCAGAAAATGTATGTCCAAGCCCGTTTTTGAAAAGTACCATGCCATGCCCATACCTCTGCATCGCTACACGTACATCATCGTACTACTTACTGTAATAGTACGTAGTAGTAGAGTAGAGGAGTAGTTAGTTTCACATACGGACGTTCTATCTGCTCATCCACGTGCATGACATGACATGCATACATCACATTCACACCCAATTTAAAGCCAAGCCAAGTAAAGATCAAAGATATATCTCCACTTTTTTATTCATTTCTCCACCCAGTAAAGAAGAAAAAAACAATATCAGTTTAGGGTATGTTGAAACGTTGGTCGAATGATATTGAATTTAAACTTGTTAAGTGAAATCTCATATTTCAATCTCATATCTCAGATGAAATAATTCACGTAATAAGAAGGAAAGATCACAAAAGAAGGAAGGAGAGATGTCATGTGATCAGCCAAGTTTTTTAACAATAAATAAAGATTGGTTATCAATAAAACTAATAGATTTTCTATAAAAAAAAATGATTAATAAATCTTATATCTATGGTAACAAAAAAATAAAGAGAGATGGAAGGTGAAGTATCTGCTTGCGTTTAGCACAATCTTTACGTGGTCTTCACGTATTTCACTGTTTTAATATTTTTAATTTTAATAAATATTAAATTGCATTATTTCAATAGTGTAATTTTTATATTAATTAAAATTATTGAATTTTAAATTAATTATAAAAAATGATAATTTTATTCTCTTCCTCTCTAATTATAAGACTCTATTCTGACATTTGTTTCTTATTTCTTATAAGATTTTTCTTCTTCTAATTTTTAGATGTATTGATTTTTTTTTCCTACATATCATTATTTAATCATTTTTTCTCCAAATATTAATGAAAAATAATTAAATAAATAGAGAAATGAGAAAAAAAAATTTAAGACGACAATATAATTAATTAACAAATTAAATATGATTAACTAAATTAATTATTTTATTAAAAGACATAAATTAGTTAAGAGGTTCGTATGATTAAAAATAAATAAAAATTATTATGTATGATTAACTTTTATTGGATTACAGAAAAAAATATTTACACTTCCGATAATTAAATTATTATTTTGATTGTTATATTAAAAAATTATGGATACTACAAATTTTATATAGTTTTTAAAATTATTTAACACTCCATCACACTATTTTTAATACATAATTAAAATATAAAAAAACGATGATTATTGTGTCATACATAAATACATATTCAATTAATTTAAGATTTGATACATGTGACACTTATGTGTAACTGAATTCTTTTCATAAAGCAAAACCATTTAAGAAGATTTTAAGAGGACAAATGGAGTGAGGGGATGAATAACTTATAGCTTAATTCGTGGGGAACTGGCAGCCCAACTAGGTGTAGATTTTCTTTTGATAGCGCAATTTCAACAAAAAAAAATAGTTAATGGATGTACTCACTCTCCACTCAATAGAATAGATACTCAACAATACGGAGTCACAAGCGCCAATGTGCCTTTTGGATTTTCTACTTTATGCTGTTCCTTTTTCAATCCTTTTCCTTTCCCCACAATATCCTTTGTTTTCTTTTTTCTTTTTAATTTCTTTTCTCCCCCATCCATTTCTCGAATACTCTTTCCATTCGCAATTAATGATACTAAATTTGCACCCAAATATTGCTTGCATCCTCATAAGTAGTAACCTAATGAATATTCCCATGTCTCCACAATAGCTTATTTGACAATTTTAAAACCAACTGCAATTTCCCAATTTTAAACAAAACCGTTTCATTAAGAAAGCCTAATCTCAAGCTATCTAGCTATTCTCAAAGAATGAAATAAAGTAAGATTCCTGCCTTGAAAGACATGAAAGAAAACTAAATTTTATCTTGTCATATCTTTAAGATATTGTACACCCCATCTAGTATTTTAATTTCAAAGATATTAAAAAAACAAATAAACAGAAAGTAGTATTTCCTTGTATTGCATTTGCACAACATTTACCACCACAGTGGGTAAAATTAACACGAAAACCATTTTTGAATAAAGAACTTTTTAATCTTAGTTGTATATCTACTTTATATATATATATTTAAAAAAAAAGTTACTACCTCATCTGTACATGGTACATACAACTCATTGACATATTTTTAATTTATAGAATCCCTTATTTTCTCTATTTATTTCTGTTCTTTTTTTCTTATGTTCTACCTTAGAAATCGATTCTGTAGGCTGAGTTGTAACTGTTGCTAACTGTTGTTGTTGTTGTGATGCCGTAGATCCAATGAATAAAAACAAAATGAAGGCAAGAGTAGAGAATTTTAATTCTTTGACAGGAAGACTTTTGCCTCAAATCATTCTGCACCGGAATTTCATGAAACATTTCTTCAAACGGCATCGTTTGGGACCACAAACTCATCCTCTCCATCCACACCACCATCGTACATTTCCACCGGCGAACACTCCATCTTATGCCGCAACTTCCAATCCAGCGCCTGACATCCACGAGAACAGTAATTCACTTTGCCGCAAACCGAACACCGGCGAAACTCGTGCGGCCGCGTCTCCGGTCGGCCACACCCAATGTGCGCGCAAAGCCTTAGTCCTTCCTCCAATTTTCCCTTACCGGACTCAAACCACTCTCTCAGAAACCAATTCGCCGGCTGCACCTCCGGCGCCGCCACGTTGTAACCATAATCACTCAGCAAAGGACATGCCACCACCGCGTTGTTGTTGTTGTTGTTTCTCTGACATCTCAGCGCGCGCCACGTCAGCAGCGAGGTCTCGTAGCAGCGCGAAGGCGCCACGGCGCGTAGGACGTACGCGAGCTCGCGCACGTTGGCCTGCACGAGTAGCCGCCTCCCCTCCGTGACGTTCTGCCGCACGCCGTAACCGTCTTGAAGGCAATGGCCTAACTCCCGAAGCGCGTCGATGTGGCCGAGTAACGACGCACGCGCCGACAAGGCCACGCCCGCGCGTAGATCCTTGTCGCGCTTCGAACCGCCGCTGCCGTTGAACTGAATCACCGCCAGCGAGTACAGAGCCGGCGCGTGCAGCTTCATGGCCGCCTTCGCCATTAACGAGAGTCCGCTCCCTCGATTTTTCAAACAGTAAAATCGGATCTGAAGAAGAAGAAAAAACATAATTAGATAATAAAAAACAAAACATTTATTTTTTAATTTATTCCATAGTTAAATGACTAACCATTCCGAGAGTGTAACAGGCATCCACGTTACCGGCGTTAGCGCAGTGTTTGAGAAAAGAGTGAGCATATTCCGACCAATTTTTCGGTTTTATGGCGAATAGTTTAGAGGCAGCTTTGGATAACACAAGACGGTGCAGGCCTAACCGGTTTAACCTCTTGCATCTGGGTAAAATGGTTAGAACTCAGAACTTAGGATGTGAAATAAAAACATGTATGATTTAGTTTTCTTTAGGTGAAGACGAACTTACGTTAAGATGATGTTGATGAAATCAGAAGGAGAAGAAGCGGTGGAGCTGAGCTTAGAAAGAATAAGGACAAGGAGATCGTCAGGGAGGCATTCAAAGAGATCATGTTTCTTCTTAGAATGTTTGCAAGGCCTTCTCATATTCCCAAGGTTTTCATTCAACAGTGGCTTAACATGAGAGTTGTTATAAGAAATGAACAGTAGTGACTGCGAAACAAATGGTAAGAGAGAGGGGAGGAGGGGCTTTATAGTTGAGTTTGGAGAACAGGAAAAGCTGGTGGACCCACCACGTATCACAAGCGTCGGTTTTCTATTTATTAATGATAATAGTGGACTATTTTACTAGTAATTGGCATGAGATTCTTGACATAAATAGGATATTAATCATAAAGGATCCACGTAAGGGAGGCCAATAATAATAATGGCTCTGAAGGTTCGAGTTCTGAACTTGCACTCTACTTATTAAGTAAAGGGTTTCGTTTCAAATTGTATTTTGTGGGACTGGTCAAAGTCACAGACTCACAGCGCCCTCCACTCCCCCTCCCTCCCTGCCTTGTACTTCGCGCTTTCTATTCACCTTCTAACAGTAACATAAAATATGCATGTTTAGTTTGCGTTAAAGTTAGTGTAATCTCATGGATAATTTGTTTTTTCTTTCTAAAATATGCTTTTTGTTATCTTTGTACTTTAATAAATTTAGATCTCGTTATTGATTAATTACTCTCTCCATTTCTTTTTTAACTGCTTTTTATATAAAAATATTTTTTATTTATGTCCTTTTAAAGTTTAAATTTATATTAATATTTTTTATCAATTATACTCTTTTCTACATTAATTATTTTATACATTTAAATAAATAATTTAATGTTTTAAAGCCAGTAATTTAATGGATAAAAACATAACTACCGTAAAAGTTATTGGTGGAGAGAGAAATCAGTACATTAGAACAATGAATTCACAAGGCTATAATAAGAAAAGCCATACCAATTTCATCAAAATTCAAAAATAGTATCAGTTTTCTCAGTTTGCACAAACAAATTAAACTTGATCTGGCTCGGAGATGGGTTACTTTTAGAAACAGAAAGAGTATTTAATTAAAAATGGGTTACTTTTAAAGTTAACAAATTTAGTTATATCTTCTGAGTGAATATGGTTCAACCTAAATCAAAGGCTAAATAAATTATAATAATGCTAGTTCAATCTTTTGCAACTTGATCTCCTCCTGTTCACTTGATTCATGGGTTGATATCAACTAATTCGAATAAATTAGACCAATATGTGTCAATTTTTATTTTTAATTTTATTTATTTTTCAATAAATTTTCATGATGCTTTTATTTTTATTCTTTGAATTTGTTATTATGAATTAATATGCTATAGAACTTTTTGTATTTATATGCAGAGAAAGATAAAGTTATTCCAAAAATAATTTTAAGAGGATTACTTCTTTCTTTATTTTTATTTTTATTTTTCTTTCAATCTAACGAGATGAGTTACTATTAGAACCATTAAATTACGAGAATTATTTTTTGAATAATTTAATCGTTCCTATTATATCTACTAGGAGGAAAGAAGAATCTCATGCCTTACTGCTTCTTCATGTTTTTTTAAAAAATGAAAATAATTGAGGCTACATAATGGTGAATGATTTGTGAAGGTTACAGGGATAAAATATTATGAAAGAAATAGTAGTTTATTGGTGTATTTATAAGAGTAAAATAGACATAAAAATGTGTACACCAATATTTCAACTAAATATAATAAAGAATTTTAGTGTAAGTTATTAAAATAATCTTATTGAAAGATGTGTGAGCAATCCATCCCATACACATTGGGTAAGTTATCTCTCTCATAAACAAACACATGATAATTATTTGTTTAGGACCCATATAATACATATGACATCTTATATGTCACTTTAAAATACGTGTCAACCCTTCACTTTAACCCTACAATAAAGCGTAGACACTTGATTCTTAGCAGTTGAACTCTCCAACTGACACATTATTTTTAACATATTAATATTTGAATATATTTATCTATTGTTGATAATTGTTATGCTTACGTAATTTGAATATTTAAATCACATAACAATTATCTAATTTTTCTCTCTTTTATAGCTTCTTTTGTATTAAAACATTTGGAATTTAGCTTCTTCTGCAATAGATGTTAAAGTTAGTTAATTGACAATGTTTTTAGGTGTATTTTTTTTATAGAATTACACAACAGGAGCCTTGGAAGAAGGTTGAAGAACTGGAGCAGCGCACTCAACTAATCAACAATCACTCAGCGCCAACTTGGAGGCTAGGCTTAGCCCGCATCTGGCAACTTAGTGCGGTCACTTATATCAATTGGACTTTGCATGTGCTTTTAGTGAACACATGTAGGCTTAGCACACAGTCGAAAAACATGACAGTGTTGCGTTTTAAAGGGGGAGAAAAGGGAGAAATCAAGAGAGTTCTTTTTTGGACCAAAATAAGGAGATAGGGCACAAGAAATGAAGGAGAATCCACTCACTTTGGGATCCTTTCTTTCATTTTTTTCCACACCTCTTTGTTTCCTTTTTGTATTAGTAAGTCTCACATGATAATGAGAGGATAAACCATCCATTGTTGGAAGTTCAACAACCAAATACTCTTTATGTAATGATTCTAACTATCTATTTAATGTTATTTTGATATTATTGTCTCTTTTATGTACTCAAGCTTATGTAGTGTTATAGGGTTTATGCATTGAAAAATGTTTATCTCCTAAGAACTTGAAAAGAGCATCTAGATAATCCATGTCTAGGGATAAAATGGTATTATTTAGTCTTATTTATGTATTTTTATTCTTAAAGCAAATTATTTGATGTAGCTCTTAAGGGATTAGGAATGAAATTAAGTAATTTAGACTATTTCACATGAGGGATCATGGTTAGGATATGTTAGTGGATGAAGGTAATAATCAGAATAACGTCAAATAGTGAAAAATCTTTAATGTTACATCAAGAGTAATTTCGGTAGGCTGAGTCCCAACGTATTTCATAATTCTGCTTCAACAGACAACTCACCCCCCGAGTGTTTGCGTTCTATCTTTTTAATGTGCTCTGCTTAAATATCATTGTTTATGTTGAATTTTACATTTCGTATCACTATTCGACCAATATCAAATTTAATTCATTAATCGCTTAAAATTGGACATATACAAACTCTGAGTACAATCAAAGTCCTTGTGGATTCGAGACTCGGTCTTACCGTTTTAAAATACTACTTGAACGAATTGGTACACTTGCCAATGAGTTAACACTTGTCAGGTAATAGTTAATTATTTATAAGGTATAATTATCTTCTAGTTTTTATCTATAGACCACAGTTTATCACAAACATTATTTACAAGCTCCAACTATATTATCTATAAGCCGGAAGACTATAATAACCCTTACAAATACGGACTTGCAGTTATGCTCCACTCCTATATATATCAAATTTCATTGAACCCTTTACACACATCCTTCACACACTTCAGCACACGAGCAATAAGTTTGTGCTTCTCTCTCGCTCACTCAAGTCTTATTTAAACATATATTTGTTTTATCTCCTAATTCATATCTTACTTACGCGTTAGAGTCATTAGTTTTACAAATCTCTCCTCTTGTCCTCTTGATAGATGTCATTCTAAAAAATAATGTGTCAAATGCTAAAATTCACTTTAACCACATTCAACTTGACATGCCCTAGTTTTAAATTTTGGTCAGAACATATATTAAATGATCTAATGAGAATAATGATATTTTCAACATGATAAAACTTTTGCTTAGCTCCAAATAAATTAAATTCTCATCTTTCCTACCAGAATATTTTTGTGAAAAATATAGCTAAAAGTTATTCTCAAAAAATTATTTCATGTGAATATCATTTTCTAAAAAATAAACAAAACGTGACCTATATTTTTAACTTCGTATTCTCGAAAAACTAAAAATATTCTTATGTAATACGCGCTTCATTAGAGTTGATGCAGTTTGTTGTTTTATTTTACTCATGTTTTTGGAAGCATTACAAAATACTAAACATTAAAATATATATTGTTAACCCTTCGCCTAAGAAAATGCCAAAAAAAAAAAACTAAAGAAATAAATGTAGAGCTCGTACAATTTTTTTCGTCTAGTGCAATGAAGAGGGACCCACGTGGCTTTGGTTTTAATCACTAACAATAACATCTATGATCACATTTCACTGTGCATATAATAACTCGATATTGTATTATTGGTATTTGGTCAAGAAACATTATTTTCTTCACTCGTCTGGTGCGGGTATATCAGTTAATTGACATACATGTGTTTCCACTTTCCATGATTATTCCCTCTCTTTCACGATATTTACATGGCAGGTACGGCTAATTTGAGCTTGTATTTTAAAGGATTATATGAGTTATAATTTATAAGTTAAAATATATTAATTTTTCCTCACTATAAAATTATTAAAATTTATATTTAATCCCTATAATATTTTTATGATCCTTTTTCTTTTAAAAATATATAATTATACGAGAAGGGATCAAATTATATCACTATACTTTTAATAATCATTACATCATTTTATAAAGTTCACTTAAATAATATTTTCTTAAAACTCATTGTTGAATTGAAAGATCTTTCACATATGTTATATATGTAAAATTTCATATTAATTCAATATCATTTATTTTGTCACATATAAACTAAAATTGGCATAATATAAATACTTCAAAATATACAAAAATATGTATTATTTGATTATTTTCTTATAGTTGTTTAATTTTAGTAATATATAGATATAATTCAACAGTTGGATCAATAAAAGTCACATTCTATTTCAAGTTATAAAAATGATCTAATAGTTGTCAAAGTCACATTAGTGTAATTTGATTTCTCATATATATATATATATATATGAGAATGACTATCTTATGTGAGAATGATAATGATTAATCTCAACCATTAGATTAAAATGAAAGATCAAGATTAAAATTTTTTAAATTCAAATCAAAACTTTATTTAATCATAAAATCTCTATAAGATTTATCAAACAAAAAATTAAATATCTCAAATCTATTATTACCATGACCACCATCACCATCATGACTGTTTTTGTCATGACTACCACTGCAACCACAATAATTGTGAACTACCATCACCACCATCAACATTATTATTGTTATTTTTACTATTGTCACCGTCATTATCATGATTGTCAACCGTTGTTATTGTCACCAATATCATGATTACTATCATAATCACTTTTGTCACCACCAACATGACTAATAAATCTTATAGAGATTTTATGGTTAAATAAATTTTTAATTTTAATTTAAAATATTTTAATCTTAACATTTCATCTTAATCTAACGATTAAAGTTAATTATTTTCATTCTCACCAAAGATGATCATTCTTATATAATACATCACCTATATATAACTTTTTTATTTTTTAATATATATACTACAAGTCTACCAACGTTATCAACTTCTAATATATTAGCTTGCTAGTGTACAACTTTTTTTGTGTTTATAACAAAAATAAGATTCTTTGTAGACATTTGTTAATTTGTTTGGTCAAGTTTAATTCTTAACCTTTTAATTTAATTTAGGATGTTTTTCAAATAACAATCTTTTTCAGGCTGAATTATTGTCGAATTTGAGTTGACTTTTTTATCCTGGCTGCCGAATAATAAAATAGGTTGATTAACTTTGAAGAATATGTTATAATCAGATTATGATCTTATCATATTCTATCATTCTAATACCATGTGGATTGGTCTAGCTCTTTGAAGCCTTCGTCCAATCTATTTGGAACTGTTGTCTTTCGTATAACCAAAGCACTACCTCGATTCACACTTAATCCTCTATATTCTAATTAATTAAATTATTATTGTTTTGTTTTAAAACTTATTCATTGTTGTTTTCCGCTAGGAAGTGCCTAATACTGGAGTTGGTCCAGAAAAATATCCGCGGAGAGTAGGACCGCAGCACACGATATAGATTGATTTTCACCCTTCAAAAAAATAAACAGAGAAAAAGGAAAGGTATTCGAACGAATCAACTGAGTTTGGATTGAAATGTTATTTTTATATAAACAAAATTAAAAAAAGAGAAAAATATTCTTTAAAAATAATATTCATATAAATTGAAATAAAACTGGCAGACTTATTAAAAAAAAGGGAAGGGTATAAGAGAAATAAGATCGAGTTCAATAAGAAGTTTGGACATGAATGATTTATTATCGGATCTGACTATGGTTAGGTTATATACTTTTTCTTCCTCCAAACTAACTCAAATACTTAAATTAACTTCTTTTTTTCTCTTTCGGCTCAGATTGAGTTGGTCAAATTCACAAATATATTTGAATCATCTATGATTACCCCTAGCAGAAAGCCTAACTGAAGTAAGATGATGTGGTGTAAATAAAAGGAGGAAAAAAAAGTGAATGTTGGAAATTTAACATATACACGATTAACCTGACTTCCTTAAAATGTCCCACAAGAAGCTGTGTGATGAAGGAAACTGAAGCTCCTTATCTAATTAATTATTGTATACGTCATGTATTGGAAGAAGATTAAACAACCCTTCAATTGGTCACTCAAACTAGGCGGCAATTTTTAAAAGAACGTTTTTGGCTAAACGCAAATCACATCATTTTAAAGATATTTATGATTAATCAGCCACCATTTTTATTATCATTTTCCTTAATATAATTGTTTAGATTATTCAACGAACCAAGTAAAATGGTGGGGCTGGTTGGAGAAAGCATAGCACACATGATCTAACTTTCACGGGTAAGTAGACAACAAGCAAATGGGTTTAATTAACACGGTAGGTGAACCACATGACATGAAGATATACATGAAACGAATTAACAAGCGCAGTCCCCAAGCATAATCTTTTTTATCTTTGTTACACTTTCATATCTCTACGCATAACGCAAGTTGATGGTGGAATAAAAAAACAAGGTGGGATCGGGGAAACAATTTTGAAGATCAAGTTAAAGCAATTATATATAGATATTTTGTTTATTTATATGCATGGGTGGGGACATCGCCAACGCCAAGAAAAGAAGAGTAAAGTAAATTAATGATTCCTCTTTTATCTATGATTTGGAATTGGTTACATCTCATAGAAAATTAATGTAGATTTGGATAAGGTCTAGCTGAAGGTGTGGAGGAGTTGGTGAAACACAAATCTTTTTCCTTTCCTTCACAGTCCCACTAAAAAGAGATGAATATATTCGACCTTCGGTTTGGTAGAAAATAAGTGTTGCGTTGCGTTTCCCTCGCCCTGGATTTAACTTCAACCTTTTCCTGTTTTTTTTTTCCATCGTATTCATATATTATATGAAAACTCTAGCACATTGTAGCATTCAGTCACCAACGGGAAGAACGTTAGATCAATAAGCTAAAGCCACCTAACCAATGAGAAAAAAAAAAACCATCGATCGTCAGCGTGATTGATGGTATAAGCAGAGTGATTGCATGTATATAATAGAATATAATAGGATATATATGATCGATGAATGACCCTAAACTTGATGCTGCCCACAAGTTTCATACTAAAAGAAATGGTCATTAGTCATTAATTTTGATGTACTTGTGAACGAAATATATATAGAAAGGAACACAAAACATAGGTTAGATATAAGTATGGTTCACGTCTGACTTTTGGTTGCCAACTGAAATTTCCAGCACTTGGGGACACGTAAAGACAATAATTAAGGTGCCAGATAGTTTTCTTGGTCAACCTAATAACACAAGGTGGAAGACTGCGTAAAAAATTGATGAATAATATATGTTAATATTTCTTGTAATTTCTAGGTGCTTGAGATTAATTTCATATAACTGCTTTTTTTTTAATTAATATTACTATGTTGGTGGTAATTGATTATTTTTCTCTCTTGGGTAAAGTTCAGCAACGTCTAGAAAGGTCATTCAACTTCTATTAGGGTGTCACGTCATTCAGTGGATGCTTGCCAATGCCAATTTCTCTGCTGGCTTCTGATTTTTCGGCTCTTAAACGTGTTAGTGTGCGTCTTTTTCCCTGATTCCTTGTAAAATTATTTAACTCGATCGTTGTATCGAACTCCTGTGTGCGAATGCGACAAACTCACAAGGCAAGATAGAATTCTCAAGCACGGGGAGATTTTGGTTATATACATCAATCAACAGGGAATGGGATCAAATTATAATAGGCACTAAATTTAGTGAAGTGACGTATAACTTTTAAAAATAAATCTCATCAATTTAATTATTGAATTTAAAATGTATAATTACAAATTAATTAGCAATATCATCATTTCAATTCGTACACATATTTTTATTACTCAAAAATCATATAACTAAGAACAAGAAACAACAAATTAAATAGAAAAATATTATAAATTTGTTTAACATGGTTCAGTCTCACACTCTTACATTCACAACCTTAACTTTAATCTTTTTGTTAAAAAATAGGACTTCCCTCTTATGTTAGCATACATAACTGATTAGTGAGTATAGGCTTATCGAGTTCAAATAACACAATAAATATTTAAATTATGTGAAATTTTATAAACATGATCCACATGATATTATCACATAATTATATAATTAAATTGTAATTTTTTAATAAAACTATTAAATGTTTAATTTTATTATATTTGACACTCAATATTCTTTCATCCCTATGTGTATTCTATATGTAAGGTATCATGTGAAAAAAAGTAGTTTTTGTGAAAATTAAGAATGATAAATACAGACTTTAAAATCATATTTTAATATTAAAATTAAAAAAAAAGCAATTAACATGTTTAAATGGCCTTATAATCGTTAACTAATTCTTAATCCATGCATATAGTCACTTATCATCCTTCAAATTTGCTTTTATAGTCATCTTCAGCGATAACTGATATAACCTATGTAAGCATGTGTTGTCTTGTTTGCAACGTGAAGAACGTTAATTCCATATTTGACCATAGATCACGCATACCAACTTACAAGTAATATTTATATGAGTAACTTAATTAATACATTATATGAGGAAGTATAAGCTTGTTAACTCAGATGAAATTTCTTTGCTTTTAGTCGGGACAAAAATTTGTTATAAATTGATTACGAAGTGTACGTTTATTAATCAATATTTTCTGGTATCTTGCTTATGGTAAGGAAAGTCTTGATACGGGGATAATCGGATAAACAAATTAAATTTTGTATGGGGTATTGAATTAAAGAGATATAAAATTCATATACACTGTCGTGTTTGACAAGTTAAATACATAAAAATACAAGATTCAAAATGCTGAAATTGACAATGATAATCTGACCTCCATGTTAAAAAAAAAAACTTGACAGTTTAGAAAAAGGAAAACAGATAAAATTGCTAAAATACTTATTTTATTATATCATGTATTTGACAATATCAATCGAGTAGGAGAAATTAGATCACAGCCATTTGAGTTTTAGTTTCCCTCCCATATGTCATGAATTTATATAAATCTTTTTTGGAGGGTTATATAATAAATATATTCATTTGCTCACTTTCTTTTAAATTTCTTTTTACAGGATATTTTCTTCTAATTCCTCTTTTTTATATCTAATTGTTAGGAAAGGAAGGTACTTTATTAAGAGTAAACAGTAACATCTTTTATATATATATATATATATTCCTTTTAATTTCATCTTCCTCTTGTTTTCACTTTCATACACTCTAAAGTGGGTATAAGTAAATCAGTACTTATTTCTATAAACAAACTTAAGCTACATTTGGTTTAAAGTTATAAAAATATTTTTGCAAATTGCAATGTAAAATTACATGTTATAATGTATAAAATGAGAAGAAAGGATTTATTACTTTTAAAGTAAAAGTACTTTTAAACTCTTATGATCACAATCTTAATCCAAATTAAGCATGCACTTAACTGGCTGAGGAAAAACATTTAAATGTCTTTATGTTTAACAAATCTTCTCACATGTAATTCTTTGAACTTAAATAAAGATTACTTTTAAAGTAAAAGTACCTCTCACAATCTTAACCCAAATTAAGCAAGCACTTAACTGGCTGAGGGAAAACATTTAAATTACTCTATATCTGACTGATCTTCTCACATGTAATTTTTTGAACTTAAATAAATATTAAACACTACAACTCACAGTTATCTTGGATTCAAGTTTAAGTTATTTTGTTCAAAAGAATGAAGGCAACAAATATTAAACTCGTGACAATTTGGTTACAAATTAATAATAGGTCAAAACACGTGAATAATTCCGTATCTATGCCTTGTAGTATATCAATTACACTTGTGTGGCCAAAGTTAACAATGCAAAAGTGTTTGTATGAGAAGACAAATTTAAAATCCAGATGTTATGGTTGTGGTAAAAATAGAGCAATGCAAAAGATGTGTAGTGATTAATGAACCCCACATAGGCTGCGTGCACCCAGCACGCTTGAGACATGGAGATAGAGAAGGGAACTTGCCACCTTCCAAATGTTGCTATCACAATGTGTGTAAGTGAGATAAACACTCCAAGGCATAATTACAGCACTAATTGCTCCCACATGCATGCTTGGACATGTGAGAGAGCCTCAAAAGAAGCAAAAGCAACTAAAAATTTTAGTGTGGTAAGCTATCCATCCACACACCTACATTCAAAAATATATAAAAACAGAAATAATGAAATAAACTTATAAACGTCCCAAAATGATTTGAGAGAATGCCCTCAGCCTAAGGATTTCCACATTGAGCCAATAAACTTTTTTGGTTGTTCGTGGTCGTGAAACAAACAAGGTAATAAGGAAGTTTAATTTGCTAGCTTTTTTTATTATTATTATTTTGCTTGTTGGTGGAAACAATTCACGCATGGGCCACTTTTAATTTCTAGATTCCATTAGTACTATAGTACTATAGTATACCACACTTTGTAGCGGATCCTCTATAAAAGAGCATGAGATCATGCATGAGAATGGGCACCAAAGTTTGCTGGCATACACAAATAGTAACAAATTTCATGAGTGACAACTCATGTTTCTCATCCTGAGGCAACCCGCAAAGGTGCTAACAAAAATCTGTTACCATATTCCATTTTTTAATTGTTTTGAATGTCTCGGGCTAAATCAATGGACTGTCCACAGGTATACAAACTTTGTGGTTACCTTGATTTGCACGCTATAACAATTAAGTTTGCGAAGTGAACAAATTCGATTGCCTATTCCTGGTCAAGTCTAGAAAGGTGCCGAGTAAGACCCTATATATATTAAATATATGTGAATGTCATCGTAACAAACACCTTCTTGCAAATTGTATATCATTTCTACACCGTAAGCGTTACTTTAGTGAGTTTTTTACATAAAAATTAAAAAAAAAATATTTATCCAAATAATTCGATCCAAAAAATACTTACTCCAAGGATAAAAACACTGTAAGAAGTAAGAAATTGATTCCTTTGAGGAACCAATTTCTAAAGTACTGTTTTTTTATTTATTCCTTATAATTTTTTTAATTGTTTTTTTATTTTTTTTCCTTTTTAATTATCTATATTTATGTTTAAATTGTTTAAATTGAAAATAATTTTATTTTGTATATGTTGTTGGTATTTTTATGCATATTTTTTGTTTAAGAGTTGAATTTTAAAAAAAATGAGTAATAAAATATCCCATCTGATTTTAAAAAATAAGAATGCAAAAATAAGCATGTTTTATTCCTTATGTCTTTTGTATTATAATAATTTTACCAAAAAAATAATAATAACTAACAATAGTGACTCAAAATAATCCATAAAAATTACTTGAATAAAAATTATAGAATATTTTGATACCAAAATTAGAAAAAAAAAATATAGAATCAATAGAACTTAATTGGTTTGGACTTTAAAACTTGTCTAACCTGAACCAACCTATCCTTGATGATCCTTAAAAAACATAATCTTTCAAGAATTTTTTGCTAAAAAAAATAAATATTTATTCAAATAATATAACTCAAAAAATATTTACTTCAATGATACAAAATAATGTAGCAAGAGAGAAATGGGTTCCCCCAAACTGGTTTCTCACTTGTTTTTTCAAGAGTTTCATTGAAGGATTAATTGTTTTTTTAGATATTATTCTAGATAAATTATATTTTTTATAAATTAATATATATAAATTAGTAAAATAAAAAAATTAATACAAATTATAACAAATAAAAAAAACCAGTTAAGTCTTTTAAAAAAAAGACTTATTTATTGATTATGAATTGTTTTTGGTTTATTTTTTCTTTTGACTCTATATTTCTTTCTTTTTTAATTTTGGTATCAAAATATTCTATAATTTTGATGCAGATAATTTTTAAGGGTTTTTAGTCACTATTGCTAGTTATTATTATATTTTTGGTAAAATTACTACAAAATAAAGATATAAGGAATAAAAACATGCTTATTTTTGTATTCTTAAATTTTGAAGTCATCAATATTTCATCACTCACTTCTAAAAAAAATTTTAACTCTTCAAAAAATAATAAAACAAAAAATATAAAAAAATAACAACAACATATATAAAATAAAATTATTTTCCATTCAGGCAATTTAAACATAAATATAGATAAATAAAAGGAAAAATATAAAAGCAATAAAAAAATTAAAAGAAATAACAAAAGAAAAACAACATTATGAAATCATTTTCTGGAGAACTAATTTCATAACATGATTTTGATGAGGAAAATAAATAGTACAGTACTTTAGAAATCGTTCTCAAAGAATTGATTTCTGACTTACTTACAAAAAAACAAGTGAGAAATTGATTTGGGGACTAATTTCTCACTCGTTATAGTATTTTATATTATTGGAGTGAATATTTTTTGAGTTTTATTATTTGGATAAATATTTTTTAGGTTATATTATTTGAATAAATATTTATCTATTTTTATTTTTTATGTAAAAAACTTTTACTTCAGTTTACACTTATTTGATTGTAGTTCTTTTTATTATTACTAGTTGAAAAACAAGGCTCACCGTGACTGTTTAACTATTTATTTTTTTAGTTAGATGTGGTTGTAACATATGTAATGCTGAAGATATTTGGCTGTTGATTTCCGTAACGAAAGGCGTGATATTTTTAATTTTTTTTGTCCGTTGACAGTTGACTCCCGGTTTCAAATTGAAATGATGAATTGATTTAAAAGTAATTAAGCTATCTTGACGTTTATTCTCTCCTAAAAAATTCTTCTTAATGTTTATTTTTTTTATAAAGTTGAAATAGAAAAACCTCTTAGGATGGTTTTGTTTGGGGTGGTTTTTAGTTTTTAGTTTCAATTTTTTAAAATAACAATCAATTTTTAGTTTTAGTTTAAAAATAATTTTAAATCAATTTTTAAAATATAATTAGTTTTAAATAAACTTATTTTAAAAGTTTCATATCATATTAAAATTAGTTTAAGAGTGTTTTTGTTTGGTGGTGATGATAATGATGATGTTAACAACGACAACAATAAAAATATCAATGGTGGTTTCAGTGATAATGATGATAGCGATACCGATGGAAGTGACATGGTGGTGGCGGCGGTGTTGGGAATGACATTTAGTGGTGACCATAGTGATAGTAATAGAGTGACCAATGTGATATTAGTGATGGTGATAGTAATGTTAATGGTACTAGTGATGATAGTAATGACAATGATGATAATGCTGGTGATGTTGGTTACATCGACATTGGTATTGAGTTAGTTGTGATGACGATGATAAAAGTAATATTTGATAACATTTTTTAAATGTTATCAAAAGCTTTTAACAAATTTTTTACTAAGTATTAAACAAAAATATATTGTTAAAGATCACATGTATAGTAGCATTGGTGAATCATACTTATGATCAAGACAAAAAATATCCTCAAAAGTTTTACGGCCCATAGTTATTTTACCTAATTTGAATCATTTAGTATATTTAGTCTCATACCAAAAACACACCTATATTTTAGAATAAAAATATTAATGTACTACCTCTGAAATCATATGCTACCTTCATCTCTATTTATAAAACATAGTTAGCAATTTTTTTTCCTAATTATAAGACTTTATTTCATTTTTCTTGTGCATTAATTATTTTTTGACTAAAATATTTTAAATCTTTCTCCTATGAAGATTGGAGAAGATAAATACGTTTCCAATAAAGTTAAGGATACATTTTGAAAAGTATTATAAATTTGATGCTAATAACTAACTTAACTAACTTTCTTAATAAGCACATATTAGTCAATTATGTTTTATAATTAGGGATGGAAGGACTATAAGCAAAAATATTTAATTTTATTAATCTCAAGTAAAAAAATAAAATTATACCTAAAATATTCTTCATTAAAATTTACCATCATGAATAAAATAAAGTTCACGAAAATTGGGTTGTAATAAAATGAATGATATTTTAAAAATGATATCATTAAATAAAGGTGGAATTACTCTCTTCCTTCTCTTTTATAAGATAAAAGTACAGTTTTATTTAATAAAGAATTTGTGCTCAATATCAAATTTCAACGAAAGGTAATTTAAAAAAATATTTATTTTTTAATTAGAAAAGACACAATGAAATTAAAAAAATTTCCTAATAAATGTTAGATCAATTTTTTTCTTATATATTAGAATAGAGAAAGTAGCATCTTAAAATAGTGTTTACAAAAATAGGTAGTATTTAATATAATTAATATTAATGTAGCATTACCTAATTTCACACTAAGTTTGTCTCTCGTTAAGTATATGTATAGTCTCATAAAAAAAAAAAAAACCTAAACTTTGGAAGAAAAATATTAATGTAGCATGACCTGATTTGACTATGTTTGTGTCATTAAGGATATTTATAGTGTAAAAAAAAACCTAAACTTTATAAGAAAAATTATTAATGTAGCATTTAATGTTATTAATGTCATATTTACATAAATATATATGATATAACTAATATTCTTTATTAAAATTAATATTAATGTGAGCACGTTGTCACCGTTGGCCATTGTGCAAATGGTGAGAAATAAAAATTTACCATTGATACTCACTAATTGTTCCACAACAAGTAAAGTTCACTTCTACTATATGGTTTTGTCATGTTATCTTTCACACGTCACGTAACTACAAATTTGAAAAGAAGGGGAGATAATTTAATAGTTCGACAAAATTATTTGTACATTTATATTTTTTTTAGACTAAATTAATCATTTATATAATATAAGGATGAAATTTTCATCAAATAAAAACTACAAGAATCAAAGTAGTTATTTATCAAAAAAAAAAAAAATTACGTACGGAACACCATTTCCAATAAGACTAGAAAGGGTGATAGTTTGAAACTTACGAGGGAGTTGTGTTTGGGTAACAGATCTTTTGATAACATATCAAAACCACATGACCCACGATTTGATATTTTTTTTTTAGATATCGAGAAATTAATTGTCGTAATTTAAGAAAAGCAAGAGAAAGTTAAAAATAATTAAGATAGTTGTCGTAATTTAAAGATATAGAAAAAAATATCTATAAAAAATATTATAGGAATAATTAGCTCTTTAATACTTAAGTTGCTCACTTATCCAATCATGAGTTAGCCATATGTACTGCTTCTATGTATGATTTTTTTTTTTTTATGGAAATGTGTTTTTTTTTATGAAAGCTTCTAGTTCTGTATGTGATATGGTCAAATTTAAAATGGCTCTTCTATAATTAGAAGGATACGAAAATTCATTTTGGATTACATTAGTATTCAACCGCTTCGTAATTAATACACAGAATAAAAAAATTTAAACGGATTTATTCAAGTATCTACTTAAAATAAAGGCAATGCCCGGAAGAACAGAGCAGAAATTAATGGTTAATTATCTCAGCAAGTGATGGAAGCCCACTAAAAAATGTGGTTGTGCAGGTGGATAAAAAGGCACATAAAACTGTTGAGATAGTTGAACATGATCACTAAAAATTGAAGAAAAAAAATATGGGGGGCTGCGTTGGGTAGCGTATAAAGGATCAACTCTGTTCTTTCCCGTGAAAATTACCTTGTGGACTCGTATTTGTGGTAGATAGATACACTTTGATTTGCACTGTGGGCTCATATAATAGAGCAAATCAACATTAGTGATGTGGACTTCAATTTATGGGGATAAGACTGAAAGTTGTCGAGTACAAATCTGTTTTTTTCTTCATGATATAAAGATGGGAAAAAGGGAATACACATGATACCAACCAAAATAAATGGATGATACTAGTTTTTCAGATTTGGGTAGATTATATTTTAGATAATCCAATCCTAAGGGGGCATACCTCCATGCACGACTTGGATCAAGGTGTGGCCACCCACTGCACAATGTTAATACAGGTGGTGACCATATCAATGACAAGTAATAGTAACAATAATATCAATGTTCATAGTAACATAGATGAAAGTGTTAGGAATAAAGTGATCCCGATAATAATGATGTTAGTGGTACTTAACATTTTAATGATGACAACATAAAAGAACATTTTTAAATATAGGAATATTAAAAATTAAATTTAAAAATATTTTTTCTTAATTTTAAAAATGAAGGTAGAAGTATTTTAAGATTGAATTAAAAATCATTTTGCCTACAGTCTTGTTAAATGTATTTTGTTTCAAAAATTATATGCTAAATTTAATTATGTTGTTATGTTTCTCACGCATAATTGCTTCTCAATAAATTATAGAAATATTTTTACTTATGTGTCATCTTCCAAAACTTTATTTTTCGCCCAATATATTATGGTTTTTTTTTTAAAGCACGTGTCTCTTCTAGTATGTTTTTTTTCACTGCACTTCTAGTATGTTATATTTTTAAAAGCAAGTTTATTTTGTTTTTCACTTTTTACATTTTGTGCAATCAAATCTTTGATCTTTCTTTCCTGTTTCTTCTCACTCGATTCCACTTTTATTCTTATTATTTTTTTAAATTAAGTTTCTCATTCAATTTTTTTAATAATTAACAAAAAAATATCATTAATTTGTATAAATTCAAAAAATATAAAATAAAAACTAATTAAATAAAAAACAAAAAATAACTTTGTTATATGTTATACATATTTTCTTATTTAAATATTTCATACATTTTTCTTTAATAGTTTTTTTTTTACAAACCAACAATACCTCATACTTTTATATTTTTATTAACCATTGAACGAAATCTTTATGCAAGCCCGTTAATTTAAACAATTGGAAAATTAAGCGGATCATCAAATGCGAGCATGTAAACTTAGGAAGATTAATTTATATAACAATTGGTAAATAATTTGCTAAGGTACATACCTTATTTCTTAATATTAATATGTTAGCAAACTATAATTAAAAAATATCTTAAAATATAATAATGATGTAGCTTGTTAATGTACCGATACTACAAAACAAGTGTATATGTTAACAAATACAATTAATATATATATATATATATATATATATATATATATATATATATATATATATATATATATATATATATATATAAATGAAAACTAAGAATACAATTATTTTTTCATACCCTCCAATATTATAGTTCGAGTCACATAGAAAAAAAAATGGTAGGAGGGGAACCGTGAATCTCATATAAGTAAAAAAGGCTTAGTGAATCAGCGTGAATAAAGCTCGGGATTTTCTTTGGGCACGATACAAATTGCTTTGGTGGTACACATAGTATTATTAGATGAGATTCTAACAGAGTAAACTAATAGATAAATTATATTATAATATAATTAATGTTATTATATATAACATTAAAATTTTTAATGTATATTTAATGTACATATAAATTTACATAAGTAATTTTTTAATAATTAATTTTTATCTAATAATTAGTTTGTTTATATATATAAATTTTTATGAAATCTATGATTTTTATTTAAAATTTATATATGTAAAAAAATACATTATTAGATCAAAATTAGCTGTAATAAGGTCAAAAAATATATTAGTAGATTTATGTTAATAATGTATTTTCTTACATATGTAAATTTTTATTAAATCTATGATTTTTATTTATAATTTATATATGTAATCAAATTAATTATTAGATAAAAATTAATTGTCATAAAATTTATTATGTAAAAATTTACATAAGCATTAAATATACATTAGAAATATTAGTGTTATATATAGCTGACATTAATTATTTTATAACATAATTGGTCTATTAGCTCAATTGGTTAGAGCGTCGTACTAATAATGAGAAATTCAATGGTTTGATTCCTGCTTCGATCACTAATTTTAAATTAATTCGTAAAATATATTTTTGAAATTTTTTTTAAAAAAAATCCTATGGACCAAAGTAGGATAACAAAACGATAGTTTTTTATAATGAGGATTTAATAATTTGCAAGTTTAGTCTTTATAATTCTTAATTCTCAATTTTAGTCTTTCTATTTTTAAATCCTCAATTTTGATCCATGTAAGTTTAGTTTCTTTGTCCGTTGAACGTCAATTGATGATGATGCGATATTTTATTATGATGTAGACAAATAATGTAACACTTATGTGTACTAGTAATGTGACAAAGTGGTTTATAATTTAAAAATATTGTAAAAATGAGACTAAATCTCAAGTTCATTTCTTTCCTGATGTGAGATAGGTCGAGCTGGGCTAGGCTTTGCTAGTTCTTGATCTGACCTTGATTAAAAATACATGACATGAGCCTAACCTATTTACCCGTCAAAGGCTTCTTTAAAAGGCTTGAACTTGAAAATTTGTCTAAAATATTATCATCTTTTTCATCTTAACTCCATAAAAGACATGACATTATTTTCAACCTGAATTTTTTTTAACACTTTTCCTTCTTTTTCTTTTTTCTCTAATTGGACGAAAACCCAACTTTTTGTTGGACGTGAACCTATCTTGTTGGTACGCATGTGTTAACACCCTTTCTTTTTTTTTCTTCTTCTATTTTTTAGTTCAATTCTTTTTATGCGTGTTGGATAGTTTGATTGTTGCATTTTTATTGGATGTGTTTCCAACAATGCCTATTGATTGAATATGGTTTTTTTTACTTCAAATTTTAGTGTTTTGCTCCTGCATTTGTGTTTTTAACTCCTTCCTTTGAAATCTTTATTTTTTTATGGTTAGGTGTTTGATATAATGTATCAATCAAAAGCTGCATCTTCTTTAAGCGTTAGCAACAATATAGTAAGAGTCAAATATTAAAGGAAAAACTGTTATTACCTTAAGAAAAGTCCATTCAGAGGATCAATTGTTAATTTGTTAGAGTATTTAACAAAGATATTAGGGCAATTTCGTCTATACACATATTTCAATTGACGTTAGTTAAACGTTAATAGAAGGAGGGATAAAAGTAATGTTAAAAAAGAGAGAATTATCAAGTGTAATTTGAAAAAAATATAGGAGTGCGAGTGTTAATTTCATCTTGTTTACATATTTCAACTGATGTTGGTTAACAACGTAAACAAAAGGATGATAAAAGTAATGTAAAAAAAAAATCAGATGTAATTTGAAAAAAAAACATAAAAAATACCAGTGTAATTTATTCTAATAAAGATATTTGGTTTGATCTATTCTTTGAAAAAATTTAGTCTCGATAAAGTCTCTTGTAGGCTAAATTATAGTTTCGTTGAATAGCTTGACCTATTTTTATCCCAAACTTCACCACCTAACCTACTAAACCATTTCACTTACTTGAGTTATATTATAAACACAATATTATATTTAGATTAATATATGAGTTAATTCTTTTTTAAATATTTATTTAATATTAAATCTAGTTTATAAACAATAAATTATTCAATAAATATAAAATGAAAATATTTAATAACTAAATTATATAATTTATTATTAAATATATTTTTTCATACATTCACTTTTGTCTTTTATATTTTTTTCTTATTTTTTACCACATGAATAATTTATATAATTTAGTTAATATTATAATATCTATGTAATATATTTCTAAATTTATAGTGTTATAAAATTTACATATATAAAATCATAATTTTATTTTTTTTTGGAAAAGCAAACCCGTGTTATATATATACCAGACACACACAAGACGTATTATGCAGAGAGCGACGAAAAAACAGGATACAGAAAGATCTAAAGCAAAGGGTTCTGATACAACCCTTTCCTAAGATCTGAAGTTTTAAGAGAGTCACAAAAAACTCTCCCTCCCAGTGAACTACGCCTTCCACACGAAATAGCACCCTACTCTATTATAAAATTATAATATTATAACATTAAAATTTTATATTTGTAAATGAATATGGATGTTATAGATCTATAATTTAAATACTATAATATTATAATTTAATACAAATAAATATTAAAATATTATGAATTTATTACATAAATATTATAATATTAAAATAAATTATATAGATTAGTAATGTGCTAAAAATAGGATAAAAATAATGAAAGACAAAAGTGATTGTATGAAAAATATATTGAATAAAAATTATATAATTTATTTATTAAATATTTTTATTGAATAAATTTATTTTTATAAACCAAATTTAATTTCAAATAAACATTTTTAAAAAAATAATTAACTCATATTGTAATGTATATATAAGATAGGGTTTAAAATATAACTTAAGTAAGAAAAGTGGTTTAGTGGTAAAGGAGAAAAAACAAAGACTTGAGCTCTAGTGTTGCACGGATAAACATGATGTTTAAGAATTTTTATTAGAATTTTGTATTGTATGTATTGTAATATGTTATATTTAAACATTTTGGTAAATAAAATATAAACAGGTTATAGTAAAATTAATATTTTTTTGCTAATAATATGATGATTATAATCATAAAGATTCTTTTCATACTTGAAACAACAAAAAGAATTATACGGAATTACTAAAAGTAATAAACTTTAACATATTTATTGAAGGGCTTGAATATGTTAATGAAAAACATTTCTTCTTATTTTTTTTTTGTGTTGTTTTACTTATGCATATGCGGGCTAGTCCGTTTAATTGGCGGGTTCAATGGGTTATGCAGGTGTGAACTCAAATGGGCTGACTTATTCGTATACCTAGCTCTAACGGTGGCCATAAAGGACCTCTAATTCCTAACCGCCCCAAAATATATATAAATGCATCATTTAATGTTATTAATGTAGTTTTTAAATATATATATATATATATATATATATAAATGTAATTAATGTTTTTTAATATAAATGTAATTATTTCTATTTAGTATAATTAATATTAATGCAGCATTAAATGTTAATTATTAATATAGTGAATACATAAATATATATTTCCTTCATCACAAAATAAGTCTCTTATGTTCTTTTACACAAATAAAGACAAGTTAATAAAGACGAAAAAAAATAATAATTTTATAAAATTAATCTTATTATTAATATTATATTAAAAATTTAAAGTGACACTTACTAGAGGTATTAATAAAAAAAATTAATATTACATTGAATAGTTAATCTGAAATTTAATTTTAGCATGTTATATGGATATTAGGACCATATTTAAATTTTGAAGATAATATATATTTATTTAAAATTAATTTTTAATATTCAGTTATAACTTATTAAATTACTATTTTAAAAATAAGATATCTATTAAATTTAATATATACTTATTGATATTTTGACTTTTCATATGAATTTATGTATATGAAGGCTTGTCGTTGAATAAAAAGTACAACTATAGAGTTTAGTAGCTATATATATTTTAAAAATTCTTATATAAAATATTGTTTAAAATTTTATTTTTATAAAATATATTTTAAAGTAGAAAATTGTAGCACTTATATAAATAAATACATAAAGAGATTTTTTTCTTATATAATAGTCATCTTATTTAATTAATATAATATATAATTAAATTTTTTAATGTTATTAAATATTAAATTAATTTATATATCTTATAAAATATATTATTAAATAAAAAATTATTACAAATTAAATACCTAAAAATATGAGTGCACATTAAAAATTATTATTTTTATATTTTAGATGATAATTTATCAAATATATTTCAAATATAAAAACTCAAAATGTATATTAATATAATTGTTAAAATTTATATTAGACACATGACTTTTTATATGAAGTTATTTAAATACCATGCATGTACAGTGAGAATTATATTATTTCTAAGAGAAGTATTAGGAGCATATTATTTAACACACTATTTATTATTGATTAAGTTTATTGAAAAATGACAGAATTTTTTAAATTGCACATCATATTTAATGATAATTTTTCTTAATTTTGTAGTTTTTAATAAATTTTCAACGATTAACATGGGAGTCTTTGAGAGAGGGCATTTCTAACCCTCCTTTGTTGACATACAATGGTATTAATGTAATGTTCACATAAATATTTATGTAGCATTTAATGTTAGAAAAATATTAATGTAGCATTTAATGTTTGTTTTTGACAATTTATGGCATTTAATGTTCTTAATGTAATGTTTACATATACGGAGTATATATATATATATATATATAATATAATATAATATAATTAATGCTATTTATTGTAATTAACATTAATGTACCATTACTAATTTGACCAAGTTTGTCTCTCATCAAAGATATTTATAGTCTAAAAAAAAATGTAAACTTTTTAAGAAAAATATGAATGTATAATTTAATGTTATTAATGTAGTAATTACATAAAATATATATAATATAACTAATGTTGTTTATTATAATTAGTATTAACATAGCATTGAATGTTAATTATTAATGTACTCCTTTTGTCCAAAAATATTTATCGTTCTAGTTTATTTTATACCGACTAAGAAAAAGTAATAAACATATAAAATGAAAAATAATTTTATAAAATCAACCTTATGTCATAATTAATCATTTATAAATTTTGTAGTTCATCCTTAATATTATAAAGGATATAAGTAAAAAAAATAATTAATGTTACATTAAATAATTAAAATAACAATTATTGTTGAAACATTTTTTTCTTATACGACAATCATAATAGAAAGAACATAATACATAATATTAACTACAATATTTATTTTAATGTAAATAATCTATAAAAATAATGTTCTAATTAATATTTTAATTTATAAAAAATAGAACTTATTTAAGTGTAGTTTATATTATATAACAAAAAGTTTGATTATAAAAATATTAATGTAATTAATTTAGTACTTATAATTAATTAGTTCTTATAAAAATTAGTATTTTATATAATAAAAAGTGTGATTATAATATTTAAATTTTATGATTATATAATAATTTATTAAGTATATTTAAAATAAAAAAACCCAAATGTGTTATTACAATATTTTTTTAAGAAACAAGTTTTAATGGAAAATATATTAAAACTGTTTTTCTTATAAAGAGAATAAGAGGCAGTAGTATAACTGTTAAGATGTATATTAAACATATTGACATATGATTTTTTATATGAACTTATGTATATTCAAAATTAAATACCTGTATACTATGTATGTATATTGAAAATTATATTAACACATTTGCTTTAAAATTATTGAAAATGACAAAATTTTATGAGTCTTATATTATATTTAATGATTTTCTTTCTTAATCGGTGTAATTTTCAATAAATTTTTATCAATTAAAAGAAATACATTTAGAAAAATGTGTTCCTAACCGTCCTCTATTTTTCATTAACTTTTTTACATAATTGATATAGTCAATTGATCCCCTTAGACTTTTTTTGACATACATTGGCCTGACCCCATCACCAACAGGAAAGTTCTAGACATAAGGTTATCTCATCCATCACGTCACAAACTTCTTTAAATTCATCTCAAACCTTCATATCTCTCACACATTAGACTTAATTATTGGGTTTCTACCTTCTACACACTACAATCTTTCTCCTATCGCTGCACCAAAGAGATTGAATCATTCCATTCCCAATCCAATGTAGCCACAAACGTCAATAAACATATCCTCATCCAGTTTATTCTTCATCCATCCATCAATCATATCATATTCCTTCAGTTTTTTCTTAACTTCTTTTGGTTGGGTTCCTTTGTTTTTGTTGTTCAAGCTTGTTGTGGGATCTCCTTCACTAGATCTTTCAGCTCACAAACAGGATCAATGCAGTTTGAAGTTCAATTGTTGACGATCTGATCGTACAGGAGTGATTGAAAAGATGGTCTTAATTATAATTTCTTCCATGTCTTTTTTATGCCTTAATCTATCCCCTAAGGGGACAACACCGATGATTCCTTTGACAACCTTGATTTCCTTGATTAATAGAAGCCTCAACATGAAAGTCTTTGTTTTTTGGTTTGCAAAAAACAATGATATATTATTGATAATGATACGCTTAATACCTGACCCATATAGAAAATAGAACAAACTAAACACCTTATAGTCTGAACACTATAACCCATGCAAATTCTATATGGTGCTTACAAACCTTTTAAGTATAATGTTAGGTTCACGGATTTCTGAGTGAAAGTCTTATTTAAGACTAGGTGAGAAGGTCAATGAAATCCTAGGGTAGGTGAGAAGTTCTGCAAAGCAAAATAATCTTACTGAAGGAAAAGTGAGAAACCTCATAGTGAAATAGTTTATTGAAATTGTTGTGATACAAAAATTAGTTTTATAATGAATAAGTATACTGTATAGAAACAATTAAATTTTGATGTATACGCATTTTAATGAATTTATGGGGCAAGTATAAATTCTTGTGTTTAATAGTAACAAAATCCATTATTTCACATGACTCATACGTACCTCAGTTGTTTTTGTGTAACATTAGCCTTCATAATTATCAAATCGACAAGATTGGATTTTTCAAAACATATATAACTAGCTTGATATCTACCCGTGAAACTATTCTCAAATCTCAATAGTCATTACACAATCATAATATCTACTTGTTTAGAAATGGAGGTTAAAAGTTCACCATACTTAAATTCTATTTCGGTTTTTATGGTTATGTCAAGATGAGGAAACAAGTTATGATATATCGATGTAATAAAAAAAATTAATGGGAGAAAAGAAATAATTTGTAATGTTTTTATAAAAAAATATTGTAAATTTTTACGAAGTATATAATGTTATGACAAACAATAAAAAACACTTGAGTTTCTATAAAATACAATTGCCCTCTACACATTATTATATTTTAAAAATATTACATAATTTTTTCATTGTGAATATTATAAAAAAGTATAAAGATAAAAGGGTAAAATAAGTATTAATTTATTCTCTCTTTTATATCTTGTAACATTTTTACATTATTTCATTAAAAATATTATCTTATATTAGCACACAAATTTTTTATGGGAAACAAAAGTCATTAAATATATTAAAGTATAAACATTTATCTTGTGGGGGCAATTGGCCCATAGTTGTGAACTTTCATCCGCTACATTCAAGATCAATCATAAAAGTGTTTTTGAATTTCACATGCAAACAATGAAAATACTCTTTCATATATTAATGGTTTTAGTTCAAGTGACCGCGTTCGATGTACAAAGAGAGCAGGTTTTATTTGCTTATATATATATATATATATATATATATAGAACAAAAGTATCTTCCATGACAGATAATTTTGCTTGAGTTGAATAAGATTATCTACCAGAGAACAAATAGCTTCAGGTAGTTCACACACGAATTGTGGTAAATGCTGGGTGTTTAGATGGAATGTGTTCTTTAAATTTTTCATTGGAATTTTATATACACACAAACTTTAGCTTATTTGCTATAATTAAAAATTACAATAAATATATTTTTCGAACATAAGAAGTCTATTTTAGATTCTTGATAAATCAATTATATTGTGTTACAAAGTCATTTTAACTTTTGATAATTTCTCTTAAAAAATATATAAAATTAATTTAAAAATAAAAATGTAAGGATAATTTCTATCTATGTATCTATCAATAAAATAAAGAATGCAAATGCGTTCTAGTACAAAAAAATAATAAATTTGCAAATGCGTTCTAGTACATAAAAGAAAGAATGGCAAAAACATGTTTTTGTGGACCTGCATCAAGTACCTTTTTAAAATAAAAAAAATAAGCAATATTGTGGCTAGTAAAGATGAAAGAAAGAAGTAATTTTTCTCTCATAAAAAAAACAAAATCTCTCATCCTAACCTTTAAAACAATCAATGACTTGTATAATGGTTCAAACACAAAAATCATGAGTAGCTACATAGTGGCTCTATTAAATGCGTTGAAAAAAATTATTTGAAAAGGTGACACATTTAACTGCCTCATTTAATAACCCTAACACGAACTTTTGAAAATAATTTTAAATTTTATTTAAAAATTATATTGATATTTTATATAAAATGATAAATGAAACTTACTAAATGTGTCAATTTATATTTACTATATTGGTTTCCTTACAATGGGGGACCATTAAAAGGTGATTTGGAAAACCTCAAAGATCTAGATGTTGTTGATATTAGCCCTGATTTCTTTATGCATGGTTAACTATGACTTAGTTGAGGATAGAAAAAAGGTTATTGTTGGCAAACAACCTTAGATTATCTTTGATCATTACATCACTATAAGACCATGGACATTGAACTTTGTTACATTTGACATGAAGATCAGTAATACCTTGGTCTGGATTAACTTTCCTTGTTTAGGCATGGATACTATGACGAGGGTGTTCTTTTAGCACTAGTATCAGTCGTTGGTAATTGGTGCTAATGGATATGATTACTATTGATGCAGTTAGAAGACAATTCGTTAAGGTGTCTATGGAAATTTATTTGAATAACCAAGTAGTAGGATGGTTCTAGTTTCAAACCATTTGGTTTGATGTAAATATGAAGGATTGCATTTGATTTGTAAAGGTGTAGTTGCTCAGAGAGGAAGAATGAAGAAAGCTCATCATCGGCGATTGTTTAGGATGTGGTGAGAAAAACATGAACAACAGAGGTGTGGGTTCACATGCAAACTCTAATCGATTGCATGACAATTACGTTAATTTTGTTACAAAAGATTTATATGAGGATTGGAAAACACAATGGTGTTTTAAATCACAATAATGAGAACATTATGGGACGAGGAAATGAGGGGAGCACTTTAAGACATTCATATTTTGACCAAAATATGTTCTAGTTATTATTAAGCAATAATTAGGACGATAATATTGTAGAAGGAATTAATGAAACATTTTAATCCCAATTACGAGTTGGACAAACTGAAAATGGAAAATTTTGAAAAAAAAAAAGGAAAAAACATATCCTTAGTGAATCTATTTAGGTGGGCAAAAATAATGGAGTTATCTCCCTATTCTCTCCTATATATCATGAGGACCACCTTGGTAGTTCCTTATCCCAAGAAGGCAACCACATTTGATGGAGGTGGAAAGTCTAAAATAGTTTGCCATGCAACCAGGACTTGTGTCAACTAACGTAGTAAAAACTCAACTCATGCTCATGGAGTGCTTGCGACAATGAATGTAAGGATAATATGTCCAAATAAGCTAATATTATTGGATGACCCAAAGCCTCTAAGCCCATCTTTAAATGCCTTTTGCACTTCTAGTGAGTAAAGTGCCAAACTTGTAGGTTTCTAATGATATTTATCTTGTGGTATATCTTCTCAGTAGTTGCATGATGTCTAATCCAATGTTGTTAGTGCCCTTATTCAATCAATTGTAAAAAATTGTGATCATTACATCTTTATTCATCATCACATTTTTGTTTTGTGCTTGTATAGCCTTCAAAATTTTGAGATAAATAAAATTTGACTTTCATCATTTTTTAGATTAATTATTAATTATTCTTTTATTTTGATTTTAACTTACAAATAAACACTATTGGAAGTCCTGCTGATGCTATAAGAAATTTGTCTCAGTGATGTCTTAATGTCTTTGTTAAGGCTTTTCTTAATCTGTTGGGTGGTAGTGCATATCTTGTCCACTTGGACAAAGTTTTTGTGGATTTGACACTCAGACTTTCATTTTAACTTTATTATTTGGGATCAATTGGTACACTTGTCAATCCATCAATAAGTTTTTGGTGCCGTTGTCGGGAATTTTGTTCTTTGTACTTGGTATTTTGGATATTCTATTTTTTTAGCAATTTATTTTCCTCTAATTTTATTTTTAATTAATTTTTCAAAATAAAAAAAATAGTTTCAAATTTTCTTTTTCACTCTTAATTTTAATCTTTAGTTTTTTATTTTTATTTTTCTGTGATAACATGCACGTTAGTGTTTTTCTTTCTTGTATGCGAGGAAACAATCTTTTTCTATTAGATCTAGAGATTGAAGCAACGTGTAGAAAGAACAACACTGCAAGAAGAAAGAGAGAACACCAAGAAAATCAAGAACCATAATCCTCTGTATCATCTTCTTTCCCACATCCCAATTTTGAAGAACACATCATGGCAGAGGACCAGCCACTGAGAATCACTCTAAAGGACTACTCTAGTACCTCTACACCTCAGTATTTCACAAGCATAGCTCGGCCTGGAGTTCAAGCTGCCAACATCACTAATCCATATTCCCTCATCCATTTGATCCAAGGCAATCTCTTTCATGGGCTACCCAATGAAGATCCATATGTCCACCTTGTTACATACATAGAGATTTGCAACACGGTGAAGATAGCAGGAGTTCTAGAAGACGCCACCCACCTCAACATGTTTTCTTTCTCCTTGGCTAGTGAAGCAAAAAGATGGCTACACTCATTTAAGGGAAATAGTTTTCGGATATGGGAAGAGGTGGTGAAGAAGTTCTAAAAGAAGTATTTTTCAGAGTTCAAGACCGCTGAGGGAAAGGTGAAGATTTCATCATTCCACCAGTTCATCGATGAATCACTAAGTGAAGCTCTCGACTACTTCCATGGTTTACTCCGAAAGACTCTTATCCACGGGTTCAGTGAGTCAGTTCAGCTAAACATCTTCATTGATGGCTTGCGACCCCATTCAAATCAGTTACTTGATGCCTCCGCTGGTGGGAAGATCAAATTAAAGACACTTGATGAAGCTATGGAGTTGATTGAAAACATGACAGTTAATGACCATGTCATCCTTCATGATCAAGTGTACACACCTACAAAAAAGAGTCTTCTAGAGCTCACATCCCAAGACGCATTACTAGCCCAAAATAAGCTCCTAGCTAAGCAACTAAAGACCCTCAGAGAGACACTAAACAAGCTTCCTCAACAATTGCATGTAGTGCAACCTACCCATTCTTCAATCATGCAAATTGGGGGATGCAACATTTGTGGTGGGGCCCATATGTCAGGCATGTGAATGGTCCAAGATGATGCATTCAAAGATATCATTCCATAAAATAGAAAATAAAAGTTCAAAACTTCTAACTAATGCTTTTTTTTACCTTCTTTATATCGTCCAAGCCATTTTTACCAATTTTTTTTATCATCTTTTATTAAATACATATCCAATAAAATTGATATATGTATATATCAAACATATTAAATACATGTATATGTATTTATTAAATACACAGTAACAATTATAATATATACATTTCATATTTTAATGTATGTATATATTTAGTATGTATTTTATTATGTTTAAGATATATTCAATCTATTTGAAATAGTAAATATATCTGTAAAATTAATTTTCCAATAACATTAAATATTATATTTATTAAGTAAAATATGCAGTGAGATTATTAAGACCTGTGAAGTCATCTCCCAATTGTGCATATAATATGTATATATGTTTGTGGTCCTGGATCTCATGTTTCATACCTTTGTTCCATGAAAAGTTATTAAATTTGAGGCCGTTGTCATTGGTGTCCACTAAAAATGGGCCAATCTCTTGTGTTGCTCCATATCCCACAGAAGAGCACCCAGAACTTGTAAATTTTTTAACAAAGAATAAAGGCAGGCTATCACCTTGTCAGAGAACATATATATAAAAAAACCATCAAATGAAGGTTTAGGATTTTAATGAAACTTGATTTTTTAAAATTTATTTTTGCTTTAAAGTAAGATTAAAATTATACTACCATTTATGTTTTAAATTTTTTCCTAAAAAGAATATTATTACATTATTTATCAAACATTTCCAAATTTTATGTTATCAACTTAAGTAATAAATGGAAGGACAAAATCTCCGTGGGAGAAGTTGGTCAAACTATTCTAGATAATAAGTATAAGTACTCATAATATCGGTTTTTAAAAAATTAATGTTAAAATTATCTTGTTAACATTAATTTTTTAAAAAATTGATGTTGTGAATATTTAGACAATTTCAATTTTTAAATAATCGATGTTAAAATTGTCCTGTTAACATTGATTTTTCTAAAATTGATATTAACAATGTCATTTTATTTACAAAAATGTCATCGCACATTTTGCAATATCAATTTTTATCATAATCATTGTTAACAAAATGATGGTAAAACCTATTATTTTAGTAGTGTTGTTATTTTCGAAAGAGAAAAAACATCACTTTGAGACGACTAATAAGGTGATCCATCAATAAACAAATAATCAGTTTATGTTTAAACCTAAATAAATAGGGACTAATTAAAAAAAACTCTCTAAGATGAAAATATATTTAAACAACCATAAAATAATGATGAATAAAAAAACATGAATCACAAACCCTAAAATAATGATAATGTTGGTATTTTATGTTTAATATTGAGAACATATATCAAAGGACAAATTATGTTAAAAATTTATGTTAAATAATCATTTTTTTAAATTGAAATAACCAAAATTTTAGGATATGTCTATGTGTAATTCTGATATAATTCTAGTAAGACCCATATCAACAGTAGCATCGAGATAATCAAGCAAATCTTTTAACAATGGCCTACACATTTTTAGAGAATTGATACAGGCAAAGGAAAAATTGCTCAGCGTGAAGGGCCCAAACTCTTAACATTATGAGAAAAAAAAAAACAACTCAAATTTAATGGAAGAATAAGTAAATGTTCAATTATGGTTATTTAACACGTTTCATTTATGTTATTTTAAATAAATGGAAATAATTACTTTTTACATTACGATTTTCTGAAAGAGTTTCTAAACAAAATCTATTATTTTCAGATTTAGAACACATTACTACTATTAATTTTTATCCCAACGTTAATTAGTATATGCCATTTTTTATTTTTACTATAAATATAATTCATGTATTAACGTCTAGGGAATGTGATATTTCAATATAATTGCGCATTTAGAATGTTTTTATGAATATAAATTACCCATTCATGTATAAATATAAATTATAGATCTTTAGTGTTAGCAAATATATAATATTTTCTTTAAGGCACATACATAGCTGTTGAGATGGCCGAGTTGGTCTAAGGCGCCAGATTAAGGTTCTGGTCCGAAAGGGCGTGGGTTCAAATCCCACTCTCAACACTTAGTCATTTTTTATTTAAAATGCATTTTAGCTTTGACATATATATTCACGAGTTGTAACGGTAAAGCTTTTATGTTTTTGTTTTGACTAAAAGAAAACTCCAGCTCCAAGGTTTTTTCTTGGTCTGGACATGAAGTCATGGACTAAATTTTTCATGTAAATTAAGCAATTTTTCGAAGGAAAAATTATTTTAAAGATAGGAAGGTTCTCTTTTGGTCCAAATTGAAAGGGCGCACACTGAATGTTTTCAGTATATATATAAAAAAAAACAATTTAACGTTTTCAGTTGTTTTAGCTACATTAAAACAGCGTAATTAAAAAATTAAAAATATAAATTACTAAAAATGTATTTTAGTCTAATATAGTTATCTTAAGAATTATATCAGAGATTATTTTCTATTGATTAAAAACATTGACAGTACATGTATATTGATTAGATGATTAAATCAATTACATAAAAACTTTAATCTTTTGAAATATCGAATAAAAGAATATCAACAGAGGAGTAGGAAAATATAATGAAATTAATAAAGTACTCATTTATTTGAAATTCATTGTTATTTTTTATTACAAGAAGGACCTACAAATTTACTATTTTCTCATAATAGACTTAACACCAAGGCTTAACCCATCTATGGCCATACACCAATGTCTGGAGAAAGGGTCTTAAGGACTGGATTTCTCTCACAGAAATTTGTTGGCCTCAATTCAAACCCGGTGCTCAACAAGGGCATTATTGGAAAATCCTCCTGGCACGGAACATGGTGGATTCCCACTACATACCACATCACAATATTAATATCCTTCTTTTCTTTACTTCTATCCCTGCATTCGATTTCAAAACAAATGTTAATTATCCTAAGTAAAGAAATCACTTGATAAGGACTCAAATGAAAGAGATATAAGGTTGATTAAATGGTTAAAAAAAAGAAAAAGGAAAAAGTTCATGAATTTAATCTTTTCTAATAACAAAATTTCTACATTCTAACAAACTAATGTTTGTGGTGGTGCCATGTCTTCTCAATTGAAAAAAAGACCTATTTAATCCAATTGTCTTCTCAATAGAAAATAAAATATATTTGGTTTTAAAATTAAGATGCTTATTACTTATTCCAAATAATTAATATAATGTATCTTTTCCATGATCCTGATCAATATATGATAATTTTTTAAGTTAATATTCTAATCACTTAATAAAAACTTTAATTAAATTTGAACATCATATAATAATAATAGTCTTAAGACATGTAAAAAAAAATATATTGAAATTAATTAGCTTATAATTATATGTTATAAATTAAAAAAACACACACAAAATGATAGAATATTTGACTTTATCATTATAATCAACTTCTCTATGTTTTTACAAATACTTATCATCCAAGTCTATATATTGTTTGGTCCACTAATACCAATACAAGATAAAAAAAACAACTCTAATTAAATAAGTAAAATAATATATTTTTCATTAAATTAAAAAAACATATAATTTAGGGAGTAAACATCAGTCATTGTACCGGTCTCAATATGCATGTAATTACCTTTTCGGCTTGCAGATATTTTTGCAAGTACCAATAAAAGGTCCAGTTCTGTTTTGACTCCAACAAAATTTATTACATACCCAAAGACTAGCTAAAAAACTTATATAATGATCTCTTTATTATTATTATTAATTCGTTCATGATTAAATTATTAAACCTTAAATAAATGTATTGACCGGTCCAATTTTAGATCAAGGATATTAGAAATCTTATAATAAATAATGATTACATGAATTATTTGATTTTTTATCTTATTTTCTGGTTCAGTTTAATCTTTTATTTTTTTTAAATTTCAATTTAGTTCTTTATCTTTTTTTTTTTCCAGTTAAGTCCTTTATTTTTTTTAAAAAAAGTTTATTTGATTTTTTATCTTATTTTGTTGATTCAATTTAATTCTTTATCTTTTTTTTTTAATTTGATTCTTTAGTCTATTTAAAATTATTGTGGTTAATCATTTAAAAATAAAATTTTTTGGGTTCAATTTTCTTCCCTTCTTCTCTACTTCACTTTTAACAAAAAAACTCATTCTTAATGATGTTAATTTTAAATGAATTGAAGGATTAAACTGAACAAAAAATAAGATAAATGATCAAAATATTTTTTTAAAAAGATAAAGAATTAAATTGAATAAAAAAGAAAAATAAGATAAAGAACAAAATTAAAAATTTTAAAAGATAAAATACCAAATTAAACAAAAAAAAATAAAAGATCAAATAATTCATTTGACCATAAATAATATCTTTAAGACTTAATTATACTAATTATTTCTTTTTGATGTATATATTAATTATTTATGAGATTTTATGACCAACCAACAACGGTTGATATAAATACTAGCGACTTGTTTTCTTTTATCAAGTGATATGGAGTTTGAATCCTGATCGACCTTTGGATACGAAGTAAATTATATTGAGAGAAGAACATCCACCTTTTGTGCGCTCAGAATCCCTAATAAAGATTAGTCACTCTTTCTTTAAGGATTACTTTCGTACCATTAATATGGTCATAAAAAAAAACTTTATATTTTTATCCACTCTTACACTAACTCCCTTCATTATTTTAAAAATATACACAAACACCCCCTCATTTATTATGTTAACTCCTGTTAATTGTTTTAGAAAAATGTATAATTGTTTCATTCACATCTATTGGATGTATTATTTTTAATTTAATTGATTATGTTTAAAGGAATGTATCCAGACCGTATTGCTAGTTATGTTATATATATAGTTAATCAAGAAATGTACTTTCCATCTGTTGAGATGGCTGAGTTGGTCTAACTTGCTTTTATTTTTTGATTCCAAATGCATTTTTGTGGGATTTACCACGATGTCCGGATGTTTAGTTGTTTACGACTCAATCTCTTCCTCAGTTTATTGCCCATCATCTCTAGGGTGGCTTTATGCCAAAATTATTATGTGTCGAGAATCACCTCATGTTGATAATTTGGGTCAATTTTTACGTGATATGTAACTGAGTTTTTCAATTTAGGGGGAAGTTAATAAATTTCGACTATATATATATAATTTGTACGGGAATAATATCAGTATCCATGTGGCAGTTATTCTTTAAACCAATTTGATGCTGTGCAGTCGCTAATGCAGAATTAACAGCATTTAAACTACAGTTGTACAATGATATATACTAGTTTGTGTGAAAATTACTACTTTACTAACCATAATGATGTTGCTCTATATAGTAATAGTGTAATACTATCTATACAGGACTTCAGGTAGTGCAGAACGTTGTTGAATTGGAGTGACCACTGATCCTGAAGTGCCACAATTTCCCTTTAGAACTCAATAAATTCTCATGGCAGAGAAACTCCCAGGAGAACCATTTCTCTATCATACGATCTATATCATGCACAACTACGTCAGAAACATTCCCAGCTCTAGCTAGAACACTAGCAGTGTATATAGAATCCATCCTACCCGGCGACTCTGGAGAATCCCCTTTGGGTCCATCTACCACAATGATATCCCACTTCTTTTCATACACTTCAGAAGGTAAATTTCTCAATGCAAACTTGCATTTCGATTTCTGAAGCAGCTGTGTTGGGTAACTTGGTGCACAAGCTTGGTTCTGCCTTGCATGTTTGAGAAGATTAAAAGCCTTTTTAGATGGCACATTATACCCAAGCTGGTATGTTTGAGTGTTGTTGGAGTTTGTTGCTACCTTGGCTATCATGTCATCATGATCATAAAGAAAGATGGTGCTTCCAGGTGCATTCATTGAGGAGAGGGTAAGGTACTGTGGTTGGAAGCCAAATATGAGGAGGTTGCATGGGGATTTAAGAGCAACAAGGTTTGAGAGAACTTTGAACTCTTTTTCAGTTAGGGTGGAATTGGGGTGCTTTGAGGACTCAGGTGCATGTGATGCAGCTTTTGTTGTGAGTAGAAAAAAGTGGAGAACTAGGTGGAGACATAGCAGATGATGAAGAGCGGAGAATGAGGCTGAGAAGCATAAGTATTGATATGATTGAAAGGATCAAAAGAAGGATGGGGACGAGTTTCTTTTTGTTTGTGAGGTTCATTCCTTGGTGATCTCTTTGGCTAGAACGTTGTTTTAGTGTAAGTAGGGGAGAAAATTGAAGAGGTGCTAAGGTAGGATGAAATTGAATTACATCAGGAGCCATCTTTGCTCTTTTCTTTTTCCCCCAACTCTTTTTGATTATTATAAGTTTCAATGTTACATTATATGCTTTTAATAGTTGCTGTGGGTGCACCTTGTTAAGTAGGAAGGAAGGGATGCTTTAACTTTTTTGTTTCAGGTGTTACCTTTCTTTTCTTTCAGCTGTTGCTTGTTACCTAACTGTTGAGCTGCAGAAGAAATAATATTGCATGTGTTCGTCTGAGTTCTTCCTTTTTTTTAAAAAAAATTCTTTTCTGGAGTGCTGACATGGATCTTGAAGATTGGTTCTTTGTCAAAATTTCTCTTTGGTGCTTGTTTGGTGTTTGAGTAAGCTTGAAGAAGGTTTGTGGGAGGTTATTATGTCTTTTTCAAACTTCAATCCACGTAAGTATCATTTCATATATTATTGGTGTGCCTTTTTTTGGTTGATGATGAGCAATGAGAGCAATAATTGATGATTGGTTTTACTTTTCTGTTTTCTGATATCAGATTTTTCATTGAATAATGTTTTGTGTACAATAGTCACCCAGAGAGAATAAACTAGATTAGAGAAAAATATAAATATATAACAAGTGATATGTTGTTATAAAAAAATATATAGAAAAATAAAAAGAGTAATGATATTTAACATCGATTCCAAATTTTTAAACTTCTAATTAATATTCTGTTTTTTTTATCTCTTTTAATTGTACATATATTTTTATTCGTTTTTTTATTTCTCGCTTACTATATATCAAATAACATATTGGGTGTAAAAAAACATTGAGGATAACATACTCAATGTAAAATTAATGTTTTACACAAAATCTCAGTAATTTACTTTAAATAATCTAAAATTTGAAATTAATTCACTTAAAAAATTAAAAAAAAATAATTAGCAAGTCACAAGATATGATTTTGTTATTTTTAATTAAAATAATTGATCAAAATCATTAATGATGACACTGAATAATATTTTTTTATGATATTGTTAATGTTATCTAGATCAAAACTTAATAATGTCGTTGAATTTTCATTTTATTATGATAATGCCCTTGTTCTCAACAGCTCAAGCTTAAAGACTTTGGAGGCGTCATGTAAAATATACTTTGCAATATTCCTCTTTCTCGTATAGTCTTTGTGTAATTCTTATATTTATTTTCGCTCATTTTGTGAAATAAAAAAGAGAAACTAGATTACACTTGATGTAAAACATTAATTTTAAACTTTGATGTAAATGAATTTTATCTTTTATATATATATATATATATATATATATATATATATATAAACCTACACTATATTACTGATTAAAATTAATTAAAAACTATAAAATAAAAGAAACACTTGTTAAATATAAGACTAGATACACACAAATTTATGATTTTTAATAATTTCAATCAATAATAAAATGTAATAAAATATACATTGTACATGTTTGACTTGTATATGACATGACATGCTAGTCTAATCTAAGCTTATTTATCAAATTAGTTAAGCTAAGGTTTTTTCTTCTCTTTGGTAGGGTATTTTCCTAGACATGATTGTAAGATTAACTCTCAAACGAATTGAAGGTAGTGGTTAAGTAAAGTTTTTTTATAATGGTATCAAGGGTTTTATTTAATTGATGGAACAAAGTGAGTGATTGTAAATTTTTTTATAAATGTTTTTTTATTAACATAGGTGATTTTTTTTTTTTTTACCTATAACGATGACTATGAATTCCTAAAATTGTAGGAAAATTTGTTTACCGTTTCGGTCCACTATTATTGTGACCAATTACTAGTATTATAAATGATCAATTAATTTAGTTCTTGAAATTACAATGAAAAACTGAGTTATAACTTAAAAATGAAAGATTAAATAAAAGCATCATCATATTTAGAAAGTTCTACAACATAATTAAAATTATTATTATTACTGTAATATTTTTGAAATTATATACTTATTGATTTATTTAATATTCACTCATTGCCTTATGAAAAAATTCATTAACATATTTAAAATGTTTTTTAAATAAAAAAATCTTTAGATAAACTTTGACATCTGATTAGACTTTAAAAAAACATCATGTCAACACGTATGGCAACATATGATAAATAAATATACAAAACTGAATCTTATATATACAAAATAGATTTTAATTATTCAAAGTTAACCCTGCCAATTCCAAACTTATTGGGTAATTACCTACTGAAGCATTCAAGTCATATCCGTCTGGAAATTCAACAATTCCCACTAGCCACGCCATTCCATTACTTAATACTCATCCTCGTAAGTTTTAGGTTAATGTTTTAGTTATATTATACTAGTATTAAACGCTTTAAATTGTGACCCCCTTGTCCTTGTCCATATCTAATATTCTTTTGAAGGCATCTCTAAACGGTATAATGCCCTCTTCTTCTCTATAAATAAAGATTGATTTATATTGTATTGGTTGATGTCTTTGTTTAATGAGTTTTGAAAGACTCATTGGTGCTTTCTACAGTAGGGAACCAAATAAAGGTCAAATCCCTCATAAGATCCTAACATTAACTTAATATTTTCGTCCTTATCAATTGTATGCGCAACATGTAGCGTGACAGATGGGAAATACAATTAAGAAATTTCCCTTCCATTTTCAATAAAATCTTTCCCCATTTATTAAATAGTTGGTTACATGCATGTACGAAATCATGGTGCTTATTATTGCCCAAATTTGGTTTTATTTGCATCTAACGATTCTAGAATACCACCTACCAGTGACACCAAGAATTTTATTTTCTAATGTAAAGTTTTCCTATTTCATACGAGTAAAAGATTGTGAACCTCAAGTGGTTGAGTATAATATTTTAGTTATTGTAAATATTTTAATATTATTTTTTTATTTTTTCAGATAAAAAAATAGAATAAAAGATTTTGTTATCATTAGAGTATCTCCAATGTCATTTTAATGTTAAGTAACTCAATTAATTTTCTCTCTAATAATTGTTTCTATTAACAAGTTGCTAAACTAAAAAAAAAATTATCTTTTTCTCTTTCTCCCTTCTATATTTATTACAAAGTTAAACAACTCTCATATGACACATCAAAATAATACTTTTTTGTTAAGCAATCCACTGAATTACTCCCAACGATCTGTATGCTATTAGCTAGCATATATGCAACGAGTGTCACAATTTCTCGAGTATTAATTCCTGCTAACAAGGGTGCACATGATGATTGTATTGCTAAATTTCATCTCTTAAATTTGAATCAGTTCTCTGTTGAAGTTGATTTCATAATGAATCTAGGTTTCACCTAACTAAATTTCAATTACAGTAAATTTTCTTCAGGTTTTGAGTTGGGGGATCTCATCTAGTAATACCTCTAAATGCAGCGGTTAAAACTATAAAAAAAAGCCTTTTCAAGTAACTAATATAACTAAAAGGAGTTTAACGTGTATGTATTGTCGCATGCATTTTTATATTTTCATTTGATTATAAATTATAGTTTGAATTATTTTAGCTAACGATAAAAATTAATAAATTTATAAATTTATCATGGTGAATTATGATTGTATGGCTAAATAAAACTTTTTACTTTATAAACAACCCTTTTTCTCAAACAAAATCACCGAGCGATTTGAAAACATTGAAATTTCGTTCTGAAATTATGCTAAGATTATTTTTTTTTTAAAAAAAAAGATGCCCACGGCTCTGTTGACATTTCATCAAGGTTCTCCAATGGTCGTTTTCCATTAAGAATATAAAATTCCCAGAGTGACGTTACATTAACAATTAACAAATATGGTGATGTTTGTAGCCATTCGAAAGCTGCACCTCAAAAAATCTTCTCCTAACGTGTTCTCTAGTTCAATTAATAGAGTTTAATTAACAATAAAACCCAGGTTCAGATTTTAATTAAGGTTCATTTTTTGAATTTTGAAACCAATAATACTAGGTACAAGCGAATAACTCTGGAGAATATTGCGCAAGCAAACCATGGTTAAGGCAAGACAAACATTTCACCCCTTTCATCATCATCATCACCTCCTATTTTAAAGCATTGCTAATGTCTTTCTCGGCGTAATCATCTTACTTTATTTGATTTCTTAATTTCTTTGTCCTAATAAGATTCACAGCTTCAACAAGAAATGTCATCTTTGCGAGTTTGGCTAGGTCAACTCTTGTTTTCAAACCTGCGTCCTTTCTTCATCCTTTCCTTTCATACTTCATTCATTTTTCATGTGGCTTCTTTTTAGTCCATGATAATACCCTCATCTTAATCACCCTAGTTCACTAGATTGGTTTGGTTTCACCCTTAATCTCTCAGAACCAACTTCTACTAGAGGATCTTTCCATAGGACTTCTACACATGTAGGCTTCTCTATTTTCCCTTTGTTGTTGTTGTTTGCCATATATCTAAGATTTTCTGAAAAACAAAACTATCTTATGTTTCTATAAGTGGTGAAGACAAATATTATTATGGGGACTAACAGGCAGGAGCATGAAATTTCAGGAGGATCTGAGGTAAAGTGGTCACAATTCAAAGCTATATTCAACTCTGTTTTATTTGTAATTTTACGAGTAGTATTTCAACTGCTTAAACTTCAGAAATTCTGAATTCTACAACACCTATGTCAGGCAACATATCAGGAGATGATAGAAAATGAAGTCAAGGACACTCAGGAAGGCTCAACACACAAATTAATAACTGAGAGCTGCAAATCAAACAGCATGGTTATAAAGGTAATCGTCATATTCCCACTTTTTCTTCTTTCTTAGTAGATGTTTTATTGTATGTTATGTTCCACTGAAGCTGAAAAATGGTCTAAATTGACACCAAAACAGAAACGACATACGTTGATTCCTGCTCACATCATAGCTGAAGCCATATCAACTATTGCGGATCTTGACATTAGATGGTCAGGTCCAATCACACCAAAAGAAATGGAATACGTTGAACAATATGTCCTTGCAAAGTATCCAGAATATTCAGGCCTCATGAAAGGAGATGGAAATGGGATAAACTTGTCTAGCTTTATCATCTATGAGGAGCCTTCAGAATCCATGATAGATGATAGGGGAAAGTCACCAAGAGAGTCTTCTACATATTTTTTTGGCAGTAATAATCTCCCTGAAATGGATAGGGCCAAGATCCAGTTGGAGCCATCAAGATTACTAGACATTCTCAACAAGAAATCCTCATTCCTTGGAAGTTTCATCTCTATCCCAGAAATCCAAGCTCGCAATAAGATTTTGAATCATTATGGTTTGCCAGATGAAGAGTACCTTGTTCTCTTCACTCCAAGCTACAAGGATGCCATGATGTTGGTGGGAGAAAGTTACCCTTTTGTTAAGGGAAACTACTACATGACCATTCTTGATCAGGAAGAAGACTACATCAGGGAGTTTGCTTCTTTTAAGGAGTCCAAGGTGATCTCAGCACCCAAGACATGGCTGGATTTGAGGATCAGCGGGTCTCAGCTGAGCCAGAACTTCAGGAGGAGGTGTAAGATCAGCTCAAAGGGCTTGTTTTCCTATCCGGTTGATGCAAATGGAACAATGCATTGGATTTCTGAGGCTCATAGGAACAACTGGCATGTTCTACTTGATGCATCTGCCTTGGTAGTGGGAAAGGATCGGCTACATCTTCTTGCGCTCCACCGCCCGGATTTTGTGATATGTAATCTTGAAAACACTCATTCCAATCCTTCAAGAGTCACTTGCCTCTTAGTGAGAAAGAAATCCTTTGAGGTCTCAGCTACTTCATCTCAGGCAGTTGAATGAGTGAGAAAGAAATCCTTATGATTTTAGAGCAATTAGCAAATGTACAAAATTTCCATGCAGATCCTTAGGTGTTTTTTCTCCTATCAGAATTGGAATTTCACCTAGGTAACTTGTGTCAATCTTTAATGTAAACTTTTATTATGTGAACTACTGAGGCGAACCGCCAATTCTGATTGGAGAACACTATCATAAGTACTTAATAAACTGCATCTGAGTTTTGTCCTTAACAAATTTGATATCATGGACTCTAAGAAGCCATGAATTTTCCTGGCGTACTTTGTAGATTGAATAAATTAAGACATGCATATGTAAGGCCACTTATTACTGGTTGGAACACATTATGCATTGCTAATCATCTGGTGTGTTTGTAATTTTTAAGTTATATAATTAATTATCTTAGTTTGGTAAGTTATTTTTGCCAAACCCATTTTTTCCATATTAATCAAATTGGTTTTGAAAAATTTTATATCTTACTTTAACTTCTGATTTCAATTGGGAGAGTAACACATGCATGTGTCCCCTTATTGCCTTGGCCACAAAACTCTCTTATCCTTTTTTGGTATGCTTAGTCATCAAGCCTTTAGGTTCCAAGAACTAGAATCTGTCCCGTTTGCAAACCCAGGCCATTTATATTTTATCTAGCAAGATACAAAATTACAAATGCAAGTGGTCTTGCGTGCAAATTTTAGCTAGCCGAGTGGTGTAACGAAATTCTGTGCTGGCATTTGGTAACATCTATGTTTAGGGACGTGTAGACCAAGACATGTTACCATTAAGTTGTTGGAATAAAGCATGTCCAGTCACGTTAGCAAGCTGTCTGCAGTACAAAGGTCAAAAGGTTCTTTTTGTCCTTCCCTCGTTACTATAAGATTTGTTTTGTTCTGTTAAGACTACATAAGCATAAATTTCTTAAAATCATGGACAGTAATTCAGAAGTAAACAGCGGATATACCTTAAAACCGTGCTCATCATGATTGCCACGATGAGTTAAAGAAAATGTCAAAAAAAGAAACGCAATAGATTCAATATCTAAACTTTTATCTTCATCTCATGCTCAAAGTGTTTTTTTTTCTTAATTCTCCGATTCAACAGGAAAAAAAATTAATCTGGAGTTCGATGAAAGATAAATAAAGTCTACTAAAATATTATTTCTGTCAAGGATCAAACTCAGATATTACCTAAACAATTTAACTTTAACTTCAACACATTAATTACTTGTGCTCAATCATTTAAAGTGCTTCTTTACCTCTGACTTTCTTTTAACATTGAAAATAATTATAATGTTAGTTTTGGTTGCAAACAAAAATACATTTATCAGTCATTTCATTCAGCTTGGTTCTTTGAGAATCTGGCAGGCGAAAATATCGTTTAACATTGAAGACTCAAAGAGGCAAGATGGTGGGCAGAGCATTGGAAGCTAACATGGCAAGTAAATCTTTGACCCTCGTACCATATGGATAACTTTAATTAATTTTTACTTCTTAAGTTTTGAAGAACTTTAACAACGTAAGGACCACACGATAAATAGCTACTGAAAAGGGCTTCTTTTTTTTAGATGGTAAGCATTCTTGTGTTTGTGTGTGTGATTGGGTCATCTTGTTTGCTCTTGATCTCCATATCCTTTGATCTAGTTTTCCCCAAATGATTGTGTTGTTAGTTCACTTTTTTGTAATAATGCCCTCACTTCCACCATAAGGAGCAAGAGCTGTTGAAAACAGAGTATATCCCTTTAAATGGTAAGTTACTCGGCCTTTCTTAATTTGTTTGAAAACAGAATACACTTATATTCATAAATAACTATAAACTTAATGCAAACCCTAAAATTAATGACAAATAAATTATAGTAGGTAATTTACTGAAAATATGATAAATGCATTTATTAGTGAATGCGTTGAATTAAGAACCTATAATTTAATTGTGAACATTATTAAAAAAAAAAAAACTACGTTGCCATTTGCAGCATGGAATTATCTAGAACTAGAAACGTGATGCCACTTGTTATTGAAGTCGATTACAGCATCTATTCTGTTTTACTATTTATAACTTTGCCATTTCTGACTTTTGAAAACTATCTCTGGATTTCGGTATCGCTTTGTGAAGATCGAGCAAAAGAGACGTTTTGTGGACGCAATGGTCCAAATCCGTTCTACATGAACAAATTGGTCACAATTTCCACTAAAAGTAAATAAATGGCAAGTTAAAAAAGGAATATGCATTTTACTGATTGCCTAGGTGAGCTCCAAGAGAAGTTGAATCTACACGTCTACCAACCGCTAAAAAAAGAAAAACATTGAATATGTAACCTGATTCCATTAGCTTTTGACTTCTTCAACAGATTCTCTACTTAGATTTCTAACAGAAATATTATTACTAGCACATCATTTTCAGTCTCACTACAGCAAAAAATCCAACGGCACAATACAGACAACAGGAGATATCAGACTACAGAGATAGATAGATGCTACTGCATGTAGTAAGTTAAATAAAAGGAAAATAAAATGTCTTGCTACCAAAACTACTACAGACTATGATGCTCACCACAGGCCAAATCCTGCAACTAGGACAGCATTATCTTATATATATTGTACAAAACAAGCATCAAGGAACATTTGGTCTAGGCAATCAGTACCTCGTTCTACCATCACCCTCAGTTATCACATCCTTGAAGGATCCATTACTGGGAATCATCGGCAACACATGCTCCTGATGGGGCACAATGACATCAAGAAGGTAGGGGCCAGGGGTGTCCAACATTCTCTGAATTGCCGCTCTAAGCTCTTCCTTCTTCGTCACTCGCGCTGCCGGTATCCCACAAGCATCAGCAAACTTGAGCATGTTTGGGAATATGTCGCTCTCGCTAGACGGATCTCCAAGATAGGTGTGAGCTCTATTGGACTTGTAGAACCTATCCTCCCACTGAACCACCATACCCAAATGCTGATTGTTCAACAACAATATCTTAACTGGGAGATTCTCCACTCTTATAGTGGCCAACTCCTGAACATTCATGATGAAACTACCATCCCCATCAATGTCAACCACAACAGCGCCAGGGTTAGCAACAGCAGCACCAATAGCCGCAGGCAATCCAAAACCCATGGCTCCAAGACCCCCTGAGGTCAACCACTGCCTCGGTCTCTTGTACTTGTAAAATTGTGCAGCCCACATTTGATGCTGCCCAACCCCAGTACTAACAATAGCATCTCCATTAGTCAACTCATCAAGAACCTCGATAGCATGCTGCGGAGAAATCGCGTCCTGGAATGTCTTGTAACCCAATGGAAACTTGTGTTTCTGCACATTAATCTCTTCTCTCCAACCTCCAAGATCAAACTTACCCTCCACTCCTTTCTCCTCCAAAATCATATTAATTCCCTTCAAGGCCAACTTCAAATCCGCGCAAACCGACACGTGCGCCTGCTTGTTCTTCCCAATCTCGGCAGAATCAATATCAATGTGAACAATCTTAGCCCTACTAGCAAAAGCCTCAAGCTTCCCAGTAACACGGTCATCAAACCTTACCCCAAAGGCAAGCAACAAATCACTATTGTCAACAGCATAGTTAGCATAAACAGTACCATGCATACCCAGCATCTGAAGGGAATATTCATCACCAATAGGAAAAGTTCCAAGACCCATTAAAGTGCTAGCAACGGGAATACCAGTGAGTTCAACAAAGCGCCTCAATTCAGCACTGGAATTCAAACTGCCACCGCCGACGTAGAGAACGGGCTTTTGGGCCTCCATGATGAGTCTGACAATGTGTTCCAATTGGGCCTCGGCGGGGGGCCTGGGCAGCCTGGCGAGGTAACCGGGGAGGTTAACGGGCTCGTCCCAATTAGGCACGGCGAGTTGCTGCTGAACGTCTTTGGGAATGTCGATGAGGACCGGACCGGGGCGGCCGGAGGTGGCGACGAAGAAAGCCTCGGCGACGACGCGGGGGATGTCGTCGACGTCGAGGATGAGGTAGTTGTGCTTCGTGATGGATCTGCTCACCTCCACGATCGGGGTTTCTTGGAAGGCGTCGGTGCCGATCATCCGGCGGGGGACCTGGCCGGTGATGGCGACGACTGGGACGCTGTCCATTAAAGCGTCGGCGAGGCCGCTCACGAGGTTGGTGGCGCCGGGGCCGGAGGTGGCAATGCAGACGCCGGGGAGGCCGGAGGAACGCGCGTAGCCTTCGGCGGCGAAGACGCCGCCCTGCTCGTGGCGCGGGAGCACGTTGCGGATGGCGGCGGAGCGCGTGAGCGCCTGGTGGATCTCCATCGACGCACCGCCGGGGTACGCGAACACCGTCGTCACGCCCTGCCTCTCCAGCGCCTCCACAAGGATGTCCGCGCCCTTGCGAGGTTCGCCGGAGGCGAACCGTGACACGAAGGGCTCCGTGGTCGGCGCTTCCTTGGTGACGGGCGCCGCCGTGGGGGGTTTGGAGATGGAACATTTGATTTTGAGAGCGTGGTTGGGTTTGGTGAGGGTTTGATGAGAGAGAGGGAGGGTGGATCTAGTAATGCGTTTGGGGAAGGTGGGGTGTGAAGAGGAAGAAGAGAATCGGGTGGTTCTGGAAGCGGTGGCCGCCATTGTGTTGTGTGGGTAGCACCAGTGAGTGTGTTTGTGTGTGGCGATGCTTTTAGATGAAGGAGGGAGTTTTTGTTTTACCTTTTTGCCCTTGCGTTTTGTCTGTTTATGTTGGTTTTTGTGTGGGTAAAGTGGGAAGAGAAACCCACTACTTGTTCCATGGACTCAGTTACACTCGCTGCTAACTAATCAATCAGTGGTGTCGAACATCGCATGAGGTGAGAATGTTAGATAGCCACATATCACTTGCAGACAAAACAAGCAGCCATTTTTTTTCTCACATCTTTGTGTTGTGTTTTGCACTGCCCACCAACCCTAATATTGGAATCGGCGTAAACACTGACACTGCTGCTTACTTTAATTAATTAATAATAATGAAGTATTACTAGTATTTTTTTTGAGTTTTCAACCATTAATTTTTTGAAGTTATTTTTTATAAGATGAAATTAAAGAATTCACTGGGATGTAGAAAATTTATTAATTTCGTTCAGAATAACTTTTAGTTTTTTTAAGTACTAGTATCAATCAAATAGCACTGACTAGGACTTTTCAATTTGATTTAATGGTTTTAATACAAGTTGAGTTTGAGCGGAAGAATCAAGGTTGAATCCTCACATAATCAATTTTTAGAAGATGATAAATTTTAAGTAGGATTAAATCATGAACTCATTATTTGATTATGATAGTTACGAAAAAAAATTATTAAATATATGTGATTTGGATATTCCTCCAATAATATTTTTTAGTCTCAATTATCAAATAAAAATGTTAACTAACCATGTAATAACAACAAGATAGTCATGAGTTATTTTATTCATAAAACTTGTTTACATGTGATTATCTCATCAAACTTTTAGATAATTTAACAAGTAAATGAGTGGTCAATGTTATTATTACATCACCAATTAATTATTTGACAACAAAAATTAAAAAAATTAAAGAGTATCAAACATGCAACTCATAGATATAAGCTTAGTTGAATGATTAAAAGATAAGAAAATAAGAGAAAGGTGCATGTGAATAAATCCTCTTTGCTAACAAAATAAAACTTTTAACAAACTAGTATTTATGTACAATAAAAAAATCAGGCCTGCAATTCTGCAAAAACACATGGGGTGTGAGTAGAGGGGAAGAGTGTTTGGTTTTATACAAGGGAATAAATTTGAATTTTTTTTTTAGGATTACAAAACAGAGAAATATTGAGTGTAATAAGTGAAAACATGAAGGAAGGATTGAGTAATTTACTCTTTTCCCTTTTGTGAGTTCTCGAGCTTCTTTTTTTTTAGCTTTGTGAGTGTTGATTTGTTAGAGTTTCTTATGTGCAAAGAGGGTCTTGTCCCATTTTGGAGGGTTATTTTGTCTCGGGAATGATGAGACTGCTTACTGGTGCCCATTTTAGATTCGAGACTGAACCTCATTTCTCTGGTTGTATTTGGTATTTGCAGTAACAATTTTAAGATGTTTTATTTTCTGCCATGTCTACTAAGCATGTTACCATTATTGTTGATCTCAACAAGCCATTTCGGTTTGAAGGCATGCCTTACAAGAGATGGAAACAGAAGGCGTCTTCTTCATGTCGACGTGCAAAGTTAATTTCCTTGTCATTGCTAACAAGCTTGTTCTACCACAAAATTATCTGATGCCTAACAGGAACTGCAAACCTAGAATGAAAATGACTTCATATGTAAGAATTTTATTTTAAATGGATTATTTGATTATCTTTATGATTATTATATTACAAGAGGTTTGAGAGGAGCCACAGAAAAATGGATAATATACACAAACACCTAATTAAAAACTATTCTGATATTTCTCATTTGTTTCTCTTTCTCTTTCTATTACATCATAAATTTTATTATATTTTCTTTTTCTCCCTCTCTTAAATAGCACAATTCGTATCCATGTAATATTTTTCCAGGAAAATATGACACTTGAGAGGCTGGATGAAAGAAATATGTTGTCAATCACTACCTCAAGTATCAAAAGACAACGGATAACTCTATTGAAGTTCAGTCTCACAAACTACAGAAAATTGCTCATGAAATAATCTCAGAAGGTATACATGATTTTAGATGAACAACTCCAAGTGGCTGTAATAATTGTTAAATTGCCTCCTAGCTGAAAAGATTTTAAGAACATCCTTAGGCACAAAATAAAAGATTTCTAATTGGAGAGTATGTTTACTCGATTGCGTATATATAAAATATAGAAGAGGAAGCCCGGAAAAAAAATCAAAGAGAGAAAGTTCTTCTTGTTGTCAAATCCACTTCTATTGTCCTCAAAATGAAGGTAAAAATATGAAATATCAAAATTGAAAGCAGAACACCAACAATAAAAATGACAATCATAATAAAAATGGACAAAACCCTCCTCGATCGTGACAGTTTAGCTGTTATAATTATGGTAAGCTTGGCCATTTGGCTAGGAATTGCCGACTTAAGGCCATTAGACAGTTTGAGAAGCTTGTTTTTAGCAATGAACATGAATAACATTCCAACTAGTGCCTATTATTCAATTCAAAAAATGATTGTACATTTGCAAGGAATGTTTGATTTCAAATGTTTGAATATCAATTTTTAAATGTAATATTAATTATTCTTTTTTATTTATATATCTTATAATACTAATGATAAAAACAATAAAAATTAAAAAAATTAATGACCATCTAATTAATTTTATAAAATTGATATCCTCTTTTATTTATTTAGTAATTTTTTATATGTGAAAAATAACCTGCTACAACCATTATAATAAAAGGGAAGAGTACTAATATACTAGATTAGTGCACCAACCAAGCATCTCTGAAATGATGCTCACAATATGTGGGCCCTCCATCATAATATATATATATATATATATATATATATATATATATTACAAAATTTGTAAGTTAATTAGTTTCCTGTGTCCATGAGCAAGTTTTTAGATCATCAACCTTTGTTCTTTTCTTTCTTTCTGATAATTTTTTTTGAATTATTATTGAGGATGCTTAACTTGAGTACAGATGTGTCCAACTCAAAGCTCCATCACCCTTTGGTACATCAAATATGAAGATCCCTACGAAGTGTATGTTTAGAAAACCAGTGGTAGGACCCTGAATTTACGTTAGATCCAAAAATAAGTCTTTTCTTATTTTTGAAAACGTAAATTAGGTTGCGATACCGATAATTCAAACACACTCTGAGTGCTAACCAAAATTACGTGTCAATATAACATATGTGAATAAGAACCTCACTTACAATTTTAACCCATCCCAAAATAATAAAGATGTTCAGCCCACCAATCTTTTTCTATACATTACTTTTGCTTGCTCTAACCTTTGTAGAGTCTATCGTCATAAATTTAAGGTCTTTCATTTAGTTTATTTAAGTTTCGTGTTCTAATAATGTCTAGAGTCTAGACAAAGTCTTCAACTCTTTATTATTATAATAAGAAAAAACTAATAAAGACTCCAGACAACGTGGCTCCATGTTTTACTTTTAAAGTTCCATAATGTTCAATTAAAAATAGACATTTTCTTCGCGTGCTTATGAAACCGAGCCTAGTCCGAAACTACTATGGGATCCAAACGAATAAATATTTAGAAAAAGGGACACCTTCTGGCGTGTGAATGTTGAGTAGGTCCTCCACGCGAGGAACTATATCATATACAGGGAATTCTTTTTCCTTTTATCACATTTCACTCAAAATATTGAAGAGAGATAGTGCATCAAACTGTTTACAAAGATAAGTTTGATTCTCTTTCTCAAGATAGTATTTTTTCATTTTTTAAAATTCATTGAATTTATAAATAAAATTTTATATTTTATTTCTTCTATATTTATATAATTATATCTACTGATTTTATTTTTTATAATTTATTTCCAATGACTTAACGTGTTGAATATGACTTTAATCCTTTATGTAAATTAAATTAAAAAGTCACAATAAATATTTTTTTTAATACGAACAGAATAAGATTTTTTACTTTAGTATCTTTATTTTTTGTGCATTATTTGCTTCTATTAATAAAAATCATAGGCTTTGTAAGGAAAAAAATTATATTTTCTTTCGTAATCCTTCAACATCCAAAATAACTAGTTTCTAATTGTTGAACCGGAGGATAATTCTAATGCACACAAAAAAAAATCTATTATTATTATTATCGCAATGTAATTTTATTTACAATTTATTATTAAATTTGCTTAATTGCATTTTAACATTAACTTTATAAAAGAGTAAAATCAGCGCAATAATATTAGAATTTACAGTATGCAAATAAATTTGAAAAATAAATTAATTTAAATTATAAAACTAGTCGTTCAACGAGCTCGAAGTGACAAATTTCATTTTGTAATTACGTATTCCATTCATTTAGTTGTATAAGCTAGCTAACGCTTACATAACTAAATCTAATTGAACAATCATTCAATTTTAAATAAGTACAAGGATATTATTAATAATTAATAACATAATAATGCAAGGAGGAGTAAGTGGGCCCTCTGCTGTAACTTCAGTCTATGTCATATTTCAAATTGATTTATGAAAAAGGATAAAGTGGCATGCATACGGTGCGGTTACTGGCATCATAATAAATAGTACAACAATTGATGTATTATTTTTTATTAGTGTAATTTTTTACATAACTTAATTTAAAAAATAAATTTAACCTGTAATTACGTAATAAATTATTTTGATTTTGTTAATTTTCAAATTTTAGAGATATTTTTTCCAATGTTCATTAGTTAGTGATTTTTTTTTCACGTTAAGTAAAATATTAAAAACATTTTCATATATTTTAAATTGTTGAAATCAAGAACGAAAAATAAATTGATGCACTATGGATATTAATCAAATTTCAAGTACCTCTTGAACAAATTTTATTATTTTATCATTATATTTTCATCAAATAGATCCGTGGCTCTCCAAGAAGCTCTCTCTTGGATAAAAGATATGCAGCTGCAGAATGTAGTTGTTGAACATCCTGTATCCGTTCTTTATAATATTAAGAATATGTTTATCATATTTTTACAAGAGTTTAATGCGTAAGTAATCACACTATAAAATAATTTTATATTATTATTTAATTATAAATTATCATTTGAATTATTTTAAAATAATTATTTTAAAAGTTAATAAACTTATTATATTCAATGAACTGTGATTAAACAATTACATAAAAATAAATTAATCTTTTTCTCTTTTTACAAATTCCTCATAGTTTTCCTCTTTCTCTTCTTCGTGTGACTAAATTGAAATGTGAGAGTAAGAGGTGTGGGTGGGTTTTCAGAGTGTTAAGCTCCTTGATAGGTCTTATGGGTCCTCATCCATTCTAACTCTAACCTTGTTAGTCTTGGAGTTGCTATGGTCCCATTGAAATTGTCTTTGATCCCTACTAAGGGATGGATAGTTTTTTTATTCTGAGAATGTGCTTTTTTCATTCAATGTCTAAATTCATATCCCCTTATCACAATAAAATTGTGATTTCATTTGTATAATATATAATGAAATCACAAGTTTATTGTACTTTTTTTAACCACTCGAAATATAACAACAAAACTACGATTCTATTGTTATTTTTTTTGGCACCCCCCTTAGCACAATGGAACCTCGATTCCGTTGTTTAAGTTATTTTAGATTTCGTTGTTTTTTTTTAGCATCCCATGATTCTATTGTGATAAAAAACTTAAACAATGAAATCAAGATCATGTCATATTTTTTAAAAAAAATGAATAAAAAGGAAAAAAAAATACATTCTGTGTTTTTTTATTGATTGAGCACTGCAACACTGTACTTATTGACTGAACACTATTTTTTCTTATACATATTGACTGAACACTATTTTGTTCTTATACACATAGTAACTGTATTAAATATAGACGCATTCTAAATAGTCTATATTGTCATACCAAAGCCATCACATTATCCTCTACCTTGAAAACCTCTACCTCTAAAGCCACCTCTGCCCTAGTAACCACTTCTCCAGTTCCTAGCACCTATTCCATCAGAATTTTCATTTGAACCTTCATTTACACCATCATCGCTTGAGGCATTTGTTGTGTTCCAATTGTTATAGCTTCTCCAAGTGGTGTTTTGATTAGCATCATCAGATCCAAAATTATAATTTTTACTTTTCTTTCCCTGGTTAGAATCTTTATTTCTAGGATCCCTGAACTCCAATTAGAATTCTTGCTTTCATTCCCGACACTCCAAGAGGATTTGTTAGAGTTCTAATTGCTATTGCTTGGATCAAAAGCCTAGTTACCATTGTTCCCAGAGTTCCAATTCCTTTTCTTGCCATGATATTCACCGTATTGTTGAAAGCATAGAGAGTGTACATGTCGTTGAATATTGCAACATGATTCCATCACCTGAAGGGGTATTGTTTGAATGTGCTAGTGATTCTAAAGTCTTCAGAATAAATGAGGATATGTTGCTTGACGCTTTAAGGAAAACCAATTACTGACACCATCGGAGGCAATAGAATTTTACTTGACCTTTTTTACCGCCAACCTGTTTATGTATTGATGATTGTGTTGCATATGAATGTATGAAGCTTAAATGCAACGTTGATGTGGAAAACATGTTTTTCATCTTTTTGGAATTTAGTAGCAAAGGTTCGATACATTTAATGCAACTTTTGGTCAATCTCCAGATGAAGTCCTTGCCTCGCTGTGCAAACCAATAAAACCCAGATATGTTAATGAGATCATTGCTTCGATGTGTGATAAATCTTTGTAGTCATGTTCTTACTTTATAAAAATCATATGATGGTTGTTTTTTTTAAACAAAAGTTTGCATTATCAATGTTTCTTTAGTTGTTGATGTCGATGTTTGTTTTATGAATCAATTTAAGAAACAGTTGTTGTTAATAGGCGTGTGTTGTTTAAACAGTTGTTGAATAGAAAAAAAGACGTAATTCCACCATAACATAAACTAAAAAAATGTCAAAACAACAAAAATTGTGCATAATACGTGAAAATATACTAATAATGATAACAATACAAAAAGTCAACTACCTCTGCCACCATCCTTGCTAGTCCTCTTCCAGGGTCTCTATGCGTCTAAGCTGCATCCAATTCCAAAGCTTGTTTTATGAGTTGATGATGACTTGTGCCCTCTGGCACAGCTCTAAGGTCCAACAAGCCCTGCATAGTTTCTAACGCTATCTAGAATCAAGTCCGCAATAAAGAATACATTACAATTAGTAACTATTTTTTTAGTGATAGTGTAGGAAAAAAAATACAAAATCCAATTTGCATTACTTGGCAAGAGTAATTTTCACCTGGTACATAGTTTGTCAGTGGATGCCCAGGTTGTGGCTGTACTCTGATGGACACTAAATGTACAGGACCACCTAGTGGTTGTCCCTCCTTTGACGGAATGACATAGGGATGGAAAATCCTATAAAACCAAGACATTTTGTCATAGGTGCAAGCCTAAGGACACCCAAATGGCACAACATCGGCAAAAGGAATAATATGTTGTTGTCACTCTGCCCACACTCGATCACAAAGCTGATACATAGGATGGGGAAGTGGTTGGCATGGAATCGTCTGGACATGGCCAAACTACCTCAACACCCTCTTTGGATGATAAGGTTTCACACCAATCCTACATCTGATGAAGCTAGAGGAAAAAAAAACTTTTGTGCGAAAGGCCTAACATCCTTGTGGTTCTCATATGGACATCACACGACAACATCCATTTGTAGCTCATCTAGTCTCTCCCTGACTAGAAGAGCAGTTCCGATACTTCTCAATGGTTTTCATCTTGTGGCTACCGAGTTCTCCACAACACAATCCTCCAACTCTGAGTAGCCAACAATGGGTAGATGCGCAAACACCCATAACTGTAAAAAAAAAATATTATTAAAATATTAATTACATTAATTAAAAAATAAAATGCTAAAATAATTTACTTACCATGAGTAATATCATATAAGCTTCATACTACTTGTTGTTATACTAGCTCACATAGGAGAGATGGTCGTAGAGGTATGTTAGTACAACTACTCCCTATGCATACTCGTGGCAACCATCCAAGTTGTCAAGGTACTGGAGGTAAGAGACATGGATGCGAGTCGAGGACTTGTTGGCAAATATCGTACTGCAATAAAATGCAAGAGATAAGTTGTCCCAACTCAAATATACAAGTCTAACTCAACATAATGGTTGTAAAGGTCTTCCAACCACGTCAAGCTCACTCTGGCACCTGTGTTTGTCGTTGCAAAAGCCTCTGTCTTTGTCGAACTTCCTAGATAACACATCAGGAGGATCTTCACCTCCTCTTTATCAAAGACTGAGGAGACATAATCAATGGGCCTTCTTGTCATAGGCAAGTGCAGTAGACAAGACTCATAATCCAAAGTGATAGTCATTTCTCCAATAGGTAAGTGGAAGGAAGACGTCTCCTGGTGTCACTTCTCTAAAAAGGCATTTATCAAGCCCTTGTTTGCGGTAGGATACCATGTTGTTAACCCTGACCAGTAGGGTACAGTAACACCTGGGCATCGAGGCTCACAAGCTTCACCTCTGGTCGTTCCTGATGAATCCAGACATGCCTAACACAGTGGTCTCTATATGACCGAAGAAGGGACAAATCAATTGCACCTCCTCCAATTGGAGGTCCAATAATCCTAATGACAGTTGGTTGTGACTGTGGCTATGGCTTTGGCTCCAACTCTAGCTCTGCTAGCTGCTACTATCGGCACTCATCATCACAGTACTAGCGCCCTAACGTAGGTACTCTGCAATGTTTCTCTGTAGCATCTTCCCTTTGCTGTGATGGGCCTTCATGGAAGGGGTCGTGTCCAACAACATATGATGTTTGCTTTTTGTGAGCCATCTAAAAAAAAGGTCATCATAATAAACAATTATATTTAACTAAGACAATAAAAATATTACATTTGTCTAAAAGTAATAAAAAATGTTAAAAATAAAACATACAACGAAATCATGATTTCATTATGTGTTTCATCAGAATGTACAACATAATCGTTGTGGTTGTGGAAAACAACACAATGAGATCACAATTTCGTTGTGCTTTTTAATGAAACACACAACAGAATCGTGATTTTGTTGTGTTATTTTCCACAACCATAATGAAATCACAATTTCGTTGCAGTTTTCCAAACCCCAAAATAATAAGTAATGAAATTGTGATTCCGTTGTGTCAAAATAAACAATGGAATCACGAGTCTGTTACCTATTTCCCCCCAAAAAAATATAGGGAAAAATGACAAGAAAAAAATACCTAAGACACAAGGGAGAAAGGTTGGACGTGACTTGGGGAAAGAGAGGGAGAGAGGGGAGAAGAAGTGAGGGTCTAGGAAGGGAAGGAGAGGAAGAGAGGGTTGGAAAAGAGAGAAGAGGAGGAAAGGGGGGTAGAGGAAAGGGTGGAGAAATTCAAATGAGGGACAAAATGAGCATTTCACACCTTGATAGGGACTATAGTAATTTTTGTAGGGACCAATAATAACATCTAATGATCTTTTATAATATGAAGCAAACATTTGAAAAACAAATAGAAAGCATTTATAAAACAAGCATACAAAGCATTTAATCTATTTATCCCATCATATCCAATTATTTTCACTGTTAGCCTATATTGAGGATGGCATTTAATCTCGTTATCTCCAATTATTTCCACTATTAACATATTTTGGGGATGTTACAGAAACAACTCTAGTGTATAATGTTTTCCGAATCATATTACACGAATGTCTCAAGTGTCATGAAATTAAGTGTATTTTGCTTGTAAAATTTTCTCACTGAAAGTTTAGTTTCATTGAAAACATGATACTTTAAGCTGTCAATATTAAATTTTTTTAATCTTACTAATAATATATTTTCCTCCAAATTTGCTTCTCCTCCCCAAATGGATTGAAACAAGCTACAACTTAAAAAAATAATAGTATACGATGAGGGCTTGAAAATCTAATTAATCTTACTAATAATATATTTTCCTCCAAATTTGCTCCTCCTCCCCAAATGGATTGAAACAAGCTACAACTTAAAAAAATAATAAAATAATAGTATACGATGAGGGCTAGAAAATCTAATTACGCTTGCATATCTCTTTATCAATTAGATTAATTAGCAATTAATAATTTTTAATTCAAGAAAATTAGTAATTGTGAAATTGTAACTAAAGATGAAAAAACTAAAAATAAAAACAATCAAACACGATTGACTGATACAGATATCAGATACTGGACATCAATTAATGAGTCGAAGCATATGGCAATGTATACGAGTGGTATCACGGGATACTTACGAGGAAATAAATAGTATTAGCAGATGATCAAACAAGTTCACACAGAAGGATCATTGTTTAGTTTTAAATTTTTGTACAGAAGTAGTTAAATCATGCTGTTCATCGAGTTAACAGGTTCATAGTGTCATCCCATAAAAATTTAGTTAACAAAACCATTTCCAAATTGCAAGCAATCAAAATTCCAAGCAAGTTCAGAATCTTCATAACTCCTGACAGTCCGTTTCGGCATGGTTGTCGCTCAGCTGCAGAGAACAAACCACAGGAGACATCAGAACCACATTCCCAATTTCCATAGATTAATATACACGTTAAACAAAAAACTACACATGCAAATATAACATATTTCAGATGGATATAAAATAAGTAGATACTTTAATAACCATAAATTAACATTCCCAGCGGCAGTTGTAACGGGGCAATGGTCAACAGTCTATTATAACATCACCTCTGTGCATTAGCAGATGTGTATAACTTCTGGCTTACAACTCTCAATCTCATGCAGAACAACAGGAATGATCTACTTATTTTAACATTCCCAGCGGCAGTTTTGGGAAGTTGCTTTCAAATTTTCACATTACATGTGCTAATGACAGAAATTTAGAGATTCAGAGGTAAATGATCTATCTTTGTACTTAATGCATGATAAATTTATGGCATTATATGGTCCATGTTGCCAACCCCACCTGCCTAATGAAAAAAAGCTTAGTTGTTGTAACATGATAAGAACCTTGAAAGAAACGCACCACAAAAGATAACTTTTATAGTTGGAAAGTTCAAGGCTGTACAAACCCCACACTATAATCTCATGTTTCTAATGTGGGGCTTAAGCCCCATACCTTGCAATTGGATCTAACATTCCACCATGCTTCGCAGCTCTGGCCAACGGCCACCATGCAGGATGGCTGTGCACTAGCCCCCTGACTAATCTCAAGCAATGCCAGCATCACCACCCACACCACTGATTTACAGATCAGAAACATGGTGGGAGCCTCTCAAACCAATTGATAAGCGCCTTGAGAGCACCAAACCACAAAAGTTGGAGAGCCAAGGTCTTATAAACCTCACTAGAATTCCATACTTCCAATGTGGACATCACAAAGGGCATAAGTTGGTGTTACATCAGATGAGTAAAGATACATTAAAAATGCAACTCGATTTAAGTTGAAGACATATATACAAGATTAAATGGGTAAAACTGTTAGTTGATATAGTGCTTGGAAAACAAATCCATACCAATGAGCTACACAGCCTTTCTGTTTATAAAATTTGAAAACTTAATAAATTTTCACATTTCTTGTGCTAATCAGTAATCAAATATCCTGAACTTATATGTAGTAATGGCAGAAATTTCAGAAAGGACATTAAGCGAGTGTTCCATAATGGCCTTAAAGGAAGGAAACTGAAGACACATTAAGGTAGCAACATGATTTAAGTTGAAGCCATATTTACAAGGCTGTGCAGGTAGAAATGTTAATTGGTATGATATGTATTGCTCAGAAAACAAATCCATCAATTAATCCCTAAAAGAGTTACCATTGTGCTACATCCAGTTACTTATTTTTTCAAGAGCAGAAAAGGAATGACAAATTTATGGTCTGTAAGGTTGCTAATTTTCAACTTAATTGTTGAGGCAAACTGTGCATCTATATAATCCACCCATACCAAGACGCAAAAAAAATAATATCCTTACAGACTGGGGAATCAAGTAATGAGACTGGAGGAGCTCCAACTCCAACAATTTGCCAAGGTAAAGCACATTAAATAGATTGACAGTTTATGCTACCAGATCAGAAGCAATCAAGCAATATCATTGCCATAAAAAAAGACAATAAAACAGAGTGCATCATGTTCACCATCTCAGTTTTTGCCATGCAATATACTCAATACCTGTTAAATCAAACAATCTTCACATTATTGATATTAAAGGCCGATAGACACATTCTTTCATCTTTCATTGTCTCATCAGATTTGGGCACGTGGGAATAATAACATGTAATATCTAATTATCTTTACTAATGAAACATAGCTATTAAACTAGGACCACATATCAACTTGATTGAGGCATTGGGTCAATAGGACACTAATTCTGAAAATTTAGTAATCAAGCGTATATTTAAAATATACATGTTAAAGAATATATGATTGAGAAATATGAAACATTGTTTTTTAATAGGCTGTGAGTAAATCACATTCTGATTAAATATTCAACCAACTTAGAAGATATCTTAAACTAACAATCATATGGAAGACATGGCAAACATTGCCTGCTATTAAAACAGAACTAGTTTTCCCCCACTTCATATAGGAAACCTCCTCCAGCTACCCCAATTATTATGACCTTGCAAGTGTTAAAACATTCAAATGCGCCAAAAATGACATTATCCTTGATCCTTACTTTGGACCTAAAAAAATGATTTGGTGGTGTGTTACTCTCGGCTATTAAACCAACAAAATTGATTTACCGAAACATAGGCCAAAAATTGATATAGGAAAAGAACCTTCCCAAGTCAAATTAAACTCTTATCGGGTTAGCAAAACACTGACTTAGTTGTAAATCTGATCCAATAAATGAGCTAGGTCAGATTGGACTTAATAATTACAACGCGGAATCGTCCTACTCTCTTTTACCATATTCCAAGTACCAACTTGGACACATTTTGAAAGTCTAAAGTATGAGGGAATATAAAGAATCTTAGCAATGCTAAAAATTTCTAAAGCTTGTTTAACCCTGTTGAGAATCTCTAAGTTCATGTCATCATAGTTTTACCTCCCTAGACAGATAGGTAAATTTTGTGGGAAGAGGGGGAGAGACTTATCAATTGCATCAGGTCCACTTTGCCTGATCTCATGCACACGAGCTCATGCCTACTACTTGCTTAGAATAGACAGATGGAAGAACATCTATTCGGACTAGTCATCCTCTTACATGGATCTAAGTACCTGAAGGATTAGTCTCTAGCTCTCGGCTAGAGGATATCCCAGGTTCACCCAAAACAAAAGGGGGAGAGACTCGTATTTCTTGGTCGAACCATATTAAATTCCAATACTTTATTTATATAAAAAAAAACTATTCCAATCCTCCCCAAATTCATATATTCCTAATTCAAGATATCGCATTCACATCGAAATAGCAAGCTGAAATAGATACTCATTAGCAAGAGAGAAAAAAAACATCTCTGCAACTTTGACATATAATTCCTTTGACCAAGACAACAACAACCCATAAAAAAGCCATCCAAGTTATCATTCAACATCAAACGAAATGCGATAAAAACATCACCATGTCAACATGTCAAATTGACGTTCAAATTTGGACGTTCTGAGACCAATGCTCTCTTAAAAACCCTTAAAAGGAACATTCCATTAACACATTACAATTCTAGTGAGCCCTCACGTTTCAATTATAATAAAGAAAACAAGACAACGCAAAACGACTCTAATCAAACCATGCTACATTAGAGTTCACACAATTGCATGACACAATCAAGCAAGTTGGCAAACACAAATCATGTTCCTCAAACAAAATTCAACCAAAAGCACTAGTGAGAAGACAGTGAGTGAGTGAGAGTTTTACCTCTGGCCATCAAGGTTCCCCTGGGCACCGGTGCCGTAGGGCGTGTCCTCGGCGGCGGACTGCCAGACGGACTGCCAGGCCTGGGAGGGCGGCTGGACATAAACTCCGGTGGCGGGATCGACGGCGGGGCGGCCAATCATCATCCCGGCAGGCTGGCCAATGGGCGGGTAGTAGTAAGGCACCCCACTGGCCGTTGCCCCGACGAGCGCGGCGTCGTCCTTGATCTCGTCGCGGGGGACGATGTCGACGAGGAAGTCGAAAATGTCGGTGCGAGTGATGGCGGCGGCGATGTCGTTCTTCTGGAGGGTGCGGCGCTTGTTCTCGTCGGCGTGGAGCCAGGAGCGGATGGTGAGCTCGAGGATGAAGAGCTCGCAGGCCTTGGCGAAGAGGATGGGGGCCTCGGCGGAGATCATGCGGACGTCCTCGTCGGCCTTCATGATCTTCTTGATGCGGGCCAAGGGGAGCTGGTGGTTCTTGAAGTCGTTCACGTGCTCGATCTCTTGCCGCTGGTACGACCAGAACATCTGCAGCTGCTGCTGCTGCTGCTGGAGCAGGTGCTGGAACGGGGCCGCGCCTGCACCTGCACCTGCACCTGCACTTCCGCCGGCGCCGCCGGGGTACGGTCCCGATTGGGCTTGAGCGCCTTGTTGCTGGTTGTTCTCCATTCCCCCAATTCTTTCTGATTTTGATGATCCGAGAGAGACAGAGAGACCCGATGGATGGAATTGATTGGAAAATTAAAACTATGTGTTGGGATAAGCTAAACAACGGACAGGACCTACTACCCTAGGTTAAGGACTTGTTTCAATTTCAACGGACCAACCGTAAGCTCCTTTTTTATTTATTATTTCCTCACTTAAACAAATTTTTTATACCTGACAAATACATTATTTTTAAATTACTATCTAAAATTTATTTTTTTCAAATAATTACTTTAAAAAATTTATATTTTAACTTAGTCTCATCCTCTTAAGATCCTCTTAAGTGATGATGTGACTAAACAAAGTATCACATCATTAACAAAATGAGATTAACATCAAGTATCAGGTATTAGGTTGAAACATAAAAAAATTTCATATAATTATTTGACAAAAAATAAATTTTAAATAATAATATAAAAATGATCTATTTTTTAGGTATGAAAAACTTATTTAAATTTTATTGATTAAATGGTCTATTTCATTTTTTATTTTATTTTTTTGATTCAATTTATTTATCTATTTTTTTAAAATATTAATTTGGTTATTTATCTTATTTTTTTAGTCTGTTTTAGTTATTTATTTTTTAAATAATTATTTTGATCATTTATTTTAATTTGTAATTCAATTTGATCTTTTCGTTCATTTAAGATTAACATATGAACTTTTATTTTGTTAAAAATGAAATGGAGAAGAAGGAGAAAATTGAAAAAAATATATTTTTAAATAATTAACGACATCAATCTTAAATAAATTAAATAATCAAATTAAACCAAAAAATAAGATAAAAAGATCAAAATGAATAATTTAAAAGATGAATGATCATATTAAAAAAACAAAGGATCAAAATTAATATTTAAAAAATAAAGACCAAACTAAACAAGAAAAAAAGATAAAAGATTAAAATAAATTTTTTAAATCATCAATTTCTTTTTAAAAGATAAATGAACAAAATAATTCATTTATCCTTCTTTCTTTCAATTCTTTTTTTACCTTTCCGACAAAGTTTGTTCACAATAGTAGGGATGTTATTAATCTTGTTTTTAATCAAATTAGTATTGATTTAATTATTCAAAAAAAAAGTTTTAGTTATTTTCATTTTAAGGATTACATTGAGAAATTTAAAAAATAAAGAACCTGATTAAAATATTACAAAAATCGAATTGAACATCTAAACAAATAAAATGACCAAATTTATAATTAAACCTAACAATTATCTACTTTTAATTACTTAAAAACAATTATGAAAATCACTAAAGATGTGTATTTCAGTAAAGAATACGGGAGCAGTTATAAACCTTCAGCATCCTCTTTGATAAATAGTTCTAAAAATTAATGTTAACAAAAACCGACCAGCTACGTGTGGATGAACCCACTGCTTTTAAATTAAGAAAGCATGTTCTTCATAGTTTTTGTGAAGACATTCTTGTTTAGCGTTACTTTGTTGTGGCTTGTGGGTGTTGCTCCATCGATGCGTCGCGTGGGTCCATAGTCTTCTGTTCCATGCCCGTGAGACTGAAATATAATTGGTTTTTGCAGCACTTTCGTTCCAGCCATTTGGCTTCATCTGAATGATGCTTTGCTCTCTTGCATGTGGCTTTCAAGTCCACATTTTTGTCACTTATTGTATGCAATTTGCTTTGCATGATATATTTATCTTTTCTTTGGAAATAAATTATTCTGCTTATTTCTAGTTTATATTGTTAAATAATATATGACATAAAAATGTCAAATTATATCCTTATTCGTTAAAATATCAAAAAAATTTATTTAAAATATCATAATTATTTGTTGATACTCATACAAGAATTTGCAAAAATTATAATTAATTCAGTTTTTTTAATTTAATTAATATTTTTACTTATAAATTATGCAAATCAAGTTAATTAAGAAATAATAGAAAACTTGAAAATAACATTAAACTAGGTGTTACAATAGTACAACAAATGTCTTGAATAAATTGAATAGAAAATTAATATTTATGGTCAAGAATTATTTCCACTAAGGATCGAACTCATATACTACCAAACGATTCAATCTTAACTTCAATACATTAATCACTTGTATCCAATTACTTAATTTTCTACAAACTTTATTATAACATTATTGTCACTTTCCATAAATATGAATATTTAAGCATTACCCAATGGATAATTCCACAAACAACCCTCCATAATTATACTTATAGGAGTAGTAACACTATAGTTTACCCACCAAGTATACAAAAATTAAAACTACAAAACAAACCAAAGTGAAAGGTTTAACCAACTACTGTTGGCACAAGGAGTAGCGATTTAAGTCCCTTAACCAAGTGGTTTATGGTTTGAATTCTAGTTGACCCTCGAGAATGGGAATAAATCTTGTTAAGAGAGAAATAACCATTTTGTGTGCATTCATGGTCTCCAACGAATATTAGTCAATGTTTTTGACAGGGTAACTTCATACGAATACAATGATTAGAAAAAAAAAAAGTGAAAAGCTTAACTTTATTCACACATCAGTTGGCATACTTTTGGAGTTTGGACAATCATTCTTTGTGTGTCTCACATTCTTGCATACCTAGTAAGCAAAATCCTTATATTGCTTCTTTTGATCATTTTTATGTTGAAAATAACTTTGTACAATATCTTTAACTCTCTTCCTTTTCATATTCTGAGAACATGGTTGGATCCAAAACCATAATAGTAATAAAAAAAATCTAGTTTAATCTAGTGTCATTAAAAAACAACATAGTTTGATTCAACGTAATGCAAAGCAATACCTAGTTAATCTAGAGTCATAATGAATATAATCCCCCCCCCCCCAAAAAAAAAAAGAGTCTTCAAGATAGAATACTTAATGATCATCAAGCACATCTAACTAGATTGACCCCATGTGTTCAATTTTTGCCTTATTAGAATTTTTATATCCGGTACGGGTTAGTCTAACTTGAGTGAGATATCCAATACCACGCAACTACAAATATTCTCAATTCATTCCAAACTTTAAAGTTTTTGCATTCAACATTTGGATTTCATTGATATGAACAAAAACATTAGGAACAATATCGATTAAAACTAAATACAGAATAAGAAATAACATAAGTGAGTATGTTAAACATAATTAATGAGACACGTTCAAGCAATCCATAATGGCTAATAAAATACCTAATGCAACATTAATATCCCATTTTTGGGTGGTAAAGATTAATTATAAGTGTCTCAACACAATGATTAAATATTGGTGATAAGCTTGGTCAAACAATCATTGTAATCACTAGACATTTATCATTTCAGACATGTCATTATTGAAATAAAAGAAACACACTAGAAGAGAAGGTTAATAGTGTGTGTGTGTGTGTGTGAACTTTAAAAAAAATCGCAAAACTCAGTTTTATAAACAAGTTTGTAAAAGTTTTCGTCCAAGGAAAATGTGAAAGGATGATAAAAGCAATAACATAAGAATTTTATATTGGTTCACTCAATCTAAGCTAGGTCCAATTATTTTTAAATCTTAGAAGGGTTTCACTAGCCAACAAGATTACAACAAGTATTTTTTGTGGTACTTCTGGCTACAACAACAATACTCTCAACCTGAGATTATCAGCACAAGTATTCTTTATCACAAAGTGACTTTTGGCTCTCACAAACAATAAACGCTTCAAATATTACAACAAATCAACTCACAATGTGAGAACGTAGAAGTTTAACATAAGTACAATAGCTTTGCAAAGTAAATAATAAACTATTTTTAACACATGATGATTTGTCCAAAGAGTGTATCAAGGTTTGAAGGTCTCTCCAAGATATTTTCGTTAAATTGTTACTTTGATCTTCTCTTCAAGTATTTATATAGGCTTCAAAGATGATATGCCCATTGTGAGATAAAGCTTTCGTGGTATTCTTGTTTTGATTTTCCTTTTAATGCATGGACTTGCCATGTTATTGCTTTTGACATGTCTACTTTTGTAGAAGATGGAGAAGGTATGCATCTTTTCTTTCTCATTCTTTGGAAGCTTGTTTTGCTTCTTCTTTTTTCACTCCTACTTCAATTTTTTCCTTGTAATGTAACATGCTTTTGATTAGAGGTTGTACTTATACTCAGAAAACCTTATTTTTCATTAAATGCTTAAAATTCAAACTTAAGTCATTCAAAAAAAAAACAAAGGAAATATTAGACTAAGGTTGCTTGAAAAGGAATTTAAGAGCAAATAACCTTAGCATTCAAACTTCATATGATAAAGAGCTCTACCACATGTTCTCTTTTTGGACGAAGAAAACTTAAGTGAATATATAAAATACAAGTGCAAGCATTCTTAAGCACATTAAACGTTGGATAGTTCATGAACTGATGATAGCATTTGGACGCAATTTTTTACTTAGCGCTTTGGATGCTATGCCTTTATAAAAAGCTTGGACAAAAGTTCAGATTAGTGCATTGGATGCTAGCTTACTTAAACAATTTTTCAGCGTCGGTAAGAATGGTTATGCCTATATGCTTTGGGCACATGCATTTCTTGCATAGCTCAACAAAACCCATCAACTTATCAAAGTTTAATATCTTTTGTTATCATCAAATTTATGAGATTTTTTGGGGTTTGACATTTCCCATTTCTTTGGTTCCAACAATTATTTAGCCAAATTGTGTCTTTTTTAGCCAGTCATTGTGTAATAACATCATGCTAACATTTATGTAAATAGAGGCAAGTTTGTTTTCTTTGGTTCCAAATTGCTCTGACTACTTTAATTTGAAATATCATACAAATTTGAACAAATGAGGTTCTTGAATTTGTGGCCATGCATATGTTGGAGGGTTTTAAGGTATATAATTTAAAATTTTCTTGTGACCTTGAGTGGAATAACCTTATCCCATAGACCACGCATTACTCGTAAATCACTAAGAGTTTAGAAGTTACCTTTATATCATGGTTTCCCTTGATCACTAAGTGTCAAAGGATACGACATCTTTACTCAATCCATGGGAGCACAATCAAAGTGGAGCGGGATCTCGGTGCTAGCCTGGTGTTAGATGAGTTGAGTTCGATGTGACACAATACTACTTTCTCTCTCAATAATGACTAATGGGCTTCATGTGTGTCATCAGTTTCACCTCTCTCATATATATAAGAGAGTAATTTGATCCAAATTTCAATCATATCTTATCAAATCTTATTTGATGTAGATAATTATCTTATTCGATTAGATATACAAATGATTATTTTATTTGATTAGATACACAGATAATTAATTAAATCATATCTAAGTAATTATCTTATCAAATTAAGTCTTTTTTTAATTAAATATGTCATTAATTAATTAAACCACAATTAATTTATTCAATGACTCCCATTGATTACTGTATGAGTGTGATTTTATAGGCTCCCAATAGATTGCCAACAATATTATCATTATAACATTATAGACAATGATTGGCATATAGCAATGCATCATTGTCACTCAACACATGAGAAAATCGATAATTCGATTTAAACATTACCGCAACCATTTCCACCATGTAACCTTTGTTCAATGTCTTGATCAAATACAAGACATAAGAATGTCTTTGTTAAGTCCTATCATTTATTTCTCGATACCCAAGTAGACATCTAAATACAAATGGACTTAATATCTCATATTAGTCCATTTGTGTGTGGTCATGTATATTGTACATCTCACTCTATCGAGAGGCCTATAGACATAACTCTTGTTATGTAGGAAGAACAAATCTTATCTACGTCACTCACATCCATCAACACAATTTACTGCAGACCCAATTACTACCTTTATAATCACCATATTACAAATGATGTTTGATAGCATTAAAACCTACAAGTCCTACATGTATAAATTGTAGTGACTTCAAGTCGACGGATTACTACTGCATAATGGTTGTCTTGAGAAATGCTTATGACACTTACATAAATATTATAAAGCCTTCTCATAGTGGGACAGTCTATTATAAATATTACTCCTAATACTTATACTTGTATGTCAGCTTGATATCTCATATCCATGACTTGTCAAATGAAATCATTATGCTGCTCAAACTAATATTAAAATATTGAATAAAAATAATTACCTTATATACATATAAAAATTGTAATTGAAAATTTTTAGGGGGGGAATGGGCTTGAATTGCAAATAGAACTATCCTTGCTTAAGTCCTCCCTTACAAACTTAGCATGTATTGTCAACTCCTTTGAGTGGTGAGAACATACTCTATAGTCATTGTTGGAAATAAAAAAAATATCTTTTATTATCTATGCTCTTTATGCCAAAGCCAAAAAATTCTATAAGCATATATGTAGAACTATAAATCATATAAGTCTTAGGATCTATTTCATAACATATTAAGAATTAGAATAAATTCTTGGATTCATAACTATTGATTACTTTATTGATGTAAAAGACTTATTGTGATCAAGAGTAAGGATTGATCTTATAATTCTTCCTCAATTGAAGTCGCTTGATTTTTTAATGGAACCGTCATAACTCTTTTAAATGGAGAAAACAAAAATAATTGTGGAATTTGGTATATAAGGAACAATAACAAGGATTTCTTATTTATTAACTCCATTAGTGCTCCTATTATGCTAAAGTAAGCCAATAATTATATCCATTCATTAAGCTTGTCATACCCTTTATAATTTAGTGGACTCAATTAGATAACTTAAAATAGAACTTACTAAATATAAATAGTTAATATAATTATTATTAAAACATGAACTCACATTAGATATTGAAGTATAAATTGGCAACAAAAAAGTGAGATTACAACTTTTTGGAGAGAAAAAAGGTGCTTAGTTTATCGTTGCAAATGTAAACTTCTACTCCAAAATGGGATTGATTGGGACTTGGGAGAAAGAGGGAGAATAATAGATATGATAAGTGATGATAGAAGAAAGAGAAAGATAAAAAATATGGTAAAAATGAAATAGATGAAAAGTGATAAGTGTCATATTTTAATTATTTTTGGGATTAGAATGTTAACACTTATCTTTTGATTTTGATAGTTTTTCTTTGAAACTTCCTTTAATTCTTGTTGTTTTATATATTGTATATTTATAAGTGTTTTTGTTTATAATATAGAAGATTGATCCATGCATCTCTTATGTTTTGATGGTCATTTGTCAAAAAAAGAATTAGAGCCAAGCTGAAGAGTGTTGAGGGTCATTTTCAAGATGTGAAGTCCTTTGTCACTCACTTGGGCTAGTCAAATCTCACTTGGGCAAGCATGCATGCAGAACAGGGGAGTTTTAGGGTGATGAACTCGCTTAGGCGAGTCATATCTCGCTTGGGCGAGTAACATTCCTTTAGTTTGAAGATATCTACTCACCTGAGCGAGTGGAACTCACTTGGACGAGTTTTACTGTCATCGAAGTGAAGTGAAAGATGAGGAGAATTGCAGAAACATAACCTGAAAGTTTCGAGATAGCAAGTTTGAAGGAGATAGAGAAAAACAAGGTTGGAGCTACAGAGATTGACCTCAAAGTGACTGTAAATTTCATCCTTTATCATTTCATTTGTTGATCTTGTACTCACTACCATGAGTGGCTAGTTTCTCTGTAGGATTGTATGTAATCTTTATACCCTGATGTATCTATTTTGATATTTTATATATATGAATGTTTTCTAGTCATTATTGGTGAATTCATTTTGTTCTTAATGCTTGATTCTACTTAATCACTAGTTTCATGAAATTGGATTTTAAGTTGGACTAGAAAGTACTCTTAAAATTTGAACTAAATGAATTCACTCTTTACATTACGTTGCTAAGAATAGAGCATAACGTTTTGATTGCTATTTGCACGAGATTATGATTGTAATGCTGGAATATTATTAAATATGCAAGGAATCGATATTTGATAAATATTAATAGGATTCTCGAATGCGAGGAATCGATTCGGGTTGATCTAATGTGTCATCAGAAATGTTAAAAAATAATTCATATGTATTAACTTCATTTAGATACTGAAGACATGAATGATCAAATCCAATTCTATGTTTTTCTTGAATTAATTAAATCATTTTCTTAATTTTACATGTTTACGACTTTTACGCTATTTACCTTTCTTTCATTAAACCCATGAAATTTCAATCAAATCTTTTTTATATATCTATTCAATTGTTTACTTTTATATGGAGAAACTGAGTAACTCAAGTCCCTGTCCAAACAATCTCATTTGTAAAATTTGTAACGACATTGGTATGCTTAACAATAGTCTAACAAAAAGTTAGGCAAACCATTATAATTTTTCAACATCAAATTACTTGTTATCAAACTAAACCATGTGTTGTAAAATATAATATCAATTTTATTTAGAATATAAAAGCATAATGACATTGAATCAAGTCACAAAATGATTATAAATTATTACAAATTCACTCATTTTATAATGAGATTTTTATAATTTAAAATTTTGTGAAGTCTTTATATTTTTAAAAAATTTCATAACTCTTGTATGTTAATCACCATTCAGACTCCGTTAACATACTAAAGAAAGTGACTAATTTAAAAACTTACATAGACACGAAACTATTTGATGTATAACATAATTGAACAAGTTCCTATAATCTATATAAATTCTTAAAATAGTATCTTCAATTTAACAAAATTTAATAACCATTAGTAAATGAAAACTTACTTTTAAGATTTTGAAAGAGAAAAGCTTATATACCTTTTAGCTATAGAAAGTCATTTTAAAATGTGGTGGAATTATAAGTATAGAACAATTTAATGGTGGGTGCATGAACAATAATTTAACCATGTAATCAGATAACAAAAAGTCCCTATCTCAATCTCAAGCTCTCTCTCTTTCTAACAACTTCATAACGGGCTAGTGCTAAGAGGAGGATGCAGCTTCCTAAAATGGAAAAAAAAAATCCAGTTTAAATAGAATCTTAACATAACATGAGTTTTTTTTTTTTTTTTGTATTATTAAAAAACTGAATGTATTACTGTTTACTAGTATTGTAAAGGTTTAAGACTTGTTTTAATTTGTTAGAAGAACTTAATTCATGAGGAACTTGAAAATTATGTATGCTTTGATCCTTGAGGCATGAGAAAAAAAAATTGCAGCTGGTGTACAATTTGACCAGCTGTATAGCTATAAGGTCAATACAAGATTTTTCAGTCGAAAGAATGAATCCGAAAAATAGAGATAAATGTTTCCAGTCGAAAGAGGTGAACTGAATTATAATGAAGTTTATTGACTTGCAGAAACTAATAACTAGCTGCACATTGGCATTTCAGAGAGTTGCATAGATACAACTGAAATAAAGTCCTGAGGGCAAAGGTAATACTAAATGCAAAACTGTAACCCCGCCAACATACAGCAAAAACAACAAAAAACTGTTCTAATTTATGTTTGAATTGGCCACTGTAAACTATAGTTTTGTTGACTAATTAAATCTGCTATCTCTGGCTAAATGGAACACAGAATCTCTTCCAGTCATTAACAATTAACATTACTTAACACTTCACGGCTCTCTTTTCCCCTAGACGTCTCCGCTTATATACAAACAAGATCTTGGGTTTCCTTTCCTTCTCTCCCAATTCTTCATCAGAACGTTCTTCCTTAGTTGTCAGGCAGCTCTCAGACTTCCTTTCCTTCTCTCCCAACCCTTCATCAGAACCTTCTTTTTTAGTTGTCAGGCAGCTCTCAGACTTCCTTTTCTTCTCTCCCAACCCTTCATCAGAACCTTCGTCCTTAGTTGTCTGGCACATCTTGATCAAACCCTCCTCCCTGGAATTCTCTTTGTGCTTCAATTCATCTTCCACAGATTTTTCAGTTGTCATTAGAATTACTTGCTCCAGATCCTCGGCTAACACCTGAAGAAGTTCCATCGGAGTAGCAGCAGGATCAAGCTCCAAGCAACCTTTCGGAGCATTGTGACCCTCTACACCAGTAAGCCAGTGTGAAGGTACCTGGTGGGAGAAACGAAACATCTCCGCCTTTGAAATATTCTTGACCTTTCTTAGATCGGCATTCTGGCGGAATACTGTCTTGAAACCTGAAACCTTAACAAGTGGGGCAATATTCACACCTTTCTCTTCACAGTAGTCTTCAAGCACCTCCACCATGTCATATTTCTGTATGATTTCATCTTCAGTAAATTTATTCCAGTCAAGGGACCAGTTCCGATACAAAGCCCATACGTCACCTTTCTTCGGATATATATGGACAACCCCTCTTGAACCTTTTGTCCACTTAACCCTGTGGGAGAAGGAATTAAGAGTGCTATAGGATACACGCTTTCCTATTCTGAAATCTCCGCTGGTCTTGGGAAAGCCAGAACTGACCCACTCTATTGGGGCCAATTCATCATTGCTTTTGGCATTCAACCAGCTAATCCTCATATTCAAAGGATTCTTTGAGATTACATCATGGATTAAGCAATAGTAACGCGGCATGCCATCATCATTATCATATGCAGCCCATACCTGGTTCTCACCAAAAGCATTTTCAGTACGGTCTCCATCAAAATCATGGAAATCTGGGTCTGGAACATTCATTGAGAGAGAACCAGGCAGCTCTGGCTCTAGATCAGCAGAGAAACACTTCTTGTTGACGGTCTCAGAATCAACAACTTGTGCACCAGGTTTTACAACATTTCCTTCCCTTTCTTTGCCCTTCTCTCTGATTTCTGTGTCAGTATTCTTTGACTTGTCTAAATTATTTGATGCAGAAGAAGCTTTCCATTCATCAAGCTTTTTAACAATCTCCTTCCGAGCCTTTTCCACCAATATGTTCTTTATTTGATGCTGTGATCTGTCCCTAACACCAGTGCGTTTGTGATTTCCTGCAGCATTAACCCTTCCTGATCCAAATTCATTTGCCAAGTTTATTCCTTCATTTTGAGATGCTGTTTTGTTTTCCATATCTCTTCTATCACTACCAACTTTATGTTCATCAGTGGGCCTGTTTTTCCTTGGCCTATCTCCTTTCATAATAGAATTTGAACCAAAACGAGAGGACTGAAAAGCTGAACCAGCACCAGTTCTATCAACAGCATGAGCATTCCCAAAATGGGCATCCTCCCTCAAGAAAGTTGCTGAATCTTCATGCCTTCTCTTCAAATTCTCAGATGACATCCTAAAAACACCAGGAGCTTCTGCAGCACTAGAAGCTGATGCTGGAACACGGGAAATACCATCAGGCATAGAGAAAGGACCTGACCCAAGTGATGAATTGACAGCAGACATAGGCGTCCTTCCTGAAAAATGATAATTTCTTTCCATTCTCATTGAGTTGAAGTTATGTTGCTTCATCTGAGTGGATGAAACATTTCTGTATCCAGGTGGAGGCAATGTCTCGGAAGCCAAAAATGGCTTATGACAGCAGGTACAGACAAGATTGCTGTTAACATAAACATTATGGTACTCAAAATTTGTCTTGCAGAAACTGCAAAAGGTCCAAAATGTGGGTTTCAACAACACAGGATTAAAGATGTTACTATGCGAACCATTCTGACTGGCTGGCATAGAAGGTTTCCCACCAGGATTTCCATTACGCCATAAATTGCACTTTTGGTCATAGGTGATTCTCTTGGCTTTATCAGATAATAAACTCCAAGCCTGTGAGATAAGGCTAAATGCCCCATCTGCACCTACGGATCTATTTTTATCAGGATGCAGAGTAAGAGCCAGTTTCCTGTATTGTCTTCGAATAGTTTCTTCATCGGCCAAAGGTTGCACACCAAGGATCCTGTACCAATCAAGTTCTCCATTAACTCTATCTTCGGAAGAGATATACACCTCAATAGTTGCTAGAAATTGAGGAAGACCATCAAGATTGGGATATAATTCTAGAGCCTTCTTTGCGAGTATTCTTGCCCCTCCAAATTCCCTCTGTAAAAGCATCTTCTCAGCAAGTTTTTTAGCCCTTAAGGCACCATCTTTATTAAATTCCATGCTAGCCAGTATGTTTCTGCAAATGTCACTAATTACTCTTGTTTATTTCCTTCCTTAGAAGTATACATCAGGGTGATACCAACAAGGAGGAAGGACCCGACAATAAATATTGACACCCAAAACCCGACAACTCCACATGCACAATAAAGATGATTCCTTCAATTACAGAAGCCCGATAAACCCTGTAAATAGTCCAAAATGACATAACTACATTAGCAACAAAGGAAAGAAAAAACATGCCGATAACAACATAATGAAATCTTAACAAATTAACAGAATAACGGTTAACAGATAACAAAATTCTTTCCAATGCTTATTACAAGCCATTAATTCCATACATTTTACCTAATTCCTAAACAATCAGATAACTACAAATTCAGTGAACATATTTGAGTACTGGATTTCCAAAAGAATTAAAGAAGGATGACAATATCATGACATTAGATTTCCAATACATTTCCAAATTCAGTCCCCTGCAACCTTCACCAACCACAATCAGGGAATAACCAAACCCTTGCTGATCATGGAAAAGGGAATTGCAAAGGGGAAAAGGAACCATGACATAATCAAAATGCGCAAATGCCAAACTGCAGTTTCTACTTTCAGTCACTCCTTTCAATAATAGGGCAAAAAAACAAAGCATGCTTCTTTATATCTCTTAAAAGTAAATTCTCGCTCATGTAGCTCTTCAAATGAACATCTTTAACAATCAACCACAATTAACAACAAAAAGAGGAAATTAAAAACTAAATTCAGAATTTAAGAGTCTATATGATTCTCTTTTAACCTCTAGCTTACAGAAACTATTTTTCTAAAACAATTCCATTCTACTCCATAATCAATTTCTCATCTAAAATCAATCTAGTTTTGAAAATTGTTTCCAAGGCAAGTTGTTTTGAAAAAGCAAAACAGAAATGTTTTCTCATCTTCATTTCCAATTTTCATCTTGTTCAACCTATCCTTCAATCCCACACCCTACTTTGTGCCTTGCACCACCCTCCACAAGCAACCTTGTGCAATTGAATTTTGAAAACATTAAACAATTTTTTGAAAGAAAAAAAAAATCAAACAAGCCCTAAAACTCTCACCTACAAAAGGGGCAAAAAATCGCACATGCAGAACCTTCAAATGAACAAACCAGAACCAACAATGAAAACAGAAAAAAAAAATTCAAAATTTTGAAGACTTTCAATCACGTAAAATTCAAAGTTTCAACTTGTCCACAGTAATGGGTTGCAACACCGCACCGTCGCGGTCTCGACAGACCACATTGGAGGTTCCGTTACGGTTACAAAAAAAAAAATCAAATAAACAAAAAACCGTCCAAGAAACACAGAAATCCCTTCAACATTATTATTTTCCGAATGGAATCAACTACTACCTCTGTAGACACCAACAATCGAAAACCAAAAACACAATCACACAATCCAAAACCACATTGATTCAGATAAAATAGAAAAGCAAAAAAAAAAAAGTAAAAAGGCCTCACCTGAAGGAAGACACACGAATGAAGCGTAGCGGGAAATTGAGTTGAGAAAACTCTCTGTGTTTTTTTTTTTTTTCTGAATAATTTGGAAAAACGGTGGCTTTAAGAGTTGAGAGGAATTGGGCTCCGATCAGAGTTTCAAAGCTTAGTCTGTGCGGTGCATGTTTAGGCCATCATGGTGAGAGGTTTTTATAGTGTTTCTCGTTCACCTCTGAAATTTTTTTAAACAAGGCAAAAAAAAAATTGCTTTTACCTGATAGTATAATAATAATAATAATAAAGCTACAGTTAAAAAAAACTAATAAGATATGAAAAAAATCTTATTAAGATTTTGACTGTGGTAATACTAACGTTACCTTGACCAAACAAGGTAATTATTAGTAGTATTACTATTACCCAACATTAGTCTTATGGTAATTTTTTTTTTTTTACATATTGTAAATGGATATTAAAAGTTTAAAACCTTTTATGCTATTACCATGTGTGTAGGGCCAGATATCTATCAAGTTGTGTCTTTGAAACGTTGTGTTGTTTTGTGAAAGGATGCTTCAATGAAACTAATTAGTAAAGTAATTTTTGTAGGATTAAATTTCTTGTATATGGTAAGGTCAATTAAAGATATTTTTATTTTAATAGAATATCCGAAAAATTAATGCTTTTATTAATAGATTAATAGACTATCCTTATATTTTCTTTTTCCTTTTCTCTTTCTACACCCTATATGAGACATTATAGAAATATTAACAATTTCCCCCCTGTATCAAATGTATCATGGATTAGTACCATTGAAGGAGCATTTTTCAGTGGAGAAGAAATGATGCAGTATATTCAGTTAATTTTCATCCAGACAATATTGTTTGCTGGAGTTTGTTTTTCTAACTCTTTCAGATTGCAGTTAATCCAGGTGAGATGGTATTTGTTGAAATAATGAGGGTAACTTTCATGTTACTTAATACAGTTCTACCTCTTTTACCACTCTAATATATATATATATATATATATATATATATACACACACACAAATAATCATAATCTGGTTTTCCATTCCTGCACATATTGATACTTCCTTATTTATTAGTCTTTTTGAGCACAAATATAGATATGCACACGTGTTAAAGTACCTGCTATAGACGATTGGATTCTGAGGACTTTGTTGTACACTATTCAACTTTACAGGGGATTTTCTTCCATAATTGGAGGCTACCTGATATGCCAAGAATCTCACAAAAAAATAATGCTGTTAATTTTCGTTGATGGAATTTTGATGCATTTTTCATAGATCCTACGGCATTCAAATTCATAGTAAATGCTCAGTTTGCATGATAGCAAACGAAGAATTATGAACAAGCAATTACAAAACATTGCTCAAGGTAAATCCAATGGTGCTTTCTTATGATGCCTGTTCACAAACAAAAGACCCTTTAACATTGTTACTTGTATTTTCTAAACTATATATATGACCTTCTTAAGTGGTTTGCCAGCATTCGCATTCCATCAATTTTTATAGATCACAATGAAAAGCTGGAAACCTGATTATATCCTATTAACTAACATGGTCTTTGTCTTCTAATCATTACCTGAGACTTGACATGATTCCTTCTCAAATAAAAAATCATCTTAAGTTATTATTTAACCAAGAAAAGGTTGGTCTTGTCATTGAGTTTATTTGAAGCTTAGCAGTAATTCTTTAACTTTATGCTTTGTCATTCAATTCTCAGCAGAGATTTATACATATGGTGAAAATAAAGAAATTCTAGAGACGCACATGCACAGATATAGCAAATGAATTGTGAGAACCCTTTTCTCCTAGAACCTTAAAACTAACACTTTTCATAAAGTTCGGCATAAACTCTTAGAGTTTTAGACAATAATAAAACTTTCCATGTTGCAGTTTCCTAACTCCTAACAATATCCTCATAAGCAGGGAATAGCTTATGTAGCTTTTTAAAAATAAGTGAATACCCCTTCAACCATATATACTGCTAGCAATGACACATGAGAATAATACAGAATCATCAGGACAAACAAGTGCCAGAAAATTGTGAAAATAAAATATAATTCTTCAAGCCAAATAATAAAAACTGAAGCTAGAATAATTGTTCGGTCACCCTATTTACTGAACTCCAATGTCAATGGCATTGAATAAACTATTTTTCTTTTAGCATGCAGCACAAATCAGGAGTAAGCAAAACATATGTAAGAGAAAGGACTAACTACAAGCCAGTTTCCTGGGAGACTTGATGGTTTGGAGTAATTCTTAAGCTCCAAGTCCTCAGTTCGAATTTAACTACAAGAATTTCAAATATATTCCTAAATTAGTTGACACCTTATGATGATCTTGAAGAAATAAACATGAAAGTTGCAAATGCTGAACATGACTAAACTACATATACTTACATATATTTATCTGTAAGTATCATTATATTTTGATGATATATAAATCTGATTTGACCAATGCTTGCAGTAGTTATAAAAGTCAGTGTTTGTGAGAGGAATATAACCTTTAAAAAGTCTTCACTATGGCTTCCATTAAGGAGGAATCTTCTCCTCTATGACATATCTCTATTTCACCCCCTTCGGCTGCTACTTGAATAAACTTACCTTGCAATTGAGCAATTCTCTTTTTCCTTTTGAGTTTAATTGCTACAATGCTACACATTGTATAGAATAAAGGTTTTTATACACTCAACCGATCACAATTCATGGTATGTTTGACTTTTGAGGTGATTATGATAAGACTCAAACTTTATATGATATTTTTTAATATTTATTTAACCACTTGTGTCCTCGATTAAATTAGTGATTTAAATTTAAATTCAGAGAAAATGCTAGGAATAATAATTTAAATTTCCGTGCCTTCAATTAGTGATTCCAAATGCATAATAAAATGCAATGTTCTTGGAATTATTTTTTGGCCTATGGAAGATCTCACAATCATCTATGGAAAAAGGGAACAACATATTTCAATAGCCTTGGAAAGGTGAAAAGTCATTAACACATACTTATCTATTCTTAGAGAAAGTCACATTATAACTATATTTAGTGAGTTTGGTAAAAATTTGACTCATTCAAGTCTAAGTGAACAAGTATGAGTGATCACTTATAGTAATGAGTGTCTCTTATAAGTGAATTTTTTCATCATCTTTTATACCTCTTTAAGTTATTTATTTGAGTTCGTAAGATGATATAATTGATACACTGCTTGGGATTTTTTTTAAGTTTACACTTAATGACTTGATTGAGATAATGAACAATTTGTTGAAGTACTTCCCTAACATAGACAAAAGTGTTGAACAATGTAAATTCTGTCTTCCGCTATTTTATGTGATATATCTTGTGTGTTCTCATCTTCAATTTTTGGGGTGTGTGGAATGGAACCTTCCAAAAAAAAAATATTTTTGGCCGTAAAATTTTAAGTCGTGTTACAAAATACATACCATTTTTTATAACAATTTTTTTTATCAGGCCATTCATTTTATTTTACATTGCTTTCTCTTCTATTTTTATCTCAATTTATAAAATGCTGTAAAAATATTAAGTAAGAATAGAATTTTTCTCATGTGCTAATCAATTTACAGAACAATTCTTTAGCATATGTCCGTGTTCCATGTAAAATTGTCTTTTGTGCCATCAGCTATGCATGGTGATTCCGCAAACGGATTTTTCTTTAACCGATACACCAGTTTTTCATATAAAATTGTCTTTTTGTGCCATCGGTTATGCATGCTCAATTAGGAAACGGTTTGTCTTTAACCAATTCATCAGGGTATTTTTCTTTTCTCAATAGAATTAGACAGGAATATCAAATGTTGTATCACGCAAGATAATTGTGACTGAGCAAGTAGACTGAAAGTATTCGAATATAATAACCATCTTTTTAGCAATAGCAAGTCGTTCCTCAACGAACATCAGAACATGGTCCTCACAGAATATAAGTACTCAGAAAAAGTGATCTCTTGTGGGAAACCAAATCTTTAAATTCCATTAAAATAGTTGTGAATGGTCATATGCATGCTATTCATATTTCCGTGGGAAAAAAGATGGATATTAGGATTTTCATTTTTCCCCTGGCAAGAAAGCATATCTAGTGTATGAAATAATATTTTCAATAACCATCTATATTAAATTTTACCTCAAATTAAAATATATTTTTCATGCTTATGAATATCAAAATATTTCAAATTCGTTCCACTAATAAATTTTTTTTGCTATCTTAAAATTAAAATCCATTACTTTTTAATCCAGATAAATTCAACATGTCACTTGTTTATTGGTTCAAACATGGGTCATGAGAGGAGTAATTTCTCAGAGGTAAAAATCGCCATAAATACAGAAAAAAAAATCCACAAATTTATAAATCCCTCTACCCTAACCTTTTTAATCTTCTTCAAACCCTCTAAATCATAGATTCATAGCAACTCATCCCCCAAAACGAACCTTAACCTCAAACCCAGTACCGTCTGCACCCACCAATACAGCCAGACTCAATGTCATAAAACCAAAGCCAATAGACACTCAAACCCACACACCAGAAGCATAGCTACGGGACCAATAACGCGTGCCATCACCAAAATCCACCAATAAACCCATCCGCGAACCTTCCGTTAATCGGCGAAGCCTTTCGCGCAGGAAACAAGCAATTCACCACCGTGAATCTCAGATTGTAACACCACCACACGAATTCCTTACCTCTGCGAATCCCTAAACCGTAACACGGCCACTCGCGGGCATTGCAAGTCGCCCTCTGTCATCGTGAGACACCATCGCCGCTTTCCGTCCACCGCCATGAAACCCGAAGCGGCAATCTGTTCACTCTCTGCACTCACCCACGAGCCACGAGTCCCAAATCCCTCTTTCTCTCGCTGCTTGTTGTTGTTCTGGTGCACGTTTGTTTGTGTTCAATTTTTAATCTTCAATTTGAGGTAATTAAGGGGCTTTGCTGAATGTTTATTGGGCCCAACAATTTCAAAGGAATAAGCTTGGGTCTAGTAAGATGAGGTTGCACTTACTTGGGCTGCTATATTAGGGTTATTCTTCCTGCACCAACAACTTCTTCTACACCCAGCAAGTGTTGTGAAAAGACCAAATTATCCTTCAGTTAAAAATCAAATACACCATCCCTTCCCACACCAATCACCCACACCATTGACGCCTTCTTTCCCTCCCTGCAGCGCCGAGAGTCCGTCTCTCCCCTCCGTCATAATCAACATGCATTAAACCATATGAATTCGTATGGTACATGAGGAAATTTGTATAAGCATACAGATTGGTATGATCTATAGATTATCAATCCGTATTTTTTTAATTTTATATATTTTTATATTTAATAAATTATTTATTTAATAAAAAAAATTATTTAAAATTTAATGTTTAAATTTTTTTGTTATTTAATTAGTTTATAAATAACTATTTTAATACTTTTATATATTTAAAATAGTTGAATAACAAAAATTAACAATTTTTATAATGTATATATTTTAAAATTTAGTTAAAAAAAATAGGTAATATTGTATAAGAAATTTTTTTATTAATATGTTTGTATAAGTATTAAATATTTATATAAATATTGTTTTGAAGTTAAAAAATATGAAAATTAATATCTTCATTCATTTATAAATATTTAAGAGGTTTAAAATAGTCATTTATAAAATAATAAAGTAATCATTTATTAGAAATAAAAAAAATGTACTTTGATTTTAATCATGCATTTTAGTTTGCTAGAATTAGTGATTTCAACTATAAAAATTTAAAAAATGAATTTCAACATTGATTTATGAATATATAAAATAATTAAATATTTATTTATGAATAATTAAATTTTAATTTATAAAATATTTAAAATAAAATTGTAGTTTGATTTTGATGATGTATTTTTTATTTTGCTAGATTAATCATTTAATTTTTTTTTATTACATTTGTTAAAATATACTACATTTAATAATACAATAGGATTGTAGAAGATTTTTTAGTTAATTTGATAGTTAGTTTTTGAGTGATAGAATGAAAAAAAAAATTATTTTGAAATATGAAAGTCAACTATTATTTGAACAATGACATTACTTGATATTAATGTGCAAATTTGTAGATTATGGTTAGAATTAGAGGATTGCGTCGGGCTTTAGGTAGAGTTTTTTAGGAAGAACCTTAGGTAGATAGGTTGTTGGTGATGAGGAAGAAGCCCCTTAACGTCGAAGACCCACAACATATGCACATAGACAATGAGCAATGAGCAGCTGCAGCTGTTGTTGAGGATGTTGACCATGTGGATCATGTTGCTAACAAAGTTCATGAGCAGCCTCAGGAACTAGTTATGTAGGTGCTAATTCAGAGGGTTTCCCAGGCGAATCCCATGATACATCAGTGTTGACATCATATGTTGATCACGAGGCAGCCAGAGTTTGAGTTTGGGCAGGAGAGGTAGTTATTTGTTTAACTATATCATATTTGAATAATTATTTATCATTTTATTTGAACTAATTAATTTTAATTATTTGCAGGAACATACCGAGTTGAAGTTGGTTTCTCATGGGAGGAAGGTAGAGAAATTTGAAAGGCATGTACCTAAGATTGAAGGCATAGTAACTATTACAGGATTAAGTTCTCTGATTATATGTTTATTGGAGACAGGTAACATGAGACTTTTATATGCTTTTGGTTTCCATCTACCGATAGGAGAACTGACTATAATCCTCGATGTTGTGGCATCCTTATTACATATGTCCATTATAGGTGTCTTCCATACCTTCGATGCTATTGATGTAGACGAAGTCGTGAATTTGTTAGTTGAGTTGCTTAAAGTCAGACACAAGAAGCAAAAGATGAGAGTGAACAATACTAATATATTACATTGAAATTGATAAGCATATATATGAAAATTTTTATTTAAATTTTCATATTTTATACATTTGCATAAAGAAGTTAATATAATAATATTTACACAAATATTATAAAAAGAATAACTAAATTTATAAAAAAACATTAAAAATATATTTTTTTAATTTTTAAAAAAATATTTAGATTATACGGATTGACAATCCGTAAGTTTCATATGGATTATCAATCCGTATGTTTATTACGACACAGATCTAACTTGCAGACAAAAAAAACTTACCTCCTTCACCGTTGCACCAAAACGACAACCACGTACTGCGAATGACCATCGCAACAGTTCACCTTGACCAAATCAATCACAAGACAGAAGGAGGAGCTCAGCCAAAAGGATACGAGAATGGTGTATGAAAAAAAACCAACAAACATAGAAGAAGAAGTTTATAGAGGTAATTTTAGAATTTTCAAAAAATTGTTGGGTGTAGAAAAATTATGTATGGTTTAAGAAGAAAATACTGGTATTCTAAGACTCAGTTTTGTTTATTTTAACTTGAGATTAAGCCCAGTAAAAAGCAAAGTAATAAAACAATTTAGGTTCATCTAAAAAATTATTGTTCTTCCGTGCACTATGAAAATTCGTGGCCAGGGTTGGGAGAGAATGATTGTGAAGATGAAATTTAACTTCTACAGACGCGATTGTGGGTGAGAAAAGTTAATTTGATATTGTTGGGAACAAAGAACTATGAACTGGACACAGTATTGCAGCACTTTCACACATGAAGAAAATCAAGGAACATGTACTTGAATGACCGAATGATAAAGAAGATGAAGACCAAGAAGGTTAGGAAAGAATTAAGAAGGGTTCAAAAATTTGTGGCAAACTTTTTGCATTTTTAACCCGAAAAAACCATCTTTTAAAAGGACCATATTTTGTGGAAAACCATATTTTGATATTTATAAAAGACAAAAAATATATTTTATCCTAAAATTTAATCATAAAATTTATATAGAAAACTTCCATAATTAAACTTTCATAATGTGAGTTTTTTTAAGGATTTCTTTAGTGAAAAAACTGTTTCTTACAATTTCTTTTTTATTGGAGTAAATCTACATGTCAGAGAGAGTTTCTTAAAAATAAGATTGATATCTTCTGCATGCAAGAAACTGTTTTTTAGTAATAAAAAATAATATTTATCTCATACATAGCAATACCATAATTAAACTATAATGAATTGAAAATAAAAAAAATAAAAATGTGAATTTTTTGAAATTTCTTGAAGTTTCTTACAATTAGAGCAAAATTGTGTATGAATTTCTTATAAAAAATGAATTAATGATATGGACTAAATTTGAAAAATTATTATTTCTTTTTATTTATTTATTGAGTTTTTTGTCTTATGAAATAATTTAGAACAATAATTATAATGGGATGGAGTGAGTTGAAAATATAATAATTTGTTTAGAATTAGCATATTAACATGGCAAGAACACTGTCTAAATATAATAAAATATAACATTTTTTGTTAGCTAAAACAATAAGAGAAACACTGTAGCGTCTAAGACCGCATAGCGCAGTGGATTAGCGCGTCTGACTTCGGATCAGAAGGTCGTGGGTTCGACTCCTACTGTGGTCGTATTTGCTAAGATTTAAGCTTTTTAATATAGTCTTTTAAGGGAGTTTTTCAGAACAAATAGTCTAAATAAATTCTATTATATTTTACTATTTTCTTTTTTAGATTCTCCATTTTATTTAGCTTCTCAATTATATTTTACTAATACATAAATCAATTCAATTATTAAATTATTGAACTATGATTTTCTATCATTTTTATATTTATCTGATTAATCTTTTAGTCTTTCTTGAGAAGAAAGTATCTAATATTAGTATTTCAATATACGTGTAAATTCTATAAATCTTTTTTTTTTTTTTTACTTTTTAAGTCAATAAAAAATAGTGAAAATACTTCACATGCTAATTAATTTCACTTGGTAAAAAATGACCTAGTCATTATAAAAAAAAGTATTTATATCAATTAATAGTTAAATAACATAAAAAAATGTTATTTGCTAAGATTTAAGCTTTTTAATATAGTCTTTTAATGGAGTTTTCCAGAACAAATAGTCTAAATAAATTCTATTATATTTTACTATTTTCTTTTTTAGATTCTCCATTTTATTTAGCTTCTCAATTATATTTTACTAATACATAAATCAATTCAATTATTAAATTATTGAACTATGATTTTCTATCATTTTTATATTTATCTGATTAATCTTTTAGTCTTTCTTGAGAAGAAAGTATCTAATATTAGTATTTCAATATACGTGTAAATTCTATAAATCTTTTTTTTTTTTTTACTTTTTAAGTCAATAAAAAATAGTGAAAATACTTCACATGCTAATTAATTTCACTTGGTAAAAAATGACCTAGTCATTATAAAAAAAAGTATTTATATCAATTAATAGTTAAATAACATAAAAAAATGTTATTTGCTAAGATTTAAGCTTTTTAATATAGTCTCTTAATGGAGTTTTCCATAACAAATAGTCTAAATAAATTCTATTATATTTTACTATTTTCTTTTTTAGATTCTCCATTTTATTTAGCTTCTCAATTATATTTTACTAATACATAAATCAATTCAATTATTACATTATTGAACTATGATTTTCTATCATTTTTATATTTATCCGATTAATCTTTTAGTCTTTCTTGAGAAGAAAGTATCTAATATTAGTATTTCAATACACGTGCAAATTCTATAAACTTTTTTTTTTTTTACTTTTTAAGTCAATAAAAAATAATAAAAATACTTCACATGCTAATTAATTTCACTTGGTAAAAAATGACCTAGTCATTATAAAAAAAAGTATTTATATCAATTAATAGTTAAATAACATAAAAAAATGTACGACAATGTTGTACATCATCATGCTATCAATACCATGGTAGTATTTTCCTAAAAGAAACCAAGGAAGGATAAACATAAAAATTTGAATGTAGATTTAACATTACACTAATATGATGATTCTTATTGAACAACAGCTGAATATCTAGCTGATCAAAGCAACAAATGCCCTTAGATATACGGGAACACACATAACATACGATAGGAAACTGGTTTCATAACAAGTCTTCCTTCCCCCTAGCAAGCGGTTCTATTATTCTATTACATAATTCCCAAGCATGTAAAATCAACATGGGAACGGGGTATGAAAAAAATATTACAAACAGAGAAGTGCTAGCAACAAATTTTCTAGCACTGTCTTTCTGATACCCTCTTTTATTAGTTAAAATTCATGTGATTCTTACTAATTTGTAAATAGGACCTATGAAATAAGAATGAAAACTAACATATATCTAATAGAATACACATGAATTTCACCTGACAAAAAAGGAGTATATGAAGAAAAGTATTAAATTTTTTTACTACTAGCATTTCTCTAACAAATATTAATCTGAAGAGCCCAAAAGAGAGACAAGAGAGGCAGAGTATATGCACACAACAATTCAACACAATATTCAAACCGTAGTGAGACTCTCCAGTCTCCATTGATTTCCTTAATAACTGGAACATGTAACTGATGTAAGTTTTCCTATGCTTGCTCCCCTTTAAGTTCGAGACTCTCCATAAAGCTGTGCATAGAACTTCCTTGTTCTGTGAGCAACAATCAAGCTCAAAGAAGCTGCACATAAGCAAACTACTGCTAAAATTCCAAATGTTATGGAGAAGCAAATGTTTCCCTCGCAAAGAAGCAAGTCATTGTTATTTCCAGTGAGCATTTGGTGCTTTGCTTGCTGCTCCGCGTAATAGTCGTATATTGTGCTTGCTACAAATCCAGATAGAAAGAGAGACCCTGCTGGGCTAGCCATAGTGAGAAAATTGTAGAGAGTTCCAAAGTTCTTTAAGCCAAATAGCTCTGAAGCTGCTGCTAAAGCAATTGACCAGTGGGCACCATAGCCAAAACCGTTGGATATGGCCACCACGTAAACTTGTCCAACCAAACCCAAGACATAGTAGCAAAGTCCCAAAGACATCCCTGCTTGAATCACTGCCAATGCAGCAAGTCTTGGGTACCCAAAATTCCTGTTTGAAAAATCATGCAATAAGACACACGTGTGATTATGAGTTTCAAAGTGGGAGATTCTAACATAAACACAAGTAATGCCCACTTTAGTCCATGAAATTTAAGTTTAGTCTCTAGTTTTACCAAATTCCCCCTTGAGTCCCTATTTTAGATTTTTATAACACTAAGAATTGAGATTCAAGAGAGAAGTGTAGATATGAATAAAAGAAAAACAAGTATAAACAAATATAATAGGTGATATGATGCGATAGGAAGAAAAAGAGCAATAAGAGGTGTCAAATGAGTGTTTATAATTAAGAGGTGTTCATATATCATTTGTTATTAAGATTATAAATTCAGAAAATTACAAATTTTGAGGGGATAAAAATAGGAAAAATTATTAGGTAGTTTCATATCACCACATCTATGATTTCAGACTTCCAGCTAATCTCTATATAACATGTATCCAAGTTTGTCAGTTTACGAGAAAGAATTGATAACACACAATTATATTTCATATGAAAATTAGTTGAACTTAGATCACCTAAAAATTGGTTTTGTAAAGAACTAAAATAGTTAGCAGTTAAAGTCTCAAGAGCTAAAATGAGGTATATTCTTGGAAGATACACTACAGTTCTAAATAAGAGTAGAGATTGTACCTTACTATGACCTCCGAGAAGTAGCCACCACCAACACGACCAAGGAAGTTGGATATGCTGATAACTGAGACATAAACATTGACATTGTTGTCTCCCAATGATTGGCAAATCTGACCCATGTTATTTATGATTGTCAAGCCCGATCCACAGCCCATGACAAGAGAGAAGAACATGACCCAAAAATCAGCCTTGGCCATTGCTTGTGACAAGGTGAAATCCTCTCCTCTATGGGGCCCATTTTTTCGCTTGATCTTCTTCACAGCTTTGGTAACAGCTTGCCAAAGTCTAGCTTGAAACTGAAAAACATCCCTTGGCCCTTCTGACAGAGGCAGCACCTCTAGCTTCGAAGGATTCTTCTCGTTTTCGAAGTGCTTGGTTACTTTGGTAGTGCTAGTACTACTCTCCCCAACAAAGTGCTTAGGCTTAGTTGCTTCTAGCATTGGTGGCTCCAAGAGGGCTTCTTGGTCAGCACTTTGGGGTCCAGAGAAGAAAACCAAGAGAATGGGAACTATGATAGGAAGAAATATGAGAATGATCAAAATAACTGCAAACAATGTGATGGTGCTTTGGTCCAAATCAAACATGTTTTCTAGCAACAAAACTCCCATCAAGTAAGCAGCCAAGAGAAGGCAAATGCTGTAGATAAACGTGAAACCAGTCCCATCGGAGGATCTTGATTGTCGATAACTCTCAACTGGTCTTATGATGAACATGAAGGTTAATGAAACCATTGCAGGTCCAACTGCTATGATGAAAATGAGAGAGGCTTGGTCAGGGAGTTGGATCATGGCTATTAGCTGAGTCCAAATTGCACCGCTAAGGCCAACGAAGCCCTTCAATATTCCCACCACGGGGCCTCTGCTCTCGGGGAAACTTTGCACGCAAGAAACTAGTGCTGCTGTGTTGTAATATGTTGACCCGTTTTGTCCCACAAAGATTACAATGCATAGCTGCAATGCATATCAGCACCTGGTTAACACATAATTTTACCAGCATGAATTGGGCTCAAGTTTCTCCCAGTGTGAGAACACGCAGCACAACCCATCAAGTAATCAAGCAAGGAGAAGTGGATTTCAACTTGTGATTGGTCATGCTAAGCATATATAGAGGCTGAATTGGAAGTAATTGTCACATATAAGAACAAAAGAATATACTATTGTCTCTATAGGTATGACTCTTTTTTAGTTTAATTCATATGTACTTACTATGTTATAATTCTAATAGATAACATAATGTTACAACAGTAACACTGAGTGAAGATTAAATTAAAAAATTTATTTTATAAACACAAAAGAACATATTTTATTCTTCCTTTTTTTAAGTTTTATCCAAACACTCAAGTCTTACCAATAAAACCTTTTCATATGAAACGTGTCTGCGGTTCTCCTGTCTTTTTATAAGATTTTTTAAAAAAAAGTTGTTTGTTTTTTGTATAAGATTCTCTTTATTTTTTTGTTGTATTATTATTTTTTTGAAATACCTTTAATTAATTAACAAGTTTTTTGGCTACAAAATAATAAATGCTGGAAATTAATTAGATAAGCCTTTTCTTTCTCTGGAAGAAGATGAGTAGTAATTATTAGAGTTTCACATGTTGATTTATGAAGTAAAACATTATTTGGGATTAGTTTTTTTAAAAAAAAGTTTACCATTTGAAGGTAAATTTTAAATTAATATCCGAAAAAACATAAGTTGTAACAAATGTACTTCTAAATTGAAAGTCTTAATTTGTTATGACTATTATCTTTTTTTACACTGAAGTAGTAAAAAATTTTATGATTTCATTTTTTTAAAATATGAAGATTTTTACGACTTTAAAGTCGTAAAGAAAATAAATTTCTTTTTTTATTGAATTCATAAATTAATTTAGGATTTCAATTTTTTAGTAAATACTTTTTTATTTTAATTATTTAAAGAAAGTACTTTTATTAAATTTAAAAATATTTTAATACTTTTATTAAACAAAGTACATTTTAATATTTTTATTTAAATTTAATTTTTTCATTATTTTTTAATTTACAAAATAAATAATAATTTTAACATTATTAAAAAATATATTAAATAAAATAATACAAAAAATATAAAAATATTAAATAAAATTTAAAAAAATAAAACATACATTAATTATTTAAATAATTAAAATAAAAAATTACTTATAAAAATAATTAAAATCATAAATTAATTTATCACTTAAATAAAAAAAATATTTCCTTTACGAAGTCATAAAAAACTCTTGTAATTTTAAAGTCGTATTTAAATAAAAATAAAAAGATCCCAATGCATGTTCTGATTTTCAATTCAAAAGTTATTTTCCTTCTAAGTGTTAATTTAAAATTCATCATTTCAGAAAAAAATCACACCTATTTAATCGTTTGGCCTTAGAAAATGATATAGAAGGGACTACAGCAAAAGTCAACAGAGGAAAGAATCCTATGTTTCTGGAAAACAGGACAAGAGAGATTTGTGAGACACAATATAAATGATCCAAAATTGTTCACCATCTACCAATTACAGTAACTAGTTTTGATGTAGAGAGGCAATATATTTCCTCTGTTAAAGAGAAAGAACCCATTTGATTGTTGAATTGAACTTACCAACCACAAAGGCAAAGCGGGGAACTGGTGAGTGACGACGAGCCAAACAAGGCCATAGCCAACAACATTCTGGACGACCCCGACAAGTATAAGCCCCCAAACAGGGGAAGCCTGGCTGATTTTTCCAGCAAGAAGACCAACGTTGTCACCCAAATCCTTAGCCACGCTCAAGAACGCCACCTGCTTCTGGTTGAAACCCATGCTGCTCTTTATCACCGGCGATATGCTCCCGAACATGTAAGATGTCCCCGCAAACGACATGTCCCACATCGCGCACACAAACACCACCCATCTGTGCCCCACGAACCCCTTCACCCAACCCATGTACCTTGCTTTTCAACTACTGTGAGATACGAGGGAGTGGTTGCTTATTGCTTATCAAGCTCACCTCACATTCACATGTAATAGCTACGGTCAGTTATATATATATATATAAACATTAAGTAGGTAAGAAATAAAGTTGTGACTAATTTTGTCTGATTGTCATGTGTGTTAAGAGTTAATGAATATGATAAGTATTTGTATAGTTGGATAGATTTCTTCTTTATGAATTGGTTTTTAAGTGAATTTTTCGGATGTTTTTGTTGTCTTTATTACACTTTAATATGATATCAGAGTTAGATTTTGTTCAGTAATATGGTGTGGTGGATAGTGTGACTAGCTCTCACTCTATGGTGTTGAGAATATATTCTTTTGATTTATTTATATTTAATAATTAATCAAAATTTAAACCTTTAATATTTTTTTTATTAAAGAATATAAATCGTTATAATTTTGATAATGCCCAGTCAATTATCTTGAATCGGTGCAGTTCAGTATTTTGCAACCTCACTTGTTTCGTCACGTCATGTGCTGTCCCTATTTGGGTCGTTGTAATGACATTGTCCAAGCAACATTATTCCTTTTTTTTTTACACACTTTATTTATTGTAAACGTAAAAGAAAAAAATGTGTCGGCATGCTATTTTTAAATAATTTATTTAACGCTTTTAAGTTGTTTCTTATTTAAATACTTGGGTTTGTTCTTGAACTCAATATGTTTACAACACGTGTAGTGTTGTTCTTTTTGTATGTGAAAGTTTTTGAGCCGGCAAAATTTTCTGGTAAGAATGAAAACTGCCTTAGAAAATCTTTGTTTTATAATAAAATAAAACATTACACAAGTAACCGGAAAATTACTGTTTCAAGAACAGGGAAAAAGTGTCTTGCTGACATTAAAGAAGAATTTAATAACTGTTTTTTTATAAAAAAAAAAACTCAAATTAATTGAATCAAGTTAACAAAAATTTGAATAAAAAATAGAAGAAATTAATAAAATGATCATTTTTTTTACTTAATATAAAAAATAAAAGGATAAAATTAGGTAACTAAAAATTTAGAGATCAAAGTCATACGCAGTTTAAAATACGTAATTAAATATTTATTTGATTACGTTCAAAAATGGAATAACAACGAGAATAAGAATTGTAAACAAATTTCCTTTTCTAATATTGGAGGAAGCAAAATTAAGTATGAAAAATGACTTTAATAAAGGAGCCAGCTTTAAGGGTTTGTTTGTTTGAGTTTAAGGAAAACAGAAAAAAAAATAATAAAATAAGATGAAATTCATATTTTACATTTTAATTCAGTTTTATCTCAATTTTTTTTTTCACTCTATGATTTTGATTCTTAGTGTGTACTTTTTGTGCTCCAAACCAAATTAATGCGCTGGCACTATCCATCGTCGTCAATGCCCAAAATTTCAATCCGCATTTTGTAAAGATGAAAATATCAGCCCATTAATTTAAAAAAATCCCTTGAAATTACTTTCAAGCCATTAGATATTTGAAGGTCTATGTCGATACCATTGATGGCAGTTTTGTACTTTCATGAAGATATTATTATATCATTTTCCTTCGCTTTCCACCAAGAAAAAGATATGATAAAAAGTTTCGAAGATGTCATTAAAGGCGTTGGAATTTCAAAAATATCACGTCTTTTGTTGAAAATAGATCATAATGAGATTCAAAGTTATTAATGTGGGGCCATAAAGGACTACTTATCAAAAAAATTTAATCTAACTCAATTCGTATGAAAAATGTTTTGCAAAAATGGAATAGGCTACAATGACATATGTAATATGTTACTGATGTTGATAAGCGCATTAAAAATACATATTTGAATGGAAAACTATCAAATACTACCTCATTTCTACGTAATAATTTTGAATCATCGTTTTGAAAAGTCAGAGAAACTTTGTAGAATTTTTGTTTTACTTAATTAAGTATTTTCTCATTTTGTGACACTTATCTTTGAAATTTATATATCAGATTAAATTAATATTTAAGTAATTCTTAATGTCTTTAAATAATAATAAAAAATTTCATACTTATTAAACTTGGACCAAAGACTGATAAACTAGTAAATTGGTTGAATAGTTGGTTTGGGTAACGTACTAGATCAATTATAACTTGGTTTTAATTGGATAAACTTCTTTTTATGAACATTTATAAGAGAAGAAAATGAGAAAATAAAATGAATTGAAATTCTTTAATAAATTAAAAATTAAAAATAACTTATGCAGTTAATTTTTATAGAGTTTTCATATTTAATTTCTTCAAAAATTAAAATACCTAAATTAATTTTTACATATGAGAAAAACTAATATATTTTATCTTTTTCTTTTCTTACAAGTAGTTACGGGTAAAATTATCTAAATACACCTCTTATGTGATTAGGTTTAATTCATCTATTTTTATATTAAAAAAAAAAGTGACTCAATCAAGTTCACTCAACCAACATACTTGACTGACTGGCATTATATAAATTGTGTATAAGTTATGTTGTTTTGCAATGATATGAAAAAGAAAAACAAAACATCAAAAATAAAATAAAGGACAAGCAAACAATTACATGACATAAAGGAAAACAACAATCTTCTTTGTATTTATTTAAAGAACATGCGACCAATAACACTTAACACAAGTTGTAGTGACTCCTATTCCTTAGTTAAGTGATCTAGGATTCAAAAACTGGTTAGTCCTTAGATATGAAATAAATACCCATCGTTAGTGGGGACAACTTTTTATTAATATCATGGTCAACAAAAAAAAATTGACTGAAATTAAATTCAAATCAAATTCATGTCATTTAAAAATCACATTTTTTTTTACTTGATACATATATTAAATATTAAATGAAATACTCATAAGAAAACTATTATCATTGAAATTCAACGAACTTCAAATAGTTAAGTCAATGAACCGAATAAGGATATAAGAAGTAAGAACTAAGAACCACTCCCAAGTTGAAGCTAAAATGTTACAACTGAAATTCAACATAAATCACATACTTCAAAGAATCAAATAATGAAAGAATAAGTACTCTCCAGGTGAAGCTAACATCAAATTCTTGAAGGAGCCAAATTATAAGATGCCGTGTTTTTTAAATATTTTACATGTACAAAAACTTATGGCCACTCCTGCCTTGTGAATGTCAGGTGCAGGAACAACAATTCAAGAATCAATAAAATTGGCTTATACATTAGCTAATTTGTAGAAGTTCTCTCATTTAGGTTGAAAGTTGAAACTAAACATAGCCTCAAACTAAGGGGAGGGTGTACAATTCTTGAGCTCAACAAGCGAATTTGCAAGTGTAAATCAACATTTCAGAAGAGTCTGACAAACAATAACTCATATTTAATAAAATAGATCTTGAGCCGCAAAAGAACACTAACATTTAACATGAAAACCACCTGATACCAAGGAAAAACCACGAGACAAACTCTGAAAAATATTTCACTATATTGATGGTTAATAACAGCATCCTCTCTGAACTCTTTCACATAAGAAAAACAAAAATATAGTACGAGACCCACATCTATTCAAATACTACACTTCTGCAGAACCATGAAAGAAGTAATAGAAATGATACTCAAGTTGGTTTATTTTTCTCACACTCAAGATTTACTTATAACTAACTTTCAAACTTTCAGAAGCTTTCACTTCTCTCAAAAAGTCTTGTTTTTTGATTCAGCTTCTACTGCCTTTTCATCTCCTGGAGGCACTATAGAAGCAGAATGCAAGTGTGAAAGCATCAAAAAATTGTCGCACCATGTTTTCAATTCAGTGCAATTTTTCAAAGATATGCACCCCTAAGCCTATATAGATTTTCACCTCTCTCTGTGAAACTTCCTTCACAGGTGGAGAAATTTCCACCATTTACAGTGCTGAATTTAATGTTTTTACTTTTGGCTGGACATAACAACCATTATTGCTATATTTTCCAATTTTTCTGAGTCTTTTTTACCTTAAGTAAATTTGGTGAATAACATATCTATAGTATATTTCCCTGCTGCTCTAAGGCAATTACCACACAATTAGGCTAGGCAAAATGCAGTAAAGCTAATGCAAACGGTTGTAGAAACTAACAGATAGAATAATGGATAAAAAAACTACCGTGGTGAGTCTAAAACTTTTGAGCATTTAAATTGCAAAATCCATAAAATTGAACATAATGAGGCAAAATTCAACATTAAAGGCATTAAGGATTCAGATAGGCACCAATCAAAGAACTGAACCAACAAAAGAATGAAACGAAACAACACTATTCCTCCATGGAATCAAAACTTGGAGCATACCATCCCAAGTGGTCATTAATTTGCTTCAGTCTTGCTTCTTGACCCTTTGAATCTCCTAATGCAGTAGTGAAAGGGTACACATAAGTCACTTTCATTGCCACACACCTGTATGCAACCACATCACCTTTCACCAGAAACTCAATAACATCTCTACCAAATCCTCCATCAACTTCAGCTTGTAGATATTGACCTGCATATTAATTTTTGTAAAGTGAAGTTATGCCCGGCGGCATGCAAGATAGGAATTTTGTTATTCTTTTAAAAAGTTGGCCCGACTTGGATGCAATCATTTAAAATCTAAGATATAATCTATCCATCCTCATTCTAGTTCCACAATCTGATAAAAATGCAGCTCTCCCTTTTCTTCTATATTTATTATTTAGTTGGCATCCCTATAAGTTCCTAATTCTGTTGCTAGTTTGCTATTATTTCTAAACGGATCTAAAACCGAACAAATCAGGTTGCACTAAGCTTGTATTACCATCTGGGCTATCTTCCACAGGCTGAAATTTCACATTTTTCTGGGTCTTTAGGATTGCTTCACGTAGTTTCTGGAAAATGAAAAAAAAAATTTATAAAGTTAGAAAACATAGGAAATGTACCTAAGGAATGTCTAGACATAACCCACATGAAACAAGCAGACGAAGAAAATTATAAACAGTCCAAATAGAGATAATGAAAATATAGGACACTTTTGACTTTTGAGGAATGCTTTAGAAACCTGAATTGCATCGTCCAAGGAATTTGAGGGAATAAGCCAAGGAAACGCAAAAGATGATGACTTGGGATTTGTTGATATACAACCTGGATTGATTGATGGGCAAGGTCTAATTTTTCTGCAAGAGAAGTGGTACCCAGAAAATATTGTTAATAATAAACAGTTGTATTATTATCAAACATGCAATCCATTTCTATAAGAAACAACATTATATATGATACATAATATACTATATGCTCCCAAGTTAAGGTTACAGCAAGGGGCAAGCCATGAAGAATGTTTACAATTTACATACCCATTTTCTAGTCCAAGCTCCAAGTTCTTGGATTGAGAAAAAGGAGTGGTGAAAGAGATTGGAGGGGATTGAGAATTAAGGGATGGGATTGCATATGAAGGTAAAGGAGAGGCTAAGGTTACAGCAAGGGCCAATGAGAGGAGATTAGGTAGGACCCTTTGTCCAAGTACAAGGTTTGGACTGTGAGTTTTCAGTTTAGGAACTGTGTTTGTGTAAGAAGCAGCAGCAAGAGGAGGTAGAAGACTCATCAGACTCATTCTCCACCCTCTATTACCTTTGCTCCATCATTCTCTTCCTAGTTTTACTTACCTCTCAAGCACCAAAGTTAATTCCAGCCTTTGGAAGTTGATCCTTTCTCAGAGGTTCAACGAGTCAAAGGTTGTTCCGGAGAGAGTAATCTAAAACAATGATAAAATCGAATTTTAATTCCTTATACAAAATTTAGGTTTCAGTTTAATTTTTAAGGTGTATTTGCGACGGCTATGAAAATTAAATTATTTAATTATAATCAAATTTTGTTTGGATAAGTTTGCGGAAAAGTAATTTGAAAATAATTATTTTTATTTGGATGAAAAAAATCAGCTTTTACATAGTAAAAAAGTACAAAAATAGTTGAAAGAAAAAATAAGTTGTTGGAAAGTAATCATAAACTTCAAATTTTCAGCTTCTTAAAAATAGTTTATTTTTTCAAAGAAAAACTTTTTCAAAATTTAAGTTAGGATCCCAACCATCTAGTTTATTTTGGAAATGACATAGATTTTATTCGATAAAATTAATTAAAAGTTGAAAAGTTAATTGAAAGTTTGAAAAAGTAATTGGTAGTTAAAAACTGGAAAAACTATTTTATTAAAATATAACTATTGGATAAAACTAATCGGTGAAGTAGCTGAAAATATAAAATGACAGAAAAATAATAAAATCATAATTTATTTAAAAATAATAATTAAAAAATTTGATAAATATATTAAGGATAAAAATGAAAGAAAATATAAAAATTAAAAGTTGAAAGCTATCATTTAAAAAAAACGTTAATTCAAATAGCATATAAAAATATGCTAAAAGCTATTAAAAAAAGCTTTTTTTGCTAAATATTCAAACAATTTTTCAACTAGTAAAAAAAAATTAAAAGTTAATTAAAATATCTTGTCGAACATAGTCTTATAGTATAAGAAAAAAAACTTGTAGGCTATGGTTAACAAGACTAGCTAACAACACGAAAGTTAGTTGTAACTAGAAGCTAAAAAACTATTTTATTAAGCTATAAGTATTCGATAAAACTAGTTGTTGAAGTAACTAAAAAGTGTAAAATGATAAAAAAAATAATAAAATCATAATTTATTTTAAAAGGATAATTAGGAAATTAAATAAATATATTAAGGATAAAAATAAAAAAAGTATAAAAATTTAGAAGCCAGTATTTTAAAAAATGTTATTTCAATTAGTGTTTTAAAAAACACTAGAAACTACTAAGAAGTTATTAAAAAAAATTGTTTATCAAATAATCAAACAATCTTTTCAGGTAGTAAAAAAGTTAAAAACGAATTGAAATGCTTTGTCGAACATAACCATAATATAGATTATAAGTTATTCCAAGTATAATCTCTTATCATATCTTTGTTACATTTTTTATTCATGAATCAATAAAATTAGTATAATAATATAGAGATATAAGATTAACTTAATGATAAAAAAATAAAAAATAAAAACAGAAAATGAGAAATCATAAACTTAAATCTCTCAATTGATGTTACCAAAACTAACATACTAACATTTACCTATAAAAAAATTAGTATAATAAACTTATAGAAAAAAACAATTTGATTGAGCAAAAAGAAAAACTCCAATGAACCAAAATAAAACACATAGGAACAAAATTAATATTAAATGAAATCCAATCCATATTTTCATGGACTACCTTTATACCTGATCTTCAATTTCTTCATAGGTTTTTAAAGAAAAAAGAAATATAAAAATAATAGAGAATTTTATGTATAGGTCAAAATTTAAGAAAGTTGATATCAACGTTTTTATTTATTTATTTTTATGTATAGGTCAAAAAATAATCGACGTTTTTATTTATTTATTTTTCGCCATTCTTTGTTGCGAGCTTGTGTTTCTATCTATCGCTGGCCTCTTTGGTAGTATTTTCAATCTTCAAAAGGTTTAGGGTTTTACGATTTCTGAATCTCAACGACGTTTTGGCGCTTAGAATGGAAGAAGAACAATCTGTGAACGGCACGATGTCTGGGTCCAAAACGACGCAGGAGTTGGCGATGGAAGGGCAGGAGTACTTGGAAGAAACCATAGAGAACGCTTTCCAGATCCTCTCTTCCATGAACGACGAGCTCTGCAACCCCGTTTTATGGTCTACCTCTCCCTCCACCTCCCCCAATGCCGACGCCACTTCCGACAACTCCAACCACCACGCCGACGCCAGTGCCGCCTCTGCCGCCGCCGGAGGCGCCCTCGAAGAGGCCCGCGCCCGATACAAGAAGGCCGTCACCGCGCTTCGCACCATTCTCACTGCCATTCCTACCTCCCAGAAGGTACCTAATTTTCTGAAATGTGTTCAGTTTGGTTAAATGTTTTCATCAGTCAATTAATTTTGTTGATTCGTAGATTTTGTGAACTCTTGGTAGGTTAGTATGCGCCAAAAAATTAATGCAATAAACTGTTTTGAACTGTGAGAGGGTGAGAGCAGTGATAAATGAGGTGTTAATATGAAAGGATGATCCAATGGATTGGATTGTGAATCGGTGTAGTCAGTTCAACTTTGTTTGGATTGAGATCTGAAAAGATTTCAAAAATCTAGCAGTAGAAATGGAGGAAATTTCCTTCAGTATGAAATACTTGAGTTTTAACTCAAATACTTCACTTATTATTGAATATGAGATCGAATTTTTCTACTGTCTGCATTTAGTTTACATATTAAATGCGAAGAACGATCCTGTCAAAGGATTCTTTTTTATCATTTTGCATTATTTCTACCAGCTTTTGATCAGTGAAAGGCATGTAATTTCTTGAGTAGTGTTCCTGATTTTTGTACTCAAAGTCAGACGCCTTAACATAAATTTTTTATTGAATTGGGTTCCCTGTCATAAGATATTTGTTTTGACTTTTGTGTCTAGTATAATTCTTGTGCATCAATTGTGCTTTTATATTTCATTGCTTGCTCTTGATCAATGTTGTCAATCACGGATAGCAGCATGTAGCGGCTGATCCCAAAAATGCTATAGTGGGATGACTGCTATTCTGAAATTTTTTATACAGATTATATAATGTATACTATAAACGTATAAATTCTCAACGATAAATTTTACTAAAAATTCTTGACATTCATAATTAACAATATAAATTCATAGTTGTCATACCACAAACAAAAGCCATATGTGTCTTAAATAAACCATACAAGTAAATACCAACAAAAGACAGAGGTAACAGGTCTAACCAGAGGCAGCTGGAGTAGGTATTGTCTGAGCCAGGGACATGGAGGCTGCAGGTCTTGTCGCCAGAGAGATAAAAGATAAGATAAGAGGGTTGAGAGAGAAGAAATGTGAACGGATGCAGGTCTCACCCCTTTTTGCTGTGTTTTTTTCCCCGAAAACTCTTGAAATACCTTACTAAGAAGGTTTTTTTGGAATCTGAGAGTTGCAGCGGTCCTGCTGCAATCCATGCTGTTTCTGCTTAAAAGCAGCCGTAACATTGATGCACTCTTCAATCGTGAGCACTGTAGTGGCCCCTGGCTGCTGTGTCACAACGGCGCTATTGCACCAATATTAAACACTTTTGAAAACCCAACTCTTGATATTTAGGATGTGTTGTGGTTGTCAATTGTTCTCACGCATATTCATTGGATACATTATAAAAACGAAGATCTTCCATCTTAAGATTGGTACCTATCACTTTTTGGTTATTCCAACATTCATTGACGCCAAGGCAGCGCCTTGTTGGCACCAGGGGTTTAAACTGAAATGTGGTGGTTATAGCAAAGGACAATAGGCAGGCAGTATTGGGAGGAGTCCACCTCCTTGAATGGAAATCTGAAACGGCTTTAGTTTCAGAGTTCAGAAATATAATCCTAAAAAATGAACTGTCCTTCAATATGTATAGTGGCTAAAATGTAAGGAACTCCTGTCAACTATAGGTCAATTGCAGAAACATCATTTAGTGTGTGTTTTGGGGCTATCACGCATTTCAAAGCACGTTGAATGTGAATCCATGTCGCACTGTGGATTCACATTCAGTGTGCTCCAACGGTATAACAAGCATACATATTGTCATTCAAAAGTCCGCAACTCAACTTCTTGAACTTACCAAATCATGCCTATTGACTCCATACAGGGATTTCTGCACATGCCAAACAAGAGATTAAATTTAAGCCACAGTTTTGTAAGTATAGGGGGTCAAATTGCCGAGTTTTGAACCACGCAACTTTAACTCATGGTGCTTCACTGATATAATGAAGAGTATGAAAAATCTAATGCATACACCTTTGTTAGTGTTCCAGAGCTGACTGCAGCTTTAAGTGGCTTAGTTAATGACTTTTGGCCATCTATTTGACCATGTTTTATTACTTAAACCCCTGGAATAACAAGTAACCAGATTTTTAGCTAATGGATTGTGAATTTTTAATTTTAATTCCTTGGATATCTTTCAGAGAAGGTAAAAGATGATACAAACTCATAAGGTTCAATTCGATGTTGTTTTAAAAATGGGGGTGAAAAAAAATCAGGGATGAGCTTTATATGAAAAACTTAATTACAAACACATCCTTGAAATATTACACAGTATATAAGGGGATATCAAACTGACTGGGATAAATCACTTTCTAAAAATTCATAATTTGCAAAACATGATTCTGCTATATTTTTTTTTGGAAGGCAGCAAATATAGTATATTTTATTAATCAGAGAAACAGCAGCACCAGAGGTACTGCTGGTGACTTATACATAAGTGCAAGGCACCTTATACCACCCTCCAAACATGATTAAAACCAAGCAATGACCCCACCACATATCCTAGATATGATTCTGCTATATTGTGGTACCCTCAACTGGAATTCAAAGTTATTGATGGTTGGAGTAAAAGAAAATGATTCATAAAGGATATCAAACGGACTGGGATAAATCACTTTCTAAAAATTCATAATTTGCAAAACATGATTCTGCTATATTGTGGTACCATCAACTGGAATTCGAAGTTATTGATGGTTGGAGTAGAGAGTGTAAATTGATGTGTAAAGGAGATTGGTAGACACTCACATTCTTTTTCTTTTCTGTACATCTTTGTGAGCTTTATGACTAAATTTTGTCAAGTGAAGCTTTTGTTTCCTGGTTAAACTAATGTGGTTAGTGTTACAGGAAAAAACATTTGATGCCGGTTCAGCTGCTAGCCCTGCAGATGAAGCTGAAATCGATAAGTTGGAGGAGCGAGCCTCATCTCTAAGAAGGGTAGGTTTGAACTAGGCTTTTATTAATGTATTAATCTCTATTCTATTCTTTTATGATGTTCTATACAAAGGCGGAGCTTTGAAATTGTTGTTTGAGGCTCAGAGTTTGTTGGAATTCAGAAACACTTCCAGACCAAATACAGGCACCCTTCTCTAAACTTCAAATGAGTAATGACATTCTTATTATGGGCTTTTGGTTTTTAGCCTGTTTCTGAAACAATTTTTGACCCCATTGGTATCAGCTTTAAAAAATAATTATATTATAAAATACAACTCTATTTTCAAGCTTTTTTTATGGTGCTACTATTTCTAAATTCTTAGAAAAACAGTAAAATAGGTTTTTAGTTGTCATTTTTGTGGTAAATCTTTGAACTTGTTGATTAGAAAAACACTTTATCTTAAGAAGGAAAAAAAATGCACAAATGGGTCTTTAATTTGGCAACAATATTTAGGTTCTGGACTGAAGTGGTTGATAGGCTATCTTCTTTTTTTTTTTTTAATTATATCAGTGGTAAACATTGAACTTCTGCTTATAAATGTAGGAGCTTGCCAACAAGAACTTGCACTTGAAGACACTCATAGATCAATTGCGTGATCTTATCACTGATATATCAACATGGCAGAGTCCTTTTTCAACCTGAAGTTTTGGACGAGTACTTAAATTTGTAGAGTGGTACCAAAAAACGGAAAACGGATGCAGAGTACAGTAAATGGTAATAATGCTTGATATTTTCCGCATGAAGTTGCATCAGTTGATCTCAACACATTCCCATCCTATGGTTTCAGAGATGTCTCTAATGATGAGAGGTTGTAATGGACTTGTATTTTGTAGATCTTTCACATAAATTTTATAAAATAGCAGCCTGCCAATCTTTAACAACAATTTGATGGAATCATTGATTTGGTCGTCAGAAATTGTAACAAATAGTTTTCTTTTGAAGTTTAGAGAAGGGTGCCTGTATTTGGTCTGAAGATGAAAATAGATCTTGTTCACCTATTTTTGTTTATAGCTTGCTGCTTAGCCGAATACTCTGTATTATTTTATGTTTCAGATCTATGTATTTGGTTGAGGAATATTTGGAATGGAATTGGAAGGTGGTTACAATGGAAATGTGAAAAGTATTTTCCACTTCTTTATTTAGGAATTAAAGATTGAATGATAAGTAAATGGATCAGTATCTTGTTGTTCAAGGTATTTTTAAAAGTTTGTCTGCCAATTGAAAGGAGAAAAAGATAGGAACGGGGAGTGGACCCTCCACTCTTCCTCCCCTTTGAATTTAAAAATGAAAAACAGAGTCCAGTTGTCCAGGACTGACTGGAAAAAGCATTCCTTGCAATTTTCTTCGCTTTCCAATTCTAAAATTTACAAATTTCCAAACGTGGCTTGACAACCTGCTTGTTTTTCAATGTTCAGTGGCAGGAGTTCCGGTCATGATCTGGTGTCATTTTTTACTGTAGTTCTGCATGTTGTAGAATAAATAGTATTATTCGTCCAGAATATGTGTGACCTTTCACATTTTAATGATAACTATCCACTGCCTTGTGGATTGAGTATACTGCAAATACTCCGTTCTTACCATGTACTACATTTCTCCTCTATGAGGGAAGTGGGCTCGTAAACACACTGCTATGTGTTATGTAGGGCTGTTAAAAAAAATTGAACTATTTTGAATAAAAAATAGAATTGAAATGATTCATAGTTCAGTTTTTAAGTTGAACTATCCTTGGCATTTCATTCTTTCTTCTTCGGTATCGGGGTGAAGGAGTTTTTTGTTCTTTTTAATTTTGTCCAATACTTTTGTTGGATTTAATTCATGGTTCATTCAGACTGTAATATACCAGATCAAACAAATTTATAAAAAAAAAAAAAAAAAACTTCACACAGCTATTAGTTGAATCTCTGACATCACATTGGAACTAAATTTTTCAGTTGGTGAAAGAGGTAATGCGCTTCCTTTGTCTATCCTTCCAGAATGGCCATCGCCAATTTATTACACAGTAGTGAAAACAAAATGATTTACCAAAAAGAAAGGAAATTTTATGAAGCAAACTGATGCATTTTCATTCAAGAAATTCAAATAAGAATACAAGCAATTAAAAACAAAATTATGGAGCTACATTTATATATTGAGTTTGTAATTTGTACAACAGCATTGGAGTTTTCCATTTCGAAATTACTCACTAGCCAAACCATCATTCTCTTTTTTTTTTAAAAAAAATCCTTAAATTTTTGCAAACGGAGACCTTGAGACTTGAGAGACTTCCCTTCCTTGCGCGACCTTCTATCAAACACTCCATTCTGCTGCATTTCACTTTCAAAAACCTAACAAAATCTAGCATAAGAATTATCAGACAACCTAAAAACTATAATAATTAGATATGCAGAGATAGCCACACAACTTTCTTTTCTCTTTTCTGTTTGAGTTTTGTTTTGTATTAATTATGAACTGAAGATCTAGTAGTGAGAGAGGATCTCATATCCACAATAGCAGACTCATCCGCCCCTAACTTGATGGCCTCTTTGCTGGCTCTTATGAATCTCGAAACAGCTCCTCGCACGTACTCATGAGCTTCCTTCACACTCATCTTCTTGCTCATTTCATCAGGGAAACTGCTCAAGAAATGATCCCCATTAAGAACAGCTGCCAATTGAACTACCTCACTCTGAAACTCAGAAAGGCCAGCATTTTCTTTTGCTTCAGTGCTCCTTAGAGGTGTCACATCCGGCAAAGTCACTGGAATACGCATATAAGCCTGTCTTAATACTTTGTTACACATAATAAGGTTTTTATTGGGGAAGTTTCTTAGTCCAAGTTGTTGAATGGTGTGTTTGATTTCTATTTCAAAAACTATAAAATGCAATTAAACAAGGTTACTCAGACAAGTAGTAGAGGGTGGTGCAAACCACAAAGCATAGCAAAACTGAAAGAGAGCTTGAACAAAACGAAAATAGAAGATAAGAAAACATCTTTCAGCTGTTTCTGAAATTTGATAGATTTTAGATGAGAAATTGATTGGTGATTAGAGTAAAATTGTTTTAGAAAACAGTTTTTAAAACTTAAAAGTGAGAAGCGAATCTAACATGCTCGAAGTCTATTCCTCTTTGTTGTAATTCTATTTAAGTGTATTATTATTGAGGAATTCAACTAGTTGACATAAGGAGGGGATTCGATACCTGGGCAATCTGTTCTGGGTGAACTTAAATCCCCAACAACATGCTCAAAGGTCCCAGCCCATGCATCTCTGTGAGTCAAAAAGTTAGCAGAAAGGTTGAACATCTTCTTTATGGTTGCAGGAATTGAAGAGTGCTCAAATTCTGAGTTTTCAGCAGGTCCTTTGGCGCCACTTATCACTGAGAAACCGGACCAAGTAGTAAATTAAAATTGGTATGCATGTCAAACCAATAAAAAGCAGGTTGAAGCTTTAGAATCTAACAAATGCACTCAATAAGATTAGGTAAACCAAAGCCACTATAACCACATTGCTCAAAATTAATGTGTAGTTTGTATACTAAATTTGACTAGAAAACAACAATCCTTAATCCTTAATCCTTACTCTACTCAAAACACAAGGAAAGAGACAAACACGGTCTTGTAGGCTCTAGAAAGGAAAAATCAACCAACTAAATGCAACTCAAAGTCAAGGGCTCAAGGCTATCTGTCAAAGTGATGGCACCGGAATACCGATAAGCAGAAAGGACAACGGTCCCAGAAAAGTTAATGTAGTATCCGATAGAATAAAAACATGCCATAGTTCTCATGACAGAAGAAGTATTGGACACAATTGTCTGACATCTCTACCATAAAAAATATGTATAATTGCTTTAACCAAAGAGTATAAGCTAAAAAAGGATAAACAATGTGGATTTTGAGCTTACCAGTCCCTTTCTTGATCCAAGGAGAGACCATAATAGTTGGCACCCGAACCCCTAACCTATCAAACTTGAAGAAATAGGGAGCAGGTCCAGTGTTCCCATCTGGATTAGGAATGTTGACAAAAGGGGTCTTCACATGATCAAAAAATCCACCATGTTCATCATATGTAATGATGAAAAGTGTTTCATTCCACTGAGGACTTGCTCTTAGAGCCTCATAAACCTCCTTAACCAGCATTTGCCCATGTGCAACATCATGAGACGGGTGGTCATCGTTCGCGGGTATGCCCTTCAAGTCAAAGTACCTAGGCTCAATCACAGTCAAGGGTGGAAGCTTCCCATCTCTAGCATCCCTCTTGAACTTCAAATCATACTGATGGAACTTCCATATGTACTTCAATTTCCTCAGATTCCTATAGAACAGAGTTGTGGGTATGTTCTGAAAGTAAATCCCAAAGTCTAGGCCATTCTCATGCAGAGAATCAAAGATGGTTTTTTGAGGATACCCTTTTGCTAACTGCCTCTTGATATGACTTGTTGAACCATGAGAGGTTGCTGAGTACACAAAAAGCCTATTGGGTTGTGTTGGACCAGGAATTGAAGAAAACCACCTATCAAAAACAGCAAATTCCTTAACCAAAGCAGCATAAATCGGCACAGAGTCCGGTTTAAACCCTTTCATGACAGTCTCAGAGAGGTTGGGAGACATAGACAATGCTTGTTCCACAAATCCATTCATGGAAGGGATCGAACCGGAACCGGAACCGAATACCTGTTGCAAAACATCCTCAAATGAATGCCCCGGATCAGGATCCACGAACTCTGCATCATCGGTGAAGCAAATTGAATCCTTCCTTGGACTTTTGGTGGAAACCGGGTTGCATTCATCTCCTGTGACCCCATTGATTAATGTGTTGATGCTCTCTTTCATCCACCCCAGCATGTGGTCAAAGGAACGGTTCTCCATGACCAAAACAACAACGGTTTTTATAGGTTGCTGTCGTTGTGCTGTTGCAAAAACACAAAGGAACACAACAAACATGAGAATGGAGGATTTGGGTTTGCTACTTCCCATTCTTTCAATCAAAGATGGGGTCTTTTACCAAATGGGTTGGTAATTCCAAAATGCTTTTTTTTTTTAATTCAACACTGAATGTGGAATGAATAAGTGAATGGTGAATGCGGAAACAGTGCACATTGGCAGCAAGATATTATCTGCAGTTTCAGGGAAAGTTTTTAGTTACTGTGTTAGTGTTTAGATAGATTCATGTTCATATATAGATAGTGGTAGCAGAACACAGAAGAAGAAGAAGAAAGAGAAGGTTCTGGTTGTGGTTTTGTGCTTTGTCTCGCTCACTCAAAAAAGTAACGCAATTAATGGAATGTGAATGAAAAGTGTCGTTTTGTGATTATTTTGCGTTCTTACGTGCTCCTTTTTCGCGCGGTCAGTTTAGTTTTTCTTTTTTCGGGATCAGTTTGAGTTACTTTATTACGTCCACTTTCGGCACTAGACTAGTATGACTAATTAAATAGGAATTTCTCTGTAATATACTTGTGAAAAGGAAGGAAAAAAAAAAAGGCATTTCGTGCTTGTATTTAGATTTTTTTTAAGTAAATATAAAAACAAAAGAGAAGTTAAAAGAATAAGGGAGATAATAAAGATTGAATAGAAAATAAAAATAATTATAAAATGCAGCTAAAGTATAAAATAGGAAAAAAAAAGAAAGAAAAAGAAAAGTGGATATACAATAGTGGGAGAGGAGGGTACATTGCCAATTAAGGGAAGATGTCTATAAAATATGAAAAATAAATCAGGATATCAAGTTTTATTAATTGATATATATCTATATATATAATTTGAACATAAGTATTAAATGTTGAATTTAATTTTAGTTTCATATTTAACTTCTTTAATTAATTGTTACATTTAATAAAAATTTAGTAAATGTTTTATATTTAATGAGTATAATAATATTTAATCATATCATTTAATTTAATTATATTCACATTTAATAAATATAATATTTTAAAAAATATATGAATATTAAAATTAATTCATTTTAAATATATTAAAAATGTAGGAGGTATGAGACCCACATTATTTTCTCTCTATTTTTCCCTCCATCCTTTCTATTTTTTTCCAGCCAAACAAATCATTAGCAATGTTTCATTTTTCAATCATAGTTTTTTATATTAAACTCAAACTTTAAACCTTAATTAATTATATATAAGGATACGTGACAAAAAATTAAATAAAGTGAAAAGAAAATTAATAAGAGTTGAACTCATGACTTTTTACTTAAAGATAAAGTAATAAACTCTTAAGATACTTGTTTTGTTTAATTAATTTTATAAATACTATTTTACATGTATGATTAGTTAAGAGTTGTTAATTTTTTTAATTATAAAATTTTTTAAATTAAAATAAATATTTAATATTTAAATATATTTAATATTAAATTTTACAAGCATTTTTTATTATAAAATTTTGTTTTAATATAAATAACAATTTTTTTCTTATTTTCTTATAATTATTAAAAAAATAAATAAACTAATATATAGATTATTTAAAAATATTATTTTATGTACTTCATACAAATTATGTAAATTTAAAATAATATTTAAATAATCTAAAAAATTAAAATTTATTAATTTTTATAATTAAAATAAAAATTTGTATTATTTATATATAAAAATAAATGTAAATAATTTTTATAAATTACATAAAATAATTTACATATCAGTTTATCTAATTTTCTGGATTTATATAATTAGTATTAAAAAACTTATTTACTAAATAATTTTTTATAGTTAAAACAAAAATATTAACATGTTTGTTTTTTAAAAAAATATTAAAATTTTATTAATTTATATAATTAGAATAAAAATAATTTACATATTAAAATAAATTTACATAATTTGTATAATTTATATATTAATTGATCTAATTATATTGATTTATATAATTAGAGTAAAAGTAATCAGGATATTAAAATAAATTTACAAAATAATTTATATATTAATTTATGAAATTTAATTAGAAATTGGTAAAATTAAAATGAAAATATGTAAACTATTCAAAAAAATATTAAATGATATAAAATAAAAACTAAAAAATTTATATATTAAATATTTTCTTAATTTATAAATTTTAAAATTTAAAATAATTAATAACTCTTAACAAATGATATATATAAAATACTGTTTATAAATCTAATTTAAAAATGTGTTTTAATAATTTAATATTTTATCTTTAAATATAAGAGGTTATGAGTTCAATTTTTACTAAAAGTCTTTTCATTTTTTACATATATACTATTTGGTTTTATTTAATATATATCTCTTTTTCTCTTTCTCAATTTTAAATACGAGATAGAATAGTGTTTTTTTGTCTCCCTAACATAAAATATCTAAATAATAAATTAATGATGTTAATTTTCTATTTCATTTCATTTAATTCAATTTCATTCACCTTTAAACATTCAAACATAAAGCTAGCACCACTTATTGACGCTTAGCTTCATTTCTTTTCTTTTTGAATAGTTTATACAGTTTACACCAGCACTAGCTCTGCCACTATCATAGTGGGATCACAGATTCACATGATGTCCACTTCTGTACTTCTTATTTCTGGTTATTTCTGGACATTATAAGAAGTCATGAACAAGATATAGGCTTTATTATTTGTTTCTGGTACAGAATCATCTCGATGTGATTATGTAGCCTAAATTCCAAAACAACGATGATGCTGGTTTTAGTTTTGTGATCACGAAAAATGTTGATCATTTACAAAAGTTTGAGTTATAGTATATGATTATGACATGGCCAATTAATAATTGTCATAGGTTGAACTTGGTTAATGTTTCATTTGCACTAAATGGCCGTGCTGCTCTATTTTGTAATTTTAGGAGTCTTAAATCTTAATGTTATTTGGTCAAAAAACTCTTAATGTTATATTAATTCTTTTATTATTTTTATTAACTGTTCAATATTATATAAAGTATTAAATGAAAAAGTGAATGTCTTTAACATTCTAAAAATATATTTAATATTTCAATAAGTAAGAAAATTTATAAAAAATAAATATTACAATAGAATTTAGTATTATTTTAATTAAATTTAAATAATTTGTTTATTTCCTGACGTTTACATAATGCATGTGAGTGGATTGGAGAAGAATTTTGTCACCTACTTGATGTTATATAGAGAGAGTTGGGTTCACGAGACCAAATAACATGAGGTGGGTTAGAACTATTAGAATGCTAGAATTGGAGGAATCTGAAGTACATGAATCTTTGTATGGGTACTTATATATTTTGGCTCTGAATACTTTAATCTTCTTTGTCTTTTTATACTTTCTCATATATCACCCAATAAAATCTTCACGTTAGCAGTGAGATTTAAATTTACCTTCTCATGAAATACGAGTTAAATTCATATCCATTAGAATAATCTTTAATTTGTGGCTTTTAACTTGTATTTTCTTGTGAGAAAAATTATTTCTTTTTCACCTGCTATTAAACACATTAATTCGTATCCAATAGCAAGTAACGGAATTATATTGTATTATATTATAGGCATGTACAAATTAACAAGTAAAATTAATAATTAATTAAATGACAAAGTTGTGTCTCTCGTGATGAAGGAAGACAAATTCTGCTGAGCTGGTATAGCAAAACATTTCAACGTAATGATGATGAGTGCCAACGCCGAAATCAACCTGAAACTTATCACCATGGATTAATAATAAAATAAGTAAGCCAGTAAATAACAAAACTTTATTCCTTGTCCGTATAATTTATTTTTTCTAAACATGATACTATACGAACTAATTATTGTCAAAAATATGATTAATCTTAATTATTGGAGATTATAAATACGCACAAGACATTTTTTTAATATAATTTATTTTATACTTAAAAAATTTTAAATCACTTGATTAAGAGATTCAAGTCATTATCACAATTTATTCATTTCCCATATAATTATACCACATTATATATTAATTAAATAGTTTTATCTTAACTTAATTAACACTAATAAAAATACTTATTAAATTGCATATACAACTTTCATATGTAGTATATCACTAAAATAATAATTAAAAAAAAAAAAACAAGGCTTTGGAAAGTGGAAAGTGGCAACATCCACGCGTTTAAGGGTACAAGGGAAGATGTTGTATAGACTTGAGGGATGCTAACATTTTATATTGAGCCCGAGGCAAATCGAGCATGAACAAAGGGATTCATGCATATGAAGAGAAACGTGTATTTTTCTTTTGTTTATTTTTAATTTGCATGAAAATTTTGGCATCATTTGGGCAACACCAGACACTACTGAAAATCAGTTCCATATGGAAATATTAAGATGTAAATTGTTGTGACCCGTGAAACGAGAAAATAACAAAAGAAAATGGCATTTTTCTTACATAACGACCAAGGCTATATAACCTTGCTGTCTGTCGGTGCTTGTTTGTGATCAAAGAGTGCACATCAAAGTGATACTACTGCCACACGCTTTAACCTTTTTTCTTTCTTATTCTCTTTTAAAAATTATCTTCAAAATATTATCTAACACTAAATATAAGTACTTCTTTCAAATATAGAATTAAACTTTAATTCATCCATCACATTATAGGAGATGCATTCCTTCTGTTAGATTCAATCTCATTAGTACATATTTCTTTTTGTCATCATCATAAGTATATGAAATATTTATTAACTTTTGAGAACTAATATTTATTAAATAAAACCTGACTAATTTACTTTCAATAAGATATATCTTATTAACTATATTTTTTCATCCATAAAACTAACCTTAAACCTTACTTAAGAAACCGTACTACATACTCCATATCAAAGCAATCCTTAAACCTTACTTAAGAAACCATACTACATACTCCATATCAAAGCAATGCTTTACCTTCTACTTTTGAATAGTTTTTTTTTTTTTTTAAAGAAGTAAAAGAAAAAGGAAAGAGGCATTTATTTTTCCGATGCAGAGAAATTTTAGCCTTACGATGTAAGGACGGGCCAATGGGCTCAAAACCGACAAAAGTGGTTATTACAGGGTCAGATGGGCTAAACCCCAATTTCTGATCAAGCATTACAGGCCTATCGATGTGTGGTCAGTTTGCAGGCTTATGCTTCCTGCACCTTCCTGTTTCCTTCCTGCACCTCTAAATTTTTCAAATGGCCATAGTATCTTTGTCTTCCTCACTTGTCCATACCTTCTCTTCCTCATTTCTCCATGCCTGAAACATTTTCTTCTTCACTTGTTCATTCCGTGTAAGCATTTTCATTTCCCAGGTTCACTTGCACATGTGAGTTATTTTTAGCTTTGTTTTATACTTGTAGTCTTAGTTTAGGATGTTCCACCTATAACTAGATTGACTTATCAGGAAATTGATTTTAGAAAACCAAGTCTTAGGATAGGTTCAGATCAATAAATCTAGAATTATATAATAACAATTTTGGATTAAATGATTCAAAAAAATAACATCATTTCCAAATCAGACAATCCAGATTTGTTCTTATACAAATCTGGATTTATTGATCCATTTTTTTTTCTAATAAGTCCAGATCAATCAATCTGGAATTGTGTAATAACAATATCAGATTAAATGATTAAAAAAATAACATAATTTCGAATTAAACAATTAAGATTTGTTCTTATACCAATCCGGATTTGTTGATCCAATTTTTTTTTTCATTTTCTAATAAGCTCATATCAATAAATCTAGAATTATGTGATGACAATTCCAAATTAAATGATAAGAAGAAATAACATAAATCCAGATCAGATAATCCAAATTTGTTCTTATATACGGATCAAATTATCTAAAATAATGTAAGTCAATCTCAAAATGTATTCCAAATTGACTGATCCATAATATTATAATAACTTACAGACCAGTCAATTCGGAACACATTTTTGGATTGACTTACATTATTCCAGATCATTTGATCCATAATTGGTCAAGACAATCTAAAAATGTATTCCAGATTGTTGGATCAAGTGGCCTCAGAATAATTAAGAAGGGGAGATTGAATTAATTATTAATGTGCTTTGACTAATTAAAAATTTATCTTTCTTAATATTATTAGATTTAATTAAACTTTTACTACAAAGTTAAGAAAAGATCCACAATGCATTCCAGAAAAGATCCTTCTACAGTTTGCATATTTTTTCAAATAATAGGAGGTGCAGGAAGCAAACTCCCCAGTTTGCAAGACCACGAAACGTTCCTCTATATTTTATTATTATAATTTTTTAAAACTAATTCACAAATATTTAAATAAGTTTGTTAAAATTAGTTAACATTCTTAAATTTATAACAATTTTAAAAAAAAAATCAAAATTGCTTTAATTGAAAAAAAGCACCAATTTTGTTAATTTCTCTCCATCATAATCATCTTTCTAACTTTTCATTGATTTCAATATAATAGTAACCGCTGACACAATTCATTATCATTGAAAAAAATTGAAAAATTATAGAACAATACAGAGTAATTAAATATGATGTAATTTGAGATTACGGATAAATTTAGGAAAAATATTTAGTCTTTTATAAGTTTTAGAAAGAAAAAAAAATAACTTCACTGAAAAATCAACTCATGCACATTAATTTTTCACTTCAGCATATAAAATTATAAAATCCTTCTTTCATAAGCTAGAAATCAAATACTTATATATCAATTGAAAATATCTCATAAGGTAAAATCTAATCCAACCTGTACCATAAGCTTTGTTTATGCAAGCCAGACACGAATATATACTCGTTTTGTACTCTGCATTATTACACATTATTCTTGTCGGTTGTTAATAACACAGCACCACACCATACAAATCACTCAAATCTCATTGATAAACTATAAACACTGATCACATAAGATCATTAACCCAATAAATTCAATCCTGGTCGATTGATTTTATGAACTCATGATGTCAGAAAAAATGGACAGAGCTGTTTGTTATTGTACACAGTCTCCAGGGTTGATGAGGCTGCAAATCCTAAAATTACAAGTATACAAGCAGCAAGGGATGACCATCCCAATTTTCAGAAAGCACAATAACAAGCAGGAGCAAAAAAATGCTTTAACCTTTTCCTCGTATATATAAATGTAGTTGTACAAAATTTCAGAACATAAAGATGGCAAGCAGACAGTGCGCCCCTCCAAAATTCAAGCTAACTTCAGCTTGGCCTCTTCACTGGCATAACTCGTTTCTTCATTTAATCAAACTCGCTTCAAGTACGTTAATATGCCTAAGCCAGCAACAAGTGCAGCACCAGCAGCGGCGGCACTATATGCTGAAGCCCATGCATCTGAATAAGCATAACTTCCTGAACGAGAACCTTTCACATTATCACGTGGTCCTGCGTAGTCCAAATGCAATTTCAACCCCTACAACATTCATCAATCCCAAGTCAAACTCCTTTTAAGCACATGTATACCTATAAATATCTTTACCATAAGTGACAAGTCCAAAATCTACTACAGCTTCTTTTGGAAACAAAAGTTTTAAGGGGAGGAAAGGCTATTCCATTCCAAGGCAGGGCATTGTCATAATCCTCAATGAGAGCTTATAGTGATATTTCCATAAAAATAAAACCTACCAAGTGGGATTGTTGGCAGTGGGAATCAGACCTATAAGTACAACTGTACAAGCCTTTCAAGTGAAGTGCTTCACTGATCAATTCTTACACGCCAAATCAACCCCCATTACACCAGCTATATTTTTTTGCGGAAGTTCCCCTACCCACTTTCTGTAAATAAGACCATTATTGGATAGGATTTTACCTAATAGTTCAAGCTTTTAGAATGACTGGTGTTTGACTTTAACATGGCATTATAGCCTCTTAATAAAATTAAATTTCAGCACCTGGTATGATAGATTTAGATTTGTGCTTACATAAAAAGTTCTAGGGTTTGCTGTTCCCTTTTGATATTTGTGATCATATACAGAATTACAGTTAGGGTTTAATTAAAAAATTGGTTCATACACCTGATATCATTTTTCTTTAGTCCCTAAATGAAAAAACTTTATATTTTAGTCCTAATTGAAAAAAAAAAAGTTTTTGAATTGATCCCACCAAAGTTATAAAATAGTATTAAATTTGGTCCATATATATACTAGTATACTTGAAAATTTTTTCATTTTAGTCCCTGCATGAAATTTTTTTACAATTTATTCCTATGTAAACAGAATTCTAGATTTTGGTCCCTACACTTCATGTATTGTTTTTTTTACTTTTGTCCTTCTATAAAAAAAATCATAATACTTATAATTTTAATTAACAGTAGGGACTAATCTAACAACTTTTCATATAGGGAGTAAAATGTCGTCTTTTTAATGTAGGGATTAAAACCAAAAAAAATGAATATAGGAACTGAATTTATAAGTTAACCTAAAATTAAAAAAATAAAATAAAGACCAATCATTTTTCTCTAAACAAAGATTTCCCTCATATCTACAAATGAATCTATACCCTCTTTCAAGATTAAAAAAAGGAAAGGAAAAAGACCTCCCTTCAGGACCCCAGACCTGCAGGACAAATCTACCATACCTTCAAACCAGCTGTCCTTGCATGATCCACAGCTGCTGCAAGATCACTGTCTGAAGCCAATACAACTTTATCATGATCTTCGTCTTCATACTACAATCGTAAATATGGCCAGCTTTCCTTAGAAGAGGATAAAATATACACTCAACCTCAAGAATATAAAATACATCTTGAAAAGTACCAGAATTTGGGGTATGTTGTTAGGATCGATATCATCACCAAGTCTCTGAAGGATTGAAGTTATAACCTCCATCATGCTCCGGGTATCTGAACTTGCAAGCAACCATACAAACCACTCAACTTTCTAACATAATTTTCTTGAAATAAGCAAATTGCAGGCAAGAACAAGTTACTCATAGAGAACGTAGGAATGCCCTTATGCAAAACAAAAGCTTGAGAAAAAAAGTTTGCCTATTAGTTATTACTACATCCCTACCTATCAATGAGCATGCAAGCCAATCATATTCGAGTGTAACCATGAAAGAACTATATACGAGCGTATATTGAAACCATGAGTTATATGCTGTCATGGATAGAAGGAAAGTACAAATAAATATCTGATTGGTAGCATGTGATAGTTTGCATACCACATGTGAATCTGTGCATTCTGCCCTTCTTATCTTGTATTTTGAAGGAAAATGTATTGGCAATGCTTGATGAAAGATAAGGAATGGATCTCCCTGTTTCTCCTCCCTCAGAAGCCACTTTCAACGAACCCTCACTGGTGCATAACCAATAGTGTGTAAGTATATTAAAAAATTGGAAATATTTCTCCAAACAACTTAAATGCATATAACCTTCGAGTATCATCGTCATCATCATTTGGGGTTAAGGCCATGGCTGAATCCCAAAATCTTTGCATCAAGGTGGTGGCAGCTTCATTATTCCCAACCTAATTGCAAGAAAATGACACTATCATTATTCCTAACCTAATTGTACCAATCACCAATGTTTTTTAAATTTGTTAGTCTTATTCCATAAGAAACTGCAGATGTTTTGGTCCATCACATTTCATCTTCATTTGTAGCTAGTGAAAAGCTTTCAGATTCTTAAATTCCCAAGCAGCTAAAATAAATGGGTGAGGACCAAAACTAGCATTTAACAGGTTCAGAACAAAATGCAGATTCTAGAACAACTTATAATTTATGTTGAGATATTATCAATTCATGAACAGTACGTTCAAGCCTACATTTAACAATATCAATAAAACCAAATCAAGAACATGTTACAATATTTTGCTGACAATAATCATTCTAATTAAAGGCTTTCATGAATAAAGCCATTTATCCCATTTTCATGCAACAAGGATTTAATAGTCTAAACATCAGTAGTGGTGGGTAAACACAGTCCAAGATAGACAATATACCTGACTTACTGTCGCCACTGCAGCATGAGTGACATGAATCACATCAACCACAGCAACTACACTGCCATCTGTTTTCAACCACCAAACCCAAATCAGAAAAAATATTGATGCATATAGCTCTTCAATCTTCCCTATCCCATATACATTACATTACCTCTATCAACCACAGGAAGATGCAAAAATTTCCCATCATGCATAGTGTGAAGTGCATCAACAATGGGTGTATCAATTATGACACATTCTGGATTTGGAGTCATGACCTGCATATTTATCAAATAAGAGCAACAAGAAAAGGAAGAACCCTCAGAATTGCCAATTTCTCATGTAACATGATAGAAAATATACAACCTTAAAAATTACTAGATATAGATGTTACAGAATCAAAGAATGGAAAAGGAAAACAAAAGCAAACAGTTCCGTCTCAACAATGTAAAAATAAAAACAAAGTACCTTCTCAACGGGGGTTGATTCTGGAGAAAGATTTTGTGCAATTACCCGCAACAAAATATCTTTTGAACTAAAATTCGTAAGAAGACATAAAAATTAGTCTAAGCATACATAATGACAATTGGGGGAAGGCAAAAACTTTTCAGAAAAAGAGGACTACTGGTAATGTCAATGACAACAAACTTACGTAAAGATGCCACGAGGTTTGTCATTAACTGTCACAACTGCACAACTTGCACGAAATTCAACCATCTTCTTTGTTGTTGTCAGAACTGAATCTGTTGGTGATACTGTTACAAGTCTAAAAAGTGCAATTATCTGTTAAAGTAACTTGGATTGTAACCAAACATGCAGACAAATTAAAATTTATGTAATCTTTTAAACTAACAAAAGAAGTTATTAGCTACTTTGAATTCTCGGGAATGATTGTGGACAATGATGGCTTGAATATTTGCTCCCGCAGAGTCTCAATGAATGATGTATTGGAGTCTGTTCAAAGGCCAAATTAGTATGAAATAGAGCCTAATATTAAAAACTGTGAACCTAACTATGCTCAATGTTTTCCGGCACACCATCATACAAATCAAAGAGCAAAGCATGAAAAAGGAAATAGTCTACAAAGCAGAACCTGATGTTCCCCAGTGTTTTTCAACTCCTTCAACAGCTGCTGCAATTGCTTTTCCTTTCTCAGCTGCCCTTTCCATACGGGCAATGGCATCATGCAAACACTTTGCTATGTCTAGTAAAGCCAAAACTTCTCCATTCTCCACCACAGGTAAATGTCTGAATTTCCCTGTCAACATATATCAGCCATGTATTCAAAAGGCAGGATACAGAAAAGTAACTAACTTGAAAAGTTGTGTTTCTCTATATACACTACCAACCTTGCACCATCTTTTGGAGGGCTTCTGCAGCAAGAGTTTCAGAAAGAACAAATACCGGATTCCTAGTCATGACTTTGGAAACTGGTGTCTCTTCAAGATTAATCTCTTTGGCAATAACTCTTGCTGCTATATCCTGTATTTAACCACAAAATAGAACATGAAAGCTATGTAAGTTAAAACCGCAGAAATCTACGCAAAGACTCAACTTTCTTTTCTGTCTTGTTAAAAGGTGAGAAAAACAAGTATTGGGCATACCTTGTCTGTGAGGATTCCACAGAGCAAAGCATTAGAATCAGTTAGCAATAGAGCATCAACTCTACGGGCAGCCATCCGACGGCAAGCTTCATAGACAGTTGTTGTTTCAGGTACTGTCAGGGCCTTTGTAAGTCGCAATGATTTCACAGTCCGCTCTCCGGCCAATGCCCTGATCCAATTTCATGTACAAACAAGGCAACATTCCATTATTTAAATTGATAAAACTTTCACCGACTTACCTTCTCTTCTTAGATACTTAAGCAAGAGCTATCACAATTTTTCTTAAAAATTACTCTATTTGAGTGCATTTAACAAGTCATGAAATTGTTGTGCAACCGAGAGGGTAAACATCAGGGAGATTTACACTAATGGATCATGAGCAATCACATAAGTAAACTTAACATCACACTTTAACCCAAAACTTTAAGGCTTAGGTTAAGGATTTTCTCCTTACTTATATGTTGCTCAATTTATTTCTACCCAATGTAAGACTTCACCTCACACTTGCACTCCAACAATCTTCCTCTCAAGTGTGAGTCTCATGCACAAAGTAGTCTCCCCCTTGAGCAAAAGTTATTTTCATCCGTGAGTATTTTCATGGTGGCCATTAGAGCCCACACGCTCTAGATACTTGCACCGCCGCTCCACCCACAGGCCATTAGAGCCCAGAAGCTCTGATACCAATTGTTAGCAATCGAGGGGGGTAAACACCTAGGAGATTTACATCAATGGGACATGAACAACCACATAAGTAAACTTAATACCACACTTTAACCCAACCAAAACCTTAAGGCTCAGGTTTATAGCGTTCTCCTCACTTATATGGTGCTCAAATTTTTTTTATTTTTACTCGATGTGGGACTTCACCTCACAGTTGTATTACAACAGAAATGAATTCAAGTTTCTCAAGTCAACCTTTTAGACATCAACTGGTCTGTTACAAAATATAGCCATGTCATGATCACATACCTCTGCAACTGACTACTGAATCAAAATTATAAGAGGGAAGAGGAGAAATTTTTGTATGGACACGTTCAATATTCACTTAGTGGGCTCAACAGTTCATATTTTTTATGTGCAGTCCAGAAACACAGAGTAACCGTGGACTATGTCCATAGAAGAATTCCTTGAGATAGATGACTAAATGTCAAGGCACACATCTACTTACTAGAAAGAATGAAGTATTCCAGAATTAACTTTGTTCATACATTTTTACGCCTTCTTAGACTTTAACAAAATGATGCATAAAAAAGTGTTTAAAGTTGACGGTAGAATCATAGAAACCAACCACAAACCAGTACACTATCAAAGTCCAAGTCTTATATCAACATTATTGTAAACCAACCACTCAGCCAATCAGGCAAGACTTAGCAAAGCCACGCTTGTTTGACGCAAGACACTATGAAAATACCCAGTTTTACAATCATGGCACCACATAACCCCAAATAGCTGCTCGGAAAAGCGAAGACCACAACAATAGTTTCTGCTTCAAAATTTCAAATTATTACAAGTACCAGCACAAGGTAACTTTTCTGTTAAGATTGCTTTTAGCACTTTAAAGAGAGAGAGAGAGAGAAATGAGCAGATGAAATCAACAAAGATATACTAAAAGATAAAAGGGTTCTGGTTCTTAAAAATTCAGTCAAATAGGGACTGAGAATTTAAAAAGAAAAGGTTTAAGAATCAAATTAACGATTCAATTATTACAGCGGCGAATATTAACAACAAAGAATCAAAGATAGAAAGAAAGTGAATAATAAGAAGAACATACAAAGGTCGCGAAGAGGAAATTGATTTTCGAGGCGCCCCTGATTCAGAGGCTCTCCTCGTCGACGACGAAATACTCCTTCTAGAGGCACCGCTTTGACTTGCCATCTTCCCTCTCTCTGCTCCAATATCGCTGCAACTGCAACCAAACCAGCTTCAAACTCACATCAAATACCACACACACACACACACACACAATAAGAAAAAAAGAAGAAAGAAAAAAAAAATCAAAAGTGTAATAAGAGAGTCGTACAAGATAGCAACAGCTTCGAATTGAAAAGATTGATTGAGTTCGGAAGGTGAAGGGGAATTACAGGCAGCCGGAAATATGGCCGGAAAATAGGATTCCGGCCGGCGAACGGGAAGGAGGAGGAAAGGAGAGAGAAGGAAGGCAACCCTAGAGAGGGAAGAGAGAAGAGATGAAGAAAAAGAGTGAAAGATAGAGAAAGAGAAAGAGAATTTAAACGCTACTGGGATTGAGCCAATAGCAGGCGTGCACATCAGCGATTCCTTTATTTCTGGAATAGGTAATAAGTTAATGAGTAATAACCTCCATAGTCATAGGTGCCATGAATATTTCACGTGTCACTGTAAAATGAATGTGACCAATTTCAGGAATAACACTCTGATAACAATGACTCATGAGACAAGATAATTTCGAATACATAGTATATTACATGTTGGGTAGGGAGGTGGTTATTGTCTGAATCATCTCATTCAGACACTCAATTATGTACGTAAGGTAATTCTATGGTTATTTCCATTATACAACTTTGTAAAGGATATTGTTTTCCATAGAAACTAAAAAAAATAAAGTATTTAACGTGTAAATCACAGAAAAAATAAATAAAAAAATCATCACACTGTAAAATTAATATCTTTAAAACACTGGTTAGAATTTATCTTTTTGTAAATATACTATTAATTATTAATGTTGATTTGACTGTAGGAAGGAATATAAACCAGTCAAATAAGTTTAACTTTCATTTATGACAAAAAAAGAATATTATTATCTAGGTTTGACTAGTTTATTTAAATAGGTCAAAAGTAGGGTTTCAATTTGATTTCGTTATAAAGTTTGAGGGTTTCAAAAGAATATTCTTTTAGTAATTTTATTCTTAAAATTTTTATTTATTAATTTAATAATTACCAAACACTTTCATATTAGAAAGTGAAGTAAAATAATAATAAGATATACTTATTTATAATTTTAAATTCATATAGATGTTAATGTTGGTGACAAAATCTTTGATGATAAAATGTTATTTTTTTTTAAAATATTATATTTATTTAAAAGTGACTATTGAAATTTATATTATATATATATATATCATTTATCTAATGACAATAAACAGGTTATAAGTCGTATGACATCTATTCATCCCACCACTACTTCCTTTCTTGTAGTATGGTGTTGTAATTTGAAACATAAATGTCTTTAATAAAAAAAATAAAAATCTCTTTTGCTTTCTCTTCAATTTCTTTCTGGTTTCTCTCATGCTAAACCCTTAAAATCTATCTTTTTCTCAACTTTTTTTGTACCTAAATCGTCTCTTTCAATCTTCTCTTTTTCCATTATCCAAGATAGAGATAGAGGGCACTAGTTGCTTCTCAGAAAATAAGACGCTTTTATAGAGACTTCTGCGTGTATCACGCCCATGAAAGACTTATCCTCAAGGAGAGAACGTAAAGAAGAATGTTCAAATAACTAGGTCTTTTAAAAAAAAAACCAAGCTCGTTTATCCCCTTTGGTTGAAAACCAACTCCGAGGAGTCTGTTCATGTGAGGACCGAGTAAGCCATAGCAGATATAGAGTGCTTCAATGCATTGACCCCATTTGATTGTTAAACCCAAACCGTTTACAAAGCACTTAGCAATCTCTAGAAACAAGGCTCACGGAAGAAACAGTAACCTAAATTACATCCTCTTGAGCTTCTTATTTCTAGAACTTCGGCTTCAGAAGGTGTGAAGTCATTTTTTCTTTAATAATAAACAAAAACTGCATATAGCATAGCATAAATTTCATAACCATTAAATACTATAAACTATCTGATACGCCAAAAGATAGTCAGATCCATGTCCACGGCAGAGAATAAAAAGGCATCCTAGTGAAATAAGAAATTTACACCTTGAAAAAAAAAAAAATATGACCAGCATCTAATCTTCCACAGAGGGGGGAGTATACGACATTGCTAAGTAGACAGTGCTGTACACATGCAGACAGCAACTAATGGGGCTTGCTCCTTCACATTGACCAATCACAGTGGTACAAGGACGCACCATTTCTCCACCACAAAATATTCCAGACACTGGCACTCCTGGAAAATTCTCCAAGAAAGGGGAGCTATCAACATTCTGACGTCCAAAGAAGGATTCACCACGGCTGTAACAAGCAAAAATAATACCCCCAAAAACATTGGTAGCGTTGTCTCCATCACCCTTGGAACTCTTGGATTTTTTTTCCAGTTTAATACTCTTGAGAGCATCATGGACCTTGGTTAATGAAGCTAAGGCAATATTTGGATCTGAATAGTAGAACTGAAAGAAATCTCCTGTTTTTATGCCAATGCCGTCAACATATAGATACTCTTCATCACCTCTGTCCAAAACATGAAAACTTAGACTTTTCTTTTAAAAACAGGGTTGTTTACAATAACCTGCTTGCTTATAATAAACGGGGGGGAGGGTAGGGGTCAGATAAGAGGAAAAAATCACACCAATGGTGACAATTTCGCTTAGATATGTTTTTAAAGTCCAGGGATTGCAAGTATACCAATAATTTTATGAGAACGTAGGGAAACGAAATTTGATTATCTAATGGACCATGTCCAAGCCACAAGAAAAGAAACCAATATAAACATTTTAAATGGCTGTCACAAGCTAATACCAATTTCATTTCTCAAGCATCTTTCTCCTTGTTTCTGTCTGGGCACCATTTTTCTCAAAAAGTAAATTTGAAAAGAATTATTTAAATAATAAAATAATACCATCTATCACAAAAATAGCTTATACTTTTAATTATCTTCAAAAGTCAGGGTGTCTGTATTTCATTCTGGACATAATCAATGTCACATAGGATAGTATAAAAAAGAATGTAGGAAATCATGCATGCATGCAAGTCTTTTTTGAAAGAATGTGTTCAGAGTAACAATTACAATTGTAAATACACCAAACAACAGTGATTGCTTCTAGTTCCATACACTCAACATCCAATCTGAAGTACAATGATATAATTATACACTTTGCCAATCCTGCCATGGTTTATCAACATAACACATGATTCCCTTAAAGGATAAACCGAATTTTTAAGACGGACATTAAAAATTCAACATCACCAAATTTGTAAATTTAGACTAGTATACCGTTTAGTTTATTGATCTGCTTATAAGCAACTGTAATTCATCACCTATTATTCAAACTAGCTTAACCAAAATTATTATCAGCTGTTGAAAATGACAGTGGATGGAATAATGGGTTTATTAAGTATAATTTATAAGCTATAGCACACTAAAAGGTAGTTGTAGCAAAATATCTTCCTACCAATTCAGTCTTTTTTTAAAAAAATAAAATATAATTCTTCAAACGAATCCAGAGAATGAGAGAAAAATTAACGTTGATGAGGAAGTAGAACATCTACACAGGAGTAGTTTTATATCATACCCCACAACTCCATGATATGAAATACAAGTTCTTGGCATTGGCTTCTCTGCTCCAGTGGATAATTTCCTATGTTTAATTACCCCAATGTGCAAATCAGGAGACTCAACATGATTGTCCAGCTGCCACATTTTTTAAAGTTAAGAAAATAAAAACCATATGTAGGAAAAAATGGAAAAGAAAAATAACAATCACAAGCACAAAATATATATCAAATTAGTTTTACAAAACTTCCAAGTTGATATGAAGCTTTACCACCAAAGAAAAATAATAGTAACATCAACCTATATTATCTCTTCTTTTCTACAAAAAAAACTAGCATATCAAATTTAATACCCAAGTGCGTCACATGACATTTTCCATAACCCATCAAGATCAGTAAGCATCAAGCCATCAACACATACAGACTGTTACTCCTTCAAGAAAAATATACTGACAGAATACAAAAAAACCAGCCAGGTAATAGTTTGGGATGGTTTAGATGCTCAACTAAGCTATTTGCTGTTTTGGCACAACGAAGTTTTTAGCTTCAATTTCCTCCAAACAATTTTCAAAAATCATGTTGAGCTATTACATTATCATCCACATAGAAGTTGAAGAAAAGAAAATAGTTTAAGATAGAACACAATATAATGTTGGTTTTATTAGAGAATATCAAATACCTAGTTAGTTACAATCTAGCTACAGTAGAGTCATAGTTAGAACAATTAGTTAGTTGTAGAGGTTTGAAGGATGGTTTTGGCTTTAAATGGGAGGAGGGGTAGAAGGAAGTGGTACTCAAAATTGTTAGCAATGAGAAACAAAGCAGTGGCACTCCCAACGCTACCAATCACCAGCAGCATACCAAGAATTCATTAATAAGAGAAAAACATGTACACCAGATGGTGTGGGGGGGGGGGCGGGATGGGGAGGCATAAACCAAAACCCGCCAAAACCAACTCTAAGTAAATCTGTAGGAAGGAAGGAAAAATCTATTCTTATTGAATTCGTGTGATATGAAATGAGGTATGGTATCCCACCAACAAGAATGATCAATACTAGTTCCATGTGAGGCTAATCTGTCTGCACATTACCCAAAAAAAATTTAACTTAAAAATAAGCAACTTTTAAGCTTATAAATTTTTAGAATTACCAAATAGATTTTACTTTAAATTTAGAACTCTTATTTTTAACTTTAAAGTATAAGTTCCATGGAAGTCAAGCCAAACACTACCTTAGTGGGAACACGAATGACCCACTCAAAGCAGCTTTTTTCCAAATTTCTTCATAACTTAATGTGTTTAATATAGAGCTTCATTAATAACTACTAACCACTCTTTGGGCACACATAACCATGAAACTAAAAGATACAACCATTCAAAAAAAAATTTTCAAAACTTTGTGTATTGAAGGAGAACATATAATCATCCATCAACATGAAATAGTAATAAGAAACTTGGGAGAACCTGTTAGGCTCATATCAGCTGGGGAAAAAGAAATAGTTGAGCAATTGGCTCATGGGCCTAAAGTTTGGAAGAAGTTTTCTAGAAGAATTAAGAAAATAGGTCAACAGGGGTAGGGTGCCGAGCTGGACAGTCAATTATGCAGAGGTGAAATGTGAAGGGGAATATTTGTAGAGGGGGTAGGAGAGAGAGGGTTTATCATTGGGAATTGTCATCTTTGAGTGAGCAGGGAGCATCCCTGAGGTGCATTGCTCAGGTTGTTAAACCTTTTTTTTTTATCAAATAATACTCCTTTTCGCTTCCTTTCATAGTCTCTGACAGAACCACACCAGAAAAGCTAACCGTTGTAGTTGGAAAACCCAATGCCTTATAAACCCCACACTAGAATCCCATACTTCCAAAATAGGACTAAATTACTAAAAGTCCCGTACCCTGCAATTAGATCCTAACCAACAGCCACTCGCAAATTTCTTCATAAGGATATTTTTATCTGTTAGGTGAAATCTAATGGTCATTCTTTATAAATAAGTTTTGACTAGTTCTTAACAATTTTCAAAAAATTTCTTGACAACATGAATTGTAATTTTGCCCAAAAAATATGCAAATAGTTGCGCACCAAATTGTTGATATCAAGTAGAATACTCTGACCATCAAGATTTTCCTGTTGCCCTTCCCTCCTAGCAGTTAGCCATGTTGAACAATCAGCATTGTTTGATTTAACTGAGGCTGCCTTGTATCTGGGACCCACAGTTGAAACACCATTTGACAATGCAACATGAAACCTAATAGTTCCTGTAACGAAATGAATCCATAACAGAGATGAGTAACTTGTAAAAAACTGCAATAAATAAATTAAAATAAAAAGACTTGTAAGTGTAATATCATGCCATGCAACTCTGGAAACAATCAGGATAGTAAAATAATATACAAGACAGACTATTATTCAACTTGTTCACACAAAGAAGAGAAGGAAGCATGAAAAAAAAAATCAGGGTCGTAGACTAGTAGCTTTTTAGACTAGTGGCACCTCTCCTATGATGCATGGATATTCCAAAATTGGTGATATATTTGAATCCAATATTGATATTTTTTTTTTTGGAAAGGTGAGCTAAGGAATGGCGAAGAGATAGGACACCTCCTATCTCAACCATCATAAGCACACCTGAAGATTATATTAATACCCAAAAAGATGAAACAAGAAAGCATGGGGGGGGGGGGGCAACAACCAAAACCCATGCCTAAAAATACATAGACATGGCTCTCTCTCTATCTCTTGTGTGTGTGTGAATACCCACAAATTATCTCTCTCAACACATATTATGACACTTACAATCTTGTCCAGCTCATAATCAATGCACAACACGTGGAGGAATTTAATTTGTTTTTCAGACACATATGGGTAAACAATTTAGTTAAGCTTTTATACAATAAGATCTTGCCAAGAGTGTTTGGTTCAGCTTATTTTGGAGAAATAATCACTTATTTTGCCAACTTCCTCAGGCAAAATGGCCATACTCCTAACAATAAATGCTTAATAGTAATTATTGCATTCTACAACAACGAAAGACTTACACACTAAGTGAGGTTAGCTACATGAATCACAAGACACCATTGGGTTCAATTAAAAGCCAAATTCTCGGAGATCTTATTTAAAATGAGATCCCTTTTGTTAATGTTCAAAGAGAAAGAAAAAAAAGAGAGTGAATTTTGAGAAACTGAAATTATGATTTCATTCCCAACTGAACTCTGTTACAACTGAGTTTTTATATGTTCAGATAAGCTTGCACAGCAAGTCTCTCTGACAGTTATTGCAAGCTGTCACTGGACAGCTGGATGACTAACTACCACTCTCACTTACTACTAGCACACTTACTAAGCTCACTAGCCGAGTACAATACTCACACCTTTTAACAACTTCCTCCAATGTAGTTGGTCTCCTTTGACCCCTTTTTAGAGGGCTAGAAACCATGCAAGCTACTCTCCTCACTGGTGCATTTGACGGCCTTTTTTGCATGTGTCCAAACCACCTTAACAGATTTTCTATCATCTTTTCTTCAATAGACATCACACCAATATCTCCTTGTATACAATCATCACGTATCTTATCCTTTCTTGTATGACCACGAATCCATCTTAACATTCTCATTTCTCCTATCCCCCACCTTTTTTCTCTTGTCCCACTAAAGCCCAACATTCACCATCATGTGAGTATGTTCAATTTCACACCAAGGCCAGAATAGCCCCCCCCCCCCCCCCCCCCCCCTCCAAAAACAAAAAAGCAATAAGAACACCAAACTGTATTTTTTAAAGATAACAAACAATGAAAGCAATTGCATTATTAACCTCTATCCGCTTTTGAGAGAGCAAAATAAAGGATATTTACAGGCATGTCTAATCAAACTTGAAGGGAATCCTTACTTGTCTTTTCTTAAAACTTATTTGATTTACAATACATTTTTCTCCATCATAAACTATATATATTCATGAAAGAACAACAGTTGTCACCCGAGATCCTTCAAGGAATAAAAGACAATGCATTCCTCATCAATGAAATAGGATAGTATGCACTGTAGCAGTTACATGAATGTCATGCATCAGGTGGCAAGGGCTACCAAAAAGATAACAAGACATACCCAAAGACCTGTTTCTGTCCCGAGCAAATACAAGAGCAACAGCTTCTATGTTTCCTTTTTTACTACAAATGATTCTAGAATCATTCCCACTTTTGTGTACAAAGTCAAAGGAGCCTCTCTCATCACCCACAATGACCGTGTCCATAGGCATGGCATGATCTGAAATAAAAAAAGACATCATTTTGGAAAAAAGCACGAGCCTGTGGCAATTGGGTGTAAATTGAAGTCATGCTCTCAATTACAGAACTAATACAGCAGTACAATACAGTTGCCCCATCTAAATTCAAGTATCAAATTGCCATTATGTATCCCATAGACATTATGAAACAAAATATTTTAGTAATAACAGGCAGCAATATCTTTAAGTAAAATAAAACAGTGCGCGTATAAACCCTAAGAAATCATTTCCTTCCTTACTCTTTTATCACACACTAATAAAGAGATAATCAGATAAACCATAGTCTACCAAGCAAAACCCCAATTTCCGCTATTCTTTTCCTGATAAAGTATAAAGAGTAAATGAGAATATGAAGCAAAAGCATAATTAAGAAACACAATAACAAGTATAACAAAATATATGCATATAAGTATCACTCACCCAATTTCTCCAGAACCAATTTCATGTCACTGCTTGCTTCCTACGCAGCCAAATCAGAGTGTTAGAAACAGAACTAAGAAAGAAAATATTAATAAAATAAAATCAAAATTAGTAAATAATTGTGCAGCTATGAACTTACTCCAAACAATATAATCCCAACAGGGAATGGGCTACTGGAGACAGAGGCTGAATATTCCTTAATATCCTTTATGAAATTGTCAACCCATATTGCTTGCGTCTGATGTCAAAAATATGGAAAAGCGTAAAGCAAAGCCTTGTTTTAATCTAACTATTCAATATAGATTGTATCAACATAGTCAAAAGATGCAAAAGGGTGCAACTAAGGAGCTGAGGTGAGGCAAGTGCAGTGTGTCTTGCTGGTTGGGCTACACACTCACTTTTTTAGTGCCTTACATGCCTTTCTGGTTCAGAGTTCAGACAAGCATGACTATAGCATCTCATTTACAAATATGAAAAACCCAAAATACCTGGCTACCTAATATGCTAACAGTGAGGCTAAAAGAGGATCAAATAGTCACAATGTTAGTCTTCGGGACTCCTCTCTGTTTTGCAAATTGTGTAGTTAATTTTTTACAATATGGAAGATCAATGCTAGACAGCAAAATATTTACTGATATTTATTCTATATTCTTTAACACCTTTCTTCAGTGAGCCATCTCTAGCTTGGGTTTGTACAGGTATTCATTTTCAAAACGCCTTAATAGTTTATATTACATATTTCATTTTCTGAGAATGCACCAGTCCGAACTCTCAGAGGGAATCCACTACCTTTGTCGGCCGTCGCAAGGGCACTGCTTCAACTTTCAATCCAGGCAAGTACCCAACAGTCAAAACTAAGCCTTCGTTTATAAACCTCGTATACGATTCCTCGCCAAAGCCACTAAAAAGGGCACCCCATTTGACCTACATAAACCACCCTGCGTTTACTTGAGTTCAGCAAAATCTCTAGCACAGAAGAAAACAAACATCAAAACCCAACCTCTTTAAACTCATCGGTTACAGCATCCCTTCCCATAATACCACTCGCAACGGTAACAATAACAGGAATATTGGATCCCAACGACTGTCTAATCTGCAACATAAGCATTAAGTCAATTGCATAATACACAACCTAGAGAAAAGAGGTGTTAGGCGTTAATTCTTACAAGGCACAAAGTCTTGGCAGTGCTGAATCCAGTTCCGATATTGGCAATAGCGAAATGGGGTCGAATTGGCTCCGAAAGAACCTTGTGAACAACCTCGTTGACAGCATCCTGTTCGAGAGAACAACACTACAACGTTAACCGACGTCGTTCCTTATGTTTATTGCCGAACCCTAAAAGCGAGAAATTTGAGAAAAAAGAGACTTACGGGGAGCGAAGGGTTGAGAGAAATCGCGGAAGAGAGTTTGGGGCGAGTGAGGATGCGATTGCAGAGAGAGTTCCATGATTTGCTGACGCAAGCTGCGGAAGCGAAATGCAGAGCAGGAAGCCTCGCTAGAATGTTCTGGAGAAGGTCCTCGTTGAGCATGCTCAGGTTCGTGTTCGCATCGGTTGAAGCTTTCACCTTCGTGCTCGATTTTCTTCGCGACGACGATGGCTTCTCCATTGCGGTTCGGCGCCACCACCACCTACGCCAACATCACGCTCCAACAAAACGCAACGGGGACGAAACGGCAAAACGTTTCGCACATGGGGTACATCTTGGGCCTTGGCCCAACAAAAATCTATCACTACAGCCACCGCATTTGAATCTGCACCTCCCAAATGATGCTGAATGGACAAAGATACCCCTAGAAAGGAAATAGTTGATCTAAAGCTTCTCATGTTTGAAACTTCACCTGTCGGCTATTTCAAAATAGGAAAAATACTATTCCAATATTTTGGGAGTGCACATGTATTCTAGAACAACTATTATGGAATAGAAAAAAATTATTTCCTAAAAGATTATTCCAAAATAGGATTTTTTTTCTATTATAAAATGGTTATTCTGAATACATTTACACTTCTAGAATAACTATTCCATAATAGAAAAAAAAATCCTATTCCAAAATAGTTTTTCCATAAAGAATTTTTTGTATTATGGAATGATTATTCTTGAATACATATACACTTCTGGAATAGTTGTTGCACAATAGAAAAAATCATATTTGGAATAGTTGTTCCAAAAGTGTTTGTATTCCATAATTGTTATTCCATAACAAAAAAAATCCTATTTTGGAATAATTTTTCTAGAAAGAATTTTTTCTATTATGAAAAAGTTGTTCTAGAGTGTATATGTATTTTGAAATAGTCATTCTATAATAGAAAAAACATCTATTTTTGAAAAAAAATTATATTCCATAATAGTTGTTCCAGAAGTGTATTGTATTTTGGATTCTAAACATTTTTAAAATGATTATTTTGGTATACAAATAGAGGCTAATATGGCTTCCCTTGCACTTTGACAAGGTTTTTGACAGAGCGATGAGTAATGGGAAGCGATGACACACAACAAAGAGGAGCAGAAAAAAGTGGAAGGACCTCGTGGAGAAGCATGCTCAGGAAGAGGAAGCAAAATGTCCCTAGCAACAGGTTGCAACCTTGCATGGTAGTTTGAGGATATTTTAAAAATGGGAGATGCAAGATTCAAATGCCTACTACCACCTTGGGTTCTTTTGTCTTCTTCTTTTTTTCCCTTTCTTCACTAGGTTGTTGCTTTTTGCACTTCCCAAGTTGTTTCCTGCACTTTTTTTGAAATATTTTATTGGAATTTCGGATTGGTCATTGCAAAAGCCAAAAAGGGAGTACATTCTAAAATGTAATTTTCCATTTAAGATTGATCATTCTAGAAGGCAAAAAGAGAATGCAAGAAGCAATTGGGAAGTGAGGAAACAATAACCTTCTCACTACTAGTAGTATCACCTTTTAAACCTTCACTTTTTCCAATGTATTTGTTGAGAAAAATGATTATACACGAATAATGTAAAAAATTGTACACTGTCATCTAATTACAATTTATCATGTATAATAAATTTATTGAATTTTATGATAATTACTTTAAAAATTATATTAATGATAAATTATGATTGGACAATAATGTACAAGTATTTTACACTATTAATATATGACCATTAAACTCTTATTTATTTGTCAACACTTTAGTTCTTATCTCTTATCCAACACATTTTTGTCTTTCAATGAATTTGTTAAAGCCATCTTTTGAATCAGTGTCCAAACTATTAGTTTCTTTAGAAAACACTCCTTTACTCAGATTTGTTAACCTTAAGCAAGCTTTTTTTGTACAACACTTATTTATTGATATTCGTTGTAGGTTATTTTGGATCGTCTTGTTTTAACTTAGGTTTCCTGTAGATAAGTATTGATCCTAAAGGAAAAACAAAGGAAAGAAAAAGAAGCATAGAATAGGCCAAGGCTTTGGCATGTTTATTTTCTAATAGGAGGATGCTTTTTGTGTTGTAGCTAGTCTTAGGATTGTTAGTATTAGTAACATATGTACCTGAGTTGCTATTGTTTATTTGTTGTGCATTATTAGGATGCTCTTTGTCTAGAAGGTGCATCATTGAACGCCTTAGTTCTTGATCCCTAAACCATCATCCTCTTTTTTCTATGCACATCCTTTTTTAGGTCATCTAGTGAATTTTTTTATATTCAATTTCAAAAACTAGTGTGAGACTCGTGCAACTACAATTTAAAAAAAAAACAAAAACAAAAACAGAGAGAGAAAAGGTAAAAGAAAAAAGTAAGAAAAAATATTGATAATTCTATTCACCAAACACGTGACACATGACTAGACAGTTTAATATATTTTGAGATAATATCTTACTAAGACTTGAAGAAGGAAAGATAATAAATAAAAAAAAAAACTAGGGTGACTGATGGGAATCTTAACAAGATGACACGCCCACCAAACAATAAATGTTTGGATGACTAGGAGTATTTGTTTTTAGATGGTACATTATCATGTCATGCTCGGTTTGTCACGCCAACTAATTTTGTTAAATATTAGAATAAATAAAGATGGAGGACCTAATTTTAAATGAGAGAATTTAAAGTACCCAATTAAGGAATCAAAATTGGAGAGATTAAAATCATATAATTACAGTACCTAAAACACAAAAAATACAATTAAATCCAAGTAATATTAAACACAAAATAACATAATTTTTACAACCTCATATGATTAAAATTAATCTTCACTTATGAATGTGATTTCTCATTACTCATAACTCATACCATATAAAATTCACATTCACAATGAAACAGAAAAACAGATCAAATAGTTTACAACATTTTTTTTACTTGGAATAGGTTATAACATTTAAGTTCAACAAAACACAATGATATCTATTAACAATTACAATTAGAAACTACAAAGTTGATTTGGTTTAGATACTGTTAGAATGTGTTTAGTTTAGAAAAAAAATTGAATTAGTAAAATATAAGAGGTGTGTGTCCCACACAATAAAGTACAAAATTTATTTGATGTATTATTCTCTTCTTTGTACCAAACACAACTTTAAATTTGACTATTAATTAGAGTGACGAATAATCTTCATATCTTTGACTTATTGAAAGTTAGAAAATGTTAACTAAATTTTGTGGGTTACACGTAACGTTATTCCCACTAAAGGATTACACATATACACTTTCCTCTTACAACTCCCATTATGAATCTTATGTAAAATTGTTGAGCTTTTTTTTCTCTCCCTAAGATACAAATAGAAATACCATGATTGTCCATAGGCATTGCCTTCATTATAAAGGGAGGGTGAAATCAGAATGAATTAACTAGTCCTTGGGGGGAAAGAATTCATTAGGAATGAACAAACAAAGTGGTGAATAATCCTTGAGATAAAGTAATTAATATCTATTCCCATTGAAAGGGAAACAGTTGAGGGGCTGCTTCATTGCACTGGGATCCATGATCAGAAGCCAAGCTATACACGGAGGAACAATGATCCACAGACTCTAAGCTGTTATTATCCTGCAAGCTCAGGCCTAAGGGCTGCATGAGAGACATTGAGGGAGGAGGCTGCACCATTTGGTTCAAGCCATTCCCTGGTGTGTGCGTCTGTGATGATGACAGAAGAGAGAGAGCACAAGGAGTAGTGTCATGCACCGAATTATTGTTAGTTGTTGTTGTTGTTAAGCTTTCACAGAACATTTTGCTTCTAGCTCCGCCGCAAGTTTCTGATAGAGGGTCGGTCCTGAGAAGGGTGTGGCGAACGGAAGAGGATGGAAAAGGTGGCGGGGTTTGGCTGCTGAGTGCTGCAGCTGTGGAGGGATGGTTGTTGTGTAAGAATGCTACTTGCTTCCCTTCTTTGTGGGAAGATCCAAGAAAAAGGTCTTGTTGGTGGTGGTGGTGTTGTTGTTGGTTGTGGTTGTGCAACCTAGCATCTGCAGAGGAAGTGACAAGTGAAGCACTCCAAGCTGGGCTCACTATGGCAGTGGATGGATATACGTGTGGGCTTGAGAAGGGTAGCAATTGGGTGCCTGAAACATTGAATTTCTTAGGTGTTATGCTTTATCCTCAAACAAGTGTTAAGTTAACAAAAATGTGAAAATGCAAGTGTTCCTTGAGAATAGAGAGGTAAGGCTATGCAGTGGAAAATATAAATTTATATTGTTATTCAATTATAAATTACTGTATAAAATATTTTTTTGACTTTATAATATTTAAAAATCATATTAACATTGAATTATGATTATATAATAGTGTAAAATATTTTACACGCAGCATGACCATTAAACTCTTGAAAATACGTTATTATATGGGTCCATGTTGACCATGGTTATCCGGAATGGAGTATGGTACTCGGACGGGAAGACTTTCTTTAAGGTGAATATGGTATGTACATGAAAAGAGAAATTGGGAACACAGTAGACCAAAGGATTTAACTCTTCTGAAGTGAGAGAAATATAATTAGACAACAACATATAATAATAATTATTATTAATTAAAAAATCAACGGTTGAAATTGTAACTAACTTTAGATTTTATTATATATTTTTAATTGTTAATTTACTAATCAACAGACCCCTTGAAAAAAAACCACAATGGTGTACCAGTTACAATGGTTCTGTCTAAAAATTTTGCAAACCAAGATAATAGAGGCATTAAAATTATGAAATTAATTTCAGCAATAGATAATGGAAAAAATCTTATAGATGACAGTCTAGATTCCTCTCTCAAAAGGAGAATCTTCTAAACAAACTCATTTTAATTCTTGAAATTGTAAGTATTAATTACTTTAATCTTTTATAATATAAAATCTTTAATTTTGTAAAACATTAGTCCCTTTTTTATATAAAATGACAGTAAAAATGATATAGAAATTAATTACTAAAATGAATACTTATTTATAAAATCAACAACAGAAATACGAATTTTGTGAAGTCAAAGATTAAAATGATTGGTGCATACACTCTAAAGCAAATGGGAGTTTACTCAAAATGTTTTTCTTTTTCAATTGGTCTACGTAGTGACATACTAATTAGTGGCCACTAGATTGTCATGAGCGTGGACATAAATGGACCAAATCAGCCATATCAGGTATGTGGGAAGAGCACTCATATAGCTAAGTGCATTGTTTCCACATGAAGCTTCTTACTCTTTAATTTGAGACTCATGTACCTATCTTTAGATAATGGCTGCATGAAAAATCCAGGCATATATGCACATGGGTCCATTCAGATAATGTGGTAGAAGTTAGAACTAGAACCAGAAGCTAACCTTGGTAATTCGACAAAAAACTACCAGGTCTCGAGAGAGGTTCTGGCTGGGGCTTTCTTCTCCTTCTATTGTGTCCATCTAAACGTTTTCTGCAGCTTCTTTTTCTTTCATCAAATTGCTCCAGCGAATGGAACCTACCAAAAGGAAAAGTTTATGGATATGTGAGCATATTGAGGCACTGTAATATGACATGGAATCAAAGCAAATTAAACCAAATGCACAAGAAACTATGTGGTCAAAATTATTTACCATGGATTTACCAGAAGTACAAGCAATATGCACAGGGTATATTAACAGAAAAATACAAGCAAGTCATTCTCTCAGATTATATGTCAACTTCTGTAATTGTGTTCCATGCACTCAGATATTTTCAACTTCTCCATATAGCAGTTATTATAGAGAAATTATTAGATATTTTAAAACCATCATGGTCCCTAATAAAGATTGGTCAAGACCATAAACACGTGATGTTCGTGAACTATCTACTAATATCCCGTAAAGCACAGGGAACTGGTTTTAAAAATTTGTATATCCATGGAATATAAACATAAACACAAGGGTTTAAAACTAAATATAATACTATTTGTAAAGTGAAATTAATCATAAACTAGTGTGTTTTGGATGAGACTGATGATGTGATCGGGAAAAATTTAAGTGTGAAAAGAGGTTTCTTAGGTGTTGAGATTCTTTTTGGTTTAAGAAATTAGCTTATAGCGAATCTTTTTCTAATACTCTTGCTCGCACTACATTCTCTTTCCTTGATTTGACAAGGTTAATTTTGTTTCTATGCTTTAATTTTTTATAAAATAAAAAAATAAAGAAGATATTCTATATTTAGAAAATTCACAATAAGGAAGTAAACACTAGAGTGTAAAAAATGCTACTTCTAAAGAACGCTAAGTGAAGATGCTAATTGGGAGCAGAAAGCAAAATAAAGTAATATGGTCGCGTATGAGTACTAGTGAAGCTAACATGAATAATGGATACGGATGCAATGCAAACGACACAAATTGATTAATATTAAATGTCCACACCGGGTACAATGAAAAGAAGGGGGGGCAAAACACACACAAAAAATTAAGAGAACAAACTACAACTTAGAAGCAATCTAGAACTCAATTTCAAACAAACAAAAGAACAAAACTCATTATGATATGATACAAACCTGCTACATTGTTGGCAGAACCTTTGCTTGAAGCCACCAATTGTGACCTCTGGGGTCTTGGAATGGAGCTCACACACCTTATGGCGCCTATGATAATCTCTACAATTGCTAAGATCTGAATTGCACCCATCCACAAGGCATGACACTGTGAGGGATGTGCTGTTTATGGCTCTAGCTCTCTTAGAAGACCCTGAAGGTGAGGATGCCATTTTGGAAACTCCTGCAGCAGCAGCATCTTTGGACTTGTTGGCTAGTGCTGATTCAGTGCCAGAATTCCCCACATGATGACCAAGCTTCAAGTCAACAGAAAACTCCCCTTTCATTCTATAAACTCCAAATCGGTTTTGCTCCTCCATTGCTCCTCTGTGTTGTTGTAAGGTTGCCTTATCCACATCCACCAAATCCCAAGAAGGTGCTTTCAAATTCCAGTCCATAATAGCAAAAAAAATAAAGAAAAACAAAAATTCAACTCCCCCCCCCCCCCTCTACTTCTTCAAAGTCCCCCTTTGTTTGGTTACCTTCTATATGTGTTATACCACATGGTTCACAATTGCATGAAGAGCAACAACAAAAAAAAAAAAAACAAGCAGGGAGCAAGGCATGAACTTAATTATTTTGTTCAATATATATATAAAAATAGTGAGACACTAAGGGGAATTAACCAAACTTAAATTAACAAGCCAAGTGAAAAAAAAGCATGGGTAAAAAAAGTCCAATTGAACAAGAATAGAAAGTGATAGATGATAGAGGAGGAGGAAAAATCATGAAAAAACTAGAAAGACACAAACAGGCAATTATTATAAGACAAACACATTGGACAAGCTTTTGTCCGTACTAGAAAGAAAGCAGTATCAGAGGGTTAAATTAAATATTATGCATAATTAAATAAAGTCTTGACTTCAACAGCGAGTCAAGTATAGCAAGAGTTCCAACCTAATTAAAAATTCACAAGGTTTACTAAACAAGGCACATTGAAGCAACTGCAAGCATAAAAATAGAAAATAAATAAAATAAAATAAAGAGTCACTGAAAGAAGGGAAGAGAGAGTACTTGCACTTGCAGACAATAGCAGCAATATATATGATGCTCACTTCTTCCTTCACCGAGCACTCGTTGCCTGACATGGATTCCATGAGTACCCAATGGAGTGAATAGTATAAATTTAGAGAAAAAATGACTTTTTTAATAATTAAAAGAGAGAGAGAGAGAGAGAGTATATATTGTAGGTTAGGTGAGAGGGAATCCCCAAAAACCATACCTGTTAGCCACTTAAAGAATATGAAGTCATGGATTTGTGCACACAGTATAGTGGATAATGTATTGAAAGTTGATACTTCAAGAAGGAGGAGAGAGAGAGAAAGGAAGACCAATGAAGAGGCAAAAAGGTCTGGATGATATGCTCCAAGTTAAGTTACAAGTTCAACCAAATAATTTAATATTTTTATTTTGCCAAATATAGGGGCTTCCTCCCCCTCCTCGCAGTTTGTTTAGTAGAGAGAGAGAGAGAGAGATGGATAATAACGACAGCCTGTTGGTTGCTTTCAACTTTTATGAGTCAGGAAAAAGAAGTACAAAGAATGGATGCTCAAGACAAGGCATGTGGCATTATGTTTCATATTTCATGGCATGTCTTTCCCCCCAGGTCTCTCTCTTTTTTTATTCTTCTTAATTTCGTCTAATTTACCCGTGGAATCACAAAATCAAATATAATTAAAAATACTATGTGTACCCTCCTATAACCCACACACCCCAGCAGCAAGTCTTTATACCATCTTTGAATTATGAGTCTTATTTAACTTTACATTAATCTGTCAAGACAAGGATATCATTATTTATATATATTATTTTGATCTTATGACTAGTTCATTTGAAATCTTAAACATACTTCTTTCAAGTTGAAGAATAAACATGTGAAGTTTTACATAAATGAACATTTGTGGATGGTTCAATAATGATTCAATAGTTCAAAAATAATCGTTAAAATAGATTATAATAACATCTTAATACCATTTTATACTATAAATTATGAGTTTAACTCAATCTATAAAATTGACTTATAAGATCAGAATTATTTCACTTATATATATTATTTTGATCTTATTATTAATTAATAGAGATCTCCAACTACTAGGATGGACAAATAAAAATCATTAGATACATATTACAAGTATATTTAATAAGATTTAATTTTATTTGAATCAAATAAGATTCTTATGATTTGCAAAATTCTCTTTTTATGTAATTCAACATAAGTTAAAAGAGTTTTTGAGAAATTTTTATAATGAAAATATTAAATTTTTTCTATAATTTTTTTTTCAAAAGTTCTTTTTACTTTATATCCTAACATACTCATATTTAACGCATCTACGTGTATCTAGAATTTGAACTCAGGATGATGGTTAAGGTGGAACAATCTTAGCACAATTTATGTAGACACTCAACAGTGAAAACACTCCGAATTTGAAATCCTATGCTCCTAGCTAGCGCGTCTACAATTGAAACAAAAGAAATATTTTCTAAACCTAATGAATTGTGATAGCTGGATTAAAATATGTATGTATACCCCTTTTGATTTTGAAAAAAAAAACATCTTTATCAATATACACTTTCTTTTACACATTTATGACTATCCAAAAATATAATCGAAAATAGCTATATATAAAAGGGTAGTGATTAGAGTGAATGCTGGTAAAAAATTCTAAATTTGTGTAGTCCTGTCTAATGGTTGTGATGAGAGTGGAGTTTCTAGGCAGAAGGCTAATGATGACTCTTGTGGTGGGTCCTTGTAGTAGACGTCCACTATTAATTTGAGGGCTCCAGGGTTTTGATACTTTGCTGATTTTGGCCACAACAAACTATGCGACCCCATGATACGTTCATATACCCAAACGCCTCGAGCATGTGATCATTTTTACCACTTATGTCTTCAATGTGCAGTCTATTTTGCGATGTTAATTGATGTCAATTTTGTGGGGACTGTAACATTTATGATTCTGAGAGGATTCATGTTGCGTGCAATGTATAGACAAGGTTGAAAATCTTGTTCTTTAATTAATAACGTTTCCAAGGGTGTCATTTTCTTAGTCACGTAACATCACTCTTTAGTGTACTACACATATGTTATTAGATATGTGTGTGTTCCGTGTACTAATTTATTTATTTGCTTATTAAATCATTATAGCGTTATAGTCAAAAGTAATCTTTTATTGAGCTTGCATCATTCTATTAACTTGTAGGTTGTTAGAACGCTATCACTAAACCATTTCTGTTTTAAGGATTGAGAAATCTTAAACTCGTTCACATTTGAAAAAGTTTATAATTTAGCGGTTGGAAACGAATCCAACCAAGTTTGAGATGTCACACAATGCCATATATATATATGTCATTTGGTGGCAAAAATTAAAATAAAAATTTGAAATGAAAAGAAGTGTATATAGCGTGAGTATGACTAATCTTTGCAAATATATTTTGAACATGAAGGTCTTCCTAGAGGATCTGCACCACACCACACGAGGAATGGCACGACACTTTCTCTGAAATGTCTCTAAAATTTTATGAGTAATTTATTTGTCACCTACTATTATATATTTAAATCCTTAAAATAACATTTTTAAAATTAATTAATGAATTAAAAGGAATAAATTTATAAATTTGGAAGACTACAAAAATTTACCCCAATATAAGAGACTAAAAATATATATTTAAGTCTTAAATAAATAAATAAAAATGAAAGTACATTGTTGATAAGAAAGACTTCAGGTATGCGGTATTAATATAAGTTAAAAATTGTAAGATCAGTTATCAAGTGGAGTTGAAGGATAAAAGTTGTAAGGGAATTATTAGTATATATAGAATTATAGATATATTTTTATGCGTTATTATTTTTAATTATTTTGATAATTTCTTTTAAAAATATAAAAATATTGAAAATGATAGATTGATAAAGATATAAAAAAAAGTTAAATTAAATCATTCAATTGATATTAAAAGTATGAAAGATTGTATCAAATGCATGCTAGGAGTGTATTTAAATTTCAAAAAGATATATCAGTTACAGTTTGTTACTTCTCTTAGTTATTGATATTATGTTAAAATATTAGGATTGTATTTAATTAGTGATATTAAAACCCTATATCGGATGAATATTAGGAGCTTATTTGAATGTTGAAGATAAAAAATATATATTAAAATTTAGTTTTAAATATTCAGTTACAACTTGTTAAATAGTTCAGTTAGTATTAAAATTATATATAAGAGACTATTTCATATACGTGTTAGAAGAGTGAAATCCATCAATTCATAAGTGAGGAGTGTGGATGCCTAAGAAAGCATATAATCTTACACTTTTATATATAGTGAAGCAAAAAAATACTTTTCAAAGAAATTTATTTATTATAAATTTTAATTATATACTTAAAATACTTATTTACTATGAAATAGTATTTTAGTAAGTATGCACAATATAAATATTTATTTTTACGTAATTAAAATTTATTTTAAATAAATAAATTTTATTATGACTAATTTTCATGATAAATAAGATTTTAATTGACTTGCATTTTCAATGTAACTAATCAAAATTTATTTTTGATATGATTTTTAAGGTAATTAAGTCAATAATTTTTTTTTGTGAACATTAAAGTCAATAATCTATTATATATGAAAACTTATGATTCAATGATAATGTAAAAAATATTAACACTATTATTATATTTTAATTAAATACATTAAATAACTATATTTAAAATATAAAATATATTTTAGATTTACAATTAATAAATTACGTGATGATATCAAATTATTTTTAACTAAGAACAGTATATAAAAAGCGAAAAACCGAAAGTAAAAAATAATAAAATCTATATATAAAGATAATGGGGGCAATTTGAAATGACTGAAATTTAATATAACAAAATATGAATATGAATAGATAATAATGTAAAAAAGTTTCACTTTTACTTTCTAATTTCCTTTTAGAGATTATATATATCTACAAATGAAGTTATATTATTGTTTGAGTCAAATTAAATTATTATAATTGAGCAATAATTTTACAAAAAAGAATAATACAACTCCATATTCAAAATTAAATTTGATATAATGAGTCATTCAATTCACTTTTATTTGTAGAAGATGCCCTCCCACAATATCATTCATGTAAAGGCTTTATTGATCCTTTTTAACCTCCTCCTCGCTGTGTGGATCCAATCATGTCTCCCTTGTACATGCATGGTATGAGATATGTGGTTGTGTGTGTCGATAATAGTGAAAGTTGAACATGTTTCTGAGAGCTTTATCTCGGACAATACACAACCCTTTAAATATTGAGTTTTGTGACATAAATGTCTAATTTTGCTAGAGTCATTACCTTCAATATATCATCCCAAAGAGTGTATATCATTATTTCTTTACTGAGATATAATTACTATTAAGTAATATATGAGAAATATCTTACTAATATTTTTCAGCACCACGTCACCACATTATTCTATGAGTGGTTGAGGAAGCTTGATCTGGTGGGAAAAGAATAATATGCCTTATGTTATGCGAGGTATAACTCATATGAACGTAAACACGTTGCTTGCCACACTATCTTCGATTATCGAGCATACCCTCTAATAATATATTGCCATTACGCACGTTTAGATTCTACGAAATACTGTGCATTAGAAAATGACACTACAAGAAAGCATGAGTTAATATATATAGCATTGCGCACGTTTAGATTCTATATATACATCCCTGATGTAGCTTAGCTCATTTATTTATTTATTTATATATTATAAATTAAAATACATAAAAACTATTATTATCTTAATTATTTTCTTTTTAAATACTACCAAACACATACATCAACTAACTTGAGATTATTTCGAATCGTGTTAAATAAACCAAAAATATTTTCTTTTTAAATATGTATTTTACACATTATCTTTGTAATTGACTAAAAAAATAATCTCTCAATTAATCAATCATTTCAAATTATCTTTCTTTTTAACTTATTTTTATAATTTTTTACTAAATATTTCTAAACTTTGGATTGAAGCTAAAAAAAAAAGTGCATGTTCGGCATGTTATTTCTTGTACTTTCTAGCTTTCTTTATTAGTTATTTTTTAAACAATTTTGACTTTATTAGTAGTATTTGATAAAAAAAAATTTGTAATGACTTTTGATATTTTACTTCAAGTAACTAGAATTTTAACGCTAATTTTTAAATTCTTATATTTTTTCCTTCTTTTTATCCATATAACTCTTGTAACTTTGTATGTCGTCGTGTCTATTTAAAAAAGAAAAAAAATCTTATTTTTCTTAAACAAGCTAAATCATTTTTCTTGAACAGGAAAAAATAAAACTAAATCGTATGACCATCATCATCATCATCTAATAGAAAGAAAATAGTCATTCATTTGAAAAATTATTGACATTCTTCAATACATGAAAGACTTTACTTTTTTCTTTTCATATTTCATGTTTCAATAATAGTGAAAATAATAATTTTTTTACCTTTTTAACAATGTAAAGTAATTATTTTCAACTTTAAATACAATTAGTGTTAAGATGACAAAATACTTTACAAATAATTAAAACTCCTACATATTATAGTAATTCAAATATTGAAAAAAAAGTATTTATTTTTTTCTAATTCAAAACTTTTACTTTTAGGTTAAATAACATATTATCTTTTATATAATATCTTATTTTTTTAAAGTAGATTACAAAATATAAGTTTTTGGGTGAAATTATTTTTACTTTTTAAAAATATTTTTTTATGCATAATTTTTTAATATATAACATATACAATAACAAAGTTATTTATTTCTCTCCAAAAATTGATTTAAATATATTTTTAGTCTCTTAAATTTAAAAATCTTTCATTTTTAGTTTTCCAAATTAATTTTTTTTGTCAATCAAAATAACAAAAATGCTTTTTTAGCCCATCTTGCTAAAAAAAATCATCACAAATTATATATTCAAATTATTAAAAATAAGTCAAAAGAAATTAAAAAAAATATTTTGAAAATTTAAGTAACTAAAAGAGTAAATTTTAATTTTAAAAAAATAAAAACACAAACCTCAAATTTAAAGAGACCTAACATATATTTAAAGTCAATATTATCCCATACATCACATGGGGGCACACAATAGTTCAACTCAAAAGCAATATAACTAAGAAAATAACACCCATTTCATCCAAATCTAACAAAACTAGGAAACCCTACATAGAAAAAAGTGAATAATAAAATGCACAAACCAAAAAATACGAGAAGTCAAAATCCAGGTTTTGTCTAGGGTGAATTACCAATTAAGTGGTGCACCGGTGCAACACCAGTTGTAAAAAATTTTATTTACTTTTTATTCTTAAAAAGTCATTTTTACCCTCACTGAAAGTCATTTGTGCCAAAACAGACCCGCGCTGGTCCCTTCTTAGCATCCTCCGCCTTCCTCTGAGGCTGAGCGTGCTCCTCCTCCGACCATGACTGTAACCTCGCCGCTTAGACCTCTGCATCGTCCATGTTTTCTCGTTGTCCCCAACCTCCACCTCGATTCGCTGCATCATGACCTTAACATCTTTCTGCACCATTGTTATGTTTACCAGAAAAAAAAAATGGTATTTTGTTAAAAAAAAAATTATATACATGTTTGGCAAGTTGCCTTTATTTGTTGCACACAAGTTGGAAGAGCAACAGATACATGTTCTCTTGTTGTCTTTGGATCTCGATTTGTGACTCTAGATATACGTAAATGCTGAGTTTCTTTGTTTTTGTTTTCATCTTCTTGGTTGCAATTAGAAATTATCATGGTTGGTGTTATCTGTAATGTAAAATTTAATTAAGTTATAGAAATTAAATTTCGATTTATTTTATGTAAAGATGAATAAAAGAATTCCTTAAAAAAATTGATTTCGGTTGTGAAGAAGTTAGATGAAGATAATTACTAATATTAAATCAATATATTTAAAAATATTGTTATATACCTCCCGAAATTATGCAATTCAACAGTTAGTATCAGTGACGGATTTAAGACCCTGAGTCAATGAAGATAATTTACTTTTCAAATAATATAAATTAATAATAATTATCATTATGCATATAAAGATAAAGATACAAGTACCAAAATCATAAAATTTTAATGTATTTATTCAAATAAATTACATACCTTATAGTTGTCCTCTATGTGATTTCATGTTTTGAAATCGTTGAATGATCAATTCATTGTCAATCTATAAATTCATCAAACATAATTAATATATAATTATATTATTTATGTATCAAACTTAAGGGGGAAAAAAAGAAAAAGATTTATGAAAAAACACATAATCAGAGATTGAGAGACATGTTTATAAGTTATAACAATTATCGGTAATTTGGTACCTAAATCTTTCTTTGCTTGTTGAGTTGTTGTGATTTTCCTTGCTCTTGTAGACTTGTAGAGTTACAGCCTCACATAACCCTCATCAGCTCATGAACTCTCTATTTTTCTAACTCCTCTATGCAAACATGTGGGAGAGTTTAAAGTAAAAGCAGAACAGCCCAGTAGAAAACGTGAAAATAGAAGTGGAAGAGACAAATAATTTAAAATAATAAAAGAGAAACAAGAAACTGTCCACTAAGAAACGAAAGTAGAAGTGGAAGAGACAAATAATTTAAAATAATGAAAGAGAAACAAGAAACGTGTAGGAGAAGGGTAGAAAAAGATAAAAATTTATTGAGGGGGTCCACCAATCATCATCACTAACATAGAAGCCATAACTCTCTTTCTTTATTCAGGGGGTGCACCTGCCCACCCTGGGATACACGTGGGTCCGTCACGGGTTAGTATTGTACATCTATAATAGTTGACTGTCAATTTCTGAAAAAGATTAATGCACAATCACTTAATTTCTCAAAACACCACATGCCAACCATCAAAATTGATAAAGGTTTAGGAGGTCATTATGTATATATTTAATTCCCAACTTTTATGAATTCGTGTATGTTTATTTTACTGCACATTTCTAAATTCTTGACTTTTTTTTAATTTCCATTTTTCTCAAAACTTTATTTTTTCGATCCCTATTTCTTATTATTATCTAAATTTATTAGAAACTAATCACATCATCAAAAACACTTTTACAAAATTTATTTTATTATCTCATGAATTACAACCTTATTATAACTCAAATGAACATATTTATTAAAATTATTATGATAATTTGTATTAAATATTAAACAATTATCTATTAGATTAAAAATTAAAAATTTACTTGTTTAACAAAAAAGAACTTATAATCAAAAATAAATTCTATATCTTACTTTTAAATATTTATCTGTTAATAGAATCATTCGGTGAATTTTTTTTATTGTCTTAAAAATATTTTTCTTTCAATAAACAAATACAATTTTTACAGTTAAGATATGATATGATTGGAAGGTTTTAGTGGAGGTGTATTTTGACTGCAGAACGCTATTTTGCTTTTGGGATCCTCATCTATGGTCGATGCAAGAGTGATTAAAATACATCTCAATTAGAAATTATTTGTCTCATTTTTTCACAATTGAGATAGGTGTGAATGATACATTGAATTCCTTGTTGTGGGTGCAATGATATAGTCCAGTAGTTATGCTTCAACTTTCACTTTCTGAAAATGGAAATGACACAAACAAATCTCATAAGGAAAACTAAGTAAGATACAAATTTTGGGGTGGGGTGAAAAAGATGGGAATAATGTTGTCTTTTTGCTTTTTTCTCTTAATTTTAATCTAAACCATTGAAATATTTTAATAATAAATCAAGGACATATAATGATGTTGCACCGGTGCAACACTTAAATTGCAAAAACCCAAAATCCATGAACTTAGTGCAAGTCGGAGTCCAATATTCCAAAACTCTTGGACACAGCCACAATGGGTACCCATAAAATTACCAACCATTAGGAAAAGAATTAGCCACGAAATAAGTCTAGGTATTGGTTATCGGTTCTTATCTACATTCATATTTAAGCCTTTATTTGTTTCATCGTGAGTGTTCATAAACTTTATTTTTTTATTAATCTTCGCTAAACATCTTGAATTACGTTTACAAGATTTGAATATGAGATTTTATTTAAAAAAATTAAATTCATTTCTACTTTGAATAAATAACTTGTTGTTGGTTAAGTAGAAGTATTTTAGCAACAACCTTCTTCATACTTGCATTTTGTTTAGAATATTAAATTTGAAATAATAAACTAATACTACGATATATAGCCTTCGCACTTAGTTCTTGGTACTAGACTAAAATAACAATTGTTCAACAAAAAAAAAAGAAGACTACAATAATAATTACTCCTGAAAGATAAGTATTTACGGTATTTTGGAGACTAATTCTAAAAATGAAATAAAGTAAACTAATTATTAGTGCTGTTTTGATTATTGCATATAATTAATTCGTATGAATAAATTTTTCGTGATAAAATTTATGAGTTATTACATAAACTTTTATGTTATATTATTTGAATTTATTTGAGTTATTTATTACAAAAATTGAATAAATATTATAGCATATAAATAAGAAATTAATGAATTATTTTATTACATCAAATTTGATTTAATTAAATATTTATTTTTTAATTGTGATACAAAATAATATTTTATTTAATTAAAAATATATTTGATAGAGTCCATATATCATTATACGTAATGAGTTGGATCACGTGAAAGAAAAAAATCTTTGTTTTTGAATATTTAATATAATTATATACTAAAAAATTTAAATTCAAAATTACTATTAAAATAGAACAATTCTCATATCAGTTAATTAATAAGCTCACCAATCAAATATATATAATAATCTAAGTATGAACACTGGCAGACCTATAACCAGTCGAGGATGTGCACTTGCACCTTCATATTTTTTAAAATTGATCAAATTTATAAATAAAATTTTATATTTTATTTTATTTATATTTATATAATTGAATCACTGATTTTATTTTTTATAATTTATACCCATTGACTTAGGGTCTTAAATCCATCTATGATTAAGAATATCTAAATACCCCCATAACTTATAGCACTAAAATTAATAGCTATCCAAATACTGAGTTTAGAGACAATTATTAACTTGAGATTAGAGACAAATAGTGGTTTAATTTTTTGCTTCTAAATGTAGATGCGGGAATAATGTCCAATAACGTCCTATCAAACCATGTTCATTGTCATGCTTATCGGTGAATAGGTGCATTGGTACTGAAAAAAAAAAAAGAAGTTGAAAGGGTAAAGTTGTCATAACAGATGAAAGATAGACAAGATCTTTAAACCCACAACCACCATTTAGTCAGTGTGCGTATGTCATGCCCTTGTCATTTTCAGTAGGTCCAATCTGATCGTACGTAAGAAATTGTTTTAGAATCTTAATTAATCTTTTAATATAAAATAAATTATTGTAAAAAATATTTATTTTGAGCGTACTTATAATTTTTAATGAAAAATTAATCATTGTGCATGAAATTAAAATTACTTTGTATTAATGTCATACTTAGAAAGAGAAACCTCTTTCTCTCTCTCTGCGTATACATAATAATAAGCCACGTGTTCCCTTCTACTTCCATTAACTCGCTACCACACCATATGAATGCTGCAAACAAAATTCCTCATTTTATGTTCTTGCAAAAAAATCTTAACCAAATGCATGTCGGCGCCTTCCACATTAGTCAAATGTGCATCACATTGATTAATGGTTGCTTCATTCAATAGTTGGTTTTTAATGAACAATTATTGATGTGTCTTAATTGAGAGAAAACAGGGAAAAATTAGCGGAGAAAAAAGTTAAAATATTTCCTTCTCTTCCATAATAATTATTGTTTTAACTTTTTAATATACTATTAATTATTTTTTTATTTATATTACATATAATATTAAGACCAAATGACATTTTTTTATTGCTTATCTTTTTTTTAGGCTTAATTATATTTTTTACCTCAAAATTTTTAATTTTTTACGAATTTTTTTTCAACAAATTTGATGTATTTAACTTTTAAAAAATTTACCAATTTTATCTTTTTTCATATGCATTATTTGAAAAAACGTTGAAATTTATTTAGTGAAAATAAGGGGTGACATAAATATATGTTTCACGAATATCCACACTCACGTATTATTTGAAACTCTTGAAATTTATTCGGTGAAGATTAGGGATAACGAAAAATGTATGCATTCACAAATGTTCGCAGATAAAATCCATAATAGATGGACAGTTAAAATTGATATTTATGGATGACACAAACATTATTTAAAACGTTGAAATTTATAGGATAAAAATTAGGGATGACAGAAATATTTATATTGACGAATATATGTGGATAATATCCGTAATAAATAGAAGATTGGTACGTAGTTTAATTAGTACTCATAGATAATTGAAATAAATATTTTCACTAACAGGATAAGATACCCGTTATTATCTATAATTATAAAATTACTTAAATACTCTTATTTTTTATTATTATTATAAAATTGTTAATTTATTTTACTTATTATTAATTGACAAAAAAATCATGTCTTTTTAGTTCTTCTGCCTTTAAATAATTTCTTTAAGAAACCTGTCAGAATAATTAAAGATTATGGTTATATTTTTTAAAAGTATTTTTAAGTTATTTTTTTTAATAAATATCATTAGATATCCATAAGTATCCATTAATGGCTGCAAATATTGATAAAATCTTTAGATATCTATGTATTAAACATCTTTTATCTTATAAATTACGACACCATTAAAGTATTAAGACGATGTTCACAACTTCTAACACATTCTAATATAACATATTTAAGTTTGTAAAAAAATATTTATGACCTTGGCATTTACCTTTTTAGCTTATTTTAATATGTTTTACAACTAAACCTATAAATAAGCCTTTATGTATTAATATTTTTTTATTAAATGAATTTTTGATTAAATTATTTATTCAAACACCTCTTCAATTTGGTTAGCACTGGGTTGAATTAAAAGAATCTTATTGACATTTATTACACCTAAATTTAGAGCACTTTAAAATTTTTATGTTTTTACTGATTCCACCATATGTCATATTATAATCCATGAGTGATAAGGTAAAAATTATTAATGAAATTATAACTTATAAGTTTATATAAATTACTTAAGTTTTTAATAACTAACTCAATCTTGATGGCTTAGATCTTTTAAAAAAAACGGGCTTAGATTAAATAAAATGAACTTCAAGTGGTAGGCAATAATCTAGCACTTCTCTAACTAGTCAAAGATAATTGATGGATTTTCTAGCAAAAAAAATTATAATTTTTTTACCCATCCTATTAGTTATATCCTCGTAATTTGTTTTATGACTTTACTATAAATCAGTATTTTATCTTATACATTATACAAGATAAATAATTAATTTTATATAATTAAAATTTATAAAAAAAAAATTGATTATACAAATTATATTACTGATTTAATTACAACGATGATTTCAAACTAAAATATATGATTATTTCTAAATATTAAAAATTTCTTTAAGTTTTATAAAATCTAAGAAAAAATCAATTTAAAGATAGAGATAAACGATGATAGATTGAAAAAGATAATTAAATATATAAATAAAGATAAGAGGAGGGTGAATTAAAATGTTTGAAAGATAAATTTTTTAATTAATTGAAAAAATAATGTGTGAAATGAAACTCTAAAGAAGACTAGAGAAATAATATTAAGAATGTTTTAGAGTCAAAGTCTTACTTTTTAAGGTGTGTATTTTAATTTATAATACAACAAATATAAGAATAGATATTACAAATTGAGGTGTTTACCAAATGAGAAATAAGACAAATAATGCACTAAGTGCTTCAATACTCAAAATAGTTTTTACTTTTCTCTCCTTTTTTCGTAAATATTATTTGTTTGTACAAGGAACTTTATATATTATATACTAGCCCAGTTGAAGAGCTAAATTCATCCAAAATTCTTTACCTACAGCAAATTTGAAATGAAGGCCTAGCTGTCTAGGTGTTAGAGCTTTGCTATTGGCACGCCCAACTGCTAATAGCACCTCCTTGACATTTCAATTGATTATAGCGAGTAGCCACTGAATGTCTGTCACAACATAAGCAAGTTACCATGCATTGTGTATGTCTACCATTTATACAACAGAAATTTATTTTCCTTGTGTAAAAATATACAATAAAAATAAGTTTTCATTCTGTAATAGTTTTTCACACTTGTGTAATGCATTAGAAACTTATTTTCATTATGTATTTTTACTCAACTATACTACAAAAATAATTTTTTGTTGTATATACACAATTAAAACAAGTTTCTGTGTGTAGTTGAGTATAATTTATTTTTATTAATTTGTTATTTATCTTGTTTTAAAAGGATTTAAATATTTTATCTTGAGCAACTAAGAATATTTTTCCTTTAATTATTCGGATTTTTATATCAGTATATGTCAATGCCAACATTTACGGTCTTATTTTCCCTTCAATTATTCTACATACCTCTCCCTGTGTTTTTGTTGCTCCCAAATCACTGCTTAATTAATTGTACCAATCACTACACATCTCTCTTTATCTGCAGAACGTAACGTAATTTGATGGAATAAAATGTAGTAGCTAGCTTCATGATATATATATTAACGGAAGCTTAAATAAGAAAACTAGGAGGAGTCAGAATAGATAATCAAAGGCTATGGAGCCTTGATTGATAAACTCTTTGCAGTAGTACAAGTTTGAAGGAAATCATTGAGTATGAAGTTGAAATTGTTGTCAAGAAAGATTAAAATCTGCAAAGACTTTCAAATGTAAAGAACTGACCTTGTGACTTGTGAGGCCATTGTTCATGCCACTCAAAACATGTCAATTTTTTGAGCCGCACCTTTTCTTTGATCACTCCCAATTTTAAATAGTAGTGACCATTGAATTGCATTAACATGATTTCATTGACACATCTAAGTTTGACCATAATGGCCTTGGGCATTTTCATGACAACATCATCTTAAAATTACCAAACATGCGTGTAGAAACATCACAAAAGCCAATAGAACAAGGCAGAGAATGAAAGAAAATAAAAACTTGTTTGGGTTTTCTTCATCATTCTCACAGAAAAATGAAAAAAATAAATAAAGGTGAGAAGATGGGAAATAGAGATAAAAAGAAACCACATAATAAGGTTGCATGTGTAATATTTCTCTTGATTGAAAGAAAAATTATTCGGTGGTTTGGAATTGTTATCATCTTAACTAATTTGCATTTGACATATAATCAAGTGTCATTAGCTATTTTTTGAAAATTGAAAATTTTGAATATATATATTTCATAAAGAATAATTAAAATCATAAATATATAACAATCATTATTGAATAATTTTCGTTGAAAAAAATATTTATAGATTTAAATATATTTTATATTGAGGTTATTGTCCAATCAAAGAAATAGACATTAAAGAGATTTATACTAATAAATTATCGAATGAATCAGATAAGTAAATTTGATCTCGTATCTTAAAGATTCATATTTATGATTTTTTTTTTTCATGTTATTTTTTATATTTTTATTCAATGTAGGATACCTCACTACTATAACAGAGATTATCTTATCCTTACACCATGTGGCATCATCTAGAAATATACCGCATATTTTATTAATTCACTTTCGTTGCACCAAGTTTTGTGTAAGATGTTCTTAAAAAAAAGTTGTGGATGATGAAAGAATTTTTTGTTATCAAATCGATGGAACGTAAAGGTTTGAGTAAAAATTCCTTGTGTTTTTGTCACCTAAGATCACTCACTTTTCCCATGATTTTTGGTGTTCCACATGATTTCTTCTTGCCACATAACTAAATTAATGAAGCTCTCTTTGAAGATCTTTTTCAAGGAATCCTGGGGGATAGTCCGGGTCCAGGGTGCCTGTTAAAGTTAATTAAAAGGAGTGATGTAGAAGGCAATCATAGAAGGTTGGACCCCATAACCTGAAATGAAAAGGGTTGTCAGTGATCATCAAGACACAATCATGTTGCACTATGATTGAAATTAGGGGACCAAGAAAGCCATTAGAATTAGAAACTGGGCTAGTGACAATGAATTTTAATAATTCATACGAGGTTGAGTTTACTTATATGTATTTGATTCACTATTTATTTTTGCAAATTTTTCAATAAATAACCATTTATTTTTCAAATTTTAAAATGTAAACTGTTATTTATATAAAAATGTAAAAATACTTCTAACAAAACTGTATCCTAATTCTCGTTATTTTTAAATATGTCTTTAATTTTTATAAGTTTATATTTTTTTAACTTTTGATCCTATAGTTTTTTTTTTAATTCCTAATTTTTGATCCTATAGTTTTTTTTTTTAAGTTTGAGGTATTTCAGTTTTAGTTTCTATAATTTTTTTTTTTAAATTTTTAAGCCTTCTCATTATCTATTCCTATTTTTTATTTATAAATTAAAACATACAACATAAAGCTTTCCATATCCCTATTCTCTCAATTAGATATTATCAATATTAGTTTTGTTTTTTATGATAATCAATATTATCCTTCTTTTAATCTTCTTTTTTTCGGTATATATATATATATATATATATATATATATATATATATATATATATATATTTTGTTGATGATGATATTGATACAAAATTTCATCTTTTAAAAGCAGTGATATTTTTATGAACACATAATATAGATATTTTTCTCACAACACAATTAAATAATAACTTATATATAGATATAGTTGTTTTAATACTTCTACACATTAAATAATGAATTTGTTTTTCTCTTAGTTGAATTACAACTAAAATTAATGAAGCGGTAAAAAAAAAAACACTAAGAAAACATTTGGTACGAGTGATATTTTTTGTTTTTTAGAAATCATAAGATTAGAAAACTTAGATGACACTTGTTTAGGTGATTTTTTGTTTTCATTTTGATTGAAAATGAAAAACAATGATAAAAATATGCTTATGCTTGTTTTAAAATAAAGCTGAAAATTGAAAAGAATAAATGGTCTCTGGTATTTTCAAGCAGGAAGCAGAAAACGCCGACAAGGCCTGAAGATCAAATAGTCTTGGCTTCTTTCCGCAATCTTCTTCGCTGCTAGCCTGCTACCACCGCAACCTCTTGCCAGCCACTTCTTCATCCGTTTGGAAGGTTTAATAGAGAAGCAATTGACGCTAGTTTTATGTTGTTGGAGGTGGGAAGAAGAAAGTCCTACTATGTAGGTGGAAGGCGGTGATATTAATTAGCATATAACAATTTTATTTATTTTTTACAATTTAATGTTATTTAGGATCTACCAAAAAATAAATAAAAGCTGCATATATTTATTTATTATTTTTGTACAAAAATGATAATAAATAATTAGCACGTATTTTTATTTTTCTAGTATACTATAATTTTTTTATTTATAAATTATGTATTGATATAAATATATTCTTATTATTTAAAATTTATTTGTAAATTTAATATATAAATATTTTAGAAACTTTTATTGAAAATAGTTAAACTAAACATATTTTTAATATTTTTATTTTATGAAAACATAAAATACGGAGTCAAAACAAATAAATCAAAATTTGAAAATAGAAAAGACTCTTTCAAATCGAGTGCTTAATTTTTCTGTGCTTAATATGTATTTTAAAAAATAATATTTTTTATTAAATTATATAATATGATAAATAATTAAAATAATCAATAAAATATAAATAATTTTTTTATTCTTAGAAAATTTATTCAATAATCAAAAGTAATTAAAAGATAAAAAATGAAATTGATAAATTAACAACTATACAAAGTTAATTATAGATGAAACATATTAACCGTGCTGGGATGCTTTTAAGATGAGATCAGATTATATATATATATATATAAAAGAAGATAAGATCCGATTTTGGTCAAATCTTTTCTGTCAAGGTGAAGAAAATCTTTGTGGATTCCTGTAATCCAAACTAATTATTTCAGTAATCTATCAACTCCAATTTTAAAAGAAAAGAAATGTTATTTAAAAAAAAAGTGATTAATTTCCAGCTATAATCTCACCCCGTTCAAAACAAGAATGAACCCGCTAATTTGAGTTATCTCTACAAGAATCCAACACCATGATGAGACTGAGAGGGGAAATCAACCATAAAAAGATAAAAAAGAGGAGGGAAAAAATAATGAAAAGAAGAAGAAGAGAGAAAAAGAGAACCCTAATCATAAATCAATTAGGGTCCCCACCATGAAAAGCTTCGAAGCAAGAGCAAAAGAAACAGAACAACTCCACCAACGTTTCAAGAAGCTGGAGCAAGAGTGGCAAGCCTTCAAGGAATCCAAGCCAACACCACCAACAACAAAAGCTTCACACAAACATTCCCTTCAATATTCAAACGAAACCATCCAGAAGCCACGCAAATATTCTCCAAGAGAACTCATGTTCAACCTTCAACAACAAGAGTCTCCCTCACCGGAAGAAGAAAAATCGAAGAACGTAACGAGGACCAAGGATAGGGCAGTGCAAGAGATTCTTCAAGAGCGTAGGGAGGCCATTGAGAGGGGAAAATTGAAGGGTCGACGACTTTTTCATTCAGAGGAAAAGGGTGATGAGAGTAACAGTAGTCATGAAGTGAGATCAATGTCCTTCTATGAGGAGGAGGATGATGAATCTAGTGGAAGCGAATTAGGGGTGCATGATTATTGCTCGCGCGAGCTTTCATATTCTTCTTCCTCTACATCGTCCTGTCTCATTGGTGGCGACAATCATAACCAAAATAACGAGACAGTGGCGCCTTTGGTGGCAATGATAACCACGGAGATGGGAGTTGCTAGTAATAGTAGGCGTGCCAATAGAAGCACGAGGTATGCTGTATTCTTAGGTGGGGTTGCTGCTATTATCTTGCTTGTGATTGCAACGTTAATGCGCTTGGGAAAGAGTTTTGGTGGAGATGATTGCGACAAGATTTTCATTCCAACATGAAATGATATATAAAAATTGTTTTAAGGAATATGATATATATAGTGTTTGAGTGTGTAACTACTACAAACTATATGCATGCACAAATGTTGGTGCTTGCTTTCTGGAAGCTAAGGATTTGATTTGTCTAAAAATTTCAATGCCTATGTATTTTGTTGAGTATTTTTGCCTAGGAATCCAATATAGATACAAAGGGTTATAACAACTCTTTACTATTCAACCAATCGAACTAACCCTTCAGCTAATTTTATTTTTTTTGAACCCATAAGATATTGTGCTTCTATGACATAATTCTTTTAAGAAGACGATGCTTTGAGTATCTTCAGAAACATTATGTTGACAATCACATGCTTCAGATGAGCAAATAAGCAAACAAGCTAGGTATATATTATGTCAATTATATATCCACGGCACTAAGGTCCTTTGGATAACATGATTAACTTCATATTCTATTCCAATGTGGGAGGCACATTACACACTAGGTTGCTTATGAGTAGGTTTCCCAAGATTTGGTCAAAGCTTTCCGCTGATTTATCGACAGGGTCGTAGGTTGTTACCACAATCTGTTCATCTTGGGGATGGCGTTGAATTTGTCTCTTGAGATTGCAATCTCAATGAGAGCACCTGTAGTCGCTTCTGAAAGCAACAAAATAAAATTGGACTAAGAATTGCCGAAATGTGAATGACAATTAAATTAAATCTCTAATCCTCTATTGATACTAACCTTAATTTTGTTTGGTTAAACAATATACTAATATTGCTAGGACTATTACTATAAAGGACAACCAATCTTATTTCTCCTTGTCCATCTGAGGCTGCAGATGGTAACTTGTATAGAAATTTAGAAAATACTTATTCTACATTGCTAGTACTACACTACTTGCTACTAATAAGGATATTATCATAGACATAAGATTGACTTAATGATTGAAAGAAGGGAAGGGAGATTTGAAAGAAGGAAAGATGGTAGATTTAAATTTGTTCCACTAATATTTTTAATAAAATTAACATTTATTGATCCCAAAAAAAACTTATAAGGGTATTTCCCAATAAAAGTGACATTTTTTTTTTAAATGAAAAGGTAGCATCCTATGTCTTTTGTGAGTTCTTGTTGATATTTTTTAAAGCTTAAAAGGGTGCAAGGGTAAAGGTAAATCTTTCGTTATGTACTGAATCTTTCACAGAAAGGTGACTGTATTACTACAGTACAGATATTACCGTATGTCAGGTTCATAAGGGTAGCTTAATTATTCTACAAACCTTCAAATAATACTGTTAAATTTTAAAGTATAAATTTTTATCAGTGTGGCACTAACCTTGGGAATTTATTGTTTTTCACTATCTTTTTCATATATTTTCTCCACTGGTATCCCATCGTCCAGAACATCAACCTGACTCTTTGTTTGAAATACATATCTGTGTTGCTTAATAAACTCTTTATCACTTTCTTTCTGCTCTGATATGGCCATCCTTTGGGTTCTTAAAACCTCATTCTCAACATGAACAGTAGAAATATAATCAACTTTAAAATCTGATGAAAAAGGAGTAGATGATGTAGATGAAGTAGGGAGCATCACTTGGTGTTTCTCCATTGATTGAAAAGTAACTAGAGACCTGCAGCTAGCACTAGCTAGAAAGCAATATGGCAAAAAAAGTGATGTGTTGTATATATAATGGAAAAAGGTGATGGTGATGCATTAATTACAAGCCTACAAGATTAAATTTGACTACAGAGAAACTATACATGTAGCTACATGAGAGATGATACGCTTGCTAAATTCGCCGTATAGAATGGGTAAGATGTGTCCAAAATAGTAGGGAATCTAATTAAACTATATGCATTTTTATATGTCAAAAGTTGCCGTAGATGGAAACTCCAAACCTTCAATTTTTGTGTTAAAGAATTTCAAAAAGACAACATTATGAAAAAAAAAATAGAACAATTTTGCTTCTTTTTCCTTTTCTTTTATTTTTTGTAAATGAGAAATTTACTTAGAAGCCAAAACCTTCTAGGAAAACTAATAACAAAAGCAATATTTATTTCTTATGAATAGTTTTGCTGCTTTTACCTTGTATGTTATATGTTTCATGTTAAACTATACTACTATTTCTTTCTTTTCTAATGAATTTTTACTACTAATCTACATGCACAAAAAGGGAAAGATGCCGAGGGTATATAGCAATGTATGGATTGCATTTGCTTAGTTATTTTCATTTTGGATTTAAATAATTAATTTCAAACCACTTTCAAATGTATTAACAAAAAATATCATTGATTTGAGTAGATGTGAGTTGGAATTCTTTAAATAAGATATCTAATTCAAATCTTTGTGAATAAAAGAAAAAATATGATTGAAAGAAAAAATTCATTAGTTAAAAGAGATTAGTCATACTTTTTTATTGGGATCAATTATTGTTAAAATCAATATATATCCTACACTAATAACCACTATTACATATGTGACTTTTAATAATAGTTTTTTGTCTAATACTTAATAAAAATGTTATTAAAACCTTTGACAACATTAAATAAAATTATTAAATTATGAATAAATATTTCTAATATATTTTTGCTGATATTTTATTAAATGTTAAGTATATATAGTTTATGTTGTTAATTAAAGTCTAAAAATATAAAAAAAAACTCTAGCAATATGAACTATACGTAATATCTGATAAAATATCACAAAAATATTATTAACATTTATTCATAATATTACAATATTTCTTGGATGCTACCAAAGGTTCTTTGTAATATTTTTATTAAGTGTAAAATAATATTATTAAATATCACATGTGTAATAATGGACATGTTTTCTTAAAGAAAAAAAAAAGTAATTTTAAAGGTTGTTCAAAAGAATATGTCAAGTTAGGCCAGGTTACCTTAGTACCCATCATTTCACAACCTGATTGTAGTTATTTAGTTATTGGGTTTAGTTGTGGTGGAAGTGCTTTTTTTTTTTTTTTGTAGGCAAATATAATTATATTAAGGTGAGTATATATAAGTAATACCTCCATATAAATCAGATCAACAAGAACAACAGTTCCAGTTTTAAAACATCAAATAGCTAAATAGAAACAATGAGAACAAGACCATGCAATATCAATCTTGTTCCTATTAGTATTTCTATAGCTGCCTAAACAAATAAACAAAAACCTGCAGATTTTGCTATTTTGGTTGATCGATCAGTTCAAGCACTCCAACAAGTTTGTGCTCCAATCATAAAAAGAGAGATGCTTTAGCTTTGTTTTGCATGATATCCATAACCAAGCACGTACCACAATTGAGTCCCATAAAGATTCTACATCCACCTCTTGGTTATTGAAAACAACATTGTTCCGCAATAACCAAATGCCCCAAACTGTCACAAACCATAAGATCGACCATCAATCTGTCATTTAATTCTTTTCTTCCAGAACTCAAAAAGTGTTGCTAAAAGTGCTCCATTGGTTTGTAGTGTAGAACCATTTGTACACCTAGCCAATTCCAGCACCTGCTCCATATACTTGACGCTATCGGGCATAAGAAAAACAAGTGTTCTAATGTTTCTTCTTGGTGATGGCATAATGGACATGAGAAGTCCATGTTGTCAAGCCTAGTATTCCTTCTCCTCAAGTTTGATCTAGTTGGCAAGCTGTCATGCATGATACTCCACCCCAAAAAAGCAACATTTGAGGGCACTTGATATCTCCATAACTCCTCATAAACAGGTAACATCTCTACAACTCTAAAACCCCTCATTAGAAGGCTTACGCATTGCTAGCCGAGAAAGTTCTCGAGGGACATTGTGTCCACACCAACACATCCTTTTCATTTTGCTCCAACCCCACATTGTTGTGTTCCTCCATAAACCTCTGCAAAATTGATTCCTCCCAATTAAACCATTCTCTCCTCCACTCTAGTTTCCAAACCCATCTCCCTTAAACCCAAGACCCTACCTCACCATATTTTGCCTTAGATTTTTGCCTTCTCCACCCAAATTCGAAAATGTCTCCATATTTTGCTTTAAGCAATTTACACCATAAACTTTGTTAACAACAAGTCATTCTCCATCTCCATTTGGCCAAGAGAGCTTGATTAAATTCTTTTAAACTTTTCACCCCTAGACCTCCTTCCTCCTTTTCTTGGAAAATCTTCACCCAACTAACCCAACATATCTTTCTTTCATCATCACTCCCTCCCCACAAAAAATCCGTTTGCAACTTGTTGATTTCTCTAATGACTCTTGTAGGAATCTTAAAGAAAAAAATGAAGTATAGAGATAAGGATGTCAATAGTGATTTAATGAGGCAGTCTTTCTCCATATGATAGTTGCCTTTGCGTCCAACTTGCAAGCCTATTCTTTATTGTTGATAGTTGATTAGATGATAGTTGATAGTTTTAGAGAATTGTTTTAGAAAGAAGGCTATGTCATTGATTTCTTGGATTATCAATTACAACATACCAATTGTCTATTTATAGGCTCAAGTCACCAACCTCTCAATGATGGTGAATGTTTCTACATTACTTTAGGTCTTTCTAGAGTTTTCATGATAGATTAGTATCATGATAGTTCTAGATTCTTCTATCTTATACATACACTTATAGTTCTAGATTGTTCTACCATATTCATACACATTATAGTTCTAGATTGTTCTACCATATTCATACATATTATATTTAAGAATATTCTAGAAATTTGTAGCAATTTCAACACTCCTCCTTGATGCAAATTTCTGTGACTCCGAGCATAGCTCGTAATTCTTCAAATCTTGGTCTCGACAAAGCCTTCGTGAATATGTCTGCAATTTGATCTTCTGTTCTGCAGTAGTCGAGTTTGATCTCTTTAGTTGCTTCAGCTTCTCTAATAAAGTGATACTTGATTGCTATGTGTTTTGTTCTGCTGTGATGAACTGGATTCTTCGCCATTGCAATTGCTGATTTGTTGTCGCAGTTGATTTTAGTAGGCTCATCTTGTTTTTCTCCCATGTCTTCAAGTATCCTACGAAGCCATGTAGCTTGACTCGTTGCTTCAGCAGCTGCCACGTACTATGCTTCTGCTGTTGATTGTGCTACTGTAGCTTGTTTCTTCGACGCCCAAGAGAACATTCCTGATCCTAGTGAGAAAGCATAGCCAGAGGTACTCTTCATGTAATTTGCCGAACCTGCCTAATCACTGTCGGTGTAGCCAAGTAATTATTAGTTGGTCTCGGTAGTATACCATATACCGAACTCTTTTGTTCCTTGTAGATACCGCAAAATTATTTTTCCTGCTCCAAAGTGTATTTGACTTGGGCTTTGCATGAATCTTGATAGAAGACTTGTAGCATACATTATGTCAGGCTGTGTAGCTGTCAAATATAGGAGGCTTCCAATTAGACTTCGATATTTGGATGCATCAGCTTCTGGTGCTCCATCATTCTTCTGTAGTTTCTCATTTGTTATGAGTGGAGTAGCAACAGGTTTGCAACCATACATCTTGAATTTCTTAAGTAAGCCTTCTGTGTATTTCTTTTGCGAGATGAATATCCCTTCATTTCTCTGACTTACCTCTATGCCGAGGAAGTAACTCATCAAACCAAGGTCGGTCATCTCAAAGGTCTTCATCATGTCTTCTTTAAACTCCATCATCATCTTAGTATTGTTTCCCGTGTAGATAAGATCATCTACATATAGAGAGAGTAAGAAAGTGTACTGCCCTTGAGACTTGATGTAAAGTGTAGGCTCACTCTTGCTCCTCCTGAATCCTCGATCCATGAAATACTGATCGATTCTGCTATACCATGCTCGAGGTGCTTGCTTCAAACCGTAGAGTGCTTTTCTTAGTCTTAACACTTTGTTTTCTTTGCCTTCAGACACGAATCCTTGTGGCTGCTCCACATAGATCTCTTCTTCAAGTACGTCGTTAAGGAAGGCGGATTTGACATCTAGTTGATGGATACTCCATCCTTTTTGTGACGCAAGAGCTATTAGAGCTTTTATGGTATCAAGACGAGCTACTGGTGCAAATGTCTGATTGTAGTCAATTCAGGGTTGCTGTGAGTAACCCTTAGCTACTAGCCTTGCCTTGTGTTTCTGTATGGTGCCATCAGAGTTGAGCTTTGTCTTATAGACCCACTTAACCCCAATGATATCTTTTCCATGGGGACGATTTACTAACTCCCATGTGTTATTTTTCTCGATCATCTGTATCTCTTCTTCCATTGCCATGACCCATACTTCCTGCTTTGACGCTTCTTCAAAGCTTCCAGGTTCAAGTATGGCCAAGTTACAGGTTTCATATATGTCCACCAAAGATCTTACTCGTCTTGGAGTAGACTCTGGTGATGATAGTTCTTGATCTTGTTGTTGTGGTGGAGGTGAAGGTGGTTCACCTGGGTCTTCTTCCTCAGCTTCTTCTTGAGGTAGTTGAGCGGGTATAAGAACGTTCTTCTCCACTTTTTCTTCATCCCAATTCCAAGAAGTGTACTCATCAACTACAACATCTCAACTGATGACGAGTTTCTTAGTTTGCAAGTTGTAGACACGGTAGCACTTAGAGATATTGCTATACCCAAGGAAGATACCTCGTATAGTCTTGTCTTCAAGCTTGTGCCTCTTCACGTCTGGAACATGAATGTAGCATATAGATCCAAACACCCTTAGTTGATTTGCTGATGGCTTCTTCCCGTTCCAAGCTTCAATTGGAGTCTTGTCTTTTACAGACTTAGTTGGAATTCTGTTGAGTATGTAAACAGCAGTGTAGACTGCTTCGGTGGCCCAGAATATGTTAGGTAGTCCCTTCTCCTTGAGCATCAATCTAGCCATTTTCATAACTATGCGATTCTTTCTCTCGGATACTCCATTTTGTTGAGTAGAATATGCGATTGTAAGTTGTCGCTCAATGCCTTCAGCCTCACAAAATCTTTCAAATTCGCGAGAGGTGTACTCTTTGCCGCGATCACTTCTTAGTACTTTTATTCGTTTTCCACTTTGATTTTCAGCAAGGGCCTTGAACTTTTTGAATACTCCAAAGACTTCTGATTTTTCTTTTAGAAAATATACCCATGTCATTCTAGAGAAGTCATCAATGAAGAGTATGAAGTACCTGTTGTTCCCATGTGATGGCGTCCTCATTGGTCCACAAACGTCCGTATGTATCAGCTCCAATAGATCTTTCGCTCTCCATGCTCCGCTTGTTGAGAAAGGAAATCGGTGTTGCTTACCAAGGAGACATCCTTCACACACTTCATTGTTCTCCTTTATGCTTGGAAGATCTCTCATCATGTTCTTCTCATGTAACAACTTCAAGGCATGTGTGTTGAAGTGGCCAAATCTTCGATGCCATAGCCATGAATCATCAACTTGTACCTTCATGGCAATGCTTGTTGCATATTTTAAATTTAGAGGAAAGCTTCTATTGCTCTTATTCATCTTTACTTGGGCTATCTCAGACCTTTTATTTTTGTTGTCTAAGATTTTGCATACACCTCATTCAAAGTGAAGTGTGTAGCCTCTCTCCATCATTTGGCCAATGCTTAGAAGATTTTCTTTTAGGCTGGGAACTAGTAAGACATCATGGATGAGTCGCGTACCTTTATCTGTCTCCACCATGACAGTGCCTTTGCCTTTTGATTCAACCACACTTCCATTTCCCAGTCGATCTTTGACTTTGACAGACTCATCAATACTTTTAAAAATAGTCTTATCCTTGGCCATGTGATTGCTACATCTACTATCCAAGTACCAGTTTCCTCCCTTTTCTTTTATTGAGTCTTGAGTGACATAGAACGTACATTGTTCTTGATCATGCTCCTCTGCGATATTGGCTTGATGCCTATTTTTGTTGCGACAATTTTTCTCTACGTGCCTGAACTTCTTGCAATGGTTGCATTGTGGCATATTACGGAACCAACAATTTTTCTCTGCGTGGCCTTGCCTTTTGCATATATTGCATGGAGGATTTTTATCTGTTTTGTTCTTAAGGAAATTCCTAGAACCTTCTCTTCTTCTGGAAGTTTCTCCATAATTTTTCTTTCCTCCATTTTCTTTGTTTTGGGGCTGAAATTTAAACTTTAACTGGAAGGCATTTTCAATTGTATCTTCTTTATGCCTATACAGTCTTTGCTCATGTGCTTCAAGAGAGCCCACAAGTTCTGTCTCTGATAGAGTGGGCAGATCTTTGGTTTCCTCAATCGTTGTCACGATTGGGTCAAACTTTTGGGGCATAGTAATTATAATTTTCTCAACAATTTTCTTGTCAAGAATATCTTCCCCAAAAGCTCTCATTTGATTAACTATTTCTTTAACTTTAGAACAGTAATCTTTAACTGTCTCAGACTCCTTCATCTTCAATAGTTCAAAATCTCTTCTTAGAGATTGGAGTTTAACGACACGTACCTTAACACTTCCTTGAAACTCCTCCTACAATGTGTTCCACGCTTCTTTGGCAGACTTAGCTCCCATAATTCTTGGGAAAATTGGATCAGTCACCGCTTGTTGCAAGGTGAACAACGCCTTTGAATTTTTCTGTTTATTTTTCTTTAACTCTTTTTCTTAAGATGCATTAAGAGCTGAAGTATCCACGGGAATGGTGAAGCCTTCTTCTACTATGTCCCATAAATCTTGAGATGAAAAATATGTTTCCATTTTAACATGCCAGAAATCATAATTTTCACCATTGAAGATAGGGACAGAAATAGTTGACGATTGAGTAGTGTTATCCATAGCTTAAAAAAAATATTATTAGAGTGGGTTAATAGTACAAAGGAAATTTTTGAAGTAGTTGAGAGGATTTTGGAATGGTAGGTAGGTAAGATAACTACGTCCAATGTATGACCGAACGTAGCTCTGATGCCACTGTTGATAGTTGGTTAGATGATAGTTGATAGTTTTAGAGAATTGTTTTAGAAAGAAAGCTATGTCATTGATTTCTTGGATTATCAATTACAACATACCAATTGTCTATTTATAGGCTCAAGTCACCAACCTCTCAATGGTGGTGAATGTTTCTACATTACTTTAGGTCTTTCTAGAATTTTCATGATAGACTAGTATCATGATAGTTCTAGATTCTTCTATCTTATACATACACTTATAGTTCTAGATTATTCTGTCATATTCATACACATTATAGTTCTAGATTGTTCTACCATATTCATACACACTATAATTCTAGATTGTTCTACCATATTCATACATATTATATTTAAGAATATTTTAGAAATTTATAGCAATTTCAACATTTATCTTTTGAATGATAGATTGTCTAGTCCGTTCTTTCCTTGGGTTAGCTCCAATGGGGATTCCTAGGAACACAAATGAAATTTTCATCATTCTACAATTAAGAAAAGAATCAAACATCTCAATTACGGCTTCCTCCACACAAATTTCTCCTAGTTTGCTCTTGTGGAAATTGACTTTGAGCCTGGAAATAAGTTTAAAATATCTAAGAGCACTTTTCATACACAGCGTACACATTTTCCAAAGTGACATCTCCTAACATAAGTGTGTCATTCGCAAATTGTAGCATGGAATCTCCTAGTTATCCATTTCCACCTTCACACTGGAGAATTTCTTGGACATCATAGCTTATCTCAAGAGTCCCGTAAGTTCCTCTGCAACCATCAAGAAGAGGAAAGGAGCAAGTCGATCACCTTGCCTCATTCCCTTTTGTGTGTAAAATTCGATGGTTGTCTGGTGGAAGCATTTGGGTAAAGGTAAAAAGCCTTGCTTGCCCATATACCAATGGTGCTACAAATTCACTGACAACCCAATTTGGTTTCAACTCTCCCAACAAAGACGTGATAAAATTGGCATATGGGATGGCGTGTTATACAGTGACCAACTGGGGATACACGACAGGGAGACATATTTCGTGAATCATGGGTGCATGCATGTACTTATAGGTCTCATAATAAAAAGACCGATAACTGATGACTGCAGCCACTAACCATAATTGTACACGAAATGTCCACCAGCAAGTTGCCATCAAGTTATTGACTTATAGTACACTAGCTAAATGTTAAAGAGGAAAACTAGAGAGTAGTGAAAATCTTTCATTAACTTTCTTAACGTACCATATACTGGGAAAATTACACACATAAATCAAAGTAAAAAACTTAGAAGAATGTTTCTTTACTGATAAAAAAATAGATTAATGTTTCTTTAAGTACTTTTGGTATAATTATTCAATAGTAATAAAAACTTGCATTAAAAAATAAAATTACTGATGAAGTTAAACTCCAATTTTGATTAGAAAATAACACTAAAAGAGTAGATGAAATTGCATGTAAATTTTGTGTTAAATTAAACTATAAAGACTAAAAATGAATTTAAGTATTTTTAAATTTAACAAACTTTAACCATTAATGCTAGATTTCGGCCAGGAGGATTAAGATTCATTACTTATTGACTTTTAAAAAATAAATAAATGGGATCTGTTCTAGCTAGAATGAATGCATTAATTAAGTTACTGTCCATTAGGTGACTCAAACTAAGATAAACTAATCTATCTCAGGTACTTAATTGAGGGTATACCCAAAAGAAAGTAAAGTTTTCAAATTAGACCAACAAATTAAACTGAAGGCTCAATAGCATCGAGGATATGACTAGGTTGAGATTCATTTTAACTATGCACTGGTCTATATAACTGAGTCAACTTACGCATACCTAGAGTCAACACTAAATCACACGATTATATGGTGTTCTTGAATTTGTCTCCTATCTCATGAAAACAAAGAAACACACTGTGTCCCAATCCTCAACAGAAGCATAGTATCCTTAGGCATGTCATAATCCCATGCACGTATTCTGTGATAACCAAACAACCTTCTATATGGTAGCAAATTATTCAATATTTTTCAAAAAAACAAAACAAAAAACTAAGCATATAAAGTTTGACTAACACATTGTAAGGGATGATCGAGGTTCAACACGGTAATACTGTCACCTTGGGTTTGCTGTCTGCACTACAAACCTTAGGTTGGCTGACATTTTGATCAACGCCATAAGGGGATAATTATTTTTTGTAATTTATGAAATAGAAGTAAATTTTAAATTAATACCCACAAAGGATAAGTAATAAGATATCCTATAATTTCAAAAAATCATAAATTAATCCACATTTTTTTTATTGAAATCGTAAAAAAAAGTAAACGATTTTTTTATTTTTTTAATTATGACTTTAAAATCAAAAATATTTTATTTTTAAATAATTATTAGAAGTTAAAAAAACATTATTGTATATTGTTAGTATTAGTAACAAAAATATTAAAAACATTGAACTAGAAATTTAAAATTAAAAATAATTTAAATTTGTTAATAATTAAGTTTTAAAAAATTACGACTTCTAATAACTAATTTAAATTATGACATTAAAGTCATAAATCAGTTTACGACTTCTAATAACTATTTTAAAAAATTAAAATAATTATGACTTTAAAGTTATAATTAAAAAAAATAAGAAGTCACTAACTTTTTTATGGCTTCAGTAAAAAAAACAAAAATCATGAATTAGTTTTAAGATTTTGTTTTCCAAAGTCATAACTCTACAATTTACCCCTTTCTGGATAAGAATTTAAAGTTTATCTCCATTTAATAAATTACAAACATAATTGCCCCTTCTGTAACTTTGCCGCCATAAGACGCACGCCAATAGTTTGAATATATTGGACCTAAAAGTTTATGTCAATAAGTGGTTCGTGTTGGATATTATTCCATTTTCATGCCGCAACACCTTTAAGCCAAACTCTTTTTTTCCGGCTTGCACGCGTGTTATTTGAATAAAAATCTATACTAACAATGAAGTCAATACATCTCATTTAATATCTACATTTCATTACATAATTTTATTCTTAAATCACTTCTTAAAACTTTAATATTTTTTTTTTCTAACCTACAATACTTCTATAATGTTAGTTATTTTTATTCTGTCACATTAATTATATTTAACTTCTATTTTTTAATTTATTATTTAAAAAATTCAGAGAGACACGAATTTCCTAGTAATAATAATCTAAAAAACGCTTCATAGTTACCCATAGCTTAAATAAATCAACTCGTTAATCATTATTTTAAGATATTTTAGCTTCTTCAAAAAAAAAAAATTATAGCTAAAACAACTTGGCACTTTTAATATTATTTATTGTTTAAAATTTAAAATGTACAAAAACCAATTTTAGAAGAGATTAATTAATTTAGACGCGATGTCTTATTGTTCCTAGTTTTTTCATGTTTTTGAAAACAATTTCTGAAATTAAAAGAAGTTGATTTTTATCTGACATCTTTTTAATTATATATTTTAGATCATTTTAATTGTGACAACTTGGTGATTTTAATTTTTTTTCCATCCATAGTTTTTGTATTTTCTTAAATAAAAAGTAACAATCCAACCTACACTTATTTTATAAGAGTTATACCATATTAAGTTTTTTTTTATTGTATTAAGTTACCTATAAACGATAATGTATTGTCAAAAATAATTTTCATAATTTAGTTTCCATTATGAATAAATTATTTATTCAGTCATTACAACGTTATTCCTTTTTTTTTTTATTTCAAGTGTTTGAATGGATTTATTTTTTTCAATTTTTTTATAAGTTTGCACAACCAATATAAGGTATAGACTTATTAAAAATGGTCAGTAAGAAAAATCAACAAAAGAAAAAGAAAGATCCAAAAAGAAGGAACATAGACCGTCAAGTACATGCGTGGTATTCTTGTGAAAAATGAAACAGAGAAGAAGAAAAAGGAGAATAGAAAGAGGAGAGGGGAGAGTGTAAGTGGGAAGAGAGAGCAACAAAAATTATAAATAAAAAAGTCGGTGAAGACTTTATACCAATAATTCAAAAAATATTTTCTTTTGTAAATTAGTATAAACTTATTTTCAATGCATATATAATAAACTGGGAATTTTCTTTTTATTAGCATTTATCATGCAGTGGTAGTTTACTTAATTTTTTAATATTGAAAAAGATAATATTTTATAAATCAGATAGTAAAATGATTATTTTTGTAAAGTTAAACTTTTTTTTAAAGATGGCTATGCTAAAGCACATCATAGCCCAATTCAATATAAAATGAAAGTTTAAAAAGAAATGGTAAAAAGAAGTAGTTATGCTGAAATAATTAAAAAGTTAATAATTAAGAATAGAAAACTTTGTCGTTCTCATGACTCATTGCTCCTATTTTTCATAGCACTGTAGCAAAATTTTGTTTTCAAACTCTAAACTTAAAGATGTTAAAAGCCAATTTATTATTCAAAACAAACATTATAAGTATTTTGTTTAAAATTTATCTGTTTGGGAAGTAACAACAGACTATATATTAATTCAAATTTCTTAACATGATTATAATTCCACCATTTTGTCAACACATTATAAAGAGGCCGAAATGGGGCTCGATTGGATGTGAAAAGCATAACACATCAAGGAAAAATTATTTTGATTGGAAATGGAAGTGACATGCACTATGGAACCCCATGGAATCTAGTTGTGACCTCAAGGGCCCAATTATGCATTGTCCTAAGAGTGCACCCTCAACCCAGTATTGAATTAAATGGAGAACAATGTTCAAAGGATAAATTGAATAATGTGCAAAACAAGTTTAATTACCGAAAATTAATATAAAGGTTGAAACTTGTAAGGAGTTCATCTATACTGTTAAATATTTTATTAATGAATCTAAGAGTTAAAAACTAATCGCAACATAAACTGAATAATAAGCGGTTTCCCTTAGCCAATAACTAATATAAAATATGACAATATTTAGATACCTTTAAAAATTCCAACACCCAATAGACATCATAATTTCTATCAAATCCACATTTTTCTCTTTCTATCTATTTACATCTCTAAATATGTAATAACATTTGGGTTTCTAATGATCTTTTTCCAAAGTGTTAATGTATCAAATACATCATACATGTGGTCCACACTTACAATACAAAAAAGAGAAAAATCATGTTGGCAGAATATCCAGCCTAGAACTTATCATCACGAGTGTAAGCACCACGTAGTGTACATGCAGGGCTCCTATGTAACAAGTTGAGAAACATTGTAAGACAATGTTTTGGTTTTGGTTAATTTTTTGGTACGTAAATGTTGAGGAATATTATGCAGATATTTATTGAAAATTTAAAAATGATAAGTTAAATAAAAGTAGTTTTTAAATTTTTAAAATGTCAAATATTATTTGAATATCTTTTTATTTTGAAATCATCATAGTTATTAACGAAAACTTTAGTTATTGTGTCGCATAAATAAATTTAAAATTTCACTCTTTAATAAGAGCATTTTTAAAAAATATGAACATTTTTTAAGAATCATTGAGTATATCATTAAGTCGTATAATTTCTTCTATATTAAATATTTAATTTCATTGTTTATTTATAATTTTTATTTCATTCGAAATATTTTTTTTAAAATTTAATTTAAATTTTGATATTTGATACCAAATATAAAATAACTCTCTCTATATATAACAATCAAGATAATATAAAATTATAATTGAATGGTTGGATAAACAAAATTCATATTTATATAAAGTTATTAATAGTGTATTAGTTAGTTAGTAAGAGTTACATAAGTCTAATTTGTTTTCTTCCTTTTCGTTTTTTCAATAAATTAATTTTTTTCTATTATTAGTATTATCTAATTAGTTTTAATTTAATTTGTTTCTAAATTTTGAATTTTGATATAATATATCTATAAAAATATTGTATTTTGATTTAAATAATTTATTTGCATCCTTTATTATTCCTATTTTATATAATAGAATATTCACTATAAATAATAAAAATATCTTAATTTATTTCCTTTTTTATAAATTTATTTAAATTTAAAATATTTATGTAATTCATGAGTAATTTACTAGTTTTATATTGTCACCTGGTTTCGTAGAGGTTTTTAATATGAGCTTTTACATATCATTTATCAATTATTGTGTCTACCTTTCATTTTCAATTCTCATATACAGCTAGATATGGGAATAAAATGGGTTGAAAACAAGTTTGACTCTCTTCTTTTCGGTCCTCACAAAAAGTGGAACAAGTAGAATTAAATGAAAATAAAAACATACGAATCAACTTGTTAAGGGCCTTTGGGTTGGTCTATTTAAGGCTCCATTCTTGACTTGTTTACTATAAAGGTCAAATTCAAATTTTCTAAAGAAGATTAGATAAAAAGGTCAAACTCAAACTAGAAAAAAAACTTGTTAAACTTGACAAGTCGACCTGTTTAAGTAATAATAATAATAATAATAATAATAATAATAATAATAATAATAATAATAATAATAACTATTATTATTATTATTAAATAAAAAACTTTTAAAACTCTTCAAATTCTTATAAAATAATAAATAAAAGTACTTTTAAGTTATATTGTAAGTGACAGATTAACTATGATTATCTATGACATCATGAATGACAGGATGAAGTGACATAAAATGCTTAAAGAGTTCATTTGCATGTGAAAAATTTTCAAAAAGAGAGAGATTCAAGCTAAAAGGATAATGCAATGAGATTTATACTTCCAAGAAAAAGAATGTTTTGTAAAGACATTTTTAGACAATTTAAATATTTTTGTTTGGCTATATTAGTATAAATCATTTCTAATCCATATATTTTTTAATATTATGTTCTCTTATACTTTGTGCTTTAACGACTTGAATTCAATATGATTTTATTTATCAATTATTTTTGGATTTGTACATTACTTATACGAAATTTTTAAGTTTCTTTTTTTTAGTTAGTATTTCATTAAGTTTTAAAATAATCAGTTGATCAAATACATTTTTAAGCAAACTTTTAAATAGGCTTGTAGGTTAAGCCAGACTTTTATGTAAGTCGAGCAAAATCTAGCCTTTGAAAAAAGCCTATAATAGATAATGAGTCAAACTTAAACTTTAAGTATTCAAGTCAAGCTAAACTCAAGCCTAATAAAATTTGGCTTGATTCGACTCATTCGTAACTTAACAATGTAAGTTAATTTATTATTGTTTTCTCCTTCATAGAAACTAAAGAGTCCATCCTTTTATCTTTTATACGTGTTAATGGCCCAATTGGAAAGTTGGTATTGTCTTGTGGTTCTTGGTTGGAATCCATAATTTCATCTGAATTAACAAAAGACATGTGTAAGTCCATGAATATTTATGTTTGTTTGTTCTTTTTGTCCTTGATGATGTTATAAATATCATAAGATTATAATGAAATTATTTCGTGCTTATGTTATTCTTATTAAATAATAGATTTTTAAACAGTGTTATTATTAAATACGAATAACATTGAATGACACGAAATGTAACATGGAACGTTGTCTTTTTTTAAAATTAATTTTCATAAAAAACATACGAATGTATTCCATCAAATCCCAATTTAATTTATATTTTTTTAAAATTCTGAATTAATCTTTGCTTTTAAAAAAGGGCAGTGCTCCACGTTGCATTTCGTGCTTATGCTATTAGTACTAAATAGCACTACTGGAGATGAAATTCATAATATATCTCAAAAACAATTGTGCTCAATTCAAAACCTTTACTCTTAAAAGAGTTTGTGATGAATTTGGTTAGGTCCTGCCAAGTTTCATAGCTATATGTAGTAGGAGGTTTAGGGAGCCCTTCTAGTTTGAAGTTTGACAAATATATCCTTCGGGAGCATGTGACAAATATATCCTTCTCATAGTTTTTTTAGCATGCTTTTCATTTGTTAAAAATGTATATAATTTAGCTTGAGAAACAACTCAAGTAAATAAAAATTATTTTATTTTGTCTACTATTTCCAAGCAATATTTACAAGAGAAATAAAAGGTAAAAGATCCGAGGACTAATGAAGAGAAAAGACCCAAAAAACACGATTACCAAGGGAAAGAAAAAAAAAAGATTCTAAAGTATTTTCTTACTTTTAAATGATATTAGAATTTAATTTTTATGCACAGCCAATATAAAAGACATTATAGTGTTAACCAGTTAAAAATTTAATAAATAGGTTTTAAATTATTTATTGTAAAAGTTAATAAAACTATCTTATACAATAATTTGTAATTAAATGGTAATGTAAATATCATTGCATAAACTATTTAGTCATAATATTACGTATAAAGCAAATGTAATATTATGTTATATTGTCATTCTTTAACAAAGTGTTTAAACAATCGTTTATATACTTTTTGTGATGGGAAGGAAAAAGTTAAGGGTGTGTTTAATTTTTTTACATTTAATTTTTAGTTAAGATATTTTCGGTGATGATTATATCGGTTTTAATAATTGTTAATTAAGCAAATAGAAAAAAATAATAAAAATTCATTTATATTACATTTGTATTTTCTTAAAATAAAATGTAGTTTATTTTGATAATATTTATTAAGTAGTAGTACCAATTAGAAATACCAAACAAAAACTAAACCAAACGTAAAATCAAAGTGAAAATGGAGCATCTTCTCCCTCCCCCATGATTATATATTCCCACAAACATCGCTACCTGTTTACTGGACTTTCAAAGTGCACTTCATTTTCTCTAGTTCTGCAAATGCATTTCGTTCACGCGTAAGAAGAGTTTCTTTGTGATGAAAACATAAGTGTGTGATTGGGGAGGTCTTTTATCAATTAAAACTCCTTCATTCACACTCTTTTCCACACGGATTTGGATCTTTTAGAGTTTAAAAGAAAAAAAAAATCCAGTTCTTTTTAGTAGGTCATACAACAGGTTTTACATCAATAGCATTTGGAACTATGTATATAGAAAATAAGATATTTTAGTATACACATTTTTATATCTATTTTATCCATACAACTATATTTCATAAGTTATTGTCTTATCCTTTACTTTACAAATAATTCAGTACCTTCTATTATCTTTCTCCTTATTTAAAAAAAAAAATGAAAAAAACAGTTAGGCACAGAACCTAGACACTACCTGCATGTTTTCCCTAGTCTTATATGATATGAAGTGATTGATAAATAATTTTGTCCATTAACTATGTGAGAAATGATTTAATTCCAAACCTTTGGGTATAAATATTAGTCCTTATTATATTTTCATATTACTTAAATACATGATTTCATTGCAGGTAATATAAATCATCTAAGTAAAATTACAATTATGACAGAAGAACACTACAAGAAATACTTATATAATAATTTATAATTAAATAACAGTGTAAAATTATTTACACATTGGATGTGCATAACCTATTTCCTGAAGAAGAAAAAACTACATCTATTTTTTTCTCTCATTATACAATAAAATTCATACTATATATCTCACCTCTTATATATCTAATTATCTTCTTATCTCGTATCAATCAGTTGTATAACTTAATTTAAATTAGAATAATTTTATCTCTTAGCATCTTAGCTTGTCTCTTATCAATTAGACGTACATAAACTCTATAAATATATTCTGCAATATAAATAAAACGTAATTGAGAAATCCTTCAATAATTTACTCCAAACCTTCCGTTGGTTAAATAATGAGGTCGATTTCACTGGGCGAACGGACACTATACGTGCTTGTCATCGCCGGGTATAAAAAACATATTGAACAAAATGATATATAAGCTGGAAAAACATGAAAAGACACGTATGCTTGCTATGCATGGAAAATCTTATCCTTGAGAACCTGTTTCGTAAAGATCAACAATTTTTCTTTGTCATCCTCCTTTTGGGATTACATACGTCTATCAATAATTGAGAAATTCTTAAGAATGTGTTTGGATGAAGAAATTTAAAATTTTAAAAAATTTTAAATTCTAAGAATTTCAAATATTTTAATTGAAATTTTTTTATTTTCAAAATTTTGTATTTGGATAAAAAAAGTTAAAATTATGAGGGTGAAAAAAAATGAATGAAAAAAAAGAAAAGATATGATTAGTGTGCTAGTTATACGTGTTTCTCTACGCTCAGACTCGATCGATGTTCCACAATCTTATACGGTGTTTCTTAAATAAGACTGTAAGAAGAGAATTTCAATTTTTCACCTTTTAGAAGAAAATTGAAATTTCAGATTTTTAGTTGTTTAAAATTCTGTTTTAAAATTTCAAAATTTTAAATTCTTCACAAAAAAAACATCAAAATAATAAATTTTAGATTACAGAAATTTAAATTCTTTAATAAAATACTTTTCTTATTTAAAATTTCTATTCAAACATAGTATTTTTGATGTATGATTAGAAATGTAAAATATCGGTTAATCACACATTGCACCAATTAATGCCATGGGGCTTAAATGTAATAAGTGGACCAACCATCCGTTTACAGGCTAATCTTACACATACGTAATGCAACACAATTCGTAGGTCAAATCAAGAAAGAGGTCATGCCGCACTTGTATGCACCAAATACACCATTGCCCATCCTTTTTTGCTTATCTTTTTTTCTTCGTGATTTATGAATCAGACCAATATGCATGCATGTCGATCCATATATATATACTATTAATTTTCCTTATTCCTTTCCCTTAAGCATGTCATTCACGTCACATGGATCTTGGCCTTGCTTGCCCTGAGTCAACTTTATTTGCCCACCATTTTGACATTATGTGTAACTATGTTGCCATGCATGTTTCATATGAGAGCGTAAATTATGGTTCATAAGGTCAAGTTGGAAAACGGTCTAATCAGGCTTTCTGTTATCGCAAATTCAATGATCAGAATCTTCTATAGTTTGGTCTGTGAGAAAGGAATGGGAAAAAATGAAGTGATTCCAGATTAGACACTCGAGGAAGCATTATTATTAATTTGTAGCTAGTTTCTCAAATTAATTAGGTTAAATGATCTATTTAGTTCTTTATCTTATTTTTTTATTTAGTTTAATTCTTTATCTTTTAAAAAGTTTATTTTAATCTTTTATATTTTAAAAAATACCAAAGTGATTATGTCATTTATTTTGAACTAACACCGTAAATGATTTTAAAAATATGGTAACTAAAAACAGCCACAAAATATATCCTTTTCTATTTTCTTATTCTTCCTTCTCCTTCCTCCTTCCTTTTCTTTACCAAACAACACACCATGCACGTGTCAAACACACTCTCTTTTCTGATCGTCAACATCTCTATGAACAAGTGTTTGAGAAAAGAGTGAATCTCATATGCTATGATGAAGTTGAGGATGATGCGTTGGAACACCGTGACGGAGAAGGGGTTGCCGATGAGGATGAAGTTAAGGATGATGCGTTGAAACATTGCAACAGAGAAGTGGTTGTCGACAAAAAAGAACTTAAAGATGATGTGCTGAAGCACTACATCGAAGAAGTGTCTGTCGATGGGGAGGATAAAGTTGAAGACGACACACTCAAATCCAATGCTAAGAAGTTTTTAGAACCTTTGTTGGTGGTGTGTGGTTTGGAGAAGAATGAGAGGATGAAGGAGACGAAAAAAAAAAAGAGTAAGATGAAAGAAAAATATTATATTTTATGATGATTTTTAATAATTAATTTTTTAAAATCATTAACCATGTTAGTTCAAAACAGAAACATCATTTTGATCCTTTTTAAAAATATAAAAGATTAAAATAAATTTTATAAAAGATAAAAGATCAAATTAAATAAAAAATAAGATAACAAACACATTAGGTCATTTGACCAATTAATTATACCAAAATTTCCTTAATGTATGACTCGTGTGTCTCTCTTAATAAGTGTCATTAATTAATCATTCGCCAAAGTTCTATACTTACTTGCCCTTGTGAACATTGGTTGGTATTTGCTTGTTGTTATCAATTTTTTAAAACAATTTTTAAAAGTATAAGCTATTATTTCTTCAAAACTAATTAAAAAACACTATATTAAGCATTCTATAAATACTCAATGTTCAAGCTATATATGTAAAAAGTCATAATTAACGCTAATAATATTTTTCATCGTAATCATCATAATTAACATTTTTTATTTTTCGATGGGAACTCCAAATATGGCACGAACTTCGGCACTTTGATTCAAGTTTGTAAAGCCACTTTGAGTTTCCGGGGTTTCAGTTCAAGGCTGCCACCATCTATAATTTCATGCATTACAAATTTACAACAGTTCACTTCAAATTAATGCAAGGGAAGTTAATGAAAACGCAAGTTAGAGGAGGATTGGGTACTTTGTCAGCAAACGAAACTCGTAATCTCTAACTGACAATAATGATTCGGAGAGACTTCATTGGAGTTAGGTACAATTCTCTATTTTCATTGCACTAAAACACCATCTTTTATCATTGATGTGATGAAAAATTAAAGACATTCATCCACCCATCACATCCTTGCAGCAAATGCGCTCTAACCTTAAACCTACCCCCCTTTCTGGGTTCAATAATAAGTGACACTATCAACAACATAAGCGTCTTTATCTCTACCCAAAAAATTTAAAAATAAAGGAACACAATCGTACGTATGTCAATGTTTCGTATTCCTCTTTTCTTCTTTCTCTGTTAGTGTGCATTGTGCAATATATTGTTCCTTTTGAGGACCCTTTTACGTACGTACGCAATAAAGGATTTTTTTTTTAATTTATTCGCACTAATAATTAATGCCCTTTTGGCATTTTTAAATGAAAAATGTCAGTCACATTGGCCAGTATATATTTCTTTTGTTTTTTAAAATAGTTAATTCAGACGAGACGCAATTACAAACTCTGTTTCATTATTACATATCGGATTCTTATGTTAAAGAGACTTTTAAAAAAGTATAAATAGATTATTCAAGTTGATGAAACTTGTAAAAAGCAAATCATTATTAGTGTCTGATTTGCCGAATTAACCTGCATGTGATTTCAGTACCCTGTTTTGATTGGGGTTGGTGATAAGAGTACTGAAGCACATGGTTATCCTGCAACTTGGAACTTGGTTTTGCCAGCTCCCGTATTATGTGTGTAGTAATTAGATTATTTTCTTTTCTTAAATAACGGATAATGGCTTTGTTGGAAAGATAGACAATTAGACGTAATCTTTATTATATGAAGGATACCAATGTTTCTCAGACACGTTTAATCATCACAAACGTGATTTTGATACTTTTAAATAACTAATTTATAGTACATCAATAATGTAAATATTTTTATAGTTATATAATTATTCAATAATACATGTCTATTAAATGTTTTTTTTTTTTATGTATTCAGTTGTACCAAAAGTAAAATCAAGTTTCATTTTAGAAGTTTTAGTGTATATACATACATATAAAATTAAATTGAATTAGAGATTTTTTTAATTTTTTTTAACGAGAGTTTTTTTTTAGAATTTTCTTTAACCTTTTATTCTTTGCCCGTATAAAAAAAATTTAAAAATTCAGAATAAAAAAAACACATTTCCCAAAATTCAAGAATTAAAAAAGTAATTAAGTCTAATTTTTCATTTATAGGATTAAATGTCTTTTTATTCCTTATAAATATGTAAAAATATATTTTTATCATTTTTAAAACATCAATTTTTGGTCCTCCATTTTTTATAATGTGTCAAAATAAACCTAGACCTACATATTTTCACCCACTTCTGCACATCTCTACTCTTTCTCGTCTCCCAACATCACTATCTAGGGGTGGACATGAATTCATATGACAATCCTTTAATTTGAATTGATCTAAACCGAAAAATTCAAATTGATTTGTATCTTTGGTTTGAATTGGATTAAAAAATTACAAATTTGATGAGTTCTTATCGGATCACGAATTTCAATTTTGAAAATTCAATCCAATATGATTCACTTGATCACTTAGTATGTTTATTCTTTTAGGTTTTTTAATCCTTAGAGTTTGTGCTTTTTAATCCAACCCAATTTAATTGTATTTTTTAAAAAATTTTAAGTTTATTGATCAATTATTACTATAGTTATAATATAAGACATGGTTTAATTTTTAACTTATAATGAAACATGTTTCATATTAGACTAGTAGTTAACAAATAGTTTTTGAGTTAAATATATTAAATTGAATGCTATTAGAATCACTTTCATATTATTGTTTTTTTAATCATTTTTTTAATTTTATCATCATATTAATAACTCAAATAACCTGATTTGATTATAATCGAATTGGTTAGGATCAAACTGCAAACTTAAACTACAAAAATCCGATTTGATCCAAACCAATAAAAATTGATTGGATCAAATAAAAAAATATCACAAATTCGATCTAAACCGATTCGTGTCCACCTGTCCCACTAACAACACCAACCCATCAAACCCTCATTCCTCATCATCACCCTCTCTCCCTTGCCCTCTTCCACCACCTCTAAAACCAAACTGTAATTGCCTCTTTATGTCACCTTTAGCCCATGGTTTTCATTGTCATCACCACCAACATTGTCATTATTGTTATCGTCATCATTGTCGTCACCATTATGTCTCCACAATTACCACAATCATTGTTGTTGTTGTTGTTGTTATCACCATTATCATCATTACAATTATTGTCGTTGTCACTATTACTATATATATTGCTACCACCACCACAAATTCCCATTCATGAATCTCTCCGTTCGAAAAATAAAAATAAGAGGCTATTATTATTTGGTCTAATATCATGGTGCACACCACACAATGGATAAACTTAAAGCTTATGCTACTCTTCTATCCCATTTGATCTTATCATATCAAGCTTAAAGTTAAGTTAATGGTGATTTTTGATTGGTTAACAGTGCAAGAATTTTATATTGATATAATCATTAATCTCTCTCTTTATATATGTATATATAATTAGATTTATATTATTCAGAGTGCTAAATATTTATATACCTATAGTTTGAGGAATTTTTATATTTCTATTCAATCATACATTATCATATATTAAATTTATTGAGTTTTACAATAATTTTCTTAAAAATTATACAAATCATAATATTTAATCGTCTGATGGTGCAATTTTTGTACGTTGTGAATGCATGTAAATTAAATTCTATATATTATTAATAGGTTTGGCACAAGTTTTTTTTTTACATAAGTCTAAATATCACTTTTGTTCTATTATGTTGCAGTGTTATTTCACTTTAGAATATTAAGTTTTACAAGTTTCATTTTGGTTATTTATGTTTTTGAAAGTTTGATTTTTGATAATTTCATTTTGGTTATTTATATTTTTGATAATTTCATTTTGGTACATTAAATTTTAAAAGTTTCATTTTAATCATTTATATTTTTGAAAGTTTCATTTTGATTATTTCTTGTAATTCCATTAGCAAAAACATTAGTTTTCAGTTAAATTTTAAATTTAAAATAGTGATTATTAAAACCATCACTATTTTTTAAATGCATTCAACCACACTTGTTTTCTCAACCTTTGTCATCTTTTGCAAACTCCATAGTCACTACAACAGAATACTAGAATCACTGTCCACTCAGATCTGCAACTCCGTAGCACTACATCCATCATTAACAAACAACCCAGCTCCGCAACTTCCATCCAACAAACAACACCAATGTACCACCCTATAGCCACAGTGTTATCCAGCATTAACATAGATAAAAAACATTGGATCTCGATGGTAATGAGAAGCTTTAGATCTGATGTTACAGTGGTAATTTTGGGTCTTGCTTTAATTTTTAGCTGTCACTATTTTAAATTAATTATTTTAAAATTTCAAAATTAACTGAACACTAACGCTCGATAATTAATGAAAATTAGAAAAAATGACCAAAATAAAACTTTCAAAAACGTAAAGAAGCAAAATAAATTTTTTGAAAACATAATGAACCAAAATGAAAATTTTAAAATGTAATGTATCAAAATAAAACTTTAAAAAAAATTAAAGATCAAAACAAAACTTTTAAAACTTAATATACCAAAGTAAAATAACACTAAAATATAATAGACTAAAAGTGATATTTATGCTTTTCATACTAAGAAAAGGTTTTAAAAGACTATGCTGAGAAAGTGTTTTACTCTCTTCTTGTATGCCAGATTCAAAACTAATTAATGATCCGCCTCTCAATCCTTCGATCGCAAATTGTTGATTTACTTAAGCTTAATTTACAATTAACATATATAAAATTGATTTGATGGTTAAGAAATAACAAGAGAAAAGAAAAAGTTTGTGGGCATTTACTTTTTTTTCCCTTACCTGGCATGTCACCGGAAGCAATAAGATAAAATTATAGGGGCGAAATTGGTTACGCACCATTCAAGTGAATTGTGAAATGTATAAACACTATTCACCTATCACCATGCATGTCTTCTATAATTCACTAAGAGTGTGTTTGGATGAGATATTTAGGAATTTTAGAAATTTTAATTGCTTCAATTAAAATTCTTTCATTGTCAAAATTTCTTGTTTGGATAAAGATTTTTTTTTTAATCTTTACTTTCCCAAATTATCTCTTTATCCCTTGGACTGTCGTCTCCACCACCAGCCCAATGCCCCGTCGTTGGACTTCATAAACCCACAAACCAATAGCAGATCCTACAAACCAAATTGCTCTCACGCCTTCCATGTCTTAGCCTTGCCAAGCCTCCATATAGCAAGCAATAGCAGCAATCGATGAGAATGATGACTGTGTTGCCGTAGAGACAGTATCGCACGACAGCGTCAAATAGATATGAGAATTCATCGTCGTTGCTTGATTGGCAACGAAGACATCATTGCTGCAACAACCACAACTATATTGATTAGATTTGAGAAGTCACCACCATCGAACAGATCTACCGCGATAATGGAGGAGAGGCCAAGAGCGAGGATCTATGAGAGCAAGCAAACAATGTGACATTGAAAGCATGTGAGAGTGAGTGCGAACAACGCGACCTCGAGAGCGAGCAAGCATTCGCCTCTCTGAAAGTTGCAAGGAATTTTAGAATTCCTTCATCTTTAAAAGAATTTAAAATTCTAAGTTTATATTCAAAAATAAATTCCATTTTTAAATGTCAAAATTTTAAATTTTTTCTAAATGAGCATCCAAATAGATTTAAGGGGGATTTTAAATCCTTTGGATTTTAAATACTCTAATTCATATATGTACCATATGCATGCTTGTATGATTGCTCAAAAGAATTATTTACTTTCTGCCTTAACTTTACGTTACTTGCGGTTGATGATGAAGACTGTTGTTGCAATGCTATTTTGTTTGACTACTACTGCCAACAGATAGATAAGTATAGCCACTACCAAAAGCCAAACCATAACGAGATTTTGGACGGATGAGATTGATTTATGGCAGAAGGAGGCATTTTGGTTCTTTTCTTTCTTTTTTCCTCTCGATTCGTACCTGAGTTAAAAAAGGGGGTTGGATCTAATATTTGGGTCCAGTTCACTGAATGAATCCAAACATGAAAAAACCTTTGCTTGTGTTTTAATTTCTGAATTCTTTTCTTTTAAATATATAAAAATTATTATAATTTTTTTGAATCGGAAGGTGGGCAGGGGCATAGTAGAAAGAATGGATTGTGACAATGTTATGAATCAACCCAAGGTGGAGCAATTCAACACAGAAGAAGAAATAACAGCAGACAAGGTGAAGACAGGCACTAACCTCAGGACCAAAAGGAAAATATGCAGGCTGCACTACCTGAAGGATTTTGTGACCAATGCAAATCCTAAATGCTAAGCTGGTTGCTTCTCATTGGGTGAAGAAGATTCCTCTGTCGGCTAGGATCTCTTCTCCATTTCCATTATGTTATTTCTTTTCGTGCTCCTTAGGTCCTGTAGAGGAAACAGAATAACTAACTTAGCATTTCTGTGCCTATATATATGAATCCAAAATGTAAAGGAATGCAAGCAAGATAATCAGAAAATTCCTCTCCTTAATCTACCTTTTATGGAGGTCTCCTAGTCCTCGAAATCTAGGATCATACCAATTTGGTGCTTTCATTGAGCACTACCACCATGGCTGAAGCAACTCGACCCAAAACTAGAATGGAACACATAGAAGAAGACATAGCCAAGCTAGCCTCCAACCAACTCCATGTCACCACCAAACTAGGTGAACTCATTCACCGCATTGCTGTGTTGGAAGCCCGTCAGCACCACTCACCCACACCTCCATCTTTTTCCTCTGCGAAAACATTCCTCACACATATTCCAATATCGACTCTGTCGCTGACTCCGCCGCTACCTCCACCGTTGAAGCCAACTTCCCCACCACACCCCGCACTCATGCCGAAACACCCCGCACCCTTATCGGTTCCGTTTCCCATGCTTGTTCCTCACCTTGTTACTAACAGCAAGCACCAAGTGGCCTACGCATCGTCCTCCGTCTTCAACCAGCTCAGTCACGCCTGTGCCGTTGCTTCCCTTGACAACCTCTTAAGTATTGTTGTTCATTATGGTCGTGAAGTGGCTCCGCATGACAAGCTTTTGGAACATAGAAACATGACACTATTTGAGAGGGGAGTTGCGCCCTATGGGTCTGCCATGGTTGCATGTGAGCGCCAACCAGTTGCTTTTGCATTAGGGACGACTGCTGACCCAAAGGAGCCTCGCCGGTACAGACCTTGGGATCCTGGAGGCCCTCAGCGGACTCATAACACCTTGAGGACAAGGTGTTTTCGGATGGGCATAGGAATATTATGAATCAGCCCAAGGTGGAGCAATTTAGCACAGAAGATGAAATAGTAGCAGACAAGGTGGAGACAAGCACTAACCTCAGGACCAAAAGGAAAATATGCAGGCCGCACTACCTGAAGGATTTTGTGACCAATACAAATCCTAAATGCTAAGCTGAACGCTTCTCATTGGGTGAAGGAGATTCCTCTGTCGGCTAGGATCTCTTCTCCATTGCCATTCTGTTATTTCTTTTCATGCTCCTTAGGTCCTATAGAGGAAATAGAATAACTAACTTAACATTTCTGTGCCTATATATATGAATCCAAAATATAAAGGAATACAAGCAAGATAATTAGAAAACTTCTATCCTTAATCTTTCTTTTTTGGAGTTCTCTTGGTCCTCGAAATCTAGGATCATATAAGACAATTTTCAAAAATGTCCCAAACAACCTAGGAAATGGCAAACTAGTAGCATAACCTCCTAGCACAATCATCAATCATGTGTTTGTGGCATCTCCTCCTGATCCGTTGTACGTGCCTATGTAAGAGGCTACGAAATGTAATTTAAGTAGATATCAATTAATAATGATGATAAAATTAGTGACTTCACGTCAATCTGTTATGTAGCACTGTTGAATCCTCCTATGTAGGTGAATTCTAGAACATAATTGATGAGTTTCTTGTGAGAGAAATTACTCTTTTTTTTTTCTAACGAAGATAATTGTTAGATACTGTATAAATTATTATGTTAATAGTCGAGAATATATGTAAAGTCAAAAGTTGGTCTTAACATGTAATTAGACGTTGATAAACTTGGTTAACATACTGACAAATGTTAATTTGTCAATTAAATATTTGTCGAAGATCAATCTGATACCCAAAGTTGAGTGAACAAATTAAGTAACAGCAAAAAATGGTTGTAATAAAGTAGTTATATATGAGTGTTTGCCATAATTTAAGCTCATGAATAAATTGATCTAATTGAAGCAAATGATTTGTTAGATTCATTGGTATTTGGAAATTCTATATATAATAACCAGCAAAAGCTTTGGTGGGGCACTATTATCGACCTGAAAGCATAAAAAAGTGATAGACTTCCCTTATCGAATTGAAGATGGACGAGGTGGTTACATGCATGCCACATCGTTTGAATTCCAAGAAGCAATGCTATTAAAAAGATGGATATAGCATTTGAATTAAAATTGAAAAAACGGCAACATCGTAATAAAGAGTCAAATTTAGTTTAATAAGTTGTAGATAAACATGAATGCATGTAATTAAGACATGTATTACTAGATAGGTAGCGTCAACTTTAAGTTTTTATATTTTTTTTTTTTGTTCTTTTCTTTATGGAAAACAATCCTATTTCAATTTTGTTTGATTATTATGGGCAAAGCATTTTTCTTTCGGATATTTAAAGTATTAGTTGTATTTAAGACTTAAACTTAAAATCACTATTGAAGTTGAAAAAAATTCGTACTAGTTTATCTATGCATTCCGTAATAATTAACTATCAAGCTTTTCTATATATTAATTAACTTATTATTAACCCATGTGCGGGATGAATATTTTTTGCATACAATTGGTCAATTATATATTAAAACTACCTTATTATCTTCTTTTAATAAATTAAATTAATATGAAAATTAAAAAATCATAATTTTCTTTTACTTAAATTTAAAGATAATTAATAGTACTATAATTGTATCAATAATTTAATTTATCCATAACAAAAGATAGATTAAAATATAAATTTGAAATTTTCGTAATCTTTAAAAGTAATCTAATTAATGAAGTATCTTTACCATTTACAAATAGTTTATTGTATTTAATATTAATTGAAACAATTGTATACTAAGTAAAAAAATTATAATTCTTTAATTAAATAATTAATTAAATAAATGTTTTAATTCCATAGTTGATATAGAAGTTTGTAAAATAATTTTAACAAAATAAAGAAAATATGTTATTTTATAAAAAGTAAAACACGTGTAAAACAATTAAATTTAATAAATAATGGATTGAATATATTATATAAAAGTAAGTGCGAAAATTTAATATCTATTAGGTGCAGTAGATCAAAAGAACCAATTTAATATAGTCAACCAAAATTTATTTAATTTATCATTCCCTAGTAACTTATTACTATTATATTTTCCTCAAAATCATATTTTTAAAAAATAAAAAATATGAACAAGCATTTAAAATATATTTGTTTAAACAACATATACACATGTGCATACAATACTTAATATCCTATATTATATTGATAAATAATATTAATTATTATTACAATGCAACTCCTACCCGTAGCTAAAGCCTAAATGGTGGTCGTCGAAAATCTACTATTAATATCCTATTTTTTTAGGAATTAAGAAGGGCAAACTAAGGGTAAGACTATTAAAACTCAAACTTTCGATTTATCAATAAAAAAAAATTATTTTCCATTTGTTTTGATAAAGTAAAAAAGCTATGTATATTAACAAAAGTCAGATCGACCAAAAGACTAGTATATAATTTTTTATTAAAAGAGAAAAAACTCTCTCAAAATTTGTCTTAGATTCATTCATTGTCGGATCGATTCTAGAATTAGGCAAATTATAAGGTGTTATAATAAATAATGACGGTAAGACAAAAATCAGAAGAAACGAAATTGAATTGTGATTTAAAAAAATTTGCAAACTTTTTAACAAGAACAATTATCATTTTTTATTAAAAAAAACTTTAAAAAGAGATTTTACAAAAATCAAAGTCCGACTAAACACCCAGACAAATTTTATAAAACAGATTTTCCCAAACACAAAATCCTAGCTCAATGTAAGTTAAAAAGTGAAAACACAAGAGCACACAGTAATATTATACTAATTCATTTTTATGATAGAGATTAATTCTTGATAATCTATCAAATTTTTACTATATTTCAACAAAGATGCAAGTATCTCTACCTCTGTAGACTTACAAAAGCTTTCCTAGGCTTAAAATCTCATTGTTTCCTATCAAGTCACTTTTCACTCTAAAACAAATTAGAAGATTTATTTTGAGGTTGGATGCATGCAAACAAGATAAGTGTCTTATAGACAAATTTACAAATACTATGTATTTTTCTCTTACGATTTATAATATATTTTGAGAGTTTGTACAACTTAAGAAAATTTTAAATTAGAGAGTTTGAAGGCTAGAGAGAATGTTTATGTCAAAAATTCATAATTTCAATACTTCAATTCTTTTAGTATTTGTAGGCTTTAGCAGTAAGTAATCAATGTGACTAAATGAACTTCTTTTTGTGTCTGAAGTATCATTTGAAGTTGTGTGTTTGATAGAATAGATAATATTAATGTATTTCATTGAGATGCACTTTAAAGTGAACTTTATAGGTGAAATAATTTTTTACTCAAAATAATTCTACACACAAGAATGACATGTCTTTTTATGTAAAACTTATCTTTTCTCTTACTTCCTTTAGTTCAATAGATCCTATAAATAATATTCAAATATTTCCTACATAAAGGATTAAATGAACATATCATTAATTTCGTCATAGATGCTTCACACATTCATTGTTTATTTGCTATCATATATTCCATGAGACACAAATATAATAGTCAGACATTATTTTTTAAACTTAATATTTATTTATATAAAATTAAAATTATTAAGAGTCTTGATTTATAACTCAACAATGACATATATATATATATATATATATATATATATATATATATATATATATATATATTACCAAATTAAAATTTTAACAGTGAATTTTCTAATTAATAATTATAACTGAATTTAGGGTTGAATATTTACCCGACATAGATAACTTTTTAAGGTCGAAACTGACTTTCTTTATGTGTTTTTTTATAATGTTTTATTTTATTTTGAATTATTTTATTTAATTAATAACTCTAACCTAATATTAAATTAATTAAAATATGTCATAAATTTTCAATAAATCACGTGTCTGTTTTCACCCATTATTGCATTAAATAGTATAAAGTACGATTCCCTCATCTTAAAGAAATAAAATCACAAATATATAATATGTATGTGTACATGTGGAGATTTGGTTTTGGATGCCGTTATATACCGGGACTTAAAATTTTTCCTAGAGTTTCTTATTATACTTGGATAGGTGAAAGAATTTAATCATTACTTATACATTTTCATATCCATTAAATCCGAGTATGAATTTCATCTCTAAATTGTTTTCATATCATTAGTAAAAAAACATTTTTTTATCAACCGCACTAATTTTGAAACTGTAAGTTCCAAACTTTTGCATTTTGGTTTTTTTTTTTAATTCATATTTTTATTATTTCTCTAAAAAAATGATAATTTTATTATTAAAGACAATCCTAATAGTTTTTAATTCTTTTATTGTTAAAGACATTTCTTAACTTATATTTATTTTTGTTGAATAAAAAAAGAATTTCTCATATATAAGTACTTTAGAGGTAGTAGTACAGAAAAGAAAGAGAGAGAGAGAGGCTGAAACAAAGAAGTGAAAATAACAGCAAAAAGTAGGAGCTGCAGCAGCTCCCCCGAAGCTTATCTCAGCGGCAGACTCTGAAAGCTGTTTGAGTAGCCTCAACCCGGAGAATAGCACCAATGGGAGAGGTCTTATCTCAATAACGCTTCTCTGCCTCTCTTTCTCGATCAAATCACTATTATATATGGAACTAACCTTCTATATCATACATATTCTTCTTATTTTATTATTATTCTTCTGATTTTCAGGAGGAAAAGAAACCAGAGGAACCCATGGCAAAGGAGAAAAACCCAGAGGAAGAAGCAACCCAAGAGAAAAAACCGGAGCAAGAGTCCAAAGAGGAAGTTGCTGCTGCTGCTGCTGCTCCGCCACCGCCACCGCCACCGCCCGAGATTGTGCTCAAAGTGTTCATGCATTGCGAGGGTTGCGCCCGCAAGGTTCGTCGCTCCCTCAAAGGATTCCCAGGTGGGTCCCACTTTTTTCATCACACATCCCTCTCGTGTGGGTGATTTTTTTTTTTTTATATATATATTCTTTTTTTTGAGTTTAGGTGTCGACGATGTTGTCACCGATTGCAAATCTCACAAGGTGGTCGTTAAGGGAGAGAAAGCGGATCCGCTCAAGGTTTTGGAGAGAATACAGAGGAAGAGTCACAGACAGGTCGAGCTTCTTTCTCCGATCCCGAAACCTCAAGAGGAGAAGAAGGTCCAAGAGGAAGAGAAGCCCAAGCCCAACCCCGAAGAGAAGAAAGAAGAGGTTCGGTTCTAGTTTTACACTCATTTCTCAGTGTTTTCTTTGGATGAAAGATCTTATATACACTGTTTTGATCGATCATATCACCAATCAACGTGAGATCTCTAACAAATTATGCTAGTTTTGCCTTTTACCTCTGCGCAGCCTCAGATTGTGACGGTTCTGAAAGTTCACATGCATTGCGAAGCTTGCTCTCAGGAAATCAAGAGACGCATACAGAGAATGAAGGGTATGTACTTATGATGTTTCAGATTTCATTTTCTCTAAGCAACACTCCATCATGCAACACTAGGTCTTTCTTTTATTGAATTAGCGGAACAAAAACATGTAGAATTGTGCTTTCACTGTTTGAAACTTTGAATCTGAATCACCCATGTGAAAGGGATTATTTCATTATTCTCATTCCATTAGTTCCACTACCTCGGCACTTTAAATTGAATTAATTAAAATATTAAAGTCGTCAGGTTTTGGCTGAAGTGATGCAGCTGTGGTCAAATTCTGTCACTTTACAATTTCATTTAGTAATATTTATTGCAATTAATTAATACCGAACCCCATCATTTAATTTGAGCTCAAGTGCTTTGGTGGAGTATTTTATTACTCGCACTGATTCTTCAGTAACGTTTAGTGCGTGGATTAACTTGTATTAAGATGTTGAGCTTAACTACTGGTCTCTGGTTCGAGTTTGATTTCTGAGTATGAAGTTATCTTAAATATTTGAAGGAAAAACTTTGCTAATTTACTAATGTTTTACTTTTATTATTATTATTGTGCAGGAGTGGAATCAGCAGAACCCGATCTGAAGAACTCACAAGTGAGCGTGAAGGGGGTGTACGATCCAGCAAAGTTGGTTGAGTACGTTTACAAGAGAACCGGGAAGCACGCAGTGATAGTGAAGCAAGAGCCAGAAAAGAAAGAGAAAGTGGAGGAAGCAAAAGAGGAGAAGAAAGAGGAAGAGAAGAAGAGTGGTGGTGAAGGAGAAGAAAACAAAGAGAAGAAGGAAGAAGAAGCCAAAGTAGAGGAAGCAACAACACCAGCAACTACTGAAGACACCAACAAGGTTGTTCCAGAGGTTAAGATTAATGAATACTTCTATAACCCACCAAGGTATGGCATGGAGGTGTATGCATATCCTGCACACCCTGCGTATTTCCATTCCTACCCTCCCCAGATGTTCAGCGATGAGAACCCAAATGCCTGCACTGTCATGTAGTCAAAATTGAGGGTGTCAGGGTGATATGGGAATTGGGGAAAAATTGTGAAGTTTGGTGGGTGACATGAAATGATGCCCATTCCTGTGTTACCTGTACTGTGAAAGTACAATGTATGCATAAGCTATAGAATTTTGTAAGACTTTTTGGTTCCGTGTTTAAGTAGAATATACTATATCACTTTAAAAACACAGAACAAAATAGTGCTTTGGGTGAGTGCACCTCTATGGTTAAAAATAAGATAAAAATATGTTTTTAATTTTTATGAATATAATAAAATTTGATTTTAGTTTTTTTAAAATTATGTTAATAATTTTTTTTAATAGTGTATGATTATATGTATGTGTCTAAAGTATTATATGATTAAAATCATTTAAATGTATGTTTTTGAAATAGTATATTTAATTGATTTGGTTTGTTTGGATTTTATTTTATTTTTTTACGTCTAATGCAAATTTAACCAATTCATTAACATCAAGATGGTTTACTTCAGATATCAGGTTATGATATAAAAAAGTTATTATATACATATATGTTTGTTTTTATTTTTAATTATTGTCTATTTAAAAAAATAGTTTTTTTATCCTAAATGTATTATTATTAAGTAATTGCAGGAGTTATTTTAAGAATTTTTAAATTTTTTATTAATAAAAGTATAAAAATATATTCAGTTTTTTTATCAGTAATAATAATTATTAATTTGTTTTTGTTACCATAAAAATGAATATATATGTAACATTTTTTTTCTTTTTTTCTTTTTAACCACTCAATCAATCTTATATTTTCTTAAAAAAATTTAAGGCATTTATAGGTAGCTTCTCGACAACAAATAATTCTAGAAGATAAGCATGAAATGATAATTTTGATAAAACAAATTGAACAGTTAATGTTGTGGTAGTATAGGGCAGAAATGGATTCGCTGTTGTCATTTTTTCACTTCTTTTTTTTACAGTCGTATTTTCACTTATTCCATCATTTGTAACAATTAAATGAAGATTAAATAGCTTAGATTTTGAATGTACTACTACTATATTTTAAGTTTGATTTATTGAAATAAAATATGATCCATCGAATCTCTCCCTCTAACTATTTTGTAATACTGATTGTGTGAATGTATAAAAGAGTGACTGCGGAGAATCTTGATCCGTATAGACTGGATGATAAAAATATGCGGTGGAGCTTGGACACATTTGATTCTCTTTGATCCTAATTTCTATCTATTAGGACAGAATGGGTTCGAAATTAAGTTCAGAAGAGTTATTGATAAAATTAAAAGGGTTAATTTTAATTATACTATCATAATAATACTTGTGCGCGCGTTGTCACGGATTGCATTAATTTTTATATTGCAAAATTTAAAAATACTCCTTGTTTATATATAACTAAAATAAGTTTTTGATACAAGTATAATTAAGTAATTTATTATTACATTATTATACATGCATTTTAAAATGATTTAAAAAATATTTTTGTTCGACCGTATTTGACAAGATATTTTAATTAACTTCTCACTTTTTTTACTAGCTAAAAAACTTTGATATTTTAGTAAATGATTTTTTTTATTAGTTTCTAACGTTTTTTGAAATGTTATTTTAAGTAATTTTTTTAAATATTAATTTTTAACTTTTTATATTTATTTCATTATTGTCCTTAAATATTTATTAGATTTTTTTTTAATCTTTTCTATTTAAGGTAAAATTTTATTTTTTTTTATTTTTTATGTAATTTTACATTTTTCAATTACTTTAACAAATAATTTTATCAAACACTTATTTAATAAGATAATTTTTTAACTTTCAGTTACTTTTAATTACCAACTAGCTCTCTTCAGCTTCTAACAAGCTATATTCAGCTAGTTTTATTCAAACATATGGTGTGTTCAACATAACATTTCAACTAATTTTTAACTTTTTTTACTAGTTAAAAAACTTATTTGATTATTCAGTAAAAAAAAATCTTTTTAGTAGATTTTTAGGCTATATTCAGCAAAATCAGTTGGAAGTTTAAAAGTTAGATGGAAGCTGAAAAACTAGATATTGAAATAGCTAAAAATTATAAAATAATAGAAATAATAAAATATGATTTATTTTAAAATGATAATAAGAAAATTATTTAAATATATTAAAGATAAAAATAGAAAAAAATGTATAAAAAAAATAGAAACTAACATTTTAAAAAACGCTACTTTGAGTAACATTTAAAAAATGCTAAAAGTTATTATAAAAAATTTATTTATTGAACAGTCAAACAAATTTTTCAGTTAGTAAAAAATACTAAAAACTAATTAAAATGTCTTGTCAAACATAATTTTAGTAGCTTTTAAGGTTTTTGAAACATTACTTGAAGTAATATTTCTTTAAAATTTTAGTTTCTAGCTTTGTTGATTTTCTTTCATTTTTATTTTCAATATATTTATCCAATTTCCTACTCACTCTTTTTAAATAAAACATGATTTTATTATTTTTCTCTCATTTTATACTTTTTAACCATTTTACTAGTTAATTTTATCAAACACTTATAATTTAAGTTATATTTGAAAAAATTAATTAAAAACTAAAAAATTAACTTATTAAATTATAAGTATCCGATAAAACTAATTGAAGTACCTTCTCAATATTATCTTTTTCCTTGTCCTTTCAAACCCAACCAATAGAATTTACAGGGATCCAGATTGCATTCTTTCTTAAAATCACTTTCAAGTAACATTCATTCTGAAAAAACACTTTAAAGTTAAGGTGAGCCCACTGCCAAGTCAGTTTGAAAGACACTCACCATGAGCCTGCCCCACTCATTCTCAAGCAAAATGCTAGGTGCCAAGAGAAATCTCAATAGCTAAAATAATGGATAATTTGAGAATGAGATAATTATCAATGCAACTATTAATATTATTGTTTCAACTAAATTGAGTCTCATACATGTACTGTAATGAAAACTATTAATTGTGATGTAGTCACAAAGATATGTAAAAATATGTTCTATATTTTAGACTAAAGTCACTCATTTAAGACTATTTTAAGATTTTTTTAATAAATTTTCCTATAAATATTTATAGAATAAGAAGAAGAAATTTTTTTTTACCTATAAGTAAATTTTAACTTATGGGAAAAGCTTAATTTATTTAACTTTTCTAATATATAGTTTATTTCAATTCATGCATATAAGTTAATTTTAACTGAGAAAAGAAATTTATTTCATTTTACCTTCTATTTTCTTTTCCTACTGGTACTTATGACAAAAGCTTATTCAAATGGCTCCTCGACCTTTTAGGCCCCATGTCATGCACTGCCATTATTTCTCACCAATATGTTTGCGACTTACGAACCAAAAATCTACAAGGAAAGCACGTGCAAAGCAGTGTTTTTCTGGGTCACATGCTTTTGTTTTAGAGCCTTCTGCATTATTTATTTGCACTTGTGTGCTTTAGGACCATCTCTCCATTACTGGAAGCGGCCGAGAAGTCGTATTTCTGCTCAGCTTGTCAACAAACCCTTTTCTCCGTGGATCTATATATATTTGAGAATTTTCTCGAATATTTATTAGTGGTGTGATGTGAATATATATATATATATATATATATATATATATATATATATATATATATATATATATATATATATATATATATATATATATATATTCCAGAAATTTAAGAAACTTTGAAAGTTAAAAAAAATCTCAAGCTTAAATCATTTTAAGATTAAATACTAATGCACCGAAGAATAAAGGAAAAGAAAAAATAAGTTTCAACATCTGGTTGATTCCTAACAATATCGAGCATTGATAATTGAAAAAATCTCAAATTTTATTCGGTCTGACGTCACTAGAATGCTTAGGTACATATAAATAAAAAACACTAATGCATCAGAAACCCTAAAGCAATAAACAATAAAATGCCAAAAAATCCCTTATATAACCAAAATATCAGAAATATCTCCTAAAAATAAGATAAAAAATAAAATTATCATTTTAACCCTTAAACAATAGAATTTGGCTAAAATATCAACCAGCGCATTGCCTGAAGGAATGCAATCTCGCTTAAAAGGATGTGTTCATATGAAAAAGTGTACTCATATATTCATCAAAAAATAATACAACTGATTTTTTGGTCAACTCTAATAAACTCTACTGGTAAAACTGCATCAAATACTTTAGACCCTATAGATAGGGTGATGTTAGTATTCATTTTCAATTCCTATTACAAGATAAATCATTTTCTTTTCTTTGATGTGATCCTTATTTTAAATAACAAGAAATTAAAAAGACATAATTTCTTGTGAAAGACAATGACCATATCTGACTTTTTAATAAGTCAGAATAAAAGGAAAATGTTTTTTTTACAAACTAAAAACAAAATACAGCATTATCCATTTTTTACAGTTGAAAACATATTCAATTAACTCTTCATTTTAACTGCCTGGAAAAGAGTTTATTATAATTTTTTAAAAGGCGCCTTTGAACTCTGACAAAGTTGCTGCCACTAAAGAGGTTCACGTAGTTCATTAGAAATACCAAATAATACAAGTACTAGCGGTACTCGTAACTTACATATTGGGATCAGGATATTAGCACATGCAATGCCCTTTGATTTTGGAGTGAAAATAGTGCACTTGTCGAGAGTTGTGCCAACAACAGGATTAACATTTAAGTTAATCGATCATGTCGTGCCAACACATATTAGATCATATAGGATATGACTCAAATTTTGAGTTTGACTGTTATTTTCATGATTCATTCCATATGTTATAACTAATTTTTAGTTAATTTCATGATGATTCCAGCTTAATTGAAGACCAGTGTCTTTGGAATATAATTAATGTACGTTCCTATGGTCAGTTCAAGCCTAATGTACGAACCAACAAATATTAAAATCTATAAATGGACGAGCTTTAATTCTTTTTTGCAAGGGGAGATGGGAAAAGCAATTGTTGGATAGATATAATCGATCCATTCCTTTTTGTTTGCACTTTGCTCAGACCATATGCATAGATTTTATAAGATATGCAGTATCAGCCTTTTGACATTTCTCCCTTGCCTTTTAGATCGGTCCTTTTAGATACTCCAATTTTTAAGCTTGTAGTCTAACATATATGTCTCCCCGTTCAATCTCATTTAATTGGTGTTGTTCGCCAAAATTAATAAATAAAAATTAAAATAATATAATTTTTATTCATTAAATATTTCAATTTTTATTTTGGTGAATCATTTTCTTTTTTTCATAATCCATATATGCATCGACAACTTCCCCACATCTTTAGTATTTATAGTGTACATTTCTATTAGAATTGAAATTTCATTTTAATAAACTGTATCTAAAAGTTTGCATTAAAATTCAACACAAATTATAAAAGTGAAATTCAAATAAAAAAACATAGAAAGTATTTAAAAATTGCAACTAAGTTTTCTCTCTTTTCATTTACCCAACCTCCTATACCCCTATAGCAAAGCATAATAGTATTCATTTCATTTGACACTTCATATCATCAAGGATATTGGATTTTGTTTGTATGCATGAATTGAATTTGTTTCACCATTTTCTTATATGAAAAAATTAGATAAATTAGATTTCAAGTTCATTAGAGACAGAATATATCTCATGATCCAATAAACACTTATAAAGATATTTATAAATTATTTATCAATACTTATAAGGTCTTTACATTGATAATAATGTGAATTGAATCCATATCGTCTGAATTCATTTCTTACTAATTACATTAACCTAATTTCTTGGTGGTTTCACCAACTATTAAAGCAGAAGGCACAAACAAAATCAACAATTAACTAACTAACAAACTAGTCCTCTAATCATTAACATATTGACAACTAACAACTATATATCTAACAGAACATGGATAGCTGGCGATGATGCTTGCCTTGAGACTGGTCTGCCTGGTTCCCAATTTGCAGTTTGCAAGAGAGAAATTAAACGAAGACAATACATTTTTGCATGGGAGGAGGGGGGCACCCCCAGCATGCCAACCAAGCATATATGTCGACTTCGTAATAAATGAACACTATATATATGTGGACAACTAATTAATTAAAGGGTGACTCATCATATAGTTGTTTCGTGGACCCTCAAATGTTGTTACGTAGCTTGGAAATGCAAACCAACAATTTGGCAAAGCCATGCATGGTCCTTCCCTGAATCAAAAATCGATGAGAGTAGTCCTTTTCTCTCTTTGTCCACTGTGTTTCCCAACGTCCTGATCGTGAGTCGTGGGTGGGATATGATGACAAAGCACTCTCTCATGGCTTAGGGCTCGATCGTTTGTAGAGAAATGAATAATAAAATAGGGTAAGACTCACTTTTATACTTTAACTCAATTCAAAATTTTCATTTCGACTATACTTTTATTCTATTTTTTTCACTTTACCGGATATCCTTAATGTTTTGGTCATTGGCCTCAAACCGTCGCAAAGGTGATGATTAGATAAATTCTTGGGTTAAATGTAGTGATCAGATAAAACTCATTTCAAATAATGCTCGCGAGATATCAGGATTCTTAAACTTTTAACATTGTAAATGACGTTCTTCGTCCTGTGACCAATCATTGATGGGTGCTTTTTGTTGTATCATGTTTATAAAATTTTATAAATTAACTATTTTCACTATAAATGTAAGTGTGAATTTGTTAACTTATATCCACTTATTTTTTAAATGAATAAATTAATAAATTATAATTATAAATTTCTTTAAAATACATTCAGGTGTAAGTTGATAACTTACTCCTAAAAAATAAGTGAATCTATATGAATAAATGCATATAAGGTTTATTAATTTACACCACTTATTTTTTATAAAGAATAAGTTAAAAAGTCATAATTATAAATTTTCTTAACTTATTCCTAAAAAATAAGTGGGTTTAAGTTAATATATATATATATATACACACGTATAAAATAAAAATTTATTATTGAACTTCATATTTACACACGTCTAAGTAATCCAATATTTAATATACATATATAATCATTAAGATAATATCATATCAAATAATTTAATAATTAAATTAATAAATATATTTAATTTTAATGGGTATGTAGATTATGTACATACATTGTACAAAATATTTCCTCTAAAAAACGAGTGTGGTCTTTTGGATCATCTTTGATACTGAAGATTTTCAATAAGAAAGAAGTGCACATAAAGATATTGAATGGTAAAAAAATTTAACACCCTCATCTCTTATTTTTGTATACCTCGCACTAGAATTTTTCAGTAACGAAGAATACAGAGTCTCCGAAAAACGCAAGCATTCGGATTTTAAAAGCGAGTGACACCTGCAGAATATTCCATTCCCTTTTCATTCACGTAACTCTTATAGATCTTTGTATTTTGTAGGCAGAACATGAGACTAGCTCTATCTGAATAAGTCTGAAGAGTTCAAATGCAGAAGGTCAGTGACAAAGGGTCCACGTTATGGCTACGGCGTCTTTCAGATTCTAACCCATCTCTATATGTCGTGACACCACCATCGGACCCACTCCCGACTCAATTCTTATCAGGTTCACCTATTTAAGTATATTTATTATTATATCAAAATTTACAATGATTTTTTTTACACCCTTATTATAATTTTCTTGCATTAAATGGATGTTTGTTATGCCTTGGGTTATTGTTGTGTAAAACTAACTGAAAAACTAATTAAAAGTTAAAAAATTTATTGGTAATTGAAAAGTGATCGTTGAAAGTTAAAAAACTATCTATTAAATTATAAGTGTTTAATAATTGATAAAACTAATTGTTAAAATAGTTGAAAAATATAAAATAACATAAAAATAATAAAATCATGATTTATTTAAAAGAATAATTAAGAAATTGAATAAATAGGTTAAAGATAAAAATGAAAAAAATATAAAAAAATTAAAAATTAACATTTTAAAAAATACTACTTCAAGTAGCATTTTAAAAAATATTAAAACTACTAATAAACGATTAAAAAAACTTATTTACCGAACAATTAAATAATTTTTTCAGTTAATAAAAAAATTATAAACTAATTGAAATATATTGCGAAAGATATTAATATTTTATTTGAGTATTCATAAAAAAAAGTATTTTAGTTTAGTTTATGTTCTTGGGTTTTATTAGTCTTTAATGCAAATTTCCATTAATTTTTTTTACATAAACAGTAGTATCTCATTCCATTAACGATCAAATTGCAAGTATAAGTAGGGATAAAATAAAAAATAATCACAAAAAAGGATTACGATAAAAAAAAATCTCCTTGCAAAATTCACCCTTTTGTCACTCTTGTTATATTATGAGTTTCAATATTAGAGGATTTGGCTTCCCTATTGTTCCCTTTCCATGCTGTCCATTCAAATCATATAATTTTCATGATTTTTAAAATTAAATATCACCATTAAATATTAACACAACTGTTGTGCATTATTATTTTAATGGGGTAGTATAGAGATAACATGCAAAAAGACAGTAGAGAAGTCAAATCCAACATTAATGTATCTCTTAACAAACTGTGCTTTATGATTTGAATATTTGGGAGAGAATAAATATTTATATTGAAGAATAATTGAACCCAATTCAGACCTATCACTACCATATCTATTTACCTTTTCTACTATCACCTTGCAATTCATTTAAAAAATGACATGTGTGCTTCCTCTAGAGACTAGAGACCTCCATTAATTTTTAGATTTTAATGCATTTTTACTTTTTCTCATTATTTATGTCATAACTTGACTCAGAGAATTTGATTGAGATTATCTTGGTGTCAATGAAAGACTACTTAAATTTAAATATATAATTTGCATCAAGAGATACTCTAAGTAGATCTCAACATGAATCATAGATGAAATTGGGCCTAAAGTTGAAATTGTTGTTAAGTACTAATAGCTTGACATAGGTGTAGTGCTTTTTTTTTTTTAGTATATCTTGAGTTGTAAAGGTTGAAACATGTTACCGATGCCATAATTTCAAGAATAAACATCTCTAAAACTTTAATGAAGACACCTAAAATCAAATTGGCCATTTAGAGTGATGAGTAATTCACATACAGAAACAAACATATTTTTCCCTATAACTCAACTAATTTTTGTAGGATTAAATTGTAATTGGTTATTTAACATCCAATGGAACTATATTTTAGGTATATATAGGGTTTGGTTAACGTTAGTTAATTTTTATATAAAAATCTCTTTAGGACCATAGAGGAACCACTACTTTGTTTTGATTTAAGGCTCTTCCCTCGCTAGGATTTTATTTCCTTTTCATCTTTCTTGTTTTTTATTTTCTCTTCTCTTTGAGATTTTTGTGCGAAGCCTCTATTTAGATCAATTTTTTGGTGTAATTATATCCTTGGTTATCTTTCTTGTCCTCTTAATCTCTCTTCTCTCTACTTAAATCTTAATTGTGAATTTTCATGGATTGGTATGTTATCATTAAAACTCAAATTTGAATTGTTGATGAATATCTTGAAAGCTTAATTTGGAATGTTTTGATTAGGATTAATAGGATCTATGATGCTTAATTATATAAACTTGATTAAATATCAAAGAATTTCGCTCAGTTAGTTAAACAATATGAGTGAATTGTTATAATTATACTTTCTAATTTAGGTTGTACAAATTAGGAACTAGAATTATTGTATCATTATTGGTTTAAATGCATCTATACTATTTATGGATAACAATAGAATAAAAGAAGGCAACAAGTCAAATTTTACTGTCAAGGATTTCTGTTCATTGGTGATTTAACGGTATTTTTTGGATGTAAGGAAAGAAAACAAAAGAAAACATGACTAATGATGCATTTTTTTTCTTATATTGAAGAGAAAGTAGAAAGAAGGGAAAGAAAAGTTGAGTTCTAAAAATAAGAAATGCGTATTGTTTTCATTTTCTATTTCCACATTATTTTTTTAAAAAAAATTTAAAGTTTGTATAGAAAATAGTGAAAACAAATATTGAAAATATGTTTGATTGTATTTTTAAAGACTATTTTATAAAATCATTTTTAAAAAAGTATTCTTATCTTACTAGTTCTATTTTCTTTTTAAAAGTAAAAATAATTTTAATAAATAGAAAAAAATATGGCCTAATTAAAAAATAAAAATAGAATATACTAGTGTAAGGATTTTTTCTAATTTTATTTTATCATTTAATGATAGATTATAAATGTATAATAAGATTGTTGAGATTTATAATAAATATTTCAAAAAGTAATATGATTTTAAGTAAGAAAAACCTTATACTATCAATGTATAGAAGTATTAATCATTAAGTTAGTTTTCTTTTTTTAAATTTTTCACCACTTTAATTTTTGAAAGATTTTATCACTACATTATTCTTTTTAAAAATTGTATCTACCATTAAAATTAATCCTTTCAACATCTAGAACAAATACAGAATTAACGTGGCGGGTGAGAAAGACTAATATATGTGATTTATTTATTTTTTTAGAGAAAGAAAGACTAATGTGATAATTTGTACTTTTGAAAGATCAAACAATTGAGTGTTTGTTCATGTCAATTCTAGGGTGGATCACTTAGTTACCTGATTCACTATGGTTAAATTTTTTAAGTCATAAGATGCATCTAAGTTCTACAATTTTATCATAGTCCCTCTACACCAAATTCCTTTGGATTCCCATTATTGCAGTTCCGTTCTCCGCAGCCGCTGGCACTTCCATATCAAGAAATTGCTTCTCTCATTTTTCACATGTCATGGTCATCATCATTATTTGCTTTCCAGTGGACCCTCAACACAAACTCATATCATTCCTACACGGGCGTGGGGTAGCATAAAAGTGCCACATGATTTGCTTAGAATCTTTTGCATAATTCCACAACCACTATGCATATATGGAAGTGAAAAAACAAAATAATGAGAAAAGAAATTAGCAAAATATTAAGAAAAGAATATCAACAATTTTCTGGATTATTTAAAATGAAAGTAAAGAAATAAGAATTCATTTCCTTTATCTAATGCTATAAAAGAGTAAAACAAAAAAAAGTAAATAATAAGTTTTAAAAAAGATAAATATATGAAAAAGGGTGCAAGTCTTATATTTGTTTTCTTCCTTTATTGATGTTTTTCTATTCACTTTATGTTATGTCAAAATAAAAATAAAACGAAATATTTAATTTTTCACTTTTATATTTCTATTATCTAAAAACTTCAAAAATCAAGCATAGCGTTAAACCGAACACTGAACAGTGTGATTTTTCTCTGGACTCCTAAAATTTTCAATTACTTCACATTCATTGTTTTATGCCTGTCGGTGTTGGTAATTGCTTTATATATATATATATATATATATATATATATATATATATATATATATATATATATGAATCCCAAAATAGTCATACATAGAATTTGAACACTTGGTATTTTTGCTTCGACGACTTTTAAGTTAAGAGTGACAAAATAGGTTAACGTACGTGCTTCATCATTAGCCTGTTATAAGTGGGTTTGGAAAGATTAACCTGTTCAAGAGATGTGGGTCAAAAAATATATATAGTTCATCTTATTTAAGGGTGGGTTAGTGGTCTGATATACTTAAAAAAACCCTGTAATATAATAGAAACAGTATGCAAACTAAAATTAGATTTCCTGAGATAGTTAGTAATATATCTATTCAAAATTGTATTTAATTCATATGTTTTTTTACAGCCCTAGCAGATATAAAACTTTGATTAGATTTAAGAGAACTACAAAATCCAACCACTCATCAGCATGAGCCAACGCCGTTACTCGATGGATAGTATGTAACACGATGAAAGATATGGTTTACATTTATGAGCTAAAATTTGCTCAATCAAATCATCACTCTCTATTTTGCCACAGCAATCATTTCTTATCTTATCCGATAGCCCTCCAGTTCTCCACACTTCACTTTGTAATATGGTTGGATTGTGGCCACTAACTCGCCAAAGTTAATAATCGTCACACGTCTCAAAATCAACCATCCTTAATTACATATAAATACATGATTCCACGCCTAATGCAGGTACGAAAGATCTTAGACTCCATTCATATTATTATTACTTTGCTATAACTATCTCCTAATTAACTTAGATGTTAAAGTCCTAACATGTGCCATTATTTTCATCTTCGTTGTGTTTCACTCTGTCCTGCTACCTTGATTGAAGCCAATAACCACCAAGAGTAACAAGGAGCCAACCCTAGCTAGGCATTTTGTTCGGTGAGTTGATGGTCCACAAGCCTATGGATAGAGTAGGGGACCCAAAAAAGAAACTTTATATAATAATATAATATTTTTTATATGTTATTTTATATTATTTTCATAAATAAATTTTAATCTTTCTCTAATTTTATTCCCTTTTTATCCAAATTAAAATGCAGACAGATAATAAGAAAATATATTTCTCTTGGTTATTAGTTTCTTTTTCAAATGAGATATCCACGTGTAAAGAATATGTAATAGAATTAAAGTGTTTATTTTCTTTACAGGACAAGAAACACAAACCAAATTTTAAATTATAAAAAAGACTAAAAGTTAATATATTAATAAATAAATAAAAAATATATGTATGATTTACTATGACATGATTGATGAGAAAAAAATGGTTGTCTGCTTTTTGGGAAGTGTGTGCTTAATTTTTTTTGGAATTGAATCATACATGATAATATGGAGCAATTTGAATGAAAATGTGATATCTTTTTAATGTTTGTTAAAACTGTGTTATTCAGTTATTGATAAAAAAATTGTGTTATTCCATTGAGGAATATTATGAATATATTTTTTAATATATTCTTTTTAATATATTATTTTTAATTTATTAAAAATTATAAAATTAAGAAAAAATTATTAAATATAATGTGAAACCTATAAAATTTTATTATTTTTAATAAATTTTAATAAATAAGAAAAAATATATTCAAAAAATGTGTAAAAAAATATGTTTTTAACATTTCTTTATTCAATTAATGTCATAAACCATGTTTTTTTTAATGAAATCTAGTACTTATTTTTTTATGCAAAATATATACATTTTTTATACTCATATAGAAGAGGGTCCTTATTAATAGATGGTCCTAAACTCATAAAAAATAAAAATACTTGTTTATTTTTGTTTGACAAACTTTAAATAATAACATGATCTTTTAAATACTGATGAATTAACTCATTTATTAAATTAAGATACATTGTAAATAGAATATTTCTAAAGTATTGAATTGCAAATATTATTTAATTTGATCTATTTTTAAATCTTCTCATATGAGTTTGAGTTTGAAGTAATGAAGAAAATAAAAGAAATGCAAAACATCACCTTAATTAACCCGTGACTTGTGCATTTATCCTCCACGGCTTCATCCTACCCATGAGAAGAGAGAGAGAAAAATAAAACAAAACTTGTTTACGAAGGATATTCACTAATTGGAATTGGTCAGCAATAGCTCAGCAAGCTTTTCAGCATTTTTCTCCTCTATATAAAGATGCTTGGATTGGATTCTAATCAGCTTTCTTGGTAATCTCTTTTACTGAGTAGGAGCAGAGACAACAAGCCGCAAGCGTGCATATTGCTGGTTTTATATTTTTTTCGTATCTTTCTTTAGATCTTGTCAGCAAGAGAGTACATGTTTTGTTCTTCTATTTCTGTTGGAGACTGCTATATTGCTGCTTTGGGCCTCATTCTAGGTTGGTTTTACTCTTAGGCCGTTGCTATTGGCACTAACACTTTTGAAATTGGCACTACCCACGTGGGTGCCTTTTATATCATCCCAAAATTGTCCCCGGACAAAAACACAATGAAATTATGATTCTGTTGTCTTCTTGAGAGATAAAAAAATAATAATAATGAAAACACATTTTTGTTATACACTTGTACAAAAAAATAATGATTCCATTATTTTTTTTCACCCTCAATAACACAACATAATCATGATTTTATTGTGTTATTTTATTTTCACCCCTATTGTGCAACGAAATTATAATTCCGTTGTGTTGATTAATACAACGGAATCATGTTTCTATTGTGTTATTTTTAATAAAAAAAGTGTTTTAATTAACATAACGGAATTATGATTTCATTGTGTTCTGGGTTGAGGAACACAACAAAATTATACTTTCATTGTGTTATTTTTTCAGAATTAAAAAAAATCACAAGGGAATCATACTTCTGTTGTGTATAAAAAATGAAAAAAAATCACCTTTGACAAATGAAAATGAGAAATGAAGGGAGAAGGGAGTTGGATGCACCTATAGGGAGGAGGAGAAAATGGTGGGGAGGGAAAGAGAAGAGAAGAATGGGGAAGAGGGAAGGAGAAGGGGTGGGGGGGTGGAGAAAAAGACAATTTGGTCTATTCCCACTACTTTTTAAAAAGTGAAGGTGAGAATCACAAAAGTGATAGCCGAAATGGTAGTTCTTTACTGTTATTTCCTTGAACTAAAACCCCATAATGGATGCAAAAAAGAAAAGCAAAAGGGAGGTTGCTATTCCCAATCATTTGGTCGCTATTTTCACCCCCAAGTTTTGTTTGTTATTTTTTTCTCTCCAAAAACATCCTTGATGGAAACGCATTTTCATTGTGTAATATACACAACCAAAACATGTTTCCTTTGTGTTACGGGTTCGTCCTCAATACATAACCAAAAATGGTTTCATGCATATAACTCTATAATTTATGGTTGCAAGTGTATGCATATCAGCTGTTTCCAACATTTTAACCACTTATTTTCAAGGATTCTTTTCGAGTCTGTACTCTGTAGATTAGGCAATTCAATCTCAGAACACTAAAATAATATTCAGACTGAGATATGTGTTGATATTTTAATCAGTTATTATCAACATGCTTCTATTATAACAAATTTCTCAATTATTAGCAATCTATAGTTCTTCTCACAGAAAGAATTTACAAAATAGGATAAATTGACAAATGTGTAATGAATGTAGAACTGAAAGAGTGAAAGGATTCTAGAAAGCAAAACCATAAGAGCAAAAAACAAACAGGAACGTAGAAGAAGGGTACAGGGTCCACAGATACTGTGGTTTTTGTCAATGTTACGTATCACTGTTGCTTTTGCTTTAAATTCCATTCAGTTCTGGCTCGGATAACATCTGCTTTATATTGTTGCAGACGAAGCAAGTGTGTGTATTGCAGTTCGGGTTTTCTGTTCTTGGAATTATTATTGGACTCCATAACTCTTGCTGTTGGACATGTCATGGACTCCAACAAATTTGATTGTGTACATTCACGCCGAAACTCCAAAGTCATGCTTGTCATATTATAATGTTCTAGCACTTCAATTGGCACACTCTGCAACAACCAAATTAATATGCCAAATCAACATTGGTACATATTACAGAAATGGTTTTTTTCTTCTTTTTAATTGGCAAATGTTAGTTGTTAATATGTTAGTTTTTGTATGTGGAATTAATCATCTCTAACGTGTATAATAAATAGAGTACTGAAAATTTGGCCACATATATAATTTGTTTTGCCATTTCTTGCAACTTGTTCTGTCAACCAATTCGTACCTCTAAAATCCATCCAATGTATTTCACATTGTTGACATGCTGGTTGGCATCCATGTCATTCCACCTTGGCTGTATTACATGGCAAAAGAAAGGGTTAATGCGATGATCTTAACGAAATATAATTGTGACATGCACTAGACACTATTATAGTTTTTGAGAAAGTAAAGTTAGACTAAAAGTGAAATGGTAATTGATAATAAAGAGGAGGGGGTGTAAAATTAAACTGAAATCAGATATCAAACTTACAGCCAGGCCAGATCGGATTCTCTGAGCAGTTTCATCAGTGAGTTTGTCTATCTTTTCAGAATCTGCTTCTTCGGTAGGAACGGCAAGCCTGTTATTAAGGTAAAAAGGAAGAAGCTCTTGCTTAACCTCTTCAGGGATCTTGGATAGTCTTCTTGTTTGTCTATTCATGATCACCCATGTGCTGCATGAGGCAAATTATTTTTAGCATATATATTGGCGAAACCTCAATGTAAGAGTCCACGAATGTTCGTTCAGTCAGTAAGGATTGAACTCATATCTCAAATGTGAGTTCTTGTTTGTGAAAACTTTGTTGGTGAATAATTTATAAGTAAGGACTATTTGAACCTTGAGGCCTTTCCTGATTAATCTCGAGACTTTACTCCTCTAATTTTTTTGTAAAGAAAAATGCATGAAAAGGATGAAATATGCACCTTGTTGCTCTTGTTATGATTTCTTTGGTGTAATGATCCCTGATTATCCAATCTCTTCGCATTCCATTCTTTCCTGCTGCATCAACCCAAGTATCAACTTCAATTTCGTCTCCCCTGTCACATTTATGTTCGTTTTATTAGTTCTTTGAACTAAACAATCAAACATAAGAGCTCACAAATATTATGTATTGATATGCAAGGCAAAGGGTTGGAAGCATTATATTTATTTACCATTTGTTATATCTTTGCACTTGAACTTGAATACGAGTAACCACCCAAATGAGTTTTCTAAGGCTCATCTCGCGGGTTGCTCCAAATCCTTCTCCACCAATCCCGGAGCTGGTGACATGATTCAAAGCAGTTTCCTAAAAAATGATTGAATAATAAATTGCTTTGGTTCATTCATACACTCTATTCATCAAGCATTTTAAAATATTATTCATCTATGTTTATCTAGGTATAATAAATTAATAATAAGATCTTCTATATGTCAGAATTCATCGGTATCATAAAGTCTAAATATACTGCACATATAAAGATCAAATGGTATTAATGGAAAGATCTCAGGATATTTTTGTTCAATTTTATGGTGTAATCATTGGCCATCAGATTAGAAAAACCATTAAGCCACGATTTTGAATCTGGCTAAGCAACCATGACACATTTTATGTTAATGAACAATATTGCAGAAATGAAGTAGAATGCAATTGGGGGTGTGTGGCTTAAAACTTAATGTATGTAGATAATTGTGAAAACGATATACTGAGTTATTCGTTGATGCTTGAATTGTGAAGCTAACCTGAAGAAAATTCATGATTGTCTCCATTGTGGCAGTTTTATCTGGTCCAATTTCATAAGACCTGATAACAAAAATTTGCCTAAATACAAACTTACCCTCCACAAACCTTCCACGCAAGCTGGTAACAATAGCTTCATCTGCTGCACTTTCATTTGCCAATTTCCCTGCTTGTAGAGGAGCCTCTGCCACGTTTATTCCATTCACATTCACTCTATTTGTTGTGTCCATTTTTCGAGGACTGTCATTGTAACTTGCACTCACCGATAAAAATCTTCGTTTGTTATTAGACATGTTAGTAGTGTTGCGTGGAGAACAAAAACTAAGCCTCAAAACATTATTATCCTTCTTTGCATCGCTTAAATTCCCTGGAAAATGTGAACCGATGATGCTGATTGCCGCCATTGATCGATGCAATTGCTAGTTAATTAAGACCTCAAATAGCTAAATAAGCTTATAGTGAATTCGGCAAGTGGGAATAATGAAAAAGTAATGTTAAATATAAGTCTAGCTCAAGTTTCTTGTTGAAGGGTAAATAGTTTCATTTCAAAAAGAGTGTACAATTTGTAGGTGCAACTAATGGTGAATTATTGGAAAGGCATAAAATCAATAACATTAGAGGAAGATGTCGGATTCGCAGCCCAACCACTTCATTCGAGTGGGAGAAAATAAGGTGAGAAATCCGTCGGTAACTTGCACGCAAAAATAGAAGATACTAGAGGTGTTGTTGCATATGTGCCATTCTAGCCATAAAAAATGGTGCGTACCACAATGTTCATGTCCTTTAGAATAGGGCACCTCTAATTTATCTCTAAACAATAAAAAGTAGTTTGTGTAGGTAAGCGGTTTCCAATTCTCTTCCACATCAAGCTATTTCCATGGTGAGAATAATAAAACGTTAATTATTCAATGGCCAAGTAAAAGATATTTGAGGGGGGTAATAAGAACTTAAATAGGAAAGCCGAACTAGTTGACATATGAGATACTCGTTGATTGCAAAACATTGAAAGGGAAAAAGAAAAGTACGAAATATCGATGGATACATTTTTATTTGTACTTTAACCAATTATTATCAGTATATAATTTTAGAAAATTGCTAAATAGTATAATTTTTCTTTTACGAAAATTGATATTAACGCCTAAGTTAATTTCCATCGAATCCTTACTTTTGCTCTATTCTTTGCGTTATCATTTAGTCAATCCTGTTTATTTTACTACAATAAAAAATAGAGTCTATGTGACCCGAGTTAGATTGAGTTTTATTTATTTTTTAATTAAATTTAATTGAATTGGAATAAATTGATTTTATTTTTTATTTTTTTAACCTAATTTAACTTTAATTGAATTGGATTTGCTCATTAAAAAAAATTCTCCAATCTTTAAAGTCTTGAAAAAAAATTAAATAAATTTTCAAACTCAAAAATAGTAAGAGATATTTTAAAAAATTAATTTTACAATTACTCTTTGAATGGAAAAGGATAAAACATAAATCATAAGTCATATACCTAAAATTAATTTAAGTAACTCATTCATAATTATAAAATATAAAACTCATAACTTATCTAACAACTCACATTATTCATAAAACATATATTATTTTACAACTCAGAATACTTAAGTCAATGGTAATTACTAATTATAAAAACAAAGAAGTCTTAAACTATGTAATAAAGAAAAGATAAACATAATTTGTATAAGTGCTTACTATAGGATTTTCTATATTAGTATTTATTTACTATTTAGCATACCATTAGTATTTTGCTATATGTTTGTTGCTGTATGCCAGCTGGATTGGATTTTGGTCGGGCCAAAACTTTAAACCCGTTACGCAATCTAATTTTAATTGGTTTGTTAAAATAAAACAAATTCAATCCAATAACTCAATCCAACCCATAAAAATTTAATTGGGTTGGGTTGGGTTGGGTTGGATTAGACATATTCACATATTGGATGTGATCCTATTACACCCCTAGTTATGTAACAATCCTAAACCACATTTATTGACGGCCATAGTCCTCGAAAATAAAAATTAGACTTATTACACCTTTCATCTCCAAAGTTTTATAATAGATTTAACTTATAAGATTAACCATACACCCTAATTACAAATTTAGATAGTGTATCTTTAAATGACCTAAAATTGATTTTGAATAAAATTAATTTTTAGATTATGTGATTTATGTTTGGATGTCTTTATTAAAAAAATTAGGAGTAAAATTTAATATAATCTTTTTATCTCGTTCAAAAGTTATACTTGAAATTATTTTAACTCAATCAATTTTAAATTCTTTTCCAACGTAAAATCAAACATGTTGAAAATTTACCTTAAATCAATTCTATATTTTCAATACTATCATTTAGAATCAAATTGTGAAAAAATTTACACACATTAGGATCGGCCTAATGATAGGAACATGATAGATTCACATGGTCATTGTAGACAAAAACAAAATAATATAAAATATTATAATTTCAAGTCTAGTACAAATCAAAACAAAGAAAAAAATATCTATCCAAACAAATTTCACTATCAGTCATATCTATAGTCTTCACAAAGTCCCATATATATAACATATTTCAAAAGTGGAAATAATTACTTTCACATTTCTAAGACCCTTAAAATTTGGCCCATCTTTCGTTTTTTCTCATGAATCAAGTATGCTATGCGATGCATGGGAATCATCAGCTTGAGCAATCCATCAATTATTCTCCTTTATTTTATTTCGTTTAAAAATTTGAATTACTATTTCTAATAGGATTGAATCAAAACATCATTCTTCAGATTGAATGAATTAATACAACTTTTGCCATCATAGTCAAATTGTATAAATAAGCATATTTGGCAAATTATTAAACATGAGATAAAGGATCTAGAAAAGCAAGATCAGAAGAGTGAACAAAAACTAGCTAAAATTGTAGTAGTATGGTATTGGTTGGGTCCACATATGCCTCCATGCTATCATTGGTATATATATCACGCACAATTTAAAACCGTCATATATAACTTGCATCACTTGTGATTTTGCTTAAGATGCCATTCTGTTCTGGCTCGGACCAACTCGGCTTTAGTGTCTTGTAGACGAAGCAGGTGTATATATTGCAGGTCAGGTTTTGTGTTAACAGAGTCATTATTAGAGGCACCAGTCACGTTGGAGGATGAACTACTTATTGATTCCAACAAATCTGATTGAGTACATTCGCGCCGAAACTCTAAAGTCATGCTTGTCATTTTATAATCTTCTAATACTTCTCTTGGCACACTCTGCACCAACCAAGTCAACATACCAATGCAAATGGTTAGTTCTTCTTACCTAGTGTGTTAATCATCACCCGGTAAATTTTACGAGTGTGTTTCTTTCACAAATTAAAAGTCTATTTCTAGAAATATAATGTAACATTTTTTATAAGTTTTAAAAAATTATTTCCCGGTATTGTTGATTTATGTGAATATCATAACTTTCTTTTTTACTTTCTCATGCTTTCATTCACATAAAGAGGGATGGGTGAGAATGTGATATTTTCTTTAGAATATGATAAATTATTCTCTAATACACATGTAACTTCCTTTTTGTACTTTTTTATTTAAATTATTTGGAATTTAAAAAAATATCCTAAGAATATTAAAATGTAACCAACATGTTTTAAAATCATATGAGTAGGAATTTTAAATAACACTGCTAATCTTATGGCTCCTATCATTCCGTGAAACAAACGTCCCTAAGAACAAGTACTATATGAGTGTCGTTATTAAGAGATCAAACATAGTCAATTTGCTAACAATGCTAATAGTGAAATAAAAAGTATAGTTACCACAGCCACGTTTCTCATATACATAATTTCGACATAGCTTGAAACTTTTTTTCGTCTATATGTTATGTACCTCTAAGATCCATCTGATGTATTTTACATTGTTAACATGCTGGTTAACATCCATGTCGTTCCACCCTGGCTGGTTTGCATGCAGATAAACAAGCAATCAATACAATGATATAGCGATAATCCAAATGTGGGAATAAAATTTTATAGCCCTTGAGGAAGATGGGAATCGAGTGAAGTGTTAATTAAGGGAGATGGGATTATTATTAAACCTAGAAATTTGCCATCAAACTTACAGTCACTCCATATCGAAAACTCTCAGCAGTGGAGTCAGTGAGCTTGTGTATCTTCTGATGATCTATTTCTTCCCTGGCAATGGCAAGCTTATTAAAGAAGAAAGGAACCAGTTCTTGTCTGACTTCTTCAGATATCTTGGATAATCTTCTTGTTTCTCTATTCATCATCGTCCATGTGCTGCATCAAGGAAATTATAGAAAATGGAGCTAATATTAAGAGGTTAGTGACTAATTATGAAAACTGAATGAGAAATGCTAGTAACATATGTCAAGCATACTTTTTTATTGATTGAAATTTATTAAAAACTATAAAATTTTATAAGCCCATATCTTATTTAACGAGTGTCACCTGTGACTTTATAATTTCTAATAAGTTTTAACTAATGCTAAAATGTACACTATGTGACAAGGAGTGTGCTAAAAAATATGCTATCAGCACTTCTCAAATCATAAGGAAGAACTATTGTACCTAGTTGCTTTTGCTATGATCTCTTTGGTATAATGATCCCTGATTATCCAATCTCTCCGAATCCCATTCTTTCCGGCAATATCAAACCAAGTATCAACCTCAATTTCCTCCCCCCTGTCGTATTCATCATTTTGTCTTTAAGCAAACCATCATAGTATTCCTTACAAATGAAAATCGTATTAAAAGCACCTTGGACAAATTCTTTAAAAAGGAGTAGTATTGTAGTATTATTAGAGGCAGAGGAAGGGGCAGGGACAGATACATGCATCGTGTATAAATGGATAAATTTTACCATTTGCTATATCTCTGTACTTGAACTTGAATACGAGTAACAACCCATATGAGTTTGCGAAGGTCCATTTCGTGAGTAGCTCCAAAATCGTTTTGACTTACCCCACAGTTGGACATATGATTTAGACAAGTTTCCTGAACCATTGTACATGCAGGTCACCGAGACTATTCTCCATCGTATGGTCAAAATAGTATAAGAATACGAAAGTATATGAGCAAGATAAACTCATATCCTCTCATATATGTTTGGTGCATACAAGAAAACCCAATAGATAATTAATAATATAAATTATATGCAATTAATAAAATTACTCCTGTAAATTAAAAGTGATGGCAAAAGTAGGAACGAAGATAGTAGCAGCAGTGGTGACTGGTGACAGCTATAGTGGGGTTGCAACTGTGATATAACAATGGAAGTGACATCTTGAAAAAAACAATAATAATAGAAATGACTAGGGACAATGGTTAGAGTAGCAACGGGAGCAATCTCGGCAACGGTTGTGTTGTGATTTATGAAGCACAAACACTTCCATATAGTTAATGTCTAAAATATAGGATGCAAACACATAATATACACGTATAAACATAGAAATTCTAATTAAATAAAATGTAAATAATATATAACAAAATTTTCAAATTGATAATATATTTATCTTTTTAAACCAATATTATATGTTTTTTTAAATATATCAATTGTATAAGAGTGACGAAATAAGTGTTCAAGAAAAAAATAAAATAATTTTTGAATCAAACATTTAATAATAAGTGTCGAACAATTGTCCATATGTGTGATGTCAGAAATCTATATGACATGACGGTACCTCAAACAAGAAAAATGTTTATACTTCATAGATTATGATGCACGTAACAAGAAAAGTGTTTATACTTCACAGGAATGACAATAATAACAACAGAAATAAATGTGATATTGGACTATTGTTGGTGGTGTAACAAATAAATTATATAATGTGTAGTGAAGGTAAAAAGAAATTATATTGTAAGATCTTCAAATAGGTTATGATGTATTAAGCTAACCTGGAGAAAATTCATTAGTGTCTCCACGGTGATAGTTTTATCCGGGCCAATTTCGTAAGATCTGACAAAGAAAATTTGCCTATATACAGACCTGTCTTTCACAAACCTTCCACGAAACAAGGTAACAAGGGTTGTATGTTGTTTGTTTTCATTTGCCAACTTTCCTGCTGCAGGATGAATCATTGGAACATGTTTTATTTCATTGATTGTGCCCATTATTCTCCCAGGACTACATTGAGAACTTGCAGTCACCAACAATGAAAATCTTCGTTTATTGTTCAATGCAATATTAGTGTTGCATGAGGAATTAAAGTTTGGCTTCAAAAACTCCCTTCCCTTGTTCTTGTTGACATTGCACCAATTTCCTCGAAATTGTAGCCCCATGTTGATGGGTGCCACCATTGATGTCATTGCTTAATTGAACGAGAAATTAATTTGATATGGAAATTAAGTAGAACTGATGTTTGCTTCTAGCCATGCTTCTAATTTATGCATTCTGTCTCCGGACTTTCGGGCGTGTCTAGTAATGAAGTGTGTAACTCAAAAGATGAAAAATAAATGTTGAATTAATGACATTCCCGAAAGCATTTCGGTTCTGTCGTTTGTCACGTTTAATTTTGTTTTATCCTTGATTAAATATGTATCAGTTCGGAGAAACAGCAATGTCGTGTGCCACATGTTTTGGTTGCTTTTTCTCAACTGAAAACAAAAGCAAGCGCGATCCAACACAACTACTTCTACATGAGAAGGAAAACGATTTTTTGGACGCTTGTTACATCTATTTATTTTAAATATTCTATCAATATTTTATATTTTTTTATTTTTATTTTCGTATCACATCATAAATCCTATTATATTTATATATTTTTTTCTTTTTAACTCTCTCTAGGTGTAAGATAATATGATAGGTGTTCATTAAAATATTTTTATTAGTATTATGATATGATGTAATATGAAGAAAGAGTTAGAAAAAAAAAGTATTAATGAGATGCTTTTAAATTTTGGGAGTTCAAATATTATTATTCAACCCAAAATTAAGAATGATGTACTCAAATTGTTCTTACTTTTTTTCATTTCACTTCCTTACTTCGTCCTCTTTCTTTGATTTCAAGTCTTTAAACTAATGCATTTAGTTTTCTAGCAACTTTTATAACCCTTTTGAATTGAAGTTTCTTGCACATTATTTCACATATTTCAAGCGTGCATCCTTTATATTTCCAAATATTCTTTTACTTTCGAAGTTAAGTATGTATATTCTTTTGCAAAATTTACAGCCTTTTCGTTCTAAATTTCTTTCAGTTTAGCTGCTCTCTTTTAGATGTCTGCATTTAATTTTTGGTTTAAATTCTTTTATATTTCTGAAATTTACATACCTTTTTATATTTTGGCTATTTTTGGTAAATCATTTTAGCTAATTTTTAAATTTTGTTTACTAACAGTAAAACTTGTTTTGTTATTTGATAAAAAAAAAATTAATGACTCAAATATTTGTTGAAATGCTACTTGAAATAATAATAACTTTTAGCTTTTAGTTTTTTCTATTTTATTCTTAAAATATTTAATAAATTTTCTTATTACCATTGTTTAAATAGTTTTATTGTTTATTAAATTGTTTAATTTAATAGTTACACTATTTATTTTATTATTTTAGCATTATACATCAAGATATTGATAATGATATATGATAGATTTATTTTATTTTATTTTTGCTACTACATTTTATAATTTTTTATATTACACTATTTAGTTTAACCATTATACTAGTTATAATATTTAATTTATTATTTCAACATCATATTTTTCAAAATTGACAATCATAAATGTTGAATTATTTTTTAATAATTTTATATTAGATATTTTGTTTTAACTATTACAGTAAATAACATGATAAAAGTACAATGTCTACTCAAATATATATATTTTTTTACTTTAAAAATATTTTAAGATATAGTATAAGATTAATAGTTAAATACACAATTTGAAAAAAAAAATTAATAATTAAAAATAAAATGTAATTAAAATAATTTATCTAAAATATAATTAAAAGAGTTTAAAATTAATAAAAAAATAAAATTATAACACTTCAAAACATATTTTTATCCATAAAATAAAATTAAAATGTATATAAAAATATCATATAAATATGTTCAATATTGTTATTTTATATTTTTTAACTATATCAACAAATAATTTTATCATATATTTATGATTTAATAAGCTAGTTTAAAAGTCTTTAACTAGGTATCAATTTTTAATTTTTAACTAATTTTTCAATTAGTTTTATTGAACATATCATTTTTCATTAAATTTTGATTTCATTTCTTTTAAATTACATTTTTTATTTATGCAATTTTGTTTCTTTAAGAACTTTGTATTGATATTTTATCAATTACTTTGGTCAATTTGATCAATTGAAAATTTAGTTCAATTAATTGCCGGCCGAGATTAAGTCAAACCAATATTTTTTTGCACAAACATCTAACTTCTTCAAGATCACAAGTTCATAATAGACTTCAATTATTTTACAAACAAATTCTTTTATAAGCAACGAGTTTTTCTTTTGTATAATATAAACAACGAATTTTATTAATGTTTTGTTTGGTAGAGGGAGAAGAATTTGAGAGAGAGAGAGAGCAAGTTGATAGGTGAGAAAGGGAAAAAAATTAGGTAGGAAATAAGTGAAAATAGAGATTATTTGATTAAAGAAAAATAAAATCAAATAGAGAGAAAATCAAATATATATATATATATATATATATATATATAATCAGTTTTATATAGACGAAAAATGGTTGGATTGTCGCAATGAATGATGGTTTACTGTTCGTTTTTGCGTGGAAATCTTTTCACGTGGGTCTCACAAGTTTTTCCAAAATTTCCATGACTGTGCATGCTTAACAAGCAAAGGAAGAGCGCAAAAGTTTGTACAGTTCCCTTTCTTTCTTCCACATTTCTTTGCTGCCAAACAAACCGTAAGAGTGAAAATGGTTGCTTTGAGCAGAAGGGTGCCCAAAAAGCAAGGCTTTCTAGTTTTTACATAACGCATCCTGTTTGCATAATATATAACCACATAATGCTATATGAGTCCTATATCACCATACCCCCTCACATAAGCATTCTTGAAATTTTTGATAGTAAAACAGCCACTAAACCTCATAAAATGAATTTTTTTGAAAAATAGATATATGTATTGTCGCAAAACATCCACAACAGATTTCACCTACCCCATCCAAAGCATCCACAGTTTTCAATTCATAACCTTGCATCACTTGTGTTTTGCTTAAGATGCCATTCTGTTCTGGCTTGGACCAACTCGGCTTTAGTGTCTTGTAGACGAAGCAGGTGTATATATATTGCAGGTCAGGTTTTGTGTTAACAGAGTCATTATTAGAGGCACCAATCACGGATGGACTACTCATTGATTCCAACAAATCTGATTGAGTACATTCACACCGAAACTCTAAAGTCATGCTTGTCATTTTATAATCTTCTAATACTTCTCTTGGCACACTCTGCACCAACCAAATCAACATACCCAATGGTTATTTCTTCTTACATTTCATGTTAATCATCAGCAAATTTATAAAATGTATAACATTGCACAACTGTTTTGAGGGACTTAAGTGGTCAAACATAGCCAATTTGCTGACAATATTTACTAGTAAAAAAAAACAGAATCTAGACATAACTGTCACGTTTTCTGGCATACATTATTTTGTCATAGCTTGGAACTTTTTGTTTATTGTCAAATATGTTAATTACCTCTAAGATCCATGTGATGTATTTCACATTGTTAACATATTGGTTAACATCCATGTCGTTCCTCCCTGGCTGGTTTGCATGCAGATAAAAAAGCAGTCAATACAAATATTCAATGATATTATAACCATAATCCAAATGTGGGACTAGAATTTTATGGACCTTGAGGAAGAAGGGAATCGAGTGAAGTGTTATTGAACCTAAAACTTTGTTATCAAACTTACAGTCACACCAAATCGAAAACTCTCATCAGTGGCATCAGTGAGCTTTTCTATCTTCTGATGATCTATTTCTTCCCTGGAGATGGGAAACCTATTAAATTAGAAAGGGACAAGTTCTTGTCTAACTTCTTCAGGTATCTTGCATAATCTTCTTGTTTCTCTATTCACGATTGCCCATGTACTGCATCAAGGAAATGATAGAAAATGGAGCAAATATTATGGGTTATATAGTTAGTAATTATGAAAATTGAAAGAAATGTTACTAACACTAACACTGTTACGAACACAACTTTTGTATTTGGTTGAAATATATTGGAAATTGCACAATTTTGTGAGTCCAATGCTTATAAGAGTGCGTTAACTAACATTAGAAAATGTTATAAGGAATGTGTATGATAGTGTGTATTTGTATTTCTTAAACTAAAAAGGATAAACCATTGCAACTGGTTGCTTTAGCTATGATCTCTTTCGTGTAATGATCCCTGATTATCCAATCTCTTCGCGTACCATTCTTTCCGGCAACATCAAACCCAGTTTCAACTTCAATTTCATCCTTCCTGTCATATTTATGTTTTTGTCTTTGAGCAAACCATCAATGCAAATATTCCTTAAAAATGTAAATCGAATTATAAGTACTTTGTACAATTGCTTAATTTACGATTACCACTACCCCAACGTCTTATACTAAGTAGTATAAGAGGTTGGGAAAGAGGTAATCATAAGCATCTTGTATATAAATGGATAGATACATGTTTACCATTTATTATATCTCTTTACTTGAACCTGAAAACGAATAACAACCCAAATGATCGAGATTGCGAAGGTCCATTTCCTGAGTAGCTCCAAAATCGTTCTGACTTCCCCCACAGCTGAATATATGGTTTAGAGCAGTTTCCTGAACCATTTTATATGCAGGTCATCGAGACGATTTTTCATTCCTCTGGTTCATTAATGCTCTATCTATTCATCAAGTGATTCAAAACATTATGATCATTAACGGTGATCTTTTTGTACCTTATGTTCTTTTATACTCATCAATCTATAACTTGTATTTCTTTTTCTCTCATCACTTCTTATACAGATGGAATTGTCTGGAATTGTCTTATTTTTACAGTGGACTTGCTTGTATAAACATCTCTTGAAGCAATTCTAGGAAAAAAAATAAGAAATAAAATATAAAACAAGTTTCTCTATTAGCTAAAATTAGCTTATATATGCATAAGTTAATTAATTTGTAAAATTTTTCATACTTAACTCTAATTAATAAAAGTTGATTTTGAACTCATCTATAAACTAATTTTAACTTAGAAAAAGTTTATTTAATTTTCTTTTCTTCTTATTTTTTTCTCTTAAAAATATTCCAAGAAATTTATCCAAATTGACACATTATAAATTTAATCATTTGACAAGTAATTTTTTACGCACTTTTAAATGCCCATTCAATTTTGTGGTCACAAGTATGAATAGGAAAAGCAATTAGCAAAATAAGCTGTGATACTTTCGTGTGTTAGGTGCATACAAGAAAATCTAATAGACAGTAATATAAATTGTATGCAAATAATAAATTTGCTCCTATAAAAAGTGATGGTATTGGTGGGAACGACTAATGGTGACATAATCATGAAAATTGTGATGATGGTGTAATGGTACTGATAACAATAATAATAGTGTTAATAATTTGGTAATGGTTATAATAGTAGAATAATGAGTAAATTTATTTAAACTTAAAAAAATAATTTTAAAGAAATTAATTTTTGTATAAATGTTTTTTTAAGAAACATATAAGATTTAGACAACAAAATTTTCCGTTACTTATTTTACTTACAAAATTCAAATTTTTTTATAAAAAAAAAACTATTAAAAAACCTAAGCTACTTATTTTTAGAGAACAAAATTTTTCATTACTTTCTCAATTTGAGTTTATTTTAATTTATTTTAAATATGTTTATTTGTTATGAATTCTTAATTTATTTTATAAAATTAAAAATAATTATTTTTAACTTTAAAATTTTTCATTACATAAAATAAAGTGACTAAAATGAATAAATAATATAGTTAAATAAAATTTTTATATTTTTCAATTTAAATATTTATAATTTTTATTCTTTAACTTTAATTTTAGTTTCACAATTTTTTCAAAAAAAATTATAGTTAATTTTACGAATACTTAATTATAGCAACGTATTTATTAAATACTTTTCAATATATATTGTCAACGATGGTGATAAAGGTATTGGTGAAATAGGCAACAATAATAATGATTTCATAAAAGATGTTTATAATTAAATTTTAATGTTATTCACATATTTTAAATTATGATCCAAGGACTCTAACCAACTATTGCATCATCAATCAATAACTTTATATAAATGGTGAATTAAATGTAAATCGTATTAAAAATATTCTGTACAATTGCTTTAAAAGTAGTATAAGAGGCTGGGAAGGGGAAGTTAGTGTATATACTAATGGATAGATAGATGTTTACCATTTGCTATATCTCTGTACTTGAACCTGAATATACGATTAACAACCCAAATGAGTTTGCGAAGTTCCATTTCCTGAGTAGCTCCAAAATTGTTCTGACTTGCCCCAAAGCTGGAGACATGTTTTAGTGCAGTTTCCTGAACCATTTTATATGTAGGTCATCGTGACTATCTTTCATTCCTCTGCTTCATTAATGCTCTATTTTTCAAATGTTGGCAAAGCAATATGGTCATGAACTGTGATGTTTTCGCACCCTATATGCTCTTTTACACTCATCAATCAATAACTTGTATTTATTATTCTCTCATCACTTTTTATATAGAAGGAATTGTCTAGCTAGAATTTTCTAGCATTTGTCAATTACTGTAGTTTTTTACACACACTTTGATGCTTGAAACTTTTTTTTTAAAACAATTTGTGACTACTAAGGAACCGCCGCCAACAATTGCTTTTAAGGCCACAAATTACTTCACTAAAAAACAGACAAATCTTTTATTTTGTCGAGGTTAAAAAGTAATTCATAGTGATTTTTTAGCTGTGACAAATTATTTAAAAATTAAAAAATAATTTAATAAAGCAAAGTTATACGATTTATTCATTTTAGTAATTTTTTTCAAAAGCTACTCATTTTTTGTAATAATTTCAAACAATTATGCCATTTTGGTGGAACTGCCCTTTTTAGCAACTTATGCAAAACTTATTTACGCAGTCCCCTCTTTGAATATTGACTCAACCTAAAATATCATCTTTTTAAAATTTCCATTGGTTTCTCAATTTGAGTATTTCATCCGCTTTCTCAATAAATAATTCTCATGTATCTTAGTTTATTTAAAATTATGTTTATTTATTGTGGAGTATTAATTATTTTTAAATTATTTATTTTAGAAAGAAAAAAATAATTATTTTTTATTTTTAAAATTTCCATTGCATAAAATTAAAAAAGTAAATAAAATGAATAAACAATATAGTTAAATAAAATTTTGATATCTTAAAATTTATAATTTTTATTCTTTAAATTGAATTTAAATTTCTTATTTTAAAAAAATTGTAGTTAAGTTTTTAAAAGTCTTGATTACATCAATATATTTATTAAATACTTTTGGGATTATTAAAGAAATACTTTTTTTGATTTTTATATATTGACAATAATGGTTATGGAGGTAGAGATTGTGGTGATTTAGGGGGATATATTGGTGGTCTTGTAATAGATGCTTATAATTAGGTTTTAATCTTAGTCACAATTTTTTTTAATTGTGGTCAAGGACTTTAACCAACTACTGAATCATCAATAACCCCCAATTATATGATATATTCATGAATCAGCTGTAGGTTTGATGAAGCAAAAGATGTTAATTAATTAAGCTAACCGGGAAAAAATTCATTAGTGTCTCCATGGTGATAGTTTTATCAGGTTCAATTTCGTAACACCTAACAAAGAAATTAGTCTGCCTATATACAAATTAACCTGTACGTCCTCCACAAACCTTCCACGAAACAAGGTAACAATTTGTTCTGTGTTAATTTCATTTGCCAACTTGCCTGCTGTGAGATGAACCAATGGAACATGTTTCATTCCATTGATTGTATTTGTGTCCATTCCCTCAGGACTACATTGAGAACTTGCAGTGATTACCAACTATGAAAATCTTCGTTTATTATTAAATGTATTTGTGTTGCATGAGGAATTAAAGCTTGTCTTCAAAAACTCCCCTCCCTTGTTGGCATTGCACCAATTTCCTCGAAATTGTAGCCCCATGTTGATGTGTGCCACCACCGTTGATGTCATTGCTGAATTCAACGAGAAATGTGAAGTAGGCACAGTTGAACACTACATGGAAAGGCACAGTTTGTTTCTAGCCATGCATGCTTCTAACTTATACTACATTCTTTCCTCGTACGGACCGTGTCTAGTGATGAAGTGCGTGACTAATTAATTAAGGTTATTGTTCAAAAGATGTCTAATAAATGAATTAATAACGTATACGAAAGCATTTGAGTTCTGTCGTTTGTCACGTTTGACCTTTTGTTTTATCTTTAAATGGATATTTATCAGTTCGGAGAAACAGCAATGTCATGTGCTACATGTTTAGTTTAATTTGGTTGCTCTTTCTCAACTTGAAACAAAAGCCCTATAGGATGTTTACGGGTTGGTTGAATTTGGATAAATCTGTTATTTAAATTGATTAAAATTTTACCATTAAAGTTGGGTTGGATTTTTTTCTTTTTTCTTTTTTCCTTTTAAACCCAATTCAACCTCATCATAAATAGGTGGGGTCAGATTAGGTTAATTGGGTCTTAATATTTAGAAAATGATTTTATTTTTAAGAAAATATTTTTTAAAAAAAAATATTTTTTTCTTAAAATTTGTAATTATATAATAATTAAATGCATTTAAAAGAGATGCAATTGTAAAAATATTTGACTACTATAATTAATAATTTTAATGCTAATACAATATTTTTCTTTTAAATAAAAATAAAGTATGATATTAGCATGTGAAAACATAAACAAAATTAAAATAGAGATAAAAATAACAACTTAAAAAGAAAAAAAAATCATAAGTGATTCAATTTAATGATTTAATAAATTATATGGGCTAAAAATTTACTAAAGTTTTTGTATTTAATAATTAATTTATATATAATAAATTAAGTTATATGATATGAGTTGGATCAGATTAGATTAAAAAAAATTACTTATTACTCAATCGATTAATTTATATATAATAAATTAAATTATATGATATGAGTTGGATCATATTAGATTAAAAAAAATTACGTATTACTCAATCGATTCATGATAGAGTCTTAATTAAATTTGACCAAATTCGATCCAAACACTTAAAAAATTCAATATAATATAATTGGGTCAGATTAAGTATATCAAGGCCCATGAATTTTTAACAAAAATTTGTTCATATTTATCTTTTGTTTTCAAAGTCCAAAATAATATTAATTTTTTTTTCAATTATACCCTTATTCTCATTAATTATTATACATATTTTTATTAAAAGTAAATAATAAATATAAAGGTTGGTGGCTTGGAAGAAGGAATGACCAGGTACTTTGTTTCATAAAAACATAAGTTACGAGACAGAGAAATCAATGCTCACACTTACAGCAACTTGGAAAATTAACCAACTAGAAACATGACTAAGGCATCAAATTTAGTTTTACTTAAACTAACAATTTATTAATATTTGGTATCAAAATAGTGATCCATGAACACGCCATAATTTTAAACATATATCTTCTATTTTCAATTTCTTCATTCCTTCCTTTCTCCTTTCCGGTCTCCCCCTATGAAGCCCTCCCTCTTTCCGGTGTTTGTTTAGCAATGAGATTTCATTATGTTACAAATTTTCTGTGTTACAAATTTGCCTCACAATAAAATTGTAATTTTCTTGGGTTACAATTTCTTTAATAATATACAACGAAATCATTCTTTTGTTGCATATTTTTCACGGTATTTTTCCATAATTACACTTATTTAATATAGAATATTTCCAAAATACACTAGTTTATTAAAAAATTCCTAATTGATTACTGTCTTATAGTAATCGATTATCAGAGAGTGAAAACTCTAGTAAAAGATTTTTCTTTGAAAAATTCTTTTGGACAAATTGTGTTATTCAATCTTTTATTTGAAAAATTCTTTTTATACTTATCTTGATGTTTTTCTTGAGGTTTTTGCATATCTTGAGTCTTCTCTTGAATCTTCACTTGAATCTTCTTGATTTCTTTAATCTTGTTTGAATGTATCTTTTTAAAAATCTTTGGCATCATCAAAATAATTTTGGAAGTTTTGATTCTACAATCTCCTCCTTTTTTATGATGACAAATCCTAAAATCAAGAGAATATATACAATATTTGATCTATCGTTCACTCATCTCTTTCTCCCCCTTTTCTTTTTGAATTTATGCTTAATTTAAAACTTAGTAAATATAATATCTTGATTTTTAAAATACCCATTTTTCTTGGTTGGTTACGCTGACTAACTCACCAGTCTGGCCAAAAGTTTGATGAACAGGTGAAGGAGTACAATACATTGACTGAGGATGTGGAATTTCAAAATGTGTTTGTTCAATACTTGTCCCTGCAACATTCTGAGTATTTGTTGTGCATGGATCATTTAATTGTTGTGCAACAGATAAGAAAATAAATGGTATTTTTCCTATACCATTCCATGTATGTTGGTGTATGTGTCACTATTCCTTCAACCAATTGCCTAGTTAAAATATCATTGCATTTGTTTTTTCATATATTAATCAATTCCGCATGATATTCCATCCAGTCATTATAATGATTGTCTCGCATGTCAATTTGGTGAAGTCGATCAAGATTCATGGGATTAACAGGGATATCTTGTTGTATCCATATTGTAGCTTGACCCTGGTTTGTTTGATGTCATTCCACAATTGGAAAATAAATAATTGCAGTACATGTAGACAAAATCTTCATGTCTCTATATGCATGTCTTAGTAGGTGTTCTTCAAATCCTCTATATGGGACCCAAGAAAACTTAAATATATGCTAACAGTGCAACACTAGTAAATGTTAATATGTACATATTGATAGTGTAGTTCATGATAGTATTATACCTCATGGCTCTCCATATGATCTATACGAGATCTATATCCGACCAAGTCACCATGAGGTGTGGCCCTATATTCTAATCTACCACCACTCCATCTGAAACGTAAAACATACAAAACCAATATTCATTGTAATGTTATAATATGCGTCATTGAAATTAAAAATTTAGATTTCGCTATATGTAAATAACCTTTTAGCCTATGGATAAGTTGTTTCAGGTCGTGAGACTCTTGGTGCAATAAAAGGCATGCGATACCAAGCCCATGACTACAATAATATAGCACAACCACCCATAACTTTACCAACCTTCGATGATGCTCGGCATAGTTCTCTATACAGGTTTGCTAAACAAGTTGAACCCTAATTATATTTTTTTATGTTGTTCAAATCACGTAATAGGTTCAAATACATTAGATGAACTCTATTTCCAAATTTATCAGGAATTAAAGCATTGTCAATCATGTACATTATGTAAGCTCTATACCTGCATTGTAGTTTGTGTATTGTTGGTTCTTCAAGCAATGATGCGCACAAGATGCTTAACAACCATGTTAGCTTCAGTGCATCTCCTTTACATGCATTTTTGGGAGAGACTTCCCCTAATAACTCGTCGCATAACTCATTCCAACGTAAGAAGTTAGGTTCAGCCACAACACGATCATCGATTCTAATGCCTAAATGCAGTGCAACATCTTTGAGTGCAACAATCTTTGCTATTAGAGGTCGACAAGCTCAGGCAATGATCAACTCCGACTCACAATATTCTGAAGTCGTCTATGAGGCAATGAATAACAGTCAACAAGAATCAAATACACACATTGTAAATGAATTCAACAGACACAATCACACATTTATTATAACAAAGACCCAACCATCACGTCAAACACACAAGCTACCTGGAAGGTTTAGATTAATGTTACAATCTCAAAAGTGTGATTGTGGTGAATATCAAACTAAATACTTACCGTGTTCTCACGTCATGGCTACCTGTAAATCTGTCAATGTTGATCCTATGAACTATGTGTCGTCGTTATTCACTTTACAACACATTTTGCACATCTACGATAACTCCTTTGCTTTACTACCACACGAATCAATGTGGCAAGAATATGAAGGAGATCAGTGGGGTCCTGATCCAAGGAGAAACAGGACTGCAAAGGGTTGTCCCGTTTCAACTCGCATTCTTACTAAGATGGACGAATACGAAAATGAATGATAAGATAGTAAAAAATGTGGAATTTGCTGGCAACATGACCATAACAGAAACAATTGTCCTAACATGTCTTCATCTTAAGTTTTTCCTTAGCCAAATGTAATTGTTTAAGTATTTGATTGATAATGTAGTATAATGTTTTTCTATAAATAAATTGTTAAATAAAAAGAATTATCATTTTTAAATAAAAAGAATTAATTTTTATACTAAAATAAATATATTATTAGACAAAATTCAAATTTTTTTAAAAAAATATTCACCTAAAAATGTCCTATGTAAATTAAATAATATAAGAAAAATAATTATATTTAATAATATTATTTTCTTATTAAAAAATTAATTTAATAAACTCTTAAAAAATTAAAAAATTAATTTAATAAAAAATTATTTTTAAAATTAATTAAAAATATATTTATATAATATAATATTTATATTATTTTAATAATTTAAATAAAAAAACATCAACGCACGAAAGTCGGGTGATCAAATCAGACTTCCTTACTGTCCCATGAAATTAGTGTAATTTAGAATTTTTTTAATAAATTAGTGTATTTTTGAAAATATTTTACATTAAATAGGTATAATTATGAGGAAAAAAACCTATTTTTCACACTCCCACTTCTATAATAAAATCGTGATTTGGTCCTACAATATCTTTACAACCACCTTATATAGTAGAAATACACTTTGGTTATACATTCTTTCACACCCACTAAAATAGCAAAATTATGTTTCTGTACAAATGAAAAAGGATATCTTTGAAATTTTCAAATGCTGATAAAGCCAATAAGAATGTTATTGGATCAATAGCAACTCCTTTCATGATAAAATAAAGTGAACTTCGATGAAAGGTTTGCAACACAAACTTTTAGATTTTGACTTTTAATGTTCACAAAACAATTGTCTATTATCAGTGTCTGGCTAATCTTTAGGGTACGTAATTAATTCTTGGAAGAGACAAAAAAAATTAATCTCGCATATACAAACAATAAAAATAAATGAAAAATTAATATATATATATATATATATTAAAATTCAAAATCTAAATTTCCACAAACATCGAAAACTTATTTAACCTTTGAATATTCCCTTTCTTCCTAGTCGGTTTGGTTGGTTACCTGGGACTATTTCTCACTCTACCTTTGCTTGTGTCAGTCAGATTCAATCTTATAATAACTAATCGAGTATTTTTCAGCTTTATCAGTAAATCAACACCAAACACATAGCAAGTGAGTGCAAGCAAGCCCTTTTATTCATGGTCATCCACGACATCACCCCCACAAGAGATAGGTAATCTGGACAAGGATTCAGTACAATCACTGCGATGACAGCATGAAATCTAAACCGTTAAAAATAAAATGTATAAATTAATAATTCAAATAAAAAAATTGGACCTTTGGATTGTGACTGAGGACCTGCAGTTGGAATCCGGGTCCAGAAAATCTCCACACTTTTTATCATTATCATCCATCACAGCTTCAGGAGACACATCTAACCGACACGTGCACGTGTCACCGACCCGCATGCATCAAAAAGTGTGCACACGTTGCTTGTGCTTTGGGCAAGGAAGGAACCTTCCTAAAAATTAGGGCAATTAGTAATATTAAAGTTTAAACAAAGAAAATAACATTGGATAAGGTGATTTTTCTCATGTGGACGGTGTAGATTAAGCGTGACACGTTCAAGGCAGAACCCGATACTTGCCCTTCTCTTCACACGTGATCCCCCTTGTCCCCCTCTCTCTATCATCCACAACACTTCACAAACATTTTATATAAGCTTCCCTCTAACGTGGTTTTCTCTTGTAACCCTCAAACGTTTTCTCACTTCACACGTTCATTTTCATTTCACCTTATAAGGTTACTAGTTATTGTGACCAACCACCCCATGCCTAATTAAGCCCCACTTTACTCTTTCTATTTCTTCCTTTTCTTTTCATCTTGGTTCACTCTCACACCTACAAATTAATAATAATACAAACACATATGGGAAAGTTGTGGACCTTGATCATCCAGCTTCATTCTATTGCTGGGTATGCATTCTTCTTCAACCTTTTCTACGCCCATGATTTACGTTATTATTATATTTCTTTTGGTTTTGGTTTGATTCCTGTATGTATCCGTATATATATCTTAAACTACTACTGATAACGTCTATGTTTATCTTCTTTTCAGGCCGGTTGTGACGTTATTGTACCCTTTGTAAGTACATGTCGACCATCAACTCCAACATTTTATTAATAATTTTTTAATTCACTATGTTTTAATTAGTTCTTTAATTTTAACCTAAAACTAATTAATGGAGATAAAATATATTTTATCCGTAGTTTTCCTCTGTTGAGTACTTTAATTAAGATAAAAACGTAAATATAAAGTAAATAACACGTAGTAATTTTCTATTATATAATTATTACTATTTACAGATATGCATCGGTGGTAGCAATAGAGAGTCAGTCCAAGTTGGATGACGAGCAGTGGCTAGCTTATTGGATCATCTATTCGTTCCTCACCCTTGCTGAAATGGTTCTTCAACCTATCTTAGAGTGGTGAGTTAGAAATTTATATATTTGTACGAATGAACCATGCATAGAAATATTCTCTCAATGAATTTATTTATTTTCATTGGAATTTATGTGGAATTAATTATGTGGTTTTAAATCCGTGATTTCCACCGGCTACGGATCAAAATAAAATAAAATTGTGGATTAATATAGTAGGAGAAATTGATTATAAAATTTTTGAAATGGGCAGGATACCAATTTGGTACGATGTGAAACTATTGACGGTGGCATGGCTGGTGTTACCCCAGTTCGCAGGAGCTGCGTACTTGTATGAAAGGTTCGTGAGAGAGCATATAAGGAAATACATAACGGAGAAGGAGTATCTCTATGTCAACCACCAGCAACAAAGCAAAAAGTCTCCCAATAACGGGGGCAAGGCCAAGAAGTTCGTTGAATTCGTCACACCCAAGAAAGTGAGTTTTAATTAGTTTAACTTGTTTTTAAATATTATTATCATTTGATCAGATTGAAATGATCGAATTAATTTGATGGGAATTTGAAAAACTAGTATCAAATTCTGATATAAATTTGTGGTTGTGATTTGGCATGATGTTGCTGGAACAGGGGGATCAGGAGGTGTATTGAGTTGGCAATTGGACGGTGCCGAGAAGTGTAGAGTTTTTTAACTGAGGATCTTCGTATTGGTCTTTGAATCAACTTTCCTTTTAATTTGGTTAACTGTGTTTTATTTATGTTTTACGTATATATATGTGTATGTGGATCTCTTTCGTGATCACCTCCTTAATTGTTGTATCATATTATAATCTCGTGTTGTATGTAAAGTGATTTCTTTCTTGAGTCTCCTATTGCCTCATACGAAAGTAAAACCAAATTCCATTCTCAGGACGTGGTTGCGGATCGAGAATCGAATACCTACAGATTTTATAGTATCATGGGCCAAAGAAATTCACCTTGGGTTAAGTTGGACTCAATTAATTAAGTCACAAAATAAAAATTTGCTAGTTTAATCCAATTCTTTGTAGGTATGTAGAGATATTTCTGAGTCAACAAAACATATAGCTCCCTTATTCTTTACTTGTAAAATTATAAATTTGATTTCCCTTTATCTTTGAATTTAATTCATCAATTTAATCTCTTATTATTTTGTAATTCTATTATTTTAATCATCAACTTCGAAATTGATGGTTGATTGTGTTTATTTTAATCGCCAGGTGTTTGTATTTGTTGGACAATAACGATCATATGTTACAATTTTATTGAAGGTTGAGGTTGATTAGATACACGAAATCAACGTCCAATAAATGCACAGGATATGATGGTCAACCTTCAATAAAAATGCGACATAGGACGTCCAATCTTGGAGTTGAAGACTAAAATAACAGGATTGAAAAAAATGGAGAATTAAATTTGTAAACTAAATTATAAGAGGACTAAATTTACAATTTTGAGACAAATAGAAAAATTAATTTTGTAATTTTGCCACTTTGCGGTGATGTGATTTAATTTGGAGCAATATCATTTATACGGATTGTGCTTGAGTTAATTCTCTTATTATAAGAGAAAAATATTAAAAACCTTGGTTTAACAATGAAGTTCAACTAATATGGTTTAGAGTTTTCACTTGTTTTTTTTATCAGCAATAAAATGATATATTAATAAAAGGGCCCAAGGTACAAGTTCAAGTCGTGCCTTAACAAGACACATAAAAGAAACTCTAAAAGGTTATTGATCATTTCTGATACTGTTGTACTCATAAATAATCCTAATCCAAGTCAGAGCCGAACAAAACTCAAGACCCCACTGCATTTACTCCCTACAATAGCCGATATATTACAGCAGTACCACACCTCCACAAGTGTCCTAGTCTTCTTTTCTTTTGTCATGAAAATTAAAAAAAAAAGCCACAATTACAATCAAACATAAGGTCTGGGGTTTGGTATCACCCGAGTTTTGTGACAGAAGCATAAATTGAAAATTACTTATTACCTAAAAGATTAACTCCTCGTGATCCTTAAAAGAGATCCATATTTAAACTCATGATTTAATGTTTTGAAATAAAATTGTAATCTTAATTTCTCTAAAAAAATTTACAGCTTCTTTCTTTTATTTTGAAAAGAAAATTAAAATCCCTTGAGTCAAAATGAGAAATAGAGATCAATTTGTTTATATTAACTGAAATAATCTAATTATTTATAACTTGTAATAGATTATTTTGCTCTTCAAAAACCTAGATTTCATGTTTTCTTTTGAACCCATATATAAACCATGTCGAGTAAAGAATATGTTCATTTTTCTATACTATCTAAGAATTTACGGCTAATCTAATCATGTCAATTGATTTCTTCATAATTTAAGCAATTAATTGTGAAGATGTCTTTTCTTTAAACAGTGTTTATCATATAAGCAACTATAAACTCACAATACTCAATGATATGTTCTTCGAAGACAAAAAATAAAATACACACATAACAGTACAGAATAATCACCTAGTCATCAGATTTTCTCCCTTTCATAATGATAAAGCATTGGATGATATCTAGCTTTATCAAATATAGTAGATTTTTTTTTAAATCAACAAAGTTCCAGCTAATGCAAAAGGTTAGTGATAAATAATTTAACTATGTTAGCACCTTTAACACACACAAAGACATTTTTTATCATAAAAGCATTATTAAATCAAAAGACGAGAGTAACAAAAGTCATGGGAGGGCAAGAACCTGACCCGTGCAAAACAGAATTATCTGAATCTGTAGTTTGTGAAATCATATCTATTCTTATTGTAATAAGTAGCTATGAATTGAGGGATCGGGTCTCGTCAAAAGAAATCAGTATGAACAGAGGCTCTACAAGCGAGAAGATCTGCACGAGTGTTTTCTTCTCTAAAGATATGTCTTACAAAAGAATTTGTTTAGTTAATTCTATATACAATTGCACCACCTATTCTTAATTGTGCAAGGAACCAAATCAATGCCCCTAAAAGATTGGACCACCAAAGTTGAGTCACATTCCAGTCACAACCTCCTCCGCGTTATTTCAAGCGCCAAAACAGCACCCATCAACTCAGCCACAAAGGAGATTTTATTCTCCAAATTTTGAGAGAAACAACCAATGGAAATAGCTAGGTGATTCCTGAAAATACAACCACAACCTGCAATGTTAAGGGGCTCCCTCTAGCGGAACCATACGTGTTGCACTTCACACCCAACCCCTTAAGGGAGGATTCTAATGGACAAATTCATGCATTGCTAGAGATTATGGTTTTACCAATGATCATAGCCATAGCTGATTGAACAAAAATACTCTTGTTGTTGAGTTTTTTTTTTTTTTTTTTTCTGCAGTGCCATATAGACCAAATGGAAAATAAGGGTGTGACTGCCAAAGCGGTTTCCTGCATGTGCCTAGACCAACCGGATTGAACCAAAGATAGGAGCTCTAGAACATAATTTTTGTTATTGTTTCGATTAAAAAGGATTTGAAGCCAGGACCAGATTCTGTTAGAAAAAGGACAGTGGAGGATTAATTAAGTACTGCTCACTAGTTTCATAATTATTGCCACATACTTGTACGTGGAGATGGTGTAGCAACCCTTCTCCCAAAGCTTGTCATCCGTTGGCAGCTTCCTTTTAATGATGCGCTAGACAAAAAAGGAAGCTGAAGGCGAAATATGGGGCCGCCAAAGTGACTTGAAGGGAGGCTCATGAATTGGATTGGATTGGATTGACGAAGATAAGAAGAAACATCTTTCAAAGATAACGACCTTTCAAAGATAAGGAAGGACCTGGAGTTGATATCATTCCAGACCATTTTTATCTTTATTTTTTATCGATGAATTGTCACATTATCAATCTTTCTAGCAACATGGAAAAATTAGCACAAGAGGATATAAGTTGAGAAATCCAATCATCTTTCAAAAATTAATAGATCTACCATCTTCAAGTTGTCAGCTTATTTTTTGTTGTACCTCCCTAATGACACTCTTAATCTCAACCCAAACAGAGGAGGAAATAAGTGTGTGAGGTGAAATTATTCATCCAATTAAACGGAAAAAGTTGAAAATCATATAAATGAGAATAAAACTCATAAATTTAACTTTTAAGGTTTTAAGTTAAAATATGATATCAAAATTAAATTTTTTTAGTTTTCTATCAAATTGATGATATCAAAGTCGAGTTAAATGCATGTTGGCAATACAATCAAAGCAGTCATGTGTCTAATTTCAAGTCCATCAAACGACGGGCTGAGTTTTTTAAGTTTTATAATATTGCTTGCAACAAATTAAAAAGCTCAATAAAGTATATAGTCATTACTTTACAAAATAAGGTGTTATTTAACATATAGCATCAAGAATTGCAAAATTGCCAGCTGGATCAAAAAATTAGATTGGGTAAAATCAAAGGAATATAATCTTATTCAATGGTGAAGAAAAGCAAAGGAAAAACATTCCTATTTATAGGAAAAATAAGGTTTTCCCTTCTTTACTAAAAGCGGTAGATAGCTGGATTTAGCTCAAAGAAAAGAGAGGGAAAAGATCAAATTATTCCAGTAGTAAAAAAAAATTAAATTACTTTATTCAATAACTCTTTTTATATATTAAACTTCATTAATTCGATTATTTAATTAAAAGTTCTTATTTATCATATTAAGCTTACAATTTCTTTATAAAATTTTAAGATTATTTGATACTTTATTAAATAAATTTAATTCAATATATAATATATTTTTTAAAAAATAAGTATGTAAAATGATAATAAGATTGCATAATTATAAATGTTCAATTAATTTATCTAAAAAATATAGTATATATGATCGTTAAGTTAATATCCAAATATTGAACTATTAAATGACTGATATATATATATATATATATATATATATATATATATATATATATATATATATATATGTATGTATGTATATATAACGAGCAAATCTTAAGGAATATTTTGCATGAATAATCAATGCATTAGTGATCTTGGCTGAGATACACTACAAAGGAAAAATAATATTTTGTGTTAAATGACAACATAAGATTAGATTTTTTTTTCCCGTAGATATAATTTTCAAAATACACTTCGTGGTGGCAAACGCGGGTGTGTTGATAGACCATTAGTATATATCCTACTTAATTACTGACTGACAAAGAAACCAACATACAATTATCAACATCAGCATACTAAACATATGCATGTATTATATATAGTGGCATATTAAATATATTCACTTACGTAATTGCATTCTTATAAATATATAGCTAACCTGCGTTGGTGGTTGCATACTATTCGAAGCTCCAATTAATAGTATCACAGCTTGTTTATTTAAGTATGATGACTAATGGAGTGATGAACCAAATGCAATGAGGAAGTGACACCGTGTCGAAACCTAGGCGCTTGTACATTGGTTGCTGGGTTGGGTACATAAAACCAAAAATAGAAAATCTACACGTAGAAAACATAAGAGCATTATGGTAGCCACAATTAACGTTAAGTTCGTCATCCAATTGGTGTGCTTTGTGAACAAAATTTGAGGAGCTAAGATGCTCTTGAAGTGGGTGGAAACAGGTATTATAAGCATATGCAGCAACAATCTGAAGTGGGATGGGCCAATATGGTAGAAGGTTCCAAATTATAGAATGTATAAATTAAACACCACATGATATTGGGTGCCTTCAATTTAATTAAATCCCGTATCTTCCAACTAACAATTGTGTTCGATCGAATCATTGAAAAATAGCTTCGGTTAGATTTAATGTAATCAGAAATAGATATTTATGTTCATATTTGTTACAAAAATATGACTTGAAATTGATTAATGATTAACAAATGTTCATATTTGGAACATTTAATTTCTTGAAGTGTCTAGTAGACAGGAGATTAATTTCTTACAAAAGGATCTGGTTGAATGAGTCTTTTATAAAGCATTTTTAGATGAAAAAATAAAATAAACTTTTCTATAAGCTAAAATTAACTTTTGTATAAGTTAAAAAATTGATTTTTAAAAAAACTAATATGAAAAGTCTTCTACTAAGGCAATTTAGATAAAAATTGTTAATTGAAAAAAAAAGAGTGAAGTAAAAAATATTAATTTAATATATATATATATATATATATATATATATATATATATATATATATATATATATATATATGCACTTACAAGAATTTTTTAATTAGATTAATTCTTATTTTATTATTGAACAATTTGAATTTCTTTCCTTATTAAATTCATGTACCCGATAATGATCGATCACAATGAAATTATAAGTTGATTGAGATGGATTTTACCTGCACTCTCAAGTGATTTGAATGTTAAAGTTCACTTTAAATAGGACTTCAAACCTCGCTGCCGCTTATTAAAGAGGACTTTACCTATTATCACTTCCAATATAATGATTAATGCCATAATTCCACTTGTGTACCTAAGTATGGATTTACTTGGAGGGTTGGGGTTGGGGGCGAGTCTCCTAACTTTTTTTTTTTTTTTTGCAATTTTAAACTTTTTAATATGTATGATATTTTAATATTAAGATGAGAAAATTAACCCTCAATTCAACATACAAACATACTTCCATAACACAATATTTTTTTATCTCCTTATTTTCATTAAACTGAGAGAAAACTCTATTTCAATTCGATGTTTGTTGGCTATTATTATTATTATAAAAAATAACAATTCATTATGATTTAATATATTTTCAGAACATAATTAATAAGGTCTTATCATAAAAAAATTATGTTTAAGGCGTATACAAGTTTTTATTATAAATTCATTAATGTTTGCATATAAAACTTGCAATTAACATTTATAATCTTGGATTTTTTAGAAAAAAAATGTTATGTTTTTATTTTGTGATAAAATATTTTCCATTATATTTTCTTAAATCAATTCAAAATATATATATATAATTATAAATATTTTGCATAAAATTTGATACTTATATATGTATGTTAGATTTATAATTAGTCCCTATCACACAAGTTTGGTTCCACCACTACTGGGGATCCATGCTTAAAGACTAAAAAATTAATTGAATTAAATAAAATTTAAGTTTTTAATGAACTGATAATTTTTATTTATTATAAAATTATATAAGGGCCTCGAATACACATCTAAAAGCATAGCCATCTTTAAAAAAAAAATACAATAGTAGTATTTTATAAATTTATCCATAGAAGATCTCATTTATAACCATATTAATTACCAAAAAAATTATTCCGAACACATAACTATTAGTCATAGTAATAATTATTTTAAAATTCATATTAATAATGATTTTCATCATCCATTCTGTTCCATTTTCATTATATGGTGTTTAAGATTTTAACACAAGTATTAAGCAATGCATTTAATATTTTATAAAAAAATATTATTTAACCTTTTAATATATTCTTTATCTCTCTAATTAATTGGATTTTTTCTCACTCACTATACAATAGCAACTACTCCTACTAAGGGTATTCCATGAAAAAGAATTAATGCCTCATTGGTTTTGTAAAGGACAAAATTTAGATGTAATATTATAAATATTGTTAGTATCATTCTCCAATTAGATTTAAAGTTTTACTTTGATAATGTGTGATGACATTGAAAATTTTTATTAGAAATATTATCAAAGTATATTCAATTTTGATTGGAGAACAATAGTACCTATGATGTTGTATTTACGTTTTATTTTTTGTAAAATGTAAACTAATTTTTTTTTACTAAATCGTCATATAAAATTAAATAGGATGAGTAGTTTACAATATAAAATTATTTTACACATTATTTATATATAATATTAAACTCAGAATGTAATATGCTATTTTTATTGTGTGAAATTAGCTATTGTTTTCGTTTGGTTGTGGTTATCTCAATCAAACAATCTTTTGGAGCCACTTAGTAAAATACAAGGAAAGTAACTTAAAAAACCCTTCATTAAAAAAATAAATAGAAAAGGCACATCCAATGAGCGCAACATCTTTTAAAACAAACGCATGCAACTAAAACAATTTTTCCTCTTCTGTATTTTTTTCCCCCTAAAAGTTGATGCACATATGTGCCAATGTGCGAATCCTTAAAGCAACTAATTAGCTATCTTTATTTTCACGTTTATAAATATGGACGAACCAATTGCAGCTTCCATATCTCAAGTGAACAAGAGAGAGAAACTTTCAAAAATCTGAAAGGGAAACCAGTTTTTTTTTCCATGGCAGCCACAAATTTCCCTAAGAAATTGGCTCTGATCATGGTGATCACAGTGATGGTCATGTTGGTCTTGGAGCCACAGCATGTGGAGTGTGCATTTGCTGTCCCACTCAATCCCTGCACAGTTCCTGAGTGCATTGCTCAATGCAAGAAAATTCTGCACGCAAAATTTATGAGTGCATCCTGCACAACTGGCTCTCAGGGAAACCTTTGCATTTGCTTAGGTTGAAATCGTCATATAACTACTGTTTGCTTTATTTTATATATATGTTTGTCACTGATTAAATGGAACCACTCCTTGTCATGTTTTATTTAAATAAGACAGCTTTCTATGTAAGGTGAAGGCACTTAATTACTCTCTCATCCTTGTCTTTCGGGTGATCGAATACATATGTACTTCATATATGTAAGAAGTTTTATGCGTGTTATTAAGTGTACTTGTTTATTCCAGTTATATATATATAACGAGCAATATTATTAATATTAAGTGTGTTTTCTGTACTTATACATTTATATGAGTTATGTACTTAGGTTTGATATATTTTCAATGTGAATGTAATTATTTTTATATCCTTAATTAATTAGAAATCACTTTAAAAATAAATTCTAAAGAAAGTAATTATTATTAAAGTAAATAATTTTTAATTGTCTCTTAATATATAAGTCAATGACAGTATGATATTTTTATGTTATTAATAAACTTTTATATATATATATATATATATATAACATTGTGGTGATTATTAGAGTGGGAAAAACGGGTCATAACAATGTATGGTCAAAAGAAAAGCCTAATGTGTGGGTTAAACGAATGTGTAGCTAGCTTGAGTTGAGTTATAAATTAATACATCTGATCGTATATCATCTAAAAAAAAAAGATAAGATCATGTTAACAATATTCCACAAAAGAAATATGGTAAATCCACCGCTTTAGTTTTTTTTTTAATTTCTATCATTTTATTCACAAAACTTTAAAAACATGGAGAAAAAAATAATTTAGTTTTTTTAATTAGAATAAAAAAACATTCAGAAAAACTTTCTATATCGACTTGTTTTAAGAAACTTTTTTAATTATAACAATGATTATTTAAAAATGCATAAGGTGTAATGTGCTAAAGTACACTTTATTAAAATAAGTGAATATATATTAATAAATTTTATGAAATTTATTATCATGTATTCACTTCTTTCCTAGAAAGAGTACTTTATGTGTGTTAATCGTTGTAAATCAACTAACATGTTTCATAGTAAACTTACCAATCCTTTTTTAAGAACATCAAAGTCAAGGACTTTGTACCCCTTCAATTCGGCAAAGGTGCTGCCTTGTCTATCCATTTAGGACATGATTTTCCTATAGAATAACTTATCGATGGGTTTCAATTGCATCCCGAAATGTTTTCGGATAACTTCAACTATTATATTATTGAAAAGGTTGCCGGTCTTAGTTCTACCCCCACAAAGATAGGGATTTTTATGGGTGCTTATATACAAGTATTTTAAATACAGTCATATATAGATATCTATCCATTTGTTAAGGATCTAACTCAGTTAGATAATGAAACAAAATATGTAAATTCTTATAAACTTCTAATAGCATTTAAAATTTCAGTAAATTGTAAATTTAAAATATAGTCAAAACATTTTAACTTTATCGTTGATCTCATTCAAAGTCAAGTAACATAAAAAATTGCATCTAATTATATTAACTCATATCTTAAATTTATATGTTTTTATTCTTTAGTGTTCCCGACTAGTAAAAATATAAATCAAGAATAATATAGAGTAAAATATATTTTATTATTTTGACAGAGAGAGAAGAATATTTAGAGCAGTCAAAAAAATAATCAACTAGTCTAGTAATGATATATCTCATTGAAATATTTTCTTAATAATTTATAAAAAACAAAATATTAAAACTACAGTTAGTGCAATGACGTTTCTAGTTATAATAACTATAACTATATACAAGCATTTTTGTATCAATGGTAATATATAAAAAAAATACATTATAAAGGAAAAAATAGTTTAGCAAAAAACAAAGTTGTAATTCGGTTGCAAAAGTCTTTAGCAAAAAACAAAGTTGTAATTCGGTTGCAAAAGTCAAACCACAACTTAAATAATGCTTCATATTTGAAACAAATTGAATTTGGTCAAAATTCACAACAATTAAAAAACGTTTAACGGTCAACTAATTAATAGCTATTAATAATATTTTCATGTCTATAAATATGTATGAACCAATTGCAGCCTTCATATCTCAAGTGACTAAAATCAGTTTAATAGAGAGAAGCTTTTCAAAATTCTGAAGGGGAAGCCAAAATCGTACGTTTACCATGGCAAAAAATTTCTCTAAGAAATTGGCTATGATGTTGGTGGTGACAGTGCTGGTTATGTTGGTCTTGGTACCACAGCCTGCAGAGTGCGTATTTGCCATCTCACTCCACCCATGCACACTTCCTGTGTGCATTGCCAAATGCACTCAAATTCTAAAGCATAAGTTTATGAGTGCATCTTGCACGATTACCTCAACGGGAAAACTTTGTCTTTGCTTTGGTTGAATAAAAATCGTTATGTAATTAATTGTTTGCTTTATTATATCGCTGAAATATGATAATTGGCTTGCAGGTTTTAAATTAATAAGATAGCTTACTCTGTGTTCAAGTCTTTCGGATGAATATATATGTTGTTTATTATATATATATACACGTATACTAAGAGCATTTTTATCGATCGAGAGCATTCGTCCCACGGATGTTATACGGATGAACTCACTTTTTTCACGTTCGATCATTAGAATGTGAAGGAAAGTTTGATAGATGTAAAAACCGTTCTTAATTACAAAAGAACAAGTTCGATCTTAATCATCAATTTTCTAAATAAAACAAAAAGTTCTTAATCATCAATAAGAAATTAATTAAAATATTTTTCCTTCTCCCAATATCCACTACATAATAAAAAAACTAAAAAATACTAATTATTAGAAATTTAAAGTCGTAGTAATTTTGGTGAAAAAAAGTCATAGTAATTAATACAATTTATTATAGTGTAATTAATACAATTTATTATAGTGTAGTTAATACAATTTATTGAATAAGTTTGGGTAACTAATAGCGGTTGTTAAAAAAGATCGATGTTAACCGTATGTTTTCTTTATAAAACCCAAAGGCCAAAAACCCTTTTTCCCTTGCGTGCTCTGTTGACTGACAAACAAAAGCTTTCTCTTCTCCTTCTACGTTAGTTACTATCGCGACTGCGAGCATCAACCCAACGTACGTGTTAACTGCGTGTTTTCCACGACCACGCTTGCGATGACAATGTTGTTCTTGTTGAAGTTTCAGGCTAAGTTCGTGTTTTCCATCCACCACACACTAGATCTCCAATTGTGAAACACCCGACAGTACGTCGCACGAGTAACTCACACAGGTTCTTACGTCATTGCATTTTTTTGGGAATAATAGTAAAGCACTTGCATTCAGTTTGTGTATATTGACAATTTAACTGTGTTAATAGTGCCACGGCTTGAATGAGATAGTTAGATAACCTAGTTTCTGCAAGCTCTAGAACCACGCCTCTTGCTTTCTCTTTATTAATGTTGAGATCCAACGAGATTCTTTCATATACTTCCTCCTCATAGTATTTAGAAACAAGTCAAAATGAGTGCATTATCGCTAGCTTTTTGTGGTTATTGATCCTTAGTGACTTCCCCATTAGCTTCTTTTCCATAAACATTTGAATTCTTTTCAACCAATTCTGTAAATAACAAATAGCGCAAGTTTTGTGTCCAAAAGTTTCATGCTTTACAGGTGAATCCAGAGAATCTAGACTAATAAAATTGTTGTGAAGAACCAAAGACTTAGACTCTTCTGTTAGAGCATAGTTAGATGGGGATGCCAACTTTTGATGCTCTAGTACTACATGTGATTCAAGATTTGGTTCTGGGGTGCTCTAGTACAACATGAATATAGTGAATTAGCTTCTACCCAGGGCCGTGTACAGACATTTGGGGCTTAAGACGAAAATGTTAAAGAGATCTTTTTTTTACAAGAATTTTAAAGAGACTTAGTATATTATATAAAATATCAATTTTTATATTAATCTTCTAGCTTTTTTAGCTGTAAAATCATTTATCAGAGTTTTATAATCAAGCAATTCTAACACTTCACTTTCAATAGATAAAATAGCTAACCCATTTAATCTATCTTGTAACATTGATGATTTTAGATATGATTTAAGCAATTTTAATTTTGAAAAACTTCTTTCAGCAGTAGCAACTGTTATAGGGATTGTCAATAAAATTCTATATGCAATGTAAACATTTGAAAAAGAATCTAAAGTTTTAATATAACTCAATACTTCTATTGGTGTGCTAATTTCTTCTCTTAACACTTCTCTTAATACTTTCAATTCTGAAAATAAATCAAGACCATCAATATCAGAGTATTCATTAAACCTTAAAAACTTTTCAAGATTAATACAATATTTTTTCAATTCATCCTCATCTAAAGCTTTAATTTTTTTGGAATCAAATAAAAAACCAAAAATAGTCTCATATTGTAAAAATTGTTCAAATCATGTCTCTCAATAGAATTAATTGATTGATCTAATATGTATAAAAAATACTCAATACGAAAAGATTCTTCAGGTGAATATGTGATCTCATTACTAATATTTTCAACAAAAATGAGGTTTTCTATGAATTTTACGTTTTTCACGAAATTTTGGCTCTATATCCATTTCGGTAGCCATTTTTTCTGTGGATTCTAAAGTCAATGCAAACCCGTTTTCCCTATAATGTTTTAAATAAGTGATAAGACCTTTTAAATGATCTATAGCAACATCTATATGCATATTTTTTGATTGTAGAATCTTGCTAACAGAATTAACAGCAAACAAAATATCATACCAAATATTCATTCATAATAAAAATTTAAAATCTTCAAGTTCATGAGTTGCTAAAGACATGGCTTCACTTTTTAATTTAGGATCTTCACAATTTTTTGATAATTCAGTCAAAGCATCTCTTACCTTTGGAGCTTGAAACTTAATAACTTTGACACTTTCTATTCTACTTTTCCAACGAGTTTGAGATAATGATTTAACAGGAAATTTAGATACATTATCTTGCAAAATTTTCCACCGTTTGGTAGATGAAGCAAACAAAGAATAAATACATTGTAGAACTCCAAAAAAAGAAATAGCTCTAGGAGACGAATTAGCCATATCACATAAAACTAAGTTCAAGTTATGACACCCACACGATGTATAAAATGCTCTAGGATTTATGTCTAATGATCTTCTTTGCACTCCTTGATTTTTACCCTTCATGTTGGAACCATTATCATAACCTTGTCCCCTTATATCATCAATATTAAGGCCATATCTTTTTAAAACATTAACAAGCTCATTAAAAAGACCTTTTCCTGATGTGTCATCAACTTTTAAAAATTCTAAAAAATACTCCTCGATTTTAATTGGAGATTTAGAAGTATCAATGCATCTCAAGATAAGAATCATTTGTTCTTGATGACTTACATCAGGAGTACAATCAAGAATAACAGAAAAATATTTTGCATCTTTAACTTTCTCTATGATTGACTTTTTAACTTGGAAGACTATCATTTCTATAAGCTCGTTTTGTATGGTATTACTCAAGAAATGATTACGAGTTTCATTACTTTTTATGCGCCTAACATGTTCTTGCATAATTAGATCAAATTCCACAAGCATCTCAATCAAACTCAAAAAATTACCATTACCTTTTTCATATATCTTTTCATTTGTTCCATGAAAAGCAAGATTATTTTTAGAAAGATATTTGACTATAGCTATAATCCTAAGTAGAACCTTTTCCCAATGTTCCTTTTCTTTGTTAATTTGTTCTTGTATATGCTTATCAATTGTTTGTTTTGTTGTCAATCTCTTTTCTAGTTCAATACACTTGGTCATATTAATTATATGTTCACGATTTGTTTCATGACTCTTAAGTTTGCAACCAAGATTCTTCCAATCTTTAGTCCCTTCATTTGCTAGTTGACTAACATTTGTTGAACCAAATAACTTACAGCAAAAACAATACACTTTGTCTAAATCTTTAGAATAAACTAGCCATCTTCTATCATGTTTTTCTCCATTTGACAGTGTTCGTTGATAACATGATGAATAGAAATATCTATTATTTTCATCTTTTGGATATTGAAAATTGTCATGTCTGATAAGACCCTTTTCTATCATTAAATCTCTAAATTTTCCATCAATATTTTTCCATAGTCCTAGGTCATAAATATTTGTAGGTACTTCACTAGAAGTGTTATTATGCTCAACATTCCCTTCTACTCCTATTTCTAAAATATTATCTTCTAGTTCTTGATTAAAATTATGACTATTTGTGTTGTCAGTATTATTTATAGGTGGTTGTTCTATCACGTTTTTACCATTATCAGTATCATCTCTAGGTGGTTGTTCTACACCGTTGTCAGTATTATCTATAGGTGGTTGTTCTATAACATTTTCCTCATTGTCAGTATGATCTATCAGTGGTTGTTCTATCACATTTTCACCTATTGAACTTGCTTCTGCGTCATTTTTATGAATAATAACAAATTTATCAAGGGCACCACGTTGAGATTCAATTAGCTTTTCAACTTTTTGTTTTTTCTTCAATTTTTCATAACCAGATTCATACTTTCTATTTGACATTTTCTTTTGTAAATAATCAAAATAAAAAAATTAACTAAATATTAAAGAAATCTAAATAAACTAAATAAACTCTAAAATAAATATAGAAAATGATGATCGATGAACAGAATGATAGAACCTGGAATTGGAAACAAACAAAGATTTTATTGTTTATATGTTGTGTCAGGCGCAAGGGTGTTACGTGATACGTGTTGTATTGCTGCGTACCCAAAGTCATGCCCGTGAAATGAATCGTTCCACCAATCCACCGGGATGGAGATGAAAGGCTCCGTACGCGGGACGTCGGGATGTATGCGGTTTATAGGCGTTCAGAATTCAGACGATGTCAAATCCAGAGAGGTTGAGTCGCGGAGACAAAGTTTGATCAATAGACAATAGGTTTCATTCAAGGAAAAGAGAAGAATAGATTTTTTTATGAACAGAAGATGAGGAGATGAAAAAATGTAAAGAATGGAGTCTGAAGAGTGAGATACGTTAGTTAGGGAATTGTGATGGGTTAAAGGAAAGTTAATAGGGATTTACTTTTTTGGGATAAATAAAATACTTTAAATGACATTAATTGTGATATTGGTTAATTTTTAAAAAGATGATATTGGTTGACTAATTTTTTGGGAAGAGAGAGATTCTAAATTATTTTATTTTGATCAGTTAAAATTTGTTAATAGTTAGTAATAAAAAAATTTTAGGGGCCTAAAAATTTTATTTTTTTGGGCCTTAGGCTGATGCCTAATTTGCCTTGCATCTTGCACGACCCTGCTTCTACCTTCATCCAAGGTTACTAGGATACCACTTCAAATGTTCTGGTTCTTCTAGGATAGCAATGTCAGCATCCAAGCTTACTAGGATACCACTTCTTGAGTCATATGGATTAAATAATATGATTAAGTTATGTCAAAAACTATTAACTCTATATGTTGGTTCTCTCCCCTAGTCGTGGCAATAGGGGTACACTATTAGAGTTATAGATAGTATTACTGAGAGTGAAATATCATGTTTTCAGTGGGATATACTCATTTTATGTAGAGATGTAAGAAATGGTACCACATGGACAGTGTCATAAATATGCATCAATTGCAGACCTTAGCAGCAGTATAATAAATTTGTCTCCATCTCTATGCATGCCATTACCAAGCTTTCTCTTTCGACACTCCTTAGGAACTTGTAGACAATTTCACTTACTACTATTTTATGTTGCACACTCATCCTGTGCACGCATCTCTTTGAAGTTCTCACCTTGTCAACTAAATAAACAACACAGTTCCTAAGACCCTCCTGTTATGTCAGAGAAAAGAGGGTCACAAAACTCAAGCCAATTGCCTTAGAGCTTTTGGGTTTTGCTAGGAAGGCACCATGCATTTTGATGATTAAATTAGATATTATGTAAGTCAACCATGGAATCTAGCTTGTTCATATGCAAGGAAGGAGTAGTGTTTAAAGAAGTGAAACAAATATTAATGAGGCGCTATTATCAATATAATTTTGTTTTTTTAATTTTGTCACTGAATGAATTTTAATGATTTAGTAAATCTTATATATCTTAATCTTATCAATTAGGATTATGAAGCTGTAAAAAATTACTACACGCTTATAAAATTATCATCCTCATGGTTTTCTTATATAAGCTCTAACAATGCATGATTTTCAACTCTTTTCCACCAGTCAAGTTTGTCTTTGACAAACTTAGACCAAACCAAGAGTTTTACTGATGAAAAATGTCAAATATGCATTAAATTGAAATGAAAACTCACTCAAAAGTCAAAAATACTATTAAATCTTGGTTTATCAACCACATGGAAGTGGAAGAGGTAACCTCGTACACAGGATCAACTGCAACGGTAATATAAATTTAAAAAAATTAAAGGCTCTTGCACAAGCATAACAATTGCATCTGGTTCCCAAGTGATAAATTTGTTATAGGGTATAGCAGGATTTGTGGAAGCAATGCCTTCCAAGATTGTTTTGATGATGCCAAAGAATCAAGAGTCAAACAAGTTTCAAGAATCAGGATCAAGATTCAAGATTCAAGAATAATCAAGATCAAGATTCAAGATTCAAGAATAATCAAGATCAAGATTCAAGATTCAAGTCAAGAGAAGACTTAATTAAGATAAGTATTAAAAGAGTAAAAATCTTTTACCAAAGAGTTTTACTCTCTGGTAATCGATTGCCAGAAGGCAGTAATCGATTACCAGTAGCCAGCATTCTTTTCAAAACTGATTTACAAAGCTGTAATCGATTACCATAATCATGTAATCGATTACCAATGTTTTAAAACGTTAGATTTCAAATTTCAAGAGTCAACTTGTAATAAAACTTTTTCAAATCATTTCAAACTTGTGTAATCGATTACACAATACTTGTAATCGATTACCAGTGTTTCTAAACATTTTGATTTTCAAATTTAAACATGAAAAGTCACATCTGTTGATCTGTAATCGATTACACTATGATGGTAATCGATTACCAGTGACTGATTTCAAAAAATAAATTTCCAAAAGTCACAATTCTTAAAGTGACTTGTTTTTTAAGAGTTTTTCAAAAGAGTCATAACTTTTAAAGTGACTAATTTTCAAAAGAGTCACAATTTTTAAAAAGTGACTAGTTTTAAAGAAATTGCCAAGAGTCACAAACTTTAACTTGAGTCATCAAATGATTATAAATATGTGACCATGACACGAATTTAAAAAAACTGATTTCCTTTCATGCATAACAGATTTCTTTCATAGAGTTTTTGTTCAATACTTTCTCTTTTAAGAAAAATTCATTGTCCAAAAACTTGTGTTATTCTTCTTCTTCATTCCCTTCTTTCTCTTGTCAAAAGATTCAAAGGACTGACTGCCTGAGAATTCTTTTGTTTCTTCCATTCTCCCTCTTGAGAAAAGATTTCAAAGGACTAACCACCTGAGATATCTTCTGTTTCTTACAAAATATTTCAAAGGACTAACCGCCTGAGATATCTTTTTCCCTTTCCTTTTAAACAAAAGATTTCAAAGGACTAACCGCTTGAGATATCTTTTGTTTCCCCTTACAAAGATTCAAAGGACTAACCGCCTGAGAATTCTTTGTCTTAACACATTGGAGCGTACATCCATTGTGATACAAGTAGAACGTACATCTACTTGGGTTGTGATACGGAGAACAAGAGAGAGTACATCTCTTATGGATCAGTTCAAGTGGAGCGTACATCCACTTGGTTGTTCAAAGAGAACAATGGAGGGTACATCCCTTGTGGATCTTTGCTTGTAAAGGATTTTACAAGGTTATTGGAAATCTCAAGAATCGGTGGTTGCTTGGGGACTGAATGTAGGCATAGGTTATGGCCGAACTAGTATAAATCTTGTGTTTGTCTTCTTCTTCCCTACACTCTTTAATTTCCGCTGTGTACTTTTTATTTCCGCTTTACTTTTGTCTAAGTTATTGTTTCTGTTTTTTACTTCCTCATAACTTAGTAGTAAAGCCTAACTAAATCTAGTAATATTAAGAAGGATAAATTTTTAAATTAGTCAAGGCACATTAATAATTAATTCAACCCCCCTTTGTGAGCAGGATACCCCTTTAATGAGTATTTTAACCTAATATTACTTGTGTACAGAAATCACTGCTTTCAGTAACTTTTATGCAGAGTTGGAGGGACTAAATACAGAGATATTGGGTGTTGCAGTGGATAGTGTGGTGAGTTTGTTTCAATCCTTTTTAAAAGCACAAAGCAAGTCTCTAGAATGAGCAGTCACTTAATTGTACTTGTGTGTGTTGGCAAATGGGTTATGATGAATACTCAATGCGATGGAGCATAATAATTTCATTTCTAGTGTGCTTAATATTGAACTGTATTTCATTTGTAGTGTGCTAAATATTGAACTGTATTTCTAGTGTGAAAAGTTTAACTGCATGCTTTGTTAAACTCTAATTTATTCCTTTGTTAAGCATTGATGAAGGAGTTGTTATTGTCATCAATGTCAAGGTCAAGATAGTAGGTTATGTGGTGATCATGATAGTTGGATATTGTGTTTTCTGCCACCAATGTTCCAAACACCCTTTCTTTTATCTCACTTTTCTCTGTATAGGGTACTGCATCTATATAGGGTTCTAAACCTTCATGGTCATCTGCAAAAAGCATACTCATCTAGAATTATTTTTTTTTGGGTGGTTGAGATTTTGTGTGTTTGCTAGGTAGGAGAGGGAGATAGGTATGCCAATGGATGTGATTATTTGGCTTGAGGGTAGTTGGCTTTTGAGTTGAGATTGGTTTGTAGAAGCTAGTAACCAATGCAGTTAATGTAGTCAAGTTGGATAGGGATTTAGTTCCAAATGTTGGAAACACCTTATTGTTAGAATTGAGAAGAGTCCAGTTTTTTAGATCCTAGTATTTGAAAGCTACTTCAGGTTGGATCGGGTAGATTTGACTGTGGAGGGAAAAACTCCTCTTGGTTGATTTTTTTTCTATTTATAAGACTTGAACTTGATACATTGCTTGAGGGGAACAAAACTCTTTGAACCAGCAAACATTCAAAAATAAGTATTAGTAGCACATCTTGGTTTTTTGGAACTATTTGTGCATGGACAATATACTTGTTGTTAGTGTATTACTGTACAACACTGTGAGATGTTCAACAAAAAACCCTTGTTTCTATTTTATGTTACATTTGAAAGGACTTGATGATACTCCACAACCTAAATCCAAGGCTGTTGCTAGGTGGATTGTTGTTAAGGTACGTGATTTAAATAAAACTTCTACTTATATATATTGGTTATGTGTGTGTATACTAATTGTAGTTAACGTTTAATTAATATTCAAAATTTCATTATGTATTTAGTGTAATAGACAAAAAGGAAGCACTGAGTACGGTTATTACGTCATGCACTGGATGTCCACGATAATCTTAGGAACTTTCAGGAATAATTGGGAAACGGTAATTATTTATTTCAAATAAAATTGATTTTTTTATCATTGTTATTACATTATTAATTTATCTTATATTTGATCATGCAGTATTTTCATGATGTTAGACCATTGGAAGCAGAGAGATTGAAAGCACTTCGCATCCAGTGGGCACAGTATTATCTAAAAGTTAGAAATCAAATATACGATGTTAGAGAACTATGTAACTTTAGGTTACTTAATTAGTTTACCATATCTTGCATTACATTTATAAATATTGTTGTTTTATTTTAACATTGAATAATCTTTGTTGATAGTTATTCAGTTATTAATTGATTTTTTTACAATTAATAGTTTACTAGCTAGCTTTCTGCTAAAACCTATTTGAAAGCAAATGATATATATGTTGTGTGTTGTGTGGTCTGATTTTAAATTTACAGGTTAAATTTTGATTTTTTTTTATAAAAACAGAGAGAATATTTAAAAAAATCCTAAAAACAACATCGGTTTTTCGTAAAAAAACGATGTTAAATCCATAACGTTAACATCAGTTTCTATTAAAAACCGATGTTAACGTCTCGGATATTAATATCAGTTAAAAACTAATGTAAAAAGTCATAAATAACCGATGTAGAAAACATATTTTTTAATAGTGTACTTGCTTTATATTTTAAAGTGTGAGCTAAAATTTTATTCTCTAATGTCATAGTAATCAATACAATTTATTGAATAAGTGAGAATTAAAATAATTGAATGTTGTAGTTTCGGGATATTTTTCTATTTAAACTTTTAATTATAAACAATATATTTTATTTTAAAGTTTTATTATTTTCAACTAGTTGAAAAAGAGTACTCTATCTTTATTTTTGAAAAAGAGTACTCAATCTTTTTTTAAAAATAAAATAAAAAATAGTTAAAGAAAATAGTGATAATAATTTTTTGTGGACAAAATTACAACAATTGCATTTTGAAGGTTTATGAAGAAACTAAAAATAGTTATATTTATTAAAGGATAATTTAAGAATAAGAAATGTATATACCAAAGGGCTAATTACTTTTATTAATACTAATAATTATAAATATTAAATAAAAAGTTAAAAACATTATGTTTACTTTATTTTTTGCATAAGATATTTCTTTAAAAAATCATAAATACAATAAATGAATACACAAAAGAACAAGTTCGATTGAGTTGGTCAAAATTCACATCTTAATAAAAAAAAACGGTCAACATATGGTCAATTAATAGCTATGCTTATTTTCACATTTATAAATATGGACGAACCAATGCAAATGCAGCCTTCATATCCCAATTGACCAAAATCAGTTTCAGTTTAAGAGATAGAAGCTTTGCAAAATTCTGAAGGACAAACCAATTATTTAATTTCCTTGGAAAAGAATTTCGCTAAGAAGTTGGTTGTGACCATGGTGATCTCAGCGCTGGTTGTTAGTCTTGGAGTCAGTGGAGCGCAAGCCAAGATTTACCATTGCAATCAACCCTTGCAACTTTCTTACGTGCCTTTTCCGACGATGCATGTGAGTAAATTCTGAACGGAGATTATAAAGGTTCAAAATGCATAACTGACTCAAAGGGACAAGAATTTTGTCTTTGCTATTGAATTGAAGTTGTTTTTTAACTCGTGTGATGTACAGGGTAAAAGTTAATTGTTTGTGTAGTTTTTGTTGGTATCATGATATTCCTGTAGAGGAATTTGTTTGACCATTTTTAATGTAATTTTTTCTTTTTAATAAGGTTTTTTTCATTTTATTCATTAGGCTTAAATAAAAAAATTTGTTTAAGGGATCAGGATCACTTGGATCAACTACTTATTAGTAGGTTATTGGTATAATTTTAGAATGATTTTGTATTAAATAATATAGTTATATAACTAAAAAATTATTGAAGTTATTTTATTCAATTATTTTTTTGACATATAATAAGTAAAACATTAAAAAAATAATTTAATTTAATAAAAGTAAAATAACATGTGTTATTGTTAACAAGATCATTATTGTTACAAAATTTTGTAAATGTATGGAAATTATTGAAAAAGATAGGTAATTATTCATTTATTCTTCACATGTCCCAAACATCTGATTAAAACAAGTAAAGATAAAAATAATTTAGTATTATATTAGAAGTATATAGGTAATATGTGGTGAATAATATTGACAATGTATAAATAATATATAGAAATATTTGATGAATTATATTTTAATTTGTAACAAAATGAAAACCTTTCTTGCAATATGTTTCAATTTGATAACAAAGATGTTTAAGTTTCAACTTTATCTTGCATCTCCCTGTCAATTTGAAACCACAAATTAAGTTTAAAAGTTACATAAATTAAAAAATAAAGAAATAAAATGATAATAAATATATGATATGAAAATAATATGTAGTACCAATAGTAAAAAAAATACAAAACCTTTGTGGAATGAATAACATTGAATTGGGCAATCAAATCTTTATCATCTGACATTATTTTGATTGTTTTATTGGACTATTTTTTCTCAGTGTTGATATCAGCTTTGAAGAGAAATTCCTTTTCTAATACTCAATCAAGCTGTGGTGGATAAATCGTTGGCTCATTTGCCTAACAATAAAAAAATATAATCATATCTGTCATTTGTAAAATCATGTTTATCATTAACATTATACATTGAGAAATAAAATTATATAGTTGATGCATAGCATGTAGCATTTCAGCTTCAGTCCCTCCAAAAATTTCCTTTGTTAGTTACTTTGTGTATATTATGTTAGAGGGGACCAACTTAGGGCCTAATATAAATATTTAGATTGCTGTAAATATTTCCTTAAAAGGGAATCCTTTTGGAACATGGATTTTACTTTCAAATTAATATTTTGTAGTTCTTTAAGACATATTATCCTTGAGTTTTAATATTGAATAATACTTGATAAGTTTTGAATGTGAAAAATTCCTAAGTACTTTTATAAGACCTTCATAGTATTATGGCTGTATTAGTATAATGAACCTGTAATGAAGGTGAATTGTTACAATAGTGTTCTAAGCTAATAAGAGTTCAAGCACAAGTAAACGAAATATTACAAAAAAAAAAAAAAAACACGTGTTTGGTCGCACTCATGCCCTCTCACCCATCCATGATCTTCTCGCACAAGTGATTTTGACCTCTTTTGCCATCTTTAGTCATAAGGGGTGAGATCATGACCACATCCCTTATTGATTTAATGAGTTTTCATGTATATTTGCTATGCATATAAAACAAAAATTATTTTCTATCGTATAGTCATACAGAATAAAAATTTGTTTTCATCAAGGATATTTTTGTAAAATAAAAGGGGGCAAGGGACAAAAAGATTAAACAAGGAGCGTGGACATGTTGGGCTTTTCAATATGGACATTTCTCAACGAAGCATGCTTCCATTTTAGTTTTTTTTTTCCTTCTCAACATAAATATACTTCCATTTTAGTAATTATGGGTGTAAAAAAGGTAAATAATGAAAATATATTTTCGTTGCATAATAGTTCAACAAATTATGTTTTTGTTGTTTACCAAAGGTGCG